>NC_054871.1:45544824-46867324 GCF_018320785.1 Cheilinus undulatus | reverse complement strand
ATAACTATTTAGTTGTTAATAGCATTTTAAAAATAAATATTCTATTTGAATCAAAAAGTACACATGGTACTTAAATTAACCAACTACAATTTTCTTTAAGAAAAAACATTAAAATATTTTAATTAAGCCTTATTAATAGATTATAGAACTTCTTACTTTATGGAATTTGTATGTACAGTGCTTAACAAATGTATTAGACCACCCTAACCCTAACCAAAGTAAGGTTTATGCCACAGCTGCCCTAAATTAACAGCATTGGTAATTACCAAAATCATTTTTTATGTTTCTGCAATGATTAATACACCAATATGTAGAAGCTCTTTAACCCAAATGATATTTTTAATGATAAAATATAATTATTATTGTTATCCATGAATTTTCAAATTTACTGATTCCAAAAAAAACTGAAAAGATAGTAAAGCACATTAATATTTCTTGATTAATGTCAAATTATAGTTATTTACTTGCATTCCTGAACAGAAAAAATAGTTTTAGTGGTTGATTGTTATGCTTGATTAATTTCTGACTTCTCAGAGAAGCCCAGTGAGCCGGCTCAAATTTGTGTGAATTCAGTTTGAAATTCCTCATTCCTGTTCAAAATGGTAAAACATGTAGAGCTCACTGAAAATGACAGAGTCTTCATGAAGCTGGATGTCTCTGAGACAAATATGACAGGTGGTCTAATAAATTTGTTAAGCATTGTATATCTACACTTTATTTGAACACGAGGGATCTCTGATGTTTTGATTTTTTTTTCACTCAGCCAAAACTGAAAAACTGTCTGAACATGTGCCAAAGAATCTTAGCGGTGATAATTGCATATCAAACATCAGAGCGTATTCAATCACAGTTTCCTCTGACTGTTAGTACAAAAGCTCCACACCCAGAGGCATGCTGGGAAAACTCTGGTCACGTTTTTTTCTTTCTAATCCTTTTTTTAAAGATAGTCAGATGGCATCTAGTGAAAGGAACATCTTCAGGAGTATTTTCAGGTTATGTTACCCCTGTCAGCGCACATTACCTCTGCATGTGCACCGTGTCACACAGAACTTCAATCTGTAGTCCAAGCTGGAGATCTGGTGGCATCCCTTTGCTCAGCATGAATGCTGTAGTCATTAAGGATTACTCAGAAAATCTCCAGCTTGCATCAGAGTTTTTGGAAGAAGAGTATGTTCCCTGAAAATCACACCAAAGAGCTTAATTGAAAGGATCTGAGTATAAAAGCATGCAAAGCCTGCTGTCCCAACAATTAACCAACAACAGCTGCAGGCAAAAACAAGCAATGATGATTGCACATGCTTGTGTTGGAAAAGTTTTGGTAAAAATAGGTTAGGGTAGGTAAAATGTGCCTACTATACTATAATATAGTACTACTATAATATAGTATCTCCTTGACTTATTTTCATTTTGTGTTATTTGAACAATTTGATTGGATATTGTTTACAATCCCCCAAAAATCATTCTCATAGTGTACTTGTGATGAACCTTTGTTACTCTCCGTCATCTGCTGCATGTTTTGTTGCCAAATCTTACTTTATAACTCCGTCCCCAACCCCTCTGACCCTCGTTATGATGTGGCTCCACTAGACATTTCCCTGCCTTTTAGAGATCCGCTTCAAGCTTCACCCACCTCCACTGCTGGCTTCTTGTTTAAAGTTGAGGATTAAAATCAATTAAGCTAGACTCAATTCATGAGGGAGAAAAGCTGTTGTAGTGTAGTCCTGGTTTGCACACTGAGCTGTTTGAAATGAATTCTGGGATTGCTCTAATGTTAGCATGACATTATCAATTTAGGCTGACAGCCATGGTCAGCCCTACACAAGAGTCGGTATGTGACTGAATGAGTGAGTGACTCTGCTGTCAGAGCCATACATACAGGGTTGCCCATGGGTGGGGTTTAGCTGTACTGAAACCTGTCAGTAATGGCTGCCTCCACTGCGATGATTACAGCAGATAAAGCCATGGCATCTCATCCATTTTACTACAGCGGCACCACGTTTCTGTATGAAATACAGAATAAAACCAACCCCAAAAGATTTTCATGTTGTGAAAGGTGTTTTTGCTTTTCTCCAGACCTGCTTTGGCATGACTATGTGATAGTTAGAGGGAAAGGGTAACTTCTTGTGTGAATGCTTGTATACAAACCTGCTAGTGGAGCAGTTAGCTTGGAATTACAGGGGCAGTTTGGTCAGAACTGGACAGTATTTATTTTTAAAACAAAGGCTGAGGGCAACATTGAAAGCTTTCCGTGACAGAAAAGGTGGTTTCCCTCTTTTCCTGCTCTGCTCCCTCTTCAACCGTAACCTTCGTTATGTTTACGGTTTTCCAGTGTATCCAGGGGCTGCTGTGGTAGCCGTTAGCTCGGATGTAGCTGCAGGAAAGCAGCAGTTTAATCGCAATGGACGTCATTTCTTTATAAAACGAGTGCAAAGAGCCACACCGAAAGCTTGTTTTGTCTTGCACGTGTCCTGAGTGGCCTTCCCATTGATTTTACATGAAGCTCCGCCATTAACAATCTAAGGCAAAGCTAGCCTTCACAAGAGTAGCGCATGCACACTGGATCATTTGCCGCTTCGACTGGCCTGTCATGAATGTGAAAAGTTCTGCCCTTCCCAAACACTTTCTATGGGAGCTTTCCCAGATGATTGTGAAATATATTCAGTCGATCTTGCGTATCAGGTTGGCTGTTTCCTGGTTTTAACCTTCTCATGTTTTAATTTGTATTGAGTGAAAGTCCTCTGCTGGTGGGATTTACATGTAGTGCAACACACAGAGATACAATCTAGACAAAACCACAGCTTTTGATTGACTTAGAAGGATTAGAAATGTGTTTATTTGATGTTTCACTGAAGATTTGCAGCTCTCATACAGACCATTATTCCAGAGCGTTGGAGTTATTTTTTAGTAGATAAATGTATTTTCGGCCTTTTCCTTTTAGCTGCAGTTGTTTTGATCAACACTGCACCTGTGAGATAATTCACCGTGTCGTCAGGTAATTCAGTGTAATGATTGTTGGTCATGAGCTGTTGTTATGATGATACACACTTTAGATCACCAGAGAGGGTTAGCAGCTCTTAAGAAAATTAGAATAACAAAGATTTCACTTTCTATTTGATTAAGATGACTGCTGTGTTTCTTATTTGTCAGCGGGGCTCTGTAGGTGATAAAAGGTTTGGAGGCTGAGTGTGACAGGATGTTTCTGCACGCCGCTAAGAGCCGAAAAAACCTTTTACAGCACGCAGGGATCAAACTGTGGGGAGTTTTTCACACATTAAACTAACTCTGGTGACCCAGGTAGATTAAAAAACATCACTGGGGACTCTTAATGCTGCCTTTGGAGGTTATTTTCAGAGATTGAAGTCGCTGGAGACTTTTGAAAAAGAAAACATCAGCTCTTAAGTACACAACTGGGAGGGTTTCTTACTGGAGCTGTCATCAAAGTCCCACTTTTACAGTCAGATCAGCCACTGATCTCAGATAAAGAGGGCTTTTAATCACACACATAAGAATCAGCAAAAGATTCTAAATATATTATGTAAGATTTAATTTAAAAGAAAGCCATTATGGCGCTGCAGACGATTATTTTCCATGAACTCAGTCACCCTCTTTTATAAGTACCACATTAAATGGCTGGTGATTGTTTTATTGCAGTTTGGGAGTGACCGTAAGATCATCTCTGATGAATCATTGACTCCTATTCACACCGTTTACTTTAGATTTGATATCTCTGTCATATCTCTGGCTATAAACTAATAAACCATAAATGCGCCCACGCGTGGGGACATGAACGCATTATCTAAGCAGCTGTAAACGTGTGAGTGTTGGTGTGTGGCTGCATGCATGCTCAGACCTGTGCCTGCAGAGATAATGCAGCTGCAAACGGAGGCAAACAAGACGAGGGATTCTGCTATTTTTAAACAGCAGCTGTAATCTCATCCTCGGATGCAAATGACAGAGAAAAAGTCTGTCCACTGTAAACGCTTGGTGCAGATATTTGAATTAAAACAGAAAAAATAGATTCATGAGCATTAGTTCCCAAGGCCAGGGGGGTCCAAACTATGGCCCGTGGCCTATTTTTGATTTGCCCCCAAATATTCTTTAAATTAAATTAAATATGACCCTCAACAGAGCATGAAGCTTGTGCTACACTGTATTATTCTTACTAGTTTCGAAAAAGGCAGTGTCACCATGCTAGTACTGTAAACAAACATTTTGACACAGATCTTTAGCTATTTTGCAGGACTAAATTGAGACAACACCATAAATAGTAAAAATATTTGCAACTAAATAGTAAAATATCTTTATTTATAATGCCCTAATAGATAACAACAGCAAACAGCAGCTCCAATGATGTTCCAGGTGTAGAGAGAGCTACCACTGGCCCCGTCCCTGGAAAGGGGCCCCCTGAAATCTGAGTGGCCACCCCCAAAATCCTTAAAATGGTTGGCCATTTGCCTTGTCAGCCATCAACTAGCCATTTAAGCATACCTAATCACTGAGCATATCTCAACCAACATTAGATAGGTTTTTAAAAACTTTAATATCAAGGTGAGATATAAACAAGTGACCCCACCATCAGTGTTCATTTTGACAGAACTTTTTAATTTAGTTTTAGTTATAGTCTTTTGCCAAAAATATCTTTTAGTTTTAGTCATACTTTAGACATCTAAATGATTTTAGTTTTAATCTAGTTTTAGTTGACGAAATTTACAGTAAATTTGGTCGACTGATTGGATCTCTCCCCAACTTACCCCACCACCACGCAGCAAAAGTAGTTGTGATTGGATCTCCCCCGTATCTCATCCCTCCTTTCCACACAGCCAAAGTAGCTGTGATTGGATATATGTATGCCTAACTTGCCCCATGACGAAATAAGGTCTGATTGGATAAAGTCTCTGTCAAACATTTTCATCTCACTTTTATTTGTTGACTAAAATGTCAATTAATTTCATTTTAGTTTTTGTCCATGTGCACTTGTTTTTATTAGTTACTGTCTCGTTTTCATCAGGGGAAAAAGGCTGTTAGCGAAAACTATAACGAAAAATATTTGTCAACAAAATTAACACTCCCATCATCCTTATTATTATCCTTATAAATTTCTGTATGTGGCCCCCAGTGGAAAAAGTTTGGCCACCCCTGCCATAGGCGGTTTGACCGATGGTAGGGCAGAGGGAGTTTCATGGATCAGACCAGCCCACTTCAGTTCCCATCCTTTTACTGAAGATTTATAGGGCTCTTCTCTCAGTCAGCAGCAAACTGGTGGAGAGGCTGCAGCTGCTGCAGAGTTGTTCTGCCAGTTTACCTGTGTCATCTCTATCTGGGGCGTTTACACGGAGCTGTGAACTTGAAAAAACATAGGAAATTTGCATGTTTGGCTGCTTTTGTGCCTCTAAAGCTTCTGCACTTTTTAGTCTAACTTTTTGCCAACTTCGCTCATGTAATTCTCCACCTTTCTTTCTTGTAATCACCCTGAGTGTCTTGTGTTGCAGGGATTAACCATTGACAAGAACACATGGAACCAATGTAACAGTAATGTTTTCACTCAGATGGGCACAGACCTCTTGCACGACCAAGTGCAGAGAGAGAGAGAGAGAGAGAGTGCTTCTGCCCATGTCTTTCCCTCAAGAGTGCAGCCTGTTTAATGGCACTCTACAGCGCCCCCTCTGGCCTGAAAACAGCCTGGCCCACCGGGATTTCTCCCAGTTCTACAGATTAGCCGCTCTGGGCCTGGTTCTCTAAGGTATGGTTGTCAACCTTTTTGCCAGAGACCGTGACCCCCACTGTACCTGAGGGTGGTTGAACAGCCATGCACATTCAAGAATTGTCATCTGCACACAAGGCCACCCAAAAGGGGGGAAAAAGGAGAGCTTTCTGGGGTGCAGCCAAACTGTGGGCCCATGGAGGTCAGCAAAATGAGGGTCTACTGTAAATCTAGTGATATCCATATTTTAGATTTAACCTGAATAATAACCACTCTTATCAAATAAACAAATATGTTCTTAATTATTTTGTGCCACAGTAAAAAGCCTTGTTAAAAATGTAAATCCCTTTTCTTAGAAACAGAATTTAAATTGGTTAAAAGGCAAAAACTGGTGGAAAAGATGGTGAAAAGGGATTTTGAAAGTAGCATAAATAAGCAGAAAATGGGAAAAACAGGCATAAAAGGTGGTAAAAAGGTATTAAAAAGTGGCCAAAATAGGTGGAAATTTTTGTGAAATGGGGTGAAAAGTTTGTTTAAACTGGCTAAAATGGGTTAACTGTGGCAGAGATTGGCAGAAATGGGTTGAACTGGCAAAAAGTGGGCGTAACAAATAGAGAAATGTGATTAAAATGGGCATAAAAAGTGGTAAAAAATGGTCAATAGTGGGTCAATAGAGGCACAACAGGCAGAAAGTGGTGAAATTTAGTTTAGCAGTGGCAACAACAGGCAGAAAAAAATGATGGAAAGGATTTAAAATGGACAAAAATGGGGTTTAAGTGGCAAAAATGTGCCAACATTGGCAAAATTGGAGGAAAAAGTGAAAATAAGATGAGAGGAAAAAGTCTTTTTAGTCTCTGGGGGCAGCAGACGGACTGTGACTGATATGAATAACCAAGCCTGGAGAGTTAAATGACCTGATAATGAAGAAGACTTCACTCATGGTCATTTAGGTCTCCAGCTGCACGCCAACATCACATCTGAATGAATGCAATGAAAAGTGAAGAGCAGACTAAATGGATTTTATTATGATGTTCATATTTTTGGACCCTTTGGAGTCTCGCTCTGACAAGAATCCAGGATAAAAGCGTCACACGCTCATGTGGGTCTCTGCCTTTCAGCCACAGAAGGAAGGAGCCAAAACTCTGTAAACAGCTTGATTTCAGCTGAAAAGTGGTGCGTTTTTTAATAACTATATCTCAGTGATGTTCATCATGGTCAGTCCAGATCCTCAGCTGATAGAATATGTCTATAGAAATGTCTGGAGCCATAACGGTAGATTAATTAAGACTCAGGATGAAGCTGGCTATCACAGTTACTACCACAAACATTCAGGTATGAATACTGGCTCGGCTCCTTCCTCGGACCTTAAATTTCAGCAAATCAACCAGGCGGTAAAAAAATATCTGAGCTGACAGGCACTAATTTTACAAGGATGTGATGTTTTTCACAGAAATAAAATAAAGCAGTTAAATTAACTTGAATTGTATTTGGTTATATAGATGTGAAAGTTTCATAAATGTATCTGACGCTATGAAAGTTGAGAGCTGCTCTGTGTGAATTTATTGAAAAATGAAATAAAGGTTATACTGGGCCTTAAAATCAAACTAGATCACATCAAACAGTCGGACTATGTTGATGTTGGTTTGATGGATTACACCCTGAATCAGGTTTCATCTGCAGAGAGATTTTTTATTTATCAGCTAGAGTAAAAAGAATCAGTGAAACAGAAACAACTGATCTAGAGCTTCATATCAACAAAACTTTGACATTTATTCAGTTTTCTATCCCTCACTGCTGATCCGGGCTGATGTGAGCCTTCAGGCTCTGCTTCCTGTCTTTAACCCTTAGAGCTCCATGACTATTTCGCCCTTTTGTTAATTCCTCTTTCTGGCACTATAAACCACCCAGAAAATTTAAACCATGCTCAGATTTGGTATCTTTTTTTCTGCACTAACTCAACTTTATGACAACTATATATTTTTATAAGTTTAATTTACTGTATTAAATGTAGGACCTCTGACCCTTCTGCCCCCAAAAATATGGTTTTTAAATTGTTATTTAAAAAAAAAATCTTGTCATTTTCAAAAAGAAATCACAAAATAATGAATTATGAAAAAAAATACCAGTGCAGTCCAGTAAAGCACAGTCCACTGTTCCCTATGAGTAAAATTATTTTTATATCAAACTAAAATCATCATATTTCCTGTTTTACTCGGTCTACTGACATCAAACAAAAATGGTAAGAAAGCTTAAAAATCATGCTTTCCACACTCAGTGATTGCAGAGCAAAATGTGGCTCTGCTTTCATGCTATCATGACTAAAATAGTGGATTAAGAATTCACAGCCCTAAGGGTTTTAAGATCAGGTCCCTGTTATATCAGTAAAACTTGATTTATGCCCACACATCAATGTTAACGACTGTGTTTTTAGCAGTGTTCATTTTGGCAGCTATTTTTAATTTTAGTTTTAGTCTTTGAATGAAATGCATTTTAGTTTTAGTCACATTTTAGTCATTTCTACCCTTTTTAGTTTTAGTCTAGTTTTAGTCATTTTGACAAAAACTGAACGTAGTTTTAGTCAGTTTTAGTCATCACAGATCTATTTTTGTTGGTTTTAGTCTCGTTTTTGTCATGGAAAAAGGCTGTCGACAAATAGTTTTAGTCACAGTTTTAGTCGACGAAATTAACACTGGTCTTTAGAAAACGGTGTGGATCTCTGTTGAGTCCAAATATCTCTAAATTTAGAGGATATTATTCTGTTTAACGAAATAAAAAACCAAGCTTTACCAAAAAACATGAAAACTAACTAAAACTGTGTAGTGGGCTTATAAAATAACTAAAGTAAAATAAAAATGGAGACAAAATATCCTGAGTTTTAGTCTTTGACACAGTCGTACTATCCAGCACCTACATCCAAGTCTAGAGAGTGAAAATGGCCTGATTTGATTGGTTAAGACCTCACACAGTGGTAGCTTTATGTCTGGAGTTGAATTCAAACATCATCTTTAAATAAATGAATTAAAAGTGAAGAGTTTGAATATGTTTTAAAAAAGATGTTTACTCAGTCCTGACATGCATCCAAAAAAACTGAAACTAACACTAAAACTAATAAAAACGAAACTAAAACGAAGCATTTTTCCAAAATAAAAACTAAACCAAACTGACAAACCAGCGGTAAAAACTAATTAAAGCTAAACTTTAATAAAACACAGAAAGTGAAAATGAAATAAAAATAAAAACTAATGAAAAATCCAAAACTTTTATAACCTTGGTTAAGATAGAGCAAAAAACTAAACTAAAGTAACAAAGCTAGCTAACAAAGCTAATGAAGAAAAACCGATAAAACTAAACTACAATCAAACACAAAAAAAACACTAAATAAAACATGAAAACTGTTCAAATAAATCCAAAACTCTAAGAATTCTGCCACTGAGCTTTAAAATAACAGAGAACTGAATATTTAGAAAGTCATTTGAAGGAACAGAAAACTGTAAGAGCCTCCGCTTGAGGAAATGTAAAGTTTGTGTAAAACTGAGTCTATATTTGGCAGGTTGACTGTGATTTTCCAGTACTGAGTGTCCAGGACTTTTATATCTGTGGTCATAAACAGGTTTGATATCTTTTAATTCACTACAATCATAAAGTTTATCATTCTGGTATCGTGACAACCTTTTATTTCTTTATTTCATGTGTTGCTATTCAGGAAAAAAACAAACAAAAACAAGATTTAAGTTTTGTTCCATGTGGCCTAGCCAAAGATTTGGGTTAAGTTCTGTGGTTTAACCTGAAAGACCAAAGATCACTTCAGGGATTCAGACCTGCTGTTGTTACTTTTGTTAAATGGAGAAGAGACACGTGACTTCAGAGATCCACAGATGCACGCTCACTGTGTGTCTGAAGTCTACGGCCGCTCTGAACACGTCCGAGCAGCGAGCTCTGCCGACATTTGTTTCCTACTCTCTTTTTAAATTTCATTAAAACTGAACTGCAGAAGGTGAAGGAACTGTAGAGTAAACCAGAGTTTCATTTTCGTGGCTGAATTCCACACTCAGAAAGAGAAAAGACGAATAACTTCCTCAGACCTGAGCCTTTGTTTGGAGATGATTCTTATTTTCTCCCACTTATTTGGGATAAATAGTCTGATAAATTAAGTTAAAATAAGTAATAAGTTAAAATAATAAGTTAAAATATCAGTCTTGCTGTTGAACAAGATTTTTTTTTTATTTTCCTTTCCAAAACTCCCAGAAATTCCATAATAAAAAAAGCCTTTGAAAATTCTTAAACATTTTTAAAGTATTTCATGAAAAGTACCCAAATATTTCACTAGATCGTCCTCCAATCTTTCAGTGAAATTCCTCATAAAGCCTTAAAATTCCAATAGAGATTTCCCCCAAAATTCCATGCAAATTCCTAAAAGTTGCAAGCAAATGTCCCAAATATTAAAGTAATTTCCACCTTAAATTTATTGGCAAATTCTAGATATTTTCAAAAACATTCTCCAAAATTCCATGAAAATGATGGAAACAACCCAAACACCCTAAAGTTCTCTAAGAAAAATGCTGAAAATTTCAAAGGACAATCATAAACCCCAAATTCCCAATCCAGTTCCCCCCAAATTTGGTAATAATTTCCCCATATTCACATGAAAATGCACTAAAAAATTTAAATAGATTCAAAGCCATGAAACCCTCCAGAATATACAAATGTATCCTCTTTCATTTCCATAAAAAGACTCTGATGACTTCCAAGCAAATTCCCTGAAATATCCAAACACAAATTATCCCAGCATTTCAAACAAACACCTTAAACTTGAGTGGACATTTTGGACAAATATAGAATCAATTCTAATACCAAAAATGATTGCTATAATGAAGCCAAAATGTAATGTCCTCATATGTGGATGCAGGGTCTTAGGAGGTTCAGCATCTTAGTCTTTGTGCTGCTGCAGGCTCATGTCTGATATAAACATAGTTTTAATGAGGCATGGTCAACACTGAAATCACACGGCTTCCATTTAAATACATTAACTGTTTAACCTCTAAGACAGCAAACAGAGGTCTGTTTGTGCTCTTCTCTATCAGCCCACATTTTCTCCAAACTTGTTGATAAGATGATAGAAGAGTTCTTAACCTTAGAAGTTTAGAAGAGTCTTATCAACACAAAATCAAGTCACATTAAAGATTATTTAAGAAAATAAATCACTGCATCTGTTTTCTGCACGTTAAGTTTGTGGGTCTTTATCTTGCAGAAAGTTGAACATCCCATGACTCTACACACCAACACCTATGAAACCTCTGAGTGAAACTGTGGTTACAGTGTTATTATCAGTATATAATTAGTCATAGATTACATCATACTGAAACACTTTTTCATTGCCTCTGTGAAGGCAAGACTCAGTGATCCACAGAAGTCTTTAGTTTTTTTATTTGATGAGTGAAAGATTTTTACAGGTAGGTCTTAATAACCTTTATTTATTTATGCTGAACACGTTTTTGATTCTGTGTGAATCCTGCTCTAAAACCAGTGTACTTTAGAGCAGGGGTCCTCAAGGTTTTCAGCCCACGACCCCCAAAATAAAGGTGCCAGAGGCTGGGGACCCCCGCTGGACTGTACCTGAAGGTGGTTGAACAGCCATGCACGATTAAGAAGAGTCATGTGCAGACAAGGGCGTCCATAAAGGGGGGTAAAGGGCTTTCTGGAGCCCAGCCAAACTGGGGGGCTCATAGAGGTCAGCAAAACCATGGTCTATTGTAAAGTTAAGCTGTGGTATCCTTATTTCATATTTAACCTGAATAATAACCACACCTATAAAAGAAACAAATATCTTTTTTAATAATTTGTGTAGAAAATAGCCTTCTTAAAAATGTAAAACCCTTTTCTTAAAAAAAGAATTGAAATTGTTTAAGAATTGCTACAGTAGGTTAATAATGGCCAAAAAAATGGTGGAAAAGGTGGTGACGTTTGATTTTGAAGGTTGCAGAAATGGGTTAAAGTGGCAAAAATGGGTGAAAATTTGGTAAAAGAGGATAAAATATTAATATAAACTGGCAAAAAAGGGTTAATTGAGTAAGAAAAAACTGGCAGATTTTGGCAGAAACTGCCAAAACTCAAAAATTGGGCATATTAAATGGTGATATGTGGTTAAAATGGGAAAAAATGGTTGTAAAAGTAATAAAATTGGGTTAATAGTGGCAATAATGGGTCAACAGAGGCAACATCAGGCTTAAGAGGCAATAATTGGTTTAGAAGTGGCAAAAACAGGCAGAAAAAAGTCGTGGAAAGAGTTTAAAACTAACAAAATTAGGTGTTAAATGGAAAAAATGTGTTAAAATTGGTGGGAAGAAAAGATGAAAAGGGGTAAAAAATTTGACAAAATTGGTGTAAAGTGGCAACAGTGTAATGTAAAAGTTTTTTTAGGGCATCTGGAGACCCCTCTCAGTGTCTTGTGACCCCCAAATGGGGTCCTGACCCTAAGGTTGAGAACCACTACTTTAGAAGAGTGGTTCTCAACTGGTCTAGCCTCAGGACCATCAACCCCTCATTGAGATATTTTGACCCAAATTTCTGATATTATTTGATCAGTTGGATTTATTCAGTGAAAGATAGAACAGTTTAGACCTCATGCAGCACAAACCATAGAGTCAGGACAAAACAAGCATGTTTGAAGAGCTTCACAGACTTTTTTGAGCAAGTTTTGCTTCCAGGAACACGTTTCATGACCTACTGAAAAAGGATCCACAACCCAGTTTTGGGTCCTGACCCACCAGTTGAGAACCACTGCTTTAGAGCGGACCCAGAAAGTTAATAATGATGAGGATTTTCTTCATCCAGACATTTTAACTGCCACAAACATGAAGTGAGAAATACCACTTGGCATTCCCCCAACAACCACTAGGGGCGTCTCTCTCTAAATTAATCACAGCTGCTGTACATCCTGGTTTGTAGTGCTGTGACGTTATAGGAAGTCCAGCTCATCAATGCTGTGTGGAGGAATTTTGGCCCACTCTTCTTTGCAGAATTATTTCAGTTCAGCCACAGTGAGGTTTTCCCAGCATTAACGACCTGTTTAAGGTCATGCCACAAAGTCTGGACTTTGACTTTGCCACTCCAAAACCTTCATTTTGTTTACTCAGGCCGTGCGGAGGTGGACTTGGCTTTGCGTTTTGGATAGTTATCCTGCTGCATATCTCAAGTGTGCTTGAGCTTAAGGTCACAAACTGATGGCTGGGCATTCTCCTTCAGGATCTTGTGGGTCGAGAGCAGAATTAACGGTTCCATCAATTACGGCAATTAGTCCAGGTCTTGAAGCAGCAAAGCAGCCCCAGACCATCACACTGCCACCACCATGTTTGCCTGTTGGTACGATGTCCTACTTTTAGTCCAGATGGAATAAGACACACACCTACCAAAACTTTTGTCTCATCAGTCCACAGAATATTTTCCCAGAAGTCCAGGGGATCATCAAGATCTCTCCTATGGCACCATCTTTGCCCACTTTCTTTCTTATTGTTGAATCATGAACCTTAGTGCCTGTAAAGTGAAATTAATTAATTAATTATGGCAGGGCGAGCGATATAAAACCACTGAGCAGTTCATCTAAAAAAAGTCTGTTGTTAGCTGAAGTCACTGCCTTCATTAAAAGTTAACATGCTGGGTTTTGGTTCATCGTGAGGTAAATTTCCCAAACCTATCAGCCACGGTAGCCTACAGGTCATTAAAAGTATCATAACAGAGAGATTTGTGCCAGAAAACAGTAAATTTAATTCCAGACTTCCATCTCTGCTCTGCCACAGAGAGCTCTGATGAGAGTTCACGGTAAGGTCAGGGGGCAGGCTACTTGCTGGAGGGCTTGTCTATTTTCCACTTGAATGAGGCGCAGCAGGAACAAACATTTTAATCCAAATTTCACTCGTCTTTGGTCCTGGATGATTAAGTCATTGAGTGCCAGCCCTTTTATAAAATGGAAAGGGGCTTGTGCCAGCGTTATTGGCCATTTTGAGTCATCTTTCAAGACCCACAGAATATTTTGTACTGTGATTCTGAAAACACCAAATAGCTGAAATGAAAGAAGAAACTCTCTATTTCATCATGGAAAAAAACGTTTGTTTGTAGCTTGTTCTGTTCTTGATTTATCTGAAGTTGAGTAGAGGCTAGTTTCACCAAAAAGACCACTTTTTTCTAGAAAGCTGAGAAAAATGCATTTTTGTAAAAGAGAGTCTGTCAAGTAGAACGATGATTTGAATGTTATAATTTTGCCTTCAATAACATAAAAGACATCTGAAAATTGTATTACAAATGTTATTTGATTGTAAAATAAATAGCAATGCTTCCAGTCACTGTCATTCCATTCACACTCTGGAGCTGGACGGCCTCCACGGGACCCCCCATACGCCCACGTCCTCTCCTGGATTCGCTGTCATTAAGTTCAGTGTTGGTTTCAGTGAGTAAGCGATTTCTCAGGCAAAAGTTTAAAGTTTTTTCCAGCGTCTAAGTTAGAACTTTTAGCTCAGATTACCTCCGTAACGATCGCTCTGCTCTTTGACCCCAGGGTCTCCACCTCTGACGTTTGATCTACCATCACGTCCGACTGTAGGGTTCCGACTACGTATCCCAGAAGCCCCAAAATTACTCACAGGGAGCGTGAGAGCGCCCCCTTGTGCAAGCCGCTGAAAAAACACTTTGACATATATATACGTCTACGGCACTCAAGCATAGTTTTTAAAATTACTTATATATATACGTCAATGGCACTCAATGAGTTAAAAGCAGTGGGCTGAGGCTTTGTCTCTCTCAAAGCAGCAACACTATAAGCCCTCCTGTCTGTGGTGTTGAATACCAAGTCTGTCATCAGTCTTATCATCATGGAAGACTTTGTTTTGAAGAGGAATATCAGGAAATCAACAACAAAGAGTTCTCATAAAAGGGAGAGAGATCAGAAATGAGATATAAGAATAACTGAAGAGTTAGATACAGAACGTTTTAGCTCTAAACTGTCTGCCTGTCTCAACATAAGCATGATTGTTTCTCTGCTGACTTAAGAATGAGTTTTAACATGGCAGCAGTTAGGCCTGCGGGTCCGTAGATGTTGTGCTGGGTTCCTTTGGGTGCTCCTGGATGAGTCATGAAGTAAATCTGGTAGGCCGGCCACTCCTGGAAAGGTTCACCACTGTTCCAAGTTTTCTCTATTTGTGGATAATGGCTCTCACTGTGGTTTGCTGGAGTCCCAAAGCTTTAGAAATGGTTTTGAATTGAACTCACCTTTCTAAAAGATGTGTTTAATGACAGTTAATTTATGATTTAACGAGGAGGGCATACCTTTTCACACAGGGCCAGGTAGGTTTGGATGGCTCTTTTCCCCTTAAAAAAATCAAATCATCATTTTAAAACTGTGGTTTGTGATTACTCTGGTAATTTTTAACTAATAGTAAAATTCATTTGGTGATCTCAAATTTGTATTGTGACAAATATGCAAATATAAGAAATTGGGAACTTGACCTTACATGCACAGAGGAGGAGTATCATGGTTTTGGCTTCGGTTTAACTGAAAACAAAAACTAAAATTATCTTTCGCCATAGTTTTTACCTCCTCAGATGTATTTCTAATCTTAATCATGTCCTCCTCATGGATAATAAGTAGTCAACGAACATTTTTAGTCAGAGTTTTAGTTGACTAAAATCAACACCTCTGAGTGTAACTCTGTGGGAATGCCACTTTGGGTTACATCTGCAGCCACTAGGGGGCGCCTCTCTTGAGTAAAATCTTCCATTACACCCTGTTCCACACTGTGGCTTAGGCTAAATCCTGTAAACAGGTGCTGAGCCATAACCGGGACTTTCTTCATACAGGTAAATTCTTTATTTTAGCCATTACTCACCGTGTTGACCAATCAGCTGTTAGTGTTACAAAGATGAAGAAGTTCATGTGTTTGTTCTTAAACACTTTTAAAATCCTGACATTCTGAGCGTTATTATCCCCATATAAACGAAGGTCAGTGGAGTCCTGTGTGCCCCACATAGAGGCTCACCTTACAGCCACCTGCACTCTGCACAGGTGTGCTCGACCTTTGAACTGACAGCGGTGTTTGTGTGTGTGTGTGTGTGTGTTTGGTCTGAGTGTGTGAGAGTGGGTGCAGCTATAAAAGCAGCTCTCTCCCTCAGCGTGGACACAGTAACAGGTGTCCCAGGTGAAGCCTCGCCCACTCAGCGCTCAGAGCTCCACGGCAGCAGCAGCAGGTGGGTATTCACCCGAGAGAGAGAGAGAGAGTGAGAGAGAGAGAGAGCACATGGTAATCGAGGAAAGGCGTCAAAAAGTTTTTCCAGGACCGGAGAAGCGCCAAATGACGCGTAAAGACGCAGACGTTTGCGCAAATTTGCGCCCTAAAAGGAAGAAATGGCAGCAAATAGACGCTTTATTTTTTTCTTAGCACACTTTAGTCTTTATTTGCGGGATTCAATCAAACTCAAAAACCATGAAAGCTGATCGATTTCTGCCTGCGTGTCTGAGGATTTTTTCATGAACTCTGTTCTGCAGTTTTGGGACTAAAATCGGTGCACTGACAAAGTAAGCTTCCTTTAACACGCTCCCACGTGGACATTATCCCCTCTACCACTAAATCAGCTCCTCCTAATGGCAATCATTCTATTTTTTTATTATTATTAATGCAACATTTGTCATGTTTCACAGTTTTAGTCCCACCTGACAGCATGAAGATGGCGATTTTTGAGGTTAGATTTAGTTTTGTTCTAAGGATGTTTTACAAACAGCTCATATGGAAGTGCAAAGACATGCACTAACTTTTTAAATGACTTTGACCACTATATCAGCTTCTTCTGACTCCATAAAACTACTACTGGATGTAAAAATGTTCTTTATGTGATTATAGAACAGCATATGCAACATTCCCTTTAGAGCTGATCTTTTAATCTCTCAGGTTGTAGATTTCATTCCACCTTAAATGACAAACTTTAGTCCTTTGAGGCAGCTAAAATGTGTTCCTGTTATAAAATTGTTGCACAAATTATTTATGGACCAAAACAGTTGTGTTTGAAAAATTTTAGGTTTTGTGAAAAAGCTAAATTTGATGTAAAAAAACAAAACAAAAAAAAAAAACATTTTTTTTCTTTTGGTAGGCAAAATCTGCAATTTATGTTAACATTTAGTCTATCCTCAGGTTACAATGAGATTTCCTTATATGGGCGCGTTAAAATCTCTTATTTTGTAGGTTTAGTTCCACCTGAAACTATGATCAGGTCTTCATGTGAAAAGTTAACTCCAAGTAATTTATGACTAACATTTATATTGAAATGTAAGGCATGCACTAAAGTCAGCTACATTAAATGCTGGTTTAGAGCAAAATACTCCTG
Source organism: Cheilinus undulatus (assembly GCF_018320785.1). NCBI lineage: Eukaryota > Metazoa > Chordata > Actinopteri > Labriformes > Labridae > Cheilinus > Cheilinus undulatus. Next base: position 46,850,259 of record NC_054871.1, on the reverse strand, counting down.
TAGATTTGTGAATACGGTCATGTAATGTCAATATTTCATTTATCTGCTTTGATTTTGTAGATTTAGTTTGAAATCATAAAAATGGTTAGTTGAGCTTCAAACAGCAGCGGTGGAATAAGAACATTACTGTTGTACTCAGGTAAAAGTACAGGTCTATAAATCTACTCAAGTTAACTAAAGAGACATTCAATTTAAAGTTGACTTTCAGTACCGAGGGCTGAATGATTGAGGAAAATAAGTTAGTTGATTTTTTTTTCTTTTTTTTTCAGTTTTGCATTTGTGATTATTTTTAAAGCTTTCTTATCTTGCACATTTTTAAACAAACACAAGCAATCAATCATTTTACTTCAGAACCGAAACTATTAGATGAAACATAAACTATTCTCTCCTGTAGGTCTGGTTTTTATGTTAGGGAAATTTAACATGATGCATGAATCAGAATAAAGGACATAACTTTATTTATCTACTTTGATCACAGCACTAAGTTTACCATTTCACTTAAAGCCTACGAAGCTATGTAGGACCAAACCTGCCAAAATTAAAAATAAATAAATAAATAAAAATAAAATATAAAAACAAAAAGAAAAAAAAAATAAAATTCAAAAATAAAATACAAAAAATAAATATGACTGGAAATAAATATAAAAATAAATATATAAATGGAATTAAATAACGATAAATAACTAAAAGTGCTTTGCTCTCATATTTGTTTATATCATGCTGCAGATACTGTCAGCATGACATATTTATTATTGTATTTATTTCCACTTTTTATTTATTTGTATTAAATTTTTGAGTCTTATTTTTGTTTTTGTATTTATTTTTACTTTTATTTATTTATTTATTTATTTATGTATATATTCTTTAATTTTTATATTTATTTCAGTTTATATTTACATTTTTGTATTTAATTTTTGAATTTTATTTTTAATTTTTGTTTTTATTTTTAATTTTATTTATTTATTTATCTATTTATTATTTATAATTTCAGCAGGTTTGATCCTCCATACAAAGCAACCATCATGAAAACTAAGGCTTTTTAAAAATATCTAACTGGGGTTATTTTGACTCATGTTTCAGATGTTATACAAACTGTTGAAGTGACTTGAATGAGCATTTTTGGATCATTTTCATTTAAAAAAAAAAAATTAAAAGTTAGATTTTTTTTGCAAACTTTTCTAGAGAAATTTGATGCCTTAATGTTTGATGTGTGGAACATCAGAAACTTTTTTTTTTTTTAACACAAGTTTCAGAAATATTGCAGCTTCTGCAGATTGCAGTAGGACATGTTGCGGTTGAATCTAAAAATCTGTTCACTACCCAGCCTTAGAAGCTTATAAAGAGTTTTACAGTAAAATATAAACTTTCCTTATTGGCAACAACAGCATTGAAATATAAATCTCTAACCTGGTTAGTGAGGTCACACCTCAGTAATAAAGTCAAATACAACAGCTGTTCATGGATGTGAAGTAGAATCACTCTCTCTCTATGTGCTGCTGTGTAAACAACAATATAAGAGTCTTAAATTCAAGTAAAAGCACAGTTACTCTGCAGGAAGCTTATTTAAGTAAAGCAGTACTGATTTCTAAATGGAATAAAAAAAATGACTCAGTTACAGTAAATTTTGAGTAAATGCAGTTTGTTATTTTCTACCTCTGGTCATCAGTTTAAATTCTTTGTTATGATATTGATTTTTGGTAGATGTCAATATAAATACATTTGTTAAAAAACATATATTTTGAAATTTAACAATCATGTTTCCTTTCTCAGAGAACTTTTTGATTTCAATCATCTTTTATTCTTGAGATTTAACTCAATCTAAAATGGTCAAGTTGAGGCTCACTGTAAGGTTTCTTAATGCAATAAACAAAATGATATGCAGAGGTGGAAAAAGTACATGACCATTACGCTCAAGTAAGTTCAGTTACTCTGGTTAAAACTTATTTAAGTAAAATCGCTGGTCTCCAAATCTACTGAGGAAAAAGTAAAAAGTATTAAATTTCAAGTTAACTTCAAGTACTGAGTGCTACAGTAAAATCTGATCTTTCCTTATTGGCAAAAATAACAGAGAGTAGATCTCCAAGCAGGTTGTTTGGATAAATTCACACCTCTGTAATAAAGTTTGACATAGTCAATCAATCTCACAGAGAGTTAAAATTAACACTTTAATTAAGGATAAGGATAAACTTTATTGTTCTCGGGGGGAAATTTGTCATGGACATAAGTGCAGTGCTGCTCACAATCAATACATTGATCATAAAAACAAACAGGCAATAGACAGACAGATCAATAAATGGTCCACACTGACCCAGAATAAGAGAGATTTGCAGGTATAGTATTGCACCTGCCCTGTAATAATTGTGTAAATGTTCATCCACATTACATTTACTGTAGTTAAACTAGACTTTTAAAAGTGTTAAATGTTTTACAACATTACAGGTCTCCTCTAAAAGAACAAAGCAGAGTCAACATTGCAGCAAGGCAATGCATACTGATGAAGAATATGAGCTATGCATCCTTAAGGAGCACCTGAAGTCCTGGGCAGACTAACTCAGTGGATAACTTCACTCATGGTGCAAATGTGCCTCACATAAAAAACAACAATCAGGGTGCAAACCAAGAATAGATGTTCAGTAACAACAACAACAATCCACCTGAAACATAGCCAAAGAAATCCCAGCATTCATCCGCTGTATCAGGTTGTGTTGTTGAATCATCCTCTCAGTGTGCCGCTGTGTAGTTAATATGGTACGGTACAATTCAACACACAACGATAGGATACGTTACGATACAGTATTACAGAATAAACTTTACTGTCCCCGCTGGGACGGTTCTCTGAAAACAAAATGATGAAGAGAAATCTAAATGAATGTTCTAGAGATCATTCGTGGACTAAACCAGCTATATTTAAGACATATGAAAGCTCAGACATGCACGCATGATCACCACTTTAGATGGAACTTCAGCAGCAAACCTGCTCCTTAAGGTGCTCTGTGTAAACATTTTTACTGCCATGTGCTCCTTCCTGTGCTCAGTGGCGTGTTTGTTTTAAAACTGAAAAATGTCTGTGAATGCATCTCATGCTCTTTAGATCAGTGGTTCCAAAGTTGCAGCCGGGACCCCCAGAAGGGCAAGATACAATGAAGCGGGGTCCCTGGATGCTTTTGTAAAAAACATCCTGAAAATGAGTTTATTTTGCTGTTATATAAGAAACATGCAAAAAAAAGTCCCTACAATATAAATTTGTTTGTGATGCTTTGTGCAAAATTGTTCACTTTTAACCACCTCCAGGGCTGGTGGGGGTCCCTGGTCTCTGGCTCTGTTATTTAGGGGGCTGAAAAGTTTGGGACCCCTGCTTTAGAAGATGTACTTTATTGCCCTTCATGTGACAAAGATCAGGAGTAAAGTCAAAGTAGTAAAAATATTTTTAAACATGAGCACAACTTCAGCCAACATGAGCTGTAGCTCCTGCAGTAAACCAGCTCCTTCTCATTTAATAAACAGTATAATTCAACGTCTTATTTTGGTCTCTGTGCATTAACGTTGTAACTTCCTGTTCTCTTCTCAGTCATGGCTCCAAGACCAGAGGTGGGGACTGAATCCTCCCCTGAACTCGGTATGTTCTTTCCTCTCTAACCCTCCTCTGACTTGTTATCTCGTCTCACCTCGTCTAACCTCCTTTCTGTCCGTTATAAGATGACAACACTCAGACTAAAGACATGGCCATCCTGCCGGCCTACTCTACTGTGGACCTGGTGAATGAGGAGAAGGAGGTGGACAATCCCTGGGACCTCCCAGAGCTCAAAGACATGGGGCCCAAGTGGTCAGGTGGGTGAGCCTGACGTGATCTCTGTACAAAGTCTGTGCTCTTTGACAAAGCCAGAGTCTGATCCAGGGTTTTGCCTTCCTCCACAGAGCTGGACACAAAGGGGAAGATTAAGAGAGTGTTGACTGGGATTCTGAAGATCATCCTGCTGCTCGGCTTCCTCTACCTCTTCATCTGCTCTCTGGATGTGCTCAGCTCTGCTTTCCAGCTGGTTGGAGGTAAAAAGATCCATAGAATCACATTTATTATCACAGTAATCGCAGCTCAAAGTCTAACAGAGTGCAGCTTATGTAATGTGTGCTCAGTGTTTTTGACCCGAGTCTGTGTTTGTGAACAGGAAAAGCTGCCGGTGACATCTTCCAGGACAACGCTGTGTTGTCCAACCCTGTGGCCGGCCTGGTCATCGGGGTGTTAGTCACCGTGCTGGTGCAGAGCTCCAGTACCTCCTCCTCTATTGTGGTCAGCATGGTGTCCTCTGGATGTAAGCACACTCACAAACACAAGCAGTGGTGTAGTGTAGGATATGTGCAGCTAAACAGAGTATATCCACCTATTTTTCAGTCTCAGTAGATTATACCCACTTCTAAATCCCTTTACTAGACTGGCAAAGGCAACAAAAGGTAATCTGAGTACACTGGTGCCTTACATGGTAAAGGATTAGCGTCAGCACTGCAGAGAAACGTGAAATAGTTTGTTCAAAGTTATCATTATCATATTTTACACCTGAATAATAACCACTGTTTTCAAAGCAACAAGAACTTAACTTTATTTATATATGCTGTGGTACAATTTTTCAAAATGTTAACCCATTTTATAAAACAGATTTACTTTTTTTGGCAATGTTAACAATGGTGGATGAACTGAACCATTTAGAAAGTAATGTCAGCCTTCATAGCTAAGCCATGATGTGTACAAACATCAGTGTCACTGAAAATAAAGACACTGAGTCAGCTTTAAGGGAAAAATAATAAAAACTAGTAAGAATAGTGAAAAAAAGGCCTACAGTGGCCAAAAAAAATGGCTAAAGTGAAAAAAAGGCAGTTAAAATGGCAGAAAGCTGTTAAAAAGTGGCAAAACGGATTAAAAATTTGGCAAAAAGTGGCAGAAATAAGTGGTTAAAAGGGGTTAAAGAATAGCAAAATATGGCTAAACTGGTAGAAATAGATTAAAAGGGGCAATACAACAGATAGAGCAGGAAAATTTGGTCATGAAAGGAAATCATTTGCAAAATGGGCAGTAGATATGGTGAGAAGCAGGGATAAAAGGGATTATAGAGTTGTAAAAAATTGCTAAAAGTGGTAGACATAGCTCAAAAGGGAAAATAAAAGGGATAAAGCAGCAAATATTGGTTAAGAAAGGGAAAAAAAGGCAAAATGGGCAGTAGAAATGGTGAAAAGTGGTTAAAAAGTGGCAAGAATTTGTTGAAAGTGGCAAGATCTTTCAAAATTGGCAAAACTTTGCTACAATTGGCAAAAATGGGCAGTTAATATGGTGAAAAGTAGTTAATAAGTGGCAAAAGCTGGCAGAAATAAGTGGGGAAAAGGGGGTTACAGAGAAGCAAATCAAAAATGACTAAAAGTGGTAGAAATAGGTTAAAATGAACAATAAAGGGATAGAACAGCAAATATGGGTAAGGAACGGGAAAATTGGCAAAATGGGCAGTAAAAATGGTGAAAAGTGGTTAAAAAGTGGTACAAATGGGTCAAAGTGGCAGAAATTGGTACAATGTAGAAACAAATGTGGCAAAATGGGTGGAAACAGTGATGAAAAGGGATTAAAAAGCTGCATGAATAAATAATTTGAACATCAGAACCCAATAATAGCTTCACACAGTATTCAGCTCCAAATGAGGCGTCTGTTCGCCAGGATGCAAGCACCAATGTTACTGATCAAACACACATGCAGTGGTATCAATAAATCACAGCTGGGGAGGGCCCATTCTGTGGGATTTTTGTTTTTTTTTATTTTTGGGATGATTGTTTTGATTTTGATTGCTTTTTCTTGGACTGCTCAGTTCATAATATTTTCACTCTTTAGGGAAGCAGAAGTTCAGCGACAACGTTCATTTGCTGAGGCTCATTTTTAGGCAAGAATTATGTAAGATGGTCTTTGTTTAAGACACAGGGCAGTTCTGCTTTGCTCGATGGGCCACATAGAAATGTCAGGGATAAACTAGGAGTAACCTTGCCAAGCTGATGCATGGCCAGATTTCATGTCTATGACCAGGTCGATCCATCACACGCTTCATCTCTGCTTCCATGTTTAGTAATAGACTGACCTAAAGTTAGTGACAGACGACATTTCTTACATCGTCTTTACTGTTGGAGTTTCAAAGCTGGTCAGAAACAGAAAACAAAGTTATTCTCTTTTGGATTGACTGGATACGGCTGAATTCACCGTCTCTGCAGAGGCATGACTGTAGGTAGTGCAGACAGGGAGGTGGCAGTCATATATGAAGCATGCATGCTTTTCTCCATAGATACTTGTTTAATTCTCATCAATGTGCAGCATTGCCTGCTTACTAAATCGATTTCAGGTGTTTGGTAGTTTTATTGAAACGGGCTGAGGTGGTTCTGGTCCTGCTGTTAGATCAGCATGGATGAACGTGCTGCTGCTGTCTGTGGTGCTGATCCAAAGACATTGTTAAGGCCCATTTATACTCCCTTTATGTATGAAAATGTATACGTCCTTTTCAAACGATGTTACCGTCACTGCTCACATACTTCCATGCGTCCTTTACGTTGGCATGGATGTTAACCAACACATCCACCAGGGGAGGCAGCCCAGAGTCAAAAGTTTATGACAACAACAAACTCAAAAACAAACATGGCGACTGTGGAGGAGGTATTGATAATGTTCCTCTTGCATAAACGACAAAAACGGAGGCGGCATCTCTAACCAACTCGCACAACTTTTCCTCAAAAAGTTCCATCATTGTTATTTTTTCTTCATGCCTCACTAGAGCTACGTATCGGGTAGTGACAGCAACACTGCCCCCATGGCTTCCGGTGGTACTGCTCCGTTTGGCCCGTATCTGTAAGCTTTATGGAAACGTGCAGAAATACAGACGAAATGAACGCGGAGCACGGACAGAAGGCTCTGTCGGTATCCGGGTCCGTATTTAACGTTGAGCACAAATGGGCCTTTAGGGTGTTCCTCTGCATGTTGGCTTACAAACAAGCACAGACATCTCTTTGGGGCAAAGGGAAGGGTCTAGGCACAAATCTGACCCCTACTTCTCCTCATCTTGATTGCTTGCGTGTGCCTTCCAGACGTTTCCTTCTCCCATTCTGTCTGGCGTTCTTTGCGTGTGCCAAATGACCTTTCACTCTTGACCAGGACAAAAAGTTTGAAGTCAGGTATGAGATACCCCCATTATCATGTAATAGAACAATTATTGGAGAAACAGGAAGAACTTTTGGCATGCCTTGGCAAGAAGAACATCAGAGGAAATGTAAGAAAGAAAACAGAATTACATAAATTGATATTGTTGATATTGCTGAATCCACAGGCATAAGTTGACATACTCAGAGGGCCAGTAAATGAGTACATGAGTCCAAAACCATATCTCGGTTACTTTTTTGAGTCAAAGGCAGCTGAGCTCCACCTTGAGGATAAAAGAAATTTCCATCTTCCCCACTTTTAAGTTGAGGGACTGCAGGACAATATTGAAGCATTGCAGTACATGTCAGTATTCAATGTGGAGGAGACTCTAAAGCAAAGTAAAAGCCCTGTAAAAAAAAGAAAAAAATGCCAAACTCCTTGGCTACTCCCCTGCAGAGATAAATAAGATTGCTCAGCAGTGGCGTTCCGTCCATATTAATCATTTGTTCCACTGCAAAATGGAAAAGCACAGCCTTTCTGCCACTGAAGGGCTCCAAAACCAGTGGATGACTTCATCGAGACCATGTCCAGGTTTAATAAAGTCAATGATTTTCTAGTAGCCAGCAGAGGAAACCTTTACAGTCTGAAAAAGCACAGAAAACACGGGACAACAAGGGTACTTCCTGGTTGATTAATCATCCTAGTAAACATTTTCTTAATGACTTAATGCTCGCAAACTTAGTTTCAAACCAACTTCACAATTCAGTTTACAACTGTAATCCCATTTGCATTTGAGTAAAAGCTTCAGACACCAACTTTGGTGTTTTAACACTCAAACTGTAAAGCCGCGATAGTCACAGGGTTGGCTCAAATCAGTAGTTCACCAACAAATGAGTTACATCCAATCTGGGGATCAACTCCAGCCCGCTGGGACCCCAAACAGATCAGCTGCATAGATAATAGATGGATGTATAGCATATATCAGACAAAAACATGGAGACCTAAAACAGTAATGTCTCTCATATATTTTCAGTGCTTAATGTGAAATCAGCGGTGCCAATCATCATGGGCGCCAACATTGGAACATCCGTCACCAACACCATCGTGGCCATGATGCAGGCAGGAGACAGGAATGAATTCCGCAGGTAAATAAGAGCCAAAAAACCCACAACGCATGGAGCTATACATAAAAAATGTCTAGACACAGTGTCTGTTAAACATGGTGTTTCTGCACTTCCAGGGCGTTTGCTGGTGCCACCGTCCACGACTTCTTTAACTGGCTGTCTGTGCTCGTTCTTCTGCCCCTGGAAGTGGCCACAAATGTTCTCTACACCATCACTGACGAGCTGATCGCATCCTTCAACATCCAGACTGGAGAGGATGCTCCTGACCTGCTCAACGTCATCACAGACCCGCTCACAGACTCCATCGTTGAGGTAGAGTTTGTGACATTTGAATAATCCATTTAAAATATGCATTTTTTAATAAATGCCACAAAGTCCACAGTTAAAATTAGAGGTGTCAGTAGAGGGCAAAAAATCGTACATGATGAGCATCTAGTTATGTATTACAAGCAGTTCAGGCCTTATTTTTGCATTTCTAGTTTGAAATAACATCTTTCTAGTGATGCGAACACTGTCAAAAATGCAATGAGATATTTTTTATGATAAATCTGAAATACATTTGCATTACATAGAGTACTACAGGGATTATCATTAGGACCCTTACATCCCTGATTTTAAAATAGTTTATCACATATTTAAGTACTATGGATGTGGATTAGCACAAGTGAAATGTGTTACAGTGTTTCTGACAACAAATGAGACTAGTACTTTGATTAGATCTGAGTTTTTGCAGCATATTGGTTTGTCAACAAGACTTCTCCTGGACTAAAACTTTGGGGGGTATTTGGGGGCCAGTCTATTCAGAAAAACTCCATCTTGTTTGAAATCAGTGTCTGGCTTTGCACTGGGATAGTACACTCTGCAGAAAGCTATATGTACAGTATTTAGACTCAAAAGTCAAAACAATTTAGAATAACTGAATAAAAAACTATTAAAAAAAATGAGCATCAACAGTCCTAGGACAGATCTTTGTGGTACTCAATTTCATGCGAAAAGGTACAATTTTTCTGTGTGTTTGATTTATTTTTGATCAAAAACATCTCATTACATTTATTTCAGGATGTTTTCCAGGACTTTTTTACTTTCATAAGAAGCCATCATTTTTATAGGAAAAAATATCCGCAAATGCAAAAGTAAAATTTCTACTCTTCAACAATATTTCATTTCAAGATACACCAGCAGATACGAAGAAATTCAGGCATTATTTTTTGTTTTTTGTAAATAAATAAGCTCTTTATCTGGACTTATAAATTAAAAGCATCTTATTCTAAATGTAATGAGGTTTTTTGATAGAATTATGAGGGAGTTTTTGCGTTGTGTAGAATATGACAGGGTGTGCTTTAAGGAAATGCTGGATTACTTTGAATCTATCCAACAACTTGTCCATCCATCCAGTTTCTATGCCGCTTATCCTGTTGAGGGCTGTTGGGGCTGGAGCCTATCCCAGCTGTCATATAGCAAGAGGCGGGGTACACCCTGGACTGGTTACCAGTCATTCACAGGGCTAACACAGAGAGACAGACAACCATGCACGCTCTCATTCTCAGCTACGGTTAATTTAGAGTGATCTGTTCACCTAACCAGCATGTCTTTGGTTGTGGGAGGAAGCCGGAGTACCCAGAGAGAACCCACACATGCACAGGGAGGCACAAAAAGGCCTTGACCGGGAAGCAGTCCCTCTTTTACATGTGTTTGCACGGGAATTTTTTGACCCTATCACTGAGAAACATAACTATTGTTCCAAAACTATCCTTTTACAACTTCCATTATCATAGTATATCAAACAACCTCTTAGAAAGCTAAAAATTTTCATGGACTTTCTGGTATTTTCTAACTTTATATATTTAAGATAATTTGGGGTTAAACCTCCTGACAACATGTGCAAAAAGTTTTATATTTTCTACAGATTGCTTTAATCAGCATCTGTGAATAAGGCAGATAAAGCTGACACTTATGCTGCAAAAAACACACATTTTTGAGTGTATACATGTACTGCAATCATGGGAGTAGCACGGGGGGGAAAGGGTACAGATTACTGGGAAGCCTTCAATGAAAAGTATGCTTTTATTAATTTTTTCTTATATTAATTAGTTTCATTATAGAATCAAAAGCAACTAAATGAATTTGTCAACAGACAGAAGCTTGTATCAAATAGAGTGAAATAAAATGATGGGGGGCCCTCCTCCTCCCTCAAAAATGTCCAAATGGTATAGCCCAGTGCAGTGAAATAGTGCAAGTAAATTTAATTTAACCATTGTAAAAATATCGCTCATAAATCCAGAAATTATGGTTCAAAATTACATTTAAATACATAGATATTTGTAAAAGTGATGCAACATATGTTGCTTGGCTAGGCAGTTAAGGGGGGTCCTGTGTGATATTCTTTCAGGGGGCTCAAAATCCCTCGCTACACCCCTGGCTGCAGTTGTTCCTAGATGGTGAAGACCAGTGATGTTTAGGTGTGCTGTGAATTCGACCATCCATGCATTATTACCACAACTATAAATCAAACAAGCTGCAAATAAAGACATGTTAAAGACGAGGTTAGCATGAATATAGAGATGGTGTGCTTTGAGGTTTTGGCTCGATCTTAGGACAAAGAAGAAAACCACTTTTTTAGTCAGAACATTGTATTTATATGATGGAAAATGCAGTGTTAATGTTAAATATTATGTGTTTGTTCTTTAGCTGGACAAATCTGTGATCACTGGCATTGCAACAGGAGACGCAGAAGCCAGAAACAAGAGTCTGATCAAAAGGTGGTGCAAAACATTCAAAAACACGGTAAGCGCCGCCTCATGGGCATTAAGTGTTAGTTTCTGAAAATAGAACATAAAAACAAGTGATTCTGCTGTGGTCACTCTGCTTTTGTCTCTTAATGACTGATTTTGTCCTCATTGTTTTGCGACCACAGTTAGGTCATGCTTTGGCAGCGTGTTATTTCATAAACGGCGTGTGATCATTTAAAGATTATGGCTGCGTTGTGTTTTTTAACGCTATTTTTTGTCTCTCAGACTTTCTACAACACAACGGTGGACATCTGCCCGGCCGGAGCGGTCTGCTGGGAGGAAGACGGCCTGATCTGGACCGAGATGAACTCCACTCTGACTATAAACCTGAAGAAATGTAAGCACGTCTCCATTAGTGTATACCCATGGTGAAGGGAGGGAAAAATTTACAAAGCAATTAGGATTACCTGATCCACTGGAGCTCAGCGAAACGCAACTCTCTTTGAGCAGACCCTCTCATGTGCACACAATGAATACCTTTGAGTCCTTGTAGTGACTCAGCGAACCCCCCACTCCACCCTTCCCCCGTCCCGTCTGAGCTCAATAGGTCCATTCATCAGGCTCTGTTGTTAAAGCACCACCAAATGGATCTCTCAATCAGAGCACTCTGTTCAAGGAAATGCTTTCATTCTTGTTAAAAAGTAGGAAACTTGGATTAACTTAACCCCAGATTGCTTTTAAATTACAGGGTAAGGTTCAGTTTTTCCATAAAATTCTGTTTATCAGCTCAAACAGCTCTGCTATAAAGTAAAAAGTTATTTATAGCTCACATCCGTTATCTCTCCTTCCAGGCAGTCATATCTTTGTGAACGTGGACCTGCCTGACCTCGCCATAGGTCTCATCCTCCTGGCTCTGTCCCTGCTCGTCCTCTGCAGCTGCCTCATCCTCATCGTCAAACTGCTCAACTCCATGCTGAAGGGGCAGGTGGCCGTGGTCATCAAGAAGGTGCTCAACACAGGTAAAAATAAACCCCAGTTTATGTTGTCCCCCCCGCCTGTTTGATAGTCAGCACATCAGATCCATGGTGATGCTTGATGAGCGACACAGGTACAGCGTCTCCTGCTGCTTCTGACTCGTCTGCAGGTCCAAGCGTCCTGATGGTGACAGAGGAAGCTCAGGCACAAATGCAGCTTTGATAAAACTCCTCATCTGCTCAGGTTGCGATGTGCTTTTGCTCAGCTCTGATGTTTCTGTTTGACCTCAGACTTCCCGTTCCCTTTCGCCTGGGTTACCGGATACATCGCCATCGTGGTGGGAGCAGGGATGACGTTCATCGTCCAGAGCAGCTCCGTCTTCACATCGGCTATAACTCCTCTTGTTGGTCAGTCTTTGATGTCAGATCATGTCTTTGCTCTTTCAAATGCTTGGATTCCACCATGAACTAAATCTTGATAAATGTCTTTGGTTAGGTATCGGTGTGATCAGCCTGGAGAGAGCCTACCCTCTGACTCTGGGCTCAAACATTGGAACTACAACCACGGCTATACTCGCTGCCATGGCTAGTCCTGGAGAAACGCTCGCTAGCTCCCTGCAGGTAAGACTCTTTACAAAGCTCCTTTTAGGAATACCTTATTTTGGCCATCTGAGTGGCTTCACTTTGAGGTACTCCTTGTTTTCTGATTTCTCAGTGTTCATATTTGAAGCTACAACTTAAAAAAATAAAAGCAGGAAGGGATACATGATATAGGTGCTTCCTTTGTGCAAGTCTGTTTATAACTATCTTCATCAAATCTGAGCCCTTGGAGGTTTCACCCTTTTATTGATTTTATAAATCAATCATGGTCAATAAAATTTGGCTTTTTGACAAAAAAAATCACAAGAATCCTCTTTGATGTCAAAGGGAAAACAGCTTTTTACAAAGTAATGTCCATTAAATAAAAATATATTTAAAATAAATATAAAATAACTGAGTGCATAAATATTCACCCCCTTCAAGTCAGTATTTAGTAGAGTCACCTTTGGCTGCAATCACAGCTCTGAGTCTGTGTGGACTAGTCTCAATCAGGCTTGTACATCTGGACACTGAAATTTTACTCCATTCTTCTTTGCAAAACTGCCCAAGCTGGGCTTTGACTTGGCCTCTCCAGAACATTCACCTTGTTGTCTTTCAACCAGTGGTTCTCAACTGGTGGGTCGGGACCCAAAAGTGGGTTGCGAATGTGTGCCTTGGAAAAAAAATTGTGTCAAATTGTCTGTGAGACTCTGTTAGACATGCTTGATTTGTCCTGTTTCATTGTTTTGTTACATGTTTTGTACTGTTTTGGGCCCAGGCTGTGCTATTTTTTTAATAAATACATCTGATTGACCCAAAAAATCCAAAATTTGGGTTGCAGTTCTCCTTAAGGAGCTGATGGTGGGTCCCATGACTTAACCAGTTGAGAACCACTGCTTTAACCATTTCTGTGCAGCTTCGCTATACGCTCTGAGTCATTGTCTTGCTGAAAAATAAATCTCCCAACCTGTAGTTCTCCTGCAAAATGACTGCGCTTGTCCTCCAGGATTTCTTGATACTTTGCTGCATTCATTTTGTCCTCTACCTTCTGCTGAGAAGCATCTCCACAGCATGATGCTGCCACCACCATGCTTCACAGTATGTTTGTGGTGATGTGCAGTGATTGGTGTCCCCCTAACAGCGTCTCGTCCGATAGGCAAAAAGCACATTTTTGGTCTCATCAAACCAAAGAACTTTCTCCAACTTGACCATGGAGTCTCCCACATGCCTTTTGGTGAACTCTAGTCAAAATATAATCTGAATTTTCTTAAGCAGTGTCTTTCTCTTTGCCACGCTCCCATAAAGCTTTGACTGGGAAGAACCCGGCCATCAGTTGTTGTCTGCAGAGTCTCTCCCAGCTCAGCTGCTGAATCTTAGAACTCCTTCAGAGTAGTCATAGGTGTCTTGGTGGTCTCTCTCACTAGTCTCCTTCTTGCACGTTCACTCAGTTTGTAAGGACAGTCTGATCTAGGCAGATTTACACTTGTGCCATATTCCTTCCATTTCTTTTTTATGGATTTAACTGAACTCTGTAGGATGTTCAGTGCCTTGGAATTTTTTTTGCATTCATCCCCTGACTTATACTTCCATTTATACTATTATAATTTAACATTTTGCAGCTAAGATCAAACACTGCATGTTTAAATTAATACCTGACCATATTCAAGTCACATATTTGTGCTTATTATTTGCATTGTTGCATAGCCTAAAACAAAGAAATATTTTCTTATACCATTCCTGATCTGGCACATTTGAGAGCTGATGAGTGCAAAATAAATTTTATCCTGTCATTTTCAACAATCAAATGTTCATAAAGGTGTGTTCTAAGGTTTTGTTCTTATCTCAGAGTCACAGATTTGAGAGTTTTGGTGAATGTCAGAATCTTCTTGGAACCTGTTGAAGAGGGTTTTTCGAATTTCAGTTTGGGGTAGAGTGAGGGCATGCCTGGTGTTGTAATGGTGCTAATCAGAATTCAAATGGGATTTTTGATGCAATATCCTTTCAAAGAAATGAAGCAATACTTCTGTCTTTTACCTTAAACCAGGACAGTCATGTGTTGAGCTCACATGAGTTCTGTATGAGCATAAAAACACTATGCTGCTTTGCTTTTAGCCGTTTGCTCTCCCTTTATTCAAAATATTTGGCTAAAACTCTGAGCAGTAGTCCATGTGATCACACAAGTGTTCTTATGAGCTTTTTAACTACATTCAAAGGTTAAAATAATCAGAGCAACCCCCATGACTAAAAGAACTTACTGTGCCAAGGAGTTTGGTATTAAGTCCTTTAATTCAGTTTCTCATTGAATCATCTGCAAACGATGTTTGTAGGCTGCTGTTTTGAGATCTGACAGTGTTTGCTTTTCTGTTTCCTTCAGATTGCACTCTGTCATTTCTTCTTCAACATCTTTGGGATCGTCCTGTGGTATCCCATCCCCTTCATGCGGATCCCCATCAGGCTGGCCAGAGGTCTGGGGAACCACACGGCGAAGTACCGCTGGTTTGCCGCCCTCTACCTCTTCCTGTGCTTCCTGGTCTTGCCTCTGTCTGTGTTCGGTCTGTCCCTGGCTGGCTGGCAGGTCCTGGTGGGCGTCGGCGTGCCTATCATTGCGCTGATTATCTTTGCAATCATCATCAATGTTATGCAATCTCGCTGCCCACACTCCCTGCCCAAAGTCCTCCGCAGCTGGGACTTCTTGCCCCGTCCTCTGCACTCCATGGAGCCCTGGGACGCCATGGTGACGTCCACTTTCGGCTTCTGTGGGAGACACTGCTGCTGCTGCTGCAGATGCTCCAAATGCTGCAGACAACAGGAGGAGGAGGAGGAGAAGATGTCAGGCATCAGCAAGAAGAGCCTGGAGATGTACGACAACCCAACCCTGGCAAGAGACGACGATCCAAAGATTATCAAAGCGTCGCAGCTTTAAGATTTTTCTGTTTAATATCAACCTATCTTGGTGCAATAATTCAAAGAAACACTTGTAATTGTTCTGCTCAGGTATGTCGATGATTTGTCATTAAGCACTCTCTGTTAAACACTCCTTCACCGTCCTGCTGGAGAACATGAACACAAGTGTTGGACATGTTAACATAAACCTGCCATTTCTGTAATGTAAAGTCTGTCATGTTTATTTACAATGTTTTATTGCTCACACTCACTATCTGATAACTATGGGTGGTTCCCAACTTATTTTTATATTTGTTATGAAGTGTAAAAGACATTTGGTCTTATTTTCTTTGAACTTTAAACTTTGAAATCTCAAAACGGTAATGTAGCATTTCAAATATTTGTTATCCTGCAGTATTTAAGACTTTTTAATATTTGTAAATAAAAGAAATTGATATTTTTAAAGATCGGTGTTGTTGCTTTTTTCTCTGGTTCTGTTGCATCACTGTTATACCACGATCATGATACATGCGGTCAGGAGTCAAAGCTATCTATAGTTACTGTTAAGTCCATAAATTCATTTATTTATCAGCTCTGTTATCGCTGTTCAAGCATGTGATCAGAAGATCCACTGGCTTCCTGCAGGTGTCCTGATAGTAAATTGTCTCTCATATCTGATTTGCCTTTGAACAAAAAACATCGACCAAAGTCCAGCAACTGTAAAAATTTTCCAGCTACTTCTTGGGCCTGTTTGAGAAGCATATTTACAACGTGTTATTTAGGAAATCATTATAATGGTTGTGATTAAATGGAAGGCTCAGAAGAGTATCAGGGTTAAAATGTTTTAGTCACGCTGCTCTATTATGGCAACAAAACACAAACATGCACAAACATACTTACACAAACAAACACTTTGATTGTTGAGTGGATGTATCATCCAAATACGTTTCCCTGTGGGCGTGTTTCTACAGAGTCCATGTGTTTTTTGGCCTTGTCACTCCTTCTTATGAGCTCTTAGCAAATGGGACACATTCAACTCAGGTGTGACATCATTCCCAGCTCCAACATCTGACTTCTGGAGTAAATGGAACGCAGCAGAAATCACTGAATAATGACTCGGCACTAATTTTGGTTTCTATAGACAGTCTGTAAATATTTTCAATTTTGTCATGGCACCAGTTTCAAACCAGTAAACCCAATAAGTCCTCTGAGAGGGATCAAGGACAACTGGAGCAATGGTGGGGTGTGCAACTCAACACAGACAGACTAACATATATGCTGCCAATTATAGTAGTGAGATTTCTTGTGTTACCACAATCACAGAACTTATTCTTTAAGCTGTTTTGCATTGTTCCACATCAGAACCCTCAAAACTGATGTTGAGATATTTTTTCCACCATAGCAAATTCTGTCAACTTCTTTAACTTGTTTTTCAGACAGACCAGAGGATGTGCCATAAATCCCTCTGCTCCTCACTTAAATTAAAGTGAGTGCTGTTTTGAGGATAAAGGCTGTATAGTGGATATGGATCATTTACTCAGCACTGTGATTTAAAATCTAAATTAGGGCAATAAATCAATTACATGTTGAAAGCACAATATCAGAATTTCTATATTTTATAGCACTTAATCTCTTTTTGTATCATTTTAAAATTCTACTATTTTGATATGAAAACTTCTGCTTTATTTTAGATTTTGTACCATCTTAAAATGAGGATAATTGACTTCCTGTTAGTTTTATTTTGAAAATAAGGCACTTTGGTCTTTTCAAGATAATGGCATACACTTAAACAAAGAAAAGGAACTTGCTATGGATTGAAAAGGAAATGAGGTGACATTTTAAAGGTAAATATTTGATAACAGAAGCTTCAGATGACTTTTTACTAGTCCACTGAACTGTTTGATTTCTTTAAATTGAGACTTTATGGAAGGAGCAGTGGTGGACTTATTTTTACATCACTGTGGCTGCAGGGAGACGCTGACGTGGCTTAACCAATGTGATGAAAATGACAATAAGGCTGAGATTCAAACAAATCAGTGCTCTTCTTACGGACCTTAATTTCATTGTGGTGTGCATTCATGCAGACGGCTTCACCTCCACAGCGCTGCTCTACCAGGACACTGCTATCCTTAACTTTTTCAGATCCGCTATAGTCTTAAAGCTACTGTGAGGAAGAACTGTGACACGGAAGCAAACAAAAGGGCCCCTGTGCAAAACTCCAGACAAAAAAGCAAAGTTTAAAGTCTGTTTAATCAATCGGTACACAGGAAGACAAAAATCACAGGCAGAAGTAGAAGAGGGGAGGGCTAGGATGCTGCCACAAGGGATGAGAGACAGACTGATGAGAAGGAAAGAACTGGGAAGACGAAATACTGTGGATATTGGGGGAGACAGTGAGACACAAGGGAATCACAGGTGAGGATGGGCAGGAATGATTGATCTGTAAAGAGATGGAGTTAGTGAGCAAAATAAAAGAAGACACTCAGGACAAGAAACACGAGTATTGACTCAAATAAATCCTAGAATTTTTACGTGAACCTGTGGTGAGATGTAGACTTAGCACAGAAAGTAAGGAAAGTTGTGTTTGGTTGATTATTTCTTTGTTGTAACAAAGCTTCTTGGCAATAAATCTTACTCTCCTGGAAAGCCTTTTTATTTATCTTTTAAATGGTGCCACATTTGTAAGGAACATGCATTTGTGGGATGAGCAGCAGAGCTGAGTATGTGCATGAATGTGCCTGAAAAATCTGACTTCTCAGCCAATGCCAAACAGCTTATTCTACTGTTGCTACTCACTCGCGTTTTCAGCTTATGGTGCCCCACTTGCTGACGATCAGGTGCCAGTATGTTCAGTGATAAGTTCAGATTCTGCAGTTGGATCATTGGGTCAAAGTGTAGAGAAGACATGGAGAACGCTATGCTGATTGCTGCACTAATAGAGTGGCATCTTTGGGTGGAGGCAGTGTGATGGTGTGGGCCGGCATCTCCCTCACTGGAAAACGAGGCTTGTCATCATTGGAGGCAATCTCAATGCAGAGAGGTATTAAGATGAGATTCTGCAACCAGTGGTAATCCCATATCTCCACAGTCTGGGGCTGAACTCTATCCTCCAAGATGACAACACTTGCCCTGATAGAGCTGGGTTGATCACAGACTACCTCCAGATTTTGGGCATGGAGAGGATGGAATGACCGGCCAGCAGTCCTGACCTCAACCACACTGAACACTTGTGGGATCAGCTTGGGTGTGATGAGAGCCAGAGTGACCAGCACAACCACAGTGGCTGACTTGTTGCAAATGCTGGTTGAGGAATGGGATGCCATCATTCATTATTCACTAGTTCATTATTTCATTATTCCTTTAACCTGTGCGACTGCGTCTGTGATAAACAGCTGCAGAAACGGACTTTACTTTCATTTTCCACAGCAGAGATCACAGTGAGTGATACAACTGTTCAGAGACAACAGGATGACAGATTTCTGCTAAACTACCTCTTACACAACAACAACAAGAGTAACAGAGAGATAAGATCGACTACTTTGTCTTATCTGTAAACCCTCTTCAACCTCATGTTCCACACAGGAGCTTCAGAGCAGAAAGCACTCTTACTTTTATCATTGCATACACATAAATTTTACAAACTCATTAATCATGCTGAAATACTGTATGTGTTTTCTTTCAGGACATTATGGACTGATTTAAGGACATTTTTATTCTCTTTATCAGGATTTTTATGCATCTGTCCTAATATCCACCTGTGCAGGACATATTTGAGCATAAAAAGTGCCAAACAGTGTCAGACATAGAGCCATCATAAATGCCCCTCCAATAGCAGACATTTAATTTTTACTTTAATCAGCGTTAATCTCCAGAATCAAACCTGTCAGCACAGGAAAGCTGATGTGTGCATCTCTGTTTAGATGGTCAAGGTCTCCATGATACCACATAGCATCATGAAGTGTTCGTACGTGTGTTCTGTTTGAGGTGAATTCCCCGTTGTTGTGACAGTGATACGGTTGTTTCTAAGAACCAAAGATAGACCTAACTGTTTTTTATCATGGCTGATTCTGCAGTGAGATTATTGGTTTAACAGCATGATAGCCTGTAAAGTTTATGAGGTTGTATAAGTAATCAGAGCTAACCTTTAACATCCAAACAAAGCAGCAGGTTTCATCCTTTTGTGATAATCAATCGAGTGATGCAGGACAGCTAAAGTGGTATACGTGTTTTACATACACATAATGCTTCATTTCTCACCAGAACTACCATCAAGTGGTTATGCCTTGAGTCAGAATGGACATCTGAGCGAAGTTGGGGTCATTCCTTTAAAGCATTTCTGAGATTTTACATGCAGGAGCAAAGAATGAAGCTTGACTAGCAGCAAGACCTTTAGCAAGAACCCAAGTCCCCTCTTTAGTCCACTGTGTCCATGGTCTACATAAAAGAATTTCAAATTTAGATTCATCTGACCACAGAACAGTTTTCCATTCTGCCTCAGTCTATTTTAAATAAGCTTTGGCCCAGAGAAGATTCTGGATCGAGTCCAGATATGGCCTCATCTTTGCATTAAACAGCTTTAACTTACATTTGAGGATGGCATGGACAACTGTGCAGACAGACAAAGATTTCTGGGAGTGTTCCTGAGCCCATGCAGTGATTTCCAATGCAGAATCATACCTGTGACACCTGAGGGGCCAAAGATCACAAACATCCAATACTGACCTTCAGTCTCGTCACTTCTCTCTGAATCTTCTGATGGAAAGAAACTATAAAAGCCCATTTTTGCCACTTTTGATCCATTTTTTTTTTTACACCTTTAAGCCCATGTTTACCACTTTCTGCCAGGTCTTGTAATTGTAACCATTTTTTGCCCTTGTAACAAATTGATGCTGAGATATAAAACTAGTCTAAAATGTTTTGGAGCTTTGTCAACTAAAACTAGACTAAAACTAAAAAGGGTAGAAATGACTAAAATGTTAGTAAAACTAAAATACATTTAGTTTAGAGACAAAGACTAAGACTAAAATTAAAGATAGCTGTCAAAAATAACAGTTATAAAACCTGTCCACCATTTTTTCTGCCTGGTTTTGCCACTTACTGCCAGGTCTTCACAACTGTAAACCAATTTTTGCCTGTTTTAACAAATTTTTGCTGCTTTAAAGCAATTTAGCCACTTAGTAGTGTTAATTTGGTCAACTAAATCTATGACCAAAACTATTCTTCGGCAGCCTTTATTTCCATGACGAAAACTAGACTAAGACTGACAAAAGTAGATCTGTGATGACCAAACCAGACTAAAAGTAAGTTTAGTTTTCTTCAAAATGGTAAAAAATAGACTAAAATGTAATGTAGCTTTTAATCGGACATTTAAAATCCATGATATTTCTCCACCGTGGGTAAATCTGTCAAAAAAACAATGCAGCTGTAGCTGTTCTGCCTCTCAGCTGTAGAAAGCAGGGACCCCAGGTTTGGCAGAGTGCAGAGAACACACTACCATGATTTGGTACCAGATTTAGGCAAGCGAATAAATGCTTGGACTAAAAGTAAAGACTAAAATGTGAGGACTTTTATGGACTGAAACTAGACTGAAATGTTTTTAATTTTCGTCAACTAAAACTAGACTAAAACTAAAAAGGGGTTGAAATGACCAAAATTGGACAAAAACTAAACAACATTTCATTTAAAGACTAAAACTAAAATTAAAAATAGCTGCCAAAATTAACACTGGTCTACTTTTTCTGCCTGTTTTTGCCACTTTTTAAACAAATTTCTGTCACTTTATGCCTATTTTCTGCACACCAACTCATTGTTTTTTTTTCTAATCTTGGCTACATTTTCACTACATTATGCTCATTTTTGCCACTTTACCTACTTTTGCCACTTTAAACACATTTTGCTACGTTTTACCCATTTGGATTCTGTTTTAAGAAAAAGAGTTTGATGTTCCAGTTTGAATTTTTGTGGAGTTTGTATATCATTACCATGATTTAAATTAATAAACATGAAAAAAAAAACATTGAAAAGGAGTTTACATTTTGAAGAATGCTTTATACCAGTGGTTCTCAGCTGGTGGGTTGGGCTCCAAAAGTGGGTCGCAAAGCCCTTTTCAGTGGGTCGCGGATGTGTGCCAAGGAAAACAAAATGTTCCAAAATTGTCCATGAGACTCTTTAAAACATGCATGTTTTGTTTTATTTGTTTTTTTATATCAGGGGATCCCAAACGTTTCAGTCTGCAGCCCCAAAAATAACGGTGACAAAGACCGGGGACCCCCACTGTTCCTAAGGGTTAGGTAAGGGTTAGATTGGTTGCAGCATAGTTGAGCACAGCCATGCACATTCAGGAATCATCATGTGCAGGCCTTTTTTAACATTGCTTTGATTTCAGAATAAATCTTAACAAATTTTTATGCATATATTTCTACAGAAATGTGCAAAATATACAATTTAAAACCATATAAAAACACGCTCTGTTTCTTGGAAGGCATCTTGCGACCCCCACTCAGTGTCTCGCGACCCTCCAGGGGGTCCAGATCCCCACTTTGGGAATCACTGGTTTATGCTACACCCTTTGTACTGTCTTAGGCCCAAGCTCTACTATGTTTTTATCAAATACATCTGATTGACCAAAAATTCCCCAAAATTTGGGTCACAGTCTTCCTTGAGCAGTTGATGGTGGGTCCCACGACTCAAACATTTGAGAACCACTGCTTTATACTATAACATAAAAAATACTGCTGCTTTGATAAGAGTGATTCAGGTTAAAGACTAAATATGTTTATTCCAGCATGTTTTTAAACTCGACCATGATTTTGCTGACCTCCATGCCCCCAGGAAGCTCTACCCTTCATCCCCTCTTATGGGCCGCCCTGCCTCAGCCCATCTTTACTTCTGAGGGACTCTGCCTCACTAAAATGCTTCTTTTACACCCAATCTTGTTACTGACCTTTTGCCACTGTACCTAATTAGGTGCAAAATTCTCCTCCAGCTCCTCCTTTTTATTAGCACCACTTACTTTTCCAGCCATTTGTTGCCTTGTCCCTACTGTTTTGAGATGTGTTGCTATCATCACATTCAAAATGAGCTAATATTTTTCATGAAATGGTAAAATGTCTCAGCATCTGACATGTTATTTATGTTCTACTAAAATATTGCTCTATGAGATTTGCAAATCATTACATTCTGTTTTTATTTACATTTTACACAGCGCCCCAACTTTTTTGAAATTAGGTTGTACTTTTATTCTTGTAAACCTTGTAACACTTTAAAAACCTTGAATGTAAGAAAATAGTTTATTCTGAGATTATGTGGTGATAAACCAGATTAACTCCTTTTGTTGTGCTTTTCTTGTTTCTTTCACTCAGCTGAACAGTCTGATAATTGAACAGATGATTCATATGCAACACATTCATACGCTGCAGAAGAAGCCTCCCTGATATTTCTATCTCCATGAGTCAACATCAAACCGCTCCACTGTTAAACAATCTCTATTTAAAGAGCTACAGAAAGCTGAGTAATGAAGTGAAACAGCTACGGTGTGAAGAGTATCTGCTGTGAAAACATTTGTTATCAGAGAGTTCATGAGAAGTGTAACCCACTTTTATCTTCAGTTCTGCTGCCATATTTGTACACCAACCACACACACGTTTCCGGTGTTTTCTCAGCTCAGAAGGTAAAGACGGAGAACAGAGAGCACAGGAAGGACAGATTTTAATACCCAGATAAAATACAACACTGTACGCGACATATGGGAGAAAATCATGCCTCTGGTTTCTACATCTATCTTAATCCTTCATCCAACAAAAGCTGTCAGCGTTTCTCCTCAAAATAACTTTTTCTTCTGTAAATATATCAGCAGAGAAAGAACAGCTGAGTGGGTTCTGGGTTTCCGCTGGCTGACCATAAATAAATAAATCATTCTGAAGAAACTAGATTCACAATCTAAGATTATTTTTCAGCACAAAAGCTGGGAATGCATTAAACAACTGATGCAGACAAAACCAAGGAAGCCAGAGAACGTTCTGGCTGTGTGACTTCTATTATGTTATACACTTTTATGATTGTTTCTCCCTGCAGGAGCCTGGTGCTAGCAGTCTCTCAGTCAGTGAAACGGGGATCACCTGAGGGCAAGTAAATGTGTCTTAAGTGATTGTAGTATAAAGACACCTATATCTGGAAGGTCCAGTCACTGGTTAATCAGTATTCCTGGCTACCATTACACCATGGAGACAAAAGAACACTCTCAGAGAAAAGGTTATGATAAAGTATAAGTCAGGAGATGGATACAAATTTTTTTAACGCACTGAACATCCCCAGAGTACAATTTAATCATCAAGAAATGGAAGGAATATGGCACATGTGTAAATCTGTCTAGATCAGACCATCGTCACAAACTGAGTGAGCGTGCAAGAAGGAGACTAGTGAGAGAGGCCATCAAGACACCTATGACTACTCTGAAGGAGTTACAAGCTTCAGCAGCTGAGATGGGAGAGACTCTGCAGACAACAAATGTTGACCAGGTTCTTCACCAGTCAAAGCTTTATGGGAGCGTGGCAAAGAGAAAGCTACTGTTGATGAAAACTCAGATTAAATCTGGATTAGAGTTCACCAAAAGGCATGTGGGAGACTCTGTGGTCAAGAGGAAGAAAGTTCTTTGGTCTGATGAGACCAGAAAGGTGCTTTTTGGTTATCAGACAAGACACCAAACACACCATCCCCACTGTGACGCACAGTGGTGGCAGCATCATGCTGTGGGGATAAGTGTTAATTTTGGCAGCTATTTTTAATTTTAGTTTAAGTTTTAGTCTTTAAATGAAATGCATTTTAGTTTTAGTCCCATTTTAGTCATTTCTACCCTTTTTAGTTTTAGTCTAGTTTTAGTCCATAAAAAGTCCTCAAATTTTAGTCTTTACTTTTAGTCCAATCATTTATTCTGTTGCCTAAATCTGGTACCAAATCATGCTAGTGTGTTCTCTGCACCCTGCCAAACCTGGGGTCCCTGCTTTCTACAGCTGATTTACCCACAGTGGAGAAATATCATGGATTTTGAATGTCCAACGAAAACTACTTTACATTTTAGTCTAGTTTTAGTCATTTTGAAAAAACTAAACTTAGTTTTTGTCAGTTTTAGTCATCACAGATCTGTTTTGTTAGTCTTAGTCTGGTTTTTGTCCTGGAAAAAAGGCTGTTGAAGAATAGTTTTAGTCATAGTTTATTCAACAAAATTAACACTGCTGGGGATGTTTCTCAGCAGCAGCCCTGGAAGGCATTAAAGGTAGAGGGTAACAGGCCCGCCCCTGCCTATACACAAACTACACATAGCACATAGAGCCTCATCACAGTGGGAGGCCCCACTTTGAGTGTTTTTCTTCTCTGTCTCTCTGAGCATCAGTCCGGTGTTTGCATGATAAATATGATCCAGGTAATGCACATACAACGTTGACCAAACCGAAACTTCCCCTGGCCATCACACATTAGTAAATTAACCATAAAGAAATCTTTTTTTGGAGATCGGTGCCATCCTTGATCAATGAAGAGGTGCAGCGTCCACTCGCTCTCGCTCCTATTTGCTGCACAGAAACTCTCATCACGTCTGCCACGCGTTATTCTTCATCATCTTCATCTCTCTAGTCATTTATGATTCATAGAGCTCCCTCGCTGGTTCTGATCAGGAATTTACTGACGTGGTCGACCTTCCTCACGCAGATCAGCTGTTTTAAAATGAGACTATGGGCATAAATAAATAATGACAACTTGTATTTTACGGTGACTTAATAATAGACAGGCTACTGATGACAACACTGGAGAAGAAAACCAGTGAGGAGCAGAAAAAAGCTGCTGCATGTGAGTGAAGGGAAGGGGCAGCAGGGGTGTGTTTGAGGGGGGATGAGGGGGCAAGACCCTCTGGTTAATGCTAGTTTAATTTTGAGGAGAAGACCCCAGTAAAACAGCTAGCTAATAAAGTGGGATTAATATTATGATGAAAATAATCAACCCACAGTGATTACCTTATAAAAGATAATCAAGTTCACTAAGAGGCATGAATATGAGGCCTAAAGACCTTAAGCTACAAACACTAACCAGCTGTCCCTGAATCAAATGTGGATTTAGACACACCTTCAGCAGATGTTTGAAGATGTTTGTCACTGCTGCATCAGGTTCAAGTAAGAAACAGAGAAGGTTTACCTCACCATGAACAAAAACACAGCATTTAACTTTCAATGAAGGCAGCTGCATCACCCAGCACCAGACTGGTTATGGATAAACTGCTCATGGTTTTACACAGTCGTCGCATGAGGGAGGCGGCGTGAGTCCCATACCACCCAGAGCTAAGGTTGCCCTACAACAGTTTAAATAAAAAATTCAGTCACTCATGCAATGTATCCTGGTGTTCTCCCATGTTTACAGCAACCTTACTCCATCATATCCAGTGTGTTAAGACACACTGTTGTATTTCACTTTCTGGGGGCTTGAAAATTTGAGTTTTGTGTGCTTAGCCTCAGTTCTTCCTGCAGATGTACAATAATTACATAAAATCTTCACTCAGTAACAAAAAATAGCTGTGAAGGTAAAATTTGGTCTCCTCTGAGAGACAAACAAACGTTGAGTCGTTGTAAATATTCCCCTTCGTACCTGCAAAAAACCATCCTACCCACAACATGCAATAAAGTAAACTAGCAGCATTCAAGGTCTCTTTAGTCATTATGCTATCAGCTCATTAAAATCTTCACATGGCAACGTCTGAGATCAACTGAGGACAAGAGCAGCTCTGATATAACTTAGTCAGACTTTCACTGTAGAAATAAGCGTACAAGTCATGTGATATGATCTGTATTCTCTGTAACATTTAACTGGTTTTCACAGCATAAAGCTAAAAATAGAATAATAAAAAAACAAAGAGCACGCTGACCTGACCTTCATGGTTACTAGGCAATGTTTGTTGTGATTTGGCAGAGTTTAAATACAAACTGATTGCTTGTTTGACTATCTTGTATGATGTGGGACAATAAAATAAATAATGTTTCCATGACATAATGTAGGTCATTCAGTGTTATTGATTATGTACAGTTGTTTATGGTCAATGATTTACTGTGTTAAATAATGAGAATTAACTTTGCCCCTTTGCAAGTATCAAAGGGTTGGTCTTTAATTTAATTCAGGAATAAGATCAGCAGACAAATAACCAGTTATTTCAAAACAGAAAAACAGTTAAAGACAGTGCTCATGGCTCTGCTCTCTAGATCAGAGGTTGGTCTAGGTGTGGTGTGAGAATTCGTACAATCTTATGTTATCACTATACGTAATTTGAGCTATGGTGTCAGTTCAAGCAGGCCACCGTGTCAAGTGCAGCCATTGCATTGAGATCAGCTGGTCTAATGCAAGCCTTCATCAGCTGATTCACGTCCTGCTGCTCTCTGCAAGCTGCTTTTGCAACCCTCCTCCCCCCCAGCTCCTCCATTATACAACATCTGACTTAATCAGTGCCGGTCTGTTGTCACTGATGCCTGCTCTACTCTGGGTTTTTGGCTGCTTCTCTCCCTGCCTCAGGCTTTACTTGTATTCACAGAAAGGGCAGGAACGTTTGCTGTTCCTGCTTTCCAGAAATAGGCCTTTCAGACTGGCAGGGCTCCGTGCCGGTTCCTGAACCTAAATTTGAAACGGCCTGACGCGTTCAAACCGGGAAAAAATTTGGTCCAAACTTGAAAAGTTGGTTCTCAGCTGGAACCAAAAATAGTTGGTTCTTTCTTGGGAACCATGACACCATCAGTGGGCGTATCACAGTCTAGGTTGTGAAGATGAGCAGAAAAAAAAAGAAAAAGTGGTCTGCTGGGGAGACAAAATGTTTGGTTGTGATCTGGGCATTGACAGAATTCCAGGTGAAGCTGGAGAGAAGTGCAAGGAAGAGCAGGTTATATGCCCAACTTTAGGAAGAGATGGCGAAGGCTGGGTTCACCTGAGCACCAGACCAAATAATTAATAACTCAAGAAACTGAAGAGGGAATACCGGGACTGCATGAAAGACTTGGGCAAAAGTGGAGCAGGACATGGTGATACATCTCCATCATGTCCTCCCACTTTGGTTCTGATCAAACTGGTGTGAACACGGGCTAGTTTGCCAGAAAGCACCAAGGTTCTGAGGCTCCAGAACGGAGCCAGTGCCAGAACCAAAACCGTGTCTGTCTGAAAACACCCAAAGGCTCCTGGAGAAGCAGGGGGATCCCAGAACAGCCACACCACCAAATATACTGTAAATAAATACATTATAACAGCTGCTACTAACATGAAAGTGTTATAACTGGAAACTATGTGTGTTTCTTGACTCAGTGGTCCTAACTGCACTGGAGATACTGTAGGATGTATCAGAAGAAGGTTATTTTGATAGACATGGATCTGGTGTGCCTCGAGATTTTGGCCTAATCTGTGGTGGGCCTTGGGCAAGAAAAGGTGGAAAACCGCTGCTCTAGATAATCCCTGGGTCAGACAAACACCATGAAACAGCTTTCTGGTGGCAGAACGGTGGCTCTGACACAGCAAATACTCAAATCTTAGCAGATGTTTTTACCAAGCTATTAAAAAAAAACAAACCCATTGCACTTCTATACCCACCAAACATATCCAGATATAAAGCTTGTTTCAAGATTCTTCGTAGAGAGAGAGATTAGATAAAATAATTTAGATCTTAATTAGATTATTAGATTTGCATTAATTAGATTGGACTAGATATAGATAGAGTTCATTCAGAAAGTATTCAGCCCTCTTGAATTTAGATTTATTGAATACTCTGTAAATTTTCAAAAAAATCTAAATTCTGCTTCCTATTGCTTGAAGATTAATGAGAGTAGAAAGAGATTTTTTCAATTGTAGCATCAGGCTGAAACATAACAAAACTGAAAAAATGATTTAAGTCAAATTTAACCAGAGTGATGGTACGTTTACTTGAGTATAACAGTCGTGAACTTTTTCCACCTCTGTCAGCTTCTATGTCCCTGAGGTCCCATCTACACGGAAACAAATTCAGGCGTCTACGCAAAAGTTTTATGTCAGATCTGCGTTTCATCCACACTGAAACGGCGTTTCGGGTGAAAGTAAACGATGCTTTTTGTAAACGACTACCGTTTCTTCTCTAAGTGGACGGCTATCCGCATCTTTCATCAAACGATTACGTCACACATAGCATATCTGCCTTAAGGCGCCTGCGTGGGTCCAACCCAAACATTAATGGCGGACTACAGGGTTGTGTTCATGCTGCAGAAGCTACTGAGCTTGTTACGGCTTTTGCAGCAAAATCTGATGCTCCTTTACCACCACCGCAAAACGCATAAATCATGTGTTCTTAATCCAACGTGGAGAACAACCAGAAGGACAACTAGAAGAAAGTTTGTGTCAGTTTTCTGTGATCTTCTTCTTCTCCTTTGGTGTATTTCTGTGGCAGCATTACAGCGCCACGTACAGGCTTGGCGTATGCGCTACAGCGTTTTCAGTCGTTTCAGTGGTTCCTGAAACGACTCTGTCTTTACAGAAAACTTTTTTAAAACGAAACGGCAAAATATCATTTTTGTCTCAGTGTGGACGGGGCCTGAATCAACTTTGACTTCATCTTCCATCAGAGGGAGTTTTCAAAGGATCTTTATTGACATTTGTAAGTGGTCTGTCCTGATTTAACTCAATCTACAAGAGTAATTCCAAATGTTTTATCCAGATTAGTTACATAGATCCTAGTGTGATCATGCCTTAGATTTAAAATGTGCATTCCCCCTTTAACTTGAACTCCAGAGGGAAATTCCCGTCTCATTTTGTTTATCATCATGATCTTGAACATGGACACAATTCAGGACTGTGACACCAAAGACAACGTGCAGAACGTTGCTTTACAGTGTTAACAGTCATAAAGCTTACATAATGATTATCTGTGCTCGTCACAGAAAAAAGACCCTTTCTTTAATTAGTTATCTGAGCTGTTTTCTTAATAAGAGCAACTTTAAATGTAGTCAGTTCATTATTGTCTTCTCCCTCCGTTTACTGCAGCTCTGAGTCGCTCTGCACCTTAGCAATTATTCTGCTTTTCAGCCGGCTGTTGTGTTTTATAACTACAATAATTAACGCTGCTGCACAATGCATACTGATGAACCATAAAGCAGATATATGAGCACGTATTAAAGGTGCTCTCTACTCCCACACAGGTGCGTTTTCATGAACTCGCAGTGATTATAAACTTCAGCGTTGGAGCTGGGTGGAGCTCCGGCTGGAATTACACCAGGTCACCAAACTCTGTGAACCAATAACGGTGATAAACAAGTGAATCTCTGCATCTAAACAGGTGCCATAAACCAGAGAAGAGAGCTGGTATCAAGAGGGAGATAAGAGAAAAGAAATGAAAACATCTGGAGGTAAATGGGCCGAGAAAATACACTTTAAAAGTTGTGGAGCTTTCTTATAGTGACCTATCTAGTAATCTTATAAAAAAGGCCTTTCCCCAGTTTAATCCAGCAGTGTTAAAATGTCATGTTGGTCAGAGTGAACCACAGTGGAAATGCACAAGAGCATAAATGAATTTGTACCATTTCTGCTCTGGTTTCATGTGAATGTACCGCTCCACATGTCTTTAAAGGAACCCTGAGTGTCCAACATCTACAGCTGTAGAGCCCCAGAACATTGGGAGGTCAGCTTAATCTGATTATTAACAGTAGTTCAGAAGCTTTTACAGCAGTGGTTGGCTGCTGAGGGTGAAAGTCCACAGTGAGAGTCTGTGATGGGAGTGATCAGGGCTGAAATGTCAAGGTTATCAGCTGATAAGTATCACTGGCCTTTAACCAAAGGACCTTTTGGCTGATTTCACTGTCCAATGCATGAGTAAAATCATGATTTATTCAGGGTTTATGCTGTGCATCTGATTCTTTATGCCTGAGTTTAAAACTATAAGCCGTCAAATTTTAGTTTTCTTTTGGTCTTTCAATGAAATAAGCAGCATTAGATCTACACGGTGCTTTGAGTGAAGAAGAATCTGACGGTGGGGAAGACTGAAGACAAAGCAGTCAGACCTGGGAGGACTGGAGATGTTCATTGTTCTTTTTTCAATGATAGATAGAACATGATTAAAAACAATCAGTGACATAAAGGACAACAAGGAAAATCCATGACAAGACAAAAAACAAGCATACAATTTAGAGTAATGGATGGAAACAAGTTTTTGGTGTTATTTGTTATGAGAGAAAACAGAAATAAATATAGTACTGTCAGCCCTAAAATCATGGAACTAGAGTCAAGGTAAAGCAAATAGTACATATACAGTATGTTGCCAAAAATATTCGCTCACCTGCCTGTACCTGCATATGAACTTAAGTGACATCCCATTCTTAATCCATAGGGTTTAATATGACGTTTGTCCACCCTTTGCAGCTATAACAGCTTCAACTCTTTTTGGAAGGCTTTCCACAAGCTTTAGGAGTGTGTTTATGGGAATTTTTGACCATTCTTCCAGAAGCGTATTTGTGAGGTCACACACTGATGTTGGACAAGAAGGCCTGGCTCTCAGTCTCCACTCTAATTCATCCCAAAGGTGTTCTATCAGGTTGAGGTCAGGACTCTGTGCAGGCCAGTCAAGTTCATCCACACCAAACTCTCTCATCCATGTCTTTATGGACCTTGCTTTGTGCACTGGTGCACAGTCATGTTTGAACTAAGGGGCCAAGCCCAGCTCCCGAGAAACAACCCCACACCATAATCCCCCCTCCACCAAACTTTACACTTGGCACAATGCAGTCAGACAAGTACCGTTCTCCTGGCAACCACCTAACCCAGACTGGTCCATCAGATTGCCAGATGGAGAAGTGCGATCCGTCACTCCAGAGAACGCATCTCCACTGCTCCAGAGTCCAGTGGTGGCATGCTTTACACCACTGCATCTGAAGCTTTGCATTGCACTTGGTGATGTATGGCTTGGATGCAGCTGCTTGGCCATGGAAACCCATTCCATGAAGCTCTCTACGCACTGTTCTTGAGCTAATCTGAAGGCCACATGAAGTTTGGAGGGCTGTAGCGATTGACTCTGCAGAAAGTTGGCGACCTCTGCGCACTATGGTCTCAGCATCTGCTGACCCCGCTCCGTCATTTTACGTAGCCTACCACTTCGTGGCTGAGTTGCTGTCATTCCCAATGGCTTCCACTTTGTTATAATACCACTGACAGTTGACTGTGGAATATTTAGGAGTGAGGAAATTTCACCACTGGACTGTAGAAACAGTCTGCATGCCTAGATGCTTGATTTCATACACCTGTGGTCATGGAAGTGATTGGAACACCTGATTTCAATTATTCGGATGGGTGAGTGAATACTTTTGGCAATATAGTATACATATATATATAAATATATATATATACAGACTACATACTGGAGAGTGAGTAATGAGAAGCGATAGTCATAGGCTTACTTGGGCACAGGGGCGTAGCTAGGGATTTTGGACCCAGAAATATCACACAGGGCCCCCTTTAACCGGCTAGCCTAGCAACAAATGTTGCATCATTTTTAAAAATATATACATACATTTGAATGTTTTTTTGCACAATAATTTCTCAATTTCTGGGTAATATTTTTACTGTGGTTGAATTAAATTTACTTTCATTGCTTGGTAGCGCTGGACTACACCTTTTGGACATCTTTAAGGGTTAGGAGTTGGGGCCCCCCAGCAATGACCGATTAATTTAGTCACTTTTGATTCAATAACAACTTTTGTTACTAAGAAAAAAAAAACACACTTTTCATTGCAGGCTTCTCAAGGGCCCCCTCCCTACTGTGGGCCCAAGTAGTCAGTACCCTTTCCCCCCTGTGCCACACTCATGCTCGGGCATATGGATCATTACATATTAGGGTTGAACGACTTTGGAAAATAATCTAATTGCGATGTTGTTTGCAATTGCTATTTGAGATGCAATCATTCTTTAACTTTCTTTTATTCATAAACAGGGGCTAAACAATTCTTTAAAAGTGTCTGATTCTGATGATTTTGACTAGTATTGCAAATTGGATATGAATTATTGCATTGAAGGGTTTTTGTCATTCTTATTTTTAATAAGAAAAAGTTTAAAAATGAAGACGGTAGGATTTTTTTGTTAGATTATTCTAAAAAAAAAATGTCACCTGAATGATTGTATGTTATGTCATGCATAACATTTCTGCTGCAAAAAAAAGTTTGAAACTGGTATTTCGACACAAATTTCAGGTCAAAGAAATCCTGCACCTTTTGCAAATTGAAAATTTCAGCAGATTTAAGATCCAAATTTAAATACCTGGAAATAAAAGCTGAACTGTTGATCTATTGTCTCATATTCATCTTTTGATGTCACACCAAAATGTTTTTAGTCTACAGCGAAATAAAGGAATTCAAATACTTTTGGAGGGGCCTGTATGTTCTACCTAAATTTGACCCCTATAATCTTAGCAAGTTAATCTTTTGTTTTGCAAAAAAGTTTTGAGTTATAAATCTGGATTTGAAAGAGTGGTGGCAATAATATTTTCAGCACATCCAAACATCCAAAACAGGCAACACACTTCATCAAACCCGGCAGGATGAGATTCTCCAGGCTGATATGACTCAATTATCTGTAATCCTGAATGTTATAAACAAAAACAGCTGAGCCTGTACCAGCTCCACAGTGATACTTCAGCTCTGGTTAAAAACAAACTCCCACTCGTTAGAGAAAAACAACCGTCCCTCCTGGATTGAAGATTCCTGACAAACTCATCCATGATCCTAGGTCACTTATCACTGCTCCCTCTGACTGTAGCCACAACATTTTCAGATTCTTACTCACTCCATCACGAGCGTCAGCACTGTGGGTGCTGGCTTACAGTACGTCTGACCCTCAGGGCTTCCCGTAGTCTCTCTGATTCCCTTAAGGCTGATGTTTATGAATCAGAACTATTTGTGCAGAGAAGAGAAGGTTCTTTTATTAGCTGAACAACATTTTTAGGCAGATCTGACCTTGACTTGGACATGTTGATACGGCTTGAATGAAGCTTGTTCTGCAGAACACCAGAAACCCTCATAATGCTGAGCTCTTCTTTCAACTTCTCCTCCTTATTCACATAAATGAATTCCAGCCCTTGTAACAACAGCCTCTGGCCTACAGGAGCCTTATACACTGCTTATTCATGTTGCAGGCCCTTAGGTGCTTCCCTAAAGGCTGCTGCTAGAAAATGATGCAAACGTGAATGTAAAACTTTGCTGCATTTTTGCTGGGTTTTATTTTATCCTGTTAAAACAAAAATATCAGATATTTATGCCTCTGTGCTTGCAAGATCCAGGGCTGGAGGCGTTGTGTTTTCTGCTTGTCCATTGGTATGGATGTCTAGGCCATTCCTGTAAATGCTAAATGTCAAGAGGGATTTTCTTCCATCACTGATGGCTTTATTTTTACTTTTTCTGTGATTTCTCAAAGGGACTTTGGGGGATTTTTTTAGCACACATCTATAAAATGCTTTTAGGAATTTATTTCCAACTTTGCGCTGATGTCGACTCTAACTCAAGGATAAACTGATTAGATATTTGAGGTCAGGGTCACTGGGGCATCATGCTCCCTCCTTGCTTGTGACCAGATATCCCAAGGACACACTGAGGGATTACTTTAATATTCACCCTCTTTACTGAACTAAATCAAGAGATGTACAGCCAGCTGGTGCTAGCAGTCTCACAATTACTGAAATGGAGACCACCTGAGTGCTGTGAATGTGTCTGAAGGGATTGTAGTATAAAGACACTTGTCTTTGGAAAGTCCAGTCACTGGTTAATTAGTATTCCTGGCTACCATTACCCCATGAGACATAAGGACACAAGTTTAAGTCATACATTTCCAATGCACTGAACATTCCCAAAGTTCAGTTAAATCCATCATCAAGGAAAAGGAATATGACACGTGTGTGAATCTGCCTAGATCAGACCGTCCTCACAAACTGAGTGATCGTGCAAAAAGGAGACTAGTGAGAGAGGCCACCAAGACACCTATGACTACTCTGAAGGAGTTCCAAGCTTCAGCAGCTGAGATGGGAGAGACTCTGCAGACAACAAATGTTGGCCAGGTTCTTCACCAGTCAAAGCGTTATGGGAGAGTGGCAAAGAGAACATCATTGTTGAGGAAAACTCAGATGAAATCTGGACTAGAGTTCACCAAAATTCATGTGGGAGACTCCATGGTCATGTGGAAAAAAGTCATTTGGTCTGATGAGACCAAAATGGTGCTTCCTGACCATCAGACAAGACACAAAACACTGCATATCACAGCAAACACACCATCCCCACTGTGAAGCATGGTGGTGGCAGCATCATGCTGTGGGGATGCTTCTTGGTAGCTGGTCCTGGAAGGCGTGTAAAGAACAATTTTATTTAGTCTGCAAGAAAGCTCTGGCTTTAAAGAAGGGTTATTTTCCAGCAAGACAATGGCCGTAAAGCATACAACAAAAGCTAAAAAAGCTGTTTACGCCTGATCTCTGTGCAACCTGACAGAGCTTCAGCAGTTTTGCAAAGAAGAATGGAGTAAAATTTCAGAGTTCAGATGTGCAATCCTGACTGACACCTATCCACGCAGACTCAGTGCTATGATTGATGCCAAAGGTGACTCTGACACTGCTTTGTAGAAATCTTTTTTCACTTTGATGTTACTGAGATATTTCTTTTTTGGTGTTTTGTTTTGCTTTTATATAAAAATTATATTGACCATGTTTAATTAATAAAACATATGAAATCCAAGGGGATGAATACTTTATATAGGCTTGTAAATGTCTTAAGAACAGTTTTATTTCTTCAAACTCTGTACTAATATCACACATATCATATATTTGGAAGTCAGAGGTCAAATTTCAAGTTCATTGTACCTCATGGTCATGTTCATGCCTTGCTTGTGAATGCAATATCTCAATGGACTTTTTTCTAATGTAGCACAAATGTCTAATCTGACATTTGAGGTCAAAGGTCAAGGTCATTAGACCTCATGTTCACGCTCTGCTTGTCATTGCTATATCTTAAGAATCCGTCAAGGGACGGTTCAGGATTATCTAAGGCAGTGGTTCTCAACGTTGGGGTCAGGACCCCCTAGGGGGCTGTGGGACCCTCGGAGGGGGGCCCCTAAAAAACTAGGGATATTATTTAGATTACACTGTTGCCACTTTACACTGATTATGCTCAATTTTAACCAGCTTTTATCACCTTTTCCCACTGATTTTGACAATTTTAATACATTTTTGCCACTTAATACCCATTTTTTTTCCATTTCAAACCCTTTTAAACACTTTTTCTCTGTTTTTAAAACATTTAAACCAAGTCTTGGCACTTTACACCTATTGTTGCCACTGTTGACCCATTATTGCCTCTATTAACCACTTTTTACCACATTTTACGTCCATTTCAACCACATTTCACCATTTGACATGATCATTTTTGCCAGTTTACCTTTTTCTGCCAATTTCTGCAGATTTTTCTGACTTAGTTAACCCTTTTTTCCAGTTTATATCAATTTTCAATCCCATTTCTCCAAATTTTCCACCCATTTTTGCCAATTTAACCACCTATGCCACAGTTTTTCCCCATTATTAACCTATTCTAGCCATGTTTATTTCTGTTTTTGACAAAAGGGATTTGAACCCATTTTTAAGAAGGTGATCTACCACACAAATTCATAAAAAATATATTTGCT
This sequence comes from Cheilinus undulatus, assembly GCF_018320785.1. Lineage (NCBI taxonomy): Eukaryota > Metazoa > Chordata > Actinopteri > Labriformes > Labridae > Cheilinus > Cheilinus undulatus. Next base: position 46,814,141 of record NC_054871.1, on the reverse strand, counting down.
TCTTTGGTGAGAGTGGTTATTTCTCAGGTTAAAGCTCTCCCCTTTATCCCCCTTATGTGAACCTTGTCTGCACAAGATTCTAGATGGTGCATGGCTGCGTTCAACCACCTTCAGGTACAATAGTGGTCCCCAAGACTCTAAATCAAAATCACCTATTTATCACAGGACTATTTCTTTAAACAATGCACTGAAACTGCCATGCACACATCCTACTGTGTGCCTTTGGCTGGTTTTGCAAGAGTTAAATCTGGAATATTTGACTGAGATCAAATTTTAGCAGTGCACTGCAGCCCCACAGCAGAGGTTACTCTGTGAGCTTAGAATCATTAACATTCAGTACATCAAAGATGGGCTTCTACATCTCTGATCCTCAGTGTGACTTTGTCAGACTCCCTTTGGCTGAGTCCTTTCTGAAAACGTTTCATGGTTAAATGAGGCCTGCAGCACACACACTTCATTTTAGCTAATTATGAAACATGCGGGCTTCATTGTGACACACGTTTGAGCTTAATAGAATTTAATTTGAAAGCTTCACATGCTGATTGCCTCATTAATGGTGTTGATTTAATTTCTCTTATCACCTTAGTAGAGGGCTCTGTTCACCTGGAGAGCTGCTAACAGATGTCAGCTGAGAAACAGAGGGTGTATATGACATGGACGACACCTCTGGTTACAAAAGTGAAAACAAGATGGAAAATTAGGCTGAATTCTCTCTTCATTTATTCTATCTGTATTTCCCTCACTAGTTTATGGTTTCAGTATCAACTTTAACATCTAAATTAATACAGAGTTGGTCTTTTATAGTGTGCTCAAGAGGATTCCTACAGCCGATTTATGCCTTTGACCTGTTTTCAGTGTTTTCCTTGTTTTATATGTCTGACCTAAATCCTCTTCTTAAGATCATGTGAATCATAGTAAATGTTCAACAGCTCTACTTCATGCAGTTATCTCTTTAGAACCACACAAGAGGAGCTGGTGGCCTGATTTACAGAGGACTTGCACAGCATTTGCTCCCACTATACTTGTGCAAATGTGTATAAAGGCACCACGTCATTAACAAATTAAACACCCTAACTGTGCTGCAGAGAAAAACACTCCTGAGATGCACCTGTAAGTGAACCCTCTGAAGACTCTGCTGGAGCTGCAGACTTGTGCAGTACACCTTCTATCTCATGGCCAGTCTGCAACATGCTGACCCTGTTCCTTTTCCCTGGGGTTCATAAAATGCTTTTGTTGTGAGAATAAACGGCGTGTAGGTGCCAAAAGTGTAAGTTTGTGCATTGCTCATCGCTCAACTCAGGAAAAACAAAAACATCCAAAAAAAAAAAAAGACAAAAAAAATTAGGAAAAAGGGTAAAAACAGAGATGAAAAATTTCAGAAAAAGAAACAAGAAAACATGACAACAAATGATGGGAAAGAGTAAAGCAGAAAAATGACAACACAAGTCACCAAGAAAATAAAAAAGACACACATTTCTTTCTAAATTACCCAAAAATATGAATTAAAAAAAAGACAAAGAAAAAAAACCTCAAAAATGACTGGAAATGAAAGAAAGAATTACCAAAAAAAGGGACCCCCCCTGACAGAAAAATTGAAAAAATTACAATTAAATACAGGAAAAAGGAAAATAAATGACCATAAAAATTATGAAAAACATTTATGAATAAAAAACTTCAGAGAAATTATGAAACCCTGCTGCCAAAAAAATAACGTTGCGTTAACATGACCAAAAAGAAAAAAGGCAGACAAAAATCACAAAAAAAAAGAACAAAAACAAACATAAAAACACCAAAACTGAACAAAAATAAACATTAAAGAAAAAAAACTGATGAGAAAATAGTGAAAAATGAAAAAAAAGACAAATAAAACTCAAAAATGACTGGAAAATGGCAGAAAAATTATAGAAAATGTACAAAAAAAGGCAAAAAAAAAAAAAAAAACTAAAAAAGGACAGAAGAATGACAAAAAATTGGCAAAAAAATTAGAATTGAATGAAAAATATTCATGAATGAAAAACTAAACAGTCCAGAAGAAATGATGAAACCTTCCCACCAAAAAAAAATAAAGTGGTGTTAACATGACCAAAAAAAAAAGAAAATAAAAAAAGAAAGAAAGAAAGAAAGAAAGAAAGAAAGAAAGGCAAAATCATGAAAAAAATGAACAAAAACAAACAAAAAAATAACAAAAATGAACATTAAAGATAAAAAACTAATGAGAAAATGGTGGAAAAATAAAAAAAGACCAAAAAAATTACAGAAAAAATAATGAAAAGCAATGAGAACACAGTCGTTACATTAAGACAGTTGTTTTCAGCAGTTTTGCGATTTGTGATTTGTGCCTAACTATACTCTTCTTATGCTGCTGAGTCGCTGTGCCTTCTTTTTATGAAAACTTTCTATATGACTTCTGTATTTATGCTGTGAGGTTTATGAAATGCTGCCATACTATAAGTGGGTTTCTAACTATATTCATAATAACTGGTGTGACTGACTGAAGGTGTTATGAAGCTCAGAGAAAGTCTATCAAAAGAAATCCCTGAGTCACAAACAACGAGCTTGTAAATGGAGAATTTAAATGTAAAGCATGAGCACAGATAAATGTGACAGAGTGGTGGCTGTGTTGTTTTTTGTATGACTTTATGAACCTCATCCATGTAATCTGTGAAAACAGTTGTTTAGTCTGTGTTGTTGTCAGAGTACAGAAAGGTCTTGAAACTTTCCTCATTTCTGTATTAAACTGGAAAAAAAGACAAACGTTCCTGTTTCAGGACCTCGTCATGCCTTTCACTCTTCACTTTTACAAGAGGTGAAAGTCGGTCATGTCAGAGAACCCTCATGAGGAGTGATTGTAGGAGACGAATAAAACAAACCTTCAGAACTCCCAGTTCAAGTGTCAGCCGTGTGCTCAGCCTCACATTAAAGGGCTCAGTGGTTGTTTGAGCGCTCGCTGTGGAGGAATTTCAAAGGAATGTCAGAGAGGTTTTAGATTTCCCTGCATGTCTGAGCAGCCGTTTGAGGAGACGTTAAATTAAATAAGAGGGTTACAGACACTATCATCAAACTCTGTGATTAACAATTACTCCTCAGTCTGAAAATGAGCTCTACACTGGTGGAAAATTAAACGGCAGGCAACCAGAGGTCTTTGTGACTTCTGTGCACATGTCACGACCGTGTGACTCCAGTTTGTTTGAAGCCCAGACACTTTGAAAACTCTACTAATCAAATATTTTGTCTCTTTCTGAAGAATGTCTCTACCTGTACAAGGACTTTTTGTATCTATCCACGTAAAACAAACACTTTACAGGTTCATGAAGAGTTTGATTTTACAGGAGAGGGAGAAATGTGTAGAGCTGTAAATCATTAAGGTTTTGTCACTGAGCAGTAATGTCGGTCACCTGTCTAAGGTTACAGTGTGTGTTCTCATTACATGATTAAATTAAATAACATTTATTCACAGCAGAGTCTGAGACTATGTGAATAATTTACTTTGGTGATCATTGCTTTTACAGCCACATTATTACATAATACTTACCCTGGTACCACTCTGGAAACAAGACTCCAGACTGTTCCAGACTGGGTGTGTGTTTGCTGCATGATGGCTGCAGCGTGTGTCTGCTCTGGCTCCAACTCTCATACTAGGCTCATGTGTGCCCCGTCTCCCTGCAGTCACAGCCCTGGCCTTCTTCATCTGTTTTAATCATATACATCAGCAACCTGGTTCATTGTATTTAGAAAGTCTGAATCAAACGAGGGGAGTTTGTCTACAGCAGCGGTTTCTGAGGGGCGCCACAGGACTTGAAAGACAGCATAAGGCCATATAAATCCAAGGGTCATATTGAAAAGAAGCCCCAAGTCTAGTGACTAAAACCATGACGTTAATATGACGTCGGTCCACCCTTTGCAGCTATAACAGCTTCAACTCTTCTGGGAAGGCTTTCCACAAGGTTTAGGAGTGTGTTTATGGGAATTTCTGACCATTCTTCCAGAAGCGCATTTGTGAGGTCACACACTGATGTTGGACGAGAAGGCCTGGCTCTCAGTCTCCGCTCTAATTCATCCCAAAGGTGTTCTGTCAGGTTGAGGTCAGGACTCTGTGCAGGCCAGTCAAGTTCATCCACACCAAACTCTCTCATCCATGTCTTTATGGACCTTGCTTTGTGCACTGGTGCACAGTCATGTTGGAACAGGAAGGGGCCATCCCCAAACTGTTCCCACAAAGTTGGGAGCATGGACTTGTCCAAAATCTCTTGGTATGCTGAAGCATTCAGAGTTCCTTTCACTGGAACTAAGGGGCCAAGCCCAGCTCCTGAAAAACAAGCCCACACCATAATCCCCCCTCCACCAAACTTTACACTTGGCACAATGCAGTCAGACAATTACCGTTCTCCTGGCAACCGCCAAACCCAGACTCGTCCATCAGACTGCCAGATGGTAAAGTGCAATTCATCACTTCAGAGAATGCATCTCCACTGCTCTAGGGTCCAGTGGCGGTGTGCACAGTTGACTGTGGAATATTTAGGAGTGAGGAAATTTCACCACTGGACTTGTTGCACAGGTGGCATCCTATCACAGTACCACGCTGGAATTCACTGAGCTCCTGAGAGCAACACATTCTTTCACAAATGTTTGTAGAAACAGTCTGCATGCCTAGGTGCTTGATTTTATACACCTGTGGCCATGGAAGTGATTGGAACACCTGATTTTAATTATTTGGATGGGTGAGTGAATACTTTTGGCAATATAGTGTATTAAGCACCACAGACACTATGACAGTCTCTGCAAGCGCAGGTTTTTAGCATCAACAATAATCAAAAGCAAGTGTAAGGCTGAAGGTGGGTGCTGGGGTTGTTGATCCACTCAAGCAGCAAGCAAATGGATAATTTAGGTGCATGAATATTCATGAGATCGACGCAAATGACATCAAGCAAAGCCTATCTCTGAGGGATCTTAGAGCTACTGAAACCATGCAGAGTTAGAAGTGATAAAGTTGCAATTTTCAATTTCAGTTTTCTTTGTTTAATCAACTTAAACAAAGAAAATGAAGCCCACAGTAAATGCCAAGGTCTGGTCTTGTGTAATATGTATCCAAGAGGCTGTAATAATGGCGTAACAATTACTCTGGTTTACTGTTGGCTGAGTGTATCAGTCTTGAATCAGGCTCAGTTAGAGAAATATTTCTCAGCCTTGTTTCATGCATACTTGAAGGTGTATCACAGGGGATCTGATTTATTTGTTTTGCTGCTGCTAATTCCTGGTTATCGGTCACACATAGCTATCTAGAGCAAATGTCCAGTAGTTGTTCTGAATGGCCAAAATTCTTGAGAACTAAGAGTCATTTTGGCTGGAGACAAAAAGTCTAGAGGAAACTCTGGTGCAGAGTGAGACTTGGGGTAAAAATTGTCAGTCCAGGCCTGCCCAGAGAAATGGCTAGGCCCCTGATGGGCCCGGTGAATTGCTTCCTACCCTGTTTGAATAAATAGTATCAATGCATATACATCAGATCAGATGTAAGTATTAAGCTTTTTGGTTTAATGCATCATTTATCCTTGCTCTGATTATGTTTTGGGGACTAACTGAAAAAAGGTTTGCTACCAATGAAAAGGGTGGTAAAAACTGCATAAAATTTGTTTGTCTTTACTTGAAAAAAGTTTTGACCATGTTTTTGCCAACGTCCATGGACCCCAACACTGGAGTGGCCCACTTTGGGCAGCCTTTATGCAGCTTACCAGTGTTTCGGGAGATTTGTGTACCTGTGATAAATGCTAAAGGGGTAAATCATATAAATTTGGTAAATATTACTCTAGTACCAGTAAAACCTAATAAATGGCACTGAATGTGCTTTCCTTTGTTTTTGCTGTGTTCACATTAAAGAAAGAGTCTGACAACAGAGGAGAGAAAGAGAGGAAACAGAGCGATGATTATTCCTCCACTAATTACACACAGACTCAGTGTGAACTCCAGCAGCTCCACATGCTGCTGTTTACATCCACACACTCCTTATTAAAGTAATGACAGCTTCATGAATACAGAGCAACAACACTGCTGCTGTAAAGTGCACATCATGACGGGTCAGCCAAGCTGTAAATAACTGTTAAATCTGAGTAACTGTGACTCTCCTGGGCCGGGAAACTAAATCCCTCTGCGGATATAACCTTTGTGTAACAACAGAAACTCATTGGTTTTCTCCGACGGCTCTGAAGACGTGTTTGTGCTTCTTTCATTGCCGTAGTAACTGATCCTTTCAAACCAAACTTTTCTCGTTGTCGTCTCCTGGAGCGATGGATGAAACTGATATTGTCTTATCTCGTGTTTATCGACCGGGAGCACCTGCGCGGACGGATCAATACCTGCTGAAATTCCCCGGCTCTGTGACCTTGAACAAAATGTTTAGAGTGTCCGTGCATGTTGCTGCCTGTCTCCTGTGAGACACTTATCATCGACATGTCACTGATACGACCTGGAACAAGCTTTAATGGCTGACGTATTAAAACAGAGCTTCTGCTAAAACATCTCACAGTAGTCTTTTGTTTGTTTGATGTAAAGACTGAGAGTATTTGGACGTTAAACCCTGCTAGAGTGGGACTGAAATGGTGCAATTTCACAAGACCTGATTTAACAGAAACTCACAAAAGGGTGATGCATTTAAAGTAAAGTTATAAATCTGCTTTGTTTTTCCCAGTGAAGGATACCGACCAGTTTATAACTGGTGTGGTAATAAAAGTGGGTCAGGTGCAGACATGTTGGCATATGTTGTAACATCATCTTTGGTCCTGCCAGCCATAATCCTTTATGCACTGTGCATGCATATTAGCAGAAAAATATTTTTCCTGAAACATAAACTCTGACAGCGGGGGATTCTGTGTTGAATTCTTCTTCAGTTCTTTCCTGCTTTCTGTTCTTGAGTTGGCATCTTTGGCTGTACATTAAGGCATATGATTGGTTTAGCTTAAGCTTAAAGGCTTTATGCTGAATGTTCAAAATGCATGCATGCATATATGGATCTATCTGTGCCCTTAAAGTCCACATACTCCATCCGTGCAACAACCCCCACACGGAGCATACTTCACACTTGCAAATTGCTCCTTCTGGTCAATCTTATGGCTAATTGACAGCGTGTCTGTCTGTGTCGATTTGTGCGCCACACCGTTGCTCCAATTTTCCTTGTTACCGCTCAGAAGACTTCTTGGATGTGTCGGTGTGAAACTGGTGCCATTAAAAACATCATGAGCAGATTTTCAATTAAATCCTTAAAGGTCATCATTCCAGGACTTCCCCTGTGTTATGAACTGACTGTGGAATGTTATTGCATCTCAGTGCCAACAGAGGGCGGCACAGTAAAATGCAGAGTGTGGGTGATCATGTAGCAGAACTGAGAAAGCTGGCACAGGACTGTAACTTTGGTGATTCACTGGCAGTGATGTTGAGAGATTGTTTGATCTGTGGCATAAATAAAGACAGGATACAGTGGAGGATACTGACAGAGGACGGCTGACTTTTGAAAGCATTCAAGTTTTCATAAGCAATGGAGGAGGCAAACAGAGACATTGGGGATTTACACGGTATGAAAGACCTTAGTAAATGGAACAGAGTGGCGGTGAACAAGGTCAGCAACACACAACCAAAGCCCCAGCCAGACATTAGAAAATGCTACAGATGTGGTGGAGAAAGCTACCAGGCCAAAGATTGCAGGTTTAAATAATGTCACAACTGTGGAAAAGTGACACATAAAAAGAACCTGCAGAAACAAAACAGCAAAGAAAGAACTTAACAGTCTAAGGGGGAGAAAAAGTGAAAATTCATAGAAGAGGAAGGGGTGATAGTGAGGAAGTTTTCAGTTTTTATTAAAGACTGGCGATAAACTTATGCCTTTATCTATTAAATACTACTGATATCGGCATAAGGGGGGAGGGAGAGAGAGGGAAGCAGCAGTGTTAAAACTGATAGCGCAACATGAGCTCAGGTTTATTTTTATGTGCAAAAAATTTGACTCTGTGCAAAGGCCTAAAGGTGATATGACAATGTACAGTCTGGATGAGGAGATAGTTATACTTGAAGAAGAACCAATCAGAAAAGAACATGGTGAAAATGTAACATTTGAAGTAGACACAGGCGGTGAATACACTATAATGTCAAGGGCGCATTTACAAGTTATTATGTGATAGCCAAAAACCTACGCTTGCTCGGTGCAGGATTGAGGTCAGAACATACGGTGGCCATAAAGTGCCAGTATTAAAAAACAGCTGAAGTAACAGTGGAATGTGAAGGCATCAATAGTGAAAGGTTCAGGAACCAGTCTAGTCTTTGTAATTCCACAGCTCACATTCTGGTCTTTCTCCAGTGGGTGCCTGAAGTGTCACACCACTCAAAATAAATGCCACATGTATATTTGCTAGAGACTACTGCTAAAACGCATCAATCCACTTAGAGCAGATCCACCAGTCTAGAAGGAAGGATGTGAAAGCATCTGGTCATTTTGAAATCCAAATTGATGCATGGACTCCTGATTGTAAATCCCATCATTATGTCAACATTATGTGGAAAAATCACACAGAGGTAACACAACATAAGGAATGAGCAAAGGTTATGTTTTTAGATGTATTCCCAGAATTTTAGATGAAACCACACATCCTTTATTGAAGACATAACAGTTTCAATTCCCTAATATCACAAATATCAACAAATATCAAATATAAAATCAACCACAAATCCATGAATAAATAAAGGCAAAGTAATCTGTCGTTAACAAATTACTCCTGTGCAAACTTAAAGAGGATCTGTGATCTCTCAGCTCTAGTTACTCAGGGTTCCGATTGGCTCAAGAATCACATCCAGTAGAATAGCAAGCAGCGAGAACAGGCCGGTGCAGATATGACCGAAGACGTAGCGCGTTTTATCAGAACATGACATTTCTTCATTAAAAGAAGAATAAAGAACAGCAGTGAGTTGTTTTCTTTTCAAAGACAAAAAATGTTGTGTACTGACATGTCTACATTGTCATGCAGTTCTTCATGGAGTTTACTCCTTGGTAGCGGCTAAGTCATGTGCTTTGTTGCTCTGATTGGCCCGTAAAGATGTGACAGACAAAACGTTTATCCAATCACTCTCCTAGCTTTTTTTTTTCGAAGGCTCTGCCCTTTCCCAAACATTGTCTATGGGGGGTTTCCAGATGGATGTCCATCTCAACTGGTTCTCAACTGGTCTAGGCTGGGGACCCACCAGTTTCTTGGTTGACATATCAGGACCCAAAAAAAAGCAAAGTTGTTTTTGCAAGAACAGGAAACAAATTAATTGAAATATTGAGAAAAAATGTACATTTTCCAATTATTATGATAAAACATGTATGGATGCATGTCCACTGAGGACATTTCGCCACCATTTTTTCCCCAGACACTGGTTGTGATCCACTTTTGGGTCTCGACACACCAGTTGAGAACCACTGGTCTAGACTAGCTTAAAATGGATCTTTGGTGATAAGTCGTAGTTTGTATTTTGTCAGTGAGACTAAAACTATACTAAAATGCTGGTGCAGGACTGCTGGATGTTCAAAGTCAATGAGGGGAGTGTTTATTTGTTTAAAGTTATTACATTTAAATGTTTCCACTCTGTTTTTTAACTTTGGAGTCTAGTAAGCCTGATTTAATTTGGATGTTGGAGACCAACTAATTCCTAGTTACATTACATTTTATTTTATTGTTTAGTTTTATGCATCAGTATTAAGCAGACACATATGCTGGACAAATAAACTTTATTTTTATTTTCACATATTCACAATACTTAACAGAAGCTTTAGTTTTGGCAGCTTTGACCCCAGATCTCCATGACAAATAAACATGGCTCAGACTTGGCTCTATTCTAAGAAGCGTCTGATTAGTCTTTTATTTTCCACAAAGAATACAATAGAAACATGAGTATCTATGTGATAAAGCAGCGTTTGTGTCCTTCCTGTTTCCTAAAATGAGTCAGGAGCCTGAAACACAAACGTGACCAGAGCCCTAACTCATCCTGCTAAATGTCCACTCTTGCAGCGGCTTTGTGGGATCATTGTGCAGTTTCATGTCATAACAGGTGGTAAAGGACTGCGGTCCAGAATGCACAGAGGCACACGCCCGACACAGTCACCGCAAAATCTCCCGTCTGCTGGAGCCACTGCTCGCCTTTCAGGAGGATAAACCTGAGGATCCCTGATGCTCTGGAGGTGCCTCCAACAGCACTGCTCTGCTCTCTGGTAGTAGTGACTTCATCTTGGGTTACAGATGATGTCCTTGCTGTCCTTTCTTGACTGGGAGTCCTTTTACCTGGGCAGAATTAGGGAAATATTAGGAGGAAAACAGGCATGATGATTACATCCCTGAGGTAGAACCCACATATGTGGGGAAATTGCACCATCTAGTGGCATTAGCATGCAAATAAGAGCAAAGGAAAGGAGAATAATTTCTTACTGAGACAGCTCTGCAGAGGCAAAATAACAATGATGACAAAGGCAGAGAGGAGAGATGCATACACCTATAGAAAAGGAAGAAATAAAGGATTAATAAAGTTACTTTCCCCAACGTTTGTGTCATATGATGTCTCTTTCATGGTAAAGAAACACATTACACACATTTTAATAATTAAAGGCGGGTCATATCATTAAAGCAGGATAATGAAGCAAAGAAGAGCAGCGTGCCGTGTTGATTCAAGGCTTTATCTCCATATGAGTTGGTTTGTGTGTGCGTACCAAGACGAGCTGTGCAGAACTCTGAGTCATTCTGCTCAGGGCTTTTCCCATCTGGACTCTGAGCAGAGCTAACGAACACGGAGTCACTGCATCTTCACCCTCAGCCTCCACACATCTGAGGGCAGAACAGGAGGGAAAATGTGTCACGCATGATAATCCTTACATCAAAGTCTCAAGAGTTAGTCAGATAACGTCAGGAGTGTAGCTCTGATTGTTGGGAGTGACGTCAATGAGACACAGCGTGGATTAAAAATGAGCGGGCTGTCAATAAAGAGGCTGTTTACACATGCTAACCAACTCTGCCTCAAAGAACTTAGAAAAAGTTATTTTATTATAACGAGATAAAAAGAGAAAGTTTGACTCCCCTCTTTAAGGATCTTGTAAGACATTCAGAAGAACTCATTCCTCTGTTGTACAGATTTTCTACTTTTTTTCCCATTTAGCTAACTTTTCCCAAAACAAGCTCCTCTAACTGGCTGTTTCTCTCTGTAAACATAAATGGAGCATGTTTTGTAGCCTGAGGCTTGTTTCATCAATCCAGAATCTCACAGCGCGTTGTGTATCTGATGCAAGTTTTTGTCGACTCACATTTGGTCTCCTTGTCACTTTCTGGAGGAACCAGCAAAAACCTCCATCAAAGGTTTCCAAACCAGATCAATGTTACTGAACATCTCATGTCTTATTGCAGCGAAGATTTTGTGTTCGTCATCATCAGTTTACCAAGATGGATTCAACTTTTAGCTTCATTAACTTTACAGCTGGAACAGTCAGAAACATGGTAAGCATTTTCATAGATATTCAGGTGTTTGATGAATAATTTTGAGCATCATAACTTGCCAGGTGGAAAATATGGACGGCTCACTCGTGCAAAATAAACAGACAGTCAGAGGGAACAGGCCAAACAGAAAACATCTGCTCAGATCTGTGGTTCTGAGGCTTCTTCATAGCTACCTGCACCAAAACTGGCGTAGTTAACTAGGAAATAAGAAACTAACTACCTGTTAAAACATCTTCAACTGACTGCCAATTAACAAGGATGGGAACAAGAAACTGACCTCTAATTAGCCAGTTAAAAAATGAGTCACTTACTGCTAGATCACCAGGGAAAGAATGGGTAACTAACTGTTAATTAACCAGAGTATACATGGGAAAGTAACTGGTAATAAACCAGGAAAAAAATAGGAACAAACTGGTAATAAACTGGAAAAAATGGGGAACAAATAGGGTTCCGTATCAGTATCAGAAATACGGCTGACACTGCTTAAAATGCAGGTATTAGTATCTGCTGGTACACGAGTTTATGCCCCGATCAGATACCGTTTGGTGTAGCTTTATATTTTGCGCTATAAACTGGAAATCAATTTTTTCTTCACTGCCGGAAACGCTGCATGCATGAGCTTCTGTTTTAGAGCAGCGAAGAAGAACCAGAGGATGCACTGCAGCAGCAAAGACTGGTGGCGTCACAGTTTTTATCTAAATGTGATCATTAAAATGCCCTCCAGACCAGTCGTATGCAATAAGAAGTTACACAGTTTATCAAGAGTTAAATAACTTATGAACCATAAATCATTGCATCTTACTTTTTTTTCCTGCTGGAGCCTGCTGTTGTGCTTACCCATTGACGCTACTGACGCCTTTGAATCCCTTAGAGCAGCATTTTCAGCGAGCCTGGAACTCGTGTGACTTTTGGAGATGTGAATAATTAAATCCACACCAGTAAGCCCGATATTGAAAGTCTTTTTGTCCATTTTAATCAAATCACGATCATTTATTACAGCACGCTTGAATGCTAACACAAATGCTAACCGTCATATTGGTCTCCCTTTGTGAGGGTCTGTCAGCCAATAGCAGGCTGTTCCATAATCATGTCATGCTGCCTGAATAGAGCTTAATGGAGAGAGAGAACCTGTGATACAGACCCCCGTATTATTGTTATTTTAATGTTTAGCCGTGAAACTCAATAATTGGCAGGAAAACAACTTTAGGGTCACAGAGATGCTGTAAATTATGATTCGATATATCTCACAGAACAGGGTCTATTTATGGTTTTATTTATCTAGTGTTTGTTGAGTCATGTTCTGAGTCAAACATAGGTCTAAAATAATTCGCTAGTCTGCACAGTCAGTCCAGAAAGTTCACACTGGTATCGGATCGGTTCTCGGTATTGTATACCCAACAACTTGGTATCGGAACATCCCTACTTGTAGCCCAGGGAAAAAACATGGGCACAAACTAACTACGTAACTAAACTGCTTGGTACCTGAGGAAAAATTTTAAACCGACTAGTCTCTCTCTTGCACGGTCATTCAGTCTGTGAGGACGGCCCGCCCTCAGCAGGATTATGTGCCATACTCCTTCCTCGATGATGGATTTATCTGAACCCTGGGGATGTTCAGTGCCTTGAATGTTTTCTATCAATCCATCCCCTGAGTTAAAAGTTTTAGTAACCTTTTTTCTGAGTGTTCTTTTGTCTTCATGGTGTAATGGTAGCCAGGAATACTGAGATATGTGCACCTGCAGCTTCCTCTGCACAGCAGGGATCTGCATTAGTATCTTGGTCACTTTGTATCGTAGTTTTCCTCTCCTGCTTACTTAGTCATGCAGGTATTATAGCTTAATGATGTTGTAATGCTGCTTTCGTATTTTAGTCATTTTATAATGTAGCTACTAAAGCTTGGTAGCTCATAATGCTACTGATGATTTTGGGTACCCTTTCATTTAACTGTCGCATTTTAGGCACTACTTAATGCTGCTATTGTGTATTGGTTGTGACATATCTATTGTATTTCTGTAGATTTATATTGCTGCGTTTGCATCTTGGTTGTTTTATAATGTAGCTACTAAAGCTTAGTAGCTCATAATGCTACAGATGATTTTTGGTTACTCTTTTATCTCAATGTCACATTTTAGGCACAACTTAAAGTTGCTAATGTGTAATGGTCATGACATATCAATTGCTTTCCTGTATTTCTATATTGATAACACTGTATCTTGGCCATTTATTATAATGCTCTGCACTTTATATATCTCACAGAACAGGGTCTATTTATGGTTTTATTTATCTAGTGTGTGTTAGCCTAGACTGCATAAGACCTTAAAAACAGACCACCAGATTGTCTTCATCCTCACCCAATAAAGCCTGAAAACACAAATTGTAGCCAGAAAATTCTAATTTTCTGGGGCTGAAATGTTTATTTCACTTACTACTGAAATCCAAAAAAATCAAAATTCCATAAAATTTAACATATATATATATTTTTTGTATCTCATTTGATATATTAGGTCTTCTTGGTAATTCATAATCCACTCGAGGGCATTTTTATCATTTATCAGACTGGATTCAGAAGATTTCTTTAAGAATTTATGATCATATTGATTAGATAGAGGTATTATAAAAGTATGTATCAAATATTATACAACAGGCTTTAAGGGGTTAAAATATATGTGAAAATTTCAGAATACTTTCTTACCTTTATATAATTTGTACATAGTAGGACTTATTTATCATCCTCTATAATGATCAACAGTGTATTTTTGTACTTTGTCTTGTCAGCTGTGGTCTTGTCAGGTGTCTGCCCTTGTGTTTGGGACTTTTATGATGTTTTGTGTCAGTTTTATGTGGGACAACAGATGGAAATTAGCGACTCGCTAAATCTGGTGCAACCATGTTTTCATTAACTTTGTATGAATGATCAATGTCACTGCACACTGTCCCCTGATAAATAAATAAACCAAACTAAACTAAACCACTGATTGCACCTTCCAGACACAGGTGTCTTTACACACACTCTGCTGGGAAACATCTCCATGTTGCTGTTTTGTACCCATTTTGGCTTAGACAGCACTCAGGTGACCCCCATTTCACTAATTGTGAGACTACTAGCACCATTTGGCTGGACCTCTGTTGAATAAGGCCAGTCACTTTAAAGGGGGTGAATATTTATGCAGTCATTTACTCTACACCACATATTTTTATTGAATTGACATGACTTTGTAGAAATCTGTTTTAGGTTCTGTAAATGCTGTTGACAACCACTGACAATATATCTGGAATGTGAAGTGTTTTCTCATTTCATAGAAGAAGAGTTCACCAATACCAATTGTTATTCTATTCTAAGTCATATGGAGGTAAAAGTTAGAGATGGGACTAAGTTTTGATAAAGTAAAGCATAGCAGAACAATAATATTATGTACATACTTCACGTTTATGGTGTCCTTGGATATCCCAAACAATTACAGCCATATCTCATTCTTGTAGCAGTTTATAGATTTTATAAGCACCTTTTTAAGATCTTCTCCACCACAGTGTGCTGCTCATCATGCTGTGAAACGTTAAAGAAGCTGTGGACGTCGCTTGGCAGAGCGTGTCCTTGTTGTGCCAGAATGACCAGGTTGAACATCCCCTATGAGTCGGAGTGAAAACAGAATCATAACAGAGGCTGATGGGTTATTCACAGAGAAAGTCTCCAAATAATAACGCTGTATGATGCTGTTTGTTGTTTTTATTGCGGTGGGCCGGAGCCCGTGGAAGTTTAATTAAGTTTATCATAGGGTGATGAGATTACAGCCAGAATAAATCTGTCACCTGAGGGCTGCCTGCTACAGCTGCTCTGCCGTACATCGATACCGCCCGACCAACCAAGGATAATGAGTCGGCCCGCGTGCTGGAGGGAGGGTAGTAGTAGTCACCCATTTTCAGCAGAGCTATAAAAGAAGATAAATACTCAGTGTTTATCGACCAGAGTGACAGGCAGAGGGAAAGAGGTTAGAGAGGAATGAAATGAGAGGAACTCACCGCTTGGATGGGGATCATAGTTTAAAACAGAGTAGTTATGATATCTCCACTGACAATCAGGCCTGAGATTGAGCTCCTGTGTTTGGGAGTGAGCAGAGTGAGAGGAGGATGATGAAGGTTATATTATCAACTGCTAACAGTTTCCCTGCGGTCTGGTGTTCTTCTTTTGTATGAGGCTGGAATTATATGTTCATCAGCTCCCTTCCAAACTCAGATTATGGGTCATGAAATTCAAAATTGGGCTGAAATCAGGTTAACACATTATAATACACATATTCCCCATTAGCTAGTTTCTCATTAGCATGCAAATTAGTAGCATATTGGCTCTTCTTAAGTCATTTTAAAGCCAAGTCATTTTATTCTGCATGACTTTATCCCACAAAAACTCAGAATTCTCCTATATAATCTCCTTCTTCTGGTTATGTAACGATAGTAGGGATTATGTTGTGCATATAGAGTGTTGAGATTAACGTTTCAGTGCCTACACACTTTCAGTGCTACATGTCTTTGAAACAACACAATCTGTTATTTCAATCAGTGATCTTATCAGAAAGTACCAAAGCTTTGTCAGACTGTTTGTCATACATTCGCCACCAAAAAGAGAGTAACCCCTGAGACCCCCTTTGGTGGGTGTCAGAGATTCCTGGGGGGGGCAAGAGCCTGTCTGCTCTGAGGTTGTTAAAATTAGGGTCATTCAAACTATCTAAAATCATGAGAAACAGGCATGAATGGCTCGTACAAAAGTCATTTGGTAATAACATTTTTGTTTTTGGCTATGTTTGGCTTTAAATGATGAAAACAATTCAAATTAATGTGTATTTTTGACAGCAAAAAGTCACTTTTTTCATGTCGTCATGGTTGGGCACAGCTCTTCTTGAATATGTAAAGGGGATGACCTTGCAAAGCAGATGGATTCGCCTGTTTCTGTGTTTCTCACTGGTGAATCCATTTGGCAAAGCTCCCATCTGAACCGTCTGGGCCCGGTTAGAAAGTGACAGGGCCAATCAGCAACCAGGGGCATTCCTTTCAGGTGTGGCGGAGTCATGACATAAGCAAGCAGCAACAAGAGGCCGGTGCAATTATGGCGGAAGACATTATTGGGATGCTGCTAAAGGGCCAGTTTTATCAGAACTTGATGACATTTAAAGAAGAGCAAAGAATAGCAGTGAGTTGTTTTCTTTTCAAAGACGACAAAAGTCGTGTACTGACATGCCTACAGTCGCCATGGTTCGCGTTATGCTGCTCTCTTTGGAGTTTACTCCTCTGTAAGGGCACAGCTCTGGAGCAGCTACGTCACATGTTTTGTTGCTCTGATTGGCCCGTAAAGATGTGACAGACAGAACGTTCATCCACTCACCCTCCGAGGCTTTTTCAAAGGGCAACAAAACACGTGACGCAGCCACTTGGCACCCCAGAAAAATACCGTTTTATCACTTTTTAGTAACTTCACCAAATATCTGAGCTCCTCCAATCAGCAAAGTTCCTCTACTTTTATTCAAACTTTTCTCTTGCACCCTTCCTACTTCCCCTAAAAAAATGGAGAATATGCATTAAGCCAGTTGTTTGGTATCAACAGGGAGCCGGTGCAGCATGCTCTGAATTTTGATGGTCGGGTTGCTTTTGTGTTGTTTTTGTTTGCATTACACAAAGTTGTGAGATTCTGGTCCCAGTAAACTCAGACTTGCGTGTCTGCAGCAGGGATGCTTCTGCATCAGCTCCAGGATTGGTAATCACAATCTTATACTGAAGAACTTGAAGCAATGTATGTATAGAAAATGCATGACTAATTGAATCTTTTTAGTTCATTTCAGACCCCTATAGAAAGCCCTGCAGTGTTTGAGCTTTAGATGTGCAAGAGAAAACGTTGCTTGTGTGAAACTAATGAGCTACAAGATCAATAAAAGAAGAGAGAAACTTAACAACTGTTTGACTAAAAAAAACGCAGAGCTGGGAAAAGTTTCAAATGGAAGCATCAGTCGTGGGCAACACTTAAAGGGTTAAAATCCAAGATACCATATACATTACCTCACACAGATGAGCGGCATTACTCTGAGCCAAACCCAGACCGGTTTCCGCTGCTAAAGCGTACTTGACAAAGGCCTCCCGTCTGTTGGTGAGACAATAAAGCAAACATAAAGAAGTGGAGACGGTTATTAAAGAGTAGAGAGAATGATTAAATGAGCATGATTGTAAAGTAATTGAAATTAATGTTCCCACCGAGAGCCCTGCAGATAGGCCTGGAGCGCCTCTTTGACTATAAATCCAAGGTGTCCGTTCTGATCGCACACCTTTTTTAGCATCCTGCACAGAGGGCACAGAGCATGGGATGAATTATGGATCACCATTTTCTCCACATAAACCAGAAATATTTTACATGATCTAAAAATAGTTCCTGATCTGTTGAGGTCATTCGGAAACTCTGCAGCATCTTGAAAAGTTTAAGGCGTCAGAGGAAGAACGGTGAGCACACTCTCCCTCTGTGTGCTCGACAATAATGCAGAGACTCTTATTTTTAGATATGCAAATACCTGGTCTGACCTTGATTTAGCCACTGTCATTGAAATTAGATGCCACTGAGCTGCAGGCTACAGTGCAACCGCCCAATAGCAAAGCTTTCTAATGAAAGCCTCTTACATCACAGCCTGCTCCACATCCCGCGACACTCCTTCCAGGTGTCCTGTTGAAAAGTACCACGCCGCCTCCACTGATCCAGCTATGTGTCCGTACCAGGACGCCTGCAGGAACTGATAGAACGCAGCCGTCTGCAGATCATAAAGAACATATGTCAACTCTTATACCACAGTTTCAGTTTATGCTCAATGCTTTCTTGATAAAGCAAGTCATTTCCTAAACGCCAAGAGTTTCCAAGCTCTTTTATACCATGGTAACTGAGTCTGAACACATAACTCATAGTAACTGGGCCGAGATAATCTGAGTGCAGGGTACATGTGGATAGACAGAGTACCTCCACTTATTTATAAGTCTACTTAGAGTATGCCAACTTCTAAATAAAGAGTTTACCCTAAAAAGAAAATATACAAAGCCTATAAAAAGCTTTCACCGCCTTGGAAATTTCATCTTTCTATTGATTTTATAAATGAATCATGGTCAATATAATTTGGCTTTAATGACAGAAAAAAAGAAAAAAAAACTTTAATCCCAAAGTGAAAAAATATTTCTAAAAAAAAAAAAAAGAAGCCCCCCCCCAAAAAGTCATGTAAAATAAGTGACAGCATAAATTTATACCCCCTTCAAGTCAGTCTTTGTTAGATAGGCTGCAATCACAGCACTGAGTCTGTGTGGATAGGTCTCGATCAGGCTCAAACATCTGAACACTCAATTTCACTCCATTCTTCTTTGCCAAACTGCTCCAGCTCTGTCAGGTTGTACAGGGATCAGGCATGAAAATAAAACATCTCCCAAGCTGTGGTTCTCCTGCAGACTGAATAAGACTGTCCTCCAGGATTTTCTTAGAATTTGCTGTATTCATTTTACCCTCTACCTTTACAAGCCATCCAGGGACGACTGCCTAGAAGCATCCCCACTGCATGATGCCGCCTCCACCATGCTTCACAGTGAGGATGATCTGTTTGTGGTGGTGGATAGTGTTTGGTGTCTGCGTGTTGTCTGATGGCCAAAAAGGACCATTTTCATCTAATCAGACCAAATAACTTTCTTCAACTTGACCATGGAGTCTCCCACATGCCTTCTGGGGATCTCTAGTTGAGATTTAATATGAGTTTCCGCCAACAGTGGCTTTCTCTTTGCCACACTCCCATAAAGCTTTGACTGGTGGAGAACCCAGGCAACAGTTGTTGCAGTCTCTCCCATCTCAGCTGCTGAAGCTTGTAACTCCTGCAGAGTAGCCTTAGGTGTCTTGGTGGACTCTCTCACTAGTCTCTTTCTTGCTCAGTCTGTGAGGACAGCCTGATCTAGACAGATTTACACATGTTACACAGTTGGAAAGTTGTGGGTTTGTTTCCCAGTTCCTGCAGTCACGCACGTTGATGTGTCCTTGGGCAAGACATTTAACTCCCTCTGCTTCATCGGTGGTGTGTAAATGGGTATGAAAGAATAGTCTGATCAGTTCTCCATGGAAAAAATCATCAGTGAGTGGATGGGTGTGACCTGCAGTGTAAAAGCGCTTTGAGTAGTCAGCTGACTATACAAGCTCAAGTCTGTTAACCTTGGTATGTTTTTTGTATCCATCCCCT
Organism: Cheilinus undulatus; assembly: GCF_018320785.1. Lineage (NCBI taxonomy): Eukaryota > Metazoa > Chordata > Actinopteri > Labriformes > Labridae > Cheilinus > Cheilinus undulatus. The sequence continues at coordinate 46,794,415 of NC_054871.1, read as the reverse complement.
GACTTAAACTTTCAATAACCTCTTCTCTGAGATGCTTGAAGTGTTCTTTTGTCTTCATGTTGTAATGGTAGCAAGGAATACGGATTAACCAGTGACTGGACCTTCCAGACACAGGTGTCTTTATACTACAATTACTTGAGACACATTCAGCAGTTGGCTAGACCTCTGTTGAGTTAGGTCAGTCCCTTAAAAGGGGGAGGATATTTATGCATTCACTTATTTTACCTTACATATTTTTATTGAATTGGCATCACTTTGACACTTTTTCACTTTGACATTAAAGAATTTTTTTTTGCCAAAAAAGCCAAATTATATTGACTATGATTGGGAAAAACACCCAAAGGAGTTGAACATGTTTTATAGAAACTGTATAAATGAAGAGTATACCCACTTGTGCATGCACCACTACGCTACTGCTGTTGGTCTTTACTCTTCAATTTCCAATCTCCAATCAAGATACAGGGACATCTCAGCAAAGATCCAGGGAAATAAATGCCCAAGCCAATTTTCAAGTCAAGGGTCTGAATACTTATTCAAATGGGATATTTCAGTTTTTTTTAATCTATGAATGCACTGTATATATATATATATATATATATATATATATATATATATATATATATATATATTTATATTAAATGGACCTTTTACAATGAACCCTGTTAAGTCTAGTAAGACACTGCTGTATAAACTGGAAAAGGCTCTCCACTGAGGTCAATATCAAGCTTCAGAGTTTTGAACTTTAAGTTGAGTGTAAAATGGGACATTGAATCTTACATTTATCAGTCCCAAACTCTATTTAAAGGGTGTTTGGCTCAAACCTCATTCCTGACAGGGTTGTCTGGGTCCAATCCACTGAGATGATAAAGTCCCAGGTTGAAGATGGCGTCTTCACTTCCATTAAGCGCTGCCTGCTCGTAGTATTTGACTGCATTTCTGTGGTCGTACAGGACGTTCCCATAGTACCAGCCCAGACCGTTCAAAGCATTAATTGAGCCCTGAAGCAGTGAAACAGACACAGCTGTAGTGAGGGCACACAATGTAAACACACAGATTGATTTCCAGGAGGACAGATGTACCATCTCTGCAGCTTTCTGCATCAGGCGGAAACCTTGGGTGTCGTTCTTTTTTGTTCCGTCGCCCTGAAGGATCAACATCAATCAGTGGATCGATAAACGTCAGCACACAGGCACACAGTCATACAATATACCCAGAGTTGAATTGGATCATGAAATAGTCTTTAGAGTCTCACAGAACCTTCATCAGTATGATGGAGTAGTCGTACATGGCTGCAGGATCCTTCATCTGCATGGCACTCCTCTCAAACCATTTCACGGCGCTCTCTGTGTCTTTTGAAGCTCCGTTGCCTCCTTGGTAAAGCATCACTGCAAGCTGTCTCTGCAGATAACAGAGTTTTATTAGCTTCATCTGACCACAGACGACTTCCTTCTGTCAAAATGAGGAAGGATTTAACTCAGACTTACCTGAGATCCTGCATCTCCCCTCTCTGCTTGAAACTTTATGTACTCAAAGATGTCAGTTTTGTCTTGGTTGTGTCTGTCTAAATCCTCTTTATTGTTTAGGTAGATGTGTTCCATTGCGTGTTGCTTTAGGAAAGAAAAATAAAACACAAATATAGTTATCTACGAGCATTATTGCTAATACCAATAACACTCTAAGGCCAAGTCTACACACAGACTGATAAAAAATAAACCTATCCACACACCCTATGCTTCATCTTTGTTCACATGAAGTACCAAAAATGCACTGTTACGTGCTATAAAGATCATGTCATGTCAACATTAGTCTGTCTGTCACTGTGCAGGTGAAGCAGCTAACTCAGAGACACCAACCATGTCCTTTACATGCAAAATTTCCTCACCACCCTCTGAAATGACTATTTCAGTCCGGAAGACTTAACAAGAAACACATGAGTTGCAGCTATAAATATTTCTTGTTAGCAGTTATCAATTAGCTCTTATATCTGTTATTTATTTTTGATGATGTGGCTGTTCAGGGATCTCCTGCCCCTCCACAAGCAGGAACAGGAACACATTTCTGCTCTTCCTCTGTTGATTAGAAATGCCAAAGGCAGGGAGAGAAGCAGCAAAAACCCAGAGCCTTGCAGGCATCAATGACAACAGAATGACCAGCCAGTAGCAGAATAAAGGAGGAGCTGGGGTGGAGGAGGGTCACAAGAGCAGCTTGCAGAGAGTAGCCAGGCAAGTGCAGTCTAAACACAGCAGCATGAGAGTGATTAGTCAATAGCTTGTTTAGAGTAAACTAGCTGGCCATCAGCTGATGAGGGCTTGCATGAGAACAGCTGATCTCAGTGACTTTAGTCTACCAGAACAAATGCTACATGCTCTCTTTCATTTTAAAGTTGTCCTAGAGATTTGTTTTTGCAAGGGAGTCAGAAAATGATTAGCTTAAATTTTTACCAACACATTGGCTTGAATTTTTGGTGACTACTGATGATGATAGCACACGCTGTTGTACTATGAAGCAATGTATGCACAAACTGATGTATTACAACTAGTGCTGTTAATAGATTAAAAAAAAATAATCAAGTCAATCACATCACTATGTTGTGATTAATCACGATTAAAAACAGCATTTTTAAAACTAGTTTTAGTGTCTTTTTAAACATTTAAACATTTTTAAACTTTCTTATTGTCAAGTGTTTTATTTTCATTCTCTTAATTCTATGTACAGCACTTTGAAAGCGCTTTATAAAAAAATTATTATTTATAAATGATACGTATTAAATACTATCATTTACTTACATTTTAGTTTCAGATAAAAGAAGTAAAAGTATGGTGTGTGAATAAAAAAATATTTGACAAACTATAGTTTTTAAACTGTAACATCTCAGCTTAGTTGTAATGGTTTGTAAATCAGATATTCTCTGAGCAGTCGTATTTATAATCTGCAGACGAGTCCAGCAGACAAACTCATCAGGTACAAAATAACTTCTGCTGTAAAGTGAATGATCAGGTGTGCTGTTACCCCGAGGTAGCTGTGTTTGCTGACTGATGTCCAGTGGTCTCTCACCAGTGTATAAATGTAGCTCGGACCAGCTGCTCCACTTTCGCTGACGTACAGTTCATGGATTCTTGTAACTATAGTTCTACTCGCTGGTGTTCTGTGGTGGGGTCATTGAAGGCGATCTGGCGATCTCGAAGCCCCTTGTCGTCAATGATGTTGATGGTCTGCAGTTTTTGGCGATCGCATTAGTTAGTTTAGAGGCTGTGTTTTTTGGACAAATCCAGGTCTGCTGAACTGCGCTGGTGTAGCTTGACTACTGTGGCTTGATCTTGTGTTGTTGTCAGCATCTTAGCAGCTAACATTAGCAAAGATGCACTTCTCCCAAAGGTGGTACGTCAGACTTGTTGTGCTTCGGTGTAAAGAAAATTGCTGTGAAGCAGACCTGGGTCTGTCTCCTCACTCATCACTGCTGGCTGCATCTGACCCGCCTGTCACCTCTTCACCCCCAGGGATGTAAACATCTGTGCTGGAGGACTACAGGAAGTTGTGGCCAAACTTAGCCATCTGATTAAAACACGTTATTACTTTTTTAACTCGTTAAGGTTTCAAGATTAATCACGAGCGTTAACGCGTTTACAATAACGGCCCTAATTACAACGTTATCACTTATAATGTAAACACTATAATTAAGACAAGAGTTGAGTAGTAATTTGCAAAGGATGTGGGGTATGCAGTTCCTTCATCCTCATATTCGTACCGTCTTTTACCTTTGTTTTCAAATTTTTCGTTTTGAATTTTTGTGCCAAATCTTATTTTCTTTATCGTTGCGAGTATTCAGGTAGCTGCTCAGCTTTGATCATGCATTAATAGTGTTATAATAAGCAATTAGCTAAAAGTCTATGGAGGATCAGAATGGTTAATTTGACTTCCAGAACTACAGCCACAAAAAAGCGGGTAGGCAGAGTTGAGCTCTACGCGGCAGGGCTTGTCTTTGAGCTTCAAAACTGCATCAGTAACTCATGGGTGATGTCACTAAGACTACGTCCATGTTTTACACAGTCTCTGATTGAGAAACAACATCAAAGAGGGGATTACTGCAGACATTTGTTTAAAGTTGTTAACTGGAGCTAAATCTTGACTGCTGATGGCTTTCAGGATTACATTACAGCAGAAAACGTTTGAGGTTTTTTTTTTTCATCTGTGCATCATGGCCTGAACAGCCAGTACTCACTGAAACATGGCAGCATGCTTCTGATACCAAAATCCTGTCTTGCACATAGAAATCATATTTTTTGACAGATGAATATTTTACTGATATGATCAATAAATTGATGATTTAAAAACAACACAGATCTATTCAGCCATTATTTATTTTAACATTTACTCTCAAAGCCATTCCCAGGTGATCAGGATGGTGTAGGTGTGGTTTACTGCCTTGCATTAGTCATCATGTTGAGTCTTAAATATTGTTCCTCTGATCCCCACCTATTTTGAAACGTCTCTGAAAACAGCTGGATTTAAATAAATAAAACTGTTCTAATTTTAGCAGAACATTTTGTGGTCCTGTAGCACCTTATCGCTTACGATAAGGAGCTGGGAAATAGGTTTTCAGGACGTTTAATTAAGATTGTATCCAGTCAGATTATTGTACAGACATTTACTGAGAACGTTTCAGTAGTTGGTAGAAATGCAGCAGCTATAGTGGTCGTCTGCTCGGTGCATAGATGGCTTATTCACCATTCAGCAGACATAAGGAGTCTTTTTCATTTGATGCGGTTGATTTAAATGTTCGGAGAATAAACAGGAAATCACTCTGAAGTAGAGTTCTCTCAAAGCGAGCTCCTTATCTTAGAGGCCTCCTCTTCTCTATTCATTATTACAACAGCTGACTCATTCACATTTTAAATTAAGATTTAAAACCCACCTGTTCCTCCTGGCTGGACCAGAAAACACACCATTAATCACATTTCAGAAGAGGCCTTCCTCCCTTATAAAGGTTGTCATACGCTCTGCACAGTCTCTGTGTTAATTTCTGATGTCCTCTTACAGTAAGTGTTTTCACTCTACGTGCTCTTCATCAGTATAAACTGTTTACATCTTCATTGGGTTATTTTGTTTAAGCATTTGTTTATCCTATCCTACTGGCCAAAGCCCAACAGGCCTGAGCAACAGATACACTATTGCCAAAAGTATTTACTCACCTGCCTTGACTCGCATATTAACTTAAGTGACATCCCATTTTTAATCCATAGAGTTTAATATGACGTCAACCCATCCTTTGCAGTTATAACAGCTTCAACTCTTCTGGGAAGGCTTTCCACAAGGTTTAGGAGTGTGTTTATGGGAATTTTTGACCATTCTTCCAGAAATGCATTTGTGAGGTCACACACTGATGTTGGACGAGAAGGCCTGGCTCTCAGTGTCCGCTCTAATTCATCCCAAAGATGTTCTATCAGGTTGAGGTCAGGACTCTGTGCAGGCCAGTCCAGTTCATCCACACCAAACTCTCTCATCCATGTCTTTATGGACCTTGCTTTGTGCACTGGTGCACAGTCATGTTGGAACAGGAAGGGGCCATCCCCAAACTGTTCCCACAAAGTTGGGAGCATGGAATTGTCCAAAATCTCTTGGTATGCTGAAGCATTCGGAGTTCCTTTCACTGGAACTAAGGGGCCAAGCCCAGCTCCTGAAAAACAAGCCCACACCATAATCCCCCCTCCACCAAACTTTACACTTGGCACAATGCAGTCAGACAATTACTGTTCTCCTGGCAACCGCCAAACCCAGACTTCCAGATGGAGAAGTGTGATTCATCACTCCAGAGAAGGCGTCTCCACTGCTCTAGAGTCCAGTGGCGGCGTGCTTTACACCACTGCATCTGACACTTTGCATTGCACTTGGTGATGTATGGCTTGGATGCAGCTGCTCGGCCATGGAAACCCATTCCATGAAGCTCTCTACGCACTGTTCTTGAGCTAATCTGAAGGCCACATGAAGTTTGGAGCTCTGTAGTGATTGACTCTGCAGAAAGTTGGCAACCTCTGCACACTATGTGCCTCAGCATCTGCTGACCCCTCTCCGTCATTTTACCTAGCCTACCACTTCATGGCAGAGTTGCTGTCGTTCCCAATGGCTTCCACTTTGTTATAATACCACTGACAGTTGACTGTGGAATATTTAGGAGCGAGGAAATTTCACCACTGGACTTGTTCCACAGGTGGCATCCTATCACAGTGCCACGCTGGAATTCACTGAGCTCCTGAGAGCGAGCCATTCTTTCACAAATGTTTGTAGAAACAGTCTGCATGCCTAGGTGCTTGATTTCATACACCTGTGGACATGGAAGTGATTGGAACACCTGATTTCAACTATTTGGATGGGTGAGTGAATACTTTTGGCAATATAGTGTATGTCATCACATTATAACGCCTCATGAAGTTTACATGATGCAGTGTCTTAAAGGATCAGCACATTAAAGTAACTTTACTCATATTACTGGCTTGTTTTAATTATTTGGTCAGATATGATCCTCTAGAAGCAATCACAAAACCATTTTTTGTCAATTTCAGTCTAGTTTTTATTAAAATCCCAATTCCAAAAAAGTTCGGGTTGTAATAAAATAAAATGTGTAAAATGTTAATAAATACAGAAGTTATATTTCATTCACAATATAACATAAATAACATATCAGATGTTCAGACTGAGACATTTTACCATGCCATGAAATATAGCTCATTATGAATTTCATGGCAACAACATATCTCACAAAAAAAGAGATGGGGCCATGATTAGCATTGTGTAGCATTCCCTCTTCTTTTAACAACGTCTGAGGAGTGAGGAAACCAGCTGCTGAAGTTTGGGAGAAGAATATTTTTGCCTGTTGTAGTATTCTAGCTGCTCAACAATCCTGGATATTTTTTGCAGGATCTCTCCTTTTCTGATGCCCTAAATGTCTTCTGTTAGGACTGCAGAAAGGCCAGTTCAGCAGCTGTACTCTTCTACTGCGAAGCCATGCTGTTGTGATGGATGTGGTATGTGGTTTAGCACTGTCTTGCTGAAATAGTCAAGGCCTTCCCTGACAAAGACGTTGTCTGGCTGGGAGCATAAGTTGCTCTAAACCTCTTTCTGATTTTCAGCATTGATAGTGCCTTTCTAGATGTGTGAGCCGCCCACGCCATAGGCACTAATGCAACCCCATACCATCGGAGATACAGGCTTTAGAACTGTGAAAGGGTATCAAGCTGGATGGGCCCTCCCCTCTTTAGTCTACAGGACATGGAATCTGTAGTTTCCCAAAAGGATTTCAAATTTAGATTTTTCTGACGACAGAACAGTTTTCTGATCTGCCTCAGTCCATTATAAATGAGCTTTGGCCCAGAGAATACGCCAGCGTATCTGGATCTTGTTCACATATGAGTTCTTCTTTGCATGATCCAGCTTGTGTCGACAGATAGTGATTTCTGAGCCCATGCAGTGATGTCCAGTACAGAATAATGTCTGTTTTTAATGCAGTGCTGCCTAAAGGCCCAACGATCACCAGCCTTGTCTCTTGGGCACAGAGATTACACCAGATTTTCTCCATGTTTTTTATGATATCATGGAATGTGGAAGGTGAATTATAGTCTTGGCAATGTTACGTTGATGAACAGTTTTCTGAAATTGCTCCACAATTTTCTGATAGTTGTTCACAGATTGGTGAACCTGAGCCTATCCTTACTTCTGAGAGACTTTGCTTGTCTTAAATGCTACTTTTATGCCCAGCCACGTTGCTCATCTGTTGCCAGTAATTAGTACCACTTACTTTTCCAGCCTTTTGCTGCCCTGCCTCTACTTTTTGAGATGTGGTGCTACCATCAAATTAAAAATAAAAAAAAAATTTCATGAAATCGTAAAATGCCTCAGTTTTAACATCTAACATGTTGTTTATGTTAATAAAATGGGTTTATGAGATCTGACAATCACTGACTTCTGTTTTCATTTAGATTTTACACAGCATCCCAACTTTTTCGAGTTCTAGTTTGAGGTAACTGTAAGAACGCTGTCTGGCGCTCTCAGCATGATGACCCATTCTACCAGTGATTTCAGCCGTCCAAACTTACCTTGTTTTCATATATCTTGATAAGGTCAGAGGTGCTCTGGATCCCTATATTAGAATAGTAGCTGTATGCATAATCCAAGTCTTTTGGGAACCCATCAAGTCCTTGTGAGTGCTTGTACCCAGCATGCATCAGTGCAAAACGATTATCAGCAGCTGCACCAATCAAACTATAGACATGACCCTGAAACACAGAGTTAGCTATCCTCATTACAAAAGTCAGCATATGATAAAAAACAGTCATCTAAACTGCAAAGCTCACACATGCTCAGTTGTTCTCTCTTTCTTGATGATCTTTCTTGAATCTACGCGGGCTAGTTTGGTGCTCTGACCTAACCAAGCGCTGTCTATTTATAATTTCAACAGCAGACTATGATACGGTGCCAAAAGTACTTGGTTAATTGTCATACACAATCACATCTTGGGCCTCAGTATGTCAGCTTCCAGTGAGTTGGTTAGCATCAGTCTTCAGATAGAAGAGAAGCACTGACCCTACCTTTTGTTGATCGACTGAGTGTCCCAGACCTGAGAGGTGGATCGTGGCCAACAGGAGAGAAGCTTTGTGATGCCCTAAGCAGGAAGATTCTTGAAGTAAAGGCGTTGAATCAAAGGTCATTTCATCACTTTCCTGATTCATGGTGAATGTCGTATGAACAGCATGCTGAAATAAAGCACTCCCAAGGTTCTTCATGCCCAAAGAGCCTACAGAGAACGACACAGAAGCTGTCAGAAACTACACACAAACAGTTGGTTAAAACTGTAAACTATAGTTTAGGAATGTTTTAGTTAAACTCAGGGCCGGAGTGGGGCTCATTTTCAGCCCTGGAGTTTCATGGCTCAGACCAGCCCACTTTAGCTAACAACTGTTCAATAAAGTCATTCAATTGCGGATTAAGTCTTTTCATTATGTTCAATTGGGCTATTAATATATTTTTAAAAGCATTAAAGTTTACTTTTAGCGTTCAGGTGGAGATATTCTGGAAACAATTTCACTATGTGTAATTTTTCCACGTTGTAGAACATCAGCTAGTCTGGGCCTTGTGTGTTACTGACAGCAACAATCACACTGAGCTCTATACTGGGGCCTGCTACTGCTGCTGATTCAAAAATGAAGTCTAAAACTATAAGAAATATGTTCTCGAGTCAAGGAAAGCCAGTTCCCACAATTCAAAAGTAAAAATTGATATTTCTATTTCATAATTTTGGCTGGGGGCAGAGAGAGAGAGAGAGAGAGAGAGAGAGAGAGAGAGAGAGAGTGTTGTGTGATACGTAACGAATAATAATTGCTCCTGCCTGTGACCATCGTAACTAATGTAGCCTTTTTAATGCTGCTGCCCTACCGGCCCTGAAAGCAGCCCAGCCCACTGGGAACTCTCCCGGTTCCCCAGATTAGCCACTCCGGGCCTGGTTAAACTTAAAAACAATGCAACCATCTAAAGCACCTGTTTGGATTTCCTCCTGTTTTGACAGAAAGAAGTGAAGGAGTTTCTTGTGCTGACGTTGTGTCTCCATACTCCATGTTTGTCTGCATGTTTTCTGTCCAGTCTGTCTCCATGGACTGCTGTAGGGAGTGGTACCTGAAATATAAAAGCACACAGAGTCAACAGAAGAGAAGTTTGCCCCTCAACTCAACAGTAGAATAAGGGTTTTAGAGATTACTGTGGCTGAGCTTTGTAAGGTTGATGTGTAATTTATAATAAATGATGAGCATTGTGGAAACTAGAGATGTGCAGATCGATACTGAAATATCGATCCCTCCAATACCAGAGATTTATGTTCTCTGAAATCTGAAATTATTATTTGTGCATTCCTGACATTTATTTGCATCTCCCTTGATGTTTAAAAGCCTTAGGTCAGGAGTCACCAACTATATTTATAAAAGGGCCAGGTTATGCCTATGCAGGTCCTGTGAGGACCAGCATGCTAAATGACAACATATTTGTCTAAATAATAGTATTTTATTTATGTATCTTATTTCATTGCTTTTAGCAGCGAACTCAGTCCCTATTCACACAGTTAAATCCCTATACCGCAGCAATCCACAAAGGGGCATTTGAGATATTTAAGCCACATGTCTCTGGGGCTTTCATGTGAATATGCAGGATCCTCATTGGTGAAAAACTCATCAAGATTAAAGATATTTAGCTTTAATTCTCAGGCAGTGATTTTTGATTTTTGTAGAACTGATCAAATATTAAGCCAATCTTTAAAGAAATGTTTCAATCTCACTTATTCTTAGAGCTGCTTAAATATCTGTAGGGATCATAAAAGGAAAGAAAGAAAAGATACCCTAAATACAGCAATATATTTTTTCCTCAACACTATTTCTGAATTTAGTCAAAATTCTGGGGGCCGGATGGGGAGCTGTGAGGGCCCTGATGTGGTCCCTGGGGCCTCCAGTTGATGATCAGTGCCTTAGGTCATGCAGCGCCACTGTAAGCACAAACTTTCTGTGAGGATCTACATGTCACATAACCTTGCAAAGCAGATGGATACACCCGTTTCCTTGTTTCTCACTGGCAAATCCATCTCACAAAGCTCACATCTGAACCATTTGGGCCCAGTTAGAAAGTGGCAGGACCAATCAGTGATGAGGGGCAGTACTTTCGGGCGCAGCCGAGTCGTGACGTAAACAAGCAGCAAGTGAGTTTCTTTTCAAAAACAACAAAAGTCGAGTAGTGGCTACGTGTCTTGTTGCTCTGATTGGCCCGTAGAGATGTGACAGACAGAACGTTCACCCAATCACACTCCGAGTTTTTTTTCAAATCCTCTGTCTTTTCCCAAACGTTTCCAAACGTTTTTCCAGATGGATGTGTGAAACATCCATCTGGCGTGTCTGGTTACATGTCACAAGGTATAAAACCGGTCCGGCCCTAGACGGGTCGTGGTCAGCTGTTGTTCCCCTCTGCACACAGCACAATAAACTGCACTGACTGAACACCGGCTCAACTTCAAAGTGAGTCATGAGACTTAAATTAACTCAGTGAATGCCCAGCTTTGAAAAACCACAACAAAACTGTACTTTACGTCTTCTGATCTGCTGCTCAGGGTAACCTCTCGTCACCTCTTGGAGGAAAGCTTTAGTAAACTCTTCCATTTCCAGACACACATGGTGGGTCCGATCCAGTTCCTCCAAAGTTGAGTTTGGTAGAAGTTGATTTTCCACCTATGGAAAGAGTTAAATTTTATTGTAAATCTGCATTTATTGAAATAAAAACATATAACTTATGAGTTGTGGTTAAAAAAAATTACATTTCTTTACCTTTTCAGTTCCAAAACGATAAAGTTTGGCAGCCCATAAATAACCACGGATGCCCTGCATGAACCGGCCTCCCCCCAGGACAAAGTATCCTTCAGTGTCGTCAAAATGGATGTTGTTCCTGTGTCTGTAAGACACACAGACACATTCAAGCCAAGGAACTAGGAAGACATGAAGTATCTTTAAAAAGATCCATCAGAAGTCTTACTGGTATGTTATTCTTTGGCTCGTATTATCCCATGTCAAATCCAGCAGCACCTGAAAGTCAGATGAAATAACTGATGATTCATGACACACTGAAGAATAAAACCCTCTCAGCTGTAAACCGCTCCCCTTTATAGGAAAACAGCAACTGCCTGGAGTTTCCCAGCTGGAAACGAACCCTCTAACAGCTGTTCCAAAAGGAAATCAAACACTGCAGAGCAAGAACCAATCAGAGGAGAAAGGAGAACCGGAGGATGAAGCCAGGAGCTGTTTATTTAATGCCCGTTCCTCATCCCAGCTCCCAGAAGCACATGTTGAGGTTTTATACCTTGGAGTCCTGTATGTAACAGTCTAATCTAATCCACTTCCACAGCGGCAGCGTTAAACCAGCCCGGAAAGCGTCATCTTCTCCGCTTGTCAGACGGACCTGAATTACGACGTCCCCTACACAGGAGAGATGACAGTCATATATTTCACCACAGGGGATCCAGAGCTCTTTATTAATACATAACACAGTCTGTTCCACGGCCTCGCAAAACACACATCATCACTCACAATCATCTCATGATAGCTCAATCTAATCCCCTCAGCTGATATCAGGTGTACACACAAGCTGCTGCGACTCACCTGTGTCTGTTAGCAGCATCAGCACGGTACTGAAGACGTTCTTTCCACCCATGTGATGGATGATCCCACAGAAATTCATGTCACACCATTTCTGCAGGTAGATCCACACGGAAAAGGTGACTCTGAAAGCAAACACACAACCATGATTCGACAAATCATTTCTTCAGCTATCGAAGCGTGAGGTAATATTTTAAAACGCTGCGCTATCAGCTGAAAATGACTGACCTCTCCGTCCGTCATTGACCGTAAATAAAAAGCTCATATGCTCTGTTGAAGAGGCTTCATGAAGCTTGTTGAGTCATTTGTAATGAAAGTGAAGAAAGAGTGCAGCTGGCAGCGCTGAGAGGAAACAATCACTGACCTGTGGCCCATCAATCTGCTGATATCAACACAAAGCAGCTGAGTTATACACTCTAGCTGTTCCTTTCACATACGAAACAACAGAGAAAGAAACTGGGAGATGACATTCATCACACGCTCTGATCTTATCATGTCTGATGAATCTCTTTTACCAGGTGTAGTGGTTGTGTGATGAACCAGACAGTAATGTTCACCTCTCTCTTGAACCCTTTCTTATTTATTATAATTTATAAAAACAACAGAAGCATGTCAGGTCTCTAACTGCTACTCTTGTAGAAATAAGCTCAAAAAATGCTAAACCTTACAATCAGCTTCAGCTAACTGTTGGTTAACAGGGTGACCCCCTTGGATGTTTTGCCCTTTTATTGATTTTTTACACGAGTCATAGTCAATATAGTTTGGCTTTTTTTTTTCTTTTTTTTTTTTTTTAAGGTTTCTTGCCTTTATTTGATAGAGGAGGATAGTGGATAGAGTCGGAAACAGGGACAAGAGCAGGGGAGAGACATGCGGTAAAGGGCCTCATGCCGGATTCAAACCCAGGCTGTCCGAGTACATGAGGCGCGCCTTAAACCACTCGGCCATTTGCACCCCAAGTTTGGCTTTTTGACAAAAGAAACATTACAAAAACCCTTTTAATGTCAATATGGAAACAGATTTCTACATTGTGATATCAATTACCTACTGTTGTATAAAGAGGCCTCTGTCAGAACAATCCAGTTACTGGTTAATCAGTATACCTGGCTACAATTACACCATGGAGACAAAAGAACACTCCAAGCAACTCAGAGAAAAGGTAATTGAAAAGTATAAGTCAAAAACAGTTCCAAGGCACCACAAAAAAAATTCAGATAAATCCATCCTCAAGAAAACAGAATATGACACGTGTGTAAATCTGCCTAGATCAGGCCATTCTCACAAAGTGAGTGAACATGACTGGTGAGAGAGGCCACCAAGACACCTATGACTACTCTGAAGGAGTTCCAAGCTTCTGCAGCTGAGATAAAAGAGACTCTGCAGACAACAACTGGTGCCCAGGTCCTTCACCAGTCAAAGCTTTATGGGAGAGTGGCAAAGAGAACATGGCATATGGGAGACTCCATGGTCAAGTGAAAGAAAGTTCTTTGGTCTAATAAGACCTTTTTTTTCTGTTGCCATCAGACAAGATGTTATGTTGGGCAGACACCAAATACTGAACCATCCCCATTGGGAAGCACAGTGGTGGTAGCATCATGCCACAGGGATGCTTCTTGCCAGCAGGCCCTCAAAGGCTTGTAGAAGTAGAGGGTAAAATGAATGCAGTAAGATGTAGGAAACTCCTACAGGACAATCTTACTCAGTCTGCAAGACAATGACCTTAAGTATACAGTAAAAGCTACACAGAAATGGTTGAAAAACAACAAGGTGAATGTTCTGGAGTGGCCGAGTCAAACTCCAGACCTCAATCCAATATAGTTTGTTGTTGGACCATAAAAGGGTTGTCACGTCCTATACCTGTGCAACCTGCTTGAGTAAAACTGCAGAGTCCAGATGTGCAATCATGACTGAGACCTATCCACACAGACTCAGTGCTGTGATTGCAGCCAAAGGTGACTCCACTAAATACTGAGTTGTAGGGGGTGAATATTTATGCAGCCACTTATTTTACATTACATATTTTCATATAATTGCATTAATTTGTAGAAATCTGTTTGACTTTGAAATTTTTTGTTGTTTTTTGTAAGAAAAAGAAAAAAATTACATTGATTTTATTTGATTGATTGTTTTATAAAATCAATCAAAGGCTAAAACAAACACAGGCAGTCACATCTTTCCTGGGGTGGGGATACAGAATAACTGTATTGCTGAACAGTGCATTGTGCATCTATGATTCTCCTGATGGAGCACAAATTCTCAATTATGCACTATCCTAGTTATTAGCTTGATGCTAATACATAATGAAAATGCCATTAACAGACAAACAGAATGAAGTGTGGTGCATTTAACTGAGGCTTTTAATAAACATCATGCACTGATACAGGCACAACATTTGTTGAAATGAACTAGGGTTCAATGGATTATTATACAGGCTGATTACTAAGGCTGATATTTGGTGTGACTATCAGCATTTTAGTTCACCGCCAGCAGAAATATACACAACTGAAAGGTGTGCTTCCCCCTCTGGCTTTATTTTCTTCACAGTTTCACATAATGAGCTGCACACAACACTATCTGATCAGTTAAACTTCACACAAGCAATCATCTGGGCCTCTCTACCGGAGCTGAGCATGTGGCACTTTACTAGCTGTTCAACTACTCAGCGTGCTTCATCATATTTGCACTTACATCATACTGTTAATGCGTGTTGATTCTAAATATCAGTCACCAGACTCATGAACAACAGATAATCAGCATCAGTCCTGAAAATCCGGCATTGGTCGACCTCTAAAATGAACAAAGTCTGGCCAGCTGCTCTGATTAAACTGAATGAAGTCTACACTCTGGTGCTGTGACATTGCATGACTTGCTCTTTGTGTCTCGATTCACTGGACGTATCTCTCTCCTGCTGCCCTGCTGCCTATCTTTCTTGTGGGCTCATTTTCTCTGTGCACACTGGCTGCCCATCCCTCACACTGAAGAGAGGCAAATGTGCATGTGAAAGTCAGAACAAGAGTCAAAGGAAGACCAGTAGCCTTACATTAGAATCCATGCTAAAAGTGTTCTTAAAAAATGGAAAATGACGTACGCCAGTAAGAATACAGATTAATTGAACTGTGCATATGCACACAGACACATAATGCTGTTTTTGGAAATCAAATCCATACAAACGCATTGGTCAGCCTCATACTACGCCCTCTCCACAAGGCAGGTCAGGTATGGTAGCGTATGGCTGCACTTCACCGAGTCAACTCTTGCCCTGCTCTGGGGTCTCATTTATAAATGTTGCGTACGCACAAAACAAGGCCTGAAGTCTACATGTGCCACTTTCCACACAAAGATCAAACTCTGGCCCATGCGTACGAACATTTTAGAGCAGGAGTGTCCAAACTTTCTCCACTGAGGGCCACATACAGAAATATGTACGGATGGTCCACTTAAATATCTGTGAGGTGAAGTATGTGAATGTTTGTAAAACAGTAATTGAGTATGCCTAAATGGCTAGTTCAGTCAGAAACACCCAGGATATGTAGCTATAGATATTTCTTTATTAGCAGTTATTAATCAGCACTTATTTCTGTTATTTACATTTGGTGTGGCTGTTCTTGGATCCCCCTTCCCTTTCATGAGCCTACATGAAAAAGTATCAAGCAGGATCAACACACATTCCTGCTCTTCCCATCTCAATAAGGCCTAAAGCAGGGAGAGAAGCAGCATGAACCCAAGAGCAGAGCAGGCATCGATAACAACAGAATGACACTGATGAAGTCAGAAGTAGAATAAAGGAGAAGCTGGGGTGGAGGAAGGTTGTAAAAGCAGCTTGCAGAGAGCCACAGAAGATAGCCAGGCTACAAATAAGGCAGCATGAGACTCATCAGCCAATAGTGTGCCTGGGGCAAATCAGCTGGCTGTCAGCTGATTGGGGCTTGCATGCGATCAGCTGACCTCAGTGCTTGACTCTGTGGTTTGCTTGAACTAACATTATATGTTTGATTTAATAGCTGACAAGGCAAATAGACAATCATTTCCAGGTTTTTGGGGATGCCAATCAGATTTCAAGGGGCCTCCTTTGGCCCTAGCTACCACTGGCTTAGCTCTTGGAATATTGTTGGTACCAGGGGCGGAGCCAGACGTTTAAAATAAGGGGCTAAGCCCAAACAAAAGATGGCAGAGAGGCAGGCACTTCCCACTTTTTTTGCATATCGGACAGTTTAATCCACTGTTTTTGCTGGCTTTTAAATAAAGATTTGTAATTTAAAAAAGGCTGCATTTGGCCCCCAGGGCATAGTTTGGACACCCCTGGACTAATGCCTGGCTTCCCATAGCTTCTGGACAAATTGCCAGAGTTTACCAGGAAAAAAGTTGTTTTCTCTTACATTTAAGCAGAGCTCTTTACAAATCAACTTGTCACGAGGGTATCATGTGCAGACTGGCTGTAGGTCACAGGATTCAACAGGCAAGTCAGACCCCAGCTGAGACAGCCGAGGGCGCTCGTGTACCGGTCTCAGTGGAAACTCATGAGATCAAAGTTTAAGCAGCACGTCTACAATCTAAGTCATATAAAGTGCAAATGTTGACAAGTAATGGAAAGTGACTTCATAAACACTGCTCCACAGGATTTAATAAATCAACACTAAAGAAAATCTAGCTCCTAAAAAAACCAGGGGGAATCTGTAACCATCTGCCTCCAGAACATTCAGATGTCACCTGTCAAGATTTTTTTTAAAAACTGCTAAATATTTAGTGCTAAAGAACCCAGAGAGATCTTAAAACTACTGCCTCCAGACTAAGATCATACATCTTTCTGACACACAGACAGCTGCAGTTAACAAATAGTTTCTTAATGTTCCTGAATTTAGGATTCAATGTGAGTACAGCTGTCTGGAAAGAAAATATACCCTGAAATCCAGTGTAGGAGCTTTAGATATAGCGCAGAATAAAATGATATCCTTGGTTTCAGTGGCCTTAAGCAGAAGTACCTAGTAGTAATTAAAATCATTTTTGTTGTTGATGGAGAGATGGAAAGAAGATGCTTTCAATAAAAAAAATCTCATTTAGTCAAGTAGTTTGGCCTTTTCTGTGTTGCCTTTTTCTTCTGCTGAGTGTCTCTGTTAGAAATCTTTCAGTAACAGGTTATAATGTGTTGATAATTAAAGTTAAAGACACACGAGAAATTATTGAAGAGTGAAAGCAGCCTTGTGAGAATACACCCGCTGTCAGAGAATCAAACAAACAAGCCATGACTGACTTAATCTGGAATACTCCATCTTACTTAGATGTCATTTTTGCAGTGACAACATGTGCAAACCATCAAAAATCTGCTGCCAGGACCTTAACTCAGATCAACAGATGGTCACATCTAACTCCAATTTTAAATCCCTCTGCAGACTTCCTGTTCATCTCTGAACTCGTTTTAAAATTCTGGCACTCCCTTACAGAGGACCACACAGCCAGTTTTAATTTTATTTTATGGACATCCAGAACCCCAAAACCTCAAGCGGGATTTTCAGTCATCTGCTCTGGGTTAGTGAGTGTATCTCAGACACACTTTCAATCTGGGGTAATCTGGCTTTGACATGACGAAGCTGCTCAGAGCCGGAAATGCCTGAAACTCAAGCAGCAATTTTTGAGGGGTAAAAAGAACACAGAGGAGGCACACGGCTGCAGTTCCTCAAATGGCCACTTGAGGCTCGCTCCTAGAGTGATTTATTACCCATAGAGTTCCATACAAAACCTAAAAACATTGCCTGGGATTAACTGTTTCATAAATTAACAATTCAAGTTGTTGCCTTTATTAGACAGCAAACACGGGGAGACAGAGTGGGGGAAGACATGCACCAAACAGAACCAGAACTGGGATTTGATCCTGTGAGCGGTTAAGCTTACAAAGCAGATGGACTTGCCAGGCAAATTTAATCCAATCCACGACGTTTGTGCTGAACCGAGCACTGTTCTGACCAATCAGCATCATTAGAGAAAGAGGCAGTGGGTATAGGCAGCGTTTAGTTGTACTGAAAGTGGTAGTGATGGGAATTTCGGCTCTTTTCAGTAATCCGGCTCATTTGGCTAGGCCTTAGCAAAAAGAGTCAGATCTTTCCCAAACAGCTCTTCATTCAGGCATCAGTCTGGCTTCATTTGACTTCCCATTTTTGGCAATCTTATTACACATGATTGCAAGGGCGTCAAATGTGGGGGGGGGTCATATTTTGGCAGGGGGTATGGGGGTCCTCAGAAAAATTTGAAAGAAGTAGATGCAATCTCCTGCATTTTGGTGCATTTTATCATGTTTTCAGATTGAAAATAATCTCCCTCTTTCATTGTTTTTCCTTGGAGCCGACATGGTCTACAAGTACTGACAACCATACATATACTGAGGCACTGGGCATTAGAAGATTTTGAAAATATTAAACTTCCCAATAAGCCATATGACATTTTCCTTAACCATCTGTCACCTTTCGACGCTCACCTCAGCAACAGAGCTGTCTCCACTGCCCCTGCCTCTGACTCACTCTCAATCTCAACCACCTCTACCAGGAGACATGGAGATGCATTGAGCATTCTTTGATTTTGATAATTGAAATAAGCTTAATGTAGATTGATCATATGAAGATTTCTGTGATGTAGCGTTACCAGCATATCAAATACACAGGTAGTATAGCAGCCTAATAATTATGTAGGCTACATTAGAAATGGGCCACCTCCTTAAAACATGAGCAGTTTGACAGTTCAGAAATTGTCAAATGTGTGTTCAGACCTGGAGTCTTTTTTAATGGACACTGTCAAAGAGAGGAATAACGTCACGAGAGAGGAAAAAAAGTGAGTAAAAAAGACCCTTAATATGGTTAGAACAACAAATGTTTTCAAATGCTTTCACGTCAGAGTCTCCTAAAGTCTCCAGTAACACCAGAATAAGTCGCTAGAGGGGTCTGAATACTCGTTAAATATAGCAACAAAGTCACAAGGTTGGCAACAACAACGCGCAAGGTGCCTGATGAGACCGATGCTCCAGCCTGCTCGGGGTGCTAGCCTGCTAACATTCTTATCAGAAAAGCTGGCTGTGTTTGGCCATGGAAGAACCCAATTTAGCTGTTTGGTCACTCAAGGGAAAACTTGGGCAACTCTAACTTACTTTCCTTTTCTTCAAAAAAAAAAAAAAAAACCCTCCTTATGCCCATCTCTCCTCTGTAGAACAGTCAAATTCCCCCAATGAAAAAATGCATTTAACCTTATTTTGTTTTGTTGCTCTGATTGGCCCATCATGAATGTGACGGACAGAACATGACTCCAGTCACCGTCTGAAGATTTTTTGAAAAGTCTTGCCCTTCCCAAGCACTTTCTCTTGGAGCGTTCCCAGATGAATGGGAAATATATGCAGGCAATGGAAATATGAAACAGTATATCTGGCTCGTCAGGTTACTGAGTAGTGGAAGAAGGACTGCAGCCACCTGCTCTATCTACTGAGTTCAACCGGTTCCCAGCAGCCGGTTTAGCTCATTACAGGTAATTCAGGTGTAGTTTATCAAAAGGCTATGCAGGGCAGCTGCTTGGGGCCCTAAGGGATGACAAACTTTAAACCACAGCAGTGACTGGAAATCTGCAAAGTTTGCTAGACAGAAGGAAACCTAAGAGTCCCAAATGACTGACTGCTGCTAGTCTAAGACACACGAATAATTTTTACCAGCATTACATTGTGGTGTCAGTTTCTAATGTTAATTTGAAAATGAATAGATTATGTTACAGTATGTTTTTGTTTTTTAGTGCTTGCATTAGAGGTCAAATTCTCTACGCAAGCCAGAGACACCCAGGCCTGGCCCAAGTCTGTTTCTAGTAAAGCGGCTACACTTCCCCCTAAACCAGGGGTGTCAAACTCAAGGCCCGGGAGCCTAATCCGGCCGTGGTACAGTTGTACCTTGCCCTCAAGATCTTATTATTTTTTTTATTATAACTGGCCCACTGATCTGTAGATTTCATCCAGTTTAAAAATGTAAACCAAACCCCGATGATTTAAAATATCCTTGTTATGTCATAAAACAAGAAAAAGTTAAAATAATTGGGTAAAAAGTCAGGAATGTGGGAAAATAAATTTCTGTTTTTATTTAATATTCTTGATTTTGCATCTCACATTTATGACGCAAAGTTATGGTTTTGATTTTTTATTTCATATTTTGACCTTTTCAATTCACATTTTTTACTTTTTTTTATCTTATTCTTTAACCTTTTTTTTATCCTCACTTTTAAAATTTTAAGTAATATTTTGACCTTTTAACTGACGATTTTATTTTTTTCTCAGGTTTTGACCTTTTTATCTCTTTACTTTGACTTTTATCTCATAATTTGGCCTTTTGTATCCTCAATTTTAAATTTTAAGTAATATTTTAACCTGTGAATCTCAAATTTTTATTTGTATTTTTTTGTCTCAGGCATTGACATTTTTAACCAATGATTTTGAAATTTATCTCATATTTTGACCTTCAGAACTCATGATTTCAAATTTTTATCTCATGTTTTGACCCTTATAAATCACAATTTAAACTTTCTTTCTTATATATTTGCCCTTTAAAAACATGATTTTAACTTTAAATGCCTTTTGAGCCAATAAATTTGAATTTTTATCTCAGATTTTGAGCCTTTAAACTTATCATATTTACTTTTTTAAATCTCAAAATCATTATTCATCAGTGCTAAGTTTTTTTCCTCCCATAATGTATTGCTGTTGACAATGAGGTTGACAGTTTATGGTTAAATGTTTGCCTTGTTCAGCCCTCAGGTTGTACTCAAATTCAGAATTCGGCCCTTCTGTGATTAAGTGACATCCCTGCCCTAGACATTCTGACACCTCAATCCAAGAAGAAGAGGGATGGAGAGAGAGGTGCTCCAAAAATACAAGTACTTGGCCAAAAGTGTGCTGAGATAGTTGCTGATAGCCAATAAAGGCTTTGGAGCTTCACTGACACAATACTCAGCCAAAACAGACCAAAGAATCATGTAGGTGTGCTTGTTTTGCTTCTTAGAGTCTACCAGCCACAAAGAGGGTGAATTTTCTTGAATGCACCTCCCCTGTCAGATGTAAGAAAAGCAAAACCAAACACATGATATGTAGCGAGATGATCAGTGTTTTCATGACGGTTACCTACTTTTGGGACTAAATGAGGTCAAGAGTTGTAAGTTTTGTTTGTTGGACCCTTACCTTCATCTGATACCAGGATTACTAGGATTTACTCAGATGTTCAGACTACTATTTGACAGAGAAGGCAGGCAGCTCCAAAGTGAGTTTGATTTATCCTCCGTCCACACGGAGACAAATTCAGGAGTATATGCAAGTTATTTTGTCGTATTAGCATATAATCCACACGGAAACGGCATTTTGGCAGGCCGTAATCGCTACTTTTTGAAACCAGGTGCCCCCAAAGTGAGTAAATCTGTAAACGCTTGCCGTTTCGTCTCCACCTGGACAGCCAACTACATCTTTCTTGAGATGATTACATCATACATAGCATAGCCCACTTAAGCTGCATGTGCGGATCCAGCCAAAAAAAAAACAATGGCGGATTCTAGGGTTGTGTTCGTGCTGCAGAAGCTACTGAGTTTATTATGGCTTTTACAGCAAAATCTGATTCTCCTTTACCATGTGATAATAACATCTTGTTCTTTGTGTCTGTGTACGCAGCAATAGCTTTGCATGCACGCTCCGTAATCATTTTCTCTCTTTTGTTGCATTTCGGTGGCAGCGGTACAGCGACACCTACAGGCATATATACTACAGCATTTTCAGTTGTTGTCAGTAGTTCCATGCTTATACGGACATTTCCTGAAACGGTCTCGTGCTTACGGAAAACATTGGCATAATGAAATAGAAATATAGCATTTTCATCTCCATGTGGACAAGGCCTAAAGGGCTAGCTTCTGTTTCTGTGTTTCTGTAAGCTGTTGCTGGACTTTGTAAGAATCTTAAGATTCTCCACTTTCTAACAGTCTATAACATGACAACGTTTACTCGATATTTCATGCTCTAATGAGTGTGTTAAACGCTTAATTTACAAACAGCCAGAATACAGGTGGTACAGGAGAAATGTTATGTTATGTCTTCTAAGGGCCCCTAGCAGTGCGGGGCCCCAGGTAATCGCCTACCATTGCCTAATACAGTGTTTCCCAGCCATTTTTCCTTGGAGCCCCCCTACATTTACCTAAGAAAAGCGGAGCCCCCCCGCGGGAACTAAGAGAAAAGAAAAAGTGACACACTGCTGCCAAGAATCAACATAGATTTTAATTGTTTCACTGCTAAAACCTAAAACAAGTAACCTGACATGCCAGACAGCGTCTGTGAAAGGGCAGAGCCTTTGAAAAAAACTCTGAGGGTGATTGGATGAACCTTCTTTGTCACATCTCTACGGGCCAGTCAGAGCAACAAAACACGTGACGTAGCCGCTACAAAGTCAAGTTCTGATAAAACGGATGCTTAAGCATCCATGCTAATCTCTTCCATCATAATTGCACCGGCCTCTTGTTGCTGCTTGCTTATGTCACGACTCCGCCACGCTCAAAAGTACTGTCCCACGATGCTGATTGGTCCTTTCACTTTCTAACCACGTCTAAACTGTTCAGACGGGAGCTTTGCAGGATGGATTCGCCAGTGAGAAACATGCAAACAGGGGAATCCATCTGCTTTGCAGGGTTATAAAACAAGGCCTATGCATCATTTTCTTATCAACAGACCTTTGTATAAACTACTTAAAAACTTCTTTATTATTGCTTAAGTCAATTTTAGCAAATCTAAACTAACCCGGACCTAAGGTTGGGAACCAATGGCCTAATAGTAAAATTGCCTCTGTTTGAAAGTGAAGGCTGTCTCCTCTTCCCACTTCGCCACTTCCTTGTGGCGGAGTGAGCATATGGATTATACAGGGGAAGTTACGTAATGGAGGACAGGGATAGGAGGGAGGCAAATTGAAGAGAGAAGCGCAACAATTTGCAATTTTATGAAAATATATACATATTTATCATTTTTTTATGGCACCAGTTTTGAACCAGTACACCCAAGAAGTCTTCTGAGAGGTTTCAAGGACAGTTGGAGCAACGGCGTGGCGTGCAAATCTACACAGACAGACAGGCCACCAATTCTAGTAGTAAGATGTTTATCTGGACCTGTGGTTTTTAATACTAAGACTGCAGTATTTGCAGCATAATGCTGAACTTCATGCTTTAAAGCAGCTGTACACAAACCTGTGGTTAATGTCAAGGCAGCTATAATCTGTATGCTCCCTGTAACCGTGATAAATTTGCTTCCCTTGAGGGTTTTTTCTTTAAGTTAAAGGCGAATACTCGGCTGGGATGGGACCTTTAACATTAGCACATGCATATTACATCAGTATGTAAGATGTTTTTCCTCTTCTTTTGATTCCCTTTATTCTCTGACAGTGAAAGGTGAGATATAAATAAGCCTGCTGTCTTACATCTAAGGGGATACGTTCTGGTTGACAGGGTCTATTGCGAAGCTTTAATGTCCAATAACTCTGCTACTCAGGAGTATCTGACACAACCTTTGCATACGTGATGCAGATTCACACTGTGCAGTTTAACTCCATACAGAATTAGCTGCAGCTAAAATAAGACATGAGGAATGAGTGTGTGAAGTCCAACCTGGGCTTTGTCACAGCTTGACGCCGGGCTCTCTCCAGGGATCTGTCCTTGAAAGGCTGGAGCCTGCGGATCACTCCAAAGTATTCACCGCTACTCGCCAAGGGGAACGGTAGCAGATCGATGACATCTATGTAGAAATAGAGAGGATCACATCAGTATCAGGGATAAAGCTGAGATTCTAAAAGATGTGATTCAAGTTCTGACCTGACTCGTGTGAACACTGATGAGTTCTGTTTCTGTTAATCTGCCACATCAGGTGAGCGGACCATGAAGGGCACACAGTGGGACGTTTATGTGGACGCTGTGAGAGCGGCGGCGTCTGCAGCACTCTGGAAACTTTAAAGATGGAGCTTTCGTACGTGCTGGGTTCACTGCCAACAGGAAGGGGATCTAACCAAGCACGGAGAGACGCTCTCTGTGCGTCTAAAACTCGCCTGTTGAAAAAGTCTTGCTGATATAAAATGGACGGAGGCAATCTGAGCAGCACCCGATGGATCCCGGAGACCCCGGGTGTGCTGCTGATCCATTTCCTCCTGAAAACAGCGATATCCGTCTTCTTTAATGTGGAAACCACCACCTCCACTGCGAGCTGACATGGCCTGGAGCACTGATAGTGCACATGGACCACGGCGCCATCCACCACGCTGTCAGGAGCTGAGTGAAACTCTATGAAATTGTCTTGCAGGCTCTCAGCAGGCTGGGCCGAGGAGGCTGAAATGGTCTGTGACACACAGTGTCCCTGGGTGAAGGAAAGATGAGGAAACAGATAATAAAAATAAAAAAGACAATCTTTTCACATAATCAACAGCTCAGGGAACATGGATGCACTACATGAGAACATTTCTATGAGGAGTTTGACTTCCTCAAATATTAAGTAACTGTTTTTTAGCCTGAGGCAACAACAACAACAACAAGCTGTGGACATAACATATCATCAGCCAGCATTATACAAACCCAATTCACTACACCATCCAGCTGCAGGAATCAGTGCTAACTGTGGAGCTCTCTACTCAAACTCTTGGTCATTGATGCAGAAAACAATAGCCTAGTTCAGGCATTCTCACTCAGTTTTGTGCACTAAGGATGACCAGGTAATCCACTAGTGGAGGCTCGTGGATGATGACACACATCACAAAAAAACAAAACTATGAATGCAAGACAGCATTGGCAGCAAGACGCTGTTGTTCAGCATAATAACATTCAGTTTCATGCAAGACATCACAACGTAATCTGTAAACCTTATGACCAAGACATATGATATTCAAGGTTAAATAATTTTTTAACCATGAATTGTAGCCATTCTACTGAAGCTATCCATTCCTGTGTAGCTCTTACGGAGGCTTTTAGCGAGCCTGGAACTTGGGGGACTTTTCAGGCCATTTCAAGATTACATCTACACCAATACCGCTGACATTGAAAGCCATTTTTATTTTGATAATTTCTGCCAGCTTTAGCACTAATCACCATTTTGTTTCCCACAATGCACTGTGATGTGCTGTGACAACCAATGGCAGGCTGTTCCCTTGTCTCCTCATGCTTTACTAAAGCACTTTGAAACTGGATGAGACTGCCTGAAGAGTTTATAATAAAGAGGCCGAGACACAGAGAGGCCGTGACGTGTCCCTGTGTGTCACTGCACACAGGAAGTGCTTTAAATAATAACTCAAAAGAAGACAAATCCAAAAAAGAACAAGGACTTTTTTTGTTAAAAAGTGACTATTTTGAAGACTTTTTTTGTCACAGATTGATTATGTTTTTAACTTTTGGTGGCAAAGAGATGGAAGAACAAGGTTGTGCAAAAAACCCTTTGTATTTATTGTTTACTGTGTGTGACATGTAAATCATTGAGTTTTGTGTTCGAAACCACTCACTCATTCCCTACTCCCTGTCCACTCTATAGTGAGCAGCATATAGTGGACTAAATAGTGGACTCAACTGCAAAACACAAAAAATGATTTCAGACACTACACTGGCTGTGGACGATGACGTCATTGCCGTCTCACAATTAAAACGTTTAGCAGCAATGGCTCATAAATTTCCTTGACAACGGCTGAGGATCGAAATTAACGGTAAAATTTCAATGAAAACTGCTACAAAATGTAACGTATTTTCCAAAAAAATAGATATACTAATAGATAAAAAAAAGTTGTCTCTATACTGACAAAATAATATACATTTTTGTGTGTATTATCACTTACTTTTGCACAAAGATGATAGTCTCATGTCTTGTAATCACCATAGGGGGAAAATGACTCCGTTTCGAATCCTTAATATTTTCTTACAGATTTGGTAAAACCAACAAACAAAAAAGCATTTAAAAAAGTTTTTGTATATGTTCTTGTGCTCCTCTCATCCGTCATGTTTGAGAGCAGCAACTGCGATGCATGATGGTAACTATTGCTGGGCTAGTGAGCATCGGTTGTTCACTACTTTTCAAAATGCACTGTGGGATAGAATGAGTGCACTATAAAGTGAATAACAATGCTCACTCAGAATTCGGACACCACTACAAAATGGCGTATTCATATATAGTGTTTTCGAACACTCCCTTCGTTTCTGTTAAATTTTTTCTTTTGTCTTTGTAGACCCATAACGTTTGAATGTTCCAGTGACATTACTGTAGCACACATACAGGTCGTTTCCACCAAGTGGTCCTGTTCGGTTTGGTATGGCCCTGTACACATTTTTTCCATACCGATCTTACCTATCCATCCCAAAAAGGAGGAGCTACACACACAACCATAGGGGATTGCACTGACGTCACGTCAGTGTGTGACATGACTGCTTGGCTCCAGGCTGCAAAACACTGATGAGTGTGAGGGTGCAGGTGTCTGTGGAGACGCAAACTATTTTGGGGTTCAGCGTACCAAACCAAACTGAATCAAACCGGACCCCCTGATGGCAACACGGTTATACTGGACCACCTGGTGGAAACGTGGCATATTCTTAAAGCCAGGTTGCCAGAGTCATACTTTGGCCGTGTATGCCTGAGCGCCCTGCCCAAGCATCAGCAACGCCACAGTTAAGCTGTGACTAATTACTGCAAACAGAAAATCTGCATGTCTTAGTTTCTGTTTGTCTACACCAGCTCCATTCTCACCTCTCAAGCTGCTAGTCAGACTGTAAACAAACAGCAATGCATAGAAATGGAACGCTGCAAGTCTTCTCCCTCTGACTGCACCAGACTTTAAAAAGTTGGCCGTTGCTCCCTGAGGATACATCCTCTCCAGACAAAAGCAGATGGGTTCAGAGATTAAGCAGACAGCAGTCCTCACAGGAACAATGCACAATGCAGCTACACTTTCTTCTCTTTCTCTCTGTGTTTTTATTTTTTCAGAGAATCAGCTGTCTGGGAGCTTTGCTGAATCATAACAATGTAGAGAACCGTCGACAGTTATTTTTATTTACCTTGTCTGATTAAAAGGGTAATCTTCACCAAACTCTGTCATCACTCATGCCTCACTGAGATTATATTTTTGTGTCAAAGGCCGACTCACTCACAGCAACATCCCTACATGGGGAGGTTTTCATCCTTAACTTTAAAATGGGTGTCAGAATCATGCTCTAACATTTAAATAAAGCAACCTTCATCTCCCTCAGCCTCACAGACTTTATTGCCCAGTCGTCTTTACACCATAGTTGTGGTATGCTAAGACAATATAATTAACAACATAATGGTCAGTTGACAAAAGCTCCAAAGATGAAGACTAACTGGTTGGTTTTAAGTAGCTTCACTTTGCTGCCTTTGTCTGAACTTTGAGGAACGTCTGCTAGCAATGGATGAGAGTCCTGGACGAGAAAATCAGCAAATTTAAGGGATGGGTTTGTTTTTGTTTCAAGTGAGGCTGTCTGATATACAGAAGCTTGTTGTCTTATAATCAAAGTCATAACATTTATTTAAAATGATCAGATAGTCAGAAGTAAGACATATAATGTTGAAATTATGAAATAGAAAGTGGAAATGAAGAGATAAAAAGTCATAATTTAGAGATAAAACCTCAAAATCATCAGATATTCATAATTAGAACAAAAAAGTTAAATTAAAAAAAATAAGAAATTGTGAGAAAAAAACAGAATTATGAAATAGTTGAAATTATGAAATAAAAAGTAAAGATATGAGATAAAGAGTGGAAAATATAAAAATATCAGATAAAGTGGAAGTTATGAGTACATGTCAGAATTTGAAGCTGAAATGTCAAAATTATCAGATAGTCATAACTACAATAAAAAAGTTTAATTTTAATAAAGGTGAAAGTTATGAGTAAAAAAGTCAAAGCGAGGATACAATTGAAATTATGAAACAAAAGGTTAAAAATATGACAACGTTGGATTTATGAGATAAAAAGTTACAATTTGGAGATAAGTCATTATCATCACCTAGCCAACATTAGAAAAAAAGTTCAATTTATACAAAAGTGGAAATTATGAAGTAATATGTTAAAGATGCAAGATAGAAAGTGGAAATTATGAGATTAAAAAAAGCAAAATTTGAGATTAAAAAGTCCAGATGATCAGATAGTCATCATTGGAACAAAAAAAAATTGGATTTACAAAACATTGGAAATTATGAGATAAAAAGTCAGAATTATGATACAGTTGAAATTATGAAATAAAAGAAAACATGTATGAGAGTTAAAATTCAGAGATAAAATATCAAAATCACTAGGTAGTCACAACTGAAACAAAAAATAAATGTATGAAATAGAAAGTGGAAATTATGAGATAGTCATAATTTGAACAAAAAAGCTCAATTTAAGCAAAAAAGACAAATTATGAGATAAAAAGGCAGAATTATGTTACAGTGAAATTATGAAATAAAAGGTTTCAAATATGAGATAAAGACTGGAAAATATGAGATAAATAGTCTGAATTATTAAAGTCCTTTTAAAGTGATACAAAAATTATATTTCCAGTTAGTTATATGCCAGGCTACTGTGTTATGAACCACCAGGACAAATTTCAGTCTTGGAAACTCATCTCTAAGTTTATGAAATCAAGCTTCAAACTCATGAAAATTCAGGCAGTAATATCTGCTCTAAAACGCTGCGTGAGTGTCAGTCCAATGCGTTGAAGTCACGCCCACTCATGAGAAAAATGATCCTCTAAAAAACAAAACAAAGAAAGCTTTGACGTGAACGGAGAACTCCTCTGTCTGCTGTGCTGATATGTTAAAACTCACAATCACTTTACAGGCAGACAGTTTAGAGCTAAAAAGTTTCATTTTCTCATCCTGTATTCAACTAGTCAGTTATTCCTCATACCTTATTTTCAGAGTTTAGTGATGTCTGTCTCACATTTGAGACATCTTATTAGATTGCTTCTGAAACACTCTTTTTAATAAAAGTTAGTTTAAATAAAAGTCTTCAGTGCTGAATTAGAGACTTTATTTTGACAGACTTGGCAGGAATAGAAAGTGTCTATTGTCTGTATAGTTTACTAAACTTTAGCACCGCCATGCTAACAGTCGGGAGGGATAGAACAGTTGCTGCTTTGAGAGAGACAAAGCCACGTTCCCATTTTTTTAAATCATCCAGGACTTAAGACAAGTGAAATATGGATTAAAACACACCTTCAGCAGGATGTTTGTTCATGTCGCATCTGGTTCAAGTGAAAATTAGAAAAGCACTCCAGCAATTAGCCAGCAGCAGTGAACCAAACATTGTTTAAATGACTGTTAAGTTTCAATGGAGGCTGTGGCATCGGCTAACAGCAGTCTTTATTTGGATAAACTGCTTGTGATTGATGATGTTGTAGCTGTAGGGGGGCGGGGTAAGTCCCATATCTCTGCGACGTCATGGACGGTGTATTTCCTGCCCAAATTAAACCAAGCTATAAAGAGATTTCCAACTTTCTTATGGTCTAAATCTAAAATTCAGTCACACATAGATCTCAGTGTTTTCATATGTTTACAGCAACCTTATTCCAACATATCAAGTGTGTTTTGACACAATTTGTGATTTCATTTAACAGGGACTTAAAAGAAAAAAAAATTTAAACGCTAAGATAAAAAGTATAAGATTATAAGTTATAAGATAAAAAGTGAAAATTATAGAATTAGAATTTGTAATCGTTAGAAAGTAAATCAAAAGTACGAGATGAGCAAATAATGAGATAAAGAGTTAAACTTTTGACGTATTTCATTTATGACTTACTTTAATCATTCTGATTGAAACATTATTATTATTTTCTTACTTTATATATAAATATGTTAACATTTTTTGCTAGGGCTGTCAAAAAATTAAACATTTTAACTACGATTAATCTCAGGGTTTCTATAGTTAATCACAGTTAATCACAGCCTTTTACCATAATCAGAAATTCCACTATTTTGCACATAAAAGTGTTTGAGTCATTTTTGGATCTGTCTGCTGTCTTTGACTGACAGTAATTGACCAACAGACTCAAATATATGTTTTAAAGTTAGTTCCAGTCTTTCCTGTCTCACAAGATCTTTCTTAATGAGTCTATTTCTGTCACTGCTTTTGTTGTTCAAAACTTGTAGGAAAAATCCAGTAACACTCAAAACCCTGACTGTTTTTACTGTTTGTAATGATGGATGAAAAAAACATGTATAGTATATACTATAAAGATGAAGATTAACTTTATCAGCATGAGGAATTTGCCCGGGGCTCTTCAGCCATGCTGCAGCCATAAAAACAGACAACATTCAACATCATGCACATTAAACATTTATCATAAAACTCTGAGTGTTCATAAATAATGATGGAAAAGTCTAAAAAAGATAAATAACATCAGTTTCTAAAAGTACCACAGCAAACACACAAATCCAGGGTAAATCATGCTTCAGTTTTTCACTATTTAAGAGCTTTATGGACACAGAAATATAAAGAGAGAAACAGATAAAGATATAAGCATCTCAATATTTTATAGCTTATAGGGATTCATCTTCCTCTTGCTGCATTTTTGTTTTGCAAATTACATTACAGTGCAGCTTCAGCCTGTCACGAACAAGCTAGTGTAACAAACAGTTTTGTTTCCCTTCTCTGATAACTCCAAAGCAATATGCCCCTCTCTGCAACCTTTAATAAACTTGATCAAGTCATTTGGCCTCTTTTTTCCTGTCTGTTTATGTATGTATTTATTTATACATGCTCATAGGCCGCTTTATTAGATACACAAATACTAAATCAGCCAATCACATGGCAGCAACTCAGTCCATTTAGGCGTGTAGATGGGGTCAAGATGACTTGCTGAAGTACAAACCGATCGTCAGAATGGGGAAGAAAGGGGATTTAAGTGACATTGAATGTTTCTTCTGATCCATTAGGCAGGCCGGCCCGTAGATCTGGCTGAGCCCCAGAGAAACTGAACCCTCACCAGCTGTGATTTATTGATGATAGTGCATGTGTGAGGGTTCAGCAGCATTGGTGCTAGCATGCTGGCTAACAGTGACTTCATTCTGGAGTTGAAAAAATGTGTCGATCTTGGGTTCTGATGTTAAACCAACTTATTCCACTTTTAGACTCCCTGTCATCACTGAATCTGCCCATTTTTGCCTCTTTGAACCCATATTTTCCACTTTATGACTACTTTTTTTTGGTACTTCTCTTCCCTCCATCCGGGACACTGGTCTCAAAAGCTGCTTATCCCAAGCGAACAACATTATAAAGGACTGCACACACCCCACATCATGGTCTGTTCACCCTACTGGCCTCTGGCAGGAGGTATCGCAGCCTGAAGTTCAGAACAGCCAGGCTCTGCAACAGTTTCATTCCCCAAGCAATTAGACTGTTAAACTCAAACAGATTCCACACCACAAACTCGAATGGTTGGGCCAGCACTGTTTTAAAAGCACTTTAGTGGGTGCATCTTAGTGCAATACTGTATATCTGCAGCTGAAACACACTTTATCATGTATTTTTAGATATAGTATTTATTAATTATCTATTTATGGTGTTTTTTAAAGCTATTTTAACGATGTTTTAATTAAGTGTCCGAGGACATAGTTTCTTTTTTTCTGGAGCCAATGTAATGAAATTTCGTTTGATGTGCACTTGTGGTGTATTTTTGAATTACAATAAAGTATCTATCTATCTATCTATCTATCTATCTATCTATCTATCTATCTATTTGCAATTCTAATTTGTTCACAGCAATGTGCAAAAGAAAAAAATACACCCTTCTTTACAACAAACAAACTCCCTTTGGGTAGAGCTGTGCACAACTGTAAACAAGATTGCAGTACATATTGGAAGTGAACATACAACATACACAGTACTGTAAATCCTTCATGCACATCCAAACGTTCCTGCCTGTCTGGCCACATATTTTCATCTACATCACAGCGAATATCACCTCTTGCAATGCAGCGAGGAAAGTATCTCCCAGAGTTGTGAATCCACCTTCTGCAGGAGGGTTCATGGGATTCAGCTCTGGGGGACTGTGGAGAAGTGGCTTATCACTGGTTGCAACTAATGCTTCACACATCCCTTCTCATCAGTGAAAGCTGAGGTTCACCTGAGAGCAATTGTTTAATTTAGAAGACATTTTCAGAGGAAAAAAAAGATTTTAAAAAATTTATTAAATTTGCTTGACAGATTTTGACAAACTGGTTCAACATTTTTGTATGTAATGACTCAAGCAATGAAATGAGGACTATTAGTTTTATAGGGAACAACTATTCAGCATTCACAAGCACAGTTGATTTTGACTGACATGACATAAGCAAATGATAATGTTACAAAACAGCAGAGAGTTGTATGAAAGCAACTGATGCATGTTCTGCTATGATGTGCACAAGTGACTAAATGTTGTGGAGGTTGAACTAACTGTTGTGTAAATGTTAACAGTGATGTGAGAAATGAACCAAAGCGACTGAGAAAAACTGTAACAAGTTAGAGCCACGTTTTGCCTACTTTTGCTACTTTAAACACATATTAACAGTTATTCACTATTTTCTTCTGCTCATTTTTGCCTCTCTTTGCCCATTTTTGACACTGTTACCATTTTTCCCTTTTTTTATTTTGCTCTCCTCACAATAAAATAAACTGATTTTCGCTTACAGTAAAGATTTTTCACTTCTTTCTACTTTATTCTCTTGTATCCTGACATTTCTGCACATTGTTTGTAGCTGAAGTCTGAGATTACTTAGTAAATGGTTTAGTTCAGTGTGTCCTTCCACATTGTTAACATTACCAAAAAAGGAAATCCTGTTTTATGAAAGGGGGTTTACATTTTGAAATGGATAAATACATTTTTCTGTTGTTTTTTTTTTTTTTTTTATGAGTGGTTATTTTTCAGGTTAGACATAAAATATGGTTATCGCAGCTTAACTTTACAGTGGACCATGATTTTCCTGATCCATGGGCCCCCCATTTAGCCGGGTCCCAGAAAGCTCTCCCCTCTATCCCCCCTTAAGAAGGGTGTCAAGTACTGTTTCCAGTTGCAAGTATTGTTTTGAAATCATGATTCAAGGTTTTGGTATTGAAGTTAACATTTTGGTATCCTGACAACACAACTTTAAAAACCTTTAATCTAGCCTCAGGAGTTTACTTACTGTCACTCACACCTGTAAAAACTTCAGTACCTGTTATAAATCCAACATTGGATCTTTATAGAAGTCTTAAATAAACCCTCACCCTCTATTAGTTCTCATTTTACTTTTAACCCTTCAATAATGAGCCTTTTGATGTTGTTGTTGACCTATTTACCAAGTTATGTCAGGTATGAACACCTGTTCCCATCGTAGGAAGCTAATGCTATGAAATCTTGATCAACAACCAAAATAAACTTGTTAGAAAGGTACTTGTTATGATGGGAATAAAGAGTAAAATAAAAGTGTGTCCTCTAAAGACACTGTTAAATATAATAACATGATTAAATGTTATATTATCTGTAGTTTAACCTCCTCCTAGGGGAAGTATTTTGTTCTTTCACTTCTAGATGTCCTCCAGCTACTCCTTCAGCAGTGTTTGTTCAGCTCCTAATGTAAAAGAATCCTCTAACAGAGAAGTAAAAGTGGCTTTCTTACCAATATGACTGCAGCAGAGATGATAAATCCCAGACTGATGCTGTTTAATACTTTCATTTTGAGCGTTTCTTTCATTAGATAAATCTAAAATGTCAAAAGAGGACGTGAGCCTTCATTATGAAGTCAGTAATGTGTCATATGTCGACACGTGGCAGCGCACTACCTAAACAAGGGCGGGCTTACCTGTTTTACCGGCGTTACGGGTCTGACACCTTGATTGAGCTGTCTTTGCAGAGCGGCCTGCTGCTTTGCATAAAAGCCTTGACCTGATTGCCCGTCTACATGGGTATAAAAACATCTGCTTTGTCTCATTTTATTCTAACCGGGAGCGTAAATGTGAGTCTTGCATCAAAGCTGTGAGTCTAAACTAATTTAATGCTCTCGTGTGAGGGCCTTTGCATCGACCAGCGTCCTCTTCGGCCTACTCCCACACAAGACTTTGAAGACATCTGATCTAAGAAACAACCTGATACTGAAGCCAAAACTAATTACCCGAAAGCTGCTGACTGTTTATGCTTCAAAGTTAAGGAGTCAGGCATCAGCTACGCTTGCTGATTTGTTGTTTTAGACGACCACATGTGGTGGAGCGCTGTCTTGTTGCATATATAAAGGCTGGTAGCAGGTAAAACAGAACATGAATACTCGAGGTAGCTTGAAAAGAGATTTGAATTAGAAAGGCGTTCTGTCATCAATGGCTTTGCAGGACTTGTGCAATTTCCAGGACGATTCTCTGGACAGGTTAACCAGTGAATATCCCTCATTGACATTTCCAAAGAAGACTAGATGCAACTTTGCAAACTGTCTGCCCTTCAGTGATGGAGCAAGCTTGTTTAATTTTTATATACCAGCAGCAGAGTACCTGGATGAGAGTCCGATACAGTTTGGGCAAACTAAAGCTGTCCAGACTCAAGAATCTATGCCCTTTCTCACCGACCTTCCCCTCTCCTCCTCTCACTCCATCCCTCTTCCTTTCCCCATGTCCCACGGCACCACAACCCTGGCTTTCATTTTTCAAGGCGGCGTGTTGGCAGCAGCGGACACTCGCTCCAGTTGCTCGGGGCTCGTAGCATGCCCGGCGTCCCAGAAGATCCTGCCCATTCACAGCCACTTGGTCGGCACGACTTCAGGTACTTCAGCCGACTGCGCTCTTTGGAAGCGGATCCTGGCCCGAGAACTGCGGCTCTACCAGCTCCGGCACGGTCGGCGGCTTTCTACGAGAGGAGCGGCCAAATTGCTCTCCCACATGCTCCACCCGTTTAAGGGGACTGAGCTGTGTGTGGCGGCCACGCTGTGTGGGTGGGATGGAGGAGAGGAAGATGGATGCCATGACCATGAGGGTGAAAAGACTAGAAGGTCTGCAGATACAAATCTTGCAAACACAAACGGCCCAAGTCTGATCTACGTGTGCAGTGACGGCACCCGCCTCCAGGGAACGCTCTTCTCCGTGGGCTCAGGATCACCTTACGCTTACTCCATCTTGGATCAAGGAGTGAAGTGGGGGCTGACGTTGAAGGAGGCCACGGCGATCGCCAGAGAGGCCGTGTACAGAGCGACCCACAGGGATGCATATTCCGGAAACTTTGTGGACGTCTATCATGTCTCTTCAAAAGGATGGACTCGCCGGAGCAGGGAGGATTTAAAAGAGGAGTATTACAGAGAAAAAGAAAGACGAGAGAGCAGGGGGAAGCAGGACGTGTCTGAGTAAAGACTTGAAACAAACAAAAATGGAAAGAGAAAAGAAAAGCAAACATTGGGGAGTATTTTGGAAAGACATGATGGCATCTTTGCAGCAGATACTAAATTAATGAACAGGACAGGAATTTGCATCCTCCAGGCTATTCCTCAAATGATTTAAGCATGCATATCGTTCCCTCTAATAAACAGCTGATGTTTTGTTTGTGCTGAGGATAAAATGTATACTCTGCCTGCGCTCTGCTGGCTGGCATTTTGATTAAGATGTTAAAACATAATGAATCATTTGAAGTAGGCTGTGTAAGATAATTATAACCTACTCCTGCAGGGGCTGGAAGCGCATAAACACAGAGAGAAGTGGAAAAAAAGCTTTAATGGTCCAAAAACCCCAAATGTCTGTAGAGAGCGTGTTTTAATGTACCGCTGTGTATAACGGGGCTAATTTAGGTGAAGTAATAAACAGTAAAGAGCTGATTTGTGTCTGCTGTCAGATTTCCTCTGAAGTTTCTCTGACGCTTCAATAAATTAATGAATTTGCTCAACCTGCCCGCTCACTTCTGTAGGAGCAGCGTGGTTGTAAATTAAGCATACAAGTCATTCTTCCAGCGCCAAAGGCTGCAAAGGATGTGAGGGCGAGTGTATGGAGCTTTTTGTCCTCATTCCTACACAGTACATTTAGTAAAGAGTGGATTTAACACTGTGTCCCAGTGTATAGGGTCCCAGCCACAATAGATTTGAATTAACCCTTTCACTATGGTGTTAAAATTTTAGAGTTAAATAAACTCTGAATAGAGTAGAAGTCTTAACACTGGCTGATCCTGGTCCTGCCTGGTCAGGGGGCCATTTTAGGCCCCTCAAAGCTCTCCATCCAGCCCCAGAAGATGATTGAATTCAGACAATGAGAGGAGGAAAAAATATGTTGTGGGTGTATCTTTTGTCTTTGAATCACTACTGCTGTAAAATCAACACCAAAATGATTTTCATCCCAAAAAGAATTGAAACAGAGATTATTATCAGCCATTATTAGTCAATATAATCAGGGGTGTAGCTAGGGATTTTAGCCCCCCAGAAAGAAAATTACACAGGGGCCCCCTTAGCTGACTCGCCAAGCAACAAATGTTGAATCATTTTTACAAATATCTATGCATTTTATTGTATTTTTGAACCATAATTTCCCCATTTATGAGCAATATTTTTACAATGGTTAAATCAAATTTACTTACATTACTTGCAAGCAAAATATTTTTCTCCTAGTAGTGTGATTACTCTTTACTTTAAAGAGGGGGTGTTATACTTTTCTGATTTTTAAAACACAAATATAAAGTCAATACATTGGGTGTCCATACTTCACGTATGTAAATTTTCAAACTGCAAGATAATCGTATGTGGCAGTAATCTTGGATTTAGACTCTCCGAGATCTTCCCGAGACGAGATTTCGATGGAGCAAGCTGATGAGGTCATCGCAATAGGATCTCCTGACTGGTTCGTCCGTGCTGCCGGCAAAGCGGGACAGACCGCCCCCACGAGATGAGCAGAGCGTCCATCATTAGTAACACAGTAATTAAACACTTACCAAACAGATACGTCCTGCTCTATCCTTCGCTGCTGCTGGTTTTCTTCCTCCTCTCTCTCCAAACTATCAGGATCAGACTCCGGGTCTAACACGTACGGATGTATATCAAAATTCGCCATATTTTACTCAGTCGGACCAGTTCTTTCAAAGTTTACAAGTACGTGAACATAGCCATTTTGGAGGGGGTGGGCACAAAACATTGAGTCCTGCCACCGGCCAGCCTCTGGAAAATCTCTGGAAAAGCAGGTCCGTGGAGCGGGGGGGTGTTAAAGAGACAGCAGCGAAAACGAAGCGTTTCAGACGTAGGTTAAAAAAAGGGTTTTTTAGGACGCCAGTTTGAGAAACATGAGGAGTTTTTGAGCTGTAAACCATGTGAAGCTACTGCGTGGGTATCAGAGAGATTTTGTAAAGCCTTGAAAAAAGGCACAATACCCCCACTTTAATTTAAGGCTCATGTTGAGACACAAACACGCCTCCTCCTCCTCCTGGGTCGTCTGTGTGTGTTTCCTCATACGTCATTTCCTCATGTGTGTCTCCTCAAATATTATAACAAATTATTACAGACACATAAATATCACGTAGGAGTTTTAATGAAAAATATCAACAATTGCTATTGAATTGTGATGCAAAAACTTAAATGAGCAATGAAAGTAATTGGATTACACTACCTTGTGTTTTTCCCTTGAAAATGAAATGTCAATGTAGCGCACACTGTAAAAAAATACCGACTTTTTGTCTTACCATTTTACAGCTACATGCTTCAGCAGTCTATTAGATAAATAACATTTTAGATTTTGTCCTTTAGGATAAACAGAAAGAAAAATAACATTTGAACTTAAATGTTTAAGCCTCAGTCAACAATGTAAAGTAATCAGATTACTCTGTGAATCATTTGTAAGAGACTGAAATGTAAGTGCACGCTGTGAAAGTAAAATTACATTTCCTGATTTGAACAAGAGCCCTTTATAAAATTATTTTAGGTTCCATGCTCCAGCACCCAAGCACAGGGGTGTAAAACTACGTCAGAAAATTTGAAAAGTAAGATATTAAGATTTTTTTAAAAATCAGGAATAGGAAGGAAGAAATTAACTCGCATTTTAATTTAATATTTTCAATTTTGCATTCCACAGTACTGACTTAAACTTCTTATTTTGACTTTTATTTCATTTTTTGACATTTCCCAACTTTATTTTGACCTTTTAGATTCTCAACTTTAAACTTTGGGTCATATTTTGACCTTTTTCGCTCAATGTTTCAAATTTAATCTCACATTTTGACCTTTTTACCTCCTAACTCTGACTTTTCAATCCCATATTTTGACTTCAAGACTCACAGTTTGAATCTTACCCCATAGTTTGACCTTTTAATGTCATTATTTTGAATTTATCTCATAGTTTGACCTTTAAAACTCATGTTTTTTAATTTTATTCGAGAATGTCGTAGCGGCAAATGTGTTCATAAAATACAAGAAAAACAACATAGGATGCAGGGTAGTAATAGGACAGCCCACGTGTAGCGGACTTCAAGTCTTGGATTTCATCCTGTTCAAGAGTTTTAAAAATGCTGGACCAGAGGCAAGTAAGCTTTGGGCGTGTCCTAAAAATATGTTTAGCTGGAGACTGTTTGCAGTGGTTCCGTTCTTTACTGTGACTGGGATATATCTGAGCTAAATCAATGTAGATGAGCCTGGCTCTGTGCAGCTCTTTATACTGATACAGGCTCCTTCTTCTCCTTTTTTAAACTTCAGTTTCAGGAGGTGAGGACATTTACCACATAGGAGGAAACTTTCTCACACGGACTGTTCTACCACATCTCCAGATATCTGAGTGATATTTTTAAATCTTGGCACGTCTTTGATGTATGATTTAGTACCGGCGTGAAGATACAGTAGGAGAGAAACAGAAAAGTGTTGTATTAAATGAAGCGTGGCATCAGTTCATGCAGTACACAGAAGCCTGTAACCTCACACGCCAGACAGACTGCCACACATCCATGGCATGGACCAGCGCTGGTGGTTTACCTCCTTAAGATCTGTCGTCTCTCCAACCTTGGGTGCGGCTAGAGCGGTGGAGATTTCAGTGGGGGGCTTTGTCTGCTCTGAGGTTCTCAATATTGTCTTAAATCAATGTAACATACTTACAGCATAACTGATAACAGGCTTAGTGACAAATGTGATCAAGTCTTTTTATTTGTATTCATCTCTAAATACAATTAGATGTGACAAATCTTTGACAGCAATGCATTAGTTTTTGTTCTGTGTTGGTCCTCGGTGGGTACGCTATGTTTATGATATAAGAAGGACTGGAAAGAAAAAGTTTCGAGACAACCCGCAGAACCAGTAGGAGCTAGTCTGTCCAAATGGGCAGATCATCCTTGCCAAATTATTTTTATTATTTCGTATTTATATATTCATTTGTTAATACAGTGATCTTTGACCATTTTTCCACTGTAGAATATCTGTTTTTTTTGTTTTTTTTACTTATTCTTCTCCTTTTACATCCAAGCAGAAAAATAGCAGGGGCATCGGGAGAGACCAGGACGGATGGAACATGATCCAAAGAGAGACTGATCTGAGGACTGATCATAAGACAGAGTTGGAATAAAAAAAGAAAAAATGAAATGAAATAAAAGATAAAATAAAATGAAAAAAAATAAATAAATAAAAAGATAATAACAAGGGTCATAAAGAATAAAGAACAGTAAAAAATACAAATGATTGTTATCATGATTTTAATAATGAAAACAATACTACTCCGACCTATACTACTAATAATAGTTGTAGTAGTACTAGTAATAGTAATCATATTAATTACAATAATAGCAGTTATTATTATTATTATTATACTATATAGCACTATTATAATGTCATTGTCATTCTCAGCCCCTTCAACAAGTTGACATGGTCACCTCTTCTTAGAATAAAAGTCTGTGATAATCATAATCAATACCACAATTATAGACACGGAGATTCCCTTCGGAATGAATGGACTTCCTGTTGATGTACCTCCGTCACAAGACAGAAAGGAGGCACTAGCAGTCATTGACCCTGCTTCATGATTGTAGGAGTTCTTCTGCCTTGTGGCTGAGATGCTGTCGTTCCTAAACACTTCCACTTTCTAATTATACAACACACAGTTGACTGTGGATTATCCAGCGGGGAGGAAATTTCACCTTACGACTATTGCAAAGGTGGCATCCATCAGAGCACCACGCTTGAGGTCACTGAGCTCTTCAGAAGGACCTATTTAGGATCACAAATGTTTGCAAATGCTTGATTTAAACACCCGAATGCAATAATTAAGAGGTGTGGTTAAATGCTGTTGTTCATATTACGGCTAAGGTGAAGGCATAATGAAATAAAAAGACTGAGGTGGAAGCATAAAAAGAAAATCTGCAGCTCTCATGCAGAATGACTGTTTTTGTAAACAGAGTCTGGTGGCTGTTTGTGAAGTTTGTAACAGCTGTTTTCTTTTTCAAAGGACGCATAATAAAGTGTGGATCTTTGTGGAAATGCTTTTTAAAAATCCCCAGAGAATTAAAATAACAATCTAATCATCGGTGCCGAAAAGCAGCCTTTGAGCGAGCGCTCTTTCATGTGGTCATTTCCCCCTAAAGGATTTCATTACAGCCTCTTTCACGGCTGCTGGCTGAAGCTCCAGCAGCAGCTCCAAAACCTTTTGTGCCTATTAGTCATTTAGATCATAAAATATGTACAAGAAACAATATGGCCCAGGTTTAAAAATACTGGAATAACTCTTCAGGGTTTTGGTTCTACGTACTTATTATTACAAAGTGTTTCGTGTTAATGTATTCCCACCTGTTCATATACACATATGTGCTATTAAGTGTATGGAATAAATTAAGTGCAGGCTTGCGTGATGATGCTGAAAACATCTCCAGAGCAACATGAGAGAGCTGAGTGTCTCCTCAAACCTCCACGAGTGCTGCTTCATGACTGACTGCCGCTGTGAGAGTACGAGGGGAAAGCCTCCCTTCCTCCCCAAACTCATCCATAATTCCCAGCTTCGGAAGTTCATTAATGACAGAATTATTGAGCGCGTAAAAGACAGAAAACAAGAGGAAACCAGTGCGGTGGTCCAGATTTGAGTGTAGAAAGCAGGCAGTCAGTACAAAACAAGTTCTGGGAGAAGAAAAGAAACATAAATGTGATTGTTATCAAAGTTTGGAGGCTTGAAGAAGAACTGAGGCTCTGTGGGTGTAGGGCTGCCTTTGCTCGCCCTCTTCAAAGCTCTTTCTACACTTTTTTTAGGCTTTTTCTTCTTCTCACAGTCAAATTCCAGCAAAGAGCAAAGCTAACTTCACCAGTTTGACCAAGAAGTGAAATGTCATATCAGAACATCTGCAGTTTTTTTTATTCTGTTTGAAGAACTTTGTAAAACTGGTGACCCGAGCAGCGAGAAATTTACCAAATATTGTTTGACAGGCGCCTCTCGCAGTTGGGGCTGAGAACATGTTTTTACTTGTAAATGTGTCTCCGGGTTCCTGATGTTTGGATTGATCACAGCTTGGCGTTGTTTTGTGCCTGCACAGTGGGTTTGGCACTAATAAACCTCCGTATCCAGCTGTGTACAAGGGAGCCCAGGG
Source organism: Cheilinus undulatus (assembly GCF_018320785.1). Classification (NCBI taxonomy): domain Eukaryota; kingdom Metazoa; phylum Chordata; class Actinopteri; order Labriformes; family Labridae; genus Cheilinus; species Cheilinus undulatus. The sequence goes on along the minus strand of NC_054871.1, from coordinate 46,752,749 downwards.
GTGACCTTGGGATTCCACGTCTGCTTTCTTGTCCTATCAATGAACATTTTTTATCACATCACTTGTTTGAAGGCTCTTGTTTTTATGAGGCAGAAGTCAGATCTCACAAATGATCAAGACAGTGGTGTGCAAAGCATGGCTGCATTTCACTTTTTAAAGTTTAACGCTCTGAAGACGCTGAGCTGAAACAACTTTATATCAGAAGATCAAAATCTTCTCTTTCTTCAAATAATGAATAGTCAAAGCATTTCTGTGTAAAACAATCTCAAGTTTGTGCAAATTTAAAAAGATTGAGCATTGAATAACTGCTCAGTATGAAGATTAACTAAAAGTATTTATTAGTCTGTAATAAATCTGTGAGGAGTTCCTCACTGGCTACCTGAATACTCACTGTTAACAAGCTGTTTCTTCCTCATTTGTTCCTTCAAAATTAGGGCTGTCAAAAGATTAAAGTTTTTGATTTTGATTAATTTCAGAACCTCTGTAATTAATCATGATTAATTGCACTGTCTACCTGATAACTCGGCGTTAACAGTTTCTTCCTCATTTGTTCCCTCATAACAAGGGCTGTCAGGAGATTTAAGTTTTGATTGCGATTAATTTCAGGATCTCTGTAGTTAATTGTGATTAATTGCACCATCTAACTGATAACTCACTGTTAACAAGCAGTTTGTTCCCTCACAACTAGGGCTGTCAAGAGATTACAATTTTTGATTGTGATTAATTTCAGGATTTCTGTAGTTAATCATGATTAATTGCACCATCTACCTGATAACTCACTGTTAACAAACAGTTTCTTCCTCACGTCTTCCCTCATAATCTAGGGCTGTCAAAAGATTCAATTTCTGATTGCGATTAATTTCAGGATTTCTGTAGTTAATTGTGATTAATTGCACCATCTACCTGATAACTCATTGTTAAGCAGTTTATTCCCTTACAACTAGGCCTGTCAAAAGATTACAATTTTTTGATTATGATTAATTTCAGGATTTCTGTAGTTAATCATGATTAATTGCACCATCTACCTGATAACTCACTGTTAACAAACAGTTTCTTCCTCATGTCTTCCCTCATACCTAGGCCTGTCAAAAGATTAAAGTTTTTGATTGCGATTAATTTCAGGATCTCTGTAGTTAATTGTGATTAATCACACTGTCTACCTGATAACTCACTGTTAACAAGCAGTTTCTTCCTGATTTGTTCCCTCATAACTAAGACTGTCAAAAGATAACAATTTTTGATTGCGATCAATTTCAGGATTTCTGTAGTTAATTAGGGCTGCAACGACTCCTCGACATAATCGTTTGTGTCGACTATAAACATTTGTCAACATGGGAATTCAAGTGTCGACTCGTTGTATTATTGTTTTTTATATTGGTAAAATCCAGTAGCGGCCGGTAAAGACTCATCTGTACTTGCAGTTCACTACAGGAAGTGGTGGGGGCAGTATCGTTCCCACTGTTTACATTATTCACAGAAACTGAGAAGAAGAAGTTAAGCACGGCGGAAAGCACAGAGAACACACCAAAAAGCCGACCCAGAGCTTCCAAAGTTTGGGAACATTTTACAGAAAACACATTGGCGAAACAAGTCAACTGCAAACTGTGTCAAGTCAAACTCTCGTACCATGGCAGCACTACGGCAAGGCACGAACACCTGAAAATGTAAAGACACTGTAGCTGCCGCGTCTTCAAATACCGCGAGTGGGCGAGTTTGCAAGTTGCATGAATATCTTTTAGATCTTTTGTATTTAGTTGCTGAGCCCTTTTTGCTTCAGGCACGAGGATTAATTCCAGTAGCCTACTTATAACGTTGGTGCCGTACGTTAATCAGTCAGAAAACCATCTTTGACATTTGCTAGGGTAACGTTTTTTTTCAGTAACGCTATTTAGTGTTCAGTTTACCTTAGTTATCAGTTCAAGACTTTTATATTCAAGGAAAAACAAACCTTGACGATGTAGCAACTTGACATGTCATGTCAATTTGCTAAACCATTAAGTTTCACAGGTGTGCATGGATAAGAAGGCGAGGTAAACCGGGGATCCAAAATAGTATGCCAAATAGCCACGATTAATCGACTTATTGCAAAAATAATCGCCAGATTAGTCGATATAAAAAATAATCATTTGTTGCAGCCCTGTAGTTGATTGTGATTGATTGCACAGTCTACCTGATAATTCGCTGTTAATAAGCAGTTTCTTCCTCATTTGTTCCCTCATTACTAGGGCTGTCAAAAGATTCCAATTTTTGATTGCGATTAATTTCAGGATTTCTGTAACCTGTACAAGCCTTCCAGGCCAGCTGCAGAGAACCATCCCCACAGCATGATGCTGCCACCACTGTGCTTCACAGTGGGGATAGTGTGTTTGTGGTGACGTGCAGTGTTTTTTGTACACCAAACATAGCATCTTGTCTGATGTGTGATGAAAGAACTTTCTCCCACTTGACCATGGAGTCTCGCACATGCATTTTAGTGAACTCTAGTCCAGTGTTCATTTTGACAGCACTTTTTATTTTAGTTTTAGTTATAGTCTTTAGTCAAAAATATCTTTTAGTTTTAGTCATAATTTAGTCCTCTAAATGGTTTTACTTTAGTCTAGTTTTAGCTGACAAAACTTCCCAATATTTTACTTGACAAAATTTACAGTACTATTAATGGACTGATTGGATCTCTCCCCAACTTACCCCACCACCATGCAGCAAAAGCAGTTGTGATTGGATCGCCCCCGTATCTCATCCCTCCTTTCCACACAGCCAAAGTAGCTGTGATTGGATATATGTATGCCTAACTTGCCCCTACTTTCTACTTGACGAAATTAGGTCTGATTGGATAAAGTCTCTGTCAAACATTTGCGGCTCTTTTTTATTTTTTGACTAAAGTGTCAATCAACTTGTTTTTATTAGTTACTGTCTCATTTTCATCAGGGGAAAAAAGGCTATTAACGAAAACTATGACAAAAATAATTAGTCAACAAGATTAACACTGCTCTAGTCCAGATTTAATGAGTTTTCTTCAACAGTGGCTTTCTCTTTGCCACTCTCCCATAAAGCTTTGACTGGTGAAGAACCTGGGAAACATTTGTTTGCAGAGCCACTCTCATCTCAGCTGCTGAAGCTTGTAACTCCTTCAGAGTAGTCGTAGGTGTCTTGGAGGCCTCTCTCTCTTCTTGCACAGTCATTCAGTTTGTTTGGACGGCCTGATCTAGGCAGATTAACATTTGCAACATTCTTCTGATTTCTTCATGATGGATTAAACTGAACTCTGGGAGATGTTCAGTGCCTTTTGTATCCATCCTCAGACTTAAACTTTTCAGTAACCTTTTCTCTGAGTGGTTTGGAGTGTTCATTTGTCTTCATGGTGTAATGGTAGCCAGGAATACTGATTAACCAGTAACATTCACTGCACTCAGGTGATCCCCATTTCACTAACTGTGAGACTACCAGCACCAATTGTCTGGACCTTTTTTGAATTTTGTAAGTCACTTTAAAGAAGGGTTGATTATTTATGCAATTACTTATTTTACATTACATATTTTTATCTAATTGAAAATCCTTTGAAGAAATCTGTTCTCACTTTGATAATAAAGAGGGTTTTTGTCAAAAAAGCTGAGTTATATTGACCATGATTGGTTTATAAAATCAATAAAAGGATCAAACATCCAAGAGGGTGAATACTTTTTATAGGCACTGTCTTACAAATGATTTGTTGTTTATTTTGTCTTTAATTACTGGATTGAGACAGAATATGGTGTGGATGAGGTTTTTCTCTGACTACAGCAGAAGGCTCATAAAAATGAGGTTTGAGTAAAGGCTAAATGGAAGGCTGAACCACAGAAATGAGCTGATGATCAGTTTCCATGAAGTAAAAAACATCATGTTCCATCTATTCAAGTCAGCAGAGGAAAAATCCAATCAAATTGGTAAGAATGGGGTAATTACAGCCATACATTGTCGACATGTTTTGAGCCAATGGTGAAATTTCATCTTTTAATGCATCCTTAAGTAGCAATAATTTTCCTGGCCTAGCTTCTGGGTGGAACAAGTTAGAAAATGTTAAAGATGATTATGCAGACTGTCTAAATTTAAGAAGATTAAAAAACACTGGTTTGCTCCGAGGAGGAGTTATACAGCCAATAAGCAGAGCACAGTGAAGGGATTACATTGTACTTGATAAAAATGAGATAATTGGAAGCCAAATCTGTGATTTTACAGACATGATGTTTAAGATCTGAGGTGACCTACGATGGCAAATTGTCAGTAAGTGTGGACGCTGTGGTAGTGTGGTACTATCCCCAAAATAGTAGGCTTTTAGGACGACTACGTTGGCACCAAGCTGCAGGAAAAAGGGTTTCTTTTCTGCATTTTGGGTAAAGAAGTTTTAATGTTGAACAGAGAGAAACTTTCAGGTTAAATAATGGCATTGAGTGCAAAGTCTCAGTTGAAGCCTGATAGATATATCAGGTCGATATGGGTCTCACATGGCCTGTCATCGAGTCTGGAGCATCTAAATCCCTTTGTTATATAAAATGCAGTCTGTTTCAAGTTCTCCCAGAGGGGAATAAATTAAAACTGGATACCTGTGGGATGATTTTGATTGCATTTAGCAAAGACAACAACATGCAGTTTCCTCGCAGTGCTTTCTTTTCAGTTTTATTTTTGGGCTTTATTTGTTAGGACAGATTATGAAGCAGTGTTGGAGAGAGGGTGGGAAATGACATGTGGGAAAGAAAAATAGGGCAACAATAGGCCACCAGTGCCCCAGTGTAGCTCTTTATAGTACCATCTGTTTTTGTCAGTGCAGTTTGCAGTCCTGCTTGCCACCTGTTCAGTAGCTGAGATCTCAGCCTACAGCGACACTGATAGTTGTGAAGTACAGACCCACAGCCTGCTACCGACCTGTGGAGAGGAGCTGTGTCCACCTCCTCTTTCACCTGTTATCTAATTGAAGAGGGTCTGACCTCAAACTAAATCTACTGGCCATATTTTCAATAATTAATGACTTTTTGTCCTTTTAAATTTGATCATGCTGTCGGTCTAAATGAATCTCTTATTCATATTCTTAGAATGTTAAAGACGAGGGGAAGATGTTAAGGATAAAGTAAAAATTTCAGTAGATAGTCCTGGACCTCTTAACCGTTCATAAACCATGGCAGCACCGGCCTGCCAAGCTAAGTTCACTACCAGAGCTGACCTTCTACCTCATTTTGTTTGTCCAATCACCTTCTTAGAATTTGAGGAAAGTAGTCCTGCCCATCCCAAACACTATTTGGGACGCTTCTCTGATGTAAAATATTTTTCCTGTGCAATGAAAATACAAAACAGTCTATCTGGCGTGTCAGGCTAATCCATGACCTCGTTCTCCTCAAAAGATGCTGATTGGTCCGTTCATTCTCAGACCGGGTACTACCTTTAGGTTTGCAGCTTTGCCACCTGCTGACAGACATGGAATCTGGCCATTTCATGGGCTTTGCCATGTTAACCCCAGCACAGTGAGCAGGCCTGCCCACAGATTTTGCAGGAATGGTCTTTTTCCAGTTGTGATTAATTGATGGTATCATGCATGTGTGCTGGATCACCAGCATTGATGCTAGACTTGGTGCCACTTTTCATTTATTTTGTGTACTTTTTCTGCCTATGTTGCCTTTATTAACCCATTTCTGCCACTTACTCATTGTATCACACAATGATTTTCGCCATTTTTTATCTATTCATGTCAGTTGTAACACCTTTTCAGCACTTTTTCTGCCCATTTGTGCTAAATCTATCACATTTTTGCCACCATCTGACGAGTGCTGCCTCTGTTGACAGAATTTTGCTACTATTAACCCCCTTTTTCAACACTTTTCTTGCTTTTTTTTTGCCACTCACAACCAATTGGTGCCACCCTCTGCCTCTGGTAACCCAATTTTGCCTCTTTTGACCCACTTTTGCCACTTTTTAATCATATTTCACCACCCTTTTTTGCCCCTGTATTCCAATCTGCCACTTCCTGCCTATTTTTTTTTTCTTTTTGCCTGTATACCATTTTTGCCACTTTTTAATATAACTTCAACACCTCTTCAGCCAGTTTTTGCCAATTTCAACAAATTTTTGCCAATTTTTGCCAGTTGGCCCCCCCATTAACCAATTTTTGCTTCTGTTAACCTTTTTTGACACTTTCCTTGGCTGTTTTCACCACTTTCAACCACTTTATGCCACTCTTCCTATTTAGTTGCCTCTGTCCACCAATTTCTGTCTCTTTTTACCCACTTTTTCACATTTAAATCCTTTTTCACCGCCATTTTTTGCCAATTTAAACCAGTTAAACTAATTGCTGCCTTTGTTCAGCAATTTTTGCCACTATTAACCAATTTTCCTGGCTTTTTTTGCCACTTTTAACTAATGTGTGCCACCATCTTTCGATTTGTTGCGTCTGTTAACTCACGTCTGCATCTTTTGACTCACTTCTGTGGACTTTGTAAACCTATTTCACCACTTTTTTTTCCTTTTTACAACTCTATTCCATTTGTCTACTCTTTAATCCTCTTATAAGAACTTGACGACATTTCTTCGTTAAAAGAAGAACAAAGAACAGCAGTGAGACATTTTCTTTTCAAAAAGACAAAAGTCATGTCCTGACATGTCTGTAGTCGCCATGGTTCGTGTTATTCCTCAGTAGCTGCGCACGCGCACGTATGTCACAGCTACGTCATGTGTTTTGTTGCTCTGATTGGCCTGTAAAGATGTGACAGACAGAACATTCATCCAATCACACTCCAAGTTTTTTTCAAAGCCTCTGCCCTTTCCAAAGGCCTAGTACTGAAGGTTCTCCGGATGGATGTGTGAAACAAATCCAGCTGGCGTGTCAGGTTACTACAGCATACATAAATAAGAAGAATAATTGTTGCTTTTATGAGAGTCGTTATTATTAAGGTAAAAAAAATAAGACATGGTTATCACAGCATGACTTAACATTGGACCTAACCTCCATGGGCCCCCCATTTGGCTGGGGCCCACATAGCCCCCCCCTTTATCCCCCTTACGGGCGGCCTTACAGACTATGCCTTGAACTATTCTGACCAAAATCATTAATTAAACCAAACTATAAACATGTCTATTTCTGCTGTAAAAATGTACATTTTTAACATGAGGTGCATACGTGTCTTCTTACTTTTGCAGCTAGCCTCTAGTGGACACCGTAGGAACTGCAGCTTTTTGATCCTCTGCAGTGGCTGGTGGCTGCTTGTCTAGATCCCACTCTCTCAGGTGAGGCTGTATAGCTGAACAAAACAATTCTTCTTGTCTTGCTATCAATCTTCAAAAAGCCACATCTGACAGGCTGTGAACGAAATGCCAGAAAACAAAGTCCAAATGTCAAAATGGGAAATAAAGCTGAACTTTTACTGCCAGAAAGGAAGGAAAAATCAAAGAAAGGAGTTTTTTTTTTCATAGTTCAGCTTTGCTTCAGATTCCAGAAAAATAGGCTTCAACTTATTTCTCCTTTCCTCCAGCACTGAGGCGACCGGCCTTTCTTCGTGACATTTTTATTTTCTATTTCATAGTCTGGCTTTCCTCCTAAAATGAAAAGAGAAAAACCTATGATTTATTTCTCTGAATGCAGAGTGAAAAACAATCTTCTTCCTCTGTTTTCTCCCCTGTGCCTGCATGCAGACTTCCATTCTGAAAATGGTCATTTGTCAGTGCAGACTCTCTGTGTGGTACTCTGCGGTCCCCGTCTATCCTTAAAAATAGCAGGCTTTTACGGTGACTTTGGTCTTTCTGATAGTTAAAAACTAATGGAGGGAGATGAAGGGAGATACACAAACACACACAGGCAGAGAGAGGGAGAGAGAGAGAGAGAGAGAGAGAGGCTGGGCTGAGTGGACGGAGGGAGCACGTTGAGCTCAGATGAACCTCGGCATCCTTTCCCACGTTGGATCATTTCAGCTCCGTTAAACCACAGAGACATCATCGGAGCAGCTCAGCAAACACAAACACGGTAAGCTCGTTTCTTCTCCTCTTACGGACTTTATTTTAATCGCTGCCTCATTTTCCCCTGAAGCCTTTCTAATTCTCCACTCCTCGGCGCTTACTTTTTACATTTTGGAGGCTTTAAACGGTGCGTCTTTTTCTCCAACTGTTTCAAAGCTCTTTCCTTCTGCTGCCACGAGCAGATGCTACCACGCGCGAGCTGTTAAGGTGGAATGAAAGCCGGGATACGAAGGGACAGGTTTGGGGAAAGAGAAACCCTCCTCTGAGTGTCTGAACTGGGCGCCAGGCTTTGACAGATGGTGAGGATAATAACGCCGAGCTTCCCGCTTCGTTTTCTTGGCTTTCTTGTGTATGTGCGCGCGGTCGTTTAGTGCTCACCTGCCGCGTGCGCTCTAGCTTGGAGGACTCTCGTGCGCTAAAATGATGATAGGGTCGCCGGGGATCAGCTCGGAGCCGGCAGCAGTGTTGTGGAAGCGCTGCTTTCATTCTAATAGTTAGCCCAAGTGTGTAAATCACATTAACGTGCATCAAGTAGGTCATTTTCCCAGCTCCCTCTAACAAGACAAGGTCACGCTCCAGGCTGTTTGCTGGATCTCTACTCGATATGCTAATAAGCTGTCCAGATGTGTGGGAGTGCGTGTGGCTGAGTGGGTTTATGTGTGTCAGAGAGCAAAGGGAGGACACACAGAGTAAGCATGTGCTCCTGTGGTGGAGTTTGAGATGTAAAAACACCGTTTTATTTCATTCATGATTCAGATTTTAGAACTTCAGCGGATGAATCATCTGTATTATTTATTGTCAGCTGCTCTCGTAGGGCTGTACATCTTCAGTGGTCTCACAATTTGAAATCAATTCAAGTTATTCTATCAGTGCTCTGATCTCTTCTCCAGATGCACAGATGAGCTGCATCCTCAGTTTTCTATGTTACAGCACATTACAGAGAAAGTGATGGTGTAAATTAGGGTCATAGGGGTGGGCGATATGGAGAAACTATCATATCACAATGTTTTTTTATGGCCAGATTACAACATCGATTTTATCATGATTTTTTCATTCCCTTTTTAAGACAAATTTGTAAGTTTATGGCCAGAAAAAGGCAAAATTATTACCTCTGCCAAGGAGGCTATGGGATCGGGTGGGTTTGTTCGTTGGTTCGTTTGTTAGCAACATAACTCAAAAAGTCGTGGGCGGATTTTCATGAAATTTTCAGGAAATGTCAGAAATGGCATAAGGAAGAACTGATGCGATTTTGGGAGTGATCCACATCACCGTCTGGATCCAGGAATTTTTTAAAGGATTCGTTACTATTGGGAGATAGGGCTAATTTACACCAGGAGATGGTGGACATGAGTAACTTCAATCCCAGCAGCATTTGTGGGAGTGTTTCTATTCAAAGTTTTGGAGTTTATAGAGTTTGAAAGATGCACGCCCGGTTTAGGAGACGAGTCGGAGCGTAACAGAGAGAAAGACAGCGCATTGTAGCGAGGATACTCACAATGCTGGGAGGAATAGAGGAATATTCACCCTCTGCCATGACTGGCTGGCTGCAGGAACACCGGAAGTCCCATCTGGACACATGTTAAACAGCTGGTTTTGACACTAGAAATAAACTGGTTGACAGCCTGGTTCAACACACCAAACGTGTCTCATTAGCAAGTGTCTTATTGTGCTCCCACTGTACGGAGTGTGAATTTTTTTGTACCACAATCGTTTGGATTATATTTAGGATGAAAGTGATTGGCCCGTCTCATTTGATTGACAGATAGTTTGGCAGGCAGAGGCTCCGTTTCTGTCAACCAGAATGCTAGCTAGCAGGCTGACAGGAAGTTGTGTTTAGTGGGCGGGCCTTTAGGTTGTTCCAAATTTTGGTTGAGATGATTGATGTCACATGGAGTTTGTCCAATTCTTTCTACAGTCTATGTATCAACCTCGTTCCAACAACGGGAGAAAACACAATCTCGTTTATATTAAGAACGTTTGCTAACAGGTAATAAAGATCTCTGGCGGCCCCTAAAGGGGGTACCAGACCCCAGGTTGGGAACCAAGGCTCGATTCTGTCAATATACAGGATATTGATATTTATCACGGCACGTTTTTGGTGCTCAGCAGGTTCTAAACAGTTGAACTATGAAAGCAGAATAATACTTTTGCCAGGGAAGACCTATTAAAGTAAGGCTGGGCTCCAAGATTTTTTAGTGGCCAACCTGGTAGAGTTATTTTAATCACACTATAAGCTGGCTCAGATTACACGAATTTAGCCAGATTTTAGCCCGACTGCAAAGTCGCAGCTCATCGTCAAAACGGGCCCAATTTAGAGCACATAATTAACGACACGTCCAAGACGTCCCACGACCATGATTCAACAAGACTAGAATGCCAGAATCTTTCGTACATCGTTGTCTAGTTTGACACCTGACCTGACGTTAATGATGTGAATCCTGGTGTCTGACAACAGGAGAGCACTTGCTCCTTATCTTTACATTATCATTTAAAAGATTTACCACTTTATATCCCCTTTTATTCCCTAAAACTAATGTGCAAGTTTAATTTTATTTTATTTACGTTATCACATGCATACCTTAGTCCTATCTGAGGGAAAGCCAGTCCATATTGTCCTCCTCTTGATAAATCCATAACCAGTGTTGGGCACGTCACTTTAAAAGAGTAATTAGTTATAGTTACTAGTTACTTCTCCCAAAAAGTAACTGAGTTAGTAACTGAATTACTCCACTATAAAAGTAACTAGTTACCAGAGAAAGTAATTATTGCATTACTTTTTTTTAGTTTAAATAAGTCTAAGAATTTCGATTTTTTTTCCAAGCAGGTTTCACAAGCCAGTTGCATAGAGCAGGGATTCTCAATGGTGGGGTCCCGAGACACTGAGAGGGGGTCTCCAAATGCCTTAAAGACCTAAGAACATTTTTTAAACACTTGCCACTTACATCAATTTTGTCAAATTTTAACACTTTTTAATCACTTTTCCCCACCAATTTTATCAATTTTAACACATTTTTGCAACGTAAAACCCTTTTTTTTTTGGTCAATTTTAAACCCTTTCCACCATTTATTTCTGCCTGTTTTTGCCATTTCTAAACCAAATCTTGCAACTCTCTGCCTATTGCTGGCTCTGTTGACAAATTATTGCCAAGTTAACCCTTTTTACCACTTTTCAAGCCACATTTCCCAATTTGATATACCCATTTATGCCAGTTTCTGACTTTTTCTGCTCAGCTAACCCTTTTTTGCCAGTTTATATCAATTTTCTTCCCATTTCACCAAATTTCCACCTATTTTTGCCACTTTAACGCAATTTCAGCCACTTTTGAATCCACTTTTACCACTAAATATGCCAATTTTTGCCTTTTTTTATTTTCCACGTTTATCTAATTTTTGGTATTTCTAACCATTTCTGCTACTTTTAAAATCCAATTGCACCACCTTTCCCACCATGTCTTGCCATTATTAACCAATTTTAGCTACTTTTATTGTATTTGAATTCCGTTTTCAACAAAAGGATTTACATTTTTAAGAGGACTACTTACTACACAAATGAATTAATTTTTTTTCTTTGATAAGAGTGGTTATTATTCAGGATAAATATAAAATACCACAGATAAACTTTAGAATGGACCATGATTTTGCTGGCCCCCAGTTAGGCTGGACCCCAGTAATCTTTCGGAGAATTGTTTTTTTTTAAGTAAGCCTTATAAGAGCCACGATTCAAAGGAAAGCACCCGCGTGCTCGAGGGAGCGCACACTGGAGCACCTATAGTGCATGTGTATGGAGCGAGAGGAGGGGAGATGAAAGAGCAGAGGGACGCCTAATCAGAGACGTGCCTCTGTTGTTGATCATATCGTTTACAGCTGTTAAATACAGAAAATGCCGACTCGAAATAATTTTACCCCCATCGCTTCGGCGCCCCCATAGTGCGGCTCCCCCATGCACCGCATATAGTGCATACCCACTTTTTGCGCCACTGACAAGACATAGAAAATGGGTCTGCTCAATCCGCGGACAACAAAACCTACCTGCGGCAGACCGTTAAAAGTAGCCCAATTCCGCGGGAAAACCACGGACCTGGCAACCCTGCTGCTCCATGCCCTTCTTTGTTAGTGGAGCTCACGTTAGCCACACTGCTCTCATCATCAACAGTGTCAACAGCGGTGTTTGTGGCCACTAGTTTTGTAGAAGCGTGTGCTGTTGAGAGATGCCTTACAACAGACGTGGACAAACACTTCGCTCCGGGACATAATGTACACTTCACATGTACGTTCTTGCCTTTTACCTCAAGGAGAACAAAGTAGTGTCTGTATTTCCACTTTGAAAATGCCAACTTTTCCTCCAGACTCACCAAAAAATTTAGGACTTCTTACTGGTAAAAATCAGACTTTTTAAAACTTTTTATGGCCTTAAATTTAAAATGTGCAATTTAAAACTATTCAAGATTTTTCAAGGATCTACAGGAACCCTAATCTATGCTGCTACAAGCCTATTTATGTCAGCTTTTGTGATTACCTGTAGCTGTTGTTGAAAATCAAGCCTTGGCTGCTTGGTAGGTGTCGGCATAGAGATTTGATTCTTAGATAAAAAGAGTCAGCTTTTAGTTTGGTAACGTTTCGGATTTTTAAATGTGTTTTGAATAACAAGCTGAAACAGAGGCTAGCTTTCTCATCATTGCTATAGCTTTCGGTCATGTGACCTGCAGAGCTTAGGAGAGTGGCCACTAACAACGATCACTACGTTGAACTTCAACACTGTGCTTCTTTTTTTGCATCTCTTCAAAACAAGTTTACACAAGTACAAGTACAGAAAATGAAGATATTAATTTAAACTGTAATTATTGCCACTTTTGAACCATGTTCATCAATCAGAACACTAAATCAACTGAATCAGTAAAGTCCCAGCCTAGGATGCTTCTGTTTGTTAAAGTATATCTGCTGTAGTGGAAAATTCTTCCTCTTACACTGTCACCAGAGAGAGGATCAATACATTTGTATACTTATGATCAATCATGTTGCTGCTTTGGAATTGAAGGGTAAGGATTTCTACATCATTGATAGTTTGGGGCACACATGCCTTAGTGGTTAGATTGTTCCCCATGTACACTATATTACCAAAAGTATTCACTCAGCCATCCAAATCATTGAACTCAGGTGTTCCAATCACTTCCATGGCCACAGGTATATACAATCAAGCACCTAGGCATGCAGACTGTTTCTACAAACATTTGTGAAAGAATGGGTTGCTCTCAGGAGCTCAGTGAATTCCAGCGTGGTACTGTGATAGGATGCCACCTGTGCAACAAGTCCAGTGGTGAAATTTCCTCGCTCCTAAATATTCCACAGTCAACTGTCAGTGGTATTATAACAAAGTGGAAGCAATTGGGAACGACCGCAACTCAGCCACAAAGTGGTAGGCCACATAAAATGACGGAGCGGGGTCAGCAGATGCTGAGGTGCATAGTGTGCAGAGGTCGCCAACTTTCTGCAGTCAATCGCTACAGACCTCCAAACTTCATGTGGCCTTCAGATTAGCTCAAGAACTGTGCGTAGAGAGCTTCATGGAATGGGTTTCCATGGCCGAGCAGCTGGATCCAAGCCATCACCAAGTGCAATGCAAAGCGTCAGATGCAGTGAAGTAAAGCACGCCACCACTGGACTCTAGAGCAGTGGAGACGCATTCTCTGGATTGACTAATCACACTTCTCCATCTGGCAATCTGATGGATGAGTCTGGGTTTGGCGGTTGCCAGGAGAACGGTACTTGTCTGACTGCATTGTGCCAAGTGTAAAGTTTGTCGGAGGGGGGATTATGGTGTGGGCTTGTTTTTCAGGAGCTGGGCTTGGCCCCTTAGTTCCAGTGAAAGAAACTCTGAATGCTTCAGCATACCAAGAGATTTTGGACAATTCCATGCTCCCAACTTTGTGGGAACAGTTTGGGGATGGCCCCTTCCTGTTCCAACATGACTGCACCAGTGCACAAAGCAAGGTCCATAAAGACATGGATGAGAGAGTTTGGTGTGGATGAAATTGACTGGCCTGCACAGAGTCCTGATCTCAACCCAATAGAACACCTTTGGGATGAATTAGAGCGGAGACTGAGAGCCAGGCCTTCTCGTCCAACATCAGTGTGTGACCTCACAAATGCACTTCTGGAAGAATAGTCAAAAATTCCCATAAACACACTCCTTAACCTTGTGGAAAGCCTTCCCAGAAGAGTTGAAGCTGTTATAGCTGCAAAGGGTGGACCGACATCACATTAAACCCCATGGATTAAGAATGGGATGTCACTTAAGTTCATAGGTGAGTCAAGGCAGGTGAGCAAATATTTTTGGCAACATAGTGTACATTGGCGGCCCAGGTTTAAGCTCCAGCCCTGCATGCCTTGCCTCGTTCTCTAAGTCCAACTTTGTCCACTGTCCTCCTCTCTAAATAAAGGCAACAAAGGCCCACAGTATGTCAAGAAAAATGCTAACTAGCATTAGATGGGTCACATTATCCAACGCCAGTATCAGGATCACTGTCAGATCGCATTTTCAGTCTTAATAGCACTGTTGTCTATCCAAACCTAGAGAAAGAGCAGAGCATATAATCACATTCATCTGCCGCTTGTTCTTCTCTGGGTTTTCTCTGTCATATGGCGTTCTGTAGAAATAAAGCCTAGGCTTGTCTCTTGTTTAGAATGTGCATCCAGCTGAACAACAACTTTGCTTTATTTTAAAACAATGCTGGTGGCAACTGAGACCATCCCCTCCTCCACACAGCAGGAAGCCTCTCTTGTCTGCAAGGAGGGCTGTTCCATGTGTGTGAGAGACATCATATGAGGGATGTGAATCCTTTTTTTTGTGATGAAAGCAAAAGTCCAACCTAGCTGCCTGCCACTGCTGTCACAAAACCATACTCAAAAATCAAGTGTCAAATATGGAAATCAAGCAATGCTGAGTCCTGTTTTGATAGCATGGCAACAAAAACTGCTTGGCTTTCATTCACAGTGGTTTTTTTTTTTTTTTTGCCAACACCAAGCAGACTTTCAAGTGTTTCCGTCTAACCACTGTGCCTAAAGCTCAGATCAGTGGAGGGCTGCAGTGACGATTGTCCTTCTGGAACTTTGTCCCATCTCCACACAGGATCTCTGGAGCTTAGTCAGAGTGACCATCAGGTTCTTGTCACCTATCTTAATTGACTGCTCTTGGAGGAGTCCTTGTTGCCTGGCGAAACTTCTTTCATTTCACGGAGGCTACTGTGCTCTCGGTAACCTTCATTGCAGCAGAATTTTTTTCCTAGCCTTCCCCAGATCTGTGCCTGTCAACAATCCTGTCTCTGAGCTCTGCAGGCAGTTCCTTTAAAGGGATACTTCAACATTTTGGCAAATTTGTCCATTGCCATAATCCCTATAGTCTTAGTAATAGGTTCGTTACCTTTAGTTGTAGGTGCAAGCTATTTTTAGATCGCCGCTGCCGAGTTCGGACCTGCTGTGCCAACTCAATGTAAGCAGACAAATAATAACGTATAATTATGTAACATTACGATGCATGAAGCAAATACTCTGAACTATTTCTTGAGTAAACCACTGGGCGGAGTGACACAGTGCAGCAACGATGTCTGGAGTGTAGTTCCGGCTTTGCATTTAGCTTTAAAACATCTCCGTCTTGTAATGTTCCATGATTATTTCATAGTGTGGTGAATGTACAGGTCGCAACTTGTCCACGAGAGCGTTTTGGAGTTGTCGGATTGTGTATTTGATGAGTTTGATGAGGTAAAGCCGGAATACCGTCTGCTTACGTTGAGTTGGCACAACAGGTCCAAACTCGGCAGCGGCGATCTAAAAATAGCTTGCACCAACAACTAAAGGTAACAGACCTATTACTAAGACTATAGGAATTATGGCAATGGACGAATTTGCCAAAATGTGGAAGTATCCCTTTAACCTAATGGCTTGGCCTTTGCTCTGAAACGCATCGTCAGCAGTGAGGCCTTCTATAGAGAGATGTGTGCCTTCCCCCTCCCTCGCTTAAATGTCTTGGACAGAGAAACTGTCTGTAAACAGAGTTAGGAAAGATTTAATTCATCAGCTATCCTGATTTTTGTTTTGGATGCTATTAAAAATAAATATTTTTTTTTTTTGCTGAGATTGATTATTCCAGTGTCATATCAATTTACGAAATGGCAGTTGACGTTCACCCAGAGCAGAGAGGGGAGAAAAACAACAACAGAGAGAGCCTTGTTTTTTAAATCAAAGCCCTGAATCTTTCAGGCTATTAATAAAACGAACTCTGTGTCATCTCCCATCAGTCTGTCTGGCTCAACTGGCCAATAAATCCAGTCCAGAATTATAGAGGAAAATCTAGGGAGTTAGAGTCATGGCATTTATGTATTCAGTTAATTACATTTGTCTGACTGTGGGCAGAATATAGCTAATTAGCTTGTTAGCTAATTAAATGGAAAACTTCAAAACATTGGCCGCCATCTGTAAAAAGTGAATTGCTGTCTTTGAATCCAGTGTACTGCAAAATTTTTGTTTCTGGTAAGCTAATATGCCAGAGAGCTGCTTGTCAGATTCATCATAGAAAGCTAGCATCAGCTGCGTTTAGCCTGCTAGCATCAGTCAAATGCTACGTTAGCCCATAACTGGAAGGTCATTGCTTCACCTGGTGAGTTTCAGAACATTTAGAGTGTTTATGTAGTTTTTCTCTGAGCTTGGCCTGGGCAATATGGCCTACATATCATATCATGGTATTTTTATTGTCCTTCACATTAACAGAATTATATCATGATATTACAAAACTAAAAATAGATGACACATTTAAATGCATATTCAGGTGCAACAAACCCCTCCTCCTAAAACAAACCTGTGATGGCAGATTGAACTGACTATACCATGTTTCCTGTTGGGGCATTCACAGTAAAAGCATTCAGTAAATAGTAATTATGGGACTTTTACTGTAAAGACATTGACGGACGTTGCATTTTTGTCAATTTGACGTCACTTCAGTGGCGGTACAGGCGACTCTAAGCAGTGTTTACAGCTGCAGCTCTGACTTCATTTAATGCCTTAACTCGCTTCTTGACTCAACATGGACTAACATTAAGTGAGTCATGAGTTTAAACACACCTTTAAAGACCTATCTAAGCTGAATCACTGCAGCGCAGGGCTAAAAGTAAACCAAGAAGACCCAACTTCTGTTAAAGTTCCAGACCGACCAAGAGATCTGCTATGTATAGCAAGCACAGTCGCTATGTTGCGGTTATTACGTCAAACCTAGAGAGTCTTACAAGTTAAATTAAATAGAGGGTTGCTTGGAGCCCATGTTGACTTCCAGAAGGTGTTCATCTTGGTGAGGTAAGATGCCCTCTTGAGGATTCTGGAGCTCTGTTGGACTCCTCATGTGCTTATCCCACTGATGTCTACGCTTTACTCTGGTACAGAGAGTGCTGTGAACTTTGTTGGATCCCCCTCTGACTTCTTCCCAGTTGATTCTGGTGGGGAAGGGGGGGGTTTCTTAGCTCCTATGCTCTTTAGCACCTCTATGGACTTGAAAATGGGGCAGGAACAGGGGCAGCAACCCGTAGAGTGTCATTTGGTGATGTTCAGATCACTAATACTGGCTTTGCTGATGATGCTGTGATCCTTTCATACTGCACTGACTGTAGATGTCCTTGTGGGGGCTCTTAACCTGCTGAGTGGGGATGCTGGAGCGTTGGGAATGCATGGGCCAAAACAAAGATCCTGGTATTTGGGGATGCCTTGGACGCTGCCATCGAATCTGTGTCTGTGAGTGGTGAGAGCGTGGAAGGTGTAGAGCAGTTCACTGATCTTGGCAGAGTAATCCATCAGTCCAATGACTGTGAAGCTGAGATCAACAACAGACTTGGACTAGTGCATGGGGTTGATGGGTTTGCTGAGCAAGACGATGTGACATCCAAAATATCTGAGCATGAGGAGGACAGTCAGTCTTTCAGTCCTTGTGGTCTTACTATACTCTTGTGGGGCCTGGACATTGGCTGATTGCTGGAGGCGTCGACTGGACTTCCCTGTGACAACTTCTCTTTGGTACATCTTTTGGTATTATTGGCAAAACCCTGCGTCTGATGCAGACATGCTCAGGAGAGCAGGGATGAGAAGGGTCTGCTTACTTAAATGGAAATGGCAGCTGCAATTTCCAAGGACTTAAATGCTTCCCCTGGCCTGATCCAGCTAACTGAAAACTGGGTGCCCGGGACTTGGTGGGCTGGTCCAGATGCTGGGTATGACCCTGTGGGGCCAGCTGGGACAATTCCTGGAGAGACTGGGCATAGGCCTGGTGAAGGCCTGGGCAACAGAGCAGCAAAGGACCAAGGCTCTCTAACTGGAATAAGTACACTTTAAATCTTTTCATGGGGATCAACTGGAGGGCAAGTCTAGTGCCAGCAGCTGCGGTAATTCCAGCTCCAATAGCGTATCTTAAAGTTGCTGCAATTAAAAAGCTTGTAGTTGGATTTCGGGATAGAGCTGACGGTCCGCCGCGAGGCGAGCTACTGTCTGTCCCAGCCCCTGCCTCTCAGCACCCCCCGATGCTCTTAGCTGAGTGTCCCGAGGGTGTGTTTACTTTGAAAAAAATAGAGTGTTCAAAGCAGGCCTGGTCACCTGAATACTGCAGCTAGGAATAATGGAATAGGACTCCGGTTCTATTTTGTGGGTTTTCTTTCTTCTTCAGGGCCAAGACAGGGCAGAGTGCCGAACTGGTATATGCTCCCATACCTTGCCTGAGCTGAGAAGTACAATGGCATTAATGAGTGGCAATCAGTTAGTTAGCCAACTGCTCGTAATGTTAAACTTCCTGCTGACTGGATTCAGACTGAGCTGTTGGCTGTCACTAATCATTTTGCTATGCTAAAGGTCGCATCGGTTAAGCCTTTCGAGAGTTCTACAACGCAAAGCAAGCATTTAAACAGCTGAAGATGGTGTTGCAAAAAATCCATCCTGTGGAAGAAATTTTACCAGTGGCAGTATTGATACCAGTTTACTGCCCACCACTAGTCTGAGTGCTAACACTGAAACATCTACCATTCAGTAAGGTTCTCCAGGTGACCAATCATTTGGGAGAAGGAACTCCTCACCCTGGTGACAAAGAAATCAGATGCTGGTCTGATGCTGACCAAAGGGGAACAGATCTTTTGGATTTTGCAACAAAATGTTTTTTTTTTTTTTTTTTTTTTTGGTAAGAAATACAAGAAGCTGGTCAAAAATTAAAGACTGACTCAATGACATGTGATGTGCATTGTTTTCCAGAAATATAGCCCACTATATTCTCTCTCCTATTGTATGATTTGAATTTTATTTTGGTTCCAAAATGATAATAAAGGGGTGCTGGCAGCCAAGCGGTTACATCCATGTGCTGCATGTACCTGCTATTGTTCTCAAATTGGGCAGTCCGGGTTCAATTGGACCTGCATTCATTCCTCCACCCTTTCCCGTTGATTTCTCTGTCTACCTTTTTTCTTGCAAATAGAGGCGTAAAGACCTCAAAGACAAAATTTTAAAAAGTTTTTAAGAAGCAATGATCATGTTTGAAAAAATCTTTCTGGACAATGCACATTGTGGTGCTTTAAAGACAGATATTTTAATATGGGATAGATAGAGTGCTGTACAGATGTTGTATTTTTGTAGGCCAACCAGGAGTTTAGCACTTTCTATCGACCAGGAGCCCATGAGCACTTCCAGGTAGAGTTGTCTTGATTCCAGATTTTTTCATCTTTTTTTGATGGGTGTTTGTACAGGGCTGTGACGCTGTTGTTAGTCTGCAGGTCAGGATTTAAAGGAAAACCTTTACGGACCAGGAGACATTGCTGTCTCTCTCCTCTGTTCTCTATCTGTTGGTCACAGACACTTAAGTTTACACGTGCATCCTTATGACATGCTAAAGAGACTTCATAAACGTGCTCTCCAGCCGTTGAATTAAACAGTTTCACAAGGCTCGAGGCTGGGATGGAGGGCGGAGAGGAGAGGCACACAGAGAGGGCCGTCATCAGCATCAGTCAAATAAATTCTTAATCTTCCTCCATGTCTGTGCAGAGGTGTTGGTGTGTTTCTAACTCCTTTAACCGCTGTGAAAGAATCAGGACATAATATCATCTCTCTCTTATCACCACTCTGTTTTAGCAACACGACACTGGTACTCGCTCTCATTTGATCGCCCATTGCTGCTTGCTCCTCTCTCTTTCTACTCATGGCATCTTTGGATTGAAATGTTTATATGAATCTCTTCAATGTTTCAAAACTTCAGCTGCAGTTTCAAGAACATGGTATTAAAACTAGAGCTGTGCAATTTAATAAAAACGTGCAATTGCTATTACACTGTATAACATTGCAATTTGCAATTATAATGACAATATAATGAATAAATAGTATCATTAGTCTACTTGCGTGGTTAACAAGTGAAATGTAGAGATAAATGATAGTTCTTAAGTGTGTAATTCTAAACTATAACCATACAATTACTAACCTGACAAGCCAGATGGATTTGTTTCACATGTCTATCTAGAAAACCTCTCATAGACAGCGTTTGGGAAAGAGCAAAGCCTTTGAAAAAACCTCAGAGGATGATTGGATGAACGTTCTGACTGTCACATCTTTATGGGCCAACCAGAGCGACAAAACACGTGACGTCGCCGCTACCGAGGGGTAAATCCATAGAGAACCATGGCAACTGTAGACATGTTGGTACCCGACTTTTGTCATTTTTTAAAGAGAAGACAACTTAATGCTCTTTGTTCTTCTTTAAACGAAAAAATGTCATAAACTTCTGATAAAAGTGGTGCTTCAGCAGCATCCATGCTAATGTTTTCTGCCATAACTGCACTGGCTTCTTGCTGCTGCTTGCTTATGTAACAACTCTGCCTTGCCCGAAAGCACTGCCCCTCGTTGCTGATTGGTCCTGTCATTTTCTGTCTGTGCCCAGATGGTTCAGCTTTGCAAGATGGATTTGCCAGTGAGAAACACAGAAACGGGCGTATCCATCTGCTTTGCAAGGTTACACAATGACTAAGTAGCATAAAAAATACCGTACTGTAAATTTGTATTTTAGGTTTGTAGTGTGGCCACAAACCTTGAAGTGTAAGTGAACCCCCGGCTCAGAGAGAACCCCACCCACCTCCGTAATTCAAAAAATGCACAGAAAGTGAGTTTGGTACTGAGAGGAAGGAGGGGAAAAGGACGGGGTTTTCCAGTTGAGGCGGGAGTGACAGTGATGTCCCCCAGACAGCGTCCCACAACACTGCTGCCTCATAGCGATCTTTTAAAATGGAGTTTTTGCCTCTAGAGACCCCTGACACAGGCTATAGTGTGCTGGTGGACCGTAGTAGTTCTGAGCACTACCTGTTTGGGTTGTTTGCTCCAGCAGCGGAATTACTACAGCCGGAGCTCTCAGAGCCAAAGCAGTGAAAGAGGATGGGAGTGGTCTCTGAATGGTAAAGTCAGATAGAGGCGACAAAGCTCTACCTTTTAGAGTTTGTGACGTAGAAACCTACAGATGGTCGGTTTCTACGTCACATAAGCCACACCTTTTCAGAAAAGATTTTTCAAGGCAGGTGTCCGTTTGAGTTGATTAAAAGCCATAAAATCCAGATGTTTATCAGTTTGGTGCAAATTTCCGCTATAACACCAACACTGATGTGTTTTATTATAGTTCAGGAAATTACCTCAGTGCACAGATAAAGTTTTCACTACCTCTTTAAGTACAGTGCTATTAACCACCAGGCCTAATTTCAGTTGTAAAAAACATCTCTGAGTTTATAAAATTAAGCTTCAGAATCATGAAAACTTGGTCATGAAAAGTTAGACACGATCCTAGTGCATCTGCTCTTGGATCCTGAGGTCGTGTTGGTTGAATGAAATACGATCCTCTCAAATAAAAGAAAAATGCTACAACCTGATTGGAGAATCATCTGTCTGCTATGCTGCTATGTTAAAACTCTCTTTTTAAGCCATTAGAGAAACAATCACAGTTATGACAGGCAGACAGTTTAGAGCTCAAATGTCTCAGTTTCATATCCTCATCCTCTATTTAACTTCACAGGTGTTCCTAACATTTTATTTTCTGAGTTATCTAAAGTGATGTTCCTCTCCCATTTCTGAGATACCTTTGTTTTTAAGTTGCTGACACTCCAATTCCTGATGTTGCTCTTCAAAATAAAACTCTCCAATAATGATTAGCATTGGTCGCTTTTATTTTGGCAGACTTGGCAGGAATAGAACCTGTCATCAGATGCTTTATTTATTGTTTGCATTGCACCGCCGATAGACATGAGAGATTGAACTCTTGTCGCTTTGAGAGAGACAAAGCCAAATCCCACTTCTTTTAATCATCTAGGACAAGAGATAAATGAAATCTGGATTAAAACACACATTGAGCAGGTAAGTTGTTGTTCCTGCTACGTCTAGTTCAAGAGAAAAATAGATAAGCACTCAAGCAATTAGCCTGCCCCTGACCTTAATGTGAACTCTGATCAGAGCATGCTGCCTGACTCTGTGCCAGAGACAGAAGTCGGGCATTAAATTTACCATCTTCTGGAACAGATATCTCCATTATGATACATTCAATGACTGAAGGCCATGGTGGCTGACAGATTTTGGGAATTTACCTCACAATAAGCAAAAACACAGCATGTTAACTTTCAGTGAAGGCAGAGGCATCGGCTATCAGCTGACTGTATTCACGGTAGATTAACTGCTCTGGGATTTTATACCATCAGCTGGGTTTCCATTACAGTTTTTCGCAAAATAAAAGCGATATTTCTTAAATTTCGATTAAGTACAGTTGCGCTTTGAATGCATTTCCATTAAAGGGAGTTTTGGGCAAAGGCCTTGCAATTCTCTGCTGTAAAATCTCATCTCGCGTGAATCCGCTGCAGGGAAGCTTGACGCTCAAAACCTGTTGCATGTTGGTACAGTTTTGGTTACATCTACGGCAGTTGCCTCAATAATTTTGAACAAAAGACAAAAGCAATGGATGATAGTTCAGAGGTAAAGTCCGTATGGCAAAAGCCATGTATAAGGGTATAAGTATGATGTTAAAGGGATACTTCAACATTTTGGCAAATTCGCCAATTGCCATAATTCCTGTAGTCTTAGTAATAGGTTTGTTTCCGTTAGTTGTCGGTGCAAGCTGTTTCTAGATCTGGGGGGACCGTTAAAGGAGCTGCACCGCGAACGCTATTTTAGCAGACGGAATTTTTGCTTTCCCTCATCAAACTCATCAAATACACAATCCAACAACTCCAAAACGCTCTCGTGGACAAGTTGTGACCTGCACATTCACCACGTTATAAAATAATAACGTATAATTATGTAACATTACGACACATGAAGCAAATACTCAGAACTATTTCTTGAGTGAACCACTGGGTGGAGTGACACACTGCAGCAGCCACGTCTGAACTGTAGTTCTGGCTTTGTATTTAACTTTAAAACATCTCCGTCTCGTTATGTTCCATGATTATTTCATAGCGTGGTGAATGTGCAGGTCTCAACTTGTCCACGAGAGTGTTTTGGCGTTGTTGGATTGTGTATTTGAGGAGTTTGATGAGGGAAAGCAAAAATTCCATCTGCTAAGCACTGCTGTAGACTTAAATGCAGGCATTTTTGTAAAATCTTTGGCGGAATACTGAATTTAAAAAATGACTGCAACTCGTTATGCAGTTATGTAACTGCACAGCCTGATATCACAATTCCGATTTGATTAATTGTGCAGCATTTATTAAAAAGTAATACTGAAATTTTTGACCACCTGGTTTGCAGGTGTATTATATGTCCTAGATAAAGAAAATATCCTCGGCATGTGTTTACCACAGATCTTATTTCAGGCATCTTATTGAAAATTAATGAATGTAGCTCTCTTTTGGGATCGACTCACTCTTGCAGCCTCGAGTGGCCACTTCAGGAACTGCAGTTTCTGTATTTAATTTTTCAGCTGTGCATGCTGCATCTCAGCTGAATTAGAAGCATTTCTCTGTCTGGTATCGACATCTGTGTCTGTCTACTTTACGTCAACGAGGAAATTCTCATCTACAACTACTGACACATTAAAGAGCATCTTAAGCGCTGAGGCTTTTTCAAATGACAAATAAGTACACGCCTGCTCAGCACATTTCTTACACTGTGGTATCACTTAAGGTTAAGCTGTCTGAATGTCAAGCCCGGACTACAATGAGGAGAGTGATGTGGTGAGTGCACTGGGCCTCTCCCCACCAGGCTGATTTGGAAAGACTTAAGAGGTTTCCATGTGTGCACTAAGCAGCGGAGAGAGAGGGAGAGAAAGGCAGAGATGTTTAAATGGAGCAGAATCTGTCCATGTTTGAGCCAGCCAGCCTGTCCCCCCTCCTCCAAATGTACCTCCACCATGCTCCATCACAGCCACCCCCCACCCATTACCTCTCTGCCTCCATCTCCCATCCCTCTCTATGTAAAAGGCCTGACATGCACAGGCTATTTTTAATAAAAATGAAATAGCCTTGTTGCAGTGAAGCGACTCGATGCAGAGTGAAGTGAGACTGAAACAGCGATTTGCAATTTAGAGCTATGTCACCACCCATCATTCCTTTCCTGAGCCGGCAACCAGCAAATCGTCCTCACGCTTTCATCCTCTATCCCTGCCTTACATTTCACACATATCTCATAAGCACTCACACTCTAAAGACTTCAAACAACAGTGAATGACATGTTCTGCTGGCAACGAGGTTTTGGAGCGCAGCTAAAGCAGGCAGAGATGTAAGCCGGGAGAGCTCAGTCTATGCTAATACACAATAGCCGAGGAAGACAAAAGTGTTTTTGGATGAAGCACTTCTTGTATTTTCTGAGATTTAAGGAGATGCCAAACAGATGCAGATGCTGAACACGAGGCATTACAAACAGTGTGAGGGAATTGCTATAATTGGTGTGCAGGAATCAAGGCTGGATTTCTTTTAAGAAGAAATGTGCAAAGAAAATAGATATTTATTAATATTAAATACGATCAAATGCACAAATTGACTCAATTCGAAAGCTTCTTTTATAGAAAGTGGGTCAGTATCGGAGTGAAAAAAAGAACATTGGTTTCATTTTCATGTGTCCTTCCTTTCATATCATTGTGGATATATCAGAAAATGCTTCGGCTCTTATTGTACAGAACCATCAAAGGCTTCTGCGTAACTATAGGCTCCCTCCATGCTTATTTGCATTTAAATTAATCAAAGCACATGCTTCATTGTACATTTATTTAGTCAGACCATAGAGGAGGTTATGCACGGTGTCATATACTGTATGTTCTTTAGCCAGCACATTATATGATAGCAGAACGTGCAGGGAAATCTCCAATCATTCACTGTAAATCTGCTCAGAGGGTCATGCTCATGAAAACTTTATTAAAATTTCTTTGAAGGCTGCGTCCCTGTGTACCCATGACTCATGCATGTGTGGCTGTGTGCATGCAAGATAAGGGTTGCTTACCAGTGTTAATTTTGGCAATTAAAATATGAAGGAAAATATGCATCAGTGATGTTTATTCCATGATGAGGAGGAGCAAGAAAGTGATCGTTGATTGTCAGAACACTCACTTAAATTATGTTGTTTTTGTCAAAGTGTGGTCAACATTCAAAATCCATGTTTTTTTTTTCTCTGTGCTGCATATAATCTGTTAAAATACATGCAGATGTGAGGAAGTATGACCTTATGTGTGGTCTTGAATGAAGCAGTGATAAAAAAAAAAAACATGAGCCATGGTGTGTTTCTTGCTTACTACTATAAACTGAGGCATGTCTGTCTGTCTGTCTTGATTTGCATGCCACACTGTTGCTCCGGTTGTCGTTGATCCCTCTCAGGAGACTTCTTTGGTGTGCTGGTTCAAAACTGGTGCCATGAAAAATCATACATATGTATTGACTTTCTTTAAAATTCCTAAAATGTGGCACCAAGTCATCAGCTCATATGCAGTTGTTTGGAAAAACACCCCTTTCCATGCAAATTGGCCTTATTACATTAAAGGGGACATGTTTTACCCTTTCAAGACAAGTTTATATTGGTCTCAGAGGTCCCCAAAACACAGCTGGGAAGTTTGTTGCTGAAACACTCCAGTATTGGATTTTTGCATGTCTGAAAACCCCAGAATGAGCTGTTTCTGTGGCTTTAAATGTTAATGAGCTGTCTGACTCCGCCCCTCTCAGGAAATGGATGTAGCTCCCCTGATCCTCCTTTCAGCTGCCAGCTGAGGAGAGGATCAGGAGAGGAGGGCGGAACTTTCTTCCAAGCGGGGAAGGCCAACTGAACCTGGGGGCGGGGCTAACTCCCCATATGACAATATGAGGGGAAAATCTGAGAACGACTTGTTTCAGTACACATTTTTTGAAAGGTGGAGTGGGGAAGGGGGGGGGGGGGTTCTGGTACTTGTAGACATGCCAGGGGCACATATTGTTAGAAAAGCCTGAAAAAGTGTATTTTGCATAACATGTCCCCTTTGAGCATCTAATGATGAGGATGGTAATAGCCTGGTATTTATAAAGTGAAGATTAGCCTACTGATGGAAGCCAAGGTTTTTGTCCCACAAACTTTCCAGAGATCAGGAGACAATTCCACCCCTGTATGACTTTATAATAAACACTCTACTGTGCTCATATTAAACAAGATAACACAGGAGATGTGTCACACATTGTTGTTAGAATCATTCATTGAGAAATTTTGGTTTAATTGCCAGTTTGTCAGCTGGAGTTGCTGGTAGTGTGCAAACATGTTTGAAAATGGGTCTGTCTCTGTAGCCAGAATCACACTGCAGGTGGGCCGTATGATGCTTTGCTAAAGCTCCATAAAAAAAGTGTGTATAAAACTTTGTAAATAAGTCAGAAGGCACAGCTTTAATTTTCCCTTTATCAGTTTGTTGGCCTATCACTGCAAATATGCACTGGTGCACAGAGACACTGGGCTCATATGCTGTTATTTGGGTAAAAACACCCCTTTCCATGCCAGTTGGCCTTATTGCATCAAGCATCTAATGATGAGGATGGTAATAGCTTGGTATTAATAGAGTAAAGATTAGCCTACTGTCTGTGAGAGCTGATAAAAGTGCACTGTGGTTTTTTGATGCAGAAACCTTCCAGAGATAAGGAAACAATTTCACCTGTATATGACTAAGTAACAACTATTACTACGACATTCTATTACTTAGCCATAACCAGGAGTTGATTCAGTCTCAGCTTCCTGCTTTTTTGTCCGTGTGTGGCATTGTTAAATATGGCAAGGACAGTTAAGAGGAAACTTAATCAGGGTGGTGCTTGAGTGAACATTTCAGTATTGCCTTTTGTTAGATTCACTGTCTGTTATTCTGAATATTTAGCATAAATTGTCAGAAACTGTGTGGGATGCCAGCAGGATTGACACATCTGTTGTGGGAGCTGGCGGTATTGGTCAAAAATCCAGCTGGAGCGGGCAAGAGTGGGATTAAGAAAAGAGTGACTTGAAGAAAAAATAATCATGAAACTTAATAAATAGAGAAGAAGTGGAGGAGAGATAGGCCTGTTTTTAAAGCAAATATTCAAGTTCACTGAAAAATAAAACTCAATATTACTCTAAGAAGTTCTGTTAAAGGTTTCATTAAAAAAATGCACAGATTGTAAAAACTAGAACCGATATTATTGTTTACAGAACAGCTTAGCCCCTTGCTGATGCTGCTGTTTATTTTGTCACTTTTTTAGTGTGATGCTCCCACTTTGAAAACATTTCCTTTGTGTTTAACCATGAAAATAGATCAGTCTATCCAATAAGTGGCTTCTCTTGCCTAGTAAAATATTTTCTTTGATTCCACAGATAGGCCTAAAAGATGGCAGCATTAATCAGACACATAGGTAAACATCAGCTACAAACATCTGTTCATGCTTGGACCAGTCATCGTCATTTCAGAAGAATGAGGCGATACCTGCCTGTATTGGAAGCTGATAGCAATGGCTGCCGCAGTGTAGCAGTTAGCTTGGATATAGCAGGAGTGGTATTTACCATTGAAAATTTAGAGAAGCTAGGACATGTTATATCAGAGATGAAACTGGCTTCCTCCAAAAGGTGACGTTAGAGAAAATCCATAAAATTAACATGTAAACAGGTAGAGAAGCAGACCCTGATCATACATGTGAAAACTGAAGCAACTCAGATGTCCAGAATGAGAGTTATGGCAACTTCCTGTGTACGTGGCAAGATATCATCTCGGTTGCTATCGCCACTGAAGCATCCTGTGATGAAACGTCTAATGGACAAATATCATCACATTTCCTGTTGATTTTAGACTACAGTCCCAAGAGACTTCAGCTGATTTTCCATTCAGTTCTTTGCAAAATAAAAGTGATTTTTCTTGAATTTCGGCCTTTGTTTCTGAGCTTGACAGGTTTCACCTGTAAAAGGAATGCACTAATTGCATTAATGCGTCATTTCCTGTTACCTGTAGGTGGCACTTTGATTAGAGGTTTGGATGTAGAGGTGTTCAGTCATGTGCTGTAGACTTTCCAGAACATTTGTATCGACACAGAAGAATATAAACAGATGTTACAAGAGGTTTAAGTCATGTAGCACCATCAGTAAAGCCTTATTTTGAAATTTAAATGACCCTGGTGGACTTACTTCCTGTAGAGATTCGGGCACAAGAACAGTAGGCCTTTCTGTAGGTGTGGCCATGATGCATATGCAGATCAAATATCATCCAGCTACATTTAAATGAAGGAGGGAGCTAAATGTTTAAACTTAAACGTGAGGGAAAAGTGAAAAAGAGTTTTTCATTTGTCAGATGGGGGCGCTGTGATAAAGTGATTAAGTTGGTGCATGAATGGATAGAGGTTGGATGTGTGATCATCTGTGTGAAGTTTGGTGATGATCGATATAAGCGCTAAAAAGTTGTCGAGAATTATTAGAGAATGTTGCTTTTGGCACATTTAAAAATATGGTTAAAGGTTTTCCAACTTTTGGCCCTGCTCACGGCCCCGCTCCATGGGGGAAACTAAAGACTTTAATAACTTTTGATGGTAAACTTGTTTAGAATGTACAAAAAAAAAAAAATTGGAGTCAATCCTTGAAAATCCTACGGACTAGTATAAAAAATGTGGAACTCGTGAATATGCCAAAATCTGACCAAAAATGTTAACAACTGTGGTACAGTTCCTGTTGATTTTAGACTATAGTCCCAAGAGACTTCAGATGATTTTCCATTCAGTTCTTTGCAAAATAAAAGTGATATTTCTTGAATTTCGACTGAGAACAATCGCACTTTAAATGTGTTTCCATTGAAGGGAGTTTTGGGCATGAGCCTCGCAATTCTCGTAAAATCTAATTTCGCGTGACTCCGCTGCAAGTAAGCTGGATGATCAAAACCTGTTAGGTGTTGTTACGGTTATGATCACATCTACAGCTGTTGCCATGATAACTTTGAATTAAATACGAAGCTAACGGATGATAGTTAAGAGGCAAAATCCTTATGGCAAAAGCCACGTATAGGGGAATAAGTATGATGTTAAGAAAAGTCTTGATCTCCTCTTCTGTCCACACGAACCATGTCATGTTGTCTCAGAGTGAACTGGTCATGTGACTCCGTACATCATGTCCTGTGACGTGTAAATGGGGAAAAGTGTATCCACTGCATATTTCTATATCTAAAAATCTGAAAACCCCCCTCATGAGGTTTTTCAAAATTCAGGTGTTTCCATTACCAGTTTTTTATTGTGCTTTTTAGATTTTGCACATTTTTTTGAGTAATGGAAATGCAGCTTTTGTCATGTAGTCATGATGATGTGTACTAATTTTCATGCATGTAGCTCTAACCAGTGGGCGGAGTTAGAAAACCGCTGTTTTTGGGGCCCCTAGGGGCTATTTTTTGACTTACATGCAAAACAGGATTGACATATCAGTACATGTGGGTGAGTTCTGAGGCATGTTAAGACCTCCAATTTAGCAATTTGTTTGCAGGAATAATAAAAAGAATTTCTTTAGTGTCAATAAAGTCCTCGCACCGAGGTCGGTGCTTGGGCCTTTATAAGCCATGACGACGTATGGGAGGTTATTTGCATGAGAGGTGTGCAAGTCAGTGCTGATTTCAGGTCGTCCCTGGGTTACTGTATACTGTGAATACTACTACTGAGTGCACCTTGGTGTCTGAATGCCCAAAAAGGATGTTAATGCAAAGTTTAAATGACACATAAGAGTAGGTTTAAATATAAAATTCCTGCCAAAATCATCACTGATCCCTACATGCACCAAGGTGGAAACCAGACATCAGTACATTGACTTTAAATGCAGCAGAGGCACAGTGATGGATGCAGCTGGAGAGTAGAAAAAACCGTGACTACAAAGTTTCAGTCCCGTTAATCTGCTGACACTCTTCAGTTCATCATATCTCAAAGATCAATGGCAGCGATCTGACTCAAATATTAACGAAAGTCAGATCATTAAACTTTTGGGAAACGAGGACAAGTCATTGATTAAATTATTTATGAGCCTAATTAATCTCTTAAGGGGGACCTCTCTCACTATCAGGCATTGAGGCATGAGGAGACCATCTTTAAAGGGACGACATCAATCACATAACGTCCGGGCAATTGTGTGTGACAGTGAACAGTAAAGTACCTGAGCTCCACCTCACCGGCGCGCCCGCAGGCTCCAGATTAATTGAAAAATTTTAAGACCACACTAAAGTCTGCGAGCATGCCGGAGTGATCGATATCACACAACAGCGATGACAAAAATATGAATGACAGCGTCGGGTATGAAGGGAGCTCTGCTCTCTTATCAGCCCCTAATGTTCAGCGTTTCTGTGCAAAACTTGCAGCTATTTTTACCGCAGCGTGCAGAACTTCAGATAAGCAAACAGGAGGAAAATCTAAAAAATGTCAAACTTCATTGTTGCAAGATGATGATAAGATGTCAACTTCTCTTTGTCTTTCTCCTTGGTGTCTTCAAAACTGCAAAACAAGGGAAACAGCTGTAAAGTGGGGAGTCTGTGACCTAAAATAAGCCGCATTATACACCGATAGACCAAGGCAAGCTCACTGATCATGAATTTCTCAAGCAGGTAAAATTACAGTATGCTGTAGAAGCTGCAGATATGCCAAAATAACAGTCTAAAGATTGAATGTGTTTCTGTAACCAACAAAAGATTTAGGATTTATTTTCTTAGTATGAAGGAAAATTTGCTTCAATTAAACATCCAGTGCTGCAGCAATGGGTAGAAAATGAGACAATTTGGCCTGGAATTCAGGGGAGGGAAACTGCATATTTTGCTTTAAGTAAGTAATCTGCTTGAATGTCATGTACTAGAAATGAAATTGGCTTGGATAAAGAAAAAAGGACCTTAAATACATTTGAGTGAAATAACATCTTAATGATAAAACAGAATTATGTTCAGTATTTCAAAAACAGCAGTGATTTGTCTGTGCGCCACTCATCTAAAGGAACAATTTTACACTGCAGAATAAGGCAGACTTTTAAAGAGTAAAATCATTATCAGCTCTGTGAGGAGATATGATTCCTGAAATAAGAGTTTGTGACTGTGATAAAGCATTTTCGATCCTGTTTTTGTCGATCCAAATTTAGGAGAGCTTGTTTTAAGCAAAGATGGAAACCGAGAAGTTAGATTAAACCCCTTATTCACCTTATTGGCAATAGGAAAGTAAATCAGAGGGCACTCTCTAAAGGCAGGTTCCTGGTTTTACTTAATATCACCGAATACAGCAAATGAGAAAGCAGAGAAAAATGGAGTATAACAGCTCAAAAACAATCTTAGATGTTTGAAAGGAAACATGGCCAGAATATCAAAACAAAAATATGAAGTTGGGAGGAATGACAAAAAAAAATATGAAGAAAGTATTTACCAAAATATAAAAATATTGATTGAACAACTGCCTTCTCAGATACACTATCTTTGACTCGCATATGAACTTAAGTGACATCCCATTCTTAATCCATAGGGTTTAACTGACATCAGTCCACCTTTTGCAGCTATAACAGCTTCAACTCTTCTGGGAAGGCTTTCCACTAGGTTTAGGAGTGTGTTTATAGGAATTTTTGACCATTCTTCCAGAAGCGTATTTGTGAGGTCACACACTGATGATGGACGAGAAGGCCTGGCTCTCAGTCTTCACTCTAATTCATCCCAAAGGTGCTCTATCAGGTTGAGGTCAGGAATCCTCCCTCCACCAAACTTTACACTTGGCACAATGCAGTCAGACAAGTACCATTCTCCTGGCAAAAAACGATAAAAGTGAAGTGGGCTGAATGCTTTTTGTCTTAGTTGATTAGCTTGATGCTAACGACAGATTGAGCTGTGGACCCTCATCTTGCAGCTTAAGAAGGAATGTGTTTCTCTCCACATTATCAAATAACTAGAACATTTAATTGATCATTTACATAAGAAGGTGAACTAAAACATATTTATTAGGGGTGTAACGGTACAGAAAAATTTCGGTTCGGTACATACCTCGGTTTTGAAGTTACAGTTCGGTATGTTTTCGGTACAGCAATTAAAGCGCATACATAAAATTTAATTTTATTATTTTTTAAATTAAATTGTATTAAAATAAACAGGCTGAATAAATTACATTTAAATTATTGATAATGCAGCAACCTCCTTCCAAAATTTCTTCAATGATTAAAAATATAAATAAGTAAATACATTTTTGAATTGCTTGGTTATTTTAATTGATATATTGACATATTTATACCCATTCTTTAAACACTAAAATTTCCCATTAAACTTGAACCTATCATCCTACAACCGTGCGTTAGCTTGTTAAGTATGCCAGTTAGTGTCTAATCTGCTGATTTCAACACGGACTTCAGCACTGGATTACTTTTTAACCAACGGGACCTACTACAAAGTTAGGGAGAACTTTTCACAGCCCATCTAGGCGGATAAAGAGGTCAGAGCCATCACCTATTATGCTGCTGCAGACATGAAGGAGTCCTCTTTCCCCCTGCTCCAAGGCTGAGAGTTGAAGGTAGAATATGATTCACAGAGCCAGAGCTCTTTGGTTATGATAAAAAAGATCTTAAAGAATAGGAAATTCATAACCAACTGGTGAGACTTTGTTGTTCATACAGTGACGTTCTTGTTTGAGTGGAGCTTTTTAAAATGCTTTGATTGATCCGCTGGATGACGTGCTGTCAGCGACACAGCTGCTAAATAATGTCAGCGCTATTGTTGTTGTTTTTATCCACTGTTGTATTTTACTGGGCAACAAAGTGTTCCTAAACAGGACGCTTTTATCTGGGAATGTTCAGGCTGTTGCTGTGGTTTGCTGTGGTTGTGGTTGCCAGGACAGTGAGTTGCGCTCTGGTTTTCTGTCTGTATGTGAGCTTCGATCCACACGTATCCGTTCAGTACACGTCTGTACCGTAGTCGTTATGTACAGAATCGGTACAGCACGAATACACGTAACTTTACACCCCTATTATTTATTAGGTTTAAGAGGCAGTGATTTAGTTTTTTAGCCTCAATCATCTTGTTTTGATGTTTAATAGTCTCTAGTAAACAGCATTTAGATGTTTACAGCCACCCTCTGGCAGCAATTCCACATCATAAACAGTTGAAAGCAATCAGGAAAGAAGATTTATAAGATGTGAGTAAAGTCACATGAAATCTTTGGTATCTAAAATTCAAGCCTTGTCCCAAATAATGCATCATAATACAAATAATGCATGCTTTGGAAATGTGAGAAGAAAATCAGAATATCTTGCCTTGATTAAGACATTTCAATTTTGCATTGAAGCTCCTGTTTCCCATTGAACACAGCCAAAATCCTCCCTATTGTGTCTCCTCTCAGGTGGACCTGTGCAGCATGTGTCCTACCTGGAAAAATGGGAGAAGAGAAGGTGAAATGAAGACTAACTGTTTGGAGAAGAAAGAGAAAAAGGAAGAAGACACAAAGCACAAGAAGACAGGATGGACCATCATCTGATCAGCTGTTCATTTGTTCACCTTAACTGATTAGTTCATGTTAGCGATGGCAGCTCGTCTTCTGCTTCTTCTTCTCTTGTTTTTTAAAGAGGACAGACATGGGGACGTGCTGGCTGTACGCCTGTTACAGGAAGAACAGAATTTAGGAGGAATATCAAGTGGAACGCAAGTTTTACGACATGCAGAGAACTTTTCTGGGAATTTAGAAGATTTGGAAATCCAGCTTCAAGATGCAAATGAAGGTGATAGAGCCCCCCAGAATGTGGCTTTTAGAGTTAATGACAGAAAACGTAATGATTCTGACATTAAGGACAACATAAGGAGGCAAACAGTCACGCTGAAACACCCCGAATCTGCTGCCAAATCCATAAAACCTAAACATAGCTCTGAACTCGCTCTGAACCGACAGAAAAGAAGCAATTTGACTAATGGAGAGCTTGATGGTGTAATTAATGCTCCCAGTCATGATGAGACGTACGCTCTTCAGACTGAGACGCACTCAGAGACAGGTGTGGCTGACGTCGAGCCTGAGGGGACGAGCGGAGGGTCTATCTGGGTCACGCAGGCCGAAGACGAGCCTCGATCTCGCCGCAGGAGGAGCTGGCTGTGGAACCAGTTCTTTGTGATCGAGGAGTACAGGGGGCCTGAGCCGGTGCTCATCGGACGGGTGAGTACAACGCAAGCAGCGAGAAAGCTTAATGTGGTTTTCTGGAGTTATATTTGGAGTGTTTGGAGCAATACAAATAGATTTAAAACATGACACCTCCACGGATTAAGTTTTCTTTACACAAAAGTTAATAATTCATCTTGTTTGCAGTATGAGGCTTCTTGTCTCCTTTATAAAACATCAAGCCTGCATAAATACTGAAGGAGGGGATTTCTACACGACTGCTTGGACGCCAAAAGGTTTAACAAGAAGGATAATTGATTTTTAAGGGAGTGGAAGTGAGTTTGCACCTCCACATGCTAACTTCAAAACTTTATAAGAGAAGAGATTAAAAAGTTTTTGTTTTATACCTTGTTTTATTAGCGTGGCGCTGCAGTGCTTAGCAAAATCCCCTCACAGGGGTTGTTGATAACCCTCAGTTATCAGTAATGCATTAAAAGTTTCCTAGATTCTGGCTTTCAAATAAGATAAAATGTAGCTGTAATGTAGGCTGAAATACAAAAAAATCCATATTAATCAAATGTGCACACCAGTCCTGAACACATTGGTAGATAATCTGTGTTGATGAATCCCTTATCCTCCTAACCAGCTGGCTCCTGCTCGTTCAGGGACATTAGCATCCAGAAACACCTCCAATAAACCACATGTGGTAACAGCACAACCCTTTAGAATCCACATGAATATTTCTACCTCCTCATAACATTGGCAAAGAGAGACAAGGAGCCTCACAACAGCCAAAATTAAACTAGTATCCTGTTTATTCTAAGATTTACATCCATGTTGGGCTTTGGAATACCAAGAGATAATCCTTAAAGGTATAGACCAGTGGTACTCAACATGTGGCTCTGGAGCTACATGTGGCTCTTTTGTGATTATTTGTGGCTATTTTATGTCTTTATTTGAAATATTATTCCCCCAGAAAACCTTAGAAAAGGGAAACTTTGACCTCTGATATTAATCACATTAATCAGTTTGTTTCCCAGACTAATACAGAAAGCTTCAATTGTCAAATAAATTGTCCCATTTTTGCCACATTTATCCATTTGCCATTAAAAAAACACTTTTTTCCCTACCGTTTTGCCCATTTTTGCTACTTCTCTTTGCCACTTTTTCACTTTTTTTGCCACTTTTTGCCCATTTAAGCTACCTTTTATCATTAAGTACCCCTTTGTCCCATTTTTTGCCCATTTTTGCTGCTTTTGTCCCATTTTACTCCTTTTTACCATTTTTTCATTTTTTCCCATTTAAGCTACCTCTTGCCATTAAATACCACTTGTTTCCTATTTTTTGCCCTATTTTGCCCCTCTTGACTGCTTTTTGCCCATTTAAGTCACTTTTTTCTCTTTTTTTTTTTTACTATGTTTTTTGGCACTTATTGGACCATTTTTGCACCTTTTCACTATTTTTTTTCCTCCACTTTTTGCTCATTGAGGCTACCTTTTGCCATTAAATACTACTTGTTTCCTCATTTTTGCAACTTCTTTTAGCCACTTTTATCCCATTTTTACCCTTTTTCACAATTTTTTGCCCATTTAAGCTACTTTTGCCATTAAATACCACTTGATTCCTATTTTTTGCCCTATTTTGCCACTCTTGACTGCTTTTTGCCCCCTTTAACTTTTTTTTTTTTTTTGTGCTACTTCAAGCCATTTTTGCCGTTTTTCACCACTTAGATTGTGGCTCTCGCAAAGGTATTTTTCAACAATTTGGCTCTTTGTTATAAATAAAAGGTAGTATTTGTAAGTAGACCTATTAAAGATAGTAAATAATCACCTAAATTTAGACACAGCACAAAAGTAAGGAAATTTGGTTGCAGAATTTAGGAGTGGAGAGGACAGAATGACCTGCCAGCAATCCTGACCTCAACCCCAGTGAACACTTCTAGGATCAGCTTGGGTGTGCTGTTTGTGCCGGAGTGACCAACACAACCAGATTTGCTGACTTGTGGCAGATGCTGGTGGATGATGAGATGGGATGCCATGGCAGTCATTGCTACCGGCACACACAGCAACTAAAATACAGGTCAGAAGAAGAGCAAAGCTATGTTTTTTTGCTAAGTAAAGCGATTTTGATTCCCTACTCTTCTTTAATAGAGAAATTTGGTCCAATTTTGGTAAAACTGCCACTATACGACAGCTATACCCGAGCTTAGCACTCCACCAGTGTGAGTCATTGCTACCTGGTTCTGCTACAACTAAACCCTGCCTGTAGCTACCGCCTTGTTTATCTCTAACTACGTTGAGTTTCCTGGTCCGTTCTAAGACCGGGCACAATCGTTTCAGATTGGCACTTTGCAAGATGGATCAGCATGATGATATGCTGGCCAGTCTATCTGCTTTGCAAGGTTAGAGATGTGGACTTTTTGGCCCAGCTCAGTAATAGGAGAAGGCCTTTAAGCTCCCAAACGATGCTTTAATTGGAACTATTTTGTCTTTTTTGTATCTTAAAAATAACACCAAAAATAGAAGAGCAAAAAACATCTTTCAAAGGCGACCCTGGGACTCAGAGAATCAACTCATCCATGAACGGACCTGGTAGAACTCCCTCATAACTGGCTGTCTTGACCTTAGCTGTCATTTCAATCCAACCAGAATCCCAGCAGTAATTACTACCATTGTGTCCTTTAAAAGCATGTTTGTGACAACATGAAGGTGAAAAGCTGTTAGCTCGTGGCTAATTCATCCCATTTATTCTTACTACAGCGGCTTCACTGCACACATGTAGGGATACTAATCTATAGTAAGACAGCAGTGGAAATGATGTATGGGCTGTTGTTTGCAAGTGATTTCCAATACTAGGTAGCAACTAAAGATGTATTTTTCATGCATAAGCACGGATAAGTGCAGTCACTTGGTGTCCGAATTCCCATAATGCATCATTCATGCAAAATTTAAACAGGGTCTAGGGTGAGGTTTTCATAGAGAAACAGCAAAACGGAAGCAGAAATTCTTCCACTATCCGGACCAGATAAATTATTTGTTTGTTCTCTTAGCGAGGGAGTTCCCTCAAAACAAAAGAAAACATGTTGTAAACTCTTTTGGGTCAGATTATGAAAGTCTTTCAGAAAACAAGCACCAAAGCACCAAAAGAAAGCATCATGGGTAAACAGAATAAATGAGTTTTCACCTGTGGACACCACATTTTCAGCTCTCTCCTGGATTGATAATCAAGCAGTGACTCTCCTGAAGCCTACTGCTGAATGTAAACTCTCCATCTTATCTGGAGGAGCTTCATTTATGAGGTCAGATGGAGTTCAGACTCAGGCTGCAGTAACTGATTCTTTCAGTTATCAAGTATTCTAGCAACTGTTCTGTCTGTTCATCAAGTACTCTGATTAAAATTTTTCATGTTCAGTATTTTTACCTCATTCAAGAGTAATGCTAGTAGACAAATGAGAAAGGAGATGGGTCTGTTAGATGAAATTCAACATGTTGCAGTGTGTGAACAGGCTGGTGACCAGCATGAGGAGTAGGTGCCAGGCTGTTGTGGCTGTGTATGGTTCTTTCACACGCTACTTCAGACTTCAGTCATCCAATCCATCAGACAACACCAAACAAGAGTTAATGGCAGAATCAGCTGTTTGGCATTAGCAGAGAAGATCTGGCAAATTTTTCATGGGGGCAACCCACATACTCAGCTCTGCTGCTCATCCTGCAAATGCATGTTCCTTACAATGTGGCACCATTTCAAAGGGGAATAAACAGGCTTCCCAACAATATAAGAGTTATTGCCAAGAAGCATTGTTACAACAAAGAAATAATCCACCGAACACTTACTTCTTTAATTCTTTTGCTCAGTTTATATACATCGATGGATCGTTACTCCCTTAGGGTATGTGCACTCTAGCACATTCATTCTTTAACCAATGAAAACAGAAGGTCAGTTTTCTGATGAGTAAATATGCCTTATGACGTGCTTTTTTAATGAACAGATTCCTTCATACAAAACATGAAGTAAAAAGTGCTGGAATTTTAAATGAAGCCTTGAGGCTTGACTGCTTTGTAATTTTTCCAGTCAAGTGTCCTGAATTACTGAAGGAATTGTCTCAGCCCTTCTTCAGTGAGAGAGAGGGGACAGTTTGAGAAAGGCTCACTGATACCACATTTCTTTGTACCAGGCTGTAAATATGTTTACTTCTCCAAAAAGTTTTGCATCTAAATATGGAATCTAATGGGCTTTTTTGGCTTCTGCAGCCAACGTCAAGTGGACACTTGAGGAACTGCAGTTCTTTGCTCTTCTGTGTTGGCTCTGTGAACCCGAACTCTTCAACCAAAGAGGATGCAGCTGGGTCGTTTCTGTCTGAGTAATCCGGCTCCTCTCACAGCACAAAAACATGCTTGCTAGGCTAAGTGGTGGCTCTAAATAACCCGTAGACGTGGGTGTGAATGGTTGTCTGTCTCTGGGAGTTAGCTCAGTGATGGACTGGTGACCTGTGCAGGATGTGTGCTAGATTACAGCCTAGTTTATCTGCTGTGACTAACCAAACCTTGTTTCCACAACAAGAATTTGTACACTCTTACATTGCACTAACCCTCATCTTGGTCATAAACCAACACTAAAAGGTGGAGTTAAAGCACTCCAGATCCCTGAATGGAATGAATAAATAATCACTTGAAGGCCTTGGAGTCTCTTTTACAAACCCAAAGTTTATATAACAGTTCTACCTTCAGTAGCATCCACAGCTTTGTATGCCATGGTACAGATTTTAGAAATTGGCAGGCCTTAAAACAGGGCCATGATCGCCCTTCTAATGGGAATAACCACACACATTGTTTGTGTTTGAATGCATGTGTGCGTGAAATTATTCAGACCAGCTAGAATCACACTACATCACAGAGATGCTTTCTGCTGAGAGGAATAAAACTAGAGAAGAGATCCAAGTCAAGTCGTACAATGCAGAGATAATAAGGCATACAGTATTTTCAGCACCAAAAATAATCTAATTGGCTACCTTGGTGAATGAGAGCCGCACAGCCTGGACATCTTTTACATTTATGGAGTTCCTCTAATAAGAGAAGTGGCCCCAAGACAAATTTTTCACATTGCTGAATCACTTCCAAGTCCGTCTGTGAATAAATATGCGCCGCAAGAATGACGACTACTCCAGCAGCTTAAAGAACAAAACAGAGCTGGGACGAGACCATGAATAGATGAGGAACATTTGGCTCCTTTTATAGATCAGATCGTTTGGCATACCTCGACCTTAAATTACACTTCTGCATATAAAAGTGCATCTGAGAAAATCAGAATATCATTTTTTTCTGTTGATTTAATTCAAGAACGAAGCAATTCCACTTATTCTAGATTCATCATTACAAAGTGAAATATTTCAAGACTTTTGTTGTTTTTATCTTAATGAATACAGCTTACAGCTCATGAAAATCAAAAATTCACTTTATCAAAATCTTTGAATATTATTAAAGGGGACATATTATGCAAAAATCACTTTTTCAGGCTTTTCTAACAAAAATATGTGCCCCTGGCCTGTCCATAATCCTTTCAAGTACTAGAAAAATCCATTCCCTCTCTCCCTGTCTTTCTCCACCTTTTATAAAATGCGTGCTGAATCAAGCCGTTCTCAGAATTTCCCCTCATGATGTCATGTGGGGAGTAAGCCACGCCCCCAGATTCAGTTGGCCCTCCCCTCTCGGAATAAAGTTCCTCCCTCCTTTCCTGATCCTCCTTTCAGCCGCCAGCTGAGAGGAGGATCAGGAGAGTCACATCCATTAAGCCACGTCCACTTCCTGTGAGGGGCGGAGTCAGACAGCTTAGTAACATTTAAAGCCACAGACACAGAAATGGCTCGTTCTGAGCAGGGCTGAAACAGAGGGTTTTTTTAGACATACAAAAATCCAATACTGGAGTGTTTGTTCAGCAACAGACTTCACAGGCATGTTTTGAGGACCTCTGAGACAAATATGAATTTGTCTTTAAAGGGTAAAATATGTCCCCTTTAAACATCAGTCCAAGAGAGGAT
Source organism: Cheilinus undulatus (assembly GCF_018320785.1). Taxonomy (NCBI): domain Eukaryota; kingdom Metazoa; phylum Chordata; class Actinopteri; order Labriformes; family Labridae; genus Cheilinus; species Cheilinus undulatus. Next base: position 46,712,207 of record NC_054871.1, on the reverse strand, counting down.
TTATAATACATAAATGTTAAACTTAAGGAAAATTATGCTCATTTATGCACTTAGTAATTGGTTTGAGCTCCATCCATCCATCCATCCACTCATCTGCTTATCCGGGGCAGGGTTGCAGTGGTAACAGGCTAGCAAGCATTCTGGGTCTTCCCTGAGGTCTCCTCCCAGACGGAAGTGCCTGGAATACCTCCAAGGGAAGGCGACCAGGAGACATCCTGATCAGACGTCCGAACCACCTCAACTGGCCCTTTCGATGCGAAGGAGCAGCGTCTTTCCTCCTTGCTCCCTCTGGATGTCTGAGCTCCTTACCTGATCTCAAAGGCTGAGCCCAGCCACCCTCCAGAGGACACTCATTTTGCCCTCTTGTATTCTTAATCTCATTCTTTTGGTCATAACCCAGAGTTCATGACCATGGGTGAGGTTAGGGAAGTAGATCGACTGGTAAAAGGACTCCCGAACCACAGACGTCATCAGCGTCTTACCTGGGCTAAGAAGAAGAACTGGACTGTTGCTCTGTGGTCCAAAGTCCTGTTTTCAGATGAAAATAAATTTTGATTTTCCCATTGGAAATCAAGGACCCAGATACTACAGGAAGATCAGAGAGGACCAGAATCTGGTTTCCACAGATTTTAGAGAACTTCCTGCTTCATAGAGATATTGATTTCCTTTTCCAGCAGGACTTGGCACCTGTCCACAATGAAGCCAAAACCACCAGAAACTGGTTTGCTGACCATGGTGTTACTGTGTTTGACTGACTAGCCGACTGGTTTAACCTGAACCCCATAGAGAGTCTCTGGGGAAATGTCAAGAGGAAGATGAGAGACACCAGACTCAAGAACCCAGACAACCTGAAGGCTGCTATCAGAGCAACCTGGGCTTCATAACACCCCAGCAGTGCCACGGACTGATTGGCTCCATACAACATCACATAGATGCAGTAATTTGTGCAAAAAGAGCTCCAACCGATTACTGAGTGCATGAATTAGCAGAAACTAGAAGGTCTGCATTTCTGTGCCTTTCTTTTTGGACTGATGTTTGGTAATATTCTAATATTCTGAGTATGTTTTGTATAGGATTAAAACAAACAAAAAAAAGTCTTGAAATATTTCACTTTTGAACTTTTTCATGATATTCTATTTTATAGATGCACTTGTATATAGGGAGACCGCTAACAGTGAGGTAATTAGGCCCTGAATAAAGAAATATTTAAATGTAGGCACAGCTGATTCCATTCTTAGCTGTAGAAGATATCAGATCTGTAGGTCTGTACATTTATTTTGATAAAATGTTTGGCCAAACTGATGATGAAAATGAGGTCATGTGATACAGAGACAACTTGGAAATTGCCTAACAGAATTATTCAGTGGGAAATAAAAGAAGAGCTCTGTACATAAACCTGTGTATTTTTTGTTAAAATATGTGAAACAAAAATATTTCAGCTCTTACAGAGAACAGTTTAGGTACCTACAGCAGTCATGGTTCAGTTTTGGGGCACAGGGTTGGTTCAACAAAAAACATAATGAAAATAAAAGGTTGTGAATGCTTTTTTCAAAGTTTCTCTTGTTTATTAGTTTGAACTGACAGCAGTGACAGTTTGGCTTGTTCTGTCTTTTGTTGCTTAAAATACCTGTGATAGTTGGTCCGTAGTGTATTGGACAATGAATTGAAAAAGACCAAAACATCATGATGAACAATAAAAAGCAACACAGAAATAAAGAACATCCCCTGATTTGGAATTATAAAACAAATACAACAGGACAGAACTAAATAGATGTATGCACCCTGGAGCGACGTATCATGTTCATGATTTATAAAAACACGTCGTCGTTACAGAACAGCGGGGGATGTTACAGCTATGAAATGAGGTTTGTCATACCCCATACGTTCTCAGCAGAGAGGAGAGTAAATCTGTCTCTCTCAACCCCACTAAAGCACGTGTTAATCCACCACTTGAACCGTACCTGACCTGCAAACCACCTACTTTCTCTATATATGAGTGTTCACGTCTGCGCTGAGCCCCCTGAGGGGCCGACCTCTCTGCTAGGAGCAGATAGAGAGCAGTCCAGAGGGCTCTCTGTCTCTATAACTGAGCTCTCACTGCAGCAGGAGCATCCAGGCTAAACAAACACACAATATTTAACTTGGCCCCTCCAACACTCGCCCTCATCGGCCAATCACTGTCTGTGAAATCAATTAAGGGTCCAGCCAGAGCAAACACAGCACATCAGCTCCACCTGGGGAAACTGTTGTTATACGCTACCATCATGCAGAAAATGAGTTTTTGTTTGCCCTCTCTTATTCAGTTCCAGAAACAAATATTTGATTTTTGATGAGCTTGGGTGGCTTATTGATAGGATACCTGAGGCAGGTACACTAAAGCTGGCTATACTGCTGGATTTCTATACAAGGACTGTCATTATACCAGTTTAAACTTTGATATGAATCAACTAAAAAAAATCACTGTTTTGATGTTACAATGACAAAAAATAAGTCCTAGGCACCTAATTTCCCCAAAATTAGGCTGCACAGATACCGATACCAGTATCAGGTATCTATGAAGAATCCAGGCCTCAGTGCTCAGACTCATAAAAAAATGGTTGTTTGATTTGACTAAGTGGGAAAGTTGGAGGAGATACTTTATAAGTAGTATCAGTGTTAAATGAGTACTTTGATAAATTGTCTAACCATGCTCCTTTTCCATCTGCTTCCAGTCATTCTCCCCTGACTGTTGTGCTGAAAGTCTGCTGCTCTACTGCCTTCTTTGTCATGTGACCGTGGTGATCAATCAGATGTAGCAAGCCGGCACACAGACACAGTCATTCAGAGTCCTCATTTCTGCATTAAACCAGAGAATGGCAGAAATAAACAGCAGCTTTGTGGGGCAACTTTCCCCAAAATGCAAAGTTAGATGTTAGGCATAATAAGGATATTAAGCCATTTGGCCACTTTAGAAACCCTTTCCACCACTTTCTATGCCCATTTTTGTTAACCTTGCAAAGCAGATGGATACGCCCATTTCCTTGTTTTTCACTGGTGAATCCATCTTGCAAAGCTCCCATCTGAACGTTTGGAACCGGTTAGAAAGTGACAGGACCAATCAGCGACGAGGGGCAGTACTTTCAGACACAGCAGAGTCGTGACGTAAACAAGCAGCAGCAATATGGTGGAAGAGCTTAGCGTGGATGCTGCTAAAGCGCCAGTTTTATCAGAACTTGATGACATTTTTTTTTTAAAAGGAGAATAAAGAACAGCAGTGAGTTGTTTTCTGTTTTCTTTTTTTGTGTTTTGTTGCTCTGATTGGCCCGTAGAGATGTGACAGACAGAACGTTCATCCAATCGCACTCCGAGTTTTTTTTTCAAAGGCTCTGCCTTTTCTCAAATGTTTCCTATTGAAGCGTGTCAGGTTACATTTTTGTCACATTTAGCCAATTTTTAACCACTTTTAACCCATGTTTGCCACCTTTAGCCAAGTTATTCACTTCTGCCAGCCAATTTTAACTCATTTTTTCCCACTATTTTTACCAATTATTTCCACTTCTGAACTGGTTTTAGCACTGTCTGCATATTCTTTTGCTTCTGTTGACCCAGTTTTGCCACTTTAAAGACATTTTGGCACTATTAAGCCACGTTCTCACTTAAGTAACCCTTTCTGCCATTTTCAGCCCATTTTTAGTCACTTTTAACCTATTCTTGTTAACTTTTTACCTGTTTTTTTGCATCTGTTGACCAATTTTGCCACTTTAAACTCAACTTTACATTTTGAAGAAGGCTGTATACTACAGCATGAATAAAAATATAGTTACATTAATGAGAGTGGTTTTAACTCAGGTTATAATTAAAATATTATCACAGCCTGACTTTACAATGGACCACAAGTTTCCTGACCTCCATGGTCATGAATTTATTTAACATTTAAAAAATCTAGTAATAAGTTAATATTCTGAATTATCAAGTAAAGTGAATTTATGTGAGTCTGGATAGCTATGAGGGTTTACAGTGTCCAAACAACCTGTTAATACTCCTCTGCAAACTTCAACACTTGGCATTGATACTAAATATTTATATTATGATATACCTGTTATAGTTCTGAATTGATTACGTCATAAATTCTCGTCACTAAGAAGAATTATTAAATACAGGTTTGCGCACCCTGAGGCTTTAATAATAAAAATCAGTCACAAATAATTCATGATTTCCCGAGGTTTCACAGTAACACTGGTGTTTTGTCAGTGATTCGTGTGGGATCATGGCCGTAATTACCGCCACAGCATCAACATTTCATGAGCACTCTTGTGTTCGTGTCATAGTTGAAAGGCAACCGCCAACAGCTTCTCTGCTGTCAGTCCCACCAGTGCCCTCTCTCCTCTCAGACTGTGAGCCCTCAGATTACAGTGAAGGTTATCTCTCCTAAACGAGGCAAATGCCTCTGAAAGTACAGATGGGTGTTTACAGTCATTTCAGGGTTCCTGTACTGTCATTACAATATGAACCTGTGCTCTCAGAGTGCTGGTCATCAGTACTTTAGATTAGAAGAGGATGATATGGAAATTTGGTTTATTTGGGATGCAGATGGACTTGTAGTTAGGTCACACCCCATGTGTGCGGGCAGCCCGGGTTCAAATTCAGCCTGTGGCTCCTGTCCTGGATGTCTCTTCCCAACTCTCTCATCCCTGTTTCTAATTCTATCTACTTTCCTCCTCTGTCAATAAAGGCATTAAATACCTAAGATATTTGTTTAAAAATGAGGGTTATTAGCTGCATCTAATGTGTGAATTTAAAGAAAACATCAACAGCTGTGCTTTGCTGAGTTACCTTCTTTTGGAAACGTTAACAGTATGGATGAGTGCACTGAACTAAACCATTTGAAATGTCAGACTTCATAGCTAAGCCAGGGTGTGCACAAATTAAAATAAAGAGAATAAAGTAGAAGGACTTGAAATAACTTTTAGTGATAAATAACTCAATGACTGCAGAATAAAGGCAAAAATGGGTTAAAAGTGGCAAAAATTGGCCAAAATAATGATGAAAGAGTGGCAAGAATGGGTTAAATGTGTGAGAAATTGGCTTGAGGTGGCAAAAATGGGCTAAAAGTTACAAAAGGTTGCATAAAAAATGGGCTTCTTTGACTTGAGAATGATGGATGCCACTGTGCTCTGGGGAACCTTCAGCGAAACAGATTTTTTGTGGTCCTCTTTGCAGTTCCTTTGACCTCATGATTTGGTTTTTGCTCTGATATCATTGTCAGCTATGAGACCTTCTATAGAGAGGTGTGTGCCTTTCCAAATCATCACCGATTTACCACAGCTGGACTGTCACGACCAGCTCGTTGAGGGTTTAAGTAACATAAAAAACCAGCTGGTGTTGGTCAATTAAAGTTATTTATTACAAATATAAATTTGTGTTTAACAAAGTGAGACAAAATGAAAGGACCGCCGAGAGTTGCTCAACTAACAACCAAATGAAACAGAATCTAACTAATGTTTAAAAATGTACTACTTTGTGAAACAAAATTGAACAAAACTCCTAACTAACTACACTTACTAACCACATCTAACAACAGAAGAACAGCACCCCTGAACCTAGTGTGACTAAACAAACTTACCAAAACGTACATGTGAGTGTGTGCCTAAACTAAACTACCTGGCCCAGTGCATCAAAACGAGTGCCTCCACAAACAGAACCTTAACACAAGTTCAAAACACTAAACAGAATTCTAAAAAACTAAAACGAAGCTGCCCAGACTGAAGGGTGGCCAGGCTTTTATAAGGGTTGGGCTGATTGTTGTCCTCTGATTGGCAGATTGGTTTGGCTGCAGCTGCTCACTGATCAGCTTCACCTTCATCAGCAGCAGCACGGGTGTCAGGGGTCAGCCTAGAAGAGCACCCAAGCCACTCAAACACACACACACATGCACAGACACTCACAGGAGAAACTAGTTACACATGAGAGAGGATATGCGGCTGTGGCCGTAACATGGAATCTTATCAAGGTGTAGAAACATCTCAGCAATGATCAAGAGAAATGGAAGGAACCTGGGCTAAATCATATTTTGATTTCTGTAGCATCAGTCTGCACCATAACAAAGTTGAGAAAAGTTAGGGGGGTCTGAATACTTTCTGAATGCACTGTAGATCAACCCTCGAACATCAGAGATGAATGCCAAAAACTGTACTTACAGCCATGTAACAGAAAGTGGATTAGAAAGCGCTCTCTCTCCCCTGACTGAACATAAAAGATGGAAGTATGAAAGTATTTTCTGTTTTAAGCAGTGAAAGGGCCACAAAATCTATAACACAGCTTTAATTTGCAGCATCATACTGCAAGTTGTGTGCAAGGTTTGAGTGTGTGACGTAATATATCAGTTTACTTAACCTGCAAAGCAGATGGATTGGCCTGTTTCCATGTTTCTCACTGGCTAATCCATCTTGCAAAGCTCCTGTCTGAACCATCTGGGCCCGGTTAGAAAGTGACTTTTGGGCACGACGGAGTTGTGATGTAAGCAAGCAGCAACAAGACGCCGGTGCAATTATGATGGAAGACATTAGCGTGGATGCTGCTAAAGCTCCAGTTTTATCAGAACTTGACGACATTTCTTTGTTAAAAGAAGAACAAAGAACAGCAGTGAGTTGTTTTCTTTTCAAAAATGACAAAAGTGGTGTACTGACATGTCTACAGTTGTTGTTATGCAGTTCTCTATGGAGTTTACTCCTTGGTACTGGCTGTGTCATGTGTTTTGTTGCTCTTATTGGCCCGTAAAGATGTGACAGACAGAATGTCCATCCCTTCGAGTTTTTTTTCAAAGGCTCTGCCCTTTCCTTAACACTGTCTATGAGTGGTTTACCAGATGGATGTGTGAAACAAATCCATTCAGCATATCATGATATCAGATTACAATATTCGAGGAAACAAAAATGACAGAATCAGTGTTAAAGACCTTTACCTCATGTCCGTACTAAATACTAGAGAACCAAGGAACTGTGGAGCTCACACCCATTCCCCTTTTAAAGGGGACATGTTGTGCAAAAATCACTTTTCTAGGCTTTTCTAACAAAGCAGGCCCTCCCCGCCTGGAAGAAAGTTCAGCCCTCCTCTCCTGATTGCAGCTGAGAGGAGGATCAGGAGAGCCACATTCATTAAGCCACATCCATTTCCTGAGAGGGGCGGAGTCAGGGGCAGAGTCAGACAGCTAATTAACATTTAAAGCCACAGATACAGAACTGTAGCTGTAATCACAGCCTATTCTGAGCAGGGCTGAAACACATACAAAAATCCTATACTGGAGTGATTTTTCAGCAACAGGCATGTTTTGGAGACCTCTGAGATTGATAGAAACTTGCCTTTAAAGGGTACAATATGTCCCCTTTAAAACCACCAGATGCATGTGTAGAGAAGAAATCACTGGGATGGTTGAGGAGGAGTGGCAGAGAGTGACAGAGAGAGAATGAGAGCAGCGAATGAGCCAACCGAGGAGGAAATGGAGGAAACTCAGTGATTTAGAGCCCTTTAATTACTTAGAATGAGAAGGGTTCGTTTCCTTCATTACCGCAGAAAATCTTGACCGTTATTTGCTAAATCAAAAGTGATGTCCCCGGGGCAGTGGTAACGGCAGTGATCTTGAAAAACCACTGGCAGAGAGGGCAATTATTACTCCCCCATAGCCTCTTTCAGTTCTTTTATTTTTATCTGCTCAATGTCGTTGAAACCTCGGCTTCATTGTAAATGAGAGTTCTCCTGAAATGTGTTTCCAGAGGAGTCAAATAAATAAATGATGATGACGATGATGATAGTGTGCACAGCAGAGCATTTTAAGCCCTCATAGTAGAGCGTGGCCTTGATTTGATTTTTTTTTTCCTCTCTTTATGACCACTCCAGGGTTTCATACGTCTGGATGAAATACAAAAAATACTGGCTGGTGATTTCCATAAAAAATTCTCTCTATGTGCCGCCTAATTCACTCAAAAACTGCCTTCACATGTTGAGAGCTGAGGCGTGAATTTGACTCCATCTAATTGCTGTGTTGGTACACACTTGTCATGTCACATATTTGAGTTTTTACTGTCGCCACCTCACACTGCTGTCGGTGTCGAAACACGAAAAGTGCCTGAGATGATTTAATCCACTGCACACCTGAACCACTCAGGTCCCGGGGGTTTTTACTCGTAGCATTTCACAGTCAGGCGCACGCCGCTAATGCAGCCGCTGGCAGCTACAGCACACTCAGAGTGGGATTATATCAGCTGTAACGCTAACAGGGAACGCTGCCAGCCACTTTGTAGCTCGCAGTATACTTTATAGTGACAGTCTAGATTGGATTCTTACCAGTGCAGTATACACCTCATAAATGTTTAATCTCCCTCTCTGGTTGTTATTGATACAGTCAGGGAGGGGTGTTAAAGCAATCAGTAGACACACGAGAACGCTCGCTCCTCTGCATGCATGCACAGTCTTGATGTTGATATTCATGTAATAAAGCTTTTCTGCATTTGGAGGGGGGTTAAAGCTCGACTTCTCTCTCCGGCAGCTCTGTTCACTTGCTACAAATAGAGACGATCACAGCAGACAATTTGTCGGTGCATGATTTGAGGTGAGTTATCAGCAGTTTAAATCATAGAGGCTTCAAAAAGGGGGAATTTATCTGCCAGAGATAGCAGATAGAAACCTTTGAGTGGATATAGGGCTGGGAAATATAGAGGAAAAAATACAATTTTAATGTCTTTTTTTATCTAGAAAGTGATACACAATACGTCTCAATACTTTTTTCCCTCTCATTGAGGTACAGTGCCTAAAAAAGGTATTCACCCCCTTGGATGTTTTACCCTTTTAATGATTAAATGAATCAATCATGGTCAATATAATTTGACTTTAAAGACAAAAAAACCCTCTTTGATGTTAAAGTGAAAACAGATTTCTACAAAGTATTGTTAATGTAATAAAAATTTGTAATCTAAAATAAGTGGCTTTAAAGTGACGTAATTCAACAGAGGTCCAGCCAATTGGTGACTGTAGTATAAACACACCTGTGTCTGGAAGGTCCAGTCACTGGTTAATCAATATTCCTGGCTACCATTACACCATGAAGACAAAAGAACACTCCAAGCAACTAAGAGAAAAGGTTATTGAAAAGCAAAATTCAGGAGATGTATACAAACAAACTGAACATCACCCTAAGTTCAGTTTAATCCATCATTAAGAAATGGAGAGATTATGGCTTGTGCTTTATATCCACGAATATGTGAAACAAGACCTCATTGTTGGATGTAACAGCAAAGAGATTCTTTGTCTTTCGCACATAAACACACAGTGTCTAAGATCCACTGTTTCTTAAAGCAAGTGTCCCCTTCTCATCATTTTGACTTTAATCTCGAAATTGTATTTCAACTTTATTCGTGAAATTTCGACTTTATTCTCTTCGTTACGACTTTAATTACGACTTGTCCAAAATTATTTTAACCTTCAAAGGTGTCCCTAATCCTCTTCCATAACAAACAAGTACGTTTTCTTGTGAGTGTGTTTCAACAAAGTTTAGTTGTTTGCCGACTCAGTCTAACCTGACATGCCAGATGGACTTGTTTCACACATCCATCTGGTAAACCTTACATAGACGGTGTTTGGGAAAGGGCAGAGCCTTTGAAAAAAAACTTGGATGGTGATTGGATGAACGTTCTGTCTGTCACTTCTTTACGCGCCAATCAGAGCAACAAAACGTGAGCTGCAACCGAGGTGTGCCGTTATCGAGGAGTAAACTCCATAGAGAGCTGCAAAATGTGACCCATGGCGACTGTAGACATGTCAGTACACAACTTTTGTCATTTTAGAAAAGAAAACAACTCAGTGCTGTTCTTTGTTCTTCTTTAAACAAAGAAGTGTCGCCGTTGACGTTGTGACAACGTCAGAGCAGACAGGGTCTCGCTGAGATTTTGCCTCCCTTAAGAGTGCCCGGACCCCAGGTTGGGAAACAATGATTTAGGCAGTGCACAGGAGTTTGCATGCAATATTTAGATTATCTTGTGGTCAATAAGCATATAATTGTAAGTGGTTCTTAGTTTAAATAATCTAGTTACTGAGCATTAGGCCTGGCATTTACTCTATATTTTCCTAAATCAACATTAACATAGACTTTACTAATATGAATGTGAATGTCTCAGCCTCTTTCTCATTTGAAAATATACACTGATATATCTTAAAAACTTGACCTGTTGCCCAGCCCTAAGTGGACGTTCTGAATGAGAGAAAGGAGGAAATTAGGATTACACAGTTACAGAAAAAGAGACAAAAGACTGAGTAGACGATTTCTTCTTCCTCAGCTTTGTTTGCAGAGGGTGGATAAATTTCTTTCCCACTGTGAGAGTGTTTTTCCACGCTGACTGAAGCACAGCAGGACTGAGCTGCAATTAGGAGATGAGGAGAGGAGTATGGAGTGACTGTGGGGGGGGCAAAGAGCAGGCGGGGGGGCGCCGACAAAGACGTCTCTGGTGGTGAAGAGTGGGATCAAAATCAAGGCTAGCTTTAAGGAAGAAAGGGAGGAGAGGGATGTGGGTGTAGGGATGAATAAAAAACCCTGAGTCCCTTATCTAGCAATTTGTAGGGTATGCTATCATGAGTTTCTATAATCCTCAACTTCATCCTCCAAGACATACACACAATCACACACTCCATATACTCACACACACACACACACACACCCCCACACACACACACGCACACACATTAATCTTATAGTTGCTCCTGGTCTGTATGCACGTGCTGAACAGGGAGTTTGAAATACACATGCATGAACAGATGCTAACATGCATTATGCAGGAATGTATAGATTCTTAATGTAAGCATCTGTCAAGGATCCACTAGATATTTAAAATGCATGTATGAATACAAACATGGTATCAAAGTTTTTCTCAGATCACGTCTAAAGACTACTGATCAGAATTTGGCTGAGAGCTGCACACACAACATCGGGTTGGTCGACCCAGAACAGCATGCTAGTGTTGTCTGAGTCAGAATCAGCAGAAGCTAAAGCTCTGTTATCTCTTTGTGTCAATCAGGCATAAAGTGTGATGTAGAAAATGTTTCACTGTTTCTATCAAAGCTAGTGATTTGCATAGATGCAGATAACTGTGTGTGCGAACAGAGTTAAACTTCCCTTTTTACCCGTAAAACAAGTTTGCAATGCAAAATGATGCCTCTGCAACGTAAGCTAGTGTTATATTGTAAAAGAGCTTAACTCCCCCTGCCTCACCAATATTCAACATAATAATGATTGATGATTTTCTCTGTTTGACAATGAGAACAGATAACAGATATCTGTGCTACTGACAGTGGTTTATGCTTACCTTACTTGCTGATGGCCATTGTCTGCCAAAAGATACAATATCAGCTGATACTGCTGCTAAACCAGTGCATTGTTTAACACCACCAAGGTGAGACGAAAGCCAGCAAAGCCAGTGAACTATCCAGATTCAATGTGTGCCATCCAGCTGATTTATCCTACAAATCTACAATCTGAAATGATTATGCCAGGTCTGAGAACAGACCAGACCAATCAGGGTGGTTTGAGGGGAACGAGGCAGTAGCTACGGGTTAGGGATGTGGGGTTAGACAGTTAAATTCGTCATTGAAATTAGCTGGCGCGAGATTTAAGAGTCAGTTAGACTAATTACTAGAGCCCGACCGATATTTGGGGCTGATGCTGATACCGATATTGGGGGCTAAAAAAAGACGTTAACCGATATATCGGCCGATATATGAAATATGAACATTGATATACACAGGATATATACTGTACATGAACACAAATTGTTTTATTTTTATTATCTTTGTTTAGTTCACAAAGATGCAACTCAGACGACGTTAAAACGCTGTATAATAGTCTTCTATTAGATAATGGTGGACATGTGAATTAACAGTTACATTTATCATTGTTTATTTTCTATTCCTGTATCTCTACTCCTCTAAGCAGTCGAGACGTAACTGGTCGACTACAACTCCCACAATGCTTTGCATGTCGAACAAATATGGCTGCCCACTGAGGAAAGTCAAAGTACATGATCGAAAATGGATTAAAAAGACGCTTATTATCAGATGAAACGCTGTGGATTTAATCTCCAAAGACCCTGAAAAGTCACCAAAGTTCCGGGCTCACTACAGTGGCGTCCGTTAGAGAAACGGAGACATCGATGGTAGCAAACGAACAGCAAAATGGTCAGCTTTCAGAGGAAAAAAGAGAGTAAGTTTCTATGACTTACGGTTCAAAAGTTATCAACATTTTTATAAACTGTGTCACGTATTGTTATATAGGACAACACTGTCCTCAGAGACTCTGGAAAGTCAGCCAAGTTCCGGGCTTACTAGAAAATGTTAGTGCCCACGACTTACGGTTCAAACCTTACCAAGTGATTTATAAAGGGATGTATCCGTGCCACATGAGCTCTAAGGGTTAATATATCGGCTACATATTGGCTGATGTTGATTAATCTGTGATACGCTATAATCAGCCCGATTAATCACCCTGCCGATCAATCGGTCAGGCTTTACTAATTACAAATCATTTTTTACAAACACAGGCCTGAAATCACGATCTATAATGCCCTTTTAACTATGATGGACCTCCTGCAGCTTCAGTTAATAGCCGCTGCCTCCTGTCTGAGCTTTCCCTCGGCACTTCACCGGACATAAATATGAGAAACACTCTGTTAGCTTAGTGGTAACAGTGTAGTAGGAACGGCACAGTTTGAAAGTTTGTGAGTAGTTAATGGAAATAAACTGGTATGTTGGCTGTTGAGAGTTGAACTCACATATAAGGACTACCAAAGTGGAAAGGCGATAAATATAAAGGCACAATGTGAATCAGCAAAGAGGAACGAAGTCTGGCAGAGCTAGCTGCTAATGTTAGCCACGCTGCAGAGAGTATATCAGGCTCACATCACACCCGCTGGCACAATGACCCTGTAAGGAATTTGACTGTTTTTTAGGGATTTTCTCCTCTTTAGATTTAATGAAATTTAAATGAGTGTTTAGCCAAATGGGGAAATAAACATGTAGGAACATCCTTGGTTTGGTTGTTCTGAAAGCCAGTATACAGTGGCTGCTGTATACAGTTAGCTCAGATGTAAAGCTAGCAAAGAGTCATACTGAAGGCTTTAACTGGCTGTAAAGACGTTTTTGCTTTTGCTTCGGCATGAGTTTGTTTCACTTACCAGTATACCATCTAATAAAACAGTTCGCCCAATCAGATGGATGCGGGTAACAGAAGTTTGGCACAGCCAGGACTCTTTAAGAGCTGGTTGCCCAACCAAACTGAGCAATCAGGAGAGAAAGGCATTAGTCAGGGGGGACCAAGAACCTGATGGTCCCTCTAACTGAGCTCCAGAGATGGGACAAAGTTCCATAAGGACAATCCATTGAGTTTGGTTTATGGCAGAGTGGCTAGACAGAAACCTCTCCTCAGTGCAAAACACATGAAAGCACACTTGGCTTTTTCTATTTGGGGTACCGAAGCGAAGCACAAAAATCTGTATAATGGTATGATAGGCATCATTTGTGTTAGTACCAGTATGTTGTTGATACTGGATTTCATTGCTAGGGGTCGCCTGATGATCAACCTGGCCCATTATTGAGGCCGATATATGGCCGATTATATCGACTTTTATTTTTTTAGATAATCAATAGAATTGATAAACATAAAGTGGGCTTCTTTGGCTTCACTGCAAGATGAGTCTTCCTCTCTGGCTTCATTTTGCAGTGTAAAAGTCAGATGAGTAGAAAAGTGCTACACAAGCTCAAGTCCATGAACCAAGTCCATTCAAAACGACAACTACAGACTTTTATTGTGAAGGATTTGTTGGAAGTGCCATGTTTATCATTGATTCAGCTTTAGGACGTGTTTACAGCCATCTTCGCTGTCACTCTTTATTAGGGCTGGGCAATTAATCGAAAATTAGATTAAATCACAATATGGCCTGCTGCAATTTTCAAATCGCAGAAGTTGCAACATTTCTTTAACCTGAAATTTGAGTCAAAATACCAGTTTAAAACCTTTTGCATCAGCAGAGATGTTATACATTACATATCATGCAATCATTCAAGACCAATACAATAAATCATATCTAGTTTGCAAAATGAGTCAAACTCTTCACAGTAAGATATAACTTCAGGGGAGGCGCGGAACCATTAACCATTAAAAGGTGATTTCCTTTGCTAACTTTTGCTGTGCATGGGGAAAATTGGACAACATTATAGTTAATGTAGAGTTGACTATTAAAGTTAGGATTTTCCTGCATTGGTCCTGATGATGCTCAATTGCCACAGTGTTTTATTAGCAAAGATGTACATGATAACGGCAGCTTAAGGCTGCTTAAGCCCTGAGGTCATATTGAGACAAAAGCACTAAGTCTAGTGACCAAATCAGGGGGATTGTTTGACGAGAAGTAAAAGGAATTTTGGTCACTGAATGCAACTGAGAGTTTTAGTGCCATAACCACTAAAACACCCTGTCGTGTGCAGGTTTTTGCACCAACAATGGCCAAAATGATTACCAGGCAAGGCTGAAGGTAGAGGATGATCTGTTGTTACGTAATCCTGCATCAATAGCATAGGTGCAAACTCATAGTTCCCTCTAAATAAGAAGTTAGAGCATAAAAATCAGGTCGTTCTGGCAATAAGCTGATCACTGAACCCAAATAACTGCTTGCCTTGGAGAGATTGATGTTTAAAAATATATTCTGAACAAAATATAACAATGTTGAAATAAAAACACTTAAAGATAAGACATAAATGTTTGAAAATAAAGTTGTTAAAATCACATTTTTTTTTATGGTGGTGGGGGTCCACGGAATAAATTATTTTCTCTTGGGGGAGGTTCACTTTGAAAAATCCCTGCTTTATAGCTTGTGTTTGTTGTAAAATACATAAGCTGAGGAACTTAAGGAATAATACAAATTGCGATTGCAATATTTGGGGAAAAAAATTGCTATTAGATTATTAGATTATTATTTTCCAAAATTTCTCAGCCCTAGCTGCTTCTTACCTAAGCCCCCTTCGTTAAATCATCATAGACTTGAAACAAGAGTTGAAACTCACATTTTCAAGCAGTTGTAATACAAGTTGCTGCAGCTCGTATTAAAGCCATAGACACTCGCATGCACACTCGCTTCATATTGCTGATATTACAGACATTAAACGTAGAAAGGAGAGGACTCACCTGTTGCACTATTTACTTGAGCTTCGCATGAATCACTGGGATACAAATGAGTGAGGTTTGGATTGTTATATGACTGCTCTTTAGTGTCTGAGTGAAACACGCTGATTAATGGAGTTGAATGGGTCAGCGCCATCAATATATCCAATATAGAAATAACGTAGATATCAGACCCAATACCTATGTATATTCTATTATATTTATTATTATCATTTTATTATTATTTTATTATTATTATTACTATTATTTATTTTTCTATCTAGGTGACTGGATCTGAGCTTCTACAGTACCCATTTACACCATTCACACACTAATGGCAGAGGTTGCTTTGGAGAATTGGCCAATCCCATTCACACTCATCAATATCCATTTAGATGCCGCTGATGAATCAGTGGGAACAAATCGAGGTTAACTGTCTTGCCCAGGGACACATAGATATGTGACTGCAGGAGTCGGGGATCTAACCCACCACCTTCCCATTATGTAATTTTGTTTGCTTCAGTAAGTACATTTGGTACCTCATGATAAATGCATATTGATTTCAAATATCAGTCATGAGTCTCACAGATGACTCACAATCGGTATCAGTATCAGCCCTAGAAAACAAACATGGTTTGGCCCCTATTCAGCACTCATCTCTAGCTGTTTTCATCTCCACAGCTGTTTATTTTTCCATCTCCACACTTACCTCTACCAGTCATTTATATACTGCAGTTTCTCAGTGTCTCATTAATTTTTGAGGATGTGCACAGCCAACGTGTCAAACTGACACTGAGGACGTGTGGCAGCCATGATGCGTCCACTTATGCATAGTTAACAGCAGGTATATCTCCTGCCATCAGTATGGCTAGGCTGGTGATCACTCAGGTTTGAGCTTGGAAATACCAACAGTACCTCTGAAATTTAGCTTCAAGTTGCTGTGTCCATGTAGGGAAAGGAAAAGTAATCCACCAGCAAGAAAAGTGATGAAGCATCACACCAAACAAGGCACTAAAAATCAAACTAATTTGTCTTTATTGATGGTAACCGAGGAAGATGTTGCACATTAATGAGCCTCTAAAATCCACTTTTGTAGCAGTTTTAAACAATCCACTTTCTGCATTTTAACATCAAGAGACTTCCAGAAACGTCCTCAGTCTTCACAGTGCAAAAACAGTAATCATCCCCAATTACATAAGAGTAAACCAACCACAAGAACTGTCAGCTTTTTTTATACTCCGGCCTTTATTTGAAGACCAAGTACGGGAGCTTGTTTGGCCATGTTTCTTGCAATTTAGGTTAAATGCAAAATCCTCACTGTTCTTTGAGGTTTTAAGACCCATAAGACTCTATATTACATAATTAGAAAGCTACTGTGGGTTTGGGTTTCCAGAGGCTTTAATTCTGCACGTTTCATCATGTAGGCAATTAAAACCCTGTGCAGTGAAAATAAATTCCATGCAACAAAATGAAAATGTCTCATAAAATCATTTGAAAGGGCTCTGTAAACATTGCTGCTGAGTTTGTGTTTTCTCAGAGATGTGGAGGCTTTAGTTCTCCGGAGTATCTTGGGTCCACAGCGGAGGTTGTGAGTAAGCCGTGTGGATTATGAACATGTGCAGATGCGCCTTGAGGGCAGAGAGATGTGAAGGTTCCTGGTCAGAAAGCTCAGTGATGACGGCTGAGTAATCTCTTTAGCTTTCTATTTCTGTGTGTTTGGCCTTTTACCTATCGAGCCCACACTAATATCCTCCCTGCCATTAAATACCAAACTGCACCAGAGAGGAAAAGCAGATAGTCGTCGGAGGAGGAGAGAGATGAGGAGGAGGAAGAGGGGGGGTTTGGTGAGAGATATGAGCAGATGGGCGTTCTGTTTGAGCGAGGTAACTTGATGAGAAGAGAGAGAGTGAAAAAAGAGGTGGTTTCAGAGGTACAAGGAAGTCAGACAGATGGATTTACAAGACGAGGGGAAGGAAAGGACAGATGGAGAGAAGAGATGGAGAAGATTTACAGATGGATACGATGGCCTCTGTTAGCAGAATGCATCTGTGAACATACATGTAGGACATTGGCAGGGCCATGGTCTGCATTGATGTGCTTTTGCCCTGAACAAACCCCCCATGGCATGTCTGGTCCACTGGCTTAATTAGCTGAATGCATCAGTACTCATCCTGGTCCCATATGGATCCTCCACACCTGGTGCCGTTCATTTCAAATTCACTGAGCACATCCAGTCTCAACATAAATCATCCTTTTCACACTGTCATGTTTGCCTTTCTCGCCAGACAAATAGATGAGTGTTAATGAGTGAAACCTGCATCAGCACACTGTGTGTTTGCCTCGAGGTGTTACACTAATTTACTCTGTGTGTTTTTCTTCTGCGGCAGGATGAGTGAAGGATCTGAGGGATGAGCTGAGAAGCAAGTTGGATGTGTGTCTGTGCATGAGCTGGTTGGCATGAGTAGAAATCCCACTAAGGCTGGCTACAAACTACATGCTTTGAAATCTTCATCAACTTGAAAAAGGTGTGAAAAACAGGCATTAAGAAAGTTTTGACCGCTTTTTAAAATCATAGCCCTCCAAATGAATGTAATTAATTAAGATAATACCTGTGTTAAACTGGTGCGTCCCCAGTTAAAACTAAGAAAAAGCCTGAATTATAAGAACACAGTCTTCATTGCTGGCACTTTCATCCAAAGTCGGCAAAGGCCAAATTATCTGATGGTTCTAAAAACTGGCCGTTTTCGAATTCGCCTGCTATATTAGCAGTGCGTACTGATTTGCCCAAAATGTAGTATGTAGTATGCGAACAAATGCGAAAGTTGCAGTATGTGAAAAATACCCGGATGACGTACTGATTCGGGAAGATTCACAGTATGCATCTGACCAGTCTGCTTCGCCTACTGTTACCCACAATGCAAAGCGCCAGGTCAGTTTGTAATAGCAGAGAGTGGCAGAACTTTCACCGGAGCGGCTGACGGTTACAAAAAGCGCCATTACCTTTTATCTTTACCTTTTTAACATGTACTATAGCAAAATAAGTTGTGATAAGGTCACTTTTGTTTTTGTTTTGCCGTTATGGCTCATAACGGCCGGAAAGGTGCTGTCAAGTGTGTCCTTTCACTGCACTATACATGCTAAGGTAAAAACAACGGCTGTAAAAACCCAGAAAAATCAAATAAAAACAATGCCCAGATTTTTTTGTACGTAAATGGATGGAAACACTGTAGCATCGTTGAATATTGACCAGGGTATGATGTACTTCTGTACCGGAAACCAGATGAACCAGGCCAAGCATACTACACAATAACGTCCAACTGGCAGTCATACTGCATACTACTGTCGAACGCAGTACGCAGTGCGCAATACATACTGGGTTTGGCAGGAGTATGCAGTAGGACAATTCAAAAACAGCCACAGTCTTGATTAGGGGTGTGACAAGATCTCGTGCCATGAGATTTCGCGAGATCAAAACATCACAAAATTTCTCGTCAAGTAAGAATCCATCCTTACTAAAAATAATACCAAAGTGGAAATAATGAAAGATTACAAGGATGCCCTGGACTCTTTAAAACTGTTGGTTTGACAGCTAATGAAGAAACAGAGCTGATCCGTGATCCCCCCACCCCCTCCTCCGCATGCACTACTTGGGGCCGCCCATGATCTGCCAATGCATGATGCGTTTATCATAACTGTCTGAAATGACAAAATGCTGGTGCTGGAAATCTGTGGAGTCTCTGTGTGGAGAATACAGCGTTTGTTTAGTTCATGTATGCGCACAGATTCACCCTTAGTGCCGGTATCTGTGACTTTGTAACTTTGATTCAGCTGCTGCTTCGTCATGTGTCCTCCTCGTCTCACCGTCTGTCAGTCACACATCCATCAGCTGTTGCCTGTGTGTATCATCAACCAGAAGCTTAACAAGAGTAGCGCAACAGGCCGTTGTAGTAAACTTTGCAACTCCGTTTAAGCGCCGTAGAGTCCACTGTTAGTTCCAAAAAACAAAGTTCTAGCCCCAGTTATACTCGCCCTGCTTGTTGTCTGACAACAGACACAGCAGAGACACACACTTGCTCACCAACACACACACATGAACACACGTGTTCATCTGTGAATCGTGTCCAACACTGTCAAAGCTCATATGAGAAAAAGACAACAAAATGATGAAATAATCTATTTCTGTGAATTACGGCTAACGTCTTATTGACAGAAATCCTTCTTTGAGTGATTTAAATATGGATGTCCTTAAAGAGGATGAGAAATAGTTCGATTTTACTGATGCAGCTCCTTTTATTTCAGTCTGTTGTAAACAGTGCTTAGAGTACTTTCAAAGTCGTCCAAATGCTTTTATTATTATTGTAGCTGTAGCAGTGAGTGCATAGTGTAGTAAAATAAAGATGTGGTAGACTATTAAAATGAAAGGTTTGATTTGAAGAGCATTAAATGTACAGTTTGAGTCAGAGTTAAACAAGACAAGTTGTGTGTGAGCATTAATAGCCTATTCAGTATAAGACGAGTTAGTTTAAACATTTCTGAATTGACCTTAATGCTTTGAAATTATGACATTCAGCCACATAAAGGACATATTATCCACCCATGTGTTTTTTTTTAATTAAAAAAAGTGTAAAATCACATCTGGTCTGGTCTTAGGCACCTAAATCTTGTCTCATCTTGTGAGATAAGCGTATCGTCACATGCCTAGACTTGCTAGATCTTTGTTATGGTGTAAGGTGTGCTAAGAGTGAGAATGAAGATTGAAACCCAGGTCCGCAAAGAGTAGGTTCTGTATTTTTCAAAACCCTAAATATCATTTAAGCTCTTCTATATTGCTTCTGAGTCTCTATTAAAGCTCTTTAAAAAAAAGGCATCAGACACAGACAGAAAGGTCTCTGAAAAAATGGCGTCCGACTTCAGATGAGAAAGTCTCAGGAAAAAGATGAAAATGTATCAGGTAACAGGCATCAGATTCTGGAAGAGAAGGGCTGTGAATTAAAGGTGTTTGAGTCAGAATAAAAACAGGGGAAAAGGCCTCAGACAAAGAGGTATCAGGGAGAAAGGCGTCTGATTTTAGTTGAAAGCTTTCTGGAAACAAATACATCAAACTCAGACAAAGAGGTCCCTAGAAAAAAAAAAACTTTCCTCTTGCTCTAACCTATTCATCATTCACCAGAGAATTGTACTGCAGAGCAAATGACCATGACTCCATGTCTAGTCAATGAGAGCAGTTCCACTGCCCACGCTCCGGTCCAGCACTGGTGCGTCCCTGTAGTGCCACTCTGCTGCGCTTTGTTAGAGATATGCTTCAGGTCTATTTTCAGTGCCAGCCCCTTCCAAACCACATTAAAACAACACAATGCACGGACTCAAGATGGTGAATCGTCACTATTTCAACATTATGTCTCATCCTGCAGCGAGAGCAAAGGGTCACAGAGCTACAACTGCAACATTGACAAGGAAACATCCTTAGGCCATGGGTCTCAGACTCGCGGCCCTCGGCCCGACTGAGGCCCGTGGGACGATATTTTGTGGCTTCCTACTTGACATCAAAGTTTAAGCTAGTGCGGCCTGCGCTTTTTTCTCAAACGCACCTTTTTGCTGAATCGTTGCGTGTGCCATGCTTGCTTTTATATTTTTGTCACTTATGGGCTACCATAGCTCAGGCTCGTGACAGCTTCAAGTTAACCAACATGAATTAGCAACATTAGCCACTTGGTTGAAATGTGATTCCAGTATGAAACCAAGTGCAAGGGAAAAAAATCCTGTCACCCAGCCTTAGTCATGTATTTCTCAAACCTGCCGTGAAGAGAAAGGTTGGCGGCGAGCACAGAAACAGGTGGATCTGGCTGCAGACTTCAAGGGCTGTCGATAAAAGCTTAGAGTCAGACGAAACTATCTCAGAAGAATAGGCGTCAGACGGAAAGGACTATGGAAAAAGGGTGTTATTCTCCAGCTTAAAGTCTCAAGAAATATGTCACCAGACGCACACAAAAGGTCTCAGGAAAAAAGATGTCCGATTTAGATGAAAGGTTTCATGAAAAAAAACATCAGGCTCAGACAAAGAGGTCTCAGAAGAAAAGGCATCAGATTTCAGGCATTAGAAAGACATTTTTTCTATTCAGAAGGGGAACCATTATATGTCAACATCCGTTAACCCGATGCTTTTTTTTCTGAGATCTGTCCTGACTTCGAGGCCTAAGGATGTCCACAAATGGATACTTGGATCCTCTATTCTTTTTTAAACCTTGGAAATGTGACACAAAAATGTTACATAATGGTTTAATACTGGGGAGGCTCCAACTCAATCCGGAGTGGTAAAACTAAAGTATTTCCACCACACAGATGAGGGTGATTTGGAAAACTAATGCTGTGCGATATGCCTCCAGTCCAACTCTAAATTGTGCCTCATATCCTGTGAAACCAGCCTGAATAGGTGAACCTGCATCAGCACTGTGTGTTTGCCACGAGGTGTTCCACTGATTTCCTCTGTTTTTCCTCACAATGACGCGTGAGGGGAGGATCAGAGGAGTGATCTTGGACGAGTTAGTGTGCATTAATGCTCTGGTACAATCGAAACCTCCAGTAAGAGATAACAGACATCACTACGGTGTTTTTGAACTTTCCCTGTTAGCGTACTTCACCGCTGCAGGCTTAACTCTGAGAATCCTCAATGAAACAGAGCAGTTAAAACAATATTTGACTCTGAATCCACATAAAAAGGAGCAGCACTGATTCATCCACCCCAGTCAAATCAGACTAAAACTGAAGTAGCTGTAACCTCCTGACTCATGGTCGCATTACTGCTGTAATTTCACTGACTGGCTCTGTTATTGTGAACATCTCTTTAATGTTTTCTCTTCGTTTTATCTTGGTGTGAACTACAGGGTCAACTAGAACTCGAGCATTTTGGTAGCTTTTAAAAAGAGAGGGGTTTTTATTATGTTTCGTTCTTGTTGCTTGAACTTTAAAGTTTGATTTAATGAAAGAAGTTTTAGGTCTGAACTACAGCTAGTTAAATATTCTAAGCTTGACAAGAATGGCTTTCATTTGGAGCTTTTTGCAAACTCCAAGCAGGCTTTTGTATGTTTTTCACTGAGGAGAGGCTTCCATCTAGCCACTCTACCATGAGCCCAGGTCAGAGAAGGGCTGCAGTGATGGTTGTCCCTCTGGATCTTTGTCCCATCCCCTCACAGGATCTCTGGAGCTCAGTCAGAGCGACCATCAGGTTCTTGGTCACGTCTCTTACTGAGGATCTTCTACCCCAATGGCTCAGTTTGGCCAGCTCTTAGGTAGGAGTCCTGGTTGTACTAATTTCTTCAATTTGGGAGTTATGGAGGCCACTGCGCTCTTGGGAACCTGTGCTAGGGCTGGGTATCGCCACTGATTGCCTGAATTAATTCAATTCCAATTTGATATAAATTCAAGTTCATCAATTTCAGTCACAAAACCTATGTTGCTTCAGCATTTAAGAAATTCTTAGTCAAGGAAAGTTTGAAATACTACAAAGAATGTTCCAACAAGGCACGTTGTTAAAAATATCAAGGTTTGCATTAAAAATTGAAGAAAGACTAGCAGTTTTAACTTAACTATTTTACCGCCATGTGACTCATCTTGATCTGGCCTTTCTTTCTTCCAGCTTGCCTTTGTCTTTATAGTTTTAAATCCAAAATGCAGTCTGATTTCCTCTCTAAGGTTTGGTCATCACTGGAGCAGAGCTGCCAGTCTCCACTGTGTTTCTTCTAAGCCAGAGATTAGCCACTTATTACATGTCTCAGTTGAATTAGTTGTCTCAGTTGTCCCTTGTTGTTAAATGAGTAAAAGGGTTTAAAATAAGTAAATTAGATTTTAACTTAGTTAGAGTAAGTCTACAAGCAGGAGCATCGTCCTTCACGGGCCTTCACAAAACACTTTAAGGCAGTGCTCCTCTTGAACGTAGCGCCCCGAGTATCACCTGTATTGTGTGTGAGTCAGCCCGGTCTGTAACAGCAGCGGCTTAAACGCAGCTTTAGCACTCTCCTCCAAGTCACATGAAGAGTTTGGCTTAGGTTTACATTTGAAGAAGACATATCAGCTGGTATTGATAACGTACCCAGATATCCAAAATAAAATGATTGGGCGTAAGATTCAAACCTTAAATCAGAGTCTGGAGGCTTTTAGAGGTGAGTGCAGGTCAAGTTTCAAGTCTGAGACTCCGGCACAAGGAGGAGATATAATCAAGGTGAATCAGAGACTCAGTTATTTTTACCCCGTCCTGTTTGGTGCCACAGAATTTTGTAATAAAGTCTTCCCCAGAACTGTACCCAGCAACAATTCTGTCTTTGAAAAAAAAGAAGTAGCAAATGACAATTGTTTTAAAAGGGGCATAAAAGGGCCACAAGTGGCAAAAATAGGTGACCATTGTTTAAAAAAAAAAAAAAAAGTGGCAAAAATAGGTGACAGGTGACAAAAAAATGTGGCATAAAAGGGCCAAAAGTGACAAAAAAATAGGTG
The DNA here is from genome assembly GCF_018320785.1 of Cheilinus undulatus. Lineage (NCBI taxonomy): Eukaryota > Metazoa > Chordata > Actinopteri > Labriformes > Labridae > Cheilinus > Cheilinus undulatus. The sequence continues at coordinate 46,688,551 of NC_054871.1, read as the reverse complement.
ACATTTAGAAAAAGTGGCAGAAGGTGGCAAAATAGGTGATATGTGACGAAAAAAATGTGGCATAAAGAGGCCAAAAGTGACAAAAATAGGCAATACGTGACAGAAAAGTGGCATAATAGGGCCAAAAGTGACAAAAATAGGTGACAGTTGTTTAGAAAAAGTGGCATAAAAGGGCAGAGAGTGGCAAAATAGGGAAATGTGACAAAAAAATGTGGCATAAAAGGGCCAAAGGTGACAATAAAAGGTGACAAGTAACGAAAAAGGTGGCAAAAATGGTAATTAAGTGAAAAATGGGATGAATTGTTATAAATGTGATAAAAAATGCTTGGAGTTGTGGAGAAACACGTTAGAAAGTTGCAGGTTAAATCATTTCAACATCAGAACCTAAGAACAGCTGGACACCGCTTTTACCTCCAAAATGAGGAAACTGTTAGCAAGTTGCTGCTGATCCAACATACATGCAGTGATAAATCAGGGCCTATCTCTGGTGTTTCAGGGTCCAGTTAACTGTGTACAGGCCTGCATGCAGCAGCAGTATTTAATCTTGTACTATGATGGGACAGTGCGTTTTGTACTCTAATATCCTGTGTTGTTTTTTTACAGTTTGGTGTTATTTTTGTTTTATTAGGTCCTGTCTGGTTCCTCTTATATCTCCTTACTCTACATATGGTATTCTGGGACGCTGCGATAGTGAAATGTTGATTGTTTTTTTTACTTCAGTTATTTGTTTGGTTTTGTGGTATTATTTCAGGCGTTTTATTACGATATGTCTAGCTCTTGTTATGTCTTTCCACTTTATTCCTGTCTCCCTCTGCTCCACGTTTATGCTCTCAGCAATAAAAGGGTTTTAAAAATAAATGTATGGTTTTATTTTCCAGCTGCACACGGATATGGACAGGGGAGACGGACGCACTAAGTACACGTTGGAGGGAGAGGGAGTCGGCTCGGTGTTTGTCATCGACAGCACCACGGGAAACATTCACGTCACCAAGTCTCTGGACCGCGAGGAGAAGGACCAGTACAGACTCATCGCCACCGCTACGGACCGTCAGACCGGCCGAGCCCTGGAGCCTTCGTCTGAGTTCATCATCAGGGTTCAGGACATCAACGACAACCCCCCGGTCTTCCCCAGCGAGCCTTACGTGGCCACGGTGCCGGAGATGGCCAATATAGGTACCACACTAACACAACAGGGATACTCTACCCAAATACCAGGTTTAGCTCTAGTGTGACCACACATCCTGGTTTGACCAGGACCAGGACCTAGCTTCTGTAGGAGCAGCTTAAAAAAGATTGAAATTCACAGCAAAAGCAAACTAAGGCTGTATCTGAAATATTTATCTGGTTAAATTATTCACTCTTCCCTATAGAGCCAAAGCCAGCGTTTTTTTACTATAACCTCTGGGTAGAAAACCCCCGAGTCACCTTCATACAATTTAAAGTCCCCATGAAGCAGCGAATAGAGTGCTCTTTTATTTCACATATTTACGTGTTTCCTTGTAAAACCGATCGCCTGGGAGTGACTTGTCCCAGCTATTGATTGGCATTTACAGCTGCCGATACTGCCGGAGTGGGATACGACCCTCTCCTAGACAATACCCGGCCGACTGAAACAAAAGAACACAATGAAGATATATTCACAGGGTGGTGAAAACACCACAACACAGTAGGCAGTCCCACTTGTTGAATGATGGAGAAATATGTTGGTTAACGAGCGATTCTGCTGCCTCCGTCTGCTCTTTTTATAATCACACGTACAGTTGATCTTTCTCATTATTTCTGGCTGCCTGTCTGCGTCTTTGTGTGTGATTGCGATTGTGTTCTCTTGTTCCATCTGAAAAGCATCCAGAATAACTGGGAGATATGAAAATCACCCTGACAAACATGATGATATAACAACAGCAGATAGACAGGTGCTCAAACTTTTATCATTTGGAGGAAAGTCTGAAGAAACAAGAAGGAGAGTGACAGGAAAGTTTACAGCTTCCTAAGATTTAACGCCTACCTGTCCGTGCTGTCTGAAGCTCATAGGTAGCTTGTTCTGTGTGATTGTTGTACTTGTTGGAGGTAAAATGAAAACGTCAGGACTTTATAAGACGCTGGCACTATGCCAGTAAAAAAGGAGTACTTCACATCTGTAAAAGTAGAAACATGAACAACAAAGATCAATATTCACAGATACATTTTATAGCACCAGCACCGCTCATTTTCAATATAGAACTAGTTCAGGATGCCCAATAAGGAATTTTTACCAACATGCACTGAGCCAAACTTTGAAATTTGGTTTAGCTGATACTGATTTATAAATACAGTTCAGACCCAAAACTTCAGTCCATGTTTCATAGCCAGATCACAATCTCATTTTATCATGATTTTTTTCATTCCATTTTTAAGACAAGCTTGTAAGTCAATGACCAGAAAAAAAACAAGCTTTTTTCTCTATATACTTTTTCAAGTCAGGTTTTTTCCTCTTCTTCTGCAACAGCCTGTTGGTCCATGCATGATGACAGCACACTGTACACAGTGTTGTATGTGAGGCTTTCACCTAATGCTCAGGGTTTAAGGCAGTGCTTCTCTTGAACGTAGCATCCCGAGTATCACCTGTATTGTGTGTGAGTCAGCCCGGTCTGTAGCAGTGGCTTAAATGCACGCCACCCAGCAGCTTTAGCGCTCTCCAAGTCACATTTGGAGTTCGACTTAAGTTAACATTTGAAGAAGACATATTCAGCTCATACTGATAACGTGATTGGGCATAAGATTCAAACCTTAAATCAGAGTCTGAAGGCTTTCAGAGGTGAGTGCAGGTCAAGTTTCAAGCTGCATGAGTGACCCAAGTCTGAGACTCCAGCACAAAGAGGAGAAGGCCTGTATTCAAAGATCGATCTCTGGATTATTTGAGTCAATATTTTGCTTTTATTATTGTTTTTTAATTTATTTATTCATTTTAAAGAATCAATCTGAATCAGAGAATAGATATTTTTTTAATCCAGACCTATTCGGTGCAACAGAATTTTGGAATGTAGCTTTCCCAAATCTGTGCCTGTCAATAATCCTGTCTTTGAGCTCTGTAGGCAGTTCCTTTGACCTTTGACCCCCTCTATTGATAGCTGTGTGCCTTTCCAAATCATGCCCAATCAAGTTTATTTCACACAGGTGAACTCCAATTAAGGCACAGAAACAAAAAATGGCTGAATCGCAGGAAAAAATGGTTTTCCTGTGATTCAGCCATGAATTTAGAGTCGCGCGACTCACTCTGAAGTCAGGCCGACTTTCATTTGGATCGGGCGTCGTTTGTCGTGCTCTGTACGTGGGGGGTATGACGGCTGACCATGGCCTTACTACGACCTTATGACCTGTTCCTGACTGGTCAGGAGGATTTCTGGCACGTTTGATATTTTGGTCATACGACTCCAGACACTCACAGTGAGAGCAGAAATGCGAGCAGAATTAAACAACTTTGGGGGATTGTTTTCCTTTGTAAACAGTCAGACAACATCCTAAATTACCATGACAACGGTTGGAACTTTCTGACGCACACCCGTTATGATAAAGGAAATAAATGAGCAGGAAATATTCCTACCCGCGGACCTGCAGCTGACTCAGAGGTGATGCTGTTTGTGTGTGTGGGATAGAGAGAGAGAGAAAGCAGGAGAGATTGGGGGGGGTATGACTGGAAGCACTTCACCCTCAGACCCTGAGACTTTTTTAAAAGGAAACTCCGTGGGTTTCTGTCACAGTCCGTCCCGACTTCAGTCGCACAGTGTGAGCACTCAGGCCATGCACGACCGTCAGATCATACAGTGTGATGAAGTGGCAAAAGGGGAAATATGCAGCATTAATGGGCGAAAAGTGGCAAAAAAATGGCATTACAGAGGAAAAGTGGCATAAAAGTGGCAAAAATAGTGACCATTGTTTAAAAAAAAAGTACATAAAAGGGTAGAAAATGGCAAAAATATGTGACAAGTGACAAAAGATGTTGCAAAAAGGGCCAAAAGTGACAAAAACAGGCAACAAGTGACAAAAACTGTGGCAAAAAAGGACCAAAAGTGACAAAAATAGGCGACAAGTGACAAAAAATGTTGCAAAAAAGGACCAAAAGGTATAAAAAATATGTTGTGCATGAAAGAAAAGTGGCATAAAAGGGCCAAAAGTGAGAAAAATAGGCGACACGTTACAAAAATTGGCCAATAGTGGCAAAAATGGTATCAAGGTGGAAAAAATTGTATAAAAGGTTCAACAAAGGGAAATAGCCTAAGCAGCATTAATGCCAGATTTGCATACCATTTTAAGACAAATTTGTAAGTTAATGACCAGAAAAAAACCCAACCTTTTTTATCCATATAATATTTCAAATTTACAAAAACTGTGATCACAAGTCAGGTTTTTTTTGTTTTCTTCTTCAACAACCTGTTAAACACGGTTATTTTGAAAGGTGTTGGCTATAAATTTAATTTCTACAGCTGAAGCTTTAAACAAGTGGCTACCGTTACACCATGAGACAAAAGAACACCCCAAGCAACTCAGAGAAAAGGTTGTTGAAAAGTATAGAGTAAGTCAGGGGATGGATACAAAAATGTTGCCAAGGCTCTAAGTATGTTTTACTAAATGCATTAGTTATGGTAAAATGTCATCATTTCAATGTTAACTTGCTGTTGTTGGCTGAAGGCTCCAGATTTAACTAATTCTGACACAAATGCTGACCCTTTTAAATGCCGAACTCTTAAAGCTGATCCCTCAGACTGGAAACTCCGGGGTTTTAGCTCCAGTGTAGCTGACCTAAATTAATTCAAAGTTGGAATATTTTCACTGTGAGTTAAGAGCATTTCAACGACTACAAAAAACATCATCAATGGTGCTCCACCACATTGATTCACCATGGCAACAGGCAAGTTAAAAAACAGGTCATCCTCCTTCACCCCGCTGGAGTCAGAAGTTCTAATATGAGCTTTGGGCCAGATGAGCACTTTTTTTTTTTTTTTTTTCTTTTTTTTCAGGAGAAAATCAACACAGCGGCAGCAAAGAATTAAGATGAGAGAGCAGCTGCCTAGGAGCCAGTTTGAAGTCAGTATTCATTCAGCATCAACCTTACAGGTTAAAAATGGTGGGATGTTATTAAATTAAATGTTGTTTCATTTCCATGGCCACCAACTATGCAGGGAAGCAGCTGAAAAGGAGATAGATGAAGTATAAAATCAGTTATAAAGGATAGCCATCTTATGGGTTGACCTGTTTGCCCAAGAGCAGCTTCCTTTTTTTAATCATATCAGACATATGAGGTAAATTTCTCTTTTACTGATAAACTCTCACCTCCAGAGGTAGAGCTAGAATGACAGCAGGTCTGTTGGCTGGTTCCCTTATGGGTGCCTTTATAAGCCTGTATTAAAGGCCTCAGATGGTCCATCAAATAGGGATTTACTCAGAGCCAGCATCTGAAATTGTCCAACAGAATAGACTTTGAAAGGTCCCACAGGAACCCCTCTATGGGTTAGAGGTCAGATTTTCTGCCCGACCTCAAAACTAGCCAGGTGTGGCCCATGGCACAGAATCAGGTCAGGCCAGGATCCCAACCCTCACCCCAGGCTGGTTGAGGCCCAAGAGGAGCCAAAGACATCCTGTCAGACGTAGTATGACTATATTTAACCATAGATTTGTGTCTTCTTTCCATGTATTAACTTCAGATCAACTTCCTCAGTGCAGACCAACTGCACTTATTACAAGACATTCAGCAGCAAAGCCTTCGTCTTCTGTTGGATCATTTTACTTTTTTGTTCAAAAGTTTAATCCAGTGAAGGCAGAATGATATGGACAGCATTGCTTTTTGTCCTTCCATTGTATAAAGTGAAACCAAAACATACCTGTAATGGGCGCTGATATGTTGAGCTGGAGTCTGACATGGAGTCTGTGGATGGATGGTAGACTAAAGTCACCCCTCTGGTGCTGCCTGGAGCACACATTTCATTTGTTGATAAAATGTCCTGCAGGGAAACACAATATTATCTGTATGATATGCTAGATAGATATGAAAATTTATGCCAACATTAACATCATATTTTTTGGCTGTACATATTGGCAGTATAAATTACATATCAGCCTTAAATATCAGCAAAATGTACAACTGTACTGTGAGGTATAGGTGGTTGCCTAGAGTGCCCAAATGTAATGTGATGTAAAACAACTACCAGGCTACCCCTCTCCTCTCTCAGCTCCACCTTCTCAGCCTCTCTTTACACTTGGGTCATTTGATGGTTTTCCTAAAGATAAAAAAAAGATGCAAAAATGTTGGTCATTGTCATGATTTGATGTGTTTTTAACCATTTAAATGCCAGTTTGTCCAATTTTGAATTCCACAGAATGAGATATTTTCCATATTAAAAATGCTAAGTAATTTTTTTGTTTTTTAGTTATCAAAGATGATCATAAGTCATCAATTACCACCAACATCAAGTTTGATGTATTTTCATATCTTGTGCAGTGTCATGAAACTGGTGGAGATTATGCAAAAGATGGACCCTTTGGGAACATTTTGACCCCTATTTTATATGGTTATACTGATATATTATTTAATTTATTTATTTATTTTTTGTAATCACCTCCAGTTCTAATGATGTCATCATTGAAAATACCTGATACTCTAAACTTTTCATTTCCTGTCTGGAGATTTTTTGATCAATGGGTATTGGTGCAGTTTGGCAGCGCGAGCACTGAACATAGATCTGCAGTGTTTCCCCAATGAAGCATGTTGGAGTGGTGCTTCAGAGATTCAGTTTCTCATATCTAACATGCAAAACCCAAGTTTATATTTATGTCAACAGCCACAGACTTTTTAAAAATTTCATTTCTTTATGCTTTTATTTCACAGAGCTATAAAAAATCCCACTGTAAGTGTGTCTTTTAAGTGCCCTACGGATACACACTTGGCCTAAAAAAGGTAATGGCGCCATCTAGTGGTTAGCAGTAAAAAGTCTAAGTCTAAGGTCCCTGTTCAAAATTGCATCACAGAGAATGGCTGTAACAGTGGTACATGGTATTGCAAATTTGCGATCAAAATAAGCAATTATAATGGGTTTAAATGAGCAAGTTTTGTCCCCAAGGGATACATGAGTATTTTTCCTATGCATAATACCAAACTGGTTAGTGTAATGATTTGGTTTGAAAAATTACAAATAAAAAAATATATACATCTTTGTGCAGTTTCATGCCTATCGCATCAACAGAACACAAACTGGTTCAAGAATTCCAAGACAGAACGCAAAGAATGCACCTAGGTATACCTAAGGGTTAATAATGAAACTGCTCTTATGAGGATAAAACCAGGTGGTTCAAAGTCATGCGGAGTGTTCTAGATTAAAGGTTGTGTATTCACACACAACTGCTGTAAGTTTCCAGTCAGTGACGTCTTTGGTTCACTGCTAGCTACTGACTGAAGCGCACGAGTTTTTGCAAAAGTGTTGGAAAATGATTAGCTTAAAAGTTGAGCAACACACTAATTCAAAACTTTTGGTGAAATTTAACAAAACAAAAGCCGAATCTTTGGTACCTTAACTGAGGTGTATGGGGAACACTGCATGTTGATGGCACAAAAGATTTAGTGAAGGCACAGAAGATGTCCAAGACCCTCCATCCATTTTCTATACCGCTTATCCTGTTGGGGGTCGCAGGGGGGCTGGAGCCTATCCCAGCTGTCATTGGGCGAGAGGAGGGGTACACCCTGGACTGGTCAACAGGCTGACATATAGAGACAGACAACCAGGCATGCTCAGAGCTCACACCTGCGACCAATTTAGAGTGATCTCTCAACTTAACAAGCACAGTGTATGAGGAGAACATGCAAACTCCACAGAGAGAGGCCCTGATCGGGAAGCGAACCAGGGACCTTCTTGCTGTGAGGCAACAGCCCTAACCCCTGCACCACCGTGCAGCCCTCTGTCCAAGACCATGAATGTCAAAAAGTTCTGAAAACAGTCAATAAATTAAACAAACGAAATGATCGCAACCCCGTATAAGAATTATGGCAGAAATGGTCTCAACTGATAAAGAGACAGTTCAGCAAATTCTGCGTGAAAATTTGAACATAACAAAAAGTGTGTGCAAAAGTTGTCCCAGAACTTCTGACTACTGAATAAAAGAAGCAAAATGGAGACATTTTGGTCCAAATCGAAGGAAACCCAAAATTTTTGGAAGGATTGAGAGAGAGAGAGTCAGTGCAGTGGAAAACATGGTCACCAAGGAGGAAGAAAACACAACGAAGCAAGTCCAAATTTAAAACCATGTTGATTGTTTTCTTTAACATTCAGTGAGTGGGCTCCAGAAGAATCAGAGGTGAATCAACACTATTACAAACAGGTCCTAGAAACACTGCAAGAAAAAAGTGAAGAAAAATGGTTCCATTCTTCATCAAGACAATGTAGCTCACACTGAGCCCTCAGTAAAGCAGTTTCTGGATCAAAAACAAATCTCAGTGCTTGATCACCCTCCCTGTTCACCTGATCGCGGTGTGACCTCTCCTTTTTCCTAAGATCAAATCTGTGCTCAGAGGAACACGTTTAGACTCTGTCAGAAATTTTGACAGAGGTTCTGAGAAAGAAGAAGACCTACTGCACTGCTTTGATCAGTGGAAGACCTGAATGCAGCGGTGTGTTGATGTAGAAGGGGAGGAGACACTGAAAAATGTTTATGTTCAATAAAACTGTGTTACAGCATTAGTCTCATACTTGTTTGCCTGGTGGATGGCTGTAGTCTGATGGATGGATGCTTTACTGCTGTCTGAAATGCTAATTGGCCTTTACAGGGATGATGAAGGCAACCTTGAACCTTGATCCTTGAAGGAGGCCTTAGGCCAGTCACCAGGGTAGCTTTATGTGTTTCTGCTTGACTCCAAGGTGGCCAGAATAAATAAACAGTGTCTGTAATATAAAGCTTGTGGTTTGAAGCCTTTTCCAACAACAGTTTCTCATATTTTAACTCTAAAGGGGCTTTTGAGGATAAAGTGGTTGCTAACCTCATGGGAAGAAGCCATTTGGGACTTCTGCTTCTGAATGTGTAGGCTAGACGCTTTATACCAACAGATTGGATGTTTAATCAGAATCAGTTCAAAGACAGCCAGGTATGTTGGTGCATATTAAATGGACTGTTTCATTTTACTCTCAATGTACAGGACAGCTTATTATTACTTCAAACAAGGATAAGTTAGACCAGAGATGTCCAGACTTTTCATTGAGGATCACAGATAAATGTGAGGATGGCTGGTCAACTTCTGCTACGTCATTGTTAGGTGATTAAAATAGGAAAAACCAAACCAATGTAGCTTAAAATGGGCTTAGTAGCTGAACTGAAAAAAGAGCCTTCTTAATAGCTGCCAAGGCAAATAGCCAATCATTGTAAAGGATTTTGGGTTAAACACTCAGATTTCAGCAGGTGTCATGGTTAGCCCTGGTTACTGGTGAAGGCAGTGCCACAGAGAGGGTAGATTCTGGTGGTTCATCTCCACATTTAGACTCTAAAGAAGAGCAAACTGCAGGAAGCTGATGAACTTTTCAGGAGTGTTGATGCTTGAAGATGATTAGCACTGTATCGTCTGTAAATCAGACCATGAAACAGACTCAATACCAGAGCAAAGGAGAGAGATTCATACTGCTTACTGCTGTAATACTTTAGTCTTTATTCATAAAGGTATTATGAACTGAGATATCATTTTTATTTTTATAGTCAGAACATATACCGTTCATGTGACACATCCTGTCAAGCTGCCAAGGTTATAGTTTTCTTCTTACATATTTACCTGTTTAAATAAACCACCAAAACCTGCAGTGTAATTCATTACTGTAGGTATCAGATTTGTTGCTTTGTGTTAGTTTCATCGACTAAAACTATGACTAAAAATGGTTGTTGACAGCCTTTTTTCCTTGATGAAAACTAGACAAAGACTAGCCAAAGACAGATCTGTGATGACTAAAATTGACTAAAAGTAAGTTTAGTTTTCATCAAGGTGACTAAAACTAGACCAAAATGTAATGTAGTTTTCGTCGGACATTAAAAATCTGTGATATTTCTCCACTATGGGTGTCAAAAACAGTGCATCTGTATCTCTTCTGCCTCTCAGCAGTAAAAAGCAGGGACCTCAGGGTGCATAGAACACACTAAAATGACTTGGTACCAGATTTAGGCAAGAGAATAAATGCTTGGACTAAAAGTAAAGACTAAAATGTGAGGACTAAAACTAAAAAGGGTAGAAATGACTAAAACATGACTAAAACTAAAAGATATGTAATCAAAAGAACATGACTTAAATTAATAACAGCTATCAAAAATAACAGTGGTTGTTCATGGTGCCATGTTGGTTTTAGATTTAAATACTCATGCGTACTGATTCCCCACACCTGTGTCTGATTATCCCCTGGTTGTCTGTGTATTTATTTCCAGTTTGTCCTCCTTCACTAGTTTATTGTGATTCTCTAAAGCTGTGCGTAGATTCTACTCACACTGTGCAACAGAATCATTTATGAGATATGACCAACACTCATGATTTATGTGCTCCAGCCATACAAAACATGATTGCTCACACTGTGCAAGTGAAGTCAGGATGGACTGTGACCAAAATCAATAGTTTCCTTTGAATACGTCTCTCACACAGAAGATTACGAGACACGCAGCACAGCATCACCAGCAAACACTACAAGCACCTAAATAATAACAAATACTCCATCAGCTAATGATGAGAATTTCAGCTCTTTTTAGTGATTCTGATGATGGAAGTAAAACAGTTTCATCTGATTTTGAGTTTTACAAACTTTTGTATTTATAGCATTGAAAATCTGTTCACTACATGTGACTCTGCAGATGGGTAAACATTATCATACTGTAATACTCAAACTACCAAGAGTTTGGTTGCAGTTGCATGGTTCGTGATGTACGTTTAAGAAATGATTTTTGGTCATATGAATCAACTTCATTATCCAGCTGTTTCTTATGTCAGGTAAATTTTTGTCAGTTGGATCAAACTCTGCCTCACAAACTGTACAGTTTTTGTGCACAATGACTAACTGAGGTTAGCTGGCAATGCTAACAAAAATGTCCCAAAGTCAGGTAATCTGCTTGTGGCTCTGCTTTCATTTGCATGCATGTGCAGTTGTTTGAAAAAACATAAACCTGACACACCAGATAAACGGTTTCATATCTCCATTGCACCAGATACATTTAAACCTCTCTCTATTTAACCTCTCTTACAGAGTGTTTGGGAAGGGCAGGGTTAAAAAAAAAAATGTCATGAACCAGTTACCAGTCTATTCAGTCTAGTTTCCATTGGGTGGTCCGGTTTTATATGGTTCGGTATGCTGAACACCAAAATGCTTTGCGATTCCACAGAAACCTGAACCCTCACTTGGAGGGCGGGCTGACAAGACTATGCAAGTGAAGTCACATGCGGCGCAGCACTCTGGTTATCACCTGTTACTCGCAGAGCAGAATTCCATGTTTTGTTTTGCAGCAGAAGCCAAGCAGTCGTGTCATTCGTTGACGTGACGTCAGTGCAAACCCTTATTGCTGTGTGTAGCTCCAACTTTTTGGGATGGATAGGTAAGACTGGTACCCCTACAGAAGGGTGCCACAAAAGTGGGACGGTGTGGGTTGTTTTTCTGGGAGCGAGGTTAGGTTGTAGGCATGTAACATGAGCTTGGTAGCCAAGCACTGCTGAAGTTAATGAATGGTGGAGCTTGTTGGTGCATCAAACTCATGCCGAGGCCGTTTGGGAGAAGTGCAAAAACATCTCTTCCAAGAGAGCTTTCAGAGTGACTCTCTGCTCTTCTTTCAGTAAAGAAATGCTATCCAGATCTGATCAAAGCTAGAGCTAAAGCAACATTCAGGCTGATTGCTTCATTAGTGGCACAGTTTACGACTAAACCCAGCCTGTGACTATCACAAACTTGTGTTGAAGCAGGTTGCAGAAGAACAAAACATCTTTGCCACCAAGAAAAACTTTCAGTGTGGTTCTTTACTTGCAGCTTTGGTAAAATTATCCCCAGCCGTTGCCACCGTCTCATTCTCCTTGAATGCTGGTGATTGGTCTGGTCCGTTCTCTGTCCTGGCACAGTCTTCACACATTGGAGCTTTGCAAGATGGATTTGCAGGATGACAGACAGAGAATCTGGCCAGTCCATCTGTTTTGCATGGTAAACAAAATATCAAAACTGTCAGAAACACTTCCAAACCAGTCAAAAGCAGCTGATTAGGCATTGGTCGGCTGTTGTATCCGCCTGTACACTGTACAACTCAGAGGCTGAAAGTCGTCCCCACTCTCAAGTGAGTGGAGCGACTCAAAACTTTGTGTCTAAATTGGCATGATGTCTCTTGTTCTGATGCTCTCTTTGTCTTCTCTTTTGTGTCTGTTTCTGACCCAGCGTTTTGCCTTATCCTCTGGTTTGTCTGCGGAGTTTTGCCTTTTTGTGCACCAACTTTTGGACTGGTTAAACGTCCTGCCTTTGATAATACCCCTACCAGGTCTGCAAGTGAATCCTGCAAGTGTCTGAGTGTTCATGTCATTGATTCCTGTCAAGTATTGAAGCTAAGTACAATAGAGGTAAAATTTATGTTATAAGACTGGACATATATTTCATTTTGTATTTAGATTTTGCTTTGAGCCATGTCAAAGTTTTGACAAAGGTTGCACAAACATAACTGGAAAACCCAACATAGACCTCTAGATATAAATTTCTGAAAAGTTTTGACTCATGAAAGAAAACTCCTGTCGAGAGCAGACAAGATATGTTTACAGTATTGCCAAAAGTATTCGCTCACCTTCCCTGACTTGCATATGAACTTTAGTGACATCCCATTCTTAATCCATAGGGTTTAATATGATGTCGGTCCACCCTTTGCAGCTATAACAGCTTCAGCTCTTCTGGGAAGGCTTTCCACAAGGTTTAGGAGTGTGTTTATGGGAATTTTTGACCATTCTTCCAGGAGTGCATTTGTGAGGTCACACACTGATGTTGGACGAGAAGGCCTGGCTCTCAGTCTCCACTCTAATTCATCCCAAAGGTGTTCTATCAGGTTGAGGTCAGGACTCTGTGCAGGCCAGTCAAGTTCATCCACACCAAACTCTCTCATCCATGTCTTTATGGACCTTGCTTTGTGCACTGGTGCACAGTCATGTTGGAACAGGAAGGGGCCATCCCCAAACTGTTCCCACAAATGGAATTGTCCAAAATCTCTTGGTATGCTGAAGCATTCAGAGTTCCTTTCACTGGAACTAAGGGGCCAAGCCCAGCTCCTGAAAAACAACCCCACACCATAATCCCCCCTCCACCAAAATTTACACTTGGCACAATGCAGTCAGATAATTACCGTTCTCCTGGCAACCGCAAAACCCAGACTCGTCCATCAGATTGCCAGACGGAGAAGTGTGATTTGTCACTCCAGAGAAGGCGTCTCCACTACTCTAAAGTCCAGTGGTGGCGTGCTTTACACCACTGCATCCGATGCCTTGCCTTGCATTGCACTTGGTGATGTATGGCTTGGATGCAGCTGCTCAGCCATGGAAACCCATTCCATGAAGCTCTCTACCACTGTTCTTGAGCTAATCTCAAGGCTACATGAAGTCTGGAGGTCTGTAGCGATTGACTCTGCAGAAAGTTGTCGACCTCTGTGCACTATGTGCCTCAGCATCCACTGACCCGTCATTTTACATGGCCTATCACTTTGTGGCTGAGTTGCTGTCATTCCCAGTGGCTTCCACTTTGTTATAATACAACTGACAGTTGACTGTGGAATATTTAGGAGTGAGGAAATTTCCCTGCTGGACTTGTTGCACAGGTGGCATCCTATCACAGTACCACGCTGGAATTCACTGAGCTCCTGAGAGTGACCCATTCTTTCACAAATGTTTGTAGAAACAGTCTGCATGCCTAGGTGCTTGATTTTATACACCTGTGGCCATGGAATTGATAGGAACACCTGATTTCAATGGTTTAGATGGGTGAGTGAAAACTTTTGGCAATATAGTGTAGATGTAGTAGTTGGTCTGGTTGCTGTTCATACAATGGTTGGATGCTGAAGTATTCACAGTATGTACAGACACACATGTCCTCTGACCTGGTTTCTGGCTGAAAATACTAACTGTAGAGTTTCACTGAGCCAACAAGAAGACCTCGGCGGCCTAAAAAATGGCTGGATGCCCACCATCAGCACCTCTGACCACTGCTGCAGAGCACGACACAATTAGGATGAAACTCAGTGTGTGCATTTGTTTTGTGTCTGCCTCGTTGTGCTTCCTGTCCTGCACTTATAATTTCTCCAGAGATATTTCCAAATATAGACGTTTAAGTATACCGACTCAGACTGCTCCGAGTCATCACAGGATGAGGATGACGTTTCTGCCACACAGAGTTATTCAGAGAAGCACACAGAGGTAAACATCATAATATGGAAGAGAGCTGCTGATGCTTCTCTGCTCATTTAAGTTGAAGTGTCTATGATGAATTATGAACAAAAAGACAACTTGATCTTTCTTCTTCTTTATTCATGTACCAGGAAGGTCCACCATCCTTCACGGCACAGATTAATGCAGGAGGTTGTTCTGCAGATATCACTTATATTCTGCATGAAATGAAGTTTTTTTCACACTTGTTTTTAAAGTAAGCTGTAAAGAAGTTTTGCAGAATCACAGAAATTCAAACAAAGGTTAAACTGAGATTGCAGTGGAGTTTAAATCATGTTAATTACTGGAGCAATGCATGAATTGTTGCGTTTGTACAGGTGCATCTCAAAAAAATTGAATATCATGCAAAAGTCCAGTTTTTCCCTGTGATTAATTTAGAAAATGAAACCTTTATATTTTAGATCCATCTCAAAATATTAGAATATCACCAAACATTAGACCAAAAAGGAATTTATAATACAGAAATTTTGACCTGTTTAAAAGTTATGCTCATTTATGCACTCAGAAATTGGTTGGAGCTCCTTTTGCACAAATTGTATTGTTGAGTCTAGTGTCTCTCATCTTCCTCTTGACATTTCCCCAGAGATTACCTATGGGGTTCAGGTCAGACCAGTTGGCTGGTCAATCAAACACAGTAACACCATGGTCATTGAACCAGTTTCTGGCAGTTTTGGCTTACCTGTGGGCAGGTGCCAAGTCCTGCTGGAAAAGGACATCAGTGTCTCCATAAAGCAACATTTGGCCACTCTACTCCTCTCTAGATTCAGCCTTGAGCCACAAAGCTTTCCTCTCAGTGAGGATGCAGTGAGGATCAGCTCCTCAGATGGCAGGGAATAACTGGTCCATCTCAAGAAGGCAGCATCAAAACATGAACAAAAACAGCTACAGGTCAGCAGCTTTCAGTAGCAGTTTCTTTTATGTAGCATATGGATAAAACACATCCTGGTACAAATAAATTAACTTAAATGAACTCCTAGTGGTTATAGGTCTTTGTGAGGTATCCACCTGCCAGGTAGGAAAAATGGGGTCAATTCTTGAGTCAGAGTGGGCATTTTTGCAGAGTTGAAAGAAAAGCATTCTTCAGATATAATACTCATAGGCAAGGAACCCGATAGCCTGGACCATCTACCACCAAAATCTAATCAGATCATCCTTGTCAGGATTTTTGAGTTCAGTCATTTGCGCATAGTTTGAAGAGAATCCCTTAAATTGTTACTGAGACATTGCAGTCCCCAAAATGGTACAAACAGTACGAACAGACAATCCAAAATCATAATGCCTCCAGCCATTTTTAATTAATTTAGATAGTTCTGTGCTAAAACACTGTGCATTGTACTTTTAGGAGTGAAAAAGATCTACTGAATGTGAATGATGTGTCTTTGTTTAACTGCCTGGGAATGTCAGAGCGTCTTAGATGAAGGGATTTCTGCACATCATGTCTCAGATGACTCCAGCATCCTTGAAATCTGCAGGATGGGCAGGATCTTCTTCCTTGGGGTTGTTTATTTACAGCAGGGAGTCACTCTCCTCTAATTCTGGCAATGTTATGGAGAACAATACATGCAACAATAATGTCAAATGCTCTGAGGTTACCCTGAGTCTGTGTAGGCGCTTGAACCGAGCTTTGAGCTGTCACAACGGTGACAAACAACAAAGCACTCAACAGCAGACTGGAGACACAGAGCGGCACAATCAAAACCTTTACTTCAAACTCCATCTACAGGAGTTGAGGGGTGAATTTTTCACCTTATTTGCCCTCCTTTACAACATAGAGAGGAATCTGAATCTGAGGTTGGCCCAGATTAATCTTTAACTTTTGTCGTTCCTATCAGATTCTCTCCATGCAGCGTTATTTTCACGTCATGTGTGTGCCGTTTCAAGATTAGAGACACAAATATGATGCAACCTTATTTTCAAACCTGAAAGGATCCAGGAACTCTTGAGGTCTAAGCCTGTCCCAATCAGAAAAAAGAACTAAGAAGCAAAAATGAAAAGTGCCACAAAGTCCAAGTAGACCTAGACCACAGTGAGTGTGAGACAGACATGGCAGGAGGGGTAATGAGGGACGGGTCCAGCTAGGAGCCCCTCTCACACATGCACTTCACTCCAGGAGGTTTCACAACATCACTAAGAGGGCTGCATGTTTGAATCTTTGATTGCACCACAAATTCAGGGAGCTTTTCTTTGAAATTTTAGTAAGTTTAGTGCATTGCAGGTCATGCTGGGGGATTAATCAGTTTTGGCTTCCCACGATCATAGAAACAAGGTAATGATTAGGCAGTCACTCGCTACGTTTCCATTCAGCTTTTCGCAAGAAATAAAAAAAGCATTATTTCTTATATTTCAGCTAAGAACAATTGTGTTTTGGATGTGTTTCTATTGAAGGGAGTTTTGGGCTTTCAATTCTCGTAAAATCTCATCTTGCGAGACTCCGCTGCAAGGAAGCTGGACATTCAAAACCTGTTGCGTGTTGGTCCCGTATGATTCCCACCTTGGTAATTTCGAAGCAGTGGATGATAGTTCAGAGGCAAAGTCCATATGTATGCCATAAGCCACGTATAAGGGTACAGTTGCAAGAAATAGTATGTGAACCCTTTGGGATTTCTTGGATTTCTGCATAAATTGCTCATAAAATGTGTTCTGATCTTCATCTAAGTCACAATAATAGACAAACACAGTCTGCTTAAACTAATACCGCACAAAAAATGATATGTTTTCCTGTTTTTATTGAACAAAACATGTAAACATTCACAGTGCAGGGTGGAAAAAGTATGTGAACCCCTAGGCTAATGACTTCTACAAGAGCTCACTGGAGCCAGGAGTCAGCCAACCTGGAGTCCAATCAATGTGATGGGATTGGATGTCAGTGCTTTGAGTTGACCACCCCAAAAACACTGATGTCTTTAACCCACTCTGTAACTAATTTGGCGGTTAGTTTAGGGTCAGTGTCCGTTTGGAAGACCCATCTGGCCCAAGCTTTAACTTCCTGGCTAATGTCATGAGATGTTGCTTCAATATTTCTGCATAATGTTCTCTCCCCATGATGCTATCAATTAGTAAAGTGCACCAGCCTGTTCTATGGCAAAACACCCCCACAACATGATGCTGCCACCCCCATACTTCACAGTTGGAATGTGTTCTCAGGCTGAAAGATTTCCCCTTTTTCCTCCAAATGTAATGATGGTCATCATGGCCGACCAGTTCAACTTTAGCTTCATCAGATCACAGGACATGTCTCCAGAAGTGAAGCTCTTTGTCTCTGTGTGTATTTGCAATCTGGCTTTCTTATGTTGCTTTTGGAGTAATGGTGTTTTTTCCTGACTGAGTGGCCTTTCAGCCCATGTGGGTACAGGACTGGTTTCACTGTGGTTAATGAAACTCTCTCACCAGCTTCAGCCAGCATCTTTGCACGGTCTCCAGCTTTTATTCTAGGGTTGATACCTACCTTTGACACCAAAGAAGATTAATCTCTGGGACACAGAATTATCGATCCTCCCTGCAACCCTGACAGGGCTTTTCTACTGTAAGGTGTAGTTTTCTGAATGTTGGGGCATTTTTAGGAGTGCCGATCAGAACTGAGCTCATGAGGGTTAATGAGTCCTACAGTATACCAGAGAGTATGGTAGACCTGCCCTCTCTGTAAAGTATGTAATGATTTAACTTTGGTTATGAATTGGCGCTTTACAAATAAAGATTAGAAATAAAGATTAAAAAAAAGGATTAAAAATGAAAATGAGTTGTGCAAACTTGGCCAACCTTATCTCCTGAGGTCTTCCAGAAGTCATGCATAAAGGGCCTGTTGAGATTTGAACTGTTCATTGTGTGTCCAGCCCACGGTCATCAAACAGATGTCCATCAACTCTGTGGAAATATTTGAGTGACTTGAGTAGGGAATGGTATTCCTACAAATCTTCACTTTTGCCCTTCGTACGCTCTCCCTGTTTTCATGAGTAATGCACATTTGTGCCTCACATATGATGTTGACATTGCAGAGAAGAAGAGATTTTGCGTGCAGTACTTTGTGACATACAGACTTTGACAGTTCTATAAATACACGTACACATTAAGTACTTCCTTTTCAAATCATTTCCTTCATTAATGGAAGGAGCAGTGATAAGGATAGGAGTGCTATCAATGCAGAAGATCTCTTTGGGGAATCCACTAAAGCAGCATGAGCAGAATATAATTTAAAATATCATCATTAGCTTCAACTGAATAATTTCTACATCAGTCACCTGCAATCCTGTGAAATTCCTCTGTGATGGTCCCCGGGGGATTGGTCCCGGGGAACATAACTTAAATGTGCAGTAAGTGTTTAAGTGCAGGAGAAACTTTTCTCACGGTTCAGCAAACAGATTCCACCCTTTAAGGTTACTCTAAAAGAGCTCAGAAACAACTAGAGAACCAGAAGCCACACAGAACTCCCCCTGATCTGAGAGTATTTCCACTGTGAGGGGTATAAGGGATGAATGGTTGCAACAGGAGCATTTGGTTAGGTGTGGTTTGAATTTAATTGTGCGTGATCATGGATTGACAGCACCTCTCACTGAAGTCTGCATATAGAAAAAAGTATTTACCCTTGCTTTTAATTGATTTTAAAAATCAATCACGGTAAGTATAATTTGGCTTTTTTGATTAGTGAGAAGTGTATCAAAAGAAAAGTATCAAAGTGAAAACAGACTTCTATAAGGTAATATCAATGAATAAAAATATATAAAGTATAAGAAGTGACATGTTGGAGATTCCATGGTCAAAACTGCAACATTTCCACAAACACACCATCCTCACTGTGAAGCACGGTGGTGGCAGCAACTGTGGGGATGCTTCTCAGCAGGTAGAGGGTATAATGACTGAAGCTAAATCTAGGAAAATCCTGGAGGACAATCTTATTCAGTGTGCAAGAGAACTACGGCTTGGGAGAAGATTTCTTTTCCGGTAAGACAACGGCCAGAAGCATACAGGGAAAGCTGCACAGAAATCTTTAAGAGATGACAAGCTGAAGGTTCTGGAGTGGCCGAGTCAAATCCTACATCTCAGTCCAAGAGAGAATTTGTAGCTGGACTTGAAAAGGGCTGTTGAAGCCTGATCCCTATATAACCTGACATGGCTTGAGTAGTTTTGCTAAGAATAGAGTAAAATTGCAGAGTCCAAGTGGCAAGCCTGATTGAGACATTTCCACACAGACTCAGTGCTGTGATTGCAGCCAAAGGTGACCCTACTAAATACAGACTTGAAGAGGGTGAATATTTATGCAGTCACTTATTTTCCATTACATAGTTTTATTTAAATGGCATTATTTGCATAATACCATTGCCCCTTTGAAATTAAAGGGTTTTCTGTTTGTTTGTTTTGTGTCAAGAACAAAATTCTATTGACCATGACTGATTCATTAAATCAACAAAAGGGGGTGTATTATCAGAGGGGTGACACTCTTTATAAACACTGTACATGTCTATTTTAGTACTGACAGTCACAGTGTGGCTGACATCCTCTGAAATGCACTCGTCAAACAGAAAATCAGCACGTTTGGCACTTGGCAAGTATTAATTTCAGAAAGTGATAACAACATTTCAATCAGGGATCCTTTTCAGGTGATATTTTGATGAATTGTGCAGGCATCTCTCTGTCTTCTTGCTACTGTTGTTGAATTTTCCTGCATCTATGTGATATACTTATAACCCGCCCAGAAACTTAAGATAAGCACAGCTAAATTTGATATACAGTACATGTAATTATTTTGCAAGTTCACAAAATTTCTGTGCAACATGAATGATTTAGAGTGGTGTTTGTTCTCCTTTAAGTTAATGCCAAGTATCTTGCAATCTGTCTTTCTTTATTAAAACCAAGAGTTCATCATTTTGAAAGTTACTCCAGCATGCAATTTTTTGATGTCTATCTACGCTGTGATCAGTTCAGTTTACTAAAAATGACACTGATGAGTGCATCAACTTGAGTTCAAAGCAGTTTGGTCTATGAAAAGATAAAAGTATTCCATGTTGATATAGCCATACTGCCAGAAAGCCTTACTTATCCTAGAGAGGCTGCAACTGATGTTCCAAGCAGGAGACAGCCCTCATGCCCTGGGCTTTTTTTAAACAGGCTGTTTTTTTTTTTTTAAATAAAGTATGTTTATTTTAAGTTGCATCTGTCCATGTAGTTAAACAGCGTCAGAGGAATTAAATTTCTGCAGTATGGGCTCTACCCATAAGAGGT
Organism: Cheilinus undulatus; assembly: GCF_018320785.1. Lineage (NCBI taxonomy): Eukaryota > Metazoa > Chordata > Actinopteri > Labriformes > Labridae > Cheilinus > Cheilinus undulatus. The sequence continues at coordinate 46,667,907 of NC_054871.1, read as the reverse complement.
TGTTTTAAAATTATTTCAAGAAATATAGTTTTATAAACTTGGTTCAGGAAGGAAGACCACACCTCTCTAAATCCCATTTCCACTGCCAAACTTCTGCTTAAGCATGCCTCAATCATCCACATTCCTCTGACTCTGCTTTCACAAGATGTGTCCCTACCCTGAGTCTCTACTCCTCTGGTTCCTTTACTTCTACCCAACAACAGTGAACATCAGCAAGTCATCAGACCCCTTCATCTAGGTCTCAAGTTCGCCAGCTTCCTTTAGCTGCGCTGCCATCAGCTTCAGTTCATCAGTCAACCAACGCAACAAACTCAAGTCTGGAATGATTCATAGCGTCATCCTTCAACCTTTACCTTCATCCCTTCATCCTACAACCCTCACCTCCTTCCTTCATCCAACAGCCCTTACCTTGCCCCTACATCCCAGCACTCTTCCCCTCATCCCACAGCCCTTGCCCTCATCCCATCATACCAACACTCTTTCGTTTATCCCTTACCTTCATCCTACGACCAATACTCTCATCCTTTAATCCCACGACCCTTATCTTCATCCTACAACTCTTACCTTGGTCCCTTCATCCAACAACCCTTACCATCATCCCTTCGTCCTACGACCCTAACCTTCATCCCTTCATTTCCTGGAAAGAAGACACACATACTGTACTTTCTGTCCTTTTTTTGTTTGTCCATCCAAACAGTACATTACTAACGGCAGTAACTAACAGGTTGCTGTTTGACACCAACATTTCTCCTTTTTAGTTTTTCATGGTTGTCTTCCTATGACATACCATACAGATGTCATTGCCAGAGTTTGACAAACCCCGTGTAAGTTTCATCTCACTGTTCCATCATTCTTCTCTTACATTTCGTTTGTGGCTTCTCTACATGCAGAGGGCTCTGTGCTTTTATTAATAAACATCATTGATGTCCCAGAAGAAATCCTAGTGGGCGGGACAAAAATCAAACATGGTAGACTTTCTGTTGGGAGGTTGTTGTGTCTCAGACAAGCTCTTGATTGCCATTCACTAGGACACACTGCATGAGATAAAAACACCGGTCACTTTGTGCATCCCTACTTAAAAATTTGAAACTGTCCAATCCTATCTTAGTTTTTGTGATCCAATAAATCCTGTTTTGACCCGTGGTGTGCTCTGTCACTCGGGAGAAAGTTTCATGAATAAGGTACAGACAATGTAGTTAACAGATGGTCAGATTTATTTCACATATTGCTGTACTACAGATCATGTAAAATAGGATGAACAAAAGCTCAGTGCTGTTATAAACCAATGGTTCTGCCTTATTAGGGGTGCTGCAGCAACCTCAGCACCCCAAAAAAAGCATATCAAAAAATCTGTCCATGTTCTTGCGGGGGACTTTTTACACCTAATTTTCCTAGAAACCAATTTCTTATCACACCATTTTTGATGAAATCATAGATGATGTATTAGATGCAATATCTCATCTGACAAATAAAAGATTAACTGCTCTGCCTGTCCTGCACAATGCATCATCATGGTTGGCAGGGATTTCTATTCTGCAGGATTTAACCAAACAGGAAGTGACTAAGCAAAATGCTGAAAATGCCTATTTAAACCTCAGTTAAAATACATGTGAGTAAAACACCTCTCTCTAGTCCAAATACATTCTCATATTATGTAATTATTTATACTGTTGCCAAACCAGCACTACATACGTTTCTTCTGGCTCAGCTCCAGAGATTCAAAGGCGAATAGTCCGCATGAACGCTGGGTATTAAGTCATATTTTATCTAAAAGATAAATGTTTCAAAGATACGGTGCATACAGATAGAAAGCAGAAGGCTGCATTATCCTTCTAATCCTACAGATGTAAGTACTTGGTATTCAAAAGACAGATGGGTAGAGTATCGCTTAAAGCTTATTAAACTGCCACCAGCTTTAACTGCTTTACTTTGAAAGGGCTGTTTCACCTCTCACCTCTGCTGCCTCCTCTCCTCCACAGGCACGTCCATAATCCAGGTCACAGCGAGGGATGCAGATGATCCCACATACGGAAACAGCGCCCGGCTGGTGTACGCCATCACTCAGGGCCAGGACTATTTCTCTGTGGATCCCCAGACAGGTCTCAAAGCTGTTTACCATCTGAAGCCTCTGATGATTATACTCCACACAATAAATCCCCACGGTCTGGTTAGAAATCACAAGTTATGTCTTTGCTCCCATATGTCCGACGTGGATAAGTAAAGGATAAAGCCCTACGAGGTGTCCATTATCAGGAATTTATGGGTGACATAACCACAACCGTCTCACGTGCTGCACAGTCCATAATATTATGTTTATGTTCAGCTCAAAGGGCATTACCCGGCTTATACCGCGGCCACTTTCTGAAAAGAAGAAATAAAACCACTGCTTTGTGTTTGCATTTTCATGCAATCACAGTCATTTGAAGACATTTTGTAATCAACATCAAACGTTTTTGCCAGGCCACATGGCTAAAATACGACTCTACTTAGGTAACACTGAGGATTTTTCTTTTTTTTTCTTTAGTTCTACAAACTGATGTTGTCCAGTATTTTTGGAAAAATTCCCTCAGTGTCTGCTTATTTTTGCTGCTGCACTCTAATGTCTGGGTTTTAATGCTAGGTTTTGCTTGTTATTAAAAATATTTATAAATCTAAATAAATGAAATTATTAATTAATTAATTTATTAAAATGTTCTGGAAACAGAAAACAACAACCTAAAATGAGCAAAAGTCAATCTCAGAATTAAGATTGAAATAACAGCAATAGTATTTAATAAGTATTGATACTTTAATAAATAGATGGCATAAGACGGTACAGTGGCCCTCTAAACCAGCAGAAATATTAGTGTTTGTGCACAATAACCACAGATAATTTCTCTTTAAAGCTGTAACAGTTATTCCTTCCACAGTTCCAGCAAGTGAAAAGTCTTGTGGCATCAAGATTCAGCTTCAGGATGAGAGCACATGTCGTCCTTCTGTGGTGGGAGAAGGGTTTTGTGTCCTTCCTCAGATGCCACTGGGCTTTCTGCAGCATCTCAGGTTTTGGTTCTTAATAGAATCCATCTATCCATTTTCTATACCACTTACCCCATTCAGGGTCGCGGGGGTGCTGAACCCTATCCCAGCTGTCATTGGGTGAGAGGCGGGGTACACCCTGGACTGGTCGCCAACCAATCGCAGGGCTGACATATAGAGACAGACAGCCAGGCACACTCACATTCACACCTATTGGCAATTTAGAATCACCAATTTATCAAATGAGCATGTTTTTTGGTGGTGGGAGAAAGCCGGAGTACCCGAAGAGAACCGAAATGTGCACAGGGAGAATATGTAAATTCCACACAGAAAGGCCCGGGCTGGGAAGCGAACCAGGAACCTTCTTGCTGTGAGGCAACAGTGTTGCAGCCCTCTTGTTAGACTATTAATGATTATTATAATAATTATAAATATGAATTAATAACACTATTAATCAAGAGTAGTAAATACTGGGAACTGCCCTGGAAGCAAGAAACAACCTAAGAGGACAAAAAATAAGTCTCAGAATTAAGATTATAAATATTATTATTATTTGATAAATATTGGTAATTTTTTTAAATAGAAGGCATAAGATCGTACAGCAACCCTCTCAACCAGCAGAAATATTAGTGTTTGTGAACAACAATCACAGATAACATCTCTGAAAAGCCATAATAGATATTCCTCTCACAGTTCCAGCAAGTAAAAAGTCTTGTGGCTTCAAGATTCAGCTTCAGGTTGAGAGCATGGCTCATACTGTCCTTCAAAGTCAGGAGAAGAGTTATGTGTCCTCCTTAGAAACCATCTAGAGTTTGGTTGTAATATATTTTATATTTATATTATAATATTTTAATTAGTGCTGTCAAACGATTACAATTTTTAATCATATTAATCACAGGGTTGCTGTGGATTAATTGTGATTAATCGTGATTAAATAACATTCAATTTTATCTATATCAATCACGTTTCATTTTGCAAGCTTGACGATGCCTTAGCCAAAGTGCTATCAGAAGCCCGACGAACGTATGCTATGGTATTTTAAGCTAGAAGCGCTTCGGTGAAAAGAAAACTCCTTCCTGCAGAATGTGGGGTTTTTTGTACTCAGATTTCCCATCGAGAGGGCCAACGTGCAGTTTAGCGTCTTCCATATCGAGTTGGTTGGTCACTACCAGATCAACGGCCCATTTGCGCATACGCGGCAGCATGCTCGACAGTAACCCTACTTGGACAAACTGCCTGAAATGCGTTGCCAGAGACGTTTCAGGGATTTTGAGTCAATCTGCGCTGTAGATGGGTTAATCGCGTTAAAATTTTTAATCAGATTAATCATGATGATGGATTAATCTGCATTAACGCATTAATTTTGACAGTCCTAATTATAATGTTATAATATAAATGAACAAAACTATTAATCAAGAGTTTTAAGTACGTGGTCCTATGCTGGAAACTGGAAACTACAATAAGAGGAGCAAAAACCATCTCAGAATTAAGATTTAGATGAAATTATTATTATTTGATAAATATTAATACTTTTATAAATTGAAGGCAAAAGACCATTTACTTACCCTCTCAAACAGTAGGAATATTTTTGTTTGTGCACAATAATCACTGATAACATCTCTAAAAAGTCACAATAGATTTTCCTTCCACAATTCCAGCAAGTAAAAAGTCTTGTGGCATCAAGATTCAGCTTCAGGATGAGAGCAGGGCTCATATCATCCTTCTGAGGCAGGAGAAGAGTTGTATGTCCTTCAGATGCTAGTGAGCTTTCTGCAGTATTCTAGGTTTTGGTTGTGATTAAAAGATATAAATAATTATGAATACATTTTAAATGAATATGACTATTAATCTAGAGTTTTAAGTACAGGGTCCTATCCTGGAAAAGGAAACAACAACCGAAGAGAAGCAGAAATCAGACTTAGATCTGAGTTTTAAAGTGTAACAACAAAAATAGACACTGTCTGAAAATGCTGAATCTTTAGAAATTAAAAGACTCTATAGCCTGAGTAGACTATTCACCTTGTATATCACTTCATATAAAACTACAAAGAGAAAAAGCCTGGGGCCATATCTTTTCATGTCTTGACTCTAAAATGTATGCATCTGACTCACTTTGACGGTTATTTCCAGAGACGTCGTGTCACTCTGAAATCTGAGGCAGTTGTGATTTTTTTTCTTTGTGTCCCACTACGCTCCCCACCAGGCATCCTTCGGACAGCGGTACCTGACATGGACCGGGAGGCCCGGGATGAGTATCTGGTCGTCCTCCAGGCCAAAGACATGGGAGGGCATCTTGGTGGATTATCAGGGACCACCACTGTCACAGTGAGGCTGACTGATGTCAACGACAACCCCCCTCACTTCAGACGGAGTAAGCACCGCTATTATCACATCAACACTTTACTGTCGGATGCTTTCAGTCTCTGTCGCGGCAGAATGTGCGCGACTGGAGATTAAAATGATTAAACATCTTGTAATGGCATTTGTGACAGCAGTCTGATATTTTCTGCCTCCTGTGGGTCCTAGCTGCCTAGATAAGATATAAGCTCCACCGCAGCTGAGCAGCTTGTCAGTCTCATATTGCTCTTTTTTATTTATGCAGCCTGCCTAATCATTGTTTTTATATCAGCTGGAATAACATAACCCCAACAAAAAAGACTGCCATCTACATTCATCCACCCTCACGGCCTTGCTGATTCAAATGGACTGTGCCTTGATGTAGAAGAGTGAAAGATCATGTCTGCCTTTTCTTATCCAAGCTTTTCCCTGTTCCCTGCTATTAATATTTCATTCTAAAGTTCAGTGCTTTCCGCTTCAATAGACGGTAAAATCACTGCAGAATGTGTCTAACACTAGGAGACACATACTGCATTTCTCTATACCACCTCTCTGTTTGATTTCCTCTTTTTCTTCTCTGACAGTCGCTGCTTTCTGCCATTCATCTTAATGTTTAAAGCCCCCTCTCCTCGCCTTGATATATTGTGCTGCGATACAAGGCTTTATAGAGGCAATTTAATAATTCCAGATGCCAGCTGTGTATTATTTATTTACTAATATCTGACTATATCTTCCCTCCATCTCCACCTCACTCCAGCTCATTATTCTCCGTTTGACAATAACGCAGCGATTTGAGCTAACGGCTCATTTAGCATGCTCTTTGAATGCGAGGGGTGTGGTTTCTAAATGATTTTTATAATGTGGAGGATTTCAGTGATTAACAATCAACACAGAAGGGTGGCTCTAACATGAAACTGTTTCTCTGAATTTGTCCCTGGATGCTGAGCAGAATCACAAGTGATGTAGAGGTCGTCATGTTTTACAAAGTGAAAGGAAACGTATGACATACACAGATCACCGGCTGCTCTTTCATGCTTGATAAAGGGGCAGAATGTAATCAAATATAAACAATAACATAAGTACAGATTAGCCCAGGATAGCGTAAGCCAGCAGTAAAAGCACAGCTTTTATTTTATTTATGAGAGAGGGTACACATGGCAGTTCATTCAGAGCTTTGACGGTACAGTAAAGGCCATAGTTGTTTGGATAATGACACAGTTTTTATCATTTTACTTCTATTTATCACCACTGTGGATTAAAAAAAAAAATATATATATATATATATATATATAAGCACAATTGTAGATCTTTGCTATTATTTACAAATTCATCTAAGCCAATACAAATTTTAATGCCAGTACTAATTGTAATTTGGACCAAAACGTCCTAAACACACTTTAAAATCAAGGAAATGAGGATTAACAAAGAAAAACACTGACATTGGTCTGTTAGTGCTGCCTAAAACTTTCCAAACATATTCATACATACAGCAAATTTAGGCTGATATACAGTAAAATCAAAAGCCTTTTTAAGAGCAAATAAAGGCTGGTATTAACAGCCAATATAGGCTGATATTTATAGCTTAATATGCCAATTTTTACTGCCAATATGCTGTAGGTCAGTATTTTCAGCCAATATAGGCGGTTATATACAGTCAATATTGGCAAATATTGAGAGCAGATCTAGCCTGGTATTTACAGACAATATAGGCTGATATTAACAGCCAACAAAGGCTGATATTAACAACTAAACAAAGGCTGATATTATCAACTAAACAAAGGCTGATATTAACAGCCAACAAATGCTGATATTAACAGCCAACAAAGGCTCATATTAACAGCAAACAAAGGCTGATATTAACAGCAAACAAAGGCTTATATTAACAGCCAACAAATGCTGATATTGACAGCCAACAAATGCTGATATTAACTACTAAACAAAGGCTGATATTAACAGCCAACAAAGGCTGATATTAACAGCCAACAAAGGCTGATATTAACAACTAAACAAAGGCTGATATTAACAACTAAACAAAGGCTGATATTAACGGCCAACAAAGGCTGATATTAACAGCCAACAAAGAGTGATATTAACAACTAAACAAAGGCTGATATTAACAACTAAACAAAGGCTGATATTAACGGCCAACAAAGGCTGATATTAACAGCCAACAAAGACTGATATTAACAACTAAACAAAGGCTGATATTAACAACTAAACAAAGGCTGATATTAACAACTAAACAAAGGCTGATATTAACAGCAAACAAAGGCTGATATTAACAGCCAACAAAGGCTCATATTAACAGCAAACAAAGGCTGATATTAACAGCAAACAAAGGCTTATATTAACAGCCAAGAAATGCTGATATTGACAGCCAACAAAGGCTCATATTAACAACTAAACAAAGGCTGATATTATCAACTAAACAAAGGCTGATATTAACAGCCAACAAATGCTGATATTAACAGCCAACAAAGGCTCATATTAACAGCAAACAAAGGCTTATATTAACAGCCAACAAATGCTGATATTGACAGCCAACAAATGCTGATATTAACAACTAAACAAAGGCTTATATTAACAGCCAACAAAGGCTGATATTAACAGCCAACAAAGGCTGATATTAACAACTAAACAAAGGCTGATATTAACAGCCAACAAAGACTGATATTAACAACTAAACAAAGGCTGATATTAACAACTAAACAAAGGCTGATATTAACGGCCAACAAAGGCTGATATTAACAGCCAACAAAGACTGATATTAACAACTAAACAAAGGCTGATATTAACAACTAAACAAAGGCTGATATTTACAGCCAACAAAGGCTGATATTAACACCTAACAAAGGCTGATATTAACAGCCAACAAATGCTGATATTAACAGCCAACAAAGGCTGATTTTAACACCCAACAAAGGCTGATATTAACAGCCAACAAAAGCGGATGTATGCAGCTTAATATGACAATTTTAGCTGCCAATAATAGTCATTATTGGCCGTCAGTATGTGCTGATATATGCAGCAATTATAGGCCATTACTTACAGCAAATCTAGGCCAGTATTCACAGAAAATGTAGACCAATTTTTGTAGCCGATAAAGGCTGAGATTTACAGCTGGTTTAGGTCAATAATAATAGCCAGCATCAGCTGATTCTTACAGCCAGCAATGGCTGATATTTACAGCTTAATATGCAAATTTTTGCTGCGATAAATGTCAGTATTGGCAGCCAATATGGGAGGGTATATACAGTGAATATACATCAAAATTAACAACCAGTATAGGTCAGTATTTACAGTCTATGTAGGCCATTATTTACAGCCAATATCAGCCAGTAACTACAACAAGTTTTGGCAAATATTTAAAGCCAATTCAGCTGATACTTTCAGCCAATGTAGGCTGATATTTATAGCTTAAAGTGACCACCAATATAGGTGATTGTTGACAGCCAATATGGGCGGTTATATACAGTCAATATTGGCATATATTCACAGCAGATCTAGCCTAGTACTTACAGCCAATGAAGGACAATATTTACAATGGATGTAGGCTGATATTTACATCCAACATAGGCTGATATTAACAGCCAACAAATGCTGATATTAACATCATAATATGCTAATTTTTACTGCCAGTAATAGTCAGTATGTCTGCCAATATTGGCTGATATATGCAGTCATTTTAGGCCAGTACTTACAGCAAATCTAGGCTGGTGTTTACAGACAATGTAGGCCGATTTTTACAGCCATTAAAGGCCAAAATATACTGCCTATAAAGGCTGATATTTACAGCTGATTTAGGTCAATATTAAGAGCCAATATCAGCCAGTATCCACAACCAATTTCAACAAATATTTATAGCCAATTAAGATGAAACTTATATTTATATATTTACAGCTTAATATGCTGTTTTTTACTGTAAATAAAAGTCAGTATTGACAGCCAATATGAGCTGATATATACACTCAAAATAGGTCAATATTTACAGCACATAAGCTGGTATTTACAGAAAATGTAGGCCGAAATGTACAGTCCATAAATGTTGGTATTGACAGACAACATAGGCAGATATTAACAGACAATAAAGGCCAATATTCACAGCCTATAAAGGCTAAAGATTATAGCTGGTTTAGGTCAATAGAAACAGCTGATAAAGGTTGTTGTTAACAGCTTATATAGGCAAATATATCTAACCAATATCAGCCAGTATTTACAGCCTTTTTTGGCCAATATTCATAGCCAATCCATCCAATTCTTACAGCCATTATAGAATAATATTAACAGCCAACATAGGCTGATTTTTACAGCTCAAAATGCAAATTTTTACTGCCAATACAGGTCAGTATTGACAATATAAGCCAATATTTACAGCGGATCTGGGCTGGTACTTACAGGCGATGTAGGTAGATATTAACAGGCAATAATAGCTGACATTTACAATCTGGTTTGACAGCCAATATAGGTCAGTATTTACAACCCATATAGGACAATATTTACAGCCAATCAGCAAAAATTAACAGCCAGCTTTGGCCAATATTCATAGCCTATTCAACTGATACTAGGAGCCAGTGCAGCCTGAAATTGAGAGCTGATGTAGGCTGATGTTAACAGCCAATATATACAGCTGAGTACAGCCAATATGTACAGCAAATATAGGCTGGAATTTACATCCAATGTAGGCCAATATATGCTGCAAAGATAGGCCAATATTTACTGCAGGTATAGGCTGATATTTATAGCTGATGTAGGTCAGTATTTGCAGACAATACAGGTCAGTATTTTAAGGCCATATTGACCAATATATTAAACCAATGTCAGAGAATATTTACAGAAATAATGGCCGATATTTACAGCCAGTGTAGGCTGATATTTGTCTGTGTTTGAATGATGTGCTCTGACTTGACTCAACATGAAGGCAAAACTATAATGGAGCCTGTTTTATCAGCAGCCACAAATGTCCATGAGTGTTATACATCAAAATGTTGACTAGAAGAAAATGATCAACTTTGTCCAACTTTGTGGTATTGTCCAAATAACCATGTGCACATAACTGCATGTGCATCATATTTTGTATGGAACAAAATTAATAAGCAAAAGGAATAAAAAGAAGACACGAGGGCACCCATTAGCACTGGCTTGCTTTGATTTATCAATGAGCTCAATAATTAGCACAAAACAAAACCTGCAAACTATTGATTTGATATGCATGGAAACACCAAGTAAGGAGTTCGGATTACAAGTGTCTAATGTTTACTGTATGGGCAGATATTATGTCTTTTATTTTATGGACAAGATCTCAAGGCACAGGCAGAGGAGGAGGGTTTCTGGTTTGGGGTCCTCAGAAGTTCATCTCTGCTTTTTACAGATAATGTTCTGTTGGCTGGACCCTCCAGCAGGCACTGGATCAGTTTGAAGCCATGTACAAAGGAGTTGAGTTGAGGGTCAGTACCTCTAAGCCTTAGTTTTAACAGGCTCTGTCTGTGCAGCATTCTGTCCATGCCCTGAGCATGGAGCAAATCATGGCCTTTCTGGTCAATGTTTTAGTTTCAACAGCATGAGCTGTGATCAGTCTCCAGCACATGCCAGAGGCAGCTCTCCAGTCTGCATCAGCATTATTGCAGACATTGTTCTGAACATCTGTAGTGAAGCAGGAGCTGAGCCTGAAGGCTAAGCTATTGATTCACATGTCGATCTATGTTCTAACTGAAAGAACAAGATCATGGCTTAAAGTTTCCTCTCAAAGGTGTCTAGGCTCAGCCTTAGAAACAGGAGGAGACATCCAGAGGGAGCTCAGAGCAGAGCTCATGTTCTCTCACATTAAAGGGAGGAAGTTCAGGTGTTGATGTGTGATAATGGTTTGGTTTGATCAGGATGCCCCCTGGTCATCTCCCTTTGGAGATCTTCCAGACACATCCGACTGGGACGAGACCTCAGGGTAGACCCAGAGCTTGCTGGAGGGATTATATATCCCTTCTGGCCTGAGAATGCCTCAGGATCCACCAGAAGGAGCTAAAACATCGCCAGCATGCTGCAACTGTTACCCAGGCCCTGATGAGTGCAAGTGAAAAAACTGTTAAAAAATGGCTGTTCATTTATTTCATTTGGGTTGTTTGGACACACTTTCTTTTTCTAATTTCTGCACAAAAATATAATTTAAAACCTAAAATAATGCAGTGACTGTAAATATCCACATACATTTGAGTAATTCAATCTAAATAATGACAGATGAGTGTGGATCAGGGATGTTCAAACTATGGCCCGGGGGCCGAATGCGGCCCACAATCCACTTTTGATTGGCCCGCAGCAAATTTAGAAAATATAGTGAAACTTGGCCCACATTAGAAAATGAAGCTTTTGCTTGACTGTATTGTTCTTCTGAGGCTCAGCACAAGGCAGAGCAACCATGCGTATTCTGTAAACAAACATTATTTGTCTGAGTAGTCTGCATGTGTGTGATGTCAACACAATTTATTTACTGCTCCAAATCACATCGTAGCCTCCCAGACCCTGAATCGCAAACATGTTTGATATTTAGGATTCTAGGTCGTAGTGCCGCTGACGGAGTACCCACAATAACCAATGAGAGCGAGCACACCAAGTAGCGTCACCAGATGAATCATACGTACTTTCACCGCTCACAACCTTAAACACAACTGTACCTTAATTCGAGCCAGGATTTCGTCCTGAGTCTTTCCCTTGTTTTATGATTTTTCCTGCACCTGTAACACAGGCCAGGACAGCCTGTTGTGGAGGGACAGCAAGTCGACAGACATCCGTGTTTATTTTACTAAAGCCACATTGTGACAGTGTCACCACACAAATAAATTACAATGACTTTGAATGTAATGAAAGTGTATCATGGAAAATGACAGGTCCGTATGAATTGAAAAAGAAAATATTCCCTGTATATTAGAGTGTTTTGTATGAGGGTGCTTGCTGTCATTCTGGTGTATTGATATGTGGTTAAAATGATAAGGAAAAAAAATGACGAGATAATATAAGGAGGATGTGTCGTGGGGGAAGAGGGGGAGAAGGAGAGAACTGGGAAAAAGGAAGAAGGAGCAGGCGGACCTAAGAAATTGGGGCCTGAAAATAAAGTTAAGTAACAAGCCATACAAGTTAACTAAGTAAAAAAGATGGAAAATTAAAAAGTAAGCAGTTACGTGTGAAAACAGTAAGCATTATCCCGGCTGAGCTTCTCTGTGCAGAGGCTGGTGCGTGCGTCGAGGAGCGGAAAAAGGACCGCTTTCCTTGGTGGATTAACCTCTTGGATCTGGGTGAGATCGTCCTTTTTTTGTAATTTTCTTTCTGGTATACCAATGTAGCGATCGATCGCATATTTTTGTTTTTTACCCTTTTTTGCCGTGTGGATCTATTGTGTTTTTTTTCCAGAGGAGACTGGTGGATTATAGACTGTTGTGTTTGCGTGCGTCACAGACTATAAAAAAGACTTTAAAGACACTTAAAAGTGCTTGGAGAGGGACAAGGTTGCGTTTTTCGTTTGATTGGAACTTTTAGTTTATTTTGGATTTATAAAGACTGATAGCAAATCGTGGGTTTTGTTGTAAGCAACTTTTCATTTAACTTTAAGCACGAGGTGTGCATTCGTTTTGGTGGAAAACCAATGACATTCCAGGTGCATAGCCAGTGGTAGCCAGGGCCCGCTTAAATCTGGTTGGCCTCCCCAAAGTCCTTGAATTGTTTGGCTATTTGCCTTGTCAATCACTAACTAACCATGTAAGACCTCACAGTCACTAAGAATGTCTCAACCTAAGGGTTGGTTTTACTTACTTTGATTTCCTTAAGTGGCCCCACCATTCTAATATATTTCAGTATGTGGCTCTCAGTGGGAAAAGTTTGGACTCCCCTGGTGTAGATGTATCATACATTTTAGTACATCTCCTTTCAAGAAACTCTTTCAACTCCAAACAAGTAAGATTTTCTTGCTGTTTTGGCAGAAAGATTTGCACATTACAAGAAATTCAGGCCTGATTTTTCTGTTTGGTACCATGAAACCAGGTGTTTATCTGGGCTCGTTGGCTGAATGTGGCTAAAAATAGATTTAATGAGATATCTTTGACTAGAATAAGACAAATACTCTTACTACTTTGTGCTGTACCTGCAGCCATAATGAGCTAGCTGACTGTACAACACAAATGCACCCATAAAGTGTTGCAGCAGTGTTAGTGTATTACCCCTTGATATGCAGCTGATCGTAATTATACTTTTGGGGAAGTATAAATGGCTGCCAAGAACAGAGTCATCAGGATAACGGCAGTGGAATCAAATAATTTCTTCTAGCTCAGGAGCTCGCCTGGCATGATGATGTGTTTGCTTCACTTCACTGTTCATTTGAAAACCTGGATGTGACACCAATCTTGAATATGCTTCAGTTAGCAGAAACTCTCTGAAGACGCTAATAATTTCACTCTATTTGTGTGTGGCTGTTAGCGCTGGTGTTTGTTAATTGGACTTTCTTCGCATTGAGGCTCATTTGCATTGAATGGGGCCAATTTTGTGTCAAATGAATGCATATTACCTCATTTAAATACATGCAAATAGCATTGGAGCACTGAGACTCTATTGGTTTGGCAGCCATAAAGGCTTGTTTTCACCCTTTGCGAGCACTTTGAGAATTACACAGTTTTCTTTTTGTCTTATTTGTGCTGGCAACCTTTCTGTGAATCTGTTTGTGCATCCTGAGAGCCGGGCCGCTACAATGGCTGCAGCTCATGATTGCTTGCATTTCCAGTCATATCATATCATAAAAAAAGGAATGAAACACTCAGTGATATCAACTACTAGTTCCAAAGGCTAATTTGAGAAATACAGACTGCAGCTTACTTCTCAGTCGGATTAAATATCTTAAACATGTGCATTTTGTCTTAAGGCATGCCTCTGCATTTCGGCAACCGTTTTCTAGTTGCTGCAAATGCCCCTCCTCTTCTTACCCTCCTTACCTAAGAGAGACCCCTTCCTCCCACAAAACCAGTGCAAGAGAGGAGGATAAACCCATAGTATTTATATTCTGTGCAAAAATATTTTTTAAAGTTCAGGTACAGCTAATATGAGGATTTAGCAGTCTGCTGTGCTTATATGAAGAGTCTATCTACAGAAGTTGCAGCCGTTTGAGTTCCTTTGCTGTGTTACTATCTCTACACTGCAGCCCTGCGAGAAAAATAAATACATTTCTATTAGGAAGGAATTTCATGCTAAATATCAACACCTATAATGAGATTTTACATGGGCTGACCACTGGGGATATTGCCATTGGCAATACAGGATTTGTTTACAGCCATTTGGGGCAGGTGGGATGATAACAGGAGCTAGTAACCACCATAGGACTATTCGCACAGGACAAGTGTTACCTGTGGACCTCTGATTGTTTATGAATTAGCCCCTTACGCCAGTGTTTGCATAAGTGAAGTCTGTTATGTTCTAGCATATACAGACGTTTCTGAAGGGAAACCTAAGAGTGCTGCATGGCTGCAGCAATGAAGATACACAGTGAGTTTTTATTTCTGTAGTTCATACAAAAAGATGCATGTTGTGCACAGTGCATTCTGCAGGTGATGTTTCCTTCATGTTTCCTATACATGCTGTTAACCAGTTTCCAATAGGCAACATGTGCTCAAGTGTTTTTTCCCTTTCTCTTTTTGCTTTTAACATTTTTTAGATCTGTAGCAATCCGTCTATGATACAGTGGTTCCCAGCGTGGGGTCCGGGACCTCCACAGGAATGAGGTGACAAAGATGTGGGGCGCAAGGTTCAAGGTTGTCAAAATTAGATATGCAAATATTAACTAAAATCATAACAAAGCACTTAATTAACAGTTTATATAATGGTCTGTTGGTAAGAAGAACCTGTGAAGAGCCACTTCCTTAGGGTTTTATCAATGAAACAATTAAACGAATGTTGATTTTTGGAAAAAATATGATGCTATAATTTTTTTTGGTCTGACCTGAGGGGTGCTCAGCTTGACTTTGAAATGAGTAGAGGGGGCTCCAAAGAAAAATGGTTGGGACCCACTGAACTGGAGAAAAACCTCCGCTAACTTTCATAGAGGCATCAAGGTGGTGTAAGTCCCCTGTGCATATCTGCAGCTGATCAGAAAGAGGAAGAGAGAGAAGATCAAGCATCTTGCCAGTTAATGTATGAGAAAAGGAAACTTCTAATGCTAAATATGAACCTCTCCTGTTACTTTTAACAGGTTTTATGCGGCTCATGCTGTGAATATTTTTCTGCACTCTATAAGTTTGGGATCATTACACATCCACAGCAAAAATCCACACGCAGATCAGCCTTTGCAGCCCAACCGCTCGACATTGAGCGACACATTTCAAATTGTAAATTGTGTTATGCATGACGTACAGCTAAGTAGTACTGTTATAAGTTAGGCACTCGCAAAGAGAAAGTGCAGGGAGCAGAGCAGCTGTGCATGTTTGCACATTCGGACAGCAGAATTTAGATAATTTAAGCAAAATGAAGCCATGTTTGCATTTTTAAAAACATTTTATAAGCTGAAATTTACTGAAAAGCTGCATGGACCATAAAAAACATAATTACCACCCTAAATTTCAGAGATGCCAGTTCATACGTTGTAAGTTTTACCTTACCTTACGTATGGTTAGTAGTTTAACCTGGAATTTTTACTCTGCAGATAACAGACATGGTCAATTCACACAGGATTAAAAACACAGACCTCCAGCACAAGAGCAGAGGTCCCTTGGTAATACTAGTCCCATGCGAACAGGACATAAGAGGTGGAATCCTTTTATAGACCATCAACAAAACCCTAGCTCCTGTTCAGAAATGTTTGTATTTGGACAACAGGAAGAATGCACATGTCTACATCTCAACCCTGGGAGTGACTGTGTTTTTTTTTATCTTAAAAGCTTTTTTTGTTTACATTGGTGTCTTTCATAAGTAATTTTTGAACATTAGCTTTTAAAAGAATGCAATTAATGAAGGTCAAAGTTATTAATTCAATCAGAGGAAGCACTTACTGTATAAATAAAAAATATCAAAGTTAATTGAAGAAGACTTGAAGGCAGAGATTGAGAGCATTAATGCCACTTTGTGCTTATACTTTAAGACTTTGTTTTCTTCTGTTGTGTAAACCAGAAGAGTCCTTTGGGTACAAGTCAGGGTTTAAAGCCCAACGAGGTGTACAATTGTCAGGGATTAATGTTCGACGCCTCCCTGAAGTCCATTAATCCCAGCAACACTGAGTCTGTGTGGATAGATCTCAATCAGGCTTTCACTTCTGAACTCTGCAATTTTACTTCATTCTTCTTTACAGAGTTTCTCAAGCTCTATCAGGGTGAAAGGGGATCAGGCGTAAACAGCCCTTTTCAAGTCAGGTCTGGGTTTGACAGCCACTCCAGAACATTTATCCTATTGTCTTTAAACCATTTCTGTGCAGCTTTCCCTGTATGCTTCAGGTCATTAACTTGCTGGAAGATAAATCTTCTCCCAATCTGTAGTTCTCTTGCAGACTGAATAAGATTGTCCTCCAGGATTTTCCTCTATTTTCCCTGATTCATTTTACCCTCTGCCTTCACAAGCCTTCCAGGTCCTGCTGCTGAGAAGCATCCCCACAACATGATGCAGCCACCACCATGCTTCACAGTGGGGATGGTGTGTTTGTGGCGATGCACGGTGCTTTCAAACACAGTGTCTTGTCTGATGCCCAAAAATCACCGTTTTATTCTTATCAGACCAAAGAACTTTCTTCTACTTGACCACAGAGTCTCCCGCATGCCTGATTTAGGCAGATTTACATGTTTCTTATTCCTTTAATTTCTTGGTGATGGATTTGACTGAACTCCTGGTGATATTCATTGACTTGGAAATTTTCTGTAACCTTCCCCTGACTTAAACATTTTTCAGTAACCTTTTGTCTGAGTTGCATTGAGTATTCTTTTGTCTTCATGGTGTAATGGTGGCTGGACCTCTGTTGAATTAGGTCAGTCATGTAAAAGGACATAAATATTTATGCACTTATTTTACATTTCTTTTTTGTTTGTTTCATTGACATTACTTTGTAGAAATCTGTTTTCACTTTGACATTAAAGATGTTTTTTGGTCAGTAAAGCTAAATTGTATTGACCATGATTGATTTGTAATATAAATAAAAGGGTTAAACATCCAACGGAGTGAATACTTTTCATATTTACTACATCAGTTTTAATGCTTTTGTCCCTGTAGCTCTTATGACTTTACATCCTTGCCTAACAAATTGTCAAATACATATTCATCTGGTTATCCTGACAGGTATCCCCGCTGAATATTTACTATTCATGGTTTTTCATTTTCTGGAGAGCTGAAATTGGATCAAATGACAGCAATTTGTTCCTTTCCAAAAGTTTAAGTGCACCTGGAATATAGCAGCATCTCATTATAGCAACATTCATGGTGATGGAGAGGAAATAGCCTATAAGCACTTTTTATATGTAATCTATGGTTGATATGTTTACCATGATGACAAAATTGAAGCCTTCCTTTAAACTAGGTCATAAAATGTGTGAATAAAAGCCACAAAATAACACAAAATTGTGCCAGACACCATCATGCTGCTACAGCTCATCATCATTCAGAGGCAGCGCTCGGAGCCATTATGTTCACTGTTATCTTCTCTGCAGGTGCATGGTCATTCTCTGTGTCGGAGCTGGCAGCACCAGGTGTGGAGGTGGGCCGCCTCTCCGCCGCTGATCCTGATCTGGGAGAAAACGCACAGCTGGAGTTTACCATCCTGGACGCAGAGGAGGCCGAAACGTTCAACATAACCAGCAGAGACCAGGAGGCTGTCATTGTGCTCAACAAGGTGAGAGATGAGAGGAAAAATTAATAACACGTTTTCAGGCCTCTACATGGAGCTGGATTTACTTTAATGGCCGCATAATGGAACAAATTTGCTTTGGTGTCAGCTTTCAAATGAATTTGATTTGGTCATTTAAACACTTTGTCGCCCCGCTGAAACACATTCTGCCGCTGACAGGTTCACACTCCCGAGGCTCTGCACGAGCAATTAATGAGCAACAATGAGCTAATGAGAGGCTGCTGAAAAATTGTAGCCCATTTGATGGGAGAAGGCCACGTTAGAGGCAGCCAGCGTGAGTTTGTCTTTTCAACTTGAAGGGTTTAACAGCATTGTGGCATTCAAAGATAATTATTGCTCAGTGAAATAATAAATTAAAATGGTTGCAGAGGGTGAGAAAAAAAGAGGCTGAGGATTTATAACCAAAACATGGAAAAAGAGAAAATGGAATACTGTCTGTGAGTTTTACGGGGAGATAAAACATGAATTATGGAACATATTTTAAGGCTGGGCAATCAGATGATGTCAATAGTGGGCGCAATTAAATTAGCATCCATTATGCTGATACATTTTGGGTACTTTTCTTATTCTGATGGATTAAACAGCCCATCACACAGCAGAAAAAGCAGCAACAGTCACTTAATCCACAGTTTTCTGCTTGCAGTCGAAGTACATGTAGGAGTATGCGCCCACAGTCGCTGCACGGCATTGTTTTGGCAGCTGGTGAAGAAAGTGGAGGTTTTCTCTAAGAGAGACAAAATATGTTTAACAAGACTCAAATGTGATGGTAGAGTGAACTCCAGTTATCCTCGAAAGATGAGCAAATTTGGACAAAAATAAGGAAATTTGACATCAATTATATAGATTTTGATGCCAGCTGGGCTCATAGCCCTCTCATAGAAGATCCTCTGTCTGCTGCAGAGGAAATCTGCTTTTAGGACCTTTGAGCGACGACCCTTTGAAACTGAGGATTTTCTTTTCTGTCTAATGAATCGCTTATTTTAAGGCTTTGAATGTCCCAAAACTCACCAAACCTTCCATGAACTTAAGAACATGGGGGCCCCAAGCATGAGATGGGGCTTTGGGGAAGAGTTATTCCCCAGTCATTCAAGAAAACTCATCAATCCCAATTATTTGACAAATTTTGCGTTCGACAGGTTGTACATTTTAACAAACTTGTCAGAGGGTTTTTATTGGATTGACTCCAGAATTTCTTGTTGTCATTCTAGATCAAAACTCTTAAAAAACTTAAGTTTTCACCGTAGGACAGTGCTGTGTCAGTGGCCCAAAAATGGGCTATTTTTTACAACAAAAAAAAATTCCATTTAACTTTTTAGTATTTATGTGAATCATCACCAAACTTTACAGGGATGTTGACAAATTTAGCTGAATAAATCCATGCATAAAAATCTTTCTTTAGATCACAGCGCCTCCTGTGGCCAACACATGTGTTCTTTACTGGATTTTTAAATTTTCTTTATTATAATTTTTTTTTTAATTCAGCCTCTAGACACCATTACACTGAGGCTTATGACCTTTAAACTACATCTGCACCATGACTCCTCCTACAAAAAAGCCTCTTGGACCCATGCCAAAATCCCAACAGGAAGTTCACCAGCTTCACCTCAGTTTCTATACAAGGCTTTTTAGGATGATGTTAAGTTACTTTAAACTGTTGAAACTTTTGTACACTGTTCTTTGTTATTCTGTGTTTTTCTGTGTATCACACTGAACGCATCTAAATGCAAACATCTCATCATAGCGCCCCTTACTCACAACAGGAAGTCACACAACTTGGCCATTTCTTCAGTCCTGTGCTGCACCCATCAACCTCAAATTTTGAAAGAAAAGCCTCAATATTTCTCCACAACATATAAATGTTTTATTAATGGACACTCACTGGATCTGGTGACCATTTACATATCTGGCCAATTTAACAGGAAGTCACCATGACTCTCAAATTAAATAATGATTTGCTTCAAATTTCACATGTATGATCAGGGTCTGCCCCTCTAAATATTCAAAGGTTCATTTCATTATCATTTTGCTGTAGTGCTTTTACTGTCAACAGGAAGTGACACAACTGGGTGATTTCTTTATTTCAGAGTTGCACTCAGATTTTGATAGAAAGGCTTTAATATTTGTCCACACTGGCGTATCTAACTAAAGGACACCTCACTGCCACTGCAGAGCATTTCAATGTCTCGCCAGTTTGACAGGAAGTTGGCCTATTTGTGATATGAAACATCTAATTTGCTTTAAATTTCACAAATTTCCACATTGGCATATCTAATTAAAAGATACCTCACAGCCACTCAATATCTTGCCAGGTTCACAGGAAGTTGGCCAAGTTCTGATATGAAATGTGCTTTAAATTTCACATTTATGATCAGGGTCTGTTGTAGTACCACCAACTGTAAGATGCCAGCAGTATCTTTTACAAAAATACAAACAATACACCCCATTTTCTTTATATTTTACACAGTACATATTGGTTCTGGCATGATCACCTTTACATATCAGCATTTTCCTTAACCATATTGCCACCTACTGTTGATTGGCAGTACTACCTCATATAGAAACTGCAATATGCTCTTTTTTTTTAATTTAATGACAGTCCAGGGAGGATCTACATAGTCTCTCTGCCATGCTTCACCACACAGCATGCGTAGCTATCAGCCAAGTATTCCCACACATCCACAGTTGTTCTGGGCCCTTTAGTGCTGCCTGCAGCCCCAGTTTCATTTCAAATGTTTGTCTTGTTTTAAGGTTTTTAAATTGCCCCCAACCTTTAAATAAAAACTTCCATAAAAATCCCAGTAATTGGTTGAATTTCAGAGCACACACAGGGGAAAAGTGTAAGTGTTTAGGGGGTAAAGGATGAGTTATAAACGGTTGTCTGTTGGAGAAGGACACATACATGGAACAAATTACTCCCACACCAGGGACTGTGACAGCTGTATGACCTTTAAAAGAAAGCTCAAACATGACTCATGTACTAAATGATAGTAACTGTCTCCTCCTTTGATGCCCGTTCCCAGGGGCATCCGGTTCATCTTGCATTTAAAATGATATTTGAACACGAGTCTTTTGTATGAAATGTCCCAGGAGAGTTTGTTTTGTTTGGCAAACTTTCTGTGAACGGATTTGTGAACTCCTTTTTGTGGGATCTTGTCAGATATTCTTTAAATGGAAAAAGATTGAGCCTTTCACCTGTCATCTTCCCAACAGCTGCTCGATTATGAGACCAGAAATTCATACACTTTTGCTGTCGAAGTCGCAAACCCCTTTGTGGACCCCCGGTACTTGAGGAACGGGCCCTTTAAGGACCAGGCAACAGTCCGGGTCATGGTCCTTAACGCTGATGAGCCACCTCGATTCTCCCAGGCTCGGTACCATCTGGACGTTTCTGAGAACTGCCCTCCTGTCTGCTCCGTTGGCCGGGTCTCTGCTGTGGACCCCGACACAGGACAAGGCAGCAACATCAGGTGGTGCATCTCCCCCTCACTCCATCATTTAGTCTCACTCTCAGAGCTCTCTTCTTACCCTCTCGTTTCTCGCCTCTCTATCTCAGGTACTCCATCGATCCCCAGTCAGACCCCGAGGCTCTGTTCCGCATCGCCTCTGACACGGGCTTTATCAGCACGGTGATGGAGTTGGACCGTGAGCAGGAGCAGTGGCATAATATCACAGTCATCGCCACACAGAGGGGTACGTCAGCCCCTTCTGGCCCCTGGGCCTCGATGAGCAGCCGAGCTTACAAGAGTCATTTGTCACTGAAAGCACTGCCTGGAGTTTGGAATAAAAGTAAGGGGGACAAAATGATGGAAATTCACAGATAATTTCAATGTTTCTTGTCTGTTTCTTTTTCTTTCAGACAATCCAAATCTTGTGACAAGAGTTGTGGTTGCAATAGAGACAATGGACCAAAATGACAATGCACCTGAGCTGGACAGAGAGTACACCACATCTGTGTGCGACTCCAGTGCCCCCGGGCAGGTCTGTCCTTCTGTTTTTTATTGATGTTTTGTTTAATGTTCATATTTCTCATTTTCCAATTTCATATTACATTTTTATTCAATTTATTTCACCTAAATTGATTTACCAAAGAATATAAAGCTCATAAAAAACAGAAATAATATCAAAATCATAGAACTTTTTCCAGGTACAGCTACAAGTTCATCTTTCTTTTGCAGAAATTTTGTACAAAGTTGACTTTTTTAGCATATGCTTTAGAGCAGTGGTTCTTAAATGGTGTGGCAAGTATTGGTGTGCCTGTGGGAATATGTACAACCATTTGTATTTACTAAAACTATACAATAACTTAAGTTTAGTCAGAACCACTTTGTCAATAAACACATGATGTATGATTATAAATAGTTATTTTACATTAGCAGTTATTACACTCAAGAAGTGAAAGGCAGAATAACGGAGAAGCTGGGGTGGAGGAGGGCTGTAAAAAAGGCTTGCAGAGGGAACAAAAAGGCGTAGCAAGGCAAGAGCAGATTAAATATGGCGGCATGAGTGTGATTTGCCAAAAGCGTGCTTAGAATGCATTAGCTTGCCATCATCTGATGAGGGCCTGTGTGAGAAAAGCTGATCTCACTTATATGGCAGCGCTTGACTCCGTTGCCTTCCTGAACTAACGCCATACACTTGATTTACTGAAACATGTAAGAGGCTATTTGTATGTTTATAGTACCGTGAAAAGTATTTGCCCACTTTTTGATTCTGGATTTTTTTTTCATATTTATCACAGTTAAATGTTTCAGCTTATCAAACCAATTTTAGTACCTCACAAAGACAACGCAGGTAAATACAAAATGCAGTTTTTAATAAGAAATTTATTTATTAAAGGAAAAAAAATCCAAACCCATCTGGTCCTGTGTGAAAAAGTAATTACCCCTGAACCTAATAACTGGTTGTGCCACCCTTGGCAGCAATAACCGAAATCAAGACTTTGCAATAACTTGTGATGAATCTTTTGCATCACTATAGAGGTATTATGGCCCACTCTTCTTCACAGAATTGTTTTAACTCAGCCATATTGGAGGGTTTTCCAGAATGAACTGCCTGTTTATGGTCACACCACAGCATCTCAACAGGATTTAATTCTGGACTTTGACTTGGCCACTCCAAAACCTTTTTTTTTTTTTTTTTTGTTTCTTTTTTTTTTTTTTTTTGGAGCCATTCAGAGGTGGACTTGCTGGTATGTTTCAGGTCATTGTCCTGCTGCATAAACCAAGAGTGCTTGAGCTTGAGGGCATGAACTGATGGGCAGACACTGGCCTTCAGGATTTTCTGGTAGACAGCAGAATACATGGTTCCATCAGTCACAGCAAGTGGCAAAACAGCCCCAGACCATCACACTGACACCACCATGTTTGACTGTTGGCATGATGTTCTTTTTATCAAAAGCTGTTATTTTTATGCCAGATGTAACGGGCCGCACACCTTCCAAAAAGTTCAACTTTTGTCTGGTCAGTCCACAGAATATTTCTCCAAAAGTCTTGGGTTATCACAAAGATGTTTCTTATCAAATGTCTTTGTGTTCTTTTTTTGTCAGCAGTGGTTTTGGCCTTGAAACTCTCCCATGATGCCATTTTTGCCCAGTGTCTTTCTTATGGTTGAGTCATGAACTCTGACCTTAACTGAGGCCAGTGAGGCCTACAGGTCTTTGGATGTCATTCTGGGTTCTTTTGTGACCTCCTGGATGAGTTGTTGTTGCACTCTTGGAGTCATTTTAGTTGACCGACCACTCCTTGGAAGGTTCATCACTGTTCCCAGTTTTCTCCATTTGTAGATAATGGCTCTGACCATGGTTCGCTGGTCTCCCAAAGCCTTGGAAATGGCTTTGTAACATTTTCCAGACTGATAAATTTGGCACTTTGTGCCTTGAAATTTTGTCTTGATCTTAGGCATGCTTTGGGCAAAAAAATAAAATCAAAAACCACTGTTTTAGAGAAACATTACTGCCTGGGTCAGCCTTAGAGATAGGGTGAAGAACTCGGACATCCAGAGGAGTTTGAAGTAGAGCTGCTGCTCTTTAAAGTCGAAAAGAGCCAGTTTAGTTAGTTTGGGCATCAGGATGCCTCCTGGTCGCCTCCATGTGGAGGTCTTTCAGGCACATCGAACTGGAAGGAGACCAGGGTAGTCCCTGGACTCACTGGAGCGATTAAATACCTCATCTGGCTTAGGAACGCCCTGAAACCCCCCAGGATCCTGCTTAGCCTGCTGCCAATGCAACCCGGCCCCAGACAGAAACTCAAAAAAATATCCAACAGTTGAAATAAATATAATGATCTCGATATCCTTGTCACTTTATTGAAATCATTATGAAACATGAAGAGGAGCCCCCATTTACAAATTGGATGATTTATAGATAATTGCAAAGACTTTGGTGTGGCTAAAAAGAAAAAAATATCTAATACAAGAAAAAAATCTGACTTTTAAAGCTTCTGTATGCAGGAATTCAACATCAGATGATATGATGAATAAAATATAAGAACCTTGGAGAGTCTCAGTGGCATTAAGGAGGTCTTCTTAATGTTTTTCTCTGAAGGAAATTCCAAGAATGTGGGGCACAGTGAAAAAAATGACCTTCTCTTTGTGAATTTTTGAACGTGCGGGGTGAGGACTGACTGCGCTGAGGTTCAGAGTTACCTACATTTCATGAAAGCAGCACTGAGGGGGGGTGCAGCTTCTGTAAAAGAGCTTTATAAATAAATAAGTCTAAGTGCTGATCTCTTCTAGCTGACAAAGCAGGCCGGACAGCTTTTTGGTAAAGTAGACAAGGCCGTGTTTGATAACTAGTGTATGTCTTTGACTCTCAGTGTAGAGTGGTACATTGAATTCAAAGATTAGAGACAGCACCCATCCACCTTTATTCATGATTCTTTACAGAGTGGAAAACTGCATTAGCACACCTTTAATAAAAGGAATAAAAAGGTCACATTTTCCAATGTTGTTGCCTTAAAAAACAGCATTAGTCTTTCTTTGTGCAGTTTAAAGAAAGATACCTCAAGGACAGTGAAATGCCAAAGGAGTCAAATTTGAGATGCCTTGCATCCCAAGTCTGATAGTTTGTTTAGCATTATCCAAATGAAAAGGTCACACATTCAAACCTTGAACACCAAATCCTCTGGGTTTATTTTAGGGCTCTGAGGATTAATCACACAAATCGTGATTAACTAAGGTACACAGTTAGTACACATGTATTTTTTAATCTGGATTAACTGTCCCTTCAAAATCACTTTGGTTATGCCATACTCAAAAAAATATTTTTGACTGTCATAAGTATTATAAGAACTTTTTTTTTTTTTTTTTTTACTCAGTTATACATATTTTTCAGTTTTATTCATAACAAATGAATAAAAGGAGTGTGGCACTTATGCACTTTGTCCCCACCCCTTCCTGGTGGCTGAATATCTTGGTGGTTTCTGTTGCTGTTTCTTTTACAGGATAACATGGGTTCAAACTGTCGTCAGGGCCTGTTCAGTACCAAATGTTGCCTTTGGACAAGGTTTTTAAGGACGTAACACCTGTCTTTATCCCACACACTCATTGACTTTGTGGCACGTTCCCGCTAAGCCCGTGTGGGCTTAGGGCTGTCCCACTGTCAGATCATAAAGTGTGTGAGGGATCTCTTGCCGACCTTTTCAGCCCTTTGTGCGCCCTCTCTGTGATTGGGCATATCTGCAGACTTAGGTTCAATCCCATTTCTTCCCCTTAGCCCTCATCTTAGCCCTGCCCCTTGGTTTTGCATGTTCACGTCAGGTGAAGGGGTGTCTCAATTCTCTTTTGAATCGAGGCTTAGGGGCTACATAGTTCTTGAAACAAAGATTTATCAGGACCATACTTGAACAAAGGGGTATGAGGAATTTTCCACCATGCACTGGGTTCACTTGCAAAATGGCTCAAGGGACAACGAATGAGGTGAATAAACGTAAATATTTTAAGCTTTTGTAAATGATTATAGAAAATACAACACTTGTGTTTCCTCATATGCTGTATTTAATCTTTAGGTACTAGGGATGGGAGTTGATTGTGTTTTTGGTATGTACACGTGTAAATGAGGGCTATTAACTGTATAAATAAATGGAGAAGATCAACACGGAGATCCATAGTATGAACAAGATGGTCGGCGCTTTATTGTCACTTCTGATGACACAGCTGTTTATCTGCAGTGTGTGATGATGAACAGCATTATAGGAAGGTTTTCACCCCTACCCCTTACTGCTCTGTTTCAGAGGGGAAGGGGTAGAAATGGGATTGGCCCTAAGACTAGCAAAAGCAGATCTTTGATGACTAAAACTGACTAAAAGTTAGTTAAGATTTCATCAAGATGACTAAAACTAGACCAAAATGTAGACGAAGGAGAGGGGTTAAGAGGTGGAAATGGGACTGAGAGAGAATTACCCATAGTTCATAGCTCTGTGAGGTATGACATGGATTCCTGAGGAAGCCTGCTAGCATACGCTTTAAAAGCAAAGGGACGAGAGCAAAATGGTAAATAAAAAACATTTAAGGTGCAATAAGTGTTGATGAAATTTTCCTGTCAGTATATTAGGTATATAATCCAGCCTTCCTCCACTGAGGAAATAGGCCTATAGGCAAGGAAGGTTTGTTGTTATCTTTGTTTTTATCTCTGCAACATGCCAACTGTCAACAAAAAAAAGGGCTGTCCCATTCCTATTCAAACTACTTTGACCCCTTCAGGGGCTTCACAGCAGTGCAGGGGTTAGCGCTGCTGCCTCACTGCAAGAAGGTTCCTGGTTCTTTCCCTGGTCCGGGCCTTTCTGTGCAGAGTTTGCATGTTCTCCCCGTGCATGCATGGGTTCTCTCCGATACTCCGGCTTCCTCCCACCACCAAAGACATGCTTGTTAGGTTAACTGGTGACTCTATACAGGCCGTAGGTGTGAATGTGAGTGTGCCTGGTTGTGTGCCTCTATATGTCAGCCCTGCGATTGACTGGCTACCAGTCCAGGGTGTACCCCGCCTCTCGCCCAATGACAGCTGGGATAGGCTCCAGCCCCCCTCTGCGACCCCCAATGGGGTATAGAAAATGGATGGATGGATGGATGGATGGCTGGATAAGCCCTTCAGTTAAGTCAGTTAACTAAACAGCTCAGGGCTTGAGATTTAGCCTATCTTTGATATGACTTGAAAGAACTCACAGGCAATTCAGCGGACAAGGCATCTGAACTCTATGCTGTCGTACATTTACCTTTTTACTGTTCACTTATTCCTTCAAAATTCATAGCAGGTTCCTTCTTCCATGGTTAAGCCCATGTGAATAACTTCCATCTATCTCTAAAGTAGGCACGTTTCCAACAGAAAGTCAATTACGCTTAGTTTAAGATAGTGGAGAAGTTCAACGTGAAACAAAAACACCCTTGAATGCAAAACAGTAGAATTTAAAATGCAATAGGATAGATGCAATTATGTTTTAAAATGTTCACATTTTTGACAGCCCCAGTTTATTTTTTTATATCTTGAAAGAGAAAATAAGCAGTACAGATGATTTTATGCTTGTTTTCAGCTCCAGAACAAGAAAAAAATCATAGCGTCTGTCTACTCCTGACAAAGCCCTTCATATAGCTCAGTTATTTGCACAAGCTCAGGCATCATGGCACTTTGCCGAGTAAGAGAGAGAGCAAAACTTTAGAAATTCAGTTTCTTTGTTATTTGGCTGTGAGTACAAAATTTGACCTTCATCTATTATGTTCCATGGCTGCCTGCATGGGCAAATCATTTTCTAAAGTGAACTTCCATTGGAGGGAGGGAAAGGAAGAGAGAGAAAGGGAGCTGCAGCTGCTGCTCTGAATAGACCCATTGAAATAGCTTGGACAAAAAAACAAAAAACAACTCTTATGATAGACAGAAGTTTCAGGGTCAGTGTGTATGATAAACACAACACAGAATCACATTTTCTCTAACAAAAACTCTGTTAAGTATTTATCCATTTACTAAAATTAAACACTGATAACAGTTAATCTGTTTATTTTGCTCAACATCAAGTTACACAAGCTACACACCTACCCAATCACTGACTTACAAACTAAGATTTATAAAGTATTTAACTTACTAAAGAAAGCTCTTCTGTGCTCTCCTGATCATTATGTTCCAATATTAAGCAGCTCTGCTGCATCAAAAAGGGTCCCCATGATCCTAAACCCTTACAAGACTCCCAAAACATACGTCTGTTAAGATTCACAGATTACTTCAAATCTACTTATGAAAGTAACTTTTTAGATTCACTCCTGAAAAGCTGCAAAAGTAACTTCATGTTGGTTAAGAAGCATTTCAGAATAAGAGGCCCCCCCCAGAAAGTTCAGTCATTTTGATTCAACAAGAATGATTTAAAAGGAAACTAAATTCAGAGGTTTTGGTTGTTTTATCAGTGAAAAGATAATGAAATACTTAACACCAATGCTTAATGATTTCTGCGGTTAACAGGTGTTGAATGATAGTTGTAGATAGGACTGGGTTCAAAAAAGTGATTCTTCAATTCAGATCGATTCTTTTCAAAAAATTCTGGCATCAATTCATAAAATCCAAAGATCAATCTTTTGATAAATGCCTTTTCCCTCTCCTGATGGCTCCTCGCGCTACCAGTCTCAGACTTACGTCACTCAACCAGCCTGAAAGTTGACCTCCAATCCCTTCGAAAAGCGCTTAGACTCTGATTCAAGGTTTAAATCTTACGCTCAACCATCTAATCTTGGATATCTGGGTGCGTTATCAACACAAGCTGGATATCTCTTCCTCAAACATAAACCTGGCGCAGCACGAGCTCTGCAGGTGGAGAGCACTTAAGCTGCTGCTGCTACAGACCTGGCAGACTCACACACACAATAGTGATCGTCTGGGGTGCTACGTTCAAGAGGAGCAAACCCCGACTGTTTTCTGAAACCCTCATTTACATTGCTCCATACAGTGTTTATTTTACTAATCTCCATTCCTCTGTTTTACAGCCGTGCAGATTACATACAGCCCCAGTTTACAGCAGGGAAATGATGGAGCGCTCAGTCATTTAGAAAGATATGAGTAATAAACTCGCATCTCATGAAGATTTTCTATAAAGTTATCATAAGATAACATCTACAGCAACATACATTGTACATACTATGATAGATAACATGATGCATATTTCTTTTTATCAGCGCTGTGGATTCAGTCTTTTAGTTAAGAGCATAGATGTCTATCCTTTACACACCTCACAGACAGCAGACAGACAGTTAAACATTAAAGCACCACACTGTATGCACTATATCTGAAAATGTGACTGTTACTACTACTACCACATTATAAGCTTCAGTGTAATTATACATCATGGACTTAATCAAACTTAGTCAAAAATATCTTATCAAATTTACTTATTTTAGTTTTTATTCATGTAACATTAAGAGTTTCAATTTGGACTTGCAATAAGTGACTTATCTCTATAAAAACAAACATGGTGGAGCCTGGCGGCTCTGCTCCACTGAAGGAACCTCTAGATTTACAAGAGGATATCAGACTTTTTGGATTTAAACACTACAAATACAGAGGCAAACTGGACAAAAGAGGCCATATCCTGGATGGGCCACATGGAGGTAAAATAGTGATGTAAATACTTTTATTTTAGGGTCAATTTTCAATTCAAACCGTGATATTTTTAATAATGTGCCAAGTTGGAACATTCTCTGTATTATTTCCAGCTTAAGTTCTCTAAGAATCTCTTAAATGTCGAAGCAACATAGTTTTTTTACTTAAATATCCCTACATGAATTGATATCAAATCGAAACGAATCGAATCAGGCGATCGCTGACAATACTCAGCCCTAGTTGTAGATATACTGGTGGCATTGAAGGGACTTGCACACATATAAATAATGGTGTCATCAGCACAGAGATTGAAATTGGACTTCCAAGCTACTCCAGTCCAGTTTTACTGAATGAAATTCATTTTACAGCAAAACTAGACTGTAGTGGCTTGGCCAGGTTTGTCCATCCATCCCTCTGTACATCCATACTCAGTGATGAGCTGATTAGCATTTAGAGGTCTTAGGTCAAGGTCTAAGGTCAAGTTCAACCCTTGTTTTGTGATTGCAATACCTCAAGAACACAGAGGGAATACTGACAGATCCAGCATTAAGCACTGTATTCAACAGTTTGCTCAGCTGACAGACAGTGTGTATGCCAGCTATTAGCAGCTGATTCTGACTCCGATGATTTAAATGTAAAGGTTTAATCTACATTGACTTTCATTGATATCAGCACTGTGCACCAAGTCAGACAGCTGTCAATTTAAAACGAGGGTAATGCCACTCAAAACAAGGAAAATGTCAATCAGAATTGTAAAGCTGCACTCTAGTCAGCACAATCGTCTTGTTTGTGAATTTTAACCCTTGAAATCAAAGTTTCAGGAGGCTTTAGAGATAGTTAAAAGTAAACTCGTGTTCTGTTGTGTGCCGTGCAGGTAGTCCAGGTTCTGCGAGCCATCGACAAGGACCAGGGAGGTCAGGACACCCCGGTTCACTTCAGCATCCCCCCAGAGTCCAGCTCTGCCCTGAACCTCTCCATCAGGGAATCTGGAGGTTGTACTGCTTGGCTCGGCTCTTCTCTTTCACACACTACCCAGAAAGACGACAGAAGCCCAAAAAGTGGTGCAGGCTGTTTGTGCAGTGACCGTGTTTGATGTGTGTTTCTGTTCTCTCGTTATCAGGTGTGACAGCCAGCCTGGTTCTGCAGTCAGCCTTGGAGCCCCTCCCTGGCTTCTCCTCATCCTTACTCACCCTCTACGTGCCAGTTGTGCTTCGCGACGGAGCCTCGGGTCTGACTAACACTGGCACGGTCACTGTGACCATTTGTCCATGTCTGCGAGGGGGCATGCAGACGGAGGACCGGGGAAAGCAGAGGGACAGGCGTTGGGAGAGACACATGGTTTGTCTCCCCATGCCGTCTTCGTCTGCGTCTCTCATTTTCAGTCTGGTCACCTTACTGGCAATGCTGGCATGTGTCACCACTCTGCTTGGTATGTTGTGCCGCTCCTCTAAAGTCTCTGAAGCGCTACAAATTTGATGCTTGTGATTTTCTGAAAGATGCTGACTACTTTTGTCAGGTTTTCTCCTTGTTGCTGAAGAGCGTGTGCTTGTGTGTCTCCTCTGTGCCCTATAGTGGTGTGTGCACTCTCACTGTCATTGCGCCATCAGAAGCGAGACTCCCACTCGCCCTTCGAGGAGGATGATGTCAGGGAGAACATCATATCCTATGATGACGAGGGGGGAGGGGAAGCAGACACCGCAGCGTTTGACATTACAGCGCTGCAGAGCATGCACAGAATGCAGCACATACACAACAACAGGAACATGTGAGCTGTTCCCAAAAATAAAAAAAAAAACAAAGTTTATCCTTGTGACTGTGGCTGATGGGAGTGTGTGCATGTTTGTGTGTCTCACTGACGTTTATCTCTTGGCACAGATGGTACACCCCACAGAATCCTCCCCGGGCCAGGACGTACAGCTGGAGTCGTAACCCGCGCCCCGGCCTGAGCCCACAGCAGCGGCCGGGCTCCGCTCCGCTCTACGGACGCCTTTGTTACGGCCTCCACACGCTGCCTGTTCTCCGAGATTATCCAGTCGGGCCTCTGGAGGCGGGCGTGCAGCTCACACAGCTGACCCACAGGCTCACAGGAGGTCATCTCGGCAGCTCTCTGGTGATCCAGAACCAGAACACCTTTGATCCTCTGCAGCGCTCTCCTGAGATCAGCACCAGTTGTTATAAAGCGGAGCACATGCTGGCGAAGAGCAAAATCACAGACAGGCATGAAGGCAGTGAAGCGAAGCCAGCTGACACAAAAGAGCAGCAGGATCAGGCCAAGGTCAGATAATAGAGTTCAAAACAAAACTTTTCTACGGAGGCAAAAGAAGGCCATTAAATATGAATTAACTAGCAGATTTTTAAATGTGTTTCTTTATAAAACAGCCAAAATACTGCTTAGTTAAAATGCAAGAGTGCAATTCATCAGAAATTCATAGATTTTGTTTACTCTCATTTCATCAATAGTCACTGGAGCGAACCAACAGCTGTCATCAGAATCAAATCTGCGTGATTGTTGCAAAAAAGAAAGGTGACTCATTCCTGTGCAGCTAGAATCAGAAATGAGGATTCAGTTCTTTTCTTTAACGCACAATTACACTCATTTATGGAACTAGATCAAAGCTTCAGATTCTATAAAAGCAACATGTTAGTTATGTTTAAAAATCTGCACAAGTTGTCAAAGGTCAAAAAACAATCTAAACATTTAACTTACTCATGGAATTTTTTAAGGCTGTCAGACAATTTTTAATAAGATTTTTTTTAGTATATAGGTATATTTTGGAGCTTTTAATGCCCTTATTCCAAGAGGAGGACAGTGTATTCACCACATTCCAAATTATTGAGCAAATGATATTTTTCTCTGATTTTCCTAAACAGCCGATGCAAATGACAGTCAGTATAATTTTCATGCCAACAACTGTCATCAGCCGTTAGAGCATAATTCAGATTTTATTATTAACAAACCTCCCGATGATAACTACATTTTTTGTTCCAAATTATTAAGCACAACAGAGTTTCAAACTATTTCATAGGCTGTAAAGAACTGAAAATGGTCATTTGTTGAATTTGCAGCATCAGGGGGTCATATTTACTGAAATCAAAGCTATTTCAATCAAAAACATCTTAACAGGCAAAGTTCCATGTTAACATAGGAGCCCTTCTTTGACATCACCTTTACAATTCTTGCATCCATTGAACTTGTGAGTTTTTGGAGAATTTCTGCTTGAATTTCTTTGCAGGATGTCAGAATATCCTCCCAGAGCTGCTGTTTTGATGTGAACTGCCTCCCACCCTCATAGATCTTTAGCTTGAGGATTCTCCAAAGGTTCTCAGTAGGGTTGGGGGCCACACCATGAGTTTCTCTCCTTTTATGCCCATAGCAGCCAATGACACAGAGGTATTCTTTGCAGCATGAGATGGTGCATAGTCATGCATGGAGAAAATTTTGCTACAGAAAGCACGGTTCCTCTTTTTGTATCATGGAAGAAAGTGGTCAGTCAGAAAATCTGTATATTTTGTCAAGGTCATTTTCACACCTTCAGGGACCCTAAAGGGGCCGACCAGCTCTCTCCTCACGATTCTGGCCCAAAACATGACTGCGCCACCTCCTTGCTGAGGTCGCAGCCTTGTTGGGACATGGTGGCCATCCACCAACCATCTATTGGGACCATCCAGGGTTGCATGGCACTCATCAGTGACTGTTTGAAAATGAGTCTTCATGTATTTCTGGGCCCACTGCAACCGTTTCTGCTAGTGAGCATTGGTTAGGGGTGGCTGAAGAGTAGGTTTATACACGACTGCATGCCTCTGGAGGATCCTACACCTTGAGGTTGGTGGGACTCCGAGGCACCAGCAGCTTCAAATACCTGTTTGAAACAAATTTCTTCATACGGTGATCACGCTTAAGTTTCCCTGAAATATCTAATGTTTTCATACCTTGTCCAAGGCATTGCACTATTTGAGGCTTTTCTGCAGCAGAAGCTGGGTTTCCATTACACCTGGAAATGCGCAAAATCTAAATAGCGCAATAAAAAACTGGTAATAGAAACACCTGAATTTTGAAAAAAAACTAAAATATCGCTAAAAAGTTTTTACGCTTTCATGAGGTTCTTCAAGCGTTTCAATATAGAACTATATCGCAAAAGTGTAATGGAAACACTTTTTCTGCATTTACAAGTCACGGGATGACGTACGGTGTCACATGACCAGTCACTCCGAGACAACATGGCCTGGTACGTGTGGGCAGAAGAAGAGACGAGACTTTTCTTCACATCATACTTCTGAGTGTTTTAGCATTTATCTCTCTCTAGATTTAACTGTCAGGATTGTCTTTTAGTATTTTATCCTTGGATCATAATCTACCATATATTTTATGTGTATTAGACTTATTGTATACAGTTTCATTGAGCTATTTTGGTGCGCTTATTTTAGTATCTTTTTGTTCTGTTTTCACATCATTTTAATTTTTTTTTTCTTGAATTTCATTTTGTTACTTTGCTTTACGATTTTAACCTAACCTCCAGTGTTTCCTCGTTTTGAATTTTAAGATGGCGTTTCCTCAGTGCGCATGTTCCTGCTTTTACTGAATCCACTGCTCATCATATAAAATGGACTTGGTAAATGGATTTGAGCTTGTTTAGCTCTTTTGTAGTCGTCTGACTACTCAGTGCACTTTATAACCTGTCACTATTGTGTTTGGATTGCGGGGTGGGGAGGAGGGAACAGGGATGGGGTGGGGTAGAGTCGGGTATTCTTCTATCTATTCTATCTATTCTTCGTATTCTTTTTGTGTGTAAAGCACTTTGTGCTACATTGTGGTGTATGAAAAGTGCTATACAAATAAAGACTGATTGATTGATTCTACCCTTATACATGGCTTTTGCCATACATGCGGACTTTACCTCTGAACTATCATCCGTTTCCTTCATCTTTTGTTCAAAATTATCAAGGCAACAGCCGTAGCCGTAACCAAAACTGTACGAACATGCAACAGGTTTTGAGCGTCAAGCTTCCCTGCAGTGGATTCACGCAAGATGAGTTTTTACGAGAATTGCAAGGCCTACGCCCAAAACTCCCTTAAATGGAAACGCATTCAAAGCGCAATTGTACTAAATCAAAATTTAAGAAATATCGCTTTTATTTTGTGAAACTGTAATGGAAACCCAGCTACAGAGATCCTTTTTCTTTCCCACATTGTTTAAAACCTGTGGCCTGCTTAATAATGTGGAACATCCTTCTTAAGTAGTTTTCCTTTAATTGGGCTCACCTGGCAAACTAATGATCACAGGTGTCTGAGATTGATTTCAGTGATCCAAAGAGCCCTGAGACAAAATATCATCCATGAGTTTAACCGAGAAACTAATAACTGAATGTTTATGACACTAAAATCAAATTTGCATAATAATGTGGAACAAGGTGTAGAGTCGGAAACAGCAATGAGAAAATAGGGGAGAGACATGCTTGAAAGGAGCCGCAAGCTGGACTTGAACCCTGGTGTGCAACCATACCGCTAGGCCATCTGTGCTTTTTTTTTTCTTATCATGATTAATCATTAAAGTGTCACAGTGTAGCACATTTTTAATTGTATGTTAAAAATGTGATTGTTTTGCATTTTAGAACAGATTTTGCAGCCCACACTGACAGTGTGAAGCAGTTTTTATCAGGCTTTTCCTTTTGAGGATCAAATGAATGCAAACATGAAGCTCTGCAGCATCCGTGCGGTTTAAATCCATGACTCAGAGCTAGGGCAAAGCGCTTATTCTGTCATATACACAGTCTAATGTGTTCATACCAGACGCTAACAATCGCCTAAATAAAGGATCGATGTGATCATTTCCAAGGGGCAAATAAATGTTAAAAAGAGGGTGAATAGATTATATTGTTTCAGGGCGCTTTATGAAATAATCCATGAGAAATCAAAGGCTGCATGAGCTAAATCTAAATCTGTCAGTGGAAAATGCTATTTTTTTCTCAGCTGGTGTCTTCATTATAACAAGACTGAGCTAGCACAGTATTTTTGTATTCATATGTGCCATGAAACTGCACAGCTGCTACAATGTTGATGACAAGGAAGAGAAATCGCATGATCATGATGACAGAAACACATAAAAACAGTGAATGTGCAGTACTGTTACTCATGAAGAGTCAGATTTATTGTGCACTATTCTTGAGATTAACTACGATGAATGGATTGCTGCTTTGTAGCTGCGGTGGAAACCCAAAATCCTGATGCTAACATAGTGGTAGATGGCTGAAATCAAGTGACAGACACTTTTTTACTGGGAAATCTGACCTCTTCTCTCACTTTCCTCCAAGCGAGCTCCTTTTTATTATTTATATACTACAAGTTTCTCCACCATTTTCTGACTGACTCACCATTTTCTGACCCCCACCCCCCGCCCACGCGCACACATATACACACACACCCTGGTCCTTCTAAGTTCTTCCAGTGACTCATGTGAAATACATCACTGTAGGATCTCAAAGCTGATTGGCAACTGCAGATTCTTTAACTCTTATGAATACGTGAATGAAGTGAACTGCTCATTGAACGTTGCATGAATTTACCTCATTTGCATGAATTACTCCCGCAGTTAGAGCCGCACATTCGCAGAGTTCAGGCTAACTTGCAACTCCTTGCACCTTTACATCAACTTTACATGTAATTAACTGTATTTATATGTAATTTTAGTCACGTCTGGTGTGAAGACAACATAACACTGATATGCAATAAGAAAATAGCAGGAGTGCATGTACAAAATGACTCACTGAAATCAAATTATCCTCCGTTAATGTGGCAGCATTTAGGCTTTTCAGGAGTTCACATTTAGTTATTTATCCTTTGTAAGTAACCCAGTTAGGATTAACAGTTACAGAGGCATTCAATAAAGCAGTGATGTCCTTATTTTATGCTACAATGCTACAATGCTATGCTACAATGAGAAGTTTCTAGCTGCTTCCTCTCTGCGGGACTGCAGCTTTGATTTAACATGGAAACTTTAGCCTGCCAAACTCCTGTCTCCTCCATCAGCTGCACATCAGGCTTAAATGCACAGCTGATGGAGGAGACAGCAGAGTTATTGGACTGAGGCTTATGTGTGAAAACAAAAAAGATGTTTACAGTCATTCTCGGGGAGCAGAGATTTGACAAAGGGAAATAGAAACAACCTCTTTGAAAAGTCTCTCATTTTTCCAGCTGCATTTATTCCTCAGTGATGCTGAGGTTTATGTCTCACAAAGCAATGCACAAGTGACCTCAGATTAACATCCTGATGCTTTTCCCATCCTAGGAGAGTGAATTTTGATGTGGGTATACTCCATATAACCTAGTATTCCCTGCACTACACTGGATAAAGGTTAAAATGTTTTAAAAAATAATGTCACAAATTGCTGGGTTTTTGCACCTTGATAATTCTTATCTATTTTAATATGAGCGTTTAGATTTGATGTATGAAATTAGTTGTCAGAGGCTCCACATCTTAAAATATCACTGGCACACGTCTTAAACTGCAAGTTAAACTTCCTCAACGCCAACTTTCTCCTTCAAGTGAAACCACAGAACTAATTAATTCTTCCAACAGCTGACTTCTTCCGACTGATTCTAACCTCTTCTCTGAATCAGCAGTCAGGCGAACAAGCTAGCTAGTTTAAATTTAGGACAGATAATCATAAGGTTCTGACATCAGTGTGTGCCACACTGTCAGCGGCCACAGTGTTGGTATCAGCCAATCCCAGTGCTCACTTTCACTTACATTTACTAAACTCCCCCAGCGTTCATCTCTGTAGGTCCAAACCATCTGTTTGCCAGGAAATTATGTGTGAATGACTCTAACATCAGCTAATGATGAACAGTTAACTTCATGAGGTCTGGGGCTCTTTATACGTAGCTATTTTTAGAAATACAATGCCATTATACTGTAGCAGGATACTACATGATCATTTCTGCCCTCTCTCAGCGCCAGTCTTTCTATGTTTTTTCTGTTTATTATCAGATAGTGGGTATATTATCTTAAATTTGCACTTTAGCAAGTTCTCTGTGAATATCCTCCTAAACCACGGCTGTCAAACTCAGTCACAGCAGGGGCCGGATTCTGGATTCAGGACTAACCTGAGGGCCTGACAGGGTCACCTATTTAAACATTAACCTCATTTCACCACTAATAAAATATGGAAAAATAAGAAACTTAGCACTGATGTTAAATGATTTTGACATTTAAAAAGTTAAAAAGATAAGTTTAAAGGCTCAAAGTCTGAGAAAATAAAACTTAATAGTTCAAAAAGGTGAAAACATGAAATTAAAATTGAAAAATAATGTTTTTTAATGGAAAATATATGGGAAAGAAGTCGAAATCATGAGTTTTAAAGGTCAAAATATGAAATAAAATCTGTAATCATTAAATTAAAGTCAAAATATGATTCAAAATTTTAAACTGTCAGTTGAAAAGGTCAAACTATGGGATTATGAAGTCAAAGTTTTGAGTTAAAATATGAGGTAAAATACAAAATAACTGGTTAAAAAGGACAAAATTTCACTTAAAAATTAGTATTAGGAATCTTAAAGCTCAAAATATTATATGAGAAGTCAAAATTTTGAGTGGAAATACTCAAAATATGAAATTAAAAGTCAAAATCCTCAGTTTGAGTCCTAACTGTGAGATGTGAAATTGAAAATGTGAAATTAAAACACAAAATAATTTCTTTTCCCACATTCCTGACCTCTTATCTAAATATTTTTACTCCTTAATTTTTCAGATTTTATCATCAAGGATAAGTTCACATGTTTATACTTGAGGAAATCTGCAGACCTCAGACTGATGGGCCAGTTATAACAGAAATATGAGATCATCTTGCAGGCCGGATTTAACTGTTCCAAGGGCCGGATTTGGCCCCCGGGCCTTGAGTTTAACACCTGTGTCCTAAACTCAAGTAATCTGCAAATGTTTTACAGAAATTCTGTTGAAAATTTAGCAGCTTGTGGCCAAACAAAAGTGTGGTACTTAAACCTTTTCTGTTACTGCACATGTAAAAACAGTTAAAGATGCATCCTACTGCACATCTTCTGCAAAAAGTTTGCATGCAGAATTTCAAATGGAGCCAAAACGACGATCTTCTAACCATCAGTGGTTGGTTGATGAGGCAGATTTGCAAAGCAAGTATTTTTTAAACTTAGCTGAATGAGTAGTAAAGGCTCCTTTATGTTAGATATGCATACAGACAGAGATAGAGCCTTCTAGCTACACATTTTCTGAAAGACCAAAGATTCACAAAGCCGCCAACATCATAGGTGATATCTGCAGCTGTGTGAAGTGAACTGACCACACCGCCTCAAAGCAAGCCGGCTGGTGGTGCCGCCTGCAATTCAGTTTAGCAGATCGTCAACAGAAGTTTTTTTATGTTGCGACAAATATTCCCTTAAAGTGTAATATATTTTAGTAGATAAAACATGCTGTGAATTTAGGGAAATTATTGCATCTATCTTTATTACTTTAAATCAGTTTTCAGATGGAAACTTCCACCAGAAAAGAACTCCCCCATCAGCTGTCCACACAAGCAGAGCTCACTGCAGTAAACGCGCTTACTCATGAGAGATTTAAGCTGTTGTTGCTAAAATAAGTATTTTTTTCAGAAGATATCTGAGTAAGAATAAGTCTATTTGTGTCTTTATATGTGCTGTGAAATTGTGCTGCTATGCCACAATGGTGATGACAGGAAACATGCATGCAGCATCTTCATTTTTAGATGCATCTATCAGTTTATTTCATTCAAAGACCAAACAAAACAATTAAAACCAAAAATTAAAACCTCTAATCCTTAAGACAAGAAGCAGAGAGGTTAATCTTATTTAATCAGCAGCTGTTAAAAATGTAGATGAAGGAGCTGCAGGCCAAAACAGCGACTCATCCTTATGCCACCATGTCCTAAACATGCATGTTTAGTGTTTCTAAGCTCTGACTCTTACCCTCATACAGGAACATGTCACACATTATCATGGTGATAAAACACAGAGAAAAACAAACAGTGAATTTGCAGTACTTTCCTGCTTGTAGATGCATTTATTGTGCTGTAGCTTTAGAAATAAATCACTTTACACTGAGTTGCTATCAGTGGAGGTCAGAGCTCGATTCATACCTCGGTTTTGGGGTCACAGTTCAGCAAGAGTTCGGTTCCTTGGTAAAAAAGGGCAAAAAAAAAAAAAGTTGTGTAGCTACAGTTGGATCCTTCTAGGTCTAGCGTTATTGAAAGCCCTGTGATATTTGCAGCCTGTGGTTTATTAAACATGAAAAAAAGGAAAAAATTATTTTTTTTAAAAAGATGCAAAATAACAAGCAACACAGAAATGACTGGTATAATATCTCCAAAAAATGACGAAATCAATACAACATCATTAAAGAAATTAAAATATGAAAATAAAATGTATTTTAGGGCCTTTTTAAGTGATCATATTTATGATTTATGAGGCGTGCTGTGGTACCATCACATAGCTGTTGCTAAATAGGATATTAAAGGCTATAACCAGACCCCCAAAATAAAGGTGCCACAGACCGGGGACCCCCGTTGTACCTGAGGGTTGAAGCATAGTTGAACACAGCCATGCTCATCCAAGATCAGCCATCAAGGATTTTTTTAATTATTACGTGATTAGAGTGAATATCTCACAAAATAACAATGTTTGTATTTTACATTGAACCAATTTTATGCATATTTTTTCTATAAAAATTGGTAAAGTATGCCCTCTGAAATTATTGAAAAAAATATTCTTTATATTTTTGGAAGGCATCTCAGTGTCTCCTGACCCCTGTCAGTATCCTCTGACCTCCAGGTTTAGAACCACTGATGTAGAGGTAGAGAGCTCTGGCTTAAGTGTGTGTTACTGCTGCAAAATAATGAGTCATGCTTGTCAGTGTAGGACTGAAGAATAGCTCATGTAAACACAGGATGGTGTAACAGAGTCGATGCAAAGCGCCTAAACTCATATCTGCATGAAGCATTTAAAATGTATTAGCATCACTGTTGTCCTGACCCTCTCTGTTTTTACATCCAGACATTTTTAAAAATGCAGAGAAGTCGGTGAGAGGAGGAAGCCGACGGGCCTCGCTGCTCCTCTGCTTCTGCACCTGTAGATAACTTTTCTTCTTTTATGTTTTGTGATGTCAGCTTCTTACTCTTCTTCGTTGGTTGTTTAAAAGCAGTTTGCAGACATCGCAGATTATTACTTATTTTCTCATTATTTATATGACATTCATAACGTATTTCAGTCTGTTCTGTCACATTCTGTACTTCCTGGGGTCTAGACATTACTTCCATTAATGAAATCAGATTGATTGCCAAAAAAAACCCAGAAATTTTGGTCTAGATTTCTCATCAGGGTGCTGGTGGTGGGTCCTGAGGCTAGACAAGCTTGAAAACCCCTGATGTAGATATTGGATGGATTATCTATACCAGTGGTTTTAACATTTCATATTTTATTATATATTCATTTTAACATTTTTATATTTTGGTCTGCATATGTCTTTAAACATCCATCTTTGCCATGCAGTCAGTATTTTGGTTTCTTATAGCTTTACTACCTGATCATTCTGCTCTAATTAGTGGGGACTATGAGTTTGCATCTATGCATTGATGCAGGATTACATAACAGCAGATCATCCTCCACCTTCAGCCTTGCCTGGTTCTCTCCTTTGATCACTGTCGGTGCCAAAAACCTGCTCTAGCACAGGCTGTGTTAGTGTTTACAGCACAGACTGTCTGTTACCTTCAGTCACCAAAATTCCTTTTACTTCCTGTCAAAAAAAATCCCCTGGTTTGGTCTCTAGACTTAGTGCTTTTGTCTCAATATGACCCCCAGGTTTTACTCAGCCTTATGCTATCATTAGTTTGTACTGTACATATTTGCAAATTAAACCCTGTGTCCATCAAGCATCATCAAAACTAGTGCAGGAAACCCCTGACTTTAAAAATCGACTCTAGAATAGTCTCTACGTTAACTACAAATCTGTCCAGGTTGCCCGAAGCACAGCAGAAGTCAGCAAAGCAAGTCACCTTCCCTGAAGTCCTGAGAAAGAATATTACACAGAGACCCCCTGAACCCGCTAGCCAAGCAACAAATGTTGGGTCATCTTTACAAATATCTGTGCATTTTGATGTGATTTTTTAAACCATAATTTTGCCATTTATGAGCAATGTTTTTACTATGGTTAAATTAAATTTACTTGCATTGTTTTGCAGTGCTGGACTACACCATTTGGACATTTTTAAGAGAGGAGAAGGGGCCCCCAAGTATTTTAATTTAGTCTGTTTGATATAAATTTCTGTCTGTTGACTGATTTATTTAGTCGCTTGTGATTCAATGACACTAATTACCATGAAACATAAATAAAAACTGACTATTCATTACAGGCTCCTCAAGGGCCCCTCGCTACTGTGGGCCAGGGCAGTCAGTACTCTTTATGCCCCCTGTGCTACACCCATGCTTGGGATATCCCTTCACCTTAACATGCAAAACCAAGGGGAAGGGCAAAGATAAGGGCTAAGGGGACTGACCCGTAGTCTAGTCTTTCTCATGGAAAAAGGCTGTCAAGGAACATTTTAAGCCATAGCTTTAGTCAACGGACTTAACTCTGGAGCTTTGTAAAAACTGGGTCACCAGAAAAAAAAAGTCTGGGAAACACTGGTTTATACTGGGCAGGTTGGTTGGGAAGTATAAACACGTATATTATGTTAGTCTGCACATACAACTGGACAATCATAACAGCTGGATGGAGATCAGATGGGACCTGAATGTCAGTGACATAGTGGAGTAGAGGTAGAGGTTCATGTCCCTCTGGGGAAAGAATCCTTAAAATCTATCCTAATAAAAAGGAAGTGTGAGTATATGGTAATAGCTATAACGTTAAAAAAATAGATCAGGAATGTCAAACTCAAGGCCAGGGGCCAAACCAGGCCCGTGGTACAGTTACACCCGCAAGATCATATCCTATTCTTATTATAACTGGCCCTAAAATATGAGGTCTGCAGATTTGTTAACTTAGCCTTGATGGTATGAAATATCCTTAAGTCATAAAAATGTGAAAAAATAGAGTAAAAATAACTAGATAAAAAAAATGTGGGAAAAAATTCATTTCTGAATTAATTTTATATTTTCAATTTTGCTATTATTTGGTCTTTTATGTCATATTTTGACCATTTTCAATGTATTATTTTGACATTTTATCTCGTATTTTGACTTTGTCATTTTATTATTTTCACTTTGCATCTCAAATTTTGAC
Organism: Cheilinus undulatus; assembly: GCF_018320785.1. Taxonomy (NCBI): domain Eukaryota; kingdom Metazoa; phylum Chordata; class Actinopteri; order Labriformes; family Labridae; genus Cheilinus; species Cheilinus undulatus. The sequence continues at coordinate 46,624,883 of NC_054871.1, read as the reverse complement.
CTTTTAGGTGCACCATTTTTAATTTTAAGCCTTATTTTTTCCTTAAAAACATGATTGCGACTTTCTTTTTATAGATTTGCCTTTTAAAAGCGTTATTTAAATATCTAACTTAATGTTTTGACCTTCTGCACTAAGTTACACTTTTTATTTCATATTTTGATCTTGTCAATTTATTATTTTGACTTTTATCTTATATTTAACCTTTGAGGATAACAGTTTAAAATTTTAAGTCACATTTTTGCCTTATAAACATGATTGTGACTTTCTTTTCCACAGTGCTTAACAAATGTATTAGACCACCCTAACCCTAACCAAAGTAAGGTTTATGCCACAGCTGCCCTAAATTAACAGCATTAGTAATTACCAAAATCATTTTTTATGTTTCTGCAATGGTTAATACACCAATATGTAGAAGCTCTTTAACCCAAATGATATTTTTAATGCTAAAATATAATTAATATTGTTATCCATGAATATTCAAATTTACTGATTTACAAAAAACTGAAAAAATAGTAAAGCACATTAATATTTCGTGATTAATTTGTCAAATTATAGTTATTTACTGTCATTCCTGAACAGAAAAATGAGTTTTAGTGGTTGAATGTTATGCTTGATTCATTTCTGACTTCTCAGAGAAGCCCAGTGAGCCGGCTCAAATTTGGGTGAATTCAGTTTGAAATTCCTCATTCCTGTTTAAAATGGTAAAACGTGGAGAGCTCACTGAAAATGAAAGAGTCCGCATTAAAGCACTTCATGATGCTGGATGGTCTCTGAGACAAATATGACAGGTGGTCTAATAAATTTGTTAAGCACTATATATATTTCAAAGCATTATTTTAACATCCATTTTTGTGTTTTTAACCTTTTGAACAAATAAGTTTGACTTTTTAATCTCTGATTTTGAGCCTTTTAACTTATCATTTTGACTTTTTGAATCTCAAAATCATTTATCATCATGGCTAAAATGGCAAAAGTGAGATGGACAGTTTGGTCAAATGTGGACCTCAGGTTAGACCTTTGTTCAGAATCCGGCCCCTTCTGTGATTGAGTTTGACACCCCTTATGTAGATCATTTTCACACTTTATAGTAGCAAAAATGAAACTTAAGGAAAAACATCAGAATCCCAAAACTAAACCGAGAACCAAACCCAGGAACAAATGCACAAATATTTAGGTCAAGGCTGAGAGTTTATCTAGGACTCAAAAAGAGTCAGCGTCTTTTCTTTTAAAGTTCTGTGAGCTGCATGAAGCCGTGAGAAATGTGAACATTTTAACCCTTTTCAGAAAAGTTTTTGCAGTTTAAAATTTTACCTCAGTTAGTAGTGTGAACACGGATGTTGAGTTGTATTTTAATTCTAAAATTATATACTGAAAGGGAGATTTTCTTGGTTGGAATTGTTCATTTTTGGCCTCTTTCTGCTTCCTTGTGTTTTTCCTCTGCATGTGTCCCTGAGTCATCTTAAATCTCTTCTTCTTTCACAGATAAAACCGACAGAAATGGAGTCGACACCAGCCAACGACTCTGCAGATCTGTCCCACTGTGACCCAAATGAGTCTTCATGCCAAAGTCACACCAGCTCGTCGTCAAACCAACACGAGGGGCGGCCAGGGTCATCGCAGACCCAGATCAGCACCGGAGCCACCAGCTGCACTCTAGATGACATTGATACTGACTCTTCTATCCCCTCCGTTTCAGAGCGAAATTACCCAAACGGAGGAGTGCCGGGCTCCATAAACCCTCCTGTTTACCTTTCAGGAGACACGTACAGCATCGTGGGCTCGCTGAACCCAAACAGCAGAGGGACGAGTTTGAACGGGACGAGCAGCAGCAGCGCCGGTTTGTTCCCAGCGGGGATGCAGTTACTGAACATGTGCAAACTCCAGGGGAAGGATCTGACCTCGCAGCCTTTGTCCTTAACCGGGGGGCTGTTTGGCAACAGCAGAGGCTGGGTGTGCGGAGCAGAGCCCATGAGAGGAGAGGCCGCCAAGCCGCCGCAGCCTCTCCGGATGGAAGATCTCCTGAACATCCGTCTGGATCAGGTCACCTTTGACCTGACGCAGCCACCGTATGACTCACTGCAGACTTATGAGTTTGAGGGCCGTGATTCACGAGCTGAGTCACTGAGCTCACTGGAGAGCGACGGAGAGAAGGACGAGGGGAAAGTGGTGGGAGGGATGGAGGAGTTAAACCAGAAGTTTCAGAGGCTCGTGGAGATCATCCGAGAGAGGGAGCAGGAGAAAGAGGGAGGCGGAGGGGAGACAAAGGGGGGAGAGACTGCTGCGGCGCCTGACGATGAGACTCATAAACAAAAGGAGGACAAAGAGAAACAACAACAGAGATGGGATTTCTAGTCTGCAATAAAGGAAAAGTTAGAGAGAAGAGCGGGCCGTTGACAGTGATGGATTTTAAACACAGCAGGGTGGATAAACACACAGACTCAGACAGAAATCTTCTTGTTTCTCCCCCCCTGCAGGGAAATCCAGGAGTTTGACAGTAGAGTGAAGATTTGTGTTGGAATCAGTGCACAGCGTATCGTTCTCACCTCCACTGTCTCTATAGAAAAGCATATGGATCTGTCACTTTTCACACTGCTCATGTAGCTGACATTAATAATGCACTTGGGCTTTCAAACTAAAGTTATGAAAAATTAACTTTTTTAAATATTGATTCTGAGCCCTGAAAGCTGCATTGTTAGAAAATAGGCCTCATGAATTATTGACCAGAATTGTGATATTTAATATTGATAGTTTAATATGGGCATGCTCTTTGGAAATCCCTGGAATTTGAATGAAACTTCTGAATTAGAGCGTTTTAAGCGTACAGTACAGTACTGTAGATCTACACTGCCACATGTTCACTGAGTCTGTCTTTAAGTCTGACTGTGTCCATTTATATCCTCTAGCTCTGCAATAAGGTTGTCATAATGTTCCAAATGTTGAAGCTTTTCGACAATATGTGTTATTCTAATTATCAGAAGCCATCTTTCTTTTAAGGGCATGTGCATTGGAGAGGAATGAGTCCATAAAAACTGCAGGCACACTCCATGGTATTGTCTAAATTGCACAAAAACATTAAATAAAAATACATTTTTGTGCAGTTAAGATTCTGTGCAGGAGTTTGCCTGTGACTTTTGGCAACTTTAAACAAGAAAATTGTGGGTTTTTGGTAGGTATGAGGCATGTTTTCATGGGGCATGACTCGAAGTTCACAGTTCATACAAATTCAAATATTTCGTCTGACTTTAACCAAATATTTTTCCCATTATTCATAGCAGGGCCTTATAATGAGATGCTACTGCCAGAGGGTGTCCTAGTGCATCAAAATGCTGTTTGATAGCTGTAATTAATAAACAATAGAAGAGGAGAGATGTCAAGAAACTGAGCAGTCTTGTGTCACTTCCTGCTCCCAACAGTTAAAATCCCCTGATGGGTGAAGATGAGCCCTGACTGTGGTGGTAGATTAAAGAGCAGTGGTAGGAACGCAATAACACTTCTGGGTTACATTTTTACTTCAAGCTATTTTAAAAACATAATTTATTATGTGTTCTTTCCTCATATAGCAAAGGATTATTAAAGAGCAGTTTTCTGGCAATGGGCTTAGACCAGAGAGTGGTTAAATACGGGACCAGTGTTGCGTTTAAGCCAGCAATTGCTCTGAGACAGCAGGAGGCGCTGGAGTCTACCTGCCTCACCTCATTTAACATGTTTGAAATACACAAAGAAGATATGTGATCAAAATAATTCCGTTTTTTTGACCAAAAATGTCAAAGTGAAAACCGACCTCTACAAGATAATGTCAATTAAACACAAATATTTAAGTGACTGCATAAATATTCACCCCCTTCAAGTCAGTATAGTAGAGTCACCTTTGGCTGCATGTTTCAGGTCATTGTCTTGCTGGAAAAGAAATCTCCTCCCAAACTGTAGTTCAATTGCAGGCTGAATAAGATGGTCCTCTTCCAGGGCTGACTTCTGAGAAGTATCCCCGCAGCATGATGTTGCCACCACCATGCTTCACAGTGGGGATGTTGTGTTTGTGGTGATGTGCATTGCTCCCAAACATAGTGTCTTGTCTGATGGCCAAAATGCACCATTTTTGCTTCATCAGGCCAAGCAACTTTCTTCCACTTGACCACTGCGTCCCCCTTTAAACCATTTCTGTGTCGCTTTTCCCGGGAAGTAAATCTTCTTCAAAGCCATAGCTCTTTAGCAGGGTGAATAAGATTGTCCTCCAGAATTTTCCTAAATTTTGCAGCATTCATTTTTCCCTCTACCTGTACAGGCTTTTCTGGGCTGGCTGCTGAGAAGCATCCCCACAGCATGATGCTGCCACCACTGTGCTTCACAGTGGGGATGGTGTGTTTGTGGTGATGTTGGCAAATTCTAGTCAAGATTTCATCTGAGTTTTCTTCAACAGTGTGTTTCTCTTTGCCACTCTCCCATAAAGCTTTGGCTGGTGAAGAACCAAGGCAACAGTTGTTGTCTGCAGAGTCTCTCCCATCTCAGCTGCTGAAGCTTGGAACTCCTTCAGAGTAGTCAGATGTGTCTTTGTGGCCTCTCTCACTAGTCTCCTTTTTGCACACTCAGTTTGTGAGGACGGCCTGATCTAGGCAGACCTACATATGTGCCATATTCTTTCCATTTCTTGATAATGGATTGAACTGAGCTCTGGGGGATGTTTAGTGAGTTGAAAACATCTCAATAACCTTTTCTCTAAGTTGCTTGGAGTGTTCTTTTGTCTATATGGTGTAATGGTAGCCAGGAATACTGATTAACCAGTGACTGGACCTTCCAGACACAGGTGTCTTTATACTACAAACACTTGAGACACATTCACTGTAGTCAGTAAATCCCCATTTCACTAATAGTGAGACTACTAGTACCAGTTGGCTGGACCTCTGTTGAATTAGGTCAGTCACTTTAAAGGGGGTGAATATTTATGCAGTCATTTATGGTACATTAGATATTTTTATTTAAATGACATTACTTAGTAGAAATCTTTTTTTCACTTTGACTTTAAAGAGTGTTCTTTTGTATTTTTTTTTAGTCCTAATTGGACTGAAACTTCAGGTCTGTACTACATTTATATATCAGTATCGATATTGTTATTACTAAAATTAATAAGCAATTATTTCCATATCAGATATTGGTCAAAATCCAGTAATTGTGCAAATTGCGCATCCCTTATTTTCAAGTTTGACTCAATGGCTCTTGGATTTGGGCTGCAAGAGCATGAGGTGGTTGAGGCTGTTCTAATTTTACTGGAAGCGTTGCTTAAAATGGCCATTCCCCATCATGTGGTACATCTATTATTTATTTATGTAGTTATTTATTCATGTATTTATCTATTTTGTATCATTTTTTTAATTTTAATTGTGGTATTATGACAACCTTATTATCAGCTTGTAGTCTTCAGTATAGTAGCAAAACCCACACACTGTGAGGGGTGTCACGATTCTGATCTCTACCTAAAATAAATGGGAATGAATTTAAAACTTTGCTCACTGACATAGAAAACCAGGATCAGCATTGACTCACTTTTGCCTTTCCAAAAAGAGAAACAAAGAAAGGTTGGCAGAGATTAGCTTAGCTTTAGCCTGCAGGCGTACTTTTGGAGACACCCCGGCCACTGCCAGAGTCAAAGATGCTCTAAAACAACAAACAAGTTCAGCAGCAACGGAAAATCCTGGGGTTCCCTGAAGGCAGCAGCGTGGCAGCCTTTACTGTGAGACTTGATAATCTAGTTTAGTGCTCAGACCAAAAGCAAGGCAGTTTTTGGCCAGCCTTCCAGGTATGTTGGCAAACAGGAGTAAACTCAGAGGCTCACACAGCTCTGATTTTTCTCTCCAGGAGCTGCTTCTTCATCAAAGCTCCTGTGTGGGTCGGGTCTATATATGATGAGATAAGAAAGCAAACAAGACCATCAAGATTTACATTTGTATGAAGGTTTTTTCAAATGCCTGAAACTGCTGCCAGAAGGTTGGTGGAGGACGAGGCGGTGAACAGCAAGCTGCAAAACAGACTTTTACTTAGTTTCCACTGCAGAGATTCTTGAGTGATTATGTTTACTAGACATAATCACTAGACATGTTTATCTTTACTGGACATCTTTGTTTTCAATCCTGTACGAATCCACCATGTCTGTAAATAAGTAAGTGAGTAAAAATTTCCTATTTACCTACAATATCTCTGCACAAACAGAGGTCACACAGAGGTCAGAAAATCATGGTTCATTGTAAAGTTCTGTGATTGCCATATTTTTCATCTAACCGGAAAAATAACCACTCTTACCAAAGCAACAAACGTAACAAAATTTTATATGCTGGGGTGCACTACTGCCTTTTTCAAAATGCAAGCCCATTTTCTTAAAAGAGATTCCTTTTTTTTTTTTGGTAATGTTAAATATGTGGCTGGGCACACTGAGCTAAACCAATTGGAAAGTGATGTCAGACTTCATAGCTAAGCCATGGTGTGCACAAATATCAGGAAAGCAGCAAAGAAACTGAGATAGCTTCAATGGGAAAAAAAAGATAATTGCAAAAGAAAGGCTAAAAAGTGGCAAAAAAAAGTGGTAAAAGGGTGGTAAAAATAAGGTTAAAAGTGGAAAAAATGGCTTAAAGTGTCAACAATTTGGCTAAAAATGGAAAGAATTGAGCTGTTAAAATGGCACATATGGGTTAAAAGTGGTAAATAAATGGCGGAAAAGTGGTTAAAGGGTGGCAAAAATAGGTTAAAAGGGACAAAAAGAGATAAAATAGCAAATATGTTAAATAAAGGGTTGAAAGTGGTGAAAATGTATTAAGAGTGGCAAAAATGTGCTCAAAGTGGTTAAAAAAGGGTTGAAAGTGGCATAAGTGTCTTAAAAGTTGCAAAATTTGGAGGTGAAAAAGTGGTAAAAATTGGTTGAAAGTCATAAAGTTGTATTCACAGTGGCTAAAATTGGCCATGAAAATGATGAAAAGTGGTTAAAAAAGGGAAGGCAAAAAGGTGCAAAATGGGCCGCTCAAGTAGTCACAAGATTTAGAAGTAGCAGAAATTGTGGCAATGAGGCAACTTTAAGCCTGGATGCTAGCACCACTGTTGATCCAGCACACATGCATTGATATTGTCAGTAAAACACAACTGGGGAGGGCCCATTCAAAGAGTTTTTCAGAGGCCCAGGCAAGTCTGTGCAGGTCTGAGTGAAGGACACAAAGGGGGCCTTAATTCTCAGTTCTGATCTTTTCTCAGATCTGATTTTTTGTGTGGCTGTTCACACTGCAGATCAGATATGTATCTGATTTAGAACCACATATCAAAGTGGCCTGAATCTGACTTGAAAAGGGCAGATTCAGTGTGACCTGTGCTGTTCACACTCTCAGAAAAATCAGAATGAGTTACATGTGAGCGAAAAAAATCAGATTCAGGTTGTTTTTAACTGCAGTGTGAAAGTAGCCATAAATACCACATCACTTGCAGAATGCAATTTATGTCCTTTGTATGAACTTTAGAAATAAAAAAAAATCCCCTTTTTCATTGCTGCAGCTGCGCAGCACCTTCATGTTTTTATTTAGAAATGTCTGTAAATTCAAGTATATTACAGACTTCACTTACACCGTGTAACTGCATCAGACCAAAAACTGACATTGGGGGTCAGAGCTCCACAGGCAACACTTAATCCCATGTGAATAGTGCTCAAGTCTTTCCCATGGAAAAAAGGAGTCTATGAACATCTTCAGTCGTAGTTTTAGTCAACAAGTTTAACACTGCTTTCAGCCTCTAAAAGCTGGTAAGAGCAGACCCACAGCCAGTGACCCAGTCACCTGTAGCAGCCTTCTTAAACCAGGGTGCCATGGCGTCCTGGGATACCTTCTGGCATCACCACAAGTTCCCTCAAAATGCTTTAAATTCAATGAAGAATTATAGTGAATATGTAGATCATCAATTACCAGTAACCACGTTTAGTTTTGCCAGTTTTTATTGTGCCATAAACACATCAAAATGTGTTCTTAAAGTCTGCATTCCATAGAAATAAGGGCATTCAGTTGCTTGAGGAGAGTTCTTGATAAATCCATCTAGTTTATTGCAATACTACAATAATACATACAGTACATTGTGACTGGGGAGACTTGAAATGTCTCAGATTTTTAAAGGCTGCCTTGACAGCAAAAAGGCTGAGAAAAAACGACTCACACTAACCACCTGGTTTTCAACCGAACCAGCACTCCACAAGGTTTAGTCAGACAACTCACATTTGTAATGGTTTAAGACATTTATGCAGCAGCTTAACCTAGTTTGGCTCCGACTTCATCACCCCTAACAGATTTATTCTACATGCAGAAATTGAGGACTTGAAGATACTGTATATCTTAAACTTGAGCCTGCAGGTGAATGCTGGAGTGGTGGAGGGATTTTAAGAGCAGCTGTGGTAAGAGAGAGCAAGCTACAAAACTGTAGAGGCCGACAGGAAAAAGTGGAAATTTACAGCTCCAATAGGCCGCCAAATAAGAACGTCTTTGTCTTAAATAAAACGTAGGCACTAGAGTTTGCATTAAACTCAGTAAGTAGCTGCCTGAAGCCTTTGTTATCTGCAATGCTGTATGGATAAAGTCTTTAAGATTAAAGTATAATAGTGCTGCTTCTGATCCTCTGATCCCATTTAGGAGTTAAGGCAAATTTTGACTTTACACCTTCATTCAGTTGTGGATATCCCTGCACACACTGGCACAGAGTAAAGGGCCTGGCAGTCGTTCCTAGCTGCTGATTAGCCTGGTGTCCTGTCATGTAAATGGAGGTCTGTGTTGCAGTAGTGATCCAGTGTCTTTGCTGTCAGCCAGTAGACTTTCTCATCCATGCTGGGACTTTGTTTTGATCTGGAGCGTACGCTGCATCATGTAGTTTAATATCTGAAAACAGAATTTTAGAAATGTTTGCGAATAATTAAAATGAAATATCACATTGCTCATAGCATCAGGCCGCAACATAACAAAGTTGACTAAAGTGGAGGGGTCTGAAAACTTTCTGACTGCGCTGTAGATCCGCTGCCCTGGATTTGTGAGGCAGTCTATCTGGCGTGCCAGGTTACGAGTATGACCACAGTGGTGGACAAGCTGTTAAAAAGTGGCTCCATCTGCCTGGTCGCCCTATCCCTGCTCATTCTGTGCACTGAAGCGGCTGCTCTAACCACAGTGAATGGGGGCGAATTTTCAGTCACGTCAGGTCACTTACAGTGGGTGATAGCGGCGGCTACATTTGCAGTTGACAGCACGTGTCTCAGTATCTTGTATTTTGGCCACACTAGTATGTAACCAGTGTCTCAGGTGAGAAAGTGGGAATTAGGAGTGAGTCTTAAATGCTGGATTTTACTGCACTCACCTGCCATGGAGGAGGTGTTAGACAAGGCAAGAGATGGCAGAAAGTCCTTTTTCTCCTCAGCAGAGATTCCTGATGAGTAATACTTGACAAAAACAGCGTGATGAGATTTTTATTGTCATATAACACTAGTTACAGCTCATCCAGTGACTCGAGGCAAAGAAGCGTTTAGATTTAAAACCTTTTAGCTGGATCACACTTGGCTCTGCTCTTCACCAGGCTTTAATGCATGAATACCTCCTACAGCATTCATTTCCACTATATCTACTTATAAATGGAGGCTTCCAGCTAACTACAACTGTCTCCGTCCATGGTAAAGAGATTTTGCTGTAACCTTATACAAGCCCTTCCAAAGAAATGACTGTGCTCCTGAATGGCTGAGTTAATGGGCCCATTGCTAACATCCTCAGCCTCGCTCTGTTTGGTTCATGGAGGTAACTAAAAAATCCAGTTTAATTATTTTTTGGGTCAACTGTTGTAGTTGTCAGTCTGACTTTTGTTCAGGCTCTGGCATAGCTCTTAAATTACATGTCTGGATAAGAAAAAGGCTTATTATTTCTTAATTTAGTTTGAACCGTGTTTTTACCTAACTGTACCGAGCCTCCCTTTAGATTTTAGGCTGAGGCCTTGATGTTGTGCCACCACTGGCTCCAAAGAAAAAAGAAATATCTCGATTGTGATGCAGATCATGTAAAACGAGTGAAAGTTCATGCTTTGTGCCCTCCCTTTTTTAATTGAGGCAGATTTACATGTTCTTGTGCCATGTCAGATCAGGAGACTCCCAGCAACGTCAGGCTTTTCCAGCACAGAGGATTTTTTTGTTAAAGTCTATTTTATTTAGAAAAATGAAAAAAAATTCATTTCATGCTAATCCTACATTAATTCAGGGTATTAGCAATGATTTTATGTGTAATCACACACAGTGTGAAAAATGTGAATGCTTAAGGTCTGCTTTACAGTTTAAAAAATCAGTTTTTCTCTCAGTATTTAAGTACAGAAGCCCTAAGTGTCACATTTTTAATAACACTTAAAATGTAATTATTACTAACAGTGTAAAGTGGTTCGTCTGAGTGGTTTGATTCAGGGATCAATTAGATTAAAAGAGGTGCATTCTAGGATCTTTACTATTAAGATTGATATTTAAACGTACTCATAGCAAAAGGAACCCATTCAACTCTGGTGTGACGTCATTCCCAATCCGACTTTTGAGGAAAATGGACCACGGCAGAAGTCCCCGAATTATGATAATCATTTTTTATGCCACCAGTTTTGAACCTGTACACCCAAGAAGTCCTCTGAGAATTATCAATGACAATCGGAGCAATGGTGTGGCATGCAAATCAACACAGACAGACTCACTGCCATTATAGTAGTAATATGACTGCTGCTCTGCTGCACCAGTGTAGTGGGAACTATGACTTATTCTCTGTTTGTATGGAACTAGAACTACCTAAGGACTTCTGTGTTTTTAATCCCATGCGAATTGTCAACATCTGTAATTTTCAAAGTAAAAATTCCACGGCAAATTACCGACAATATTTCAAACTCACAGAGGTCTGCAGGTAATATTAATCCCATACGAATCAGCATCTCTGTCATTTACGGTGGTAATTATGTTTTTGTTTTTTGTGGTCTGTGAGGCTGCACAGGAGATTGTTTTACACATTTAATAATAAATATTGCTTCTTTTTAGGTAATTTCTAACCTTGCAAAGCAGATGGATACACCCATTTTCTTGTTTTTCACTGGCTAATCCATCTTGCAAAGCTCCAATCTGAACAGTTTGGGCCCAGTTAGAAAGTGACAGGACCAATCAGCAACGAGGGGCAGTACTTTCAGGCACGGCGTAGTTGTGTTTCACACATCCACCTGGAAAACCTTCAATACTAAGCGTTTGGGAAAGGGCAGAGGCTTTGAAAAAAACTCGGAGTGTGACTGTATGGATGTTCTGTCTGTCACATCTTTACGGTCCAATCAGAGCAACAAAACACGTGATGTAGCCGCCACCGAGGTGGCAGCTACCAAGGAATAACGCGAACCATGGCGACTACAGACTTGTCAGTACACGACTGTTGTCATTTTTGAAAAGAAAACAACTTACTGCTGTTCTTTGTTCTTCTTTTAACGAAGAAATGTCCTCAAGTTCTGGTAAAACTGGCGCTTTAGCAGCATCCACGCTAAGCTCTTCCGCCATAACTGCACAGCTCTTTCTGCTGCTTGCTTACATCATGACTCCACTGCGCCTGAAAGTACTGCCCCTCATCGCTGATTGGTCCTGTCACTTTCTAACTGGGCCCAAACGGTTCAGATGGGAGCTTTGCAGATGAATTCACCAGTGAGGAAGCCGGAAATGGGCGTATCCATCTGCTTTGCAAGGTTAACAGATTTACCCACAGTGGAGAAATATTATGGATTTTGAATGTCTGATGAAAACTAGATTACGTTTTAGTCTACTTTTAATGTTTTTGACGAAAACTAAACTCACTTTTGCTCAGTTTTAGTCATCAAATATCTATTTTTGGCTAGTCGTAGTCTAGTCTTCCTCATGGACGAACATTTTTGGTCATAGTTTTAGTCTACAAAATTAACAATTTCCCATACAGTACTTTAGCTGTGTAAGAGACAGCAAAGTGCTCATTCTATTAAATACACTGTGTAACACTGTGACACATGAAGAAATATGCTGGAGTGCATGACCACAATGACTCACTGACCTCCTGTGGTCCCTGGTTAATGTGACAGTATTTACACTTTTCAGGTGTTCATGTTTAGTTGCTTTAATTTGTGTAAGATGAACATTTTTTACTGTCTTAAGCTAAGGGTATAGAAATGCTCCAAAAACCTGAATAATGAAGTCCTGTCCCACATGCTTAACCAGGAAATGCCACATTTATAAGACCTTATCCAGTTCAATAAGCTGTTTCCATTGCCTGCAGGATCAAATCTGAAATATTGTCCTTTCTAGGATGATAATATAAACAGCTGTTTATATTAAAACGTTTCTAGGCATCAGCACTGAAGGAAATATGTTTACATGACACGGTGGATTTAAAGAATCGTGGCGCCCCTCTTCACTATGCAGCGTATGCACAGTTACAGATGATTGCATTGTCACTGTCTAAGCCCAGTGTGCTGTTGTGGAAGTAAATAATGTCCATGTGTAGATAAACATCGACTCCTGCTGTAGTGGCCGTTGCTCCACAGAGGACTCTCCTTTGGGACGGGTCTATTTACCGGAATCCACGTGGGAAATGAAGCATCTGATTTTCAGTTAATAAACTGTTGCAGACTTACATTGTTGGCCCTCATTTCACCCACACAAGACGATTATTTTTAATTCACTGTTGTGATTGCTTGCCTGGAATTATCTCCAAAGGCTTATTTATGTCCCACGTTTAAAGAGACAGAATGAGGCAGCAGCCATTATGTGATGTGGAACGTGCAGCCATTGTTCTCCAGACGAAGCTGCACAATAATCACTTTCTTTAAGATTGTGTTGTTTTCAGGCCGGCTGTCATCTCCCAGTGTTTCTGTGGCTATTTCAAAGCTCATCTATTTTTTAGGAGGTATCACGAGGAGTTATTAAAATAATGCCAGTGAATAATGTGGTGAAATGTGTCTGACTTCCTGCACTTCCTTTCACCCTCACACTGAGAATATTTGTCTCAATCAAACACCCTCTTAACAAGATTGTGATGCTTTCAAACTAAATTTGACAGAAAATCTTTGCGGGGTAAAACGCAGGCAGACTCCTCAGGCAAGAACATGAAATGTAGAGGAAGAGGAGGGAGGATATTTCGTGAAGAGCCAGATGATTAATAGTCATTTTCACGCTGCGTGCTGTGAGGTCGCAGCGGGCTTCTTAATGCATGAAAATGACTGCTGCAGAAACAACGAATGATTACAAGAAGACCTGCAGATCAGGGCCAGATTTAATTTAACAAGCTAAAAATAGACACACAGAGGAGGAAGAAAAAGGGAGGACAGAAATAGAAAAACATTAAATTAAAATATGTTTGAAATTCAGTTTAGTAAAGCCCCGTTTGCTGCTCACACTCTCTAAAAAGAGGAGAATTGTGTGAAGTGGAGCACAGCGGCAGCATCTGAAGAGGAAACGCACAATAAGACGATACAATGGTGCCACCTACAGGTAGACAGAGGCACTGTGTCAGCGTCACAGCACTCCTGGACATTCAGGTCCAAGAAGAAGAAGAAGAAGGATTTGTGATATAAAGAGGGATTAAAACTATAATAATAAAAATCAGCCAATACTTTATCATACAAATGTGCCTAGTTTTGTTTTTGTTCATTTAGAGATTGAACCACTGTTTCTGCATTTTAACACAATATTTAATGACAGGATCAACAGATGTCTGTTTAATGACATTGTCTGATGTAGGTTTTCTACAACTCCAATTCCAAAAAAGTTGGGACACTGTGTAAAATGTAAATAAAAACAGAATATATTAATTGCCATATCTCATAAACCCATATTTTATTCACAATAGCTTTAGCTATAAAAATCTAAAGCTAAAAAAAGGGGGGGGCAACAGTGTGGTAAAAGTAGAAAAAATGAGGGAAAAGTGGCAAAAAGAAGCTGCAAATGGCCAAAAAAAAAGGGGGGGGGGCAGGGTATTTAATGGCAAAAGGTAGTTTAAATGGGTGAAAAGTGGTAAAAATGGTGAAAATGGCAAAAAAAAAAAAAGTTTCCCTTTTTAAGGTTTCCTGGGGGAATAATATTTAGATAATATTAATATTTAAGAGTCACAAATCCTCACAGAAGAGCCACATGTGGTTCAGAGCCACAGGTTGAGTATCAGTGCAATAGAGCACTAAGAATATATCAGATGTTGAAACTGAGACTTTTTATTGTTTCAGGAAAAATATTAGCTCATTTTAAAAAAATGGGATGTGGTTTATGGTTACAGTTGTGTAGCATCTCTTCTTCTTTTAACAACAGTCTGAGAAGTGAGGCCAGTTGATGGAGTTCTGGGAGAGGAATGTTGTCCCATTCTTGACTGATAGGATTCTAGCTGCTCATATTCCTGGGTCTTCTTAGTCGGATTTCTCCTTTCATGACGTCCCAAATGTTTTCTATTGGTCACAGGTCTGGACCGCAAAAAGGCCATATTTTTACTCCATATAGAACTGCATATTGCGAACTGTACACATGTCAGTACATGACTTTTGTTGTTTTTTAAAAGAAACCACTCACTGCTGTTCTTTGTTCGTCTTTTAATGAAGAAATGTCGTCAAGTTCTGATAAAACTGGAGCTTTAGCAGCATCCATGCTACTCTTCTGCCATAATTCAAGGTTGCAAGGTTAGGAGTCTGTGGTTTCCAAAAAGAATTTCGAATTTCGATTAATCTGACCACAGAACAGTTTTCCATTGCACCTTAGCCCATTTTAAATGAGCTTTGGTCCAGAGAAGAAGACAGCACTCCTGGATCACGTTCACATATGGCTTCTTCTTTACATAATACAGCTCCAACTTACATTTGTGAATAGCACCGCCAACTGTGTCGACAGACATTTTCTGAAGTGTTCCTGAGTGCATGCAGTGATTTCCTAACCTGACACGCCAACCTGATAGGAAACGTTTGAGAAAAGGCAGAGGATTTGAAAAAAACTCGGAGTGTGATTGGATGAACGTTCTGTCTGTCACATCTCTACGGGCCAATCAGAGCAACAAAACACATTACATAGCTGCTATCGAGCTCCCCGTGCGCAGCTAGTGAGGAATAACGCGAAACATAGTGACCATAGACATGTAAGTACTCGACTTTTGTCATTTTTGAAAAGAAAACCACTCACTGCTGTTCTTTGTCCTTCTTTTCATGGAGACATGTCATGAAATTCTGATAAAACTGGTGCTTCAGCAGCATCCACGCTAATCTCTTCCTCCACAACTGCACCAGCTCTTGCTGCTGTTTGTTTACGTAACAACACTGCCATGCCTGAATGTACTGCCCCTCGTTGCTGATTGGTCCTCTCACTGTCTAACTGGGCTAAAACGGTTCAGACGGGAGCTTTGCAAGATGGATTCACCAGTGAAAAACAAGGAAACGGGCATATCCATCTGCTTTGCAACTGTAGTGATCTCCAGTATAGAATCATGCCTGGTTTTAATGCAATGACTCCTGAGGTCCTGAAGAACACAAGAATCCAATATTGACCTTCATCCTTGTTCCTCACACACAGAGATTTCTCCAGATTTTCTGTATCTTTTGATGAAATTATGGACTGTAGATGGTGGGATGAATGGTGTCAAATGAATGGAATTAAAGGTGCATTTCTGCATAAAAAAACACAGGCAGATCAAAACAAGGAATAGCTGGCTTAGGGTTCCAAGGGTTAACAGACTGTCAAAGCCAACATGGTAGCAAATGAGGAGCCGTTTAGGATCAGTTGGATCAGCTCAGTAATGACAGCCAAAAGACTAACGTATTGCTGAGCTGATCCATATTTCGAACATATAAAGTATTTTCATCACTATGAGCAATGTAAATGAACTACTGGTACTGTTTGCTGGTGGAATACTGTAGATCATGTCACATAGTATGCTTAAAACCTCAAACTGTTTTCAGAATGCATTAAGGCATGTACCCACAACCTGTTAAGGATTTGGTACTTGGGATTCGAATGAAGTGAAGTGAATGAGTGAATTTCAACCAGTGTTAATGCTAACCTTGCAAAGTGGATAGATTAGCCCGTTTCCGTGTTTCTTACTGGCAAATCCATCTTGCAAAGCTCCCATCTTAACCGTTTGGGCCCGGTTAGGAAGTGACAGAACCAATCAGCGTCGAGGGGCAGTACTTGCAGGCGTGGCAGAGTGAGCAAGCAGCAAACACAGTGTTGCCAACTTAGCGACTTTGTCGCTATATTTAGCGAGTTTCCAGACCCCTCTAGCATCTCTTTTTCAAAAAAGCAACAAGCGACAAATCTAGCGACTTTTTCTTGTGTTACTAGGGACTTCTGAAGACTCTGACATGAAAGCACGTATCATTGTAGCGCCTCTTGGTCCTGCCGTGGGCCCCTCCCCGTCCTCAAGCACTGACAGGCAGCCTACTCCTCGCATAGCAGTCCCTCGCAGCTGCGGTCAGATGCTCACGCCTCCATGTCCAGACTACAGATTAACTGCGCTCTGAAGGTGCCTGGAGAGTTTTTTCTATTGTCTCCTTTTGGTCCATTTAGATTTTTAATAAAGACTATATACAAAAAAATACATTGATTTGTTGTAGGCTCTTAAGTGGACCATAAGGTTTAAAACTAAACCAAATGTAAGAAAACTAAAATTCTAAGAAAAATAGAATAACTTTGCCGCTGATGCCGTGATCCTTGCAGAGACTGTAGATGTCCTTGAGGTTCTTAGATTACTGAGTGAGGAGACTGAAAAGTTGGGAATGTGCCAAAACAAAGATACAGACATTTTGAGGATGTCTTGTATGCTGCCATTTAATCTGTGTCTATAGCTGTAGAGCAGTTCACCTACCTTGGCAGAGTAATCCATCAATCCACTGACTGAGAGGCTGAACTCAACCATGGATTCGGAGTCATGGTTGGGGCAATGGCTTTGCTGAGCAAGACAGTGTGACTGATGACCAGAGGCACTGACCGGACTCCTTTGTGACAACTTCTCTTTGGCGCATCTTTGGGTATTTGTTGGCAAGACTGTGTGTCTAATGCTGTTTGCTCAGAAGAACTGGGATGGGAAGGGTCAGCTGATATGGGAAAAGCAACTGGCACTCTTCTCTGGGCCAGATCACTGCATACTGGGTGCCCAGGATCCAGTGGGTGGGTCCAGATGCTGCAGGCTACTGTGTGGGTCATGGAAGGGGCGGCTGGGAGGATACATGAAGAGATGAGTCATGGTCCTTGAGGATGGCCACCAAGGTTGATGTGGCAAAGTGCTGAACCGGCACATGCTCTCATACCTGCCCTGACCTGAGGCAAGGTATAGACCAGGTCTTTGAAAAACAATTTTATCAAATATCCCTACAAACCTGGAACATCTTAGTACCCATTTTTATCATCATATCTCTTATTCTGTAGAGATTTTTAAGAGGATCTTTAGATTCCTGTGGATCGCTCATCATCTGAGAGTCACATTACTAGCACTTAAAATAAATACATACATCTGAGGAGGAATATGTCGTTCAAAACAGTTTTTGTTATCGATCAAAATTTGAGAATAAACTGAACTGCTTTTCCTTTGGTGAAATAATGACGATCTTTTAATTGAGGAGAAAAGCTGGGAAACTGCAGCTTCAGCTGACTTCAGGGGGTTTCCTACCCACTTCCTCCCACTCCAGTCTGCAAGAAGAAAGAGGAATCCAACAAATATGTCAGAGGCAGAGATCTAACAGGGAGAAGGAGACATCACCTATGGGACTCGGGTTTTGATGTGATCACTTCAAAATCAATCAGATTTGGGAGAAAATGCAGGTTAAATATAGCAGGCATCCGGTCTGAAGGCTGACATCCAGATAAAGGACGAGAAAAAGAAAATAATTTATTCAGACCTCCAGGGCCAATTCTATTTTTCACTCTGTTATTTTTCACGCATGAGTCTGAAATGCACACGAGTCTGAAAATAACACACGAATCTGAAATACACAAATGAGTCTGAAATACACACATTGGCCTGAAATACACAAACAAGCCTGAAATACGCACACAGGCCTGAAATGAACAAATGAGCCTGAAATAAATAGATGAGCCTGAAAAACACCAAGAACCCTGAAATACACAAACGAGTCTGAAATACACACACGAGCCTGAAATACACACATGACTCTGAAATACACACACATGCCTGAAATACACACACGAGTCCGAAATACAAATGAGCCTGAAAAACACAAATGAGCCTGAAATACACACAAGAGCCTGAAATACACACACGAGCCTGAAATACACACATGAGCCTGAAATACACACAAGAGCCTGAAATACACACACGAGCCTGAAATACACACATGAGCCTGAAATACACACAAGAGCCTGAAATACACACACGAGCCTGAAATACACACACAAGCCTGAAATACACACACGAGCCTGAAATACACAGACGAGCCTGAAATACACACAAGAGCCTGAAATACACACACGAGCCTGAAAAATACAAACGAGCCTGAAATACACACATGAGTCTGAAATACACAAACAAGCCTGAAATACATACACGAGCCTGAAATACACACACAAGCCTGAAATACACACATGAGCCTGAAATACACAAACAAGCCTGAAATACACACACAAGCCTGAAATACACAAACGAGCCTGAAATACACACATGAGCCTGAAATACACAAACGAGCCTAAATTACACACATGCCTGAATTACACACGAGTCTGAAATACAAACGAGCCTGAAATACACAAACGAGGCTGAAATACACACACGAGCCTGAAATACACACACGAGCCTGAAATACACGCACAAGCCTGAAATACACACATGAGCCTGAAATACAAACACGAGCCTGAAAAATACAAACGAGCCTGAAATAAAGAAACAAGCCTGAAAAACACACATGAGCCTGAAATACACAAACAAGCCTGAAAAACACACAAGAGCCTGAAATACACACATGGGCCTGAAATACACGAACGAGCCTGAAATACAAACACGAGCCTGAGATACACACAAGAGCCTGAAATACACACACGAGCCTGAAATACACACATGAGCCTGAAATACACACATGAGTCTGAAATACACACATGAGCCTGAAATACACAAACGAGCCTGAAATACACACACAAGAGCCTGAAATACACACACGAGCCTGAAAAATACAAACAAGCCTGAAATACACTCATAAGCCTGAAATACACACACGAGCCTGAAAAACACACACGAGCCTTAAATACACACGAGTCTGAAATACACAAACAAGCCTGAAATACACACACGAGCCTGAAAAATACAAACGAGCCTGAAATACACAAACCAGCCAGAAATACACACTTGAGTCTGAAATACATACACAATCCTTAAATACACACATGAGCCTGAAATGAACAAACAAGCCTGAAATAAACAAACAAGCCTCAAAAACATAAATGAGCCTGAAATACACAAATGAGCCTGAAACATACAAAGAAGCCTGAAAAACACACACGAGCCTGAAATACACAAACAAGCCTGAAATGCACATGAACCTGAAATACACACAGAAGTCTGAAATAAACAAACGGGCCTGAAAAAAACAAATGAACCTGAAATACACACACGTGCCTGAAGTACACGCACAAGCCTGAAATACACACATGAGCCTGAATTACACAAACAAGCCTGAAAAATACACACACGAGCCTGAAATAAAGAAAAAAGCCTGAAAAACACACAAGCCAAAAAACACACATGAGCCTTAAAAACACACAAGCCTGAAAAACACACACAATCCTAAAATACGCACACAAGCCTGAAATGAACAAATGAGCCTGAAATAAACAAACGAGCCTCAAAAACACGAATGAGCCTGAAATAAACAAACGAGCCTGAAAAACACCAAGAAGCCTGAAATACACAAACGAGCCTGAAATACACACACAAGCCTGATATACACACACGAGCCTGAAATACACAAACGAGCCTGAAATACACAAAGGAGCCTGAAATATACACATGAGCCTGGAAAACACCAAGAAGCCTGAAAAACATGAATGAGCCTGAAATACACACAAGCCTGAAATACACACATGAGCCTGAAATACACACACGACTCTGAAATACACACACATGCCTGAAATACACACACGAGTCCAAAATACACACATGAGCCTGAAATACACACAAGAGCCTGAAATACACACACGAGCCTGAAATACACACACATGCCTGAAATACACACACAAGTCTGAAATACAAACGAGCCTGAAATACACACAAGAGCCTGAAATACACACACGAGCCTGAAATACACACACGAGCCTGAAATACACACACGAGCCTGAAAAATACAAACAAGCCTGAAATACACACACGAGCCTGAAATACACACACAATCCTAAAACACACAAACGAGCCTGAATTACACAAGAGAGCCTGAAATACACAAACGAGCCTGAAATACACACACGAGCTTGTAATACACAAACGAGCCTGAAATACACACACGAGCGTGAAATACACAAACGAGCCTGAAATACACACATGAGCCTGAAATACACAAACGAGCCTGAAATACACACATGCCTGAAATACACACACGAGTCTGAAATACAAACGAGCCTGAAACACACACACGAGCCTGAAATACACAAACCAGCCTGAAATACACAAACCAGCATGAAAAACACACAATAGCCTGAAATACACACATGAGCCTGAAATACACAAACTAGCCTGAAATACACACATGAGCCTGAAAAGCAAAAACCAGCCTGAAATACACACTTGAGCTTGAAATACACACACAATCCTAAAATACACACACGAGCCTGAAATGAACAAACAAGCCTGAAATAAACAAACAAGCCTCAAAAACACAAATGAGCCTGAAATACACAAATGAGGCTGATACACACAAAGAAGCCTGAAAAACACACCCAAGCCTGAAATACACAAACAAGCCTGAAATACACACACGAGCCTGAAATACACACACGAGCCTGAAATACACACATGAGCCTGAAATACAAACACGAGCCTGAAAAATACAAACGAGCCTGAAATAGAAACGAGCCTGAAATACACACACGAGCCTGAAATACAAAAACGAGCCTGAAATACACACACGAGCCTTAAATACACACATGAGTCTGAAATACACAAACAAGCCTGAAATACACACACGAGCCTGAAAAATACAAACGAGCCTGAAATACACACTTGAGCCTGAAATACACATACAATCCTAAAATACAAACACAAGCCTGAAATGAACAAACAAGCCTGAAATAAACAAACGAGCCTGAAATACACACATGAGCCTGAAATACACAAACGAGCCTGAAACACACAAAGAAGCCTGAAAAACACACACAAGCCTGAAATACACAAACAAGCCTGAAATGCACATGAACCTGAAATACACACAGAAGTCTGAAATAAACAAACGGGCCTGAAAAAAACAAATGAACCTGAAATACAAACACACAAGAGCCTGAAATACAAACACGAGCCTGAAAAATACAAACGAGCCTGAAATAAAGAAACAAGCCTGGAAAACACACAAGAGCCTGAAATACACACATGAGCCTGAAATACACAAACAAGCCTGAAATACACACAAGAGCCTGAAATACACACACAAGCCTGAAATACACACATGAGCCTGAAATACACACACGAGCCTGAAATACACACATGAGCCTGAAATACACAAACGAGCCTGAAATACACACAAGAGCCTGAAATACACAAAACAGCCTGAAATACACACACGAGCCTGAAATACACACACAAGCCTGAAATACACACATGAGCCTTAAATACACAAACGAGCCTGAAATACACACAAGAGCCTGAAATACACATGAGCCTGAAAAATACAAACGAGCCTGAAATACACTCATAAGCCTGAAATACACACACGAGCCTGAAATACACACACGAGCCTTAAATACACACGAGTCTGAAATACACAAACAAGCCTGAAATACACACACGAGCCTGAAAAATACAAACGAGCCTGAAATACACAAACCAGCCAGAAATACACACTTGAGCCTGAAATACACACACAATCCTAAAATACACACATGAGCCTGAAATGAACAAACAAGCCTGAAATAAACAAACAAGCCTCAAAAACACACACGAGCCTGAAATACACAAACAAGCCTGAAATGCACATGAACCTGAAATACACACAGAAGTCTGAAATAAACAAACGGGCCTGAAAAAAACAAATGAACCTGAAATACACACACGCGCCTGAAATACACACACAAGCCTGAAATACACACACGAGCCTGAATTACACACACGAGCCTGAAATACACACACGAGTCCGAAATACACACACGAGCCTGAATTACACACACGAGCCTGAAATACACACACGAGCCTGAAATACACACACGAGTCCAAAATACAAACGAGCCTGTAAACACAAATGAGCCTGAAATACACATGAGCCTGAAATACACCAAGAAGCCTGAAATACACACACATGCCTGAAATACACACAAGAGCCTGAAAAACACACATGAGCCTGAAATACACACACGAGCCTGAAATACACACAAGAGTCTGAAATACACACACGAGCCTGAAATACACACACGAGCCTGAATACACACACAAGCCTGAAATACACAAATGAGCCTGAAATACACACACGAGCCTGAAAAACACACAAGAGCCTGAAATACACACATGCCTGAATTACACACATGAGTCTGAAATACAAACGAGCCTGAAATACACACAAGAGCCTGAAATACACAAAACAGCCTGAAAAACACACAAGAGCCTGAAATACACACATGAGCCTGAAATACACACAAGAGCCTGAAATACACACACGAGCCTGAAATACACACATGAGCCTGAAATACACACAAGAGCCTGAAATACACACACGAGCCTGAAATACACACACGAGTCCAAAATACAAACGAGCCTGTAAACACAAATGAGCCTGAAATACACATGAGCCTGAAATACACCAAGAAGCCTGAAATACACACACATGCCTGAAATACACACACAAGTCTGAAAAACACACAAGAGCCTGAAATACACACATGAGCCTGAAATACACACACGAGCCTGAAATACACACAAGAGTCTGAAATACACACACGAGCCTGAAATACACACACGAGCCTGAATACACACACAAGCCTGAAATACACAAATGAGCCTGAAATACACACACGAGCCTGAAAAACACACAAGAGCCTGAAATACACACATGCCTGAATTACACACATGAGTCTGAAATACAAACGAGCCTGAAATACACACAAGAGCCTGAAATACACAAAACAGCCTGAAAAACACACAAGAGCCTGAAATACACACATGAGCCTGAAATACACAAACAAGCCTGAAATACACACACGAGCCTGAAAAACACACAAGAGCCTGAAATACACACATGCCTGAATTACACACATGAGTCTGAAATACAAACGAGCCTGAAATACACACAAGAGCCTGAAATACACAAAACAGCCTGAAAAACACACAAGAGCCTGAAATACACACATGAGCCTGAAATACACAAACAAGCCTGAAAAACACACTTGAGCCTGAAATACACACACAATCCTAAAATACACACACGAGCCTGAAATGAACAAACAAGCCACAAAAACACAAATGAGCCTGAAATACACAAACGAGGCTGAAACACACAAAGAAGACTGAAAAACACACCCAAGCCTGAAATACACAAACAAGCCTGAAATACACACACTGCCTGAAATACACACACGAGCCTGAAATACATGCACAAGCCTGAAATACACACATGAGCCTGAAATACAAACACGAGCCTGAAAAATACAAACGAGCCTGAAATAAAGAAACAAGCCTGAAAAACATACATGAGCCTGAAATACACAAACAAGCCTGAAACACACACAGAAGCCTGAAATACACACATGCACATTATCTCAGTGCATGGATGTGTGGGGAGATGTCAGTTTCCTTTCAGAAGAGAAGACAGGCACTTTTCCAGCTCTTTTCTTCCAGCGATCTTTAATTCATCATCCTCTAAAGCTACATTAAATACATTCATGTGCAAAAATCCATCATCATCAGTTTAACATATGTGCTTGTTTCTTTTAGAGACAGAAAGGTAAAGACACAGGAGCTCTACAGAATCATCAAACTGGATAAACCGTTCTAGGACAACCTGATTTTAAACTGATTTGTTTTACAGTGCAACAATTCTACCTGGAGCAGCTTAAAAACCTATACACCATCTCATCTCTGACATTGGAAGTGCTTTTAGAGCTTTTTTTAAATCCGTGTGAATCGCTCATCGTCTGAGAACGACATGTTGTAAACACCCTCGTTCACAGCTCCATCTTCCACCGTCCTGGCTCTGCTCTCTTCCTCATCGTCTTCTGTGGTTTTCTGGTTCTTCTGACTGGAAACAAATGAGACACAAAAATTAGAGCTCATTAAACTATGGAGTCTGAAAGGTGATAACAATGGAGCTTTTCCAAAAAATAAAGACTGTAAGACAGTGACCCAAAGTGTACAGCGAAAGCTACACAGAAATAAAGACAACTCTAAATGTTCTTGAGTGGCTGAGTCAAAGTCCAGTAAAATTGCAGTGTCAAGATGTGTAAGCCTGATTGAGAGCTATCCACACAGACTCAGTGCTGTGATTGCAGCCAGAGGTGCATCTACTAAATACTGACTGATTATGCAGTCATTTATTTTAAATTACATATTTTTTTCATTGACATTACTTTGTACAAATCTGTTTTGACATTAAAGAGGTTTTCATGGGGGGGGGGGGGGGGGGGGGCAAAAAAAGCTGTTAATAGTGTCCTGCCTTAATGGCACAAGCTATACATAAAGTGTTCTGATATCACTCACAACACAAACCAGGAAGAGAAATTTTAACAGCTTTTCTCCCTCATTATGTTAAGTCTAGATATCATATTCCAATCCATGAAAAATCATGGCAAATCCATTGTAAAGTGTGTGGTCGCATTACCTCTTTTGGCTTCCATATTTACTTACCTTTACTCTGATGTGAAAAATAAGCCATGTCCCAATTCAGGAGTAGCACGCTTTGAAGAACCAAGTCTTCATAGCCAGTGTAAACTGGTGAGGCTTGAAATGAGACTCTTCTTCAGAGGATTTCCTGTCTCCTCAACCAGCCGCCCCTTAACTTTGCTATACTAAGCAACACTCCTGTCACCTTACAACCTCAATAGCTTGGTGCTAACAATGAAACATAACTAACATGCTGTTACCTAAACTTATTTTTAGATAAAGATAGTTAGAGTCACCATTTTCTACATTTGCATTCCTATTATCTTATTTCAGGACATGCTTGTTGGCTGCATTTGGGGTAACCTCTGAAATAAAATGGCCTTTGATGCAATTTTGTGACATAATAAGGTTTACGGTTAGCCTTCCAAGAATGCAGTCCCTGAAATGGGACACAGCTTGTGTTAAATGTGGTATGTTTTAATGTACCTTTTATCTGCAGCCATCTGCTTACCGTGTCTTACGGAGCACAGAGGACCCGATGAGAATGATGAGGCCAGCAATCACAGCACCCATGACCACCCCGAACACGATGAGCCATGGAGGGGTGTCGAACGTGATGGGTGCTGCCAGGGTGGGGGGGATTCCTATAAACTCCAGAGTCTCAGCAGTCAACAGAAAGGCGCTGTTGATGCGATTCCTGGACCTTCTATTGGAAAGGAAAAGAAAGTTATGTAAACTGGACCATTTCAGACAACAACTGAAGACATTAAGTAGATTTATATAAGGGAAGTGACTAAAGGACGGACAACAACACAGGGAACTTTCTCTGGATCTGAAAGTTTTTGGAAGCGATATGTTTCAGAAACATGTTTCATAAGTCTTCAGTCATAGATAAACATCTCACTACAACAAATGTGGGCTAGCTTTGATTATTGGAGTCAGGACAAATACATTATTTATGTAGACCTCATCTAAAAGCACAAATATGGGTTTAACAGAGTGTCCATCTCTTTCCTTCTCATCCCAACATTATTTATTAATGTGGCCCAGAGAAACCCTGCTGAGTTTTTACAACTACAATGGAATAAAGGCTCATTTTAATCCTTCTATTAAAGATTAACTGGAGTCCCTATCACTGCTGTTTTCTGAAATTTCATGCCGAAGTTTAGCTCTAGGCAGAGAGTCGGTTTGGGAAAATACACTCAGGCCAAAAACAGGTGCATCTAAAAAAGAAAAAAATGAAAAAAAAGAGCAATATAAAAGTTATTTTTCCTCCCTGATTTAATCCAAAAGTGAAACTTCTATATATTTTATATTCTAACATTTTTTTCAAAATGTTAGAATATCACTAAACACCAGCCAAAACAAGGATTTATAACACAGAGTTGTTGACTTTCTGGGAAATTCTGCTCATTAATGCACTCAGTGATAGGTCGGAGCCCCTTTTGCATAAATTACTGCATTTATGCAATGTGAGCCGACCAGTCCGTGGCACTGCTGGGGTGTTATGAAGCCCAGGTTGCTCTGACAGCAGCCTTCAGCTTGTCTGTATTGTTGAATCTGGTGTCTCTCATCTTTCCTCAGAGATTCTCTATGGGGTTCAGGTCAGACCAGTCGGCGAGCCAGTCAAACACAGTGATATCAGGGTCAGCAAACCAGTTTCTGGTGGTTTTGGCTTCAATGCTGACAGGCGTTCAGTCCTGCTAGAAACAGAAATCAGTATCTCCATAAAACGTCTCAGCAGATGAAAGCATGAAGTGCTCTTAAAATCTCCTGGTAGACGACTGACCCTAAATTCAAAATTAACTTCCATCTGAAAACAGGACTTTAGACCACTGGAGATGTCATCTGTGGTTTAATAGTGACTCAACACCAGATCACCACCCTTGTAGTCCATTTCCTGGACCCGTCTGTGTGGTGGCTCTTGATCCACTGACTCCAGCCTCAGTCCACTCCTTGTGAAGCTCCCTTAAGTTCTTGAATCTGCTTTGTTTGACATTCCTCTGACATCTGAGCTCACTGTTGATGCTTTTGCTCCTTTTCTTATCATACTTTTCCCTTCCAGTCAACTTTCCATGAATATTCTTTGACACAGCCTCTGAGAACAGTCTGTCCTCCCAGCAGTGAGCTTCTGTGGCTTAACCTCCTAGTGGAGGATTACAGTGATTGTCCTCTGGACATTTAGTCAAGTCGGCAGTCTTCCCCATGGTTGTGGTGGTGTGTACTGAACCAGAGAGAGAGAATGAAGGCTCAGGAAACCTTTGTAACATGGGATTTCCTTTAAAGGTCACATATTATGCAGAAATCCCTTTTTCAGGCTTTTCTAACAAAAGTATGTACCCCTGGAATGTGCCCAATCCCCTCAAGTACCAGAAAAATCCATTCCCTCCCAACTTTTCCACCTTTCAGAAAATGTGTGCTGAAACAAGCCGTTATCAGATTTTCCCCTCATGATGTCATGTGGGGAGTTAGCACCGCCCCTAGGTTTGGTTGGCCCTCCCTGCTTGGTAGAAAGTTCCGCCCTCCTCTCCTGATCCTCCTGAGGAGGATCAGGAGAGCCACATCCATTCAGCCACATTCATTTCCGGAGAGGGGCGGAGTCAGGGGTGGAGTCAGACAGCTCAGTAGCATTTAAAGCCACAGACACAGAAGCAGCTCGTTCTAAGCAGGGCTGAAACAGAGGGGTTTTTAGACATACAAAAATCTAATACTGGATTGAGCAACAGACCTCACAGGCATGTTTTGGGGACCTCTGAGTCTAATATGAACTTGTCTTAAAGGGTAAAATATGCCCCCCTTATATATAGACTCTATGGAAGTTTCACTTTTGGAAGTAAATCCCATGGAAAATGAACTTTTACAAGATATAGTTTTTTTTTTTTTTTTTTTTTAGATTCCTCTTTAAAAAAAAAAAAAAAACCCTGATAAATAATGTAAACTACAATTATGGCAAATCTATCTATCTATCTATCTATCTATCTATCTATCTATCTATCTATCTATCTATCTGTCTATTGTGAGAAGATTATGGCGTTCAATAAAGGGAGACAGTGAGAAGAACTGTCCATTTTAAAATACAGTCAGTGGTGTGAGGACAGAGCTGAAAACAACAAACCCAGATATATTTAGCTGAAGTATTTCTGATACATGAATGTTTGAAATGTTGTATCTTTGAGAGGGTTCAATAGAAAAAAGATTCTGATGTCATCGTGTCATGTGACTACCTGACAGCCTCCTTTACGTGCCATTTACCAACGAGGCTCGTCGTGTTGAGCGGCGACGTCACCACAAACCAGAAGGACACTCTGGGCGTCTTTTGACACACGATGATGTTGGAAACACTGGGGAAGTTCCACAGAACAATAAAGAGCTCATTTAGTGTCATAAAGCACGAGACGGTGCTTTTTATTGACGTTATGTAACTCTTTTACAGTTACAGAGCTCGCCTTATAAACACACCACAGCAGACTGTAACTATTTGTTGTTTTAATGAACAAACCAATGACAGGGTTCTTACCTGAACTCCTGTCCTAGGAAGTACCTCCTCATGGCGTACGCCACAGTGGCTCGGAAGAGAAACATTTCACTATCATCCCACAGGTACTGAAACAACAACAACAAGGATCATGTGGTGCTTTAAAGACCTTTAAGGTTAACTCATCACTACGGACTTTGCACTTGTAGACTGAAGTCACGCTTTGAGTGAATCCTGAGAAAAATCCATTATATTGAGTATTTAGTGTCATGAATAATCAGCAGGTCATAAATAATGTGTCAGTCTTAGAAAGCATATAACATAGAAAAGCTTCAAACTGTTCCTCATGATGAGAAGCTTTGATCGTCTTGTGCAGGCAGATGAATATTTAAAGAAATACCCACAGCTTCATCTCCCAGAGCAGTTTTGATGCTGAGTCGGACTTGGTATCCAACCGAAGCATCTGCAAAGACGAAAAACAGACCGAAGCGCACATTTCACTCACACTTTTAATCAGCCATTCACTTCTCATGGTGCTTGTCTTCAAAACTAAGTGTAGAAAACATCACAACCTTTTGTAGCGTGTTTCAAACAGGAAGAGGATTTCTCATTTACATGTTTTATCACACATTCATCAGAAATAAAGTCTGCCACTGTATGCTTCTTTCCTGACTTTGTCCTGTGGTTAACAGTAGAAAATACTCATGAAATCAACAAAGCACCAACCTTCACTGGTGTATATAAGACAATAAATGTTACAGTTCAGCTCATTACAGGTGTCTCGTTTTACAGCTCCGTCTTAAAGATCATATTCTGCCTTTCCTCCTTGGAAATCTGCAGCATCAGTGCCTTCTGAAGCACAACCATTGGTACTTTTACTATCAGCCAAAGGTTGACAACTGCCCGGGGCCTCCTGAACCGCGGGGCCTCCAGGCAGAGGCAAAGGTGTGCATGAAATATGATGTACCCATCAAAAGCTAGTTCAGTAATAATGTGAGAATTAAAAATGTTAAAAGGTGCTTTTAGTGCATAAATTAGCTTCAGTATAGTCTGATAAAAACTCAGTCTTCTGGAAAAACTGTTCAAATCAGATGTTATTTTGTACCTCTAAGACTTTATACACGGCACAGTGGGGAAAAACACGAATCGGTGTTGTGCTAAATGCTAATCATTTCTGCATTGTCATCAGTAAATCTACCTGGCTTGAATGGCTTGAATTCTCTGCATAGCACTGCCTGATCAGAAAAACATTAGCAGGTACCATACCATCAGACCCTCCTAAGTTTGGGCCGAGCCCCTGTTATGGGTCAGCACCAGCTGTGTGTAAGCTCAAACCTCGCCTGGTTTGAATATAAGATCTTCCGATGGTTTTTACACTCTGTTAACATTTAAGGTGACTCAGTTTCATCGTAGGCTTAATTTTAACTTACATTTTACACCTACTTCCTGCGAGGGGCAGAGATGTCTGGACCCCTGAAAAATCTCTTAAATAGGCCCTCCCCAGTTGTGATTTATTTACGATTTCAATACTTCAGTGTTGATTGAGTACTAGTGCTAGTATCCTGGCTAAGGGTTAGCTTATTTAGAAGCTGAAAGTGTGTCGCACTATTGGGTCTGATGTTGATTGGTGAATAATGCCTCTTTTAACCCATTTTTACTATTTTTTCCACTTTTAACCTTTTTTTTTTTACCTTTTTTTTGCCACTATTAACCCATAATCACCATTTTTTTTGCCTCTTAAAACACCATTTAGCCACTTCAAACCCATCTTAGCTAGATTCGTCATTTTTAGCCTTGTTGCCCCCGAAACTTTCGCCACTTTTGACCCATTTTTTCAACTTTTAACACCATTTTTAACACAGTATCTGCCACACCTTTTTGCCACATTAGCCACATTTTCACAATTTTTTGCCATTTAATTGACTTTTTGCCACTTTAATTGGCATTTCAACCCATTTTACTGCTGTCAATCTCAACATCTTGACACTTCAAACCCATTTTTCCATTTTTAGCCATTTAAAATTCTTTCTGCCAGTTTTTGCCTTCGTTAGCCCATTTCACCATTCTTTTTTCTTTTTAGCCCCTTTTAACCCATTTTCACCACTTTCTTGTCACTTTGATAATGCTTCTTAATCAAACCCATTTGAAGATTTTTGCCTTTTTTTCCCATTTGAACTACTTTTTGGCATTTTAGCCTGTTTTGCCACTGATAACTACTTTCTGCCTCTTACTGCCACTTTTTTTTTTACCACTTTTTACTTATTTCTGCCACTTGTAACTCACCTTTGCCATTTGTCTCCCATTTTGTGTTATTTGCAAATAATTTTTCGATTATTTTCCCACTTAAGTTGTCTGAGTTTCTACTCATTTATTTTCTGGCATCCTGACAGCTGACAATATGTTTGAAATGGTTTAGTCCAATGTGCCTATCTAAACTGTCATTATCACCTAAAAAAGGAAATTCTGTTTTAAAAAGTCACTTTTTAACCCATTTCTTCCATTGTTTTGCTTTTATGTAGCTGTTTTGCCAGTTTTACTCGATGTTCTTTCACTCTTTAAACATTTCTTTTCCACTTGTGACCCGTGTTTACTGCTTAGTCCAGTCATATTTTTTACTCCTTCAACCCCTTTTCTTTGCCGCTTTTCACATTTTTTTCCACTTTTTACCCATTTTCCAGTTTTTCCAATTTTGCCCTTTTTTGCCACTTTTTAACTAATTTTTGCCCCTGTTTCGTGTTTTTTTCCACCCGTTTTCACCACTTTAAACACCATTCATGCCACCTTTAACAATTTTTGCTATTTTTTTCAATTATTTAAACATTTATCCCTGAAAGTTGTCTCAGTTCTTTTTATATTATTGCCTGGCATCCTGATGTCTGTACATCATGGCTTAGCTATGAAGTCTTTAACTCTACTCTCTATACGGTTTAGTCAGTGCGCCCGTTCACATGGTTAACATTACCAAAAAAACTGATTCTATTCTAAGTAAAGGGGTTCACATTTTGAAAAAGGTTAGATTATCCATCCATCTTCTACCGTTTATCCCACTGGGGGTCACAGGGGGAGGCTGGAGCCTATCCCAGCTGTGATTGGACGAGAGGCAGGTTACACCCTGGACTGGTTGTAAGTCAGTAGCAGGGCTAGGCTATTTTGTGCTACAGCATAAATAAAATGTATTTTCATTGCTTTTGTAATAATGGTTATAATTTGGGTAAAATAAAAAAAAAACATGGTTATCTCAGATGACCTTTACATGAACGAGGATTTTGCTGCCCTCCGTGGACCCCCATCTGGCTAAAAGCTCTTCCCTTTTTCCCTTCTTATGGGTGGCCTTGCTCATAACAAACAATCCAAGTCTTATTTTTGGTCTTCATGTCTTGAAATAAGATGTAATGTGGATGAGATGAATGTGGCTCATATTCAGGGTAAAATCAGACAGATTTACTAAGATTTGTGTTTTAGCTGTGTAAAATGAGTTAAAACTGTAAAACAGTAGTTGAGGAAGAAGCAGACATGTTGTTTATTTCCACGCAGAGTGGAAGATAAACCCTCAACTTAGAGACTGGCATGTATTTAGGAATGTGTTGACATAGAATAGAAGAATAGAGGTCATTGCTATGAGTCAAACATTTAAGTTATGTCTAATCTGGCTTTGTTTAAAGTCTTGAACTGAATTCCCCACATAGGAGGAAGCAGAAACACCTCCAGACTGAGGGCCGAGCGTCTGTGTTTGCTCACATTATCAAGGCAGAAATCCAACCAAAATGAAACCTGTCAATAAAGGATTATTAAAGTTCTTTTTTCAGCATTAAAATCTGGTGTGGTCACTTACCTGGTTTACAAGGCGGCTCTGATAACACAGACGACAAACAGAGCAGGATTAACAGTGGTCCCAACATCTTTACTCAAGACTCAGAGCGAAATGATTAAAAGTTGCAGAAACTGAAAAATCTCAGCGTTCAGCTGTGAAACGTCACTGGGAAAAGTTTAATATTTAAGCCTGGACACACATGTTTGACCCGTCCTCTTTAAAAAATGGCGTGCAGCCTGGCGTCACTGTAAAACATGGAGACTGTGAAGAGGCTGCTGCAGGGAAAGTGTTTGTTCAAGCTTCTAATGTGAGAGAGGCAGAGCTCACTGCCCTGTTTACTCTGCACTGAACAGACTGGGAGGTGTCCAGCCAGAGTAGCAGGCATCTGCAACATGAGGAGGAATATTTAGTGCGGAAAAAAAACCAGATTGTATTGAATGAAAAAGGTTCGAAAGGTCAAACTACTGGAAGTGCTGTTATTGTTGCATTCTTCAGGACATAACGACCCCACACAAGTACATGTCGGCCTGAGTCGTTGTTTTCCTTCTTTAATCTCTGCTTTTCATAGTGGGACGTACTGTACTCGTTCCTGCCTCTCCTGCTTTTACTATGGAAGCAAACAACAATAAAATCAAGACACACATTTTTATTTGTGGAGCAAAAACTGTAGAAAAACCCTGAGAATTAAAATACAGCCTCCATGAGGCTCTATATATTGACAATGAAAGACCAGTAGTACGTCCTAAAGATATTTAGTTCATCCTTGAGGCAGAGAGGAGGTTTTTCCCCTTAAAACATTCTTCATATCTCAGGTTTAGAGCAAGGCCTTGACCTTTAACCTCAACCCTAAAAATCTGATCCAGTCCTTTAATCCTTGAGGACATTTTTGCAAAACGTTTTTCAGATATTATGTTCACAAGCAAGGGAAGTAAATGAAACCAATGACCTTTTACCTGCAATTCCCTAAAAAATGTACCTCAGATATCACACTATAGGCAAGCAATTAAGACGAGGACCCATGTGGTTGACCTTTGACCCACAACCTCAAAAACGGTTGTGGTCATCCTCGGGTGAGAAGATATTCATACAATAGAAACTCTCTTTAAATGCTCCAGAGATGCGGCGCCTATGAGAAGTATTCACCTCTTGGATGTTTTACCATTTAATTGATTTTATGAATCAACTTTAGTCATTTATAATCTCCATCATTCTCTGTAAACCTACTCAAGCACTGTCAGGTTGCATGGGGACCGGACATGAACAGCTTTTTTCAAATCTAGCCACAAATTCTCTCTTGAATTGAGGTCTGGGCTTTGACTCCAGAACATTCGCCTTGTTGTCTTTAATCCTTTTCCGTGTAGCTTTCGCTGTATGCTTCAGGTCAGTTGTCTTGCTGAAAAAAAGTCTTCTCCCGAGCCATCGTTCCCTTGCAGACTGATTAAGACTGTCCCACAGGATAGGCTGCCGAGAAGCATCCCCACAGCATGATGCTGCCACCACCATGCCTCACAGTGGGGATGGAGTGTTTGTGGTGCAGTGTTTGGCATCTTGTCTGACGGCCACCGTTTTGGTCACATCATACCAAAAAACTTTATGGAGTCTCACATACCCTCTCTAGTCCAGGTGTCTGGGTTTTCTTCAACAGTGGCTTTCTCTTTGCCACTCTCTTATAAAGCTTTGACTGGAGAAGAACCTGGCCAACAGTTATTGTATGCAGAGTCTCTCCCATCTCAGCTGCTGAACTCAGTTTGTGAGGACGGCCTGATCTAGGCAGATTTACACATGTGCCATTTCTTGATGATAGATAACTGAACTCTGGGAGATGTGCCTTGGACATTTTTTTATCCATCCCCTGACTTATACTTTTCAATAACCTTTTCTCTGAGTTGCTTGGTGTTCCTTTGTCTTTGTGGTGTAATGGTAGCCAGGGATAGTGGTTCACCAGTGACTGGATCTACCAGGCACAGGTGCGTTTATACTACAATCAACTGAGACACACTCACTGCACTCAGGAAATCCCCATTTCACTAACTGTGAGACTACTAGCACCATGTTGGCTGGACCTCTGTTGATCTGGTCAGTCACTTTAAAGGGATAAATATGCAGTCCTTTATTTTTGCCTTACATAAGTTTATAAAATCAATAAAAGGGTAAAAACGTCTAAAGGAGTCAGTTCTTTTTCTAGGCACAGTATTGTAGAATTGCCATAGTTCTTTTGCTTTGGCGATCAAAATCAAGTCTTTCCTGGCTGGACTGAACATTTACAGTTAATCATCCATTCTGCCTGACAGCTTTACCAGCAGTTTAGTTAAAAGTTCAACCATTTATGAGAAACTAGGTTGACCCACAGGTCAATCAAGGTAAAAATTTATTTTTAAGGTCTTTATCTAGTGATAAGAGAATCTACAACTACAGGGAAAAATGCAGAGATCGCTGCAGAGGTGTGTTTTTCTCTGGGTCTGTGGTACAGAAGCACTGAAAGGACACCTATTATTAGTTTGTTTCTCTCAGTAACAGTTTTTTTTTTAAGATCTCAGCTTATTTCTGATCTAAAAATTCAACTTCAGTCACTTTTTTAAATCTCCAGTAATTAGCTTGTTATCATGGGAAAATCAGGATTGTTTTGTTGAAGGAAGGAAATAAGAAAACAGGTGACTTTACTCTTTATATTGGGAAAATGGAATGACATAAATGCTCAGATGTAAATCCTCTTAGGGCTTCAATCGGTGACTTCTTTGTGACAACCATGGGCCTCTCAGAATGGCTCACTATTCCACTGGATAAAGTGCTTATAATTATTTTTTTCACATAAATGTTTGATTTGAAATGTTTTTCTATGAAGCCAAAAAGACTTGAGATCTGCTTACGTCCATGCTTCAATAAAAATACTATCTATGAAACCCCGTTGTACAGAGGGGGGAAGGTCAAGTGAGGACAGAAGAAGAACTGAATGCTTACTCAGCAATGCTGTTGAAAAAAAGATTAATCTGGGCACTGAAAAACTAATAAGGGCAGAGATAAAGATGAAGAAAGCTGTGCTGGCTGAGTGAGAAATGTGCAGATTTACATGAACTGATTTCACTGCAATAACGCTGGCAGCAGTTATTTTCCTGAACACATGGGGGCAGCAGAGGCCTTACAGGGGAATCAGGAGGACCGAGCATGAAAGCTGTAAAAGCTCAATGATGTGTGGCATCCATGAGTTTTTTTTTTTTTTTAAGATAGGGTCATCATATAGATACGTTTCTCCATAAGGACCCTACTTTGCATTTAACCGGGACTTTTACATTTTCATGTTCTCTAGCAAACTGGTCCCAGTTTTTTTAAGTGGGACTCCATGAAGGTCTTTAATGGTCTTTCTGCCAGGTCTCATTTAGCTTGAAACAGACAGCTGGAAAAAGCCAAGTACATCTGTGCTTCAGTAGTATATCTTTGACCCTTACATGGTAGTTTTTCTCATGAATCATCCATCCATAGTGGGGCTGATAATTAAACCAGTGATTTTGAAAATAGTGCAGTAAAATATTTTATGTAGCAGTAGTTCTTGTCTCATTTCCTGTATCTTTTTTTTAATCAATTGATATCAAATGAATGTCATGATTATTTGCCCTACAAGGCCTTGAGTGTCTAGTTTTAGACTGTTTTGTAACTATAACAATGCAACACATTAAAAACATTTTATCACAAAGCACATTCTTCTGCAGAGCAGATAGATATGATTTGATACTTGAAGGACATTTTGCCGTTGAATCTTCATGTTCACTCAGATGAGTAAAAGAGAAACCTTACAATGTGGAGATATTTGACCTTAACCTCTCAGACCTTTATAGAAATAAATGATCCAATCACTTTTTGCAACAGGCCTGGAAAATAAGTCAAAATTGCTTTGAAATGGCAGCAAAATAAAGATAAAATAAAAGAAAATGTCTTTGGTACATGATGTAATATGCCTTCCCTCTCATATTCCTGAATTTATAATGCATTATATTTTAAAAGCTTAGCACTTATAGTGTACATACGGCGTAGTGTATATGGGCCAATGACTTCATGTTCATATTTCTGTCTGAATCTATTATTTCCTTTTTTTAAATTAATGGTTCACAGCATATATCAATTTGTTCTATGAAACCTGCTATGTCTGAATACTTTTTGAGTCTATCTAGTTAATACAATTTTACATTCTGACATCTCAAACCCTCAAACTGTCAGGTGGTGTGACCATTTGAGTGAATGAGCATACTCCAAGCAACTCAGAGAAAAGATTATGAAAAGTACAAGTCAGGGAATGGATATAAAAAAAAAAATCAAAGGCACTGAAAATCCCCAAGAGTTCAGTTCAATTCATCATGAAGAAATTGAAGGAATTTGGCACATGTGTAAATCTGCCTAGATCAGACAGTCCTCTCAAAACTTGAGTGAGACTAATGAGAGCGGCCACCAAGACACCTATGACTACTCTGAAGGAGTTACAAGCTTCAGCAGCTGAGATGGGAGAGACTCTGCAGAAAACAGTTGGCTGGGTTCTTCACCAGTCAAAGCTTTATAGGAGAGTGGCAAAGAGAAAGCCACTGTTGAAGAAAACTGATATACATCTGGACTAGAGTTCACCAACAGGCATGTGGGAGACTCCATGGTCAAGTGGGGGAAAGTTCTTTGGTCTGACGAGAACCAAAATGGTGTTTTTTTTGGGAGCACCGCACATTACAACAAACACAACATCCTCACTGTGAAGCACGGTGGTGGCAGCATCATACTGTGGGGATGCTTCTCTGAAGTTGGCCCCAGAGGGCTTGTAAAGGTAAGAAATCCTGGAGGACAATTTTATTCAGTCTGCAAGAGAACTAAAATTTGGGAGAAGATTTATTCTCCAGCAAGACAGTGACCTGAAGCAGACAGTAAAAGTTACACAGAAATGGTTTAATGCTTTATCTACTGCCATAGCGCCAACGCTATGTATAATATATCCATAGTGTTTTTGCCGTAACTGCATCAAAGTTTGTCCGATCAGAAAAATTCCAACGGTGTTGGAAAGCTGAGAATTGTGGGCATTATGGTACTCACAACCATATGACATGGGCACTCGTAGCAAAACACCAGTTTTGTTTTTTTCATCTTTTAAACTGCTGACAATTCCATATAATGTGTAATAATCATTAACCAGATGTTGAAACGTCAAGTTCAAGTACTCCTGGGAAAAAGGGACCAAAGCTCTCAGACTTACAGCCATAATAACAAAATATGTCCAAATCACCATTATAATCTCATTAGATAAAGGGTTAATTGTCACAAGGTGAATGTTCTGGAGTGGCCGTGTCAAAGCCCAGACCTCAATCCAATAGAGAATTTGTGGTGGGACATGAAAGGAGCGGTTCACACCTGATCCCTGTGTGACCTGACAGAGATTAAGCAGTTTTGCAGAAGGAACTGGAATAAAATTGCAGAGTCCAGATGTGCAAGCCTGACTGAGACCTATCCACACTGACCCAGAGCTGTGATTGCAGCCAAAGGTGACTCTACTAAATACTGACTTGAAGGGGGTGAATATTTATGCAGTCACTTATTTTACATTAAACATTTTTATTCAGTAGATATTACTTTGTAACTGTAACTGTTTTCACTTTAAGATTAAAGAGGGTTTGGGGGGTTTATTGTCAAAAAAGCAAAATTATATTGACCATCACTGGTTTATATAATCAATAAAAGGGTAAAACACCCAGGGAGATGAATACTTTTCTTAGGCTCTGTATATCTCCACCCCTTTACCTCTTTTATTATACATTTCTTTTCTTTTTTTTTTATCTTTTTCTCTCGTGTGTTTTTACCCTAGTTTTAGTTGTTCAAGTTTTCTAATCTAGCTTCATTTTGGGGGGGCTAAGAATCTATTTTGTTGGAATTAATTGAAACTGCACGACATAGTTCTTGAAAAAATATATCAAATTATAATTAATCAAACGAAATGAGCCTGGCATAAAGATACGTAACGTAGTGGTCTAAGAAAAGAAAAAAACGTGTCTTTATTTTGGTTTTGGGGGACAAAGCAGCTCCTTATTTCTCAGACAAAGCCTCCCCTCTCCCTCTTCCTGTGCTGTAGCGCCCTCTGCAGGCCGCCCTCGGCTCTGCTACAATCACACATAAAGGAGGTGGAGATCCTGAGCCGAGCAGTCCTCACACGGAGCTGGAGGTGGAGGTGATCCCGGCCTCCTGCGGTCAAACGCCGGCCTCAGTGCTGAACCCTCCGCGGTGAGAGCAGCGACATGTACCGGTCTGTGTTCGGGTAGAGGCTCCGGGGTTTTCCGGCTCCTCCTGCAGCCTCAGCCCGGGAATGGAGCATGAATCCGGCGTGTTTTCTGCGGGGAGTTTCATCTCTCTGAACGAGCACGAGCACAGGTTTTACTCAGGTGTGCACGCGCTGTGCCAAGCTGACACTTCAGGAAAGCTGTCGTCCAGTAAGGTGACCGAGCTGTTTAAGGCGTCTCAGCTGCCTGCCGAAACCCTGCACAAAGTGAGTGAATGAGACTGACTGCACCGCACATCTGCGCCTGCTCTGGCATCACATGTTAGCAGAGTGAGTGAATGTGTGTGAGAGAGAGAGAGGGGCTGAGAGCTGCAACTGCTGATCACCAGACTTCAGTGGTCTGCAGGATCAGGGACCACATGATCAGGAGGTGGTCCACGGTGTGCGTTAGAGAGCCACGGTGTTTGGTTTGGTGTGTTTTTATGTGTGAGAGAGAGGTGGAGGTTGTACACACCTCCTTCCTTTAACCCTTCCATCTCTTCACCGGCTTTATTAGCTGAAAACGTGTCTGCATGTCCTCTCTGTGCATTTTGGCTCAAAATGAGCTCTTTTCAACCAGAGAAGGCAAAAAAATGTGCCATTATGGCAGGGAATAATGTCAGGAATATATTTATTTCCTTTTTGCCCATACTGTAAGTCATTGTTTCCCAACCTAGGGTCTGAGCCCCACTACAGGGGCAGCAATGATCTAATGGAGAAGATCCAAGAGCTCCACCTCTTTGCCTGTTTCTAGGCTGAATGAAAGTTAGTTTGAGGCAGCATTTTCAACGTTCACGGCTGCCGCCGTGGATTGGCTTCAAAAGCTCCCTTCGGTTACAACAGGCCAGCATCACTCAGGCTTTATCCAGTTTTTTCTAAACTCGATGGTGGTTAGCCTGATCAAAGCAGGCCTCTAATCAAATTATCAATATAAATATACTTTTTACTAGGTCCTTGCAGGCACATGCTTTGATAAAGAAGTTACAGAATTGATGTCGCCACATGGGCTGTGACAGCTGCAGAGAAAAAGGCCAATAGGTCAGAGCAAATGCAAAACTGCACAATGCAACACATGCTTTAGACCAAAACAAACATATAGGGATGGAAAAAGTCCACCTACTTAGCCTTGCAAAGCAGATGGATATGCCAGACTCCATTTCTGTCATCTTGAAAAGCCAATTATCAACACTTGTGCCAAACTGAAGATTGTCTTGACCACTCAGCATCATATGAGAAGAACGAGGCAGTATATATGGGCGGGGTTTAGTTGTACTCGAAGCCAATTACAATAGCCACCTCCAGTGTGATGATTAGCCCAGATGTAGCTTTAGCATTGCGTCAGTTTTACTAGAACTGGACCACATTTCTGCATGAAATAAAAAATTAAAACAAAAAATCTAAAAGCTTTTCATGATGGGAAAGATGCTTTTGGTCTTCTGCTGACCTTGCTTTGGCATGAATTTGTGAGGGTTACAGGGAAAGGGTTAGATGTGTGAGTGGTACAATGGCTGCTAGAGGAGTGATTTGTCAGCGGCTTTTTCTTCAGAACTGGACTTTGTTTTTTTTTTTTACAACAAGAGCAGAGAGCTACGTTGAAAGTTTTCTGTGACAGAAATGTTTTTGCTCTTCTCCTGGTCTGCTTCGGCATGAGTTTGCAATCATTACAGGTTAGGTTTGCCGTGTATCTGATGGCTGCTGCCTCGGTAGCTTTTAGCGTGGATGTACAGTACTGTGCAGAAGTTTTAGGCATGTAGAGTGCTAATGGTTCTTCACAGGTCCTGATGTTCCACAACTCCAGGCTGAAGAGAGGAGGGAGGGCGGCCAGAGTCAGTGTCTGCACATTTGACATGTTCGTGTGTCGCTCAGCAGCCAAGGGCAAGTTTAACAGCATTTCTTTTGTCCAGACCTTTGCAACCCTGGTAATACGCCTAGCAACCACCAACAGTTTTCAGGTGCTTAGAACATACACAAGACAACCAGGGGGGTTTTGGCAACCCTCCTACCCGCCCTAACAATACCCTAGGCTATGTTTAAGTCCCACATCTACCCATAACTCCGCCCTAAAACTGTGGTTTTTGTTTTGTTTTAATCAGATTATTTTCCCATGCCCTTGGTAATGTACAAAGACAACCAGAGCATGACCTGGGTTGTGTCAATCCTCCTTCCTGCCTGATGGGGCCCTCAGGTGTGCATACTCGCCATTACACGCCGTACTTCAGCCTCAAATATTGGCCCAAACATGCCTAAAACTTCTGCACAGTACTGTAGTTGTATGAAAGCAGTCGTTTAATCAGAACTGGACCACATTTAAAAAAAAAAAAAAAAAAAAAAAACATGAGCAAAGAGCCACACTGAAAGCGTGTCTTAGCAGAAAAAAAAATATTTTTTGCGTTGAGTGGCCTTCGCGTGAATTTTATTCACAGAGAAGCTCTGCTATTCTCAAACTACGGCAGCCGTAACCTGTCAGTTCAAGAGACGGTCATGCATACAATGTCATTCTGTCTTTTCTCTCTGATTGGCCCATCATATAGGTGATAGACCATTCCTCCAATCACCTTCTGAAGTTTTTTTGAAAACTTCTGCCTTTCCGAAAGGCTTTCTATGGGAACTTTCTCAGATGAATGTGAAATATATCCAACAATGGATATATGAAACAGTCTATCTGGCATGTCAGGCTACTATCTGCTGCCAGTAAGACTGGGAGCAAAGATACAGGATGATTTCAGGTTTCTTTAAAGACCAGAAAGTAGGGAGGTGGGCAAGATCTGCAAAATGAAAGCGATGCAGAACAAGGTAAAATACTGCAGCAACACCAACCTCAAAACAAATGGCAAGACACTATTCCAATTAGTTATTAGCATCAACAGCTAGTCTCACTACAATGGGCTGGTTTGTGCTGTCCAGCTAGCAGTGACTGGCTCTGAAAACTTCTAGGATTCCTAAAACTTCACATTTACTGTTATTCCAATGAAAAGTTACTTTAGTGAATTCTGTGTAGGACAATGTATATCCAGTGCTTGTAGGGATTTGCATCTCTGTATCCTTCCTATCATGATGGGAAGATCACCAGCTCTGAGGTTGTCAAAATTTGATTAGCACATATTAACTAAGCTCTGGCATACACTGTTCAGTGCCAAACCAGTTTGGGCCCATTCATTGAATAATATGACTAATTTTAAAGTCGGGCCAAATTTCAGCCTGACTTTAAGCTATTTCTTTAGGACATGACTGCAGATCATAGACCAATCGGCTGCTCCTGACTGGCTTTGATGAACTCCTGGCATGTTTGATAGCTTGGTCATATGACTGCCTATACAGTATGCTGAATGGCAAAATTAAACAATCAGTTTCTTGATGGATCAGTTTCTCCTTAAGTGCAGAAGTGTTTTCATATTCAGCATTATTTTTATTGGACAGAAATAGGCAGGCAATGATTGTTCGTCTTTCTGCAGATCAAATGATGCACTTTCATTTGCTCACACAGCTTCAAGCAGAAAGCCTGAATTACCAGAGAACATTCATATTTTGTGGTACCTTATACTGCTAACTGGAGTAGGGCTGCAACGATTCGTTGACATAATCGTTTGTGTCGACTATAAAAATTTGTCGACGCAGGAATTCAAGTGTCGACGCGTCGTATTATTGTTTTTTATATTGGTAAAATCCAGTACCGGCCGGTAAGGACTCATCTGTACTTGCAGTTCACTACATGAAGTGGTGGGGGCAGTATCGCTCCCACTGTTTACATTATTCACAGAAACTGAGAAGAAGAAGTTAAGCATGGCGGAAAGCACAGAGAACACACCAAAAAGCCGACCCAGAGCTTCTAAAGTTTGGGAACGTTTTACAGAAAACAAATTGGCGAAACAAGTCAACTGCAAACTGTGTCAAGTCAAACTCTCGTACCATGGCAGCACTACGGCAAGGCACGAACACCTGAAACGTAAACACACTGTAGCTGCCGCGTCTTCAAATACCGCGAGTGGGCAAGTTTGCAAGTTGCATGAATATCTTTTAGATCTTTTGCATTTAGTTACTGAGCCCTTTTTGCTTCAGGCACAAGGATTAATTCTTGTAGCCTACTTATAACGTTGGTGCCGTACGTTAATCAGTCGGAAAACCGTCTTTGATATTTGCTAGGGTAACGTTTTTTTCAGTAACGCTATTTAGTGTGCAATTTACTTTAGTTATCAGTTCAATACTTTTATATTAGAGGAAAAACAAACCTTGATGATGTAGCAACTTGACATGCCATGTCAATTTGCTAAATCATTAAGTTTTCACAGGTGTGCATGGATAAGAAGGCGAGGTAAAACAGGGATCCAAAATAGTATGCCAAATAGCCACGATTAGTCAACTAATTGTAAAAAAATATAGATAGATAGATAGATAGATATATAGATAGATATATATAATCGTTGGATTAATCGACATAAAAAATAATCATTTGTTGCAGCCCTAAGCTGGAGCTCACCTAAATAAAGATTAGCTATGTTGGGTTTGCCTCATGGTTAACCCCACAGCTCTTCTAGGTGATCTCAGCCTGCTTGTGTCGTCACGCATTATTGTGCTATTGTTGTATTCATTGTCATGACCATTCATGTCCACAAATCCC
The DNA here is from genome assembly GCF_018320785.1 of Cheilinus undulatus. Lineage (NCBI taxonomy): Eukaryota > Metazoa > Chordata > Actinopteri > Labriformes > Labridae > Cheilinus > Cheilinus undulatus. The sequence goes on along the minus strand of NC_054871.1, from coordinate 46,581,713 downwards.
CAGGCCAAAAGGAAAAATGCCACCTGTTTTGAACAGTTTCTCCAAAGGATCCAGGTGGGAAAGTACCCTAAAATTATTGTAACATACTCACAATGGAGTATTCCTTCTTCAGAAAAATCAGGCTTCTTAAGTTTGATTTGTGGATAAGATTAAACGCCATCATGTTGCTAAACTGTGGATGTAGCTTCCAGAGTAAGTCTGAGTCGTTTCGCTGAGCCATCCCAGAGATAGAAACATATTTTTGCTGCTCAGATGAGCACAGCAGGTTGTCCGCGCTCGCAGTCCCCCGGGTCAGCTCCCGGCGATCGCGGCCCATTGTGCATCTGTGTGTGTCTGTGTGGGTGTCAGGAAGTTTGGCATTGAGCGCTGCTTCCTTCCTGTCCGGCCTGGATCTCAGCCACTGTGCGGGCTGATTGACACACAGCTCTCTGAGTGTGTTTGGCTCTGCTGCAGGATGTCTGCAGGATCGCTCTCTGACTGTCGTCATGACTTGTGGGTCATCGTGTCGAAGTGTGTCACTGAATCATAAATGTTGTGTTTCCTCTGGCTGATATGGAGACATACAGGTGGTGATTTGATCCCATTTAGCGTTCCTGTAAACACTCTTTTACTTTTTTTCAAAACAAGGAGAGTTTTCCATCAGGTACTATGTGTTTAGGTGTGTTTTGTCAAGTCATGATTCACCTAGATTAACAGAGGAAGGATCTTTGTATCTAACCTCTGTTTACAGCTGATAAGTAGTGAAAGCATGACACCTCTTCCTGTTGAGCTGACACTGCTTTTTGTGAGTCCTCCAGAGAAATATTCAACTTTCCATAGTCTCCTATAAAATCATTTGTTTTTCCACTTACACAGATTCAGAGCTGAAGATGAGTGTTGTTAGTTTTTATAGATACTGTTCCCCAATATGTTAGGAAAACATCAACTCAGAGATCCTTATTATGAAGGACACAGTTTAATCTTTACTCAGTCGTCACTGTAAACTCTTCCACATTCGAAATACTCAACTCTGTGCCAAATAGCCAACAGTCATGGAGAGATCTGTCCATAAGTCTGTAGTATTGGTCACTTTATCCACACATTGTTAAGTTATCTCTTAATTCTTCTCTTCTTTCCTCATTTTTCTGATGCACTCTCATAGCTGTGTTTACACAGTGTCCTAACAGCATGTGCTTAATATATTGCATCACACTACATCCTTGCTGTCCATACTGCAGCTATTAAATTATTTTATTCTCTTCCTAGAGAATCTCAATTTCCCCTTTTAAGAAATTTGACATGTAACTTCATTTTGAATGTTGACAAGCCTTTGGCGTATGTCAGTAGAACATGATCTACAGTAGTCGCTCCCAATCTTTTTTCCTCAGAGAACTTGACAACCCCAGAGCAGACAGAGTCTGCCCCCCCCCCCCCCAAGGATCTTTGCCACCCCTTAGGCCGGCCACACACTGGACGATTTTTAAATCTTAAATGATTTTAAAACCATGGGAGACCACAGACATGAGGACAGTTTCAAATGATTTTTCATCTTTAATCCTCTGAATGCACGCACTAGATGACTCAGCCAGATTGTCAGATCACTGGAGACCACACGACCTGCCAACAACCTCGCGTGACCACTTGACTTCAGAACAAACAAACAAACATGGATGTCTGTCGATACCTTCTTGCTGTCCCTCTATAACAGAGTGCCCTGGCATGCGTTACAGGTGAAGCAAAAATCATAAAACAAGGGAAAGACTCAGGATGAAATCCTGGCTGGAATTAAGGTACAGTTATGTTAATCATTGTGAGCAGTGAAAGTATGTATGATCCATCTGGTGATGCTACCTGGTCTGCTTGGTCTCATTCGTTGTTGTAGGTACTGCGGCAGCAGCACTACAACCTAGAATCGTAAATCTCAAACAAGTTTGAGATTTACGATTCAAGGTCTGGGATGCTACGACGCGATTTGGAGCAGCAAATCAAACATGTTGACACCACATACATGCAGACTATTCAGACAAATTATCGTTTGCGACGGGTTTGAAATCAGGATACACCCCCACAATCGTTGGGGGAGTCAAATCTTTCCCCAAATCAGGCTTAAAATCCTGTAGTGTGTGGCCGGCCTTAGGGGTGCATAAGCCCCCAATTTGGAACCAAGGATGTACAGGTTGCAAACATCTGGTACAGGTTCTTTGCAGATGATGTCACGCAGTAGCAGAAAAAAACCCTTGCCTGCCACGGGCTTCACCCACAGCCATTGTTCACTAACTTGCAGTAAAACTGAACCATGTAGCTACAGCCATATTCTCCTCAAATGATGCTGATTGGCATGTCAATTCTCAGATTGGGCAGAAACGCTTCATAATGGAGTATAGCAGGATGGATAAGCCCAATGACAGGCGTGGAATCTGGCCAGTTCATCTTTGCAATGTTAGATTTTTAGATGAGTTTAAAATAGAACTGGGCAATAAATTGCAATTTAGATTAAATCACAATATGGGCTGCTGCAAGTTACAATATAGCTTTAACTTGAATTGTGTCAGAATACCAGTTTGATAAATCTAATTTTTGCGGCGGCAGAGATTTTATGCATATTATGCAAACATTCAAGTGGCAATTTTTTATTTTAAAAATTCTCCTTTTCGTGTTGTATGTATGTTTCCTACTCAAAATGAGTGACATGAAAATAATAATGGCCCTCAGTAAAGTAAATGACATCAAATTTGCAATATGAGCAAGAATAATAAGTTCATTCTATCTAAAATTGATGAAGCTTAGTGTTGGTTCACAAAATCCATACCCCAAGTTGTGATCAGATGATAGCCAGCTTCACCTCCTCCACTCCAGCTGCCTCCTTTATAGCATAAAGCTTACTGCACCCTCCTATTCAGATCCTTGCTAATATGGATTAATTGCTTCTGAATAATTATATTGTTTTCAATACACATTGTCATAAATGTATGTATCTGTATGGGGGCTTCTAGCCATGTGCTACTTGCATAGTCAAAGCAGCTGTTTGACTAACCCAGGGAGCATCTTTTGAGCTTTCTCTGCCAGGTAAAACTTTAGTAAATCCATTTTGCAATAAAATGGTTAAATGTATGATGAGTGTTCCTGGCTGAATGTAGGGTGTAATATGGAATGATTTATTCCATGAATTTGTTGAAAAATACATAGGATGTACTGTATCTTGCAAACTGTCTAACCTGCACAAATACACTTCAGTTAGTAGCCACTGCCTTCCTGTCTGAGCTTCACCATGGCACTTCACCGGACGTAAATATGAGAAGCTCAGCAGTAGCTTAGCGGTTAGTGTGTAGTGAAACAGCACGGTTTGACAGTTTTTTAAAGTAGTAAATGGAAAATAATTGGTATGTAGGTTTTCAAGGGTTAAACTCACTTGTAACAACTCAGTCGAGGTTAAAAAGGGCCAGACATTAAAGCACGATGTTAATCTGCATTGAGGAACGAAGGCTGGTGGAGCTAGCTGCTAATGTTAGCCACGCAATACAAAGTATATCAGGCTCACATCATGCCTGCTCACACAGGGACCCTGTGAAGAATTTGACTGTTTTTAAGTATTTTCTCCTCTTTGGACTAGTCTGTTAAACGAAATTGAAATAAATGTTGTACAGGTTGAATGGGGAAATAGATGCTTAGGAAAGTCCTTACAACAATTTAGACCGCGCTCTTTCTCTTTCTCTTGCAGCAGCTTTTGGTCAAACTGCATCTGAAAATCTGACTTTTCAAAAAAGTTTAGGTACCTTTTGATACTTTTAAATGGAGACTGTACCATTTATATCAAAGTACCCACGTTTTTTACTACCTTAGTATGTAGTGAAAGTTTTAAGTTTTTAAGTTGAACCCTTTATCCTGTGAAACAGTCTTATAACTGCATGAATGACTCTCTAACGTGTCTACCTGAGCTGGAAGGCTAAAGGTGAGGTCTGTGCTCAGGGCTGAGTTCAGTCACATGTTGAGTTACATGTGCTGGTTATTGACAGACAGTGCTTGCTGTAGAACCAGTCTGCTTGAATTAGGTGTGGCTTTGTTGGAGAAAACTTTCTGGAACTCAGCTCAGCTGGTGTTGTCACATACCAACTTTAACAGTTTTTTTAAAACTACCCCTACATAGTTTTGGTCTGTTGGTCATTTTTTATTGAGATTTAAATATGTTTACAACCGTCAGATAGATTGTTGGTGTATTTAGATACATTTTTTATGGTCCCCAGTGGATGAATCATTATGGCTTTGTTATCCTCTTACTTTCCATCTAGCAACACTAGATGGGATCTTTAGGTTTTTTAACTAGGTTTTTAATCTTTCGTTTTTTTCTAACACTTTATCCTTTTAAATGTCTTGAGGCAGTTTTGCTAATGCTTTCTCTTTTAAAGGCTTTGTGTAAGGATGCAGAAGCACACAACACCTGCCACAGGTTTGTATATAAGCACGCCGCTCAGGCTCCATGACAACGTCCCACCCTGTGTTTACTTAAGCGTTTCTGGGGTCTACTGCTGATGGACACAAGTGGCGTGTTTGCACGAGTAACCTCTGCAGCAGCTGTTTACTAACAGCTATGTAATGGTGTAACAGCACACTTCATATATCATATACAGGTTTAATTATTTCTTGTTAACTCATAGAAATAATGTTTACTGTAATTTGTAAAGCTCTTTAGCTGCTGTAAAGTCAAAACAGTCACAATGGTTGCTCATGTATTGCAGATAATCAGAATTTCATCATGACTAATAGGCTAAATGTGTTTGCTCATTCACCTAGTCAACAGGGTGTGTGACTTAATGTCCATAAAGACACACCAGTGCTGACATTAAGCACGCTGAGATGTTTTTGGCACTCGTCCATCCTCTCTGAGTAACTTTCCCCCTTCAGGCCACAGATCTGACCGAGGTTCCTGGAGGCCTTGGAGAATTAATCTCATCATTAATCTGTCTTTGCTGACCTCAGGCGCTCTCACTCCGCTCTCTCTCTCTCTGGCCTCTGGTTGTTTTGGAGCTCGGCTCTCCCTGGAAGCTGCTGAATGAGTACACTGCAGGTCAAGCAGAAGTAATTTCTCATAAGGCAACATGACATCCCTGCTCTCCACCCGCCTCTCGACCTCATTAGACAATGAGAATTAACAGCACTCCTGTCAGTCATATTTCATACTGCAACATATTTTCTTAGTCCTCTGGGCTGAAAACTGTCCTGTTTGGGATTTTGCTTGTTTATAGGTAACACATTTTAGCTAATAATCCATTGTTTGTACCAGAAGAGACTGGTCTTTTCTCTCATGGATGATTTGACAGTCACTTGCTGACAAAACAGATTGATATTTAAACGTAACCTAAAACTAACCTGTTAAAGATTTTAGTCATTTTTATGATGCACAATATCCCTCTAGGTTCTAGTCATATCTTAAGGCAGGTGACCACATGATTTACTTCTTTCATGGGTGTCATTTTGGAGGGAAGCAGCTGCAGCTCAGAAGGCGGGCCAATGACAGCAGGAGATCCAAGATTAAAATATTCATAACAAGCTGAGATGTGAGATGATTTTCAAGCTGTTGGTTTTTCCGCAAACAACAGACATGCATTTATGATTCAATAACTTCATGTCAAGCTTTCATCCAATAGAAGATAACTACAATAAACCAGTGGTTCTCAAATGGTGTGCCTTGAGCCAAGTCTTGGTGTGCTGTAGGAATTTGTACAACCATACATAATTACTACAACTATACAATTAAAAAAAACAGAGCAGAACAGGCATAAATGACAACAGAATGGCACTGATGAAGTCAAAGATAGAATAAAGGAGGAGCTGGGGGGGAGGAGGGTTGTAAAAAGCAGCTTGCAGAGGGAGTAGCAAGGCGTAGACAGGCTTTGGAAATGGCAGCACAAGTACAGTTTGCCAATAGCATGCCTAGAGTGAATCAGCTTGCTGTCAGCTGACGAGGACTGTTAGATCAGCTGATCTCAATTTTTTGGCAGTGCTTGATTCCATGGCCTGCCTGAGCTAACACTATACACTTGATTTACTCTAACATGTAAGAAGCTGTTTTGTAAAGATATGGTTGTGGTGTGCCTTGGAATTTTGGCTTGATCTTCGATGTGCCTCAGGCAAAGAAAGATTGAAAACTACTGCAATAGACTAATGGCCAGTGATCATTAACTGCCGGCCCAGGGGCCAACTTATGCCCCCCACATCTTCCCATCTGGCCCCCAGAACATTAGCAGATTCAGAGCATGTCAGACGAAAAAAGATGTTGCTGTATTTGTTTTTAATTCATATAAATTCCCTACAGCTATTAAATCAACTCTTTAAGTCATTATAATCATGATAGGAAATTTTAAAACTATTAAATCTCTATTGTAGAGTAAGCATGTGTAAGTATTATAATAAGCATTATATTAATCTCTAGTAACAGTGGAAAAGGAATGCACGTATACTCTTTTCCTTGAAGTTATTATTACTATTTTTATTATTATTATTATTATTATTATTATTATTATTATTATGGTTTATCAATTAGGGACAGATACAATAAAATTAGACAACTGTTGACAGGCCTCCCATGCAAGCATCATAGTGTTTGTAGCAAATGCTAATTTGCAATACCGTCCCTAGAAGGGCTTTTGTAAGAATAAAAAGTTGTCTTTCATTTTAATTTTTATAGTAATAATCAATCTCTGAGAGAAGTAAGTCATTTCTTTTTAAATGGTAATTAAGAACGGTTTTGTCTGTAGAACTTTCACATTTACAGTTTGGGGAAAGTAAGTTAATGGATGAATAAAGTCACTTTCGAAGAATCATGGGCTCAGGGACATGAATCAGTGTCTGTCATCATAGTTCACTGCAGCATCCACAAAGGCAAGTTACAGCACTATCATAAAAAGAAGAATCCACATGTGAATAAAATCCAGAAACACCACCAGCTTGTCTGGGCCAAAGCTCATTTTAAAGCTGGACTGAGGCATCTTGGAAAACTGTTCTGTTGTCAGATGAATCAAAATTTGAAATTCTTTTGGAAACCACGGCAACTCTGTCCTGCAAACTAAAGGCCAATCCTATTTCTAAACCTTAACCTTTCCCCTTAGCCGTTCCCCTTCTTCTACCCCTTCCTCTTGCCCCTTGACTGGTAAGGGGCAGGGGTGAAGACCTTCCCTTAAGAAACGAGACGCCACTTGATTGCTGTTCATCATCACACATTCCTGATAAACAGTGTGTCATCAGAGGTGACAGTAAAGCTTTGACCATCTTGTTCATACTGTGGATCTCCATGTTGATCTTCTCCACATATTTATAGAGTTAATAGCTCTGGTTTACATGTGTACATATGGAAAACACAGCAACTTCTCATCCCCGGTGGCTAAAAATGGAATATATGAGAAAACAGAACTGTTGTGTTTTCTATAATCATTATGCCGAAAATATTTGTACATTTTTGCGCCTCCTTTGTGGTCTGTTGTGCCATTTCACAATTGATAGATAGTCATTTATTGTCACTGCATTGTAAAAACACAACAAAATTACATTTGGCAGTCTCTGCTGTAACACCCAGCTGTAGGTGTCGTGCTGCTCCGCATCCTCCACCTTTCAGTCTCCAAGCGCCCCGTTCTCCAGATAATCTCTGTCAGGAAAGATGTGAACTCCGTGGGCACGTTTCCTTCGCGGTAGTGGATGAAGCAATCTCGTATACACAGAATGTCAGTTCTTGTGTAGGGCTATGTTTTGCTGCTAGTGATGGAGTGCTGGGCCGCTGCGTTTGTACGTGCCGCCCCATGCTACCTGAATAGGTAGCATTCAGTAGTCTCCTGTTGATCAGGCAGTGTGTGTGTGTTCCATGGCAGTTACTGGCAGTTGTTGTTAGCTTTTAAGCTCGTCTCCTCGACCGGGGGTGCGTCTGTCAAAACTGTCTCTCCAAAACTTTGAATAGAAGCACGCCCACAAATGCTGCTGAGATTGAAGTTACTCATGTCCGCCATCTCCTGGTGTAAAGTAGTAACAACATTAGGCACCATATTTGCAGCTATAGCCTGTTTAATTCACCAATTTTGTGACTTTGGAGCTTAAAGAGTTAACATGTAATTTGGCCTGTTAAGATGTTTTTGATTGAAATAGCTTTTGATTTCAGTAAATACGACCTAATGCTGCAAATTCAACAAATGACCATTTTCAGTTCTTTACAACCTCTAAAATATTTTTTAAACTCTGTTGTGTATAATAATTTGGAACATTGCATTCTGAGTGTTTGTATTTCTTTTTTTAAATCATTATCATTGGGAGATTTGCTCAATAAAATTTCATTTATGCACTGATGGTTGCTGACTTGAAAATTATACTAACTGTCATTTGCATCGACTCTTTAGGAAAAATAGCATGCTGCAGCGGCCCAGGGGTTAGCACTGTTGCCTCACAGCAAGAAGGTCCTTGGTTCACGTTCAGTGTCTTTCGGTGCAAAGTTTGTATGTTCTCGGGTACTCCAGCTCCGGCTTCCTCCCACCACCAAAAGCATGCTTGTTAGGTTAATTAGTGACTCTAAATTGGCTGTAGGTGTGGGTGTGAGTGTGCCTGGTTGTCTGTCTCTATATGTCAGCCCTGTGATTGACTGGCAACCAGTCCAGGGTGTACCCTGGCTCTCACCCAATGACAGCTGGAATAGGCTCCAGCACCCCACGACCCACAACAGGATAAACAGTATAGAAAATGGATGGATGGATGGAGAAAAACATCATTTGTACAATAATTTAGAATGTGGTGTGTGTCCCATGACTCCATTGCCTTAAGAACATCTACACCTATCACAAGTTCAATATCAGCATCAGTTTTCTTCAGCTGAATTTGGCTTGAGTATGGCCATTTTTCCAGCTCCTTTGTGATGGGTATGTTCTTTTTGAGACAGGACTCTTCCTTGTGTGTACACTTCTGGTAAGTTGAGCTAGATGGCGCCCACAAGGTTACCTACAGTATCTCCAGTGCTGTGAGCTCGTAGCTCTTTTTTTTTTTTCTTGCTCCATAGTTTTAAAGATGACCATTGTTCTCCATGCTTTAGGATTAAGCTGCTTCATAAGGTTCTCTGTGCAAATTGAAGCTGAGCTGCCAGGGTGTAGGAATGCAAAGACTGAAATGAATTTGTGTCCTTTGTTGATTTTTACACAGACTGCCACGATAGCTGACGCACGGTCCCTTCCGGCCCCAGTTACCTCAGCAGCTGCAACAAGAGCACTTCTGACACGTTTCCTTTGCTTCTGCAGGACTAGCCTTCAGTTGAGGGTCATGCTTTATCTATTCTGTCTGGTTCTGACTCTATTGCTTGTTGGTTTTAAGATACATGGCTATGATGTGCTGGGATGCATCTTCAGTGATGTTCCTGGGGTCATTGGGGGTTTTGGGTCTTTCAACATCATACCCCCTCGCCCAGGTGACCCAGCTGGGGTGATCAAGTCCCAGCTTGCATCCCAGCAGCAAAAAGCCTCTGGAGACCTGGCTAATCCATGCTGAGGATTGTCTGACCATTTGCATGGGTTGTAAAGCAAGGGTCCATCCGCTTGGAGATCTCATTGCCCCCCCCCCCTTCCCGGATCCCCTGGGGGTTTATTTCAGAGGAGTCACTTTTAGCCTGTTATTGTTTCTCCCTCGCAGGAGATACAAGCTTGGGTGCCAGCCCAACTTGAACCGGGTGCCGTCTTTCCGTGCTGTCAACTGACTCTCCAGTAGTCACCAAACTATTCTTGGTTGACATCTGGCCTTTCCCAGACATCACTGGTTGCTCCAGAAAAAAGGTTTTAAGATACATCACTATGATGCACTGGGATTCATCTTCAGTGATGTTCCTGGGGTCATTGGAGGTTTCGGGTCTTTAAACTTCATACCCCCTCGCCCAGGTGACCCAGCTGGGGGGATCAGGTCCCAGCTTGTGTTGTTGTTGTGGGCAAGATGGAACGTAGCCTGCGGCTCATAAAGATCTGGGCTGGTGAATTTAGTCTGTTGACAGGAGTGGCCTTGAAGTGATGTAGCATGTCTCTTTGTCACTTATGACCTTCTTTAGAATACCATGCCGGGTGAACACTGCTTTCATTTTATGGACAGTAGCTGCAGTGATGTTGTCCAGACGTTCAATTTCAGAGTACCTGCTGAGTTATTCACAGATAACAATGTAGTTCTCTGAGTTCCAGAAGATTAAGTATGTTGCTACAGTTTCCCATGGGTTCCCTGGAACTGCCTGCAAGAGCATGGGCTCCTTTTGGTTAGAGCTGGGGTGTGTTTGGCATATGCCACACTTTGCAACAGTGTTTTCTATCTGTTGGCTCATACCTGACCAAAACATTATGTCTCTTGCTCTGTGTTTGCTCTTCTCCACCCCAAACTGTCCTGTGTGTATACGCTGTAGCATATCTTTTCTGAACTTGTGTGTCACCCTTTTAGAGGATGGCCCAATAACCAGGTCTTGCATCCAATATGCTGAAGTATTTGGCTCCTGCCAGTTTGTGTGTTCCATCATCAAGTGTGGGAAAGGGTAATATGGCCTCATTATTGCTTTCTTCAGTGGCTACAGGTCCAAGCATACACAGAGGTTGTTTGTCTTTGACTTTTCACATATTATGAGTGCACTGGGTTTGCTCTGTGACTCTGCGCATTATACTGTCCTTTTCTATGTTGTCTGATTCTGCCCTCAGATGATCCCTGAGAGCAAATGGCACTGTCCTTGGTGGGCTGACTAATGGTTAAGCTAGGTTCTATTCTGAAGCTGCACGGCCCCTGGAATTCACCAGTGCCTTTGAAAACATCAGCATATTCACCCAGTATGTCCGTTGGCTGGGTGAGGTGTACGAACTTCCTTCCTGGAGGCTGTGACTGCATACACCGCTCTGATAAGTCCCAGGGTTTTTCATGCCTTGTTGCCTAGGATGGTTGGCCCATTGCAGTCCACAACCTAAAATTTCTACATGGTTGATCTGTCTGTGTATTTGCTCTCCAAGTTGCAGAAACCCTTCAGTTTCAGTGGGTGTCCCCCATAACCACATTGCTTGTGTTTGTCTTTTGTCAGTGGTGTGGTGGAACTTTTTGAAGTAGATAAAACGCTTGTTTGTGCTCTGGTATCCAACTTGAATGTCACTGTTACATTACTTGGTCCCAGTCCTACATCTGTATACGCACTGTCCTCATCCTCTTCTTCTGCAGCTGACGGTATCTATGAACAGCTGTGAGTCAAAATCTTCATTTGCTTCCTTGAACCAGGAACCTTCTTGTGTGGAAACAGCGCTAACCCCTGTGCCACCGTGCAGCTGGTTGACTGTGGGCCAGCATCCTCAGTGTAGTATTTCTTGATGGACATGGTATTCCTGGAGAATCTGGCTCACTTGATGATTCCACAATCACATTGTTACTGCTCTTGCTGATCACTCTGAGGGGAGTTGTTGAATTCGTCTGTCTTGTCCTGATTCAGTAGAACCTGGTCTCCAACAGCCACGTGATTGTTTTGCTTTGTCCTTGCTGTCTGTGTATAATTTTGATTTGCATTTTCGTTCTGCAGCAGAGTCTCTAATCTCCAGATCTCTCTGTGGTGCAGCTATATCTGGAAGTTTTTCTCTGACTTTCCTTTGAAAGAGCTGGACTCTTCCTGTGGTGGCATGGTCAAAAGACCTGTAGACTGTGACATATACTTGTGAAGCTCCTTCTTCCAGTCCATTCCTTCAGATTGTGATCCAGTGATTGCTTCATCAGAGAAGCATTTTGTCTCTCCACCTCTCTGTTCACTTGTGCCCACTTTGGGTGTTGTTTTGACACAGTCTGATCTGCTGGTGACTGGGAGGATATGATGACTGAAAAATGTCTCCATATTATCAGTGACCCTGTCTGTGGTAGTTGACTTTAGGCCTAGTAGATCAGTGGCAACATCTTGCCACAGCCCTTGTCCACGGCCCTTGTCATAGCAGCCGCTTCATATTGCCTTCCTTAGTTGTCTGAGTTTGTCATCAACAGTAAACGCTTCCTCCATGTCTCCAGTGGTCAGTGCTCTTGGGGTTGTGTTTGTAGCTTTGAACCTCACATATTCCTCTGCTCCATGTTCATGAGTCTCTTTTGTCATGCTCTTTCTCAGTAAGTGTGTCAGGAGCTCTGCAGTGTTACGTTAAGTGTCATGTTAACCTGACGCTTGTCTGTGTTCAGGTTCAACCAACAACTCTCCAGTCTTCTCAAAACTGCATGGTCGCTGATTGTGGGTTTCTTGGTCACGTTCGTGAACGATGATGTCATCTGAAATATTCTCTACCCCCTCTGATGGTGCCGTTGCAGTTTCGTGTTGGAATGTTCACTTGCAGAGGAAACAACAAAGTTAAGTCTCTGCAGAAGTTGTGATGTCTCTCGATTCCGGTGTAATTTCTAGCTGGTGATAGCCCCACTTTAAGTCCAGTTTGCTGAGGAAGACTGATTCATTCATTCTTTGTAAGAGCTCATTCACTTTGGAGATCGGATATCTCCCCCTGATGATGGCTGCATTTGCTCTCCTCATGTCGAGGCACATTTTAATGTGGTCCTCTGCTGCTTTTGGGGTGACTACAGGAGGGTTCACCCATGATCCTAGCAGTTACTTTCTTTTTCTCTCCACTGCTTCTCTTAAATAAAATGGCCCTTGCCTTGGGTTGTACCACAGTTGCTACACTCTTGTGAATGTGCAGTCTGATTTGCTTGTGTGGTAACTAACGGAGTCTTCTTTTTGAACAGAGAGGAGATTTATATGTAGCTCTTAGCCTTAAACATTGCAGCATGGTGTCAGCTTTTCACATAATGAAAGAACAGCAGACTAGACTTCTTCTTTGTCTCACTATCAGCTGGAGAGATGTGTGTTAATAGTGCCACCTAGTGGACTCAAATGAACTACTCTAACAAGTGGACCAGGTCCTTGCGTCAAGAAGAAGAAGCAGCGCAAAAGTGCCGTCATACCGGACCTTTACAGGCCATCGGCCGGTACCCTCGCTCTCTACCTCTCCCTCAACACAAAGAACGCCTGGTGTCTTTGCTTCACCAAGGCTTCCATGCCATCAGACAGAATCAAGCTCTTTCCGTGTGCTGCAGCTCTAACGCTGTTGACCAGTCCACCTTGGTCCCAGCGTGGCGGGCTCGTTGTAGCATTCAGACTTCAGCAGGGAATTTTCCATCTTTCCCAATGACCTAATGTAACTATGGCCCAAACTTGTTTACCTCATTGCCATTGTTTTATACTTAATATGTGATATGAATTTACTTCCTCCAGTCAGCTGGCGTAACTTCAACAGTGTTGGATTAATTTGTGTTTGGACTTTTGCAGTAAGTTTTTGTTTAGCCTCTTGAACTTTTGATGAATTCATTTTTTTTTTGGTTATTTATTTTTCATGTCTGAATCTCAGGACAGTCTGACTGCAGGCTGCAGATCTCAGACGCCCCCAATACTCCTTGTATGTGCCACAACTTGGGCTCAGTAGGTACAATCGGTCATCCCAAAATCAGAAGGTTGCTTCATGCATTCACGTGTCGACCCCTCTTTGCTCCCTCTTTGTTCCCTTCTTCAGTGGCATGGTATGGATGTGTAAGAAGAGGATTACCTAATACTGACGACTAATTCTCCATGCGGTGTGAAAAAAAGCTCTTTCAGATGACACTGAAAGCACCATACATGCTCAAGTCTATTTAACCATTTACCAGGCAGACTGCTATGGTGAGACGCTGCATCTGTCAGAGCAGAAATACATGCTAAAAATTTATGATGCTAAATCCCTTTGATTGCCTTCCAGGTTGTCTAGATTCTGTCTTAACAGAATGAAAAATCTTTGGTTGAGTCTTCTTGAGACAAAATACGGTCAGGAAAACTGCCAGCCAAGGTCAGGGTTAAGGTAAGGTAAATCTTTTATTTCCATGAAGATTTTGGATCAGTACTTCTGAATTGATTTTAACAAAGTAAAACAGAAATGAAATAAATGTATTCTCCAGTTTATTATTCTCCCCAGAGAAAACCCAACACATGGGATGATAGAAACCTCAAACAATCTGTTTGGGAAGGGGGTCCAAAAGAGACCAATGGGTTTAGTCCTCTGTTGGACTGCCCTTGCAGCAACAACCACAGCCTCGTCCAAGCCTTGCAAAGAACCTGGATACTGGGTTCCCGGAAGGATTCTTGAGCGCATCCAAATGAATTTTAAGATGCTTGATGACGGCTTCATCCAAAGTTGTTGTGTTGGCTGATAATGCTGCCTTGAAAGTGTTTTCTTTAGACCCAAGCTCCTTTATGATGTCCTTCAGCAAGGGTCTGTTGAATTCCCCCAAGTCTTTTATGTCGCAGACATGTGAAAGGTCGCAATCAGCCAACGCTCTGTTCGATAGACGCCTGATGATGGCGGGCCACTGAAGACGTCGCCTGGTTTTCTGTGGGGCTTTAAGATAGAGCTTCATGGTCAGGGAATTCATGAGGTTCTCTGTCTTTGTGATGCACTCCCGGGACAGGGTATCAGCCCACACTGGCCTGGTCTGAGTGTCAGGAGCTGGTGGCTGAACAGGGACATAGGCCGACGCAGGCTCATCAACATCATCTTCAGTTTCTGGCGTAGACTCCTCTCTCACCCATCCCAGTCTTGTAAAGAGCCTGGTAAGAGCACTGGGCTGTGGGGGAATCTTCAGGGCCTCCAAATGTACTTTTAGATGCTTCAGAGCAGCATCATAAAAAGCTGGATCATCTGCTAAAACAGCCCTGACCGTGTTTGTCTTGGAACCGAGCTCCTTCTTGATGTCTGACCACCAGACCTTGGTAAAATCTCCAACGTCTTTGACTTTGTGGACATCAGAAAAATCACACTCGTCCCGGGCTGTGTTGTTCAGACGCATCATGATGCGGGCCATGTTAAGGCTCCTTCGTTGGTCACGTGGGGTCTGAAAGAAGAGCCTTGTAGCGAGGGAAGTAAGGAGCTTATCGATCCTTTTGACGGTATCCGGAGATAGAGTCTTGGCCGGGACCATGTTGACTCCATTTGTCACAGTTTTAGAGCCGGTCGCCTGCAAACATGAAGGGCAGGAGCACTTGCGCTTTGTTTTGACTGGACCAGACTCAGATGGAACTGGTGTAGCCTCCGTCTTGACTGGACTGGCCTGGACCATATCCGGCGTAGGTACTGTGTTGACTCCATTTGTCACAGTTTTAGAGCCTGTTGCCTGCAAACATGAAGGGCAGGAGCACTTGCGCTTTGTTTTGACTGGACCAGACTCAGATGGAACTGGTGTAGCCTCCGTCTTGACTGGACTGGCCTGGACCATATCCGGCGTAGGTACTGTGTTGACTCCATTTGTCACAGTTTTAGAGCCTGTTGCCTGCAAACATGAAGGGCAGGAGCACTTACGCTTTGTTTTGACTGGACTAGACTCAGATGGAACTGGTGTAGCCTCTGTCTTGACTGGACTGGCCTGGACCATATCCGGCGTAGGTACTGTGTTGACTCCATTTGTCACAGTTTTAGAGCCTGTTGCCTGCAAACATGAAGGGCAGGAGCACTTAGGCTTTGTTTTGACTGGACCAGACTCAGATGGAACTGGTGTAGCCTCCGTCTTGACTGGACTGGCCTCAACCTTATCCGGTGTAGGTTCTGTCTTGACTGGTCCTGACTCACCAACAACTGGTCTAGACTCATCCTTGACCAGTTTGGACTTGTCTCCAAGCAGCGTAAGCTCTGTCTTGACTGGTCTGGACTCGTCTACAATTGGTGTAGGCTCATCCTTGACCAGTGCAGGCTCTTCTGTTACCAGCATGGACTCCCCATTAACTGATGGACGTTCCTCTGTGACTGGTGACGGCTCATTTGTGACCTTTTTAGGGTCCTCTTTGTCAGTTGCTGTTAGCTTACCTGAATCAGAGGGCCCGTAGCTGTTGTCTTCTGCTGGGGTCAGCACTTCACCAGTTCTATCGTCCTTCTCAAGTTTGGAGGGTTGAGAGTCCTCTGTGAGTCCCTCCACAGGGTTGCTGTCCTGTTCTAGGTCTTGTGCCAGTTTTTCCAAAAGATTTCTGACAGCAATGCAGAATCTTTCTTCTTTTCTGGCATCTTCTTCAGCTGAAGTTTCCCTCTCAGTCTGCTTTTCAGCGTGAGGGGAACCAGCAGCGTCTTTTGGGAGGGAGTCTCCCATTTTTAATGTGGCTGGTTCAGCCTTAGTCGCACCAATGATCAAATACTCTTGAAACATTGGCACGACAGATTTCCTAAGGTCTGAAGACAGAGCTGGCATGATATTAATAAAAATATCAGCCAGAGTGTCTTCGATGGATGAATCCCAGGCCCCTGTAGCGATCTTGCTCCACTGTGTCGCAGAGAGTTTTCCAAACTGTTGATCAATCAGAGGCCGGAGAGATTCAAAGTGTTTGAGAACGGCGTTCTCCATGTTGAGATCAGAGTGTCACAA
The DNA here is from genome assembly GCF_018320785.1 of Cheilinus undulatus. Lineage (NCBI taxonomy): Eukaryota > Metazoa > Chordata > Actinopteri > Labriformes > Labridae > Cheilinus > Cheilinus undulatus. The sequence continues at coordinate 46,565,315 of NC_054871.1, read as the reverse complement.
AAACACCTGTCAAAAAGCTTTCCAAAAATGTAATGTTCGCTAAAATGCTCAGTGCTGAGTAGATCGTACAACTGTACTCGTGTACTCCTGAACTGAAATGAGGAAATTTGGGGCACAAACTGACACCTGGGTTATTTAGGGGATTTCCATGTTTTTATTTGAACTTTAACTTCAGCAGCATTCCGTGCTGCCAACATTCCATTCCAACCCCATTTAAAGTAATCAGTGTTTTCAACCAATCACAGCAAACTCATTACAGACTTTGATTAATCAAAATCAATCCCATAAATCAATACTGTTAGAATTTTCCTGTTACAGGTAGACTGACTGGATGGCCCAGTAACTAGATGAAAAAACTCAACTTGTCAACGAGATTTTCTAATATTGTGCCTAAATGTTAACAACTGAGGTGGGCTTACAAGTCATAAGCACTGTTTACCAAATAAAATGCCATTTTAACAATGTAACAATCTATTCAATTTGACAAATACAATGAATGCATTTTGAATTGTTTTATTTATTTTTTTTAAATAAAATAAGACCAGTGTGACAGAACTTAATCACACAGAAAAAGAGTGCTGACATAGCATTCAGGATATAATCAGTGCTAAGTGGTCCATCAACAAAGAACTTTAGAAGACGTTGTACAGTCATTTTCACTCATCTAATGTAAGTGTGTGGGGGTGTGTGTGTCTGTGTGATGAGTGTGTGTATATGTACAGGTGTGTGAGTGGATATATAGGGTTTGTGTGTGTTTGTAAGTGAACATGTTTGACTGGTCAACATAAGGTTTAAGGTGCTATAACCAGTTCTGAATCTCAAGTTATGTGTTATGTGTTAAGTTATAAGACCTCCAGTTATGTGAACACAATGACTGCCTCTTAGTGAATAAAGAAAAAAGAGCTGATGAATCATAGGTGTCTGTTAGGGTATTTATATTTCATATTTTGACACTTACTGTAGTTCTGTGACTCTGTTAACTTAAAGTTATGCTTTCTGTTTTTTTCCTCTCATTATTATTGCTTTTAGCTAAAGGGGGAGGGTCCCCATATTGGTCTTTGCCCTGGGCCTCCAAATGGCTTAAAGGGGCCCTGCCTCACACCTACAGCTCCCCCTCACAAATCGTTCTGTCCTGCCACTTTGTTGCTTTCATTTTTCTGTGTCTGTCCTTTGGACAGTATTTGTCATTAGTGTGTTTAAGATCAAAGAAAAAACCCGCATTTAGACAAGTTTTACTCAATTTTATATGATTTCAAAATGTGATCCATGTGTGTTTGGCACATTGATGATGATGATGCACATCATAAAAGTCATCATCAGATACGAGTATGGGAGAGCATTAGCAGGACATGACTGAAGAAATGTGTTAAAACGAGGGCATTAGAAGCTTCAATTTGAAAACAAGACAGCACACCTCTATGAATGAACTTAATGAAGACACGCGCCATCAGCAGACTTCCTCTGCGCCCTTTTACACACGTTCCTCCGTCCAGCGCGGATCCAATGTTAATAATTCACAAGTTTTCATTTGAATTTGGAGGATTTTTTAAAAGTAAACCTTAAAAGTGCCGCAACTGTTTACATAACGGCCAAATGTGGCTCGAGAGGGTTGAGTATCACTGCGTTAGTTGAACACTTTGAAAGGGGGCACATTTTACTCAACACACTCACTGAAAATCTCAAGTATTTTCAAGTCATCGGACTTAAGTCCGAGTCATTGATGTCAAAGTCCAAGTCGAGTTGCAAGTCTTTGATGATATTGTCAAGTCGAGTCCAAAGTCATCAAAATTGTGACTCGAGTCTGCCTCGAGTCCAAGTTGCATGACTCGAGTCCACACCTCTGGTAAACAACACCTCAGGACAAACACTTAAATATTTATTCAGCAAAAGCCTTACAATTCTGCTACCATCGGGTGTGGATATGTGTTTAAACTCTACAATCAGAATGCCCTAAAAAGTTTGGGCCCTGTGTAAAATGTAAAAAATACAAACATTTGCAAATCTCATCAACCCATATTGTATTCATAAGAGAACATAAACAACAGTGGCAAATGGTCAGTAAAATATGATCTGACCATTTGCCGTGCCACGTATTGAAATGGTTGAAACATGGTTTCACTGTAGCCCCACTCTGTTTAAGAGGCTAGTAGCAACTCTTACATTATGTGTCCAATGTTTATAGAGTTTAGCATGCTGTATCATACTGCCCTGATTGCTTCTGCATATAAATATAGTTCTTTGCCATCCTGCCTCCTACTGTTACACGGCAGTATTAACTCATACACACAGAGCTCTGTGGCACATTTTTCTGTAGCACAATGCCATTCCTGGGATGTTCTGCAATACTGCTGTGCTCAGCACACTGCACAAGTTTGCCAACATCCGACCATTACCACATACCGCGAGTTGCATCACACCCCGAGTGGCACCGGGGTGCGAGGGCCCTCCAGTGCTGCTTGCAGCCCTGGGATTGTTTCATGCAAAGGAATTCGCTCTTCTACTGTTCTATAATGTTCATGTTTCATTGCAAAGTTATAATTATGCATGTTTTGTTTATTGGTTCATGTATTCAGGGGAAAATGTTTTTACGAGTATGACACCATGAGTGAGGGGGTTAATGCTGCAGAGTACCTTGCCTGTATGTGTCTGTATCTGTGTTCTGAATAAAAGATGGCTGTTCATGCTCACTGCACGAGTGCTTGTTAAACTCCTTCAGCTTGTGTTGAGCCGTTCATCATCACAGCTTGCTACAATTTTATACAAGTTTAAATGGCCCAAGAAAATTACATTGGTGTGATACATTTATCCTTAATAATAATAATAATAATAATAATAATAATATCTGGAATTTATTAACGCCTTTCAAGAAACCCAAGGACGCTTTACAACAGGAGTTATCAACTAAAAGTCAAAGAGGTCCAGTCAGAGAAAATGTATTAAACCAAAGGTCTGGAACATCATAATGTCTAACTTGAATTAGAGTGATATGTGGATTTGGGTGTGATTTCAGAGACTTATTGCACTGATAAAATATAAAAATTTTCTGTCTACAGCTCACCTATTTCTCTGTCTGTGAATCTCCTCTTTAGGGCCCAATGAAATCAATTTTATGTTTTGCCAAATTCTGTTTTAATTTTTTGGAACTCCATTTTTTTTAACCTTTTCACTAATTTTACCATAAAAAGATTGTCCTGTTTATTAAAATAAATAAAATGTTAACTAATTAAATAGAAAAAAACTTAAATTTATTGAAAAAGGGCCACGGTTGACCCAGGAGCCACAGTTTGGATAACCCTGATATATAATAATTATAACCAGTGTAACAGTCAGATATTTCCAACATTTTAAGACACATCCACGTAAATAATCACATCCTAACTGATGTTTGTAATGTAAATGAATCAAAAATCCTCCTGTTCTCTCAAACACAGAGTGATAGTGACTTAAGAAGGTCACATTAAAGTTAAATGGTTAAAAGTAAACCTGTTACCTAAACTTTTCTTTACTCTCTCAGTCTGTAACAGTCCATGCAGTTTGATGCTGCATTGTTCTACTCTGAACTGTAACTTTTCTCTCCTCATCTCCCTCCGTCCACGCTGTCTGTCTGTCTGCCTCATATCAGACAGGTACAATAATGCACACACACACTGGCTCCTTAAGCAACCAGTGGGTGGAATTAGCTAATTGATACTCGAATGTAATACTTTAGACTATGGGACTTTATAAGATCTCGAGTCTGTCCGACTTGAGTTTGTACCCTCCAAGAGGTAAGTAGGTCCTTAAGTTGTGACTTCAGCTGTCTGTGCTGAAGATATACCACCAGTGCAGACACAGACTAGTGATGGGAAGTTTGGCTCTTTTCAGAGAGCCGACTCTTTTGGCTCAGCTCCCAAAGAAAAGCCGGCTCTTTGGACTCCCAAACGGCTATTTATTTAGGATCTTTTTTTTAGCCCTATATTTTACCTTAACTTCACCAAAAATAATGGTTAGTGTGTTGAAAACCCTTTTGCATTCAGTATTTTTATGAGAAGCCTTATGATTGCCTAATTTTGTGCATTTATTCTGTTACAAAACCATTCTTACTTTTGTTTAATGTTTTAATCAAACTTTTGTCTTGCACAAATTAACAAAAAAACTGCAAACAAATCCACAGAACAAAACCAGAACCAAACTCAAGCAAACAGTAAAAATGTCCTCAGTGCAGGTTGGCATTCATGAAAATCAGATGCCTCAGCTTGGATGGGCTGATCCGATTTCTTCTCTCTGTGAGTACCTGCCAGGTTAGATTTAGGGGTAGCTCATTGGGTAGGTGTATATTTTAATTAATTAGCTTCTGGGGGTTAGGTTTAGTGTTTAAATTCCACTGGTTAAGGTTAGAATTAATGCCAAGTGGATGTAGTCGCGTATTTGCACATGCACAGTACAAATCGGGTTTCTGGGACGGATCGGGTAGCGACACCCCTCTCTCTGTTTTCACATAATGGTACAATCCTTTATCTTCACATGCGATCGGCCACATGGCCACCATGCTGGCAAATCAAAACGAAGTTCTGACCAGAGCTGGGGCTGAGCACTGTGAGAGCTAAGCAGCGAAAGGAAAAAAAAAAACGGGAGCCAGCTCTCACTCTATGCGAGCCGGCTCTTCTGATTCACTACAAAGCATCGGCTCTCAGAGCCGCAGCTTTTGAGCATGACCCATCACTAACACAGACACACTCTCCGTGACTCTCTGGCAAGGTAAAATAACTTGAAGCACGGATGAGTTTTCTTGAAGGTGCAACATTATGTCACACTGTACTGCCCTGTGTTGAGCTACGTTTGCTGGTGTTTCGTGCAGCTTCTTTGACCTGCTTTGTGTTGTTTAGGAGGGGGCCGGGTGAGTGGTTGTAAGTGAGGGACAAGTTGTGTCCCGCTTTAGTGTTCCCCCGTAATATATTCCTCAGATATACATTCCTCTTTCTAGAAACACAGCATTTCAGTCAAATTCATTCAATTTCTGCGATGTCAGCGTGGAACAGTAGATTCTATTTTTATTGGCCAAATCTGCGATTCTGTTAAGAAGGAAATCATAGGGCCCTAGACTCCTTGTTTCACCTCACTCGTCTTTTTGTCTACTCTCTTTGTCTTTCTAATGATTGTAGGTCCGGGTCCAGGTCCATATCGGATGGCGTCTGGGTCCGGACCCGGACCGCGGTCCACCAGTTAGTGACCCCTGCTTTACAAGAACAAATCTAGTTGGCCTGAACCATGGTAATTGAGTAACAGCAACGCAAATACATCATGTTGACCCAACATATTTACATTTAGGTCACTCAACAAAATTGTTTCTGGCTAAGTTAACGCATTTTACTTGGGTGGAACTACTTTCCATAATTTTATTACGTTTATTGAGCAAGTTATTTTTTTGAGTGTAGGATTTCCCACAGATACTTGGGTGGAAGTGATGGTCATCCTGCCCTGCCTCATCCTGTATGTTGAATTTTTCTTTTTCAGGAGTATTCATCAGCAGGTTGTTGTATCATTAAGTTCAAATAACACCACACGCCTTTGGCAATGCTTCTTTCTGAATTTTGTAATAATAGCAGGTGAACAGCGTGAGTGGAGGCCTACTGTAGATGAGATTGCATATCACAGCCATCATCTCAGAGTACAGAATGATACTGGCAGCAAAGAGCTGCAGAAAAATGCTGAAACAACATTTTTGACTCTGCATTTTCCTTGATAACCTTACTGGTTATATCGTAGTAGCAATCAAACTTAGTCGCCCACTCAGTGCTGCATGTGTCTCATAGTGGTTGAATCTTTTTCTTAGTTGAGATCTCAAAGTGAGACATCTGTAAGATAGCTGAGCCAGAATGAACCTTCATTGCCTGCAGATTTAACTGTAAGCAATAGATGTCCACAGCTGTGACATTTTTCAGTGGCAAACCTACAGTCTTTGACCTGGTGGTTTTCTCCACAGCATTTGTAGCATTTTCTAATATCCGTGTGTTGCTGACCTTGTTCACCAATCCAGCCAGTCTGTCCTTTCATACCATGTAAATCCACAATATCTCTGTTTGTCCCCTCTGTTGCTTATGCAAGCTTAAGTGCTTTCCGACAGCAAACCCCACTGTATCGTGTCTTCATTTATGCCACAGATCAAACGATCTCTCAACATCATTGTCAACAAATCTCCAAAGTTACAGTCCTGCGCCAGCTTTCTCAGTTCTGCCACATATCACCCACACTTTTTCTTTTACTGCGGTGCCCTCTACTGGCATTAAGATGCAATAACATTCCATAGCCACTCCATAACAAAGGGGAAATTGCCGAATTATGACATTTTTGGATTTTATTGAAACTCTGTGCATATATATGATTTTTTCATGGCGCCAATTTTGAACAAGTACACCCAAAAACACTTCTGAGAGATATCAAGGGCAACCAGATCAATAATGTAGCGTGCGAATCAACACAGACAGACAGACCACCAATTGTCATACTAAAATGGGTAATATACCTACAATCATGTTATTTTGTGTGCATATTCCAGCTCAGATATTAATCTACTAATTTTTGGGAAACAATGGTTAGATGACCTACTGTAACCCTGACACTGGCAGGAGGAATCACCTTTATTTGGACTAACTTGGTCATGTCTGCTTCTGTCTCTCTCTCTTTCATCTCATGAAAATATTTTTAGACTCAGTCATGCCTTACTTGATTTAGAGCCTTGGTTTTTTGTTTTTCCTCTCAAATAATTTGTATTTCAGTAACATTCTGGGTGGATTTGTCCTACAAAATCCCACTCTTCTCCACTCCGCTAAAGCTCTCATTGTACTTCTGATCAGAACAGCTGTGGATAAACAGATCCCACTGTGCTGTTGATCCTGTACATACTGTTTCTGCTAGCTCTGCTTTGTTGGAAGATCTTTAAATGCATGCTGCACATTATCTTGATCACAATGTAAAATAATCACATGCTAAGCTTGCTGTGGTTCTGGCTGTGTTCCTGGAGAGAGTAAAACACTGAAGGGTGTTTGATAGATTTTTTTTTTAATCTATAGAGATAGTTCCTTTAAAATTATTCTAAATTCTCTGTTTTCCAGGTGACTGAGGTGTGTGGCGCGAAGCGTCTGGGATACTTCGGTACACCTCAGTTCTACGTGGCCCTGAAGCTGCTGGCGGCCGCTCAATCTGGCCTGCCCGTCCACCTGGAGAGTGTAACAGCCAGTAAGTGTGCCGCTCAGGGAGGAGGCGTCTTACGAGAGCCAAAGGGGATCAGGGGATTATGTTAGCATGGCGGGATTTGGTCTAATCTGGATGAAAGGGGAGTCGCGTGGAAAGGGCTAAGTGGGTTTGCCCTTATTACCAACGCACACAATCACTTCCATCCTAAACAAAAGAAAGCAGTCTGTTTTTAGCACAGCACATGATGGATTATTAGAAAGCGTGTTGTTTTTGAGTTTCACATTCTCAGTGGTGGGGTTCAGGAGAAGTTTACCTCAGCTGGCTAAGAAACATAAAGAAACTGATCTTGATTAAATCCTTAAGTCTAATTTAAGAGGTGTCAGAGGTCAACTAACAAGGAGCTCTCCTGCATTCAAGACTAATATAAGATTGTCTTTTTGTGCATAAAATGCTTCAGTTTTGATGCATTTTGCAGGAAAATGAAAAGGAAATACTTATCAAAATCACAGCAAACAACTGTAATCTAAAGTTGTAAAAATTAGTGTGTTTTCCTCTCTTTAGATCTACCTCTGCCCAGATTTGCTGGATTGAAAAATGAACCAGAGATGAGATATTCAACCGCCCCTCAGAGCATAGACGGTCAGGGGGCTCCGGCTCCAGGTTCAGCCTCCTGGACTCCAGCAGATCGAAGCACCTTCAGACACCAGGAGGCCAATGTAGAGAAAAAGGTGAGATTTGATGAACGTGTTGGTCTTTAGCTCTCATCCATGTTCGTAAACATGTTTCACTCTGACTTGTTAATTTTAAAAAATGTTAGGAATAAAAATTTCTTACATCAACATTTTTGTTTTTATGTACAGTTAAATGGATATTTGGCATTTTTGAAGTTGGGTTGTACAAGGTACTAAATACAGTGCCTTCACAAAGTATTCACCCCCTTGGATGTTTTACCTTTTTATTGATTCTAAAAATTAAACATGGTCTATATAATTTGACTTTTATGGCAAAAATACAAAAAAAACCTCTTAAATGTCAAAGTGAAAACAGATTTCTACAAATTAATGTCAATTAAATACAAATGTGTGATGTAAAATAAGTGACTGCATAAACATTCCCCCCCTTCAAGTCAGTATTTAGTGGAGTCGCCTTTAGCTGCAATCACAGCATTGAGTCTGTGTGGATAGGTCTCAGTCAGGCTTGCACATCTGGACTCTGCAATTTTACTCCATTCTACTTTGCATGACTCCTCAAGCTCTTTCAGGTTGCACAAGGATCAGGCAAAAACAGCCCTTTTCACGTCCAGCCACAAATTGGATTGAGGTCTGGGCTTTGACTCGGCCACTCCAGAACATTCACATTGTGTTTAAACCATTTCTGTGGAGCTCTCTCTGTATGCGTCAGGTCATTGTCTTACTGAAGAATAAATCTTCAAAGCCATAGTTCTCTTGCAGACTGAATAGAATTGTCCTCCAAAATTTTCCTATATTTAAGTGCATTGGATATACTCTCTACCTTTAAAAGCCTTCCAGGGTTGGAAGGCTGCCACCACCATGCTTCACAGTGGGGATGGTGTGTTTGGTGCCTGCCAAACATAGCATTTGTCTCATGGCCAGAAAGCCATTTTGGTCTAATCAGACCAGTGGCACAGGGCTCAACCTCTCTGTTCCTTAGCCCCCTTTTAGTGAGGCCTACATAGAAAACACAACACAAACACATTAAAGTTGATACATGACATGAGTGGTATTGTAATTTATGAAGCTAGCCTTATGAAGTTTTCCCTTCCTTTGGAACTGATCGGGAAGTACTCCAGATGTATTTTTTTTCCAGCATAAAAACCCTGTGATATGTTGAAGAGAACTTTGAACATGGAGTTAAAAATAATGAGCACCTTATGTTTAGTAAGGTAATAAATGAACAGATAAGAAAGGTCCCTATATCAAAGACTTTGCAACCAGTGGAGTCGCCCTCTACTGGCCACTTGAAATAACAGATTAAAAAAGTTTCACATCATCTTCACATTTCAGGCCCAGAGGCTATGTCTACAACTTTTACAGTTCCTGGTTGGAGCTATTCTTAGAAATTCTCACAGCTGATCAGGAATGGCGCACCGAGCAAAGACATTCCAGTGAGCTTTGGGCATCAGAGCAGAAAAGCCTTGTTGGTGAAAGATTAGAGAAGAATGACGAAACCTCCTTCAGGGCTACAGGATAGAAAGGCATCCTGCAATCACATAACATTTTCATTGTTTGAAATAGAGTCTTAATATTTTTAGTTGCAAAAGGCGGGAATAGAAATCCTGATAGCTTCAATTTCTCCTTGTTCTGTGAGAGATTTGTTACGCCGTTTCTCCTTCTCTCATTCCAGTTATCTTTCCTTTGTTCTTTAAAAGTTTAAGATTTGAATTCTTAAGATTTCCTCAAAAAACAACCTCATGATAGGTACAGGTAGATCACAGTGACTTATGACAAGGTTATATTTCATCTACCCTCTCCAGAACTTATCATTGGAACAGGCTGTGCCACTAGTGTAAATATACAGCTCACTCTGTCACACTGTCATCTTTGTTGGAGAGTTTTCAGCAACCTGTCTAATCTGTTGTTGTCATAACTATCACAGTGTGCTAGGCCGCCCATAGGGGGTGATAAAGGGGAGATTTTTCCAGGGTTAAAAGTTGAAAAATAGCAAAAAAAGTAGTGAAAGGGGATTTTAAAAGAAGTAAAATGCCTTTACTTCTGCAAAAATGGGTAGAAAATACTGAAGAAAGGGGTTAAATTATGGCAAGAATGGGTAAAAAGAGACAAAGTGGGTAAAATGCAAGCAAAATTGATGAAAAGTGGCCAATTAAAATTGCAAAGATGGGTGGAAAAGGTGTTTCAAAGGGGTCAAAGAGTGGCACACAAGTAAATAGTTTCAGCAGCATAACTATAATATTTTGACACACCTTTTAGCTCCAAAATATGGTAACTTTTAGCCAGGATAGCTAGCACCAATGCTACTTATCAAACATGCGTTTATTAAAACTTGTATAAACGTCTTAAAAATTGTAAAATCACACAGATCAAGTGTTGAAAAGGAGTTACCGGTGGTAATAAACTGGTAAATAGAGGCAACAGTAGGCGGAAAGTGCAAAAGTGTATTTAAAAGTGGAAAAAATATGTTTAAAGTGGCAAGATGGGTAACAGCTGCACATAATTGATAAAAAATAGCAAATGATAGTGGCAAAAAGTGGATGGAAGAGGTTAAAAAATGCACAAATAATTAATTTCAGCATCACAGTTCAATGTTATTTGAGTCACTTTCCAGCTCCAAAAAAAAAATAATGTTTAGCAAGGACAGCTATCACCAATGCTACTGAACACATACAGATGCTATCAATACATCAAAACTGGGGAGGGCCCATTCTCTGGGTTTGTCAGGGGCCCTGAATCTGTGTGCGGGCTTAGCAATGTGTATGCATTTTCAACATGTTTCTCTTGATAACTTCTTTTTACACTCTTTTGATTATCTGTATTGTACTAATTTGAACCGATCAAATTGTTTGTATGAGTGTTTATATTTTATGCATCTGAGGGCCACTTGAAAAGCCCAGATGGGTTTTTATTACCTCCACCAAGGAGGTTATGTCATCAGCAGGGTTTGTTAGTTTGTTAGTTAGTTTGTTTGCAACACAACTCAAAAAGTTATTGATGGATTTTGGTGAAATTTTCAGGAAATGTCAGAAATGGCATAAGGAAGAGCTGATTAGATTTTGGGAGTGATCCGGATCACCGTCTGGATCCAGGAATATTTTAAAGGATTCTATATTTTTGGGAGAAAGGGCCGAGTGCTTTTCTACTTTGGCTAGGTTTTCTTTTCTGTTCATATGTGCAATAATTAAATGAAATAGGAAATGCAAGCATTGAAGATGCATCTTGTTCTGTGAAATAACAAATACATATTCTCCCCATAAGGAACCCTGGTCTCCTCCACGATCACCGAGCACTTCACCACCTCGATCTCCTCTCGCCTACCACAACTACCCATACGGCCCACAGAGAAACGGGGCTGACGCACACATCGGTAAGACACTTAGATAGCAGAAGGCTCTGAAAATACCATCATCCATTTGACTTAATGTGACACTGCTCCAGTATCATGAAAGGAAGTTTGTGCCAGAAAGATTCAAACAAAACTTTTTCAGTTCATTTGGGAATAAAAAATGTGATCCAAGCAAAAAAGAAGTTCAAGTCAGGAGTACAAATTCGAAATTGGAACCAAATTATTAGTCTTTAAATATTGAACATCTGTCTTTTTGTCTACAGCATTACTTCCAGTCTGTTTCTTAAATAGATGGAGTGTTCATGTTAATTACCCTCCATAGAGAAATTTTAAACACAAGTTTATGGCTACACTTTAGCCTGAAAAGGAAAATTCAGTTCCAATTTTGTGGCATATTGTTGATAAAAATAAAGAAACCTATTTGAGAAGGTTTTATTTCATATTGAAAACAAAACAAAATAATTAAAATCTGTTGAGTTGCTTTGAAAAAATCTGTGATTCAATTTTTTAACCATATCACCCGGCCCTAGTGTAAACATCTCTTGTCTTTGGAACCCGGCTGTAAACATCTCCTTTCCTGCTTAAAAAGATGAACACTTTTTAATTTACTTTCAAGAAATTCAGAAAATGTACAGAACTTTATTTATCCATTCTGAACTTAATTTGTATAAAAGCAGCAGTGCAAGCATAACATGAAACTAAAAGAATCACTAAAACAGAGAATAAGATACAATTAGAGTTGAGGAAAAGTTTAAACCATTAAAATCAAGTAACTAAGTGAAGATTCTTCTGCTTTTGAAGTCAGACACTCGAGGAACTGAAGCTTTTGCTCCTCTACACTGGCTCCATTTTTAACACCAGAGGTATCTTTCATTTAACTTTGCCCTCTTTGATGAAAGCGCTGTGATCGTGTTAATTGCTGCTGCAGACGGCTACAAGCACATATCATGTCTCAGTTATAAATTAGAAATGAGTTGACATGAAAACAGACGGGGCTTCACTCCTCTGAAATGTGCAGCTCGATTTCCTTCTTCACCCTTTGATCTGTAAATCTCTGTCATCACATTTTGAAGGCTGTAATGTGGAGGAAATCTTCAGTCCTAGAGATCCTACCTGTTGTGCTTTATTTTCCAGCGTATGAAAGCATACATCCCTCCCGGCCAATTGTTCAGCTGGAGCAGCACTCCTCGCCCGCTAACTATGGCACCAAGCCCACTGTGGAGCACCCCACCATGGCTCGGGTAACAAACAAATTCTCTTACATTTTTGGACATTAATCTTCATGACTCATTAAATCTCTGATACGATGTGTGTTTATCCATCCAGGCGGCCTCACCGGAGAGGCTGGACCAGCAGACTGGAGTGGAGTACACTGATGATGACCCCTGGAGGATCACAGAGGAACAGCTCGAGTACTACACCAACCAGTTCAAGACCCTGCAGCCCGACCTGGGGGCTCTCATCCTGGGTATAAAACTCACCTTTTCTCTGCTGCAACTGTTAAGAAAATAAAAAAACAAGTATTTTCTCACATTTTTCTCCCACTTTGTGTCTTTTTCTAGGAACCATTGCAAAGAACTTCTTCACAAAATCCAAGCTCCCGATACCTGAGCTCTCCCACATTTGGTGAGTGCTGACTCATAGTGCCTGTCCTTGTTCGCCTCTGATCGGGGTCAGCTTGGTTTTTATCAGCCGAGCACCTCAGCATGATCACTGAGTCACACAGAGCCTTCGTTTTAAAAGGACAGACCTTCACTTTCATCTCAGCCTCAAACAAAAATGGTTTTCAGCATCTGCAGAAATGGTTCTATTTTATAAATCAATCATGGTCAATAAAATTTCAGCTTTTATGACTGAAAAACAGATTTCTACAAAGTAATGTCAATTAAAAATATGTAATGTAAATTAAGTGACAGCATTAATTTTCTCCCCCTTCAAGTCAGTATTTAGTAGAGTCACCTTTGGCTGCAATCACAGCACTGAGTCTGTGTGGATAGGTCTCAATCAGGCTTGCACATCTGGACTCTGCAATTTTACTCCATTCTACTTTGCATGACTCCTCAAGCTCTTTCAGGTTGCATAGGGATCAGGCATGAACAGCCCTTTTTAAGTCCAGTCACAAGTTCTGTATTGGATTGAGGTCTGGGCTTTTACTCGGCCAGTCCAGAACATTCACCTTACTGTATTCAAACTATTTTTGTGGAGCTTTGCTGTATGATTCGGCTCATTGTCTTCTCCCAAGCTGTAGTTCTCGTGCAGACTGAATAAAGTTGTCCTCCAGGATTTTTCTATATTTTGCCGCAGTCATTTTACCTTCCTCTTTAACAAGCCTTCCAGTGCAGCAAAGCATCCCTACAGCATGATGCTGCCACCACCGTGCTTCACAGTGGGGATAGTGTGTTTGGGGTGATGTGCAGTGTTTGGTGTTGGTCAAACATAGTGTCTTGTCTGATGACCAAAGAGCACCAGTTTGGTCTCATCAGACCGAAAACCTTTCTTCCACTGGACCATGGAGTCTCCCAGATGCCTTTTGGCTCTAGTCAGATTTGATACTTTCGATAAAAAAATTTCTGAGTGTTCTTTTGTCTTCATGGTTTAATGGTAGCCAGGAATACTGATTAACCAGTGACTGGACCTTCCAGACACAGGTGTCTTTATACCACAGTCACTTGAGACACGTTCACTGCACTCAGGTGATCTCCATTTTACTAACTGTGAGACTAGCACCAATTGGCTGGACCTCTGTTGAATTAGGCTAGACACATTAAAGGGGGTGAATATTCATGCAGTCACTTTTTTAGATAACATATTTTTATCTAGTTGACATTAGTTTGTACAAATCTTTATTCACTTTGATATTAAGGAAGTATTTTGTATTTATCTTGTCAAAAAAGCCAAAATTATAATCAGGATGATTGATTTTTAAAATCTCTGAATGGTTTAAACATTGTAATCTAATTACTAAGTACATTTTGAATGCCTCAGAATAAAAGCTGGACATCCATTTAAAGATGTTTCATTTGTCATGTTGTAATACATTCAGAGTCAGCTTAATGACTATTGGGCAAATGTATATACATTCATCATGATGTTTTCAAATGTAGCCTAAGACGAGAGAGGATTTGTGTTTCATTGAGAAACTTCAATAAATTCAGTTTTAGGTTAAGAAATTTGTTTATTTTCCAAGCTGTATAAAAAGATATTACAGCTGGAATCACAACCTGTTAAACTTTTGAATAAAAACATGGTAACATCTCGTCTTTCAACCAAATAACTGAAAAGTATCGGTAATGGTAATGGTAATAATAATATGGACAGGTATAGTTAATGAGTATCGGTAATGGTATATCAATTATAATGAATCATACCCATCAACTATAGCACTATACATCATGATTTTATTCCTTAATACAAGAAACAAACTTTAGCCCAAATCTCATTTTTTTCTCTAGGGGAAGAAAGGAATTGTTTTGGATCGTGGGTCTTGCAAAAATATATTTTTCAGTGTGGCTCACAAGAAAGGCAGGGTTGAATATCTCTGCTCAGTAGCCAATAAAAGATATTATTACATCTTTAAATCTTTCTTTAATTGTGCAGCTTTGGCCTCAGTCCTATGGATATTTGACATGCATCTCAATTTTTTTTTTTTTTTTTCAGGGAGTTGAGTGACGTTGACAGAGACGGAGCTCTGACATTCTCTGAATTCTGCACTGCTTTTCATTTGATTGTTGCTCGTAAGAATGGTTATCCTCTACCGGAGAGCCTTCCTCCCACTCTGAGGCCGGGGTTTCTACAGGAAGAGGACATACCTGAAACTCCTGAGGTACCCCCCAAAAAATCTAGAGTCTGAGATGTTTCTAAAGATAACAGTCTGTGCTGAAGTTTAGCTGTTTACCCTTTTATTAAGAACAAAACTGTTCACTTCTTTGCAGAGTGTAGAGCCCCTGATTGTCTTTGAGGATGCGGAGCTGAGGCCAAATCAGATGGTAAACCAGATCCTCCTTTGATAGAAGACTTTGGTTGGGGTACCTCTTGTATGCCTGTAGGGGGCACTAACAGGCTAAACATAAGGCTGTTTAAAGTTACTCTAGTATCAGTAACCCACTAATGTGTTGAGCTTACAGAAGGAGCTTTTACCCTCTTAAATCCACCAAACACTGAACGTTAATGCAGTTAAGTTGTGTTGTTCTAAATGATTAAGCAGATTTTTTTCTTTGTTTATTGATCTGTATGTTTGTTTGTTTTTAGGATCGTAGCATCAGAGAGAGGCTCCAGCCGGGCCTGGCCACAACAAAACCAGATATACAAGATGATTCATGCCAACAAGGTAATTTAAGCAATGGTTTGAATTTAAATATTTAGTAATTTTCAACAATCATCCAGGCTGAAGAGAGAGAAAATTTTCCAAACCAGTGAGAAAATGATACAAAAGAACAATTCTATTTCACTCCTTAGCCCCAGGAAATCAATCAATAAGGGTGTTTGATAAGAGAATTTGATTTGATACTGAGCGGTACAGGACCAGAAAACAATCTCACAGAAAATTTTAATTACTGAAAGAAAACATCAGAGTTCAGTTAATTCCATCATCAAAGAATGGAAGGAATATGGCAGATCTGTAAATCTACCCAAATCAGTCCGTGCAAGAAGGAGACTATTGAGAGAGGCCACCAAGACACCTCTGATGACTCTGAAGGAGTTACAAGCTTCAGCAGCTGTTGTAGTATGCCGAGAGACTCTGCATACTACAACTGTTGCCTTAGTTCCTCACCAGTCAAATCTTTATGGGAAAGTGACGAAGGGAAAGCCACTGTTAAAGAAAACTCATATTAAATCTACACTAGCGTTCATCAAAAGACGTGGGAGTCAAGTGGATGAAAATTCTTTGGCCTGATGAGACCAAAATGGTGCTTTGGGGCCATCAGACAAGACGCCAAACATTGCACATCACCACAAACACATCATCCCCACTGTGAAGCACGGTGGTGGCAGCATCATGCTGTGGGGATGCTTCTCAGCAGCCAACCCTGGAAGACTTGTAAAGGCAGAGGGTAAAATGAATGTGGAAAAAGATAGGAAAATCCTGGCAGACAATCTTATTCAGTCTGCAAGAGAAGTACGGCTTGGGAGATTTAATTTCCAGCAAGACAATGACCTGAAGTATGCAGCGAAAGCTACACAGAAATGGTTGGAAAGACAGCAAAGTGAAAGTTCTAGAGTGACCGAGTCAAAGCCCACAGTAGTTTGTTAAACTTGCTTACTTAAACAGAGAATGCAGCTAAAGGTGGCCTCCTGAAAAGTGTATATGCTGTCAGATGAATCAGTTATCATTGGACATCATACACTCCTGCATATTTACCTCCGCCAAGGAGGTTATGTGATCCGGAGGGTTTGTTAGTTTGTTAGTTTGTTAGTTAGTTTGTTAGCAACATAACTCAAAAAGTTATGGACGGATTTTGATGAAATTTTCAGGAAATGTCAGAAATGGCATAAGGAAGAGCTGATTAGATTTTGGGAGTGATCCGGATCACCGTCTAGATCCAGGAATTTTTTAAAGGATTCTGTACTATTGGGAGATAGGGCTAATGGCAGAGGTCTGCGCTCTCCGAGTGCTTTTCTAGTTCTCTGAAATCTTCTCCCAGCACTGAGTCATGGTGCAGCTTTCATTTAAGTAATAAATCTAAAAGTCGTTTCTCTTTGACTTTGACTTTGAAATTTTTGGTTTTAAAAGCATAGCAGTTTGAATTTACCTTTCTGGGTGCACCTTGTTTTTTTTTTGGTTTTTTTTTAGAGCATTGCTTTATCAGCTATGATTTCATCCCTTTGTCTTCAGATGTCGGTGTGAAGAGAGCGACAGCATCTCAGCAAAAACTAACGCTCCAACTCGGTGCTTTTCCTGAGAGACCAGGTGACTCAAACACTCCTCTAATATGGGAAATACAAGTGAAGCAACCTCCAGATATACATATTCTTCTCTACACGTCCCCCTTTTTACTCTCACTGTAAGAAATATACAGATTACTTTATGGGGGTTTTTTTGCCCTCACTTAGATAGGACAGCTGAGTAGAGATAGGAACCAGGGGATAAAGTGTGTCGGGGGGGGGGGGCATGCACCAAACAGTGCAGGAACTGGGAACTGATCCCACTACTAATGCATTGAGGGCTTTAGCCTCTGCACATGGACACCTGCTAAGCCAAAGTAGTGCACATCCTTTCCCTTTTTTCTAATTTGCATAAACAGTTGCATCAAAAAAGACAAATTCAACTCCTTTACACTGGATTTGTAATGATCGTATTGCCCCTTCTCCATAGTTATTTTTTGTTAGTTTAAAGAAATTAAAAAGTAAGGCTTATGGTTTGCACTTTTTGTGAAATTAGATTCTCCTATTTGTCTTGAATAATGTATTTATGGCTTTGAATTTGTGCCATATCCCTTTAATTTTTTCATTTATCCATTTGTGTTGCTCATGAAAAATGGAATTGTTTAGGAAAATGCATAAATTGAAGCACACAGACAACCTTAAACAGAAAGGATCAGAATTTTTAATTAAATGACTTTACACACATGATTATAGGGAAGTAAATGCTTCCTCATTTAACATTTCAAACAAACCGCAATGTGACGTGAAGTTTAATCACTTAATGTACCCTTCCTCACAGAGCCACCTCACGAGCTGGACACACAGATGAGGACAAAAACTAGACCCAGGTGAGCCTCACCCAAAGACATACTGACCTGAATTTCTCCTAATTTCTACATAAACCTTAAAATAATCATTGTTTTTCCATCTATGCACCCCCGTGCAGGTCATACTCCAGCACTTCTATTGAAGATGCCATGAAGAAAGCAGAGGAGCCCCCCACTCCTCCACCTCGACCCCAGAAAACCCACTCCAGAGCCTCATCGCTGGACCTCAACAAGCTCTTCCAGCAGGGCGCTCCAGGTAACGTCCTCTAACTCCACCTGTCTTCTCTAAATCCTTCTCATAACACTCAGGTTCTCACACGCAGGCTCAGAGTGTCGGCCGCCTGCAGCTATGATGCGTTTTTTATTGGTTTTGTATACAACAGTTCTCCTTTCATGAGAGAATAAAAAGGGAAATGAAGATCTGTGGGCTTCATTGTTCAGTGGGAAAGGTTAGAACCTGACAGGAATCCAAATCAGCACCAAGCTATGAAATCAAGAGTGATAATCTAGTTTTGAGGGTCAAATGTGACTCTGAAGAGGAAGATATTCAGTAAAAGTTTTTTGTATTTTAGGAGTAAAAAGTGGATGGTTACCTCCTCCTCCAGCTCTTCCTCCCAGACCATCAGCTACACAGGTAAGACCTGAGAGGAATGCTGAAATTCATGACTATCTGATCTTTAATACAATGGGGAAAGTGTTTCTTGTCTTCTGGGGCTGAACTACAGAAACTTCTTAACATTCATACCTTATTTTAGTTCTGGAAAGCTTTAGTTTAGATCTGTGGTTTTAAACCTTTATTTTCCATGGGCAAACCTAAGATCAAGCCAAAAGCTCAAGGCAGACCATATCCACGTTACAGTAAATTGAGTGTATATTGTTAGTTCAGGCAGGAACAGAGTTGGAGCTTTGCCATAACTGAGATCAGCTGATTTGCTTCTAAGCGCGCTATAGGCTAATTGTGATCATGCTGCCATATTTAAACTGCTCTAGCCTTGATAAGCTTTGTAGCTCCCTCCACAAGCTGCTTTTTTACAACCCTCCTCCACCCCAGCTCCCCCTTTATTCTGCCTTTGACTTTATCAGTGTTATTCTGTTGTCATTGATGTTTGCTCTGCTCTGCTCTGCATTTTTTGCTGCCTCTCTCCCTGCCTCAGGCTTTCCTTGAAGGCTCAGGAAAGGCAGGAACATCTGCTGTTCCTGCTTGATGCTTTCCACGTTGGCTCATTGAAGGGCAGGTGGATCCCAGAACAGTCAAATATGAAAAACACCATTAAGTGCAAACTTGTAACTGCTAATAAAGAAAAACTTTTCATAAATCAAAATCATATGCGTTTCTTGACAAAGTGATCCTGACTGAACTTAAGTTATTCTGTAGTTGTAGTAAGTACGTAAAGTATGGTTGTACAAATTCCTACTGCACACTGCAGACTGGGCTCTGGGCACACCACTGTGCCTTGCCACACCATTTAAAACCACTAGTTTAGATACACACAAAAAGTTTTAAGGCACGCATATCCATAGGCTTGAGAACTGGGTGCTGAACCAAAAAACATATCAGGCAAAACAGAAAAATAAGTCCAGATCACACCAGATTCTGCTCCAGAGGCTTATTTAATGAAGATTATCACCACATGTGACGTTTCGGGCCCTAGCCCTTCATCAGACATAAGCAGACACTGGGGATGACATTGACATTATTGTGTCAATGTTAAGGTAAGATATACCAAGAATTATATACACCACATTGTACACCGCAAGTCACATTTTTATGGAAAATGTACATTAATAAATACAGTCATTGAATAAAATACCAAAGTGAGTTATAGATGCATCAATAAAATAGGTGAAACCCATCATAGTACAGTACAGTACATTGGAAAGTATTCAGACCCTCTTCACTTTTTTCCAGTTTTGTTATTTTGCAGCCTGATGCTTAAGTCCATAAAACATTTTTGTTCTCAGTAATCTACTCTCAGTACCCCAACATGACAAAGAGAAAACAGAATTTTAAGATTTTTTTGCAAATTTACATTGGCACAAGTACTCAGACCCTTTGCAAAAACACTTGACGTTCATTTCAGGTTCCTCCAATTTCTCTGGATTTTTTCTAAAATGTTTCACACCTTGATTGGAGTCCATTGGAATGGAACACCTCTCTATAGAAAGCCTCACAGCTGGCAATGCATATCAGAGCAAAAACCAAGCCATGAGGTCAAAGGAACTGCCTGCAGAGCTCAGAGACAGGGTTGTTATTAGAGCACAGATGGGTAAGAGCAACCCATACGGGTTCTTTGCCCAAATGTGCAAGCCTCGCCCCTTTCTGGTGGAAAACGTTCCACAAAAAGTAACGACAGTCATTTGGGAAGATTGGGTTTCAAGAGATTTTAAAGCTTAATATGTGAAAAACGTAGAGTTAAACAGTCATTGAAGGCCAAAATATAATGTTGAGTGAGATAAACATATTAGGCTATATTAAGCATATAGGCTATTTATGGAAAATGCTTGCATCGTAACAGTATGAAATAAATGGAATTAAAGATGTGAGGAAATGAGTGTATGTCCAGGCTCTCTCTGTCAAACTGGACAACCAGTCCAATCTTGTGACTGGAAATGTCATAAACCAATATCTCATACTTTATGTGTGTTGGATCTTAACACTTAAATGTGGTTACTAAGTTAATAAATGTGTAAAAAGCTGTTAACATGCAGACTACAACTTCTGCTGTCAGAGAGCAATAGCTAGCGCATGCAATATGTTGGCTATTTTTCAATACCAGGGTACGGTATTACCATATCACCGCCTATTCCTAAGAGCAGGAGTGAGGGAGTGCACGCAACTATTAAGCCATCGTGGAAATTACAGTCTTCCTGACTGAACTCATGCTAAGCTTCATTTCTCTCAAAGGGCAATTCAGGCCATAGATACATACCCTTCTTTACACTAATATAAAGAAGGGGCAGGGTCTTAAGATGACAAAAACACATGAATAAAAATGTAGTTTCTGTGTTAAATCATGTGGTGTACAGCTGTTTAACATCTCATAAATTCATAACAACTTTTCATCTTCCTCTTCAGGTTCCTCATTTCATCACCGTTCCAGAGAAAACTCCCCAGAATAAAGTGCAGCAGCCAAACTTTGCAGACTTCAGTCACTTCAGAGAAGAGGTAAATGTCAGTGTGGTTTTCCTGTCCTTGTGCGGGGTTTGCAAATGCTAAGAGCGACAACCTGGATTGCTCTGTTAAAGGGCAAACTCAAAACTCCATCCCAGATAGTCGGCGTTATCCACTCCTCATTTTCCCCTGCCTGTCCTTCCCAGATGTCTGTCTATAAATTTGTCTCTGAAGCTGTGTTTGTCAAATTTACAGTTCTCTATTTCAAGACAAGAATGAGCTCAAAGGTTATGACAGCGGCGTACATCAGAATACAAGCAGGCGAATATATCAGGGATTTATTTATGGCTGAAGTGACAACTAGCTCAACCTTTTCAACCTCATTCTCTTCGTCCTTCATCCGTCTTCACTGACACATTTTATTAGGACATTCAATATGAGCTACAGTATATTTGCATGCTGATACATAATTCATCAATGCTCTCATATGTTAAATATGCATGCGAGTATCCCTGTTCCACAGGAGATATGACAGAAAATCACTTAGAAAATCTATGAGAGAATTAGTTAAATGTTCTGTTACAAATACAACATTTAGATCTGAATATTTATGCCAATCTGATATATTTTTTTAATTTTGATAAATTTGAAAAAAAAAAAGATCTTCTCTTTTCTCTTTGTCATAATGGGGTAGTGAGTGTAGATTAATTAGAATATAAATAATTTTTTCAACTGTAGCAACAGGCTGAAACAAAATAAAATTGAAAAAAATAAGGCTGAATATTTTCTGAATGTATTTTAGCATATTTCTTTGACCCTGAAGGGTTTCTATCTGTCTCATGTCCACCTCTCTGACTTTTTTTTTTTTTTTGCAAATCACATGTAGTTTAAAGGTCAGAGGTTAGTGCAGCTCCTAATTTGAGTCTGACTCGATCGTTTCTCTCTTATCTTGGAGGTCATGACCTCATATCTTCTTGCATTGACCTTAAAACTTGTTTTAATCACTCATGGTTTATATTTTTGAATTTTTTAACTCCTCTCCATCCATGTCTGTGCACTGTCTCCACTTTTTCTTCCTACAGCATGTTTGCTTTTTGTTTAAATTAAAACCGAGAAGATCCCAGAGGTGTGAGCACCCTCTGTGTGTATTTTTCACTCAAAAAGACAAAATGAAACCCACACCAGTCCAGCACGAGTGAACTACAGTGGCTGTTAAAAATAGCTTTCCTGACATAAAACATGTCACCGTGAAGTTTCGGGCGAATATTTGATACCAGATTTTCCAGGAAACCCTCAGGAGGAGATCGGGGAGAATTTAACGTTAATGGAAAATAGTTTCACATCTGCAGACTGTTGCTGTTCATTATAATTTTATCCTGAAAGAAAAGAAGGACTTTAAACGTAACTTCACTTCATTTAACTTTAAGGCCAAATCAGTTTCCCTTCAGGTACCATGAAGTGTACCATTTCACTTTTGTTCCTATACACTGTAATGCGTTTTATTATGCAAATATGGTTACAATGAAACCAAGCATTGGATTTGGTTTTTCAATTGCACTGCTTCTCCTGTCAGTTTCCATCACTGACATCGATCTCAGACAGGTTTAGTCATTAGTATTCCTGGTGAGTCTAAGAGAAACTACTCAAGGTCATTTAAGGTATTGCATGAAGTCACAGGTTTCATGCAATATGGGGAAAAAGAAAGATCTTTCTGCAGATTAAATGCCTGAAATAGTGCAGCATCTTTCAAAAAGTATGAAAACACTGGATATTTCAGGAAAAACTGAAAGAGATCATCATACTGTGAAAAGATTTTTGTGTGTGATTCAGAGCGCAGGATTGTTTGGATAAAGGCGTATTAGGGAATCTTTCTGCAAGGCAAATTCCTCGTATTTAGAGAGCAGCTGTGAAAAAATCCACTGATTAGTAGCAAACAGGTATTTGACGCTGCTGGAGTACCAAGAACTTCTGGATGCAGGATCCTCCAGATGCTTGCTGATGTGCATAAAGCTGTATTTTAGTCGCCCTTAACCAATGCCCACAAGGAGAAATGATAGCACTGGGCTCAGAAATATAGGAAGACTAATTTTTAAACAGTATAGTTCACTGATAAATGCTGTGCCTCACTGGATGGTCCAGATGGATTGAGTTCTGGATGGTTGGTGGATGGCCAACATGTCCCAACACGGCTGCAACATCAGCAAGGAGGTGGTGGAGTGATGCTTTGGTCTGGAATCATAGGAAGTGAGTTGGTAGGCCTCTTTAAGGTGTCAAAATGACCTCAGCAGAATACGTGGAGTTCTTAGCAGCACATTTCCTGCCATGGTATAAAAAGAAGAACAGTGCTATCCGGAGTAAAATCATCTTCAGGCAAGACAACATGCCATCCCATGCTACAAAAAATTCCACTGAGGCCTTGGCTGCTATGGGCATAAAGGGAGGAAAAATCATGGTGTGGCCACCATCATCCCCTGACCTCAACCCTGTTAACCCTATAGAACCTGTGGAGCATCCTTAAAAGGAAGCTCTGTGAAGGTAGACAGCAGTTTACCTCAAAATAGCTGCTCTCCGAGGCAGTTCTGGCATCCTCAAAGGAAATACAGGCAGACTCTTTGAGGACTTACAAGTTCAATGGATGAGAGAGCTGTTAAGGTGATATCAAAAAGGGCTCCTGTGAAATTAATCTGTAAAGATGTTTTTGATTGAAATAGCTTTGATTTGGGAAAAATTACCGCAGATATCTGTTTTCAATCCTTTAGAAACTATTGAGTATTTTGAAACTGTTTTGTATGATAATTTGGAACACTGCATTTAAAGTTATTTTCCAAAAAATGCAATAGTTATAATTGGTCATTTTGTCAAGTAAAATCCAGATTACAGTGTAATTGTTGAGGAATGAAATATTCTATTGATTGCCAATTTTAAGACTGAGGAAGACCCAAGACGAAATGAACAAAAAACAGTATTAACATAATAATGTAAAAATGCTCTTTATGATCAACATTCTGTCATGAAACAAGATTTAACGCCTGCTTTTTTGCAGTCATGAGTCTCATTACAGTTTCTTTTTTTTTCTTGATAGTCTATATATAGATGGCAGTCAAAAGGATTTTTCTTTCCACAACAATTATGTGTAATCTGGATTTTATTTGACAAAATGACCAATGATGGAATGACATTTTTTTAAACAACTTTAAATGTAGCATTCCAAACTATTCAAAATGGAGTTTCGAAACATTTAATAGTTCTTAAGAGACTGAAAACAGAAAGCTATTGTCATTTCTTCCATTAGAAGGTTATTTTTCTCAAGTCAAAACTTATTTCAATCAAAAACATCTTTACAGATCAAGTTCCATACTTACACAGGAGCCCTTCTTTGAAATCACCTGCTCCACAGGGATGATGGCGGCCACACCATGATTTTTCCTCCCTTTTATGCTCATAGCAGCCAAGGCTTCAGAGCAATATTTTGCAGAATGGGATGCTGCGTTGTCCTGCATGAAAATGATGGATGGCACGGTTCTTCTTTTAATACCGTGGCAGGAAATGGGCAGTTAGGAACTCCACATATTCTGCTGTGGACATTTTGACACCTTCAGGCAACGTAAAGAGGCCTACCAGCTCACTTCCTTTGATTCCAGCCCAAAACATCACTTCCTTGCTGACGTTGCAGCCATGTTGGGACATGGTGGCCATCCACCAACCACCAAGAGCCCCATCAAATTAGTCTTCATATACTAGTATTTCTGAGCCCAGAGTGATCGTTTCTCCTTGTGAGCGTTGGTTAAGGGGGAAGAAATACAACACTACGCACATCAGCAAGCCTCTGGAGGATCCTGCATCCAGAGGTTCTTGGGACTTGGTACCCGATGTACCAGCAGCTTCAAATACCTGTGTGCTACTCTTCAGTGGATTTTTGACAGCTGCTTTCTTAATACAACGAATTTGCCAAGCAGAGAGTTTGCATAATAAATTGGATCATAGTGTAAAGATGGTCTTCTCTAAAAGGTCTCTGTGATGATGACGTATCTCCTCATCCCTCACATTTCTGCTGTGAAACAGCCGTGACCTGCTGCTGCTTCTGCGACCACACATGCTGCTGATGGAGCTCTTGTGGTTTATTACCGCTGTACCAACCACTGCATTACTCTAAATGTTTCCATGCTGCGGTTGTGTTTCCCTTCCACTCCTACAGTGAATCTCAGCCTCTTTTTATTTGCGTCTGCTTTCATGGCAGTCGCATTTCTCAGCAAGAAAACAATTTTTAGGTTCATGGGTACAATTTCCAGCATGAGCCTGTTTAACCCATCAGGAAAACTCAGGCATTTCTACTGCCACCGCAGTGGAGACTGTTGTAATGAGTGGATCATATTCACTAAATGCAACATTAACAGATGGGAAACGCATAAAAAGGGCAGACTTTTATAAGAAATTCCTTTCAGCTCTGAGCTAAAATTAAGAAATTAACCTCTATGATTAGGTCCTGTCGTCACTCTGTTGCACTTTTAACCTCTCTGCTGAATGAACACAGGCACTGATACTTAATACATCCAGTTTAAGAGAGAGTTATGGCTGCAATGCAGCAAGGAGATTAAATAAAAGCAAATAAATCAATCATGGAGGCTACTGTGAGGACGAGAAGCAGTGCCAGGAGAGCACTAGATTGTCTGGTGTGCAGGAAAGGAGCTGATTTATCCACGATCAGGACACATCTTATCCTTCATCTTTAGTTTCTCTCTTGTATCTTTTGGAACTTAATTACTTTTATTTTTCTGTGTTTCAGGAGGAGAGTGGTATGAAACGTGACGATCAGGGTCCTCGCTCCTTGTTTGGTCAAAGTACTGAAGATCTGACAAATGCTCCAAAACAGGTCGGCTAACATTAGTGTGTGGCAGGCGTAATATTTTGTTTCATTATAGTTGATAGCTCTGTTTGCTTTATGAGGCTTGTTTTCATTTCTGCCTGTTTCCTTTAGGATGCCATCGGAGTATCTCTCAGTCAGGCCCCACAGAAGCCAGTCCGAAGAAAATACCACCCAGAGAGTCAGAATCTGGAGACCGGACCTCCATCTGCCATACCGTTTCCTCCTACAGCTAAACCCTCTCAGAAGTGAGTTATTTTTTCTTTAATCACAAAAAAAGATGGCTGAATGTAATTTTATGAGTGGAATAGAGTCAATGTAAGGGTATGTAACTGTCTCTCTGTGGAGCTTCACTGTACTCCATGAAACTTTTTCAGACTTCTTTGTCTTGTTTTGGTTTCACAGCCCACTATAATCAATTTTGGTCATATAACTGAAATAGGTCTACATCAGGACAAAACAGCCAATCAATCAATAAACTTTTATTAATAAAATGGGAGTCTTTTGTTCATTACCCTCTCCAAAGTGGAGGTTGGTGTTCTCAAAGATAAGCCTCTGGGTCAAAGCCTAATACAGACACTGTGGAGCATGCTAAGAACATGTAGGCTAATTAGGTTTGAATGAAGTGAATACATGCAAGAGTAACATAATCTGATGCTTTTTAAACACCAGCAGTGTTTGTGGGGGTTCCTAACTTACTGAGTGAGGAGGCTGAATCTTTCAGATTGCATGTCTCCAGAACCAAAACAAAGATCCAGGCATTTAGGGATGCCTTGGATGCTGCCATCGATTCAGTGTCTGTGAATGATTAGAGCGTATAATTTGTAGAGAAGGTAGCGCAATTCACCGATCCACTGACTGCGAGGCTGAGCTCAACTGCAGACTTAGACTCACATACCGGGCAATGGGTTTAGCTGAGCAAGACAGTGTGGTGTTCCCAGTAAGTCAGAGTCTTTCGGCCTTTGGTCCTTCCAGTCTTGTGAGGTCTGGACTTTGACTGCTGGCCAAAGGAACCGACTTGACTCCTTTGTAACAACTTCTTTTTGGTGTATCTTTGGTTTTCATGCCCAAGACCATGTGTCTTATGCTGTTTGCTCAAGAGAGCAAAGATGGGAAGGGTCAGTTACCAGATATGGGCCCCTGATACACGTTCTGTGCATGATCCAGCTCACTGCATACCCAATGCCTGGGACCAGGTGGGCTGGTTCAGACGCCACCAGGGGGGACCATGTGCATCAAGTTGAGGGCAGCTGGGAGGATACCTGGAGAGATGCTTGGCGCAGGCCTGGATGATGACCATCAAGAGGCCAGAGCAGTCAAGGATCAAGGTCGACGTGGCAAAGTGTGGAACACATGCTCGCATACCTGACCTGACTTGACCAGACCGTTGTGGTGGAGAGGGAGCTGAGCTGGTAGGCAAAGCTCTCAATTTACCAGTCAATCTTCATTCCAGCCCTCACCTATGGCCACGAGCTGAGTAATGGCTGAAAGAATGAGGCTCAAAATGAGATTCTGAGTAGGGTGCCTGGCTCAGCCTTCGGACACCTGGAGGGAGCCCAAAGTAGAGCCACTCTTCCTTTGTCTTGAAAGGAGACAGGTGACCCTGCCCTTCTGGATGTGCCCAACTAGGAGGCCCAGGGGTAGACCCAGGACTCGATGGAGGGATTATATCTCATCTGGCCTAGGAACGCCTTGGAATCCCCCAGAAAATGTCGCTGGGAAAGTAGTGTCCCGGCTGACTTAAATACTGGAATTATATCCCTACTAGTGGACACTTTCCATAGCAGTTTCTACCACAAATTTATGAATGTGGTGTGAATGTGATCTGTGGAATATAAGCACTCTTAGTCAGAAGACTGGAAAACTTACAAGCTGAAGTTCATTTACTGTTGGCTCAGCTGATTGAACAGTAGTAAATAAGAGTGCCCTCTCTCTACTCTGAGTTCAAGTATTTCTTAAGCCCAGCTATTCAGAGTTACCTTGGAAAAACTGAAGGCACACCATGTGCATTCTAGTGCCTCTAGAATGAAACTTGAAACAGACATCTCTCACTGCTGAAAAAGACTGTCAGATTGGGGGCTGAGGAATGTCTTAAAATCACATTCTTTAAGTAGGTAATAGCACTGAATACTTATCCAGAGAGAAGAAGTCAACAGACATCGAGGCTCACCTTCATGTCTGTTAACACACAATAATGAGTAAAGCACATGTGCGGCTGTCTGTTCATGGAGCTGACAGCCCATTCACACCGTCTGTCAGTGCTGGAGAGGGAGTCAATAACAGCAGTGAGAGCCAGCAATGTCTGCATGATTGATGAAAACTCTGCCGGTCTGATCACTGAAAGCACGACATGTGCTCCGATTACCAAACTCCTGTTTTTAGACAGGAACAACATACCAACTGATTGTAAACTAGTCTGAATGTTTTTTTTTTTTTCTCTCTTTTTGTCCACTGGATGTCGTTGCCCATGTTTATCCCAACAGAATGTGATTAAAGTTGATTAAAGGTAATATTTCTCACTCAGGCTGCTGTCCAAACAGAAGAGGGAGATTCAGATGGCGATCCGCAAGAACAAGGAGACCAACGCCGTGCTGACACGCCTCAATAGTGAACTACAACAGCAACTAAAGGTCAGATCATCTCCTGGATTTTACAACACAACACACTTGCATACTTACAAAGCAGTTCAGCTATAATTTAGTAATCCATCCCTCCATCCATCCATTCAGCCATCTTCTTCCAACTACCATGCCTGTGAAAGTACTCATCCCCTATGACTTTACCCTTTTATTGACTTTACAAATCAATCATGGTCTTTTTTGATCAAAAAACTGATTAATTTCAAAGTGAAAACAGATCTTTAGAATGCAAAGTCAATCAAATAAAAATATGTAAGTTAAAATAGGTGATTGCATTTATATATATTCACGCCCTTCAAGTCAGTATTTAGTAGATGCATCTCTAGCTGCAATCACAGCCCTGAGTCTGTGTGGATAGGTCTCAGTCAGGTTTGCACATCTGGACACCGCAATATTACTCCAAACTGCTCAAGCTCTGTCAAGTTGCACAGGGATAAGGTACTTTAACTCTAAATCCAACATTATACACTGGCTTCCTATATGCCAGCAAACAGTACCATGAACTGGCATAAGAAATCACAGTGAGCAGTGTTTGGGCAGAGTACTGAAGAGCAACACAGACACACCAGCGCACTAGTTTCTGGTGCTTACCATGGCATAGACCTCTACAGCATGCATCCAAAGTAGACTAACTAAAAAAGCATTAACCAGGCTTAAGACTGAGCCAGGACACCCTTCAGAGAAAATGCATTTTAGCCCACACTACCCAGAACAATGCGGCTGCTGCTGCATCAATTGGTCAGTCAGTCATGCCCCATTTCATTTTCACTTATAAACAAGACCCCCAGAAATATTCCCAGGATCTACAGTATCATCATTATCCTGCTGAACAAGGTTATTTTGTGATTGGCTGTGGATTATAGTCAGTGAAACAAAAAAACTCCAAAGCTGCTAGAAAATAAACTTGAATGGTGTACATTTGACAAAGAATGCAGCTCAAAAACAGTGAGTTTGAAACTTAAACGAAAATAAAACCCAAGGCACCCAATGAGATTTAATTCTAAAATTTTTTAGATGCACAATTTAAACTGTTTGTACGTGTTTGCTGGCAGTTTTTGACTGATTCATTCCCTTCTAGACATCTTTCTAACAAAATAAATGTTTTTGTAAAAGCTTTGACACTTTCTGATGGAGGTTTTATTGTTTAAAAACAAATCAAATGGAAAAAATACCTCTGTGTTTTTATTTTACTACCATCTGAAAAGTTACAGTTTGAATTTTTGCCATTTCTCATCTGAGTGCAACAACAAATGTTGCTGCTGGTCCAACTTGGTGAAAAGCTCCCGTCTCATCTGCCTGGCCCCCCATCAACCCCCCTCCCGTCACTCATAGCTGAACTAATGGTTCAGACTGAGCTGTTTGCGTTGGAGATCTGCCCGTGGCACACGCTTTCACATTTGGAACAGATGCTGCATGCCGGTCATTCTCCACGCAACCGATTCAGGAGTGAAACCTTCAGACTCACATGCAGAGCTTCTGTATCTCTGAAATAACAGGAATTTAAGGGTAAAAATCAAGTAATGCACTTCCAATGTGAGGGTTTTCTCAAAAATCCAAATAAAGGGTTTGATTATAGGTTTTAAACCTCCACAATAGAATTTTTCTTCCCACTTAAATCTGCTTATTCTGCTAATTCCTCGAAGCATGTGTGGAATTCTGCAGAGAAAGGCATACATGTCTTTTTATAGACTCCAGCCTTGTCAAAATACCAAACCACCACTGGCATCCACAACTGTCCTCTTTAAAATAGAGCTTCAGCTGGTCAGGCGTCCAACTACAACAGGGTGTGGGAGAGGAGAGAGAGAGAGAGGCTGCATGGTAAAGAACAGCTATTCTTGGTCTTCATCCTCAAAGCTGAAGAAAAACTTCTAATGAAGACTTTTATAACAGTTGAAGCCAATCTTTTACTCTCCAAACTCTCAGTTTTTGTCCTCACATTTAATTTTAATTAAATATTCCATGAAGCAAATCTGTAAAGGTCTAAATCTTATATTTCCTTTTATAAAATGATCTTGATATTTTTCAAGTCCGGCCTGTGGCACCATTTCCCGCATGTCTCCCCGCTCTCTTCCCTGTTTCCGAGTCTATCTAATAAAGGCACGAAAAGGCCCAAAAATAAATCTTGAAAAAAAAAAAAAAAAAAAAAAAATTAATCGTGATGATTTTGATTTGTACTGCAAATTGGATATGAATTGTTGCATTGAAGGGAGTGATCATTTTTTATGTCATTCTCATATATAATAAGATAAACTTACAAAAATCAAGCATGATATGTAATGCATAATATCTCTGCTGCAAAAAAAAGTTTTAAGTGGTATTTTGACACAAATTACGGGTAAAAAAAAAAAAATATTGCAACTTCTGTGATTTGAAATTGCGGCAGGCTATATTGTGATTTAATCTAATTTTCGATTAATTGCCCAGCCCTACTTGGTGGTCTTTCTCACTAGTCTCCTTCATGCATGGTCTCTCAGTTCATGAGGCGTTCTATATTCCTTCCATTTTTTAAGGGTTGATTGAACTCTTGGAGTGTTCTTTAGTCTTAATGGTTTAATGGTAGCCAGGAATACTGATTAACCAGTAACTGGACCTTCCAGACACAGGTGTCTTTGTGCTACAATCACTTGAGACAGATTCACAGCTCTCAGGTGATCCCCATTTCACTAATTGTGAGACTTTGAGCGCCTATTGCCTGGACCAATTTTGAATTAGATCAGTCACTTTAAAGGGGGTGAATATTTATGCAGTCACTTATTCAGTGTTACATATTTTTATTTACTGGACATTACATTGTAGAAATCTGTTTTCGCTTTTACATCAAAGAGCGTTTTTTGTCATGAAAGGGAAATTATACCGACCATGATTGATGTATAAAATCAATAAAATGGTAAAACATCCACAAGAGGGTGAATACTTTTTTTACTTTTGCTCTTTAGGAACTTTCGCGTATAATCTGTAAAACACAGAAACAGATTGGTTAGGGAGCAGTAAAGGTATTCCAGTATTTTCTTCAGTATATTTTAAAGTAATACAAGTAATGTCTAAATACCTAATGAAATTAGTTAAAAAAAAAAAAACATTGTCTTGAGTAAAAGTAAAGGCTAAAATGTACGGGCTTTCTATTGACCAAAACAGGACTAGAATGTTTTTGAGTTCTCATTAAAAAAAAAAAATGCGACTAACGCCTTCACTAGTGAAAATGACTAAAATTTGACTGAAGACATTTTAATCTGAGGACTTGAGACTAAATTTAAAACAGCTGCCAAAATCAACACAGTCATAAAAGGGTAGCAGACATGAAGACATGTACATCTCTTTAATATGCTCGCAATCTGACAATGACCTTGGCAGAGGCATGCAGTATTACACACAGGCTGTGTGTAACTTTTTGAATCCATGTCTCTTTGTTAATGGTGTTTTGGGAAGTTGGAGGCAGTTTTTTTAGCCATAAGTCAGCAGCTGCATATCTAGGGTTTCCACAATGTTTGTTGCTTTTTATAAACTACACATCAGCCCTGCAAAGCACAGTTGTACCACCACGTTTTTATCATACATGAGTGTCATTCGTCACATGAACCTTTTTGTTATTGAGTTGAGAGGCAAAAAGAAAAACAGTGAAGTCACACACACAGGCTCTAAATTGCACCGTTATTTGGTTCAAAGTTGAAGCACAAAGGCAGAGGGATGGTTCCCCTTCATTACGACACTGCAGCAGAATCTCAATGTTTAGTTTGATTGCTGCACTCCCTGCCCTGCAGAGTGCTCTCCTTTGTTGTCGAGGAGACTAGAGACTTGGAGACTAGACGGCAAATGTACATATTCTGCATTCTCACAATAATCCACTCCATGTGAGTTGTGTGATTGGATTGACCTTGTGACCTTTCCTCCAATGCTACCCTCGGGGAAACTTTGAGCTCCATTTTTAGTCAAACTCAAAGAAAAGGTCAAAGTTGGCGTGCTCTAAATTCTCTTCCTTCAGTTCTGTATCAGAGATGCTGTGGGCCACTTTGGAGGATTTATCTTGTCATAGATCACCATTACTAATGGAGAGTAAAGTAAACATGCCTGAGGTGTGTCTCATGTTCGAGGTGATTAAAGGTCATGTTTTGTTTTGTTTTTTTGACTGCAGGTGGTTCATAAGGAGAGGGTCACCTTAGAGTCCCAGCTGGAGCTGCTGCGGCCTCTGGCCTCCACGTGACTGATCCTGAAGTCTGGTCAGAGTCAGCTTACCTGGGAATACATCAATGTCTTTGTACAACATGAATGTTTGAGATGAGTTACAGACTGCTGTTGTCTTTTGAAATGAAAACATGGAACAGAAATGTAGTAGAGTGCACACAGATGCATCTCCAGATGTTCCTCTTTGTTAATTTTGATGATATTTTTCAGTATCAAACCATGACTTATTTTTTAACTACTGTATCAAATGCACATGTAAAATATTCTGTTATTCATTTATTTCTCTGTCATTCACTGTTAGTTTGTCTCATGAATCTCATTTTACATACAGAACATTTAAAGTCCAGTTCAGACCAAAGATTGGCTAGGCAACAAGATCATGTGAACTGATCTGTTGCAGCTCAGATCAGGCCAGCTGATGGTGCACATCATTTGTTTCAATAGCCAATCAGCACCTCAGAGCCTAGTCCCTTAAATGGAGTACTTCACAGCTATGCTGCAGGTTTATGTTTATCAGAGGTAATGACTCACCTGTCACCAAGAAGTGCAGTGTTATCACTAGCGGTTCCTCTGCTTTTTGGAGGCAACATCAACCCACTGACAGCAAAGTCTAGATCTTGTTGTTTTTTATGCACTTCAATTTAGCAAATACCTTAATATCTGAGATATAAGCTGCTTGGTATATTAACCACATTCTGTTTTTTTAGTCTCCTGGAGGGCTAGAAGCTTTAAACTGCAATTTCTACTTCATTCATGCATTTCTGTGCAGCTTCATTGCTCTTTTAGCACCGTCTGTTCCACTGTATAGAGTTTGCACATGCTTTCATGATATGATAGTTGACCTCTCAGCAGTGATTATTGTTAGAAAGACTCAGAGTCCAGGAGTCCCTCTGCCTTCCATTTGGCACTTAACTGGGGAGTATACTCATTCTCCAGAAAGTTTTATATACCAAATTGCATATTCTTTGTTTTCTTTTAATGCAAGATCCTGTCCGAACAAAGAGGAAAAGCGGTCAAAAAGTGGCGCCAGCCTTTGCCAGAACTGGAGCCCATTTCTTTATTAAATAAAGACCAAAGAGCCACACTGAAAGCTTTCCATAGGAGAAAAGATGTTTTCCCTCTTCTCCAACCAGCCTCAGCATGGGTTTGATCATTTCAGGTTGGTTGAGTTGTACTATAAGCTGGTCTATAAAGTGGCTGCTACCGCTGTAGCAGTTAGCTCAAATATAGCTGTAGAAAAGCCACTGTTTTATCAGAATTTCTCTACATTTATAAAAATAAGAACAAAGAGTCACACTGAAAGCTTCTCTTGGCAGAGCCGGGAATGCGTACCACCTCCTTTTGCTTTGTCACTGTGATTGGCCCGTAATGAATCTTTCAGAGAATTTTTTTTAAAGACCCGCCCTTCCCAAACACTTTCAATCGGAGCTTTCCCAGATGAATGTGATTGAAACAGTTGTCTGGTGTGTTGGGTTAATATGAACCACAGTGGACTTTTTACATTAAAATGGGTGCACCTTATATCCAGATTTTATGGTAATTTTCGCTGTTTTCTTCCATATTGTATGCTAAAGATTACACGCAGCCACAGTCAGGCATGAAAAGTAGAAACCAGAGAACATAGAGTTATTACTCTGAAAAGTTGCATTAACTCCACCAGTTGCAGTGGTGTGAAGGTCTAGAAAGTCACAAAGTGGCCTGTTCTAAGCAGTTGCACATCTTGTTAATCTTTGGTCTAAACTGGGCTAAAAAGTCTGTGCTCATATTTCCATTACTCCTTGTGTGTTTGTATTCTGACTCTGGTGAAAACTAAAGAACTCAGTTTTGGTCTGCTCTGTACACAGAGCATTTCATGAGCATCCCCGTGTGGTCTATAGTGATTGACGGTGCTACAGTCTCTGAATCTGTTTACTTTTTGCACTTCAAGTCTTAAAAAAATGCACGTTTACGAGGCTGAACGGAATATTTTTAAAATAGTCGGGTTTAATTCAGTTCCAGATTTGCAGGCTTCACATAAAATTTGATTGTGATTAAAAGAATGATCTGATGAATGTTGACACTGGATTTCTATAAAATAACTTGAATGTTTTCTCTTTCTTTAAATGAAATACTGTCTGTACATTTTTATGTCTGTATGTTTCTGCTCTGCATCAATGCTGTTAAAATTTTGCAAATGTCCAAGTTGGAAAAGGGTTTACAGAAATGAAATTGAGCACAAAATTCACCCACTTTTTTTTTGCAAGATTTAATTCAAACAGCTCATGTTTTGATAGTATCCCTGCAGAGAAAAGGTGTTTAATGAAGGCATGCTTTATACTGCATGTTGCAAGTATTGGACTGTAAAATGAACGTAAAAAATGCACAACTGATCTTTGGGCTGAAGACAAGAATCAAACTAATCAATAAAGTTGTTTATTTTTAATGTTTCCTATTATTTTAATCCTCCCATATGTAGCCGGTCAGGTCTTACTTTGTTCTGCTACCAGGTTTTGACCTCTGTGTTGTGTTGTGGTGAGGAACGAGGAGGCAGGGCAGAAGCTTTCACGACTGCTGGAGCCATTATTCCACGCAAAACACAATGGTTTAAGTCCAATCTATTCAATTGGAGGCTCTGGGGCCGAAACAGGCTCCTGAGGTCATTTCTAGTGGCCTTTAAAGGGGACTACTTAGAGGATTATTTTTTTAATAAAATAATGTATGTTTAATTTATTTGTATGATAATCTGTCACGTGGACCCCAGGAAGACCAGCTATGCACTCAAATGGTCCAGCAAAGCACATCAGTGTGCCTTGAGAATTTGTACAAACCGTACATTATTACTAACCTTGCAAAGCAGATGGATTCTCCCGTTTCCTTGTTTCTCACTGGCGAATCCATCTTGCAAAGCTCTCACCTGAACCGTTTGGGCCCGGTTAGAAAGTGACAGGACCAATCAGTGATGAGGGGCAATACTTTCAGGCACGGCGGAGTCGTGATGTAAGCAAGCAGCAAGAAGAGGCCGGTGCAGTTATGGTGGAAGAGATTAGTGTGGATGCTGCTAAAGCGCCAGTTTTATCAGAACTTGAAGAAATTTCTTTGTTAAAAGAAGAACAAAGAACAGCATTGAGTTGTTTTCTTTTCAAAACGACAAAAGTCGTGTACTGACATGTCTACAGTCCACATTGGTTTGCGTTATGCTGCTCTCTATGGCGTTTACTCCTTCAGTAGCGATTTTTTTTTTTCCCAAAGGCTCTGCTCTTTGCCAAATGTTCTCTGTCAGAGATTTTCCAGATGGATGTGTGAAACGAATCCATCTGGCGTGTCAGGTTGCATTATTACTACAACTTAATGAAAAGTACTCTGACCAGGCCTGCCCACATAAGTGACTGGGTCCCTGAAAAACCCATGAATGGGCCCTTCAGTCTGGATTTATTGATTATATCAATGTATGTGTGTTGGATCGGTAGCATTTGTGCTTGCTGGCTAACAATTACCTCTTGTTTGAGCTAAAACGTGAGGCAAGCTATTGTTGGGTTCGGATAATGAAATTAATTATTTGCACTATTTTAAACTATTTACTGCCAATTTTAGCCAATTCCTTTTAACTTTTTACCTATTTTGCTCCCTTTAGCCATTTTTGACACTTTTAAGAATTTTTTTGTCCTTTTCCCCCACTTTTTCACCATTTCTGGCCCATTTTCGCCTCTTCTCTTCGCCACTTTTGACCCATTTACCCATTCCCCTTGTTTTTTACCCTAATCTTCAATTTTTAACAAAAATTGCCACTCTTTGCCCAATTTGCCACTTAAAAATTACTTTAAACCCATTTTTATCATTATTAAATCACTTCCACACCCATTTTTGCCACTGTTTGCCCACTTTTTGACCAATTTTGCCACAATTTACACCGATTTCTTGTCTCTTTTCACAATTATTCAGTTCTTCTTACATCTGGCCTAGCTATGAAGTCAACATTACTTTCCTAATCATTTAGTTCAGCGTACCCATCCACATTTTTAACATTATCACTAAAAAGGTAATTTTATTTAAAGAGGATTTCATTTTTAGGAAAGCTTAACAATTTACCATAGAAGTGTATCTATTATCTTATTCCTGTCTGACACATGCGCCATTTTCCACTTTCACATCACACCAACACATTTTGGCACCTACTGACATGGCCTTGTGCCTCCACAGGTTCTCTTCTACTTTAGAGCTCTCTTTTAATGTAGTATAACAAAAATCAGATGCAAAGCCTGTGTGCTTACTCTGCCTTAAGTGCATATTGGCGTGCAAGGAATACAACTGGAGAAGGCATTTCAAGACAACTAATGCTAACTTTGACACCAGTTGGCTCTGGTTTTGGCTGCATGTAGATCTTGGTGTGGATGTCATGTTATTAGCAGTGACATAGCACCCTTTTTGCTTGTACAGCACAAGAGAGAGCTACACCTGCATCACTACTAGGGGCATGGATTTTAGCTGAAAAGGAAAAGCCATGTCTAACTGCAAACACTGTTGAGGTGTAAATTCTTGAGAGTGTGTTATTTCATCAGTTCAAGACGCTGTTGTAAATGAGATGATCCAAAACCATTCATTTGATTGACTGAAGCTGTGTTTCAAATGTATGTCATCCACTGTCTTTCAGGCGCTTCATTTGGGAACCTGACTCAGGAACTGGCCCTGCTTTAAGAACAGCGACTCGTTTCTTTGCTTCATCTCTTCTCTCCTATAATTGGGGTTGTTTTCTCCATCTCTGCTGCAGAGAGTTGAGTGGAACCTCAATCTTTTTGCGAAATTAAAAAAAAAAAAAAAAGAAATATTACATTACAAATGATAAAAATTACTTGTAAATTTCTGGATTATCACTTTCATTTACACTTTGCAAGCATTTTCATCACTTACTATTGTTAATTTGCATGCATTTAGATGCTTATTGATTCAAATAACAAAAATTTTCATTACCTTAATTTTTATCACTTTTTGTAACTTCCATCCTAAAGGCCTCTTTTATTAAATGATAAATAAAATTTTTTAGCTGTAAATGATAAATTACAAACAATCAAAATGACAGAATATGCTACTATTTTCATCAAATTCAACAATTTGTATCAAATCAACGTCAAATTAATCAAAGCATAATTATCACTTCATTTGGAATTCAAATGCATTTTTATCACTTCATTAACCGCTTAAAGTCCGTTGTATCATTTTATACACTTTTATGAGACCTCTAGCTAATCAACAGGGTTAATCAATTACCTAAAAACAATAAGAAAATGATAAAAATGCAGTTCAGTAGATTATCAGTTGCCAAAAACGTCTGAAGCAGGGGTGTCACACTCAAGGCCCAGGGGACCAATTACACTAGGCACGCATGATAATATCATATTTTTATTATAGGCCCACTAGAATGAATAATAAAAACGTAAACTTCAGCTTTGATTTATAATATCCTTACGTAATAATTTTGATTAAGAATAAAATAAATAAGATTAAAAAGTCAGGATGTAAAAAGAAAATAAATTTGTGTTTTCATATTTTCAATTTTGTATATCACAATTATGAATCTCATGATTTTGACTTTTCATCTCCTATTTTGACGTTCAAGCTTCACAATTTTAAATTTTAGGTCAGTTTTGACCTTTTTAACTCCTAACTTTGACTTTTAATCCCATATTTTGACACTGTAGACTCAATTCAAAATTTTGCCACATTTTTTTGCTTTTTAAAAACGAATTTTAAGTCATATTTTGATGTCTGAAACATGATTGCAAATTTCTGTTTCAGACATTTGCCTTTAAAAATCAGTTATCACGATGTTAAATCTCATTTTTACCTTTTAAACTGCTGAATTTGATTTTTTTTATCTCAGATTTTGAGCTTAAAACTTTTTATTTTGACTTTTTAAAACTCAAAACCTTTTTTCTTTAGAAATAAGTTGTTTTTCCATAATTCACTGCTGATAAAAAATGAGGTTGGCAGTTCATAGTAAAATGTTGACCCTGTTAGGCCCTCAGCTTAGACCTAAATAATCCGGCCCCTGTTGTGACTGAGTTTGACAGACCTGGTCTAAGGTATCAAATGTGATACCAAAAAATATGTGTATGTGAAGTTTTATGGCATTTCTTTCTGGTAGAAGGTTAGATAAACATTTTCGTTCCAAAAAATTTAAATTTTCTTGTTATTATTTGTGTTATCAGGCTTTAAGGGGTTAATCAATTCACCTGTTTTTTTTATCACCTCCACTTTTATCTTCTTTTTTTAAACTTCCCCGTTAAAAAAATCTGTGCCTTTGGGTTTGAATTTCAAAATAAATGGTAAAGAGGATGAGTTGTTTTCAGAATCTTTGGAATTTTTTTTTTTAACGTGACCTTTTTTAAAACACAAAAGACAGACCTTAACATGAAGATTAAGAAGAAATAGTCTTCATTCTTCATATTTCTTCCATTTTCAGCCACATGCGCTAACATTAAAGCATGAATGCATGAACAGAAATTTTCAAAGTTATCCCAACACTGACAGGAGTGTAAAAAGATCAAACGGTCTGCAGTCGGCACCCTCCGACTCCCACGAAGCAGCTGTGCTTTCTCCGTCACAGACATAACAACACGGGGTCAGGCAGATCACGGCTGATGGCTTTATTCCCAGACCTGCGCCACTGTCGTCCAAAAATATCCGCTGACACACTTGGCTCCTCTTTACACACCTCACGCCCATTTCTCATTCATGTTGACTTCAAATCCAAGTAGCAGCTCTAATCACAGTCAGAAGCTCTGATAATCAGCCAGAAATGTTTTTCAGAATTACTAACATGTTTTTCAGCTTATTTTTAGTCCTGCTAGCAGCCCTGGAGACGGCAGTGTCTCCTCTCCAACACTTGGGTCCAAAAGAGAAATAGATATCTGAACTACAGACGTGAAATTCTCTGTCATGTCATACTGACCCACTGCTGTGTCCCATTTTTTAGATAACTGGCTTTTTATTATTGTTACAGCACAACAGGATGGCTACTTTAACTACTGTGGCTTTACCTCATTAAAGTTGTATCCTCCCAGAAGGTTTTCTTTTCTTTTTGAAGACATTTCAAAAATGTTGGAACAACTGGGCCATGTCTGTAATGTGTGTAGGACACATATGGGCAAACTACGGACCATGTTCCTGCACACACAGAGGTCCACAGGTAGAGCTTATCCCATGTGAATCTGCATCTCTGTAATTTGAGGTTGGTAATTATGTGTTTTTGATTATTCACCTGCTGATGAGGATCTTTCAAAAAGGTGCACTGATGGAAATTAACAATTGCAGCAGGCCAAGCCCTAGTTCATTCTAGGGCTTGGCCTGCTGCAATTTTCAATTCGCAGAAGTTGCAATATTCCTTTAACTTGAAATGTGTCAAAATACCAGTTTAATAAACAAGCTTTTTGCAGCAGCAGAGATTTTATGCACATTATGCAAACATTCAAGTGTCAATTTTTTTCTAATGGTTTACAAAAAATCTTCCTTTTTGTGTTTTATGTATGTTTTTCTTAATCAAAATGAGTGACATAAAAATGATAATGCCCTTAAACAAAGCAAATGACATCACATTTGCAATACGAAAAAAAATAGTCAGCTCATTCTATCTAAAACTGATGAAGCCTAGCGTTACTTCATGAAAGTCATATCCCAGCTGTGATCAGCTAGTAGCCAGCCTTCTTTTATAGCTTAAAGCTTGCAGCACCCTCATACTCACATTCATGCTTCTATGGATTAAATGCTTTGGAAATAATTTCATTGTTTTCAATACACATGACCTTATTGATGGAATTATTCATTGCTTGAATTTGTTGAAAAATGGGGTGCAGGTGGCCGAGTGGCTAAGGCGCGCCCCACGTACACGGACGGCCCGGGCTCGAATCCGGCCTGAGGCCCCCCACCGCATGTCTCTCCCCTGTTCTCGTCCCTGTTTCCGACTCTATCCACTATCCTCCTCTATCAAATAAAGGCACAAAAATGCCCAAAATAAACCTTTAAAAAAGAAAAAAAAAGAATTTGTTGAAAAATACATAAGATCAACCCAACAATGATCGTATATTAAATCGCAATCACAGTATTTGGGAAAAAATTTAATTATTTTTGCAAATCGTTCAGCCCTAGTTCATACTGTACATGTGGGTTTGGGAGGAAATGAAATTGTCCTTATTTGGAGGGTTGAAAATATAGCCACCCTATTTCAGGTCAGTAGTTTTGGATGGTGTGTTGCCATGCAAGGACCTTCAAAATTGTCAAAATGCCAAGAGAAAGAGGAGAGAAAAAGCAGGAAGCTGGCTAATTTTTTCCAGTTTCAAAATCTGACCTGAGCCAGGCCTAAAAGACAAGCCAGAAGATTTCTGCTTTAAAGGGATACTTCAACATTTTGGCAAATTCGCCCATTGCCATAATCCCTATAGTCTTAGTAATAGGTTCGTTACTTACAGTTGTCGGTGCAAGCTATTTTTAGATCGGCGTTGTCGAGTTCGGACCTGCTGTGCCAACTCAATGTAAGCAGACAGTATTCTGGCTTTCCCTCATCAAACTCATCAAATACGCAATCCAACAACTCCAAAACGCTCTCGTGGACCAGTTGTGACCTGCACATTCACCACGCTATGAAATAATCATGGAACATTACAAGACGGAGATGTTTTAAAGCTAAATGTAAAGCCGGAACTACACTCCAGACATGGCTGCTGCACTGTGTCACTCCACCCAGCGGTTTACTCAAGAAATAGTTCCGAGTATTTGCTTCATGTGTCGTAACGTTGCATAATTATACGTTATCATTTCATAGCGTGGTGAATGTGCAGGTCACAACTTGTCCACGAGAGCGCTTTGGAGTTGTTGGATTGTGTATTTGATGAGGGAAAACCGGAATACCGTTTGCTTACGTTGAGTTAGCACAGCAGGACCGAACTCAACAACACCGATCTAAAAATAGCTTGCACCGACAACTAAAGGTAATGAACCTATTACTAAGACTATAGGAATTATGGCAATGGGTGAATTTGCCAAAATGTTGCAGTATCCCTTTAAGTATTGCTGATTAGACCCATATGCATTGAAATGATTAATTTGCCTTTTGCAAGGAAAACATTCATGGGGCTTTTCAGGGGCCAATAATGTTAAGAAAATGCCATTAAGGTTACAAATGCATGGAGAAACATCATATATTGCTTGTTTTTCAAGTGAAGTCGCCTCTGCTGACCCTCTGAAGGCGGCACATGTTTAGTGATGCTACAACGGCTTCACAATGAACCCAGGAAGCTAAAATTTTTCTTAATACAATCTTTGAATCAGACTAACAGAGCTACTCACATCTGCTCGGTGTTTCTTTTACAGTGTGCATTGCTGATACATATTAAGCCTCTTAGTTTCTGGTAAATTTCAGTGTATAACTCATTTTTATGATGTGAACAATTCTCTAAACCTGGACTGAGCCTGGCAGAGGAGGAATATGAGTGAATGAGCCACGCTGGATGAGGGGAAATTTTGGATCATTTCTACAAAGAGCAAAATGAAACAGATTCTCAAATCCAGAGAAAACTTTATAGGGTCGTTTTTGAGCCTTTGTTGCAGCATTCAGAAAAATTTAGTAACTCCCACATTAACGAGCTGCTGAGTTCAGCCTGAGATGCCAACGACTACACGGCGCTCTGAGCGTCTGCGCCATAACTGATATTTGGCACAGGCCTGCATGTCAGCACCTGCTGGTATCTCCTCTCATCCTGCAGCTTTTATTTCATGTGCGTCCGTGTTTGTTTTCATTCAATCAGACAGCTCAGACTCAGACCGTAAATACCACTTTAAAATGTTTGCTTTGCATTTAGAGATGGCAGCTGCACGTGATGAGGAACCTATAAGTGTCAGCCATGAGCTGCCGTTAAGTATACGCCTGTTTGAATAATGAACCTGCAGCTATGTCAGCTCATTATAATCCACAGGGTTATGGCTATTATTGGATCATCTAGCTGGAGACAGAGGTGCTGAGGGATTTTACATGCAGAGTGACCAAAATACTGCCAGAGAATTTAACCTCCACGTGTCTGATGAAGTGCATCAATGAGCACATCTTCATAAAACAGAGCTGATCCGATAAAACTGAATCAACAAAGTCAGTTTGTGTTTATTTTTCTGCTGTGATGTCTGCATTACAAAATAGTGACAAAAACACGGATGCTTTCTGGGTAAAAAATAAAATGTTTCAAATGTTTTCAATAGTGTGTAAACGGTATGACAACATCTAATTTTAGACATGTTTTCAGCACTTACTATTTTATTTGCATATTCCTCTACTTTTGTGAAGCTTAGACTTCGGTAAACCTAATGCAAGCACCAAAACAATTCATCCACATGAGTGAAGGTGTGTTTTCACAAGAGTACCTGGATGCAGCCGAGGACCTCCACCGGAAGTTGGAATATCACTGCCATATCTCGTCGACTAATACCGAAAGTCACTTGAACTGAACGTCTTCTTCGTTGTTTTCTCCGTGTGTCGCCGCCATATTAATATAGACAAGTCCTCCTCATAAGGAAATACAAGCAGATGAAAAATATGCAAGATTTCAGGGTAACAAGCACAGTGATAAAATTACATTAATTCTAATGATCCAAATTCACGTATCATTGAGCACATACATAATACGCGACGGGAGATTAACCCAAGAACAATCACATATTAAATAGCAATATTTGGGGGAAAAAAAAATCGCATTTTGATTATTTTTGCA
The DNA here is from genome assembly GCF_018320785.1 of Cheilinus undulatus. Taxonomy (NCBI): domain Eukaryota; kingdom Metazoa; phylum Chordata; class Actinopteri; order Labriformes; family Labridae; genus Cheilinus; species Cheilinus undulatus. The sequence goes on along the minus strand of NC_054871.1, from coordinate 46,521,897 downwards.
AATTATTCAGCCCTAATGCACTGTTAACCTCTGAGGATCATTGTGTAAAGCAGGGGTCCTCAAATAGTGAGGCAGTTCTAGGGAATGTGCAAAACCATAAATTATCATTCATGTATGAACTGTTAGGTTGCTGTGATATTTTAAAGAGATAATTTTGTACGGATCTGGGAATGGTGTGCATTGTGATTTTGTCTTGATCTGAGGTGTGCCTTGAGGAAAGTAAGGTTGACCCCACTGGTCAAAAGAGCTGCTTTGTAAACCAGCCTCACATGGGCACCTGAGGAACCGTAGTTTTTTGTTTTGGCTTCCTCTCTGGAGGTTTCTGCCTGACGTAAATACAACATATGTGCCATACAGCGACCGGTGTCCCCCTAAAGTGGCTTAAAGTTAAAGCTGACCCTTCTGACAACAAAGATTAGCCGCTTTTGTCTGTTTAAGTTCGCCCTTTTGTAGCGGCTCCATGACTCAAAGATGACGCCATACGCCGTTCCTCTCGTGCCTCCTTTGTTCACGGTTAGTGTTTGCAAAGGTTGCACTTCTGCTGTGGACTTTAGTTAGGCCACAGGAAGAGCGTTTAGGCTGTCACCTCTGCTGATTCTGGCCCTGTCAGCTGCTGGGATTTAACTAAACACTCGTTCAGCAAATGTGAATGAAGCTGTGCCCATGCCGGCTGTCAGGACAGCACGCAGAGGGCGGAGAGAAGATCACAGGGAAATAATCAAGTTTAGCATGAAAGCTGTGAAAGTTTCATCACAAATTAAGAAGAAATGGTTATTAAGGATTCAAAAAGTGATGTAGTTGTGACACTATTATAGTCAAACTTGGGCAGAAATGTGCTGCTGCTTTGACGTGCATGGGCTGCTATCAGAGCGACCTGGGCTTCATTACACCCCAGCAGGACCACAGACTGACTGATGCAGTCATTCATGCAAAAGGAGCTCCAACCAAGTACTGAGTGCAAAAATAAGCATCATTTTCCAGATCATTTTTCCTTCTTTATATGTTTTTCTACTACTGCTGTGTGATATTTTGAGACGGTGGGTTTTTCTTTTTTTTTTTTTTTTTTTTTTGAGCTGTCATCATAATAAAACAAAAAAGTCTTAAAATATATCAGTTTTTATAAGATGTGTCTCGAATATATGGAAGTTTCACTTCTTGAATTAAATCCCAGGAGAAAATACAAGTGTGAAGTTTCAGAAATAGATAATAAAGGTGCTGAGTAAAGGACAAATGTGAAGAAAAGATAACAGCGGAAATATAAGAAGATGATGCTTCAGAAGAAGAACTGAGGAAGAGAGAGAGGAAAGCAGGAAAGGACAGAAGTCAGGGAAAGACGGAGAGAAAATGTGTGATGAGAGCAGAAGAGGAGAATTATTACAGAAGAAGTCTGGACTGTAGACTGTGCAGGTTTGAGGATTCATGAAACATGAAGAATGCAAAAGTAAAAAGAAAAACAGAGGAAGGAGAGAAAAGGGAGCTCTTCGAGCTCACATCCCTTTATAAATCACTTGGTAACGTTTGAACCGTAGGTCATAGACCCTTCATTTTTGTTGTTGTTGTTTTTTTATCTGAAAGCTCTCCGTTGTGCCTTTCTGATTATGTTCTGCTGCTCTCTGTAGCAGCTCTTACAGAAAATTTTCTAGTGAGTCCTGATCTTTGCTGACTTTCCAGGGTCTCTGAGGACGGCGTTGTTGTAAATAACAAGAAGTGACACCGTTAATATAAACGTGAATAACTTTTGAACCATAAGTCATAGAAACGTACTCTTTTTTTTCCTCTGAAAGCTGACTTTCTTGTGCCGTTCTAGTGAGCTCTGAACTTCGGTGACTTTTCGGGGTCTTTACAGATTGAATCTGCATTGTTAGATTCGATAATAATTGTATTTTTATCCTTTTTTAATCCATTTTCGATCACTTCCTTCAGTGTTTTGCCCAGGTCATTGTCATGTTGTTTACCGCAGTGCATTGTGGGAGTTGCAGTCGACTAGTTGCGTCTCTACTACTTTGAGGAATGGCCAAAAGAATCTAACTGCAAAAAAAGCACATGGACTTTTCTTTGTATTTATGTAGATATTTTGAAAACCATTTGTTTGGAATCTTTTTTTCACTGTTGTGTCTGCAACAGATGGAGAACAAGTCTGTGCAAAGTCACTGATGTTTTCTGTGTTGTAAATAAAAATCCCTGCGTTTCAAATTCCGATTTGTTTTTTTCTTTTGTCTTTAGAGTCCAATAACTTTTTCAAAATTCAAGTGACATTACTGTATTAGATATATTCTTAAAGCCCAGGTTGTCCTGAAAAAACACATGTATAGAGCTTGACTGTGCACCACAGGGTCGATGTTTAACAAGCTTTTTAAGACAAAAAGTCCAGAGGAGACACGATGGCATGAGATGTGTTGACTCTGTTGACTGAAGATCTTTGTTTATGAAAACAGCAGAGGCGACTTGCTAGGATATGAGGCATGGCTATTACAAAAACAAGACTACAGGTATATTGGAGAAGAAAGACATTTTTCAGTGTCTTTCTCCATCTTCACCAACACACCGCTGCATCCAGGTCTTCACTGATCAAACCAGTGCAGTGGGTCTTCTTCTGTCCGAGAACCTCTCAGGTTCTTTTCTTAACTTCTGACTCAAAACTTTGAGCACAGATTTGATCTGAAAAAGGAAAAAGCCACACAGTGCTAACCTTGCAAAGCAGATGGATACGCCCATTTCCTTGTTTTTCACAGGCGAATCCATCTTGCAACGCTCTCATCTGAACCGTTTGGGCCTGGTTAGAAAGTGACAGGACCAATCAGCGACGAGGGGCAGTACTTTCAGGCGCAGCAGAGTCATGATGTAAACAAACAGCAGCAAGAGCTGGTGCAGTTATGGAGGAAGAGATTAGCGTGGATGCTGCTAAAGCGCCAGTTTTATCAGAACTTGACAACATTTCTTTGTGAAAAGAAGAACAAAGAACAGCAGTGAGTTGTTTTTTTTTTTTTTTTTCAAAAACGACAAAAATCGAGTACTGACATCTCTATAGTCGCCATGTTTCGTGTTATTAATGTTAAAGTAATGTCACAGCAACACCCTTGCAAACGTCGGCTGCTTTCTCAACTATCCAACGCTTCACGTCTTCAACAGAAATCAGCTTCATACACTACACAACAAAAACTTACACACACTTACACAGAGCAACTGCCAACAAGTGCCTCTACTCACCTGCAGTGCTTCGTCAAATATATGCAAACGAGCACATTTTCATTAAAGAGCGCATAATTTGCATATTTGCAGGTTACCTAAGGTAAGAAGTAGATTAATAACTAGTTACAGAAGAGAATGAACTGTTCTAAGGCTTCGTATTCACAAAACTTAAACATTGATTTAGTTTCACATCCATCGTGGACAGAAGATCAGGCTGATGTGAGCCTTAAGGCTCTGCTGCCTAAAATCAGGTCCAGATAAACAGACTAGGAAACAGTTTGGATCTCTGGCGAGTCCAGATTTTCTGATTTAAGCAGATACTAGTCCGTGTTCCTCCCGTCTTTGCTGCTCCACACAGAGCAGACTTCCGGGAATCACGCCAAGTCGATCTCGGCACTCGCATGTCACTCAACCAATGGGCGCACAGTTCAACCCAAGACACACTTAGGACCGCCCCCTCATTTGAATAACATTTCCTGCTGCATTTCACGCTGACAGTGTCTGCCGCATGAAATGAATAAATGTGAGAGCAGAGCACGTCTATTTATTTATTGATGTTTAATTCTTTTTATATTTTTGTATTTATTTCCACTTTTATTTATCTATTTATATTTAATTTTGAGTCTTATTTTATTTTTTGTGTTTATTTTTACTTTTATTCATTAACATATATTTTTTTATTTTTGTATTATTTCCATTTTTTTGTATTCAATTTTTTCATTCAATTTTTATTTTTGTTTTCAATTTAATTTAGTTTATTTATGTATATATGTTTTTATTTTTGTATTTATTTCAATTTATATTTTTGTATTTTCTTTTTTATTTTTGTTTTCATTTTTACTTTTATTTATTTATGTATATATATTTATTTTTGTATTTATTTTTACTTTTATTTATGTATATATATAGTTATTTTATGCTTTTTTTGTATCTATTTCCATTTATATTTTTTGTATTTAATTTTTAATCTTATTGTTTATTTTTGTTTTCATTTTTACTTTTATTTATTTATTCATTTATTTATTTATTTGTTTGTTTTGAATTTTGGCAGGTTTGGTCTTCCATACATAGGGGGCATTCACTCATGGATAATGTAGTTTTTTTGTAGTTTTGAAACAGAATGAAACTGAGAAAAGGAAACAAAGTCAGGCTCAGTTAAGTGGATAAACTTTGGAAGATTGGTTTACATTTCAGAAATGATTCTTGTTTAGGAAAAAAAAGCAGAGTGTCCTGTATGTTTAACAAAAGAAACTGACAACATTAGATTTACTTATGTCCAGCTACAAACTTGGATTTTTATTGTTGATATCGAAGATTAAATGAGGTTAAGTTTACTTTTGCCCAGATTGATTTTCCTCAGTGTATTTCATTTGAGCTGGTTTTATTCTGTTGTCTAAATGTGTATTTAACTGAGTTCTGATGTCTTATATGAAGCACCTTCAAATGTCTTGCTGCTAAAAGGTGCTTTATAATCAAGCATAGGATTGATCAGCTTTTACCCAGAGGTCAGTGAACTCATCACAGCAGCTCAGCATGGATCCTCCTGATCCAGCCTCTCTCTGCTCCTCTCCGTGTTTTCCCTCCTCCTATTTTTAAAAAGCTGCTCTATAGTGTGGAGCAGAAAACACACACAGGGCGCAGATGAGCCGGCGCAGCGGCCAGGAGCGCACAGTCCTCCTTCAGTCCTGCTCCAGTCCTCTAACTGATGAAAGGATGGGGGTCCACACCAGCAGATAAGCCCACCACAACTGGATCAGTCTCCTGAGGGGAGGGGAAGAAGCGCTTTCACTCACTTTGGCTCACTTTTCTTGGATTTATCCCGGATTTACTCCCAACATGCCGTTCGCCAAACGGCTGGTGGAGCCCCAGCTACTGTGCAGGTATCCGATCCCGAACGAGGAGGGTCTTCTTTACGAGGACCTGGTCACCATCAGTCATGTGGCTCTATCCCGGACCCTGCGCCAGCTGTCGGACCTGGCCCGGCACGCGTGCTCCATTTTCACGGAGCTGGAGGACGAACTGACCCGCACCAACCAACGGGTCAGCGGGCTGCAGGGCAAGATCAGCGGGCTGCAGCTGACATGCTCCGAGCTGGACCCCAAACAGGAGGCAGTGCGTGAGTACAACATCTCTCTATCACCTTTATCATCATTATAAGTATTGAGAGGGGCTGAGTGTCCCGCGCGCTGCTCGAAAACAGCACGAGGAAAACACACGAGGAGGAGGAACCATCCTACTTTTCAACTTTTCACCCTTGGATCTCAGCTAGACATTCTGAATTTTACGACAAAGGAGCTGGAGAAGTTCACCTGAAGTTTTAAAGCGGTACAGAATTTACGGTGACGTGTGACGTAATTCTTAAAATGATAGAAAAGTGACTTTTACGCACCAGCAGAGCACAGACGCAGCCTCACGAGGACAAAAAGTGATACCTTTCATGGATCAAAGTTGTCATAAATTGTTATACAGGCTTATTTTAATCACTTGACAAAGTTTAACATGATATGACGTAACGATAATGACGCAGTCAGTGTTGTTTTTGCAATTTTGTTGTTGTTTTCATGCGTTCCCACGCTGAGGGGTGTGTGACAGCCAGTTAACACAGTTCCACACAGCAGCCTCTGTACTCGGCTGTTTCACTGCTCTGTTGTCATGCCAAGTAGGTTTGAAAACTAGGAAAGGTTTGCCTCCTTTTAGTGCAAAAAATACTCTTTGGAAGGAATAAAGAAGAAGGAAAGCAGGTATGAGAAAAAGAAAACACACTAGCATCCAGGGAAGTTGGAGCATTAAGCACAGTGGTGTTTTACTTTGAAAGGGCAGGGTGGTTTTGGTTTGTAAGGGCCAAGTTTGGAGAGAATGTGCAGTGTGAAGATCAAGTAGTTTGGCACGCTTGTTTGTAACTTTATGGTTAGATAAACTGAAGTTACAGGTGATTTTTTTTAGCTGTTTGTTTATCATCTTACTCTCTGAAGCAGTGGTTCTCAGCCTTGGGGATGTTAGGACCCCATTGGGGGTCGCAAGACACTTAGAGGGGGTCTCCAGATGCCTTAAAAAACTATGAATATTTTTTTATTTTCACTGTTGTCACTTAAACCAACTTTGCCAGCTAGTAACCCATTTTCATCACTCTTTCCCACCAATTTTGCCAACTTTAACACATTTTTGCTGCTTAAAACCCACGTTTTGTCAGTTTTAAACCCTTTCCGCCACTTTTTTCTGCCTGTTTTTGCCAATTCTAAACCAAATCTTGCCACTCTCTGCCTATCATTGGCTCTGTTGACACAATATTGCCACTATTATGTACTACACTATTATTAACGCCACATTTCACAGTTTTATTTTTCGCCACTTTAACCAATTTCCTGTTTCTGCCTCAGCTAACCATTTTATGCCAGTTATTTCAATTTTTCATTCCATCTCAACAAATTTCCACCTATTTTCGCCACTTTAACTCCGTTTCAGCCACTTTTTTAATCCCCTTTTACCACTTAATATGCCCCCAAATGTTAGTGAACCTTTATTCAGGATCACTGATTTGGATGGTTTTATTTAAATGGCAAAATTCAAACATGGAGATGATTCAAAGGACTTGGAATAAGAAAGTGATTCCCAAAGTAGGGGTCCATGGCCCAAGGTGGGGCCTGAAGCAATGATGGGGGGAGGCTCAGCAGGGCTAAATGAAACAGTCTGAGCTGTTTTACACTGCCAGTATCAGTTTTTCGACTCTTTAGTCTGTCAATTGATAAATATTTTCTTTGATAGGTGTTCCAAATATCAGCATTCACTTGTTCTTTAAAAGCATCTTCTACTTCATGCACACAGTATTTGCAGATAGCCGATGTCTGCCTACAGGGACGATGCTGGCTGTTGAACTGACTTTGCATCCCTAATCAGTATAAACCCAGCTCAAAAAGTAAGACAATCTGTGTTGGCTAGATTATTTCTTTGTTTTAAAAATGCTTTAGGCAATAAATCTTACACTACTGGAAAGCCTGTTTATTTCCCTTTTAAATGGTGCCACATTTGTAAGGAACATGCATTTGTAGGATGAGCAGCAGAGCTGAGTATGTGCTGAGTACAGCTTATTCTGCTGTTGATTTGTTTGGTGGATTGAATGATTGAAGTCTGAAGAAACAAGAAATGTTTGCAATTCAACAATTGATCCATTTCACAAACAGGAGCCTCAGTAGCATGTGGAAAAACCACACAGTGTCACCAGCCTGGTCACACACTGCTGTGGGATGACATCCCATTCTTCATCAAGCATTTGGTACAAATCCACCTTGGTCACTCAGAGACACCCAAGCTGATCCCACAAGTGTTCAATGAGGTTGAGGTCAGGACTGCTGGCAGGCCATTCCCTCCTCTCCGCTCCCAAATTCTGGAGGTAGTCTCTGATAGAACCCCGCTCTGTGAAGATATGGATTGTTGCTGGTTGCAGAATATCATCTTGGTATTTCTCTGCATTGAGATCGCCTCCAATGATGACAAGAATTTGCACAGTGTTCTCCATGTCTCCTCCATACTTTGGCCCCACAATCCAACTGCTCTAGGCACAATCTGGACTCATCCCGGACCATCACAGATACCAATCAGGCACCTGATTATCAGGACCTGGGATACCAGATGCTCAGTAGAGTCAACAGCAACAGCAGAATAAGCAGTTTGGCATCAGCAGAGAAGATTTAGCACACTTTTCATGGGTGCCACCCACATACTCAGCTTTGCTGTGGTGCCATTTAGACAGGCTTTCCAACAGTATAAGATTATTGCCAAGAAGCATTGTATACTATGTTTATTCTGACCATAAAAAAGCTCATGTTTGACCACAAGAACAGATCAGTTTGTCCCAACAGTTCACAATCTCTGCCCAATAATGATTTTTTTTTCTTGCAATCAGCTCTACGTGTGTGAAATGCCAGCATTAAACAGATACAACACTAAAACATCTAAAGTTTTAGGTCTGAACTATGTTAAAATATTGGTATCAGCATGCATGATTGTGCATTGCATCCTTACTTTGGACATTCTTATTGATGCTGCAACTGTTTGTCGATTGACAGTGCACTTTGGCATTGTGGGAAAGTAAGAGAGCATGGCACACACTCGAACTGCGCTCCCCTGCTGGCTCCACTGATCCTGTTTTCATGTCTGTTGCACTTCGGTTACACTGCCTCTGAAGTCAGCTTGGAGTGGTGACACTTTGTCTCCCCTTTTTGCTTCTGTAACATTCATAGTGAACGGGAAATATTAAGGGAGCTAAATATCACGACTTGGAACAGCACTGAAAATGGAGCCAAAAAGATGGTACACAGATGGTGGAGTGGTTTAAGGCGCGCCCCATGTACGAGGGCGGCCTGGGTTCAAATCTGGCCTGTGTCCCTTTGCTGCATGTCTATCTCCACTCTCTTGTCCCTGTTTCTGACTCTATCCACTCTCCTCTTCTATCTAATAAAGGCACAAAATAGAAATCGTGAAAAAAATGTGACACTGCATGCTCCAAAAGCTTGAGCTTTTCTGCTGATGCTGTGTACTAAAAAGTTAATTTCTACAAGCTAAGTACAGTTTGTCAGCTGTGGAAGTGTATGCAGAAGAGTCGCTGATGCTGAGTAATGAAAGTGTGTTTGATATCACTAGAAATGCACATAAGAATTCGAAGCAATAGCAGAAAGCTTGAGCCATAGAAAGCTTAAAAATCTTCCTTTAACGTTACATTTTTCTGGTTTCTTTATCCTTCTATGACCCAAATATCTCTCCGTTACTGACCAAATATAACATCTGAAGATGATTCACGTCCCACATTTTCAGGCTGTGCACTAAAACATTAATGGACATATTGATGGCTGCTCAGTCTTGCTTCATGTGTTGAACTTTGGCTGACCAGCTGTAAGAATTCATGACCCTGATAACACAGCATGAGGCCATCGCCTTGTCCTTTTTACCTCCTCCGTCCCCTCCCTCCCTCTGGCTGCCTCTATAGTGGGGAGGGGGTGATGTGATATTGATGTGTGTTTATGCATAAACCGTCTCTCCAGGAAGCACTTTAAGGAATCCTGATCACTCCTCTCTGCAGCTCGGACATACCCCACTGGATTTAGTCCGCTTTGGTTTCGATCAGCAAGTCGGTGCATGCTCCCCAGACCCTGCTTCCTGTGGGCTGAGTGGAGGGGTGGGGGGAGCGCCTGAGGAGGTGTTTATCTGCAGAAAACAGACCCTCTGATTTTAAACTTTGAGACGGCTGAGGAGATTTCTGCACTTACTCTTTTGTTTTGCCTGTCACTATCAGCTGACCGTTTGCAACATGCTTGTAAATCTCCTGAGTCATCATGCTCATATCTTGATTTTGTAAGTCAAAGGCGGTCTGAGAGGCTTTGAGCCTGATATAAAGAGGCTACATCACTTCAGATTTGCAAGTTCAAGCTTCTCTCTGAGCGGGGATGAGACACAGAGCGTTAATGTGTGATTATAAGTGACACTTTTGAGTTTATGGAAGTTTTCTTCTGACTGCAGCTCTCTATACCCGACTGGAGAGCATGCAAATTCACTGGACGAGCTCCATTTAGAAAGCCAACTCTCTGAATCAGGATAAAAAAGTTGTCTTCACTCACTGAAGCAACATTAAAGAGGTCATATAATTTAACTCATCCATGTCTTCAGGGTGGAATGATGAATATGGTGGCATGAAAAGATCAAACCCCAGACGACCTTGCGTGCTGTGTTATCAGATAAACCCCCTCTGTGCCTGGAAAGGCCTAATTACTCTTAATTGTGCTTTTCATATGAATGGTGTCAGGGCAGCCTTAAACAACAGAGCCCCCCCTTATCTGAATGACAATTAGTGTAAATGGAGCAGTTGAAAGCACTGGGGGGGTCAGCGGGGAAAGGACGGGATTTTTATGATGTGGCTGTGACTCTTCTGTCCTCTGGACGCCACAGCTGCAGACGCCATGTTGGATTCTGCAGAGTCAGATGTTGACCTGAGGGTGAGGTGTCATGGGAGACTGTGTGTAAGCTAAATGTTCAGTCAAACATCACCTAAAGTGATTTATATTTTTAAGAATTTTTGTTGAGAGATGTTCCAGGAACATTTCATCCTTCCTGATATTGAAACTGTGATTTTTCTGTAGACAAGCACAGATTTTTCAACCGGATACTGTGTTTTGAAATTTCTAGGTCCATTTGTTTTAGTGATAACAAGACCTCTGGTGGTCTGAGCTCAGTTGGTAAAGCAGGCACCTCTCATACAGATGCAAAATACTAAAAGCAATGATGGCCTGTTTGACTCCTGGCCTACAACCATTTGCTGCCCATTTTCCTCCTTCTCCTCCCTGTATTTACTATCTCTCAGCTGTCCGACCCAGAGGTGGAAAAGGACACAGCTATGGAACTCAAGTAAAAGCACAGAGACTCTGGTCAAAATTTACTAAGGTAAAAGTAAAAGCACTGGTCTATAAATCTACTCAAGTAGAGGAGCTGCATGGTAAAATCTGATCTTTCCTTATTGCAAGAACAACAAGAGAATCAACCAGGTTGTTCAGGTAAAGTCACACCTCTACAATAAAGTGAAATGCACAGTGTTAATGAAACTTATATAAAGTTAAATTTATCACTTTAAAATGTCTTTGTTGGTCCACACCACATACAGTTCAACTACACCTTTGAAAGTGTTAAATAATAGCATAGCAAAGCGGCGCACACTGATACGCTTTAAGTCCTTTAGGGGCGACTGAAATCACAGGCAGAAACACTCATCACACTTCACTCGTGGTGCACATGTGTTGAACAAGAAAAACAACAACAGTCTACTAGAAACATGAGCAAAAGAACCAAATTTCACTCAATATGGAGTTAAAATCACCTCAGAAATGTTTAAGGTTTGGAAATCAACACTACTTTAGCTGTTTTAGGATGTGATTGGAATCTTTCTGTATGTGCTACTGTGTAGAGGTGGAAAAAGTGCAAGTAATCAATTAAAAGTACAGCTACTCTGGTTAAAACTGACTTAAGTAGAAGTAAAAGTACAGATTTAAAAAATATAGCCAAAAAAGTTTCCCCAAAAAATGTGATTAATAGGGGTGTAACGGTACAGAAAAATTTCGGTTCGGTATGTACCTCTGTTTTGAAGTCACAGTTCGGTACGTTTTCGGTACAGTAATTGAAGCAGATAAATAAAACTTAATTTTAAATCTTTAAATTAAATTGTATTAAAATAAATAGGCTGAATTAATTACATTCAAATTATAAATAATGCTGCAACCTCCCTCCAAAAGTTCTTCAATGATTAAAAATATTAATAAATAAATACATTTTTGAATAACTGGGTTATTTTCATTGATATATTGACATATTTATACCCATTCTTTAAACACTAAAATTTCCCAGCTAACTTGAACACATCATCACACAACCGCAAGTTAGCTTGTGAAGTATGAAGATTAGCGTCTTTTTTGCTGATTTCAACACGGACTTCAGCACTGGACTACTTTTTTAACCAATGGGACCTACTACAGAGTTTGGAAGAACTTTTCACAGCCCATCTTGGAGGATAAAGAGGTTAGAGCCGTGTGAAATCTGGAGATAACTTTACCTATGACACGGCTGCAGAGTCCCTCTCTCACTCCTCCGAGGCTGATAGTTGAAGGTAAAGTTAATATGATTCACAGAGCCGGAGCACCATTGCTATATGGGTGATTTAAATGAAGCCGGCGGCTCTTTTAACTCCGTTCGCGCCATCACTCTTCTTTGTTTGTTTTTGTAACTGCTCCATCTTCTGTATTGACGGTTGCTGGCAGCTTTTAGGCTCATTGCCGCCGCCTGGATTGAAGTGAGAACTCGACTTTTTTGAATACTCACTCAGACGTATTCGTCGTATTACTGCGTGCATCGAACCGTGAGGGCCATACCGTGACGGTATGGGTAGAATACAAATACCGTTACACCCCTAGTGATTAAGATAATCTGAGTACATGTAAATAGTAATTTTCCATGCCTGGTCTTATCGTATGAAGACAAAGGACAAAAAAAATCCTCTTAAAATCTTTTAGAACGATGAAAATTCCTTTTCCCAAGTTCAACAAAACGCACACTTTCCAAACAACCTAGTTTTGTTTAGGATGCTAACATTATTTTACTTTGAACACAGAAACGAAATTATTTCCCAACAAACAAAAACTACCAGGGTCTAGATTATTAGCCCCGTTTTGAACTTACCATTTTGTTGAGCCATAACACAAACCACCATTGTGCTTAAACTCTGAAAGGCTCAAAACTTGTAAAAATCCAGTTAAAACCGAGTGTAATCTTCACATTTACAGATTTACAAAAGCTTTCAGAGACTCTAGAAAGAAAACTAGCGAGAGATGTGTCTGAAGACCCCAGAGCAACTGCTGAGACATGAGTGAAGGACTTTGCCAAGTCGCGAATTAAAGTCTCAGAGAAGACAATCACTAGAGCCCTGCACAGGAACGAACTGAGAGGTTAGAGACCAAGAAAAACTCTCCTTCTCCAGAGGACACACCTTCAAGTCAGACTGAAGTAGGAAGCAAATGCCCTTCAAAATAAAAGCACGCAGTCTTTGTCCCAGGCACTCTTGCAACCCATTTTTTTGTCTTGACCCACCAGTTGAGGACCGCTGGCTCAGATCAACCTAACACTAGCTAGTTTTCCACAAAATAAAAGCAATACTTCTTGAATTTCCACTAGTACAATTGAATGTAGTAGAGGAAATTTGAATGTTTTTCCACTAAAGGGAGTTTTGGGCATGAACCTCGCAATTCTCGTAAAGCATATCATGAGACTCCGCTACAAGGAAGCTGGACGTTCAAAACCTGTTGCTTGTTGGTACGGTTATGATTGCATCTACATCGGTTGCCTTGATAATTTTGAACAAAAGACGAAGGCAACAGATGATAGTTAAGTGGCAAGGTCCAGATTTATGGCATAAGCAACTTATAAGGGTACGAGTATGATGTTAAGAAAGGTCTCGTCTCCTCTTCTGTCCATACGTACCACGCCATGTTGTCTCAGAGTGAACTGCTCATGTTAATAGTCCATCATGACATCACTTCCTTTGTTAGTTACTGCCAATAAACAGCTGATTCAGAGTGAACTGTGATTTTTCTGTGTGATTTTACTTTGTGTGTACATAAACAAACAGCTTACAAACTTCTTCTTAAAGTAAAAAAAAACACAAATTGGTAAAAAAAAAAATCACATGATGCACCCGTTAATGTTTCAGGTGTTTTCTCCTTTCTATTTGTGTTAATAATTTTCATGGCAGGTTTCATTCTGACACATTTAGGTCAAACGGTGCAGTCACTTTCACTTTCTGTCTGTCTCATATTGAGCCTTTTATTCTCTATAAGCAACACTAGCTGTAGAAGAGCTGCTCTTCATACTGTAATGATGTTTCTGCTGTCAGTGACTGTCAGATGTTCTATTTATACTGCTGAAACAACACAGACAAAAACATTGAAATTACTTTTATATTTTTTGATAAGATACAAACTAAAAAGAAGGAGTTGAGTTTGGTAAAATGCATGAGAAACTCTTCTTGGTCTCATTCCCACAGACTCTAAGAGCCTGGCATGTATCCCCCCGTCCCATGTTTGGAAAGCTCTTCTGTGACACTCCATCAGTGTGAGCGCTCCTCAGTGTGTAGTGATGCTCCGTGTTGGAGCACTATGCTGGGTTTTAAGTTACACTGGTTGCAATGAGGGGAGGCAGTAATAGTTGTGGTGACAAGTGGCCCTCTAGCTTTTCTGGTCTAGGAGCACATGGCTACAGTTTACTACATTCCTCATACAGACTGATTCAGTGAGAGAGCCATGGAAATTATGTCTAGGCTGTCGTTTGCATATGAGGCAGGAAAGGTATTCCTGCATCACTGAAGAGGTATTGTTATTAAATGAACGCACATGAAGTGCAGTCAACATGGTGTCTGAATGCCATAAATGGACATTAATGCAGAATTACTCAGGGCCTTTGACTGGGTGCAGTTGCCTCATAGGATAACGTTAAAAACATCACAAAAAAATCAACTGGACCAACTACAGTAAAGTAGACCTCATCCTGGTACTTCAGGTCCTCACTGCGCTCTTTCAGAAGTTCAGTAGAGGGTTGTTTACAGATATGTTGACTTCCAGGAGGTGTTTGACTCAGTGAGCAGAGATGCTCTCTGCCCTCCACTCCACCTTGGATTTCTTCTCAGTTGATTCTGGATAGAGAGAGAGAGGTGTGTCTTAGCTGCTACGATCTTCAGTACCTGCATGGACCTGATAATGGGGCGGGTTAACAGGCAGAAAACTATGGAGTGCCATTTGGCGATGTCAAGATCACTAATCAGGACTTTGCTGATGATGCTATGGTCCTTATGAAGACTGTAGATGTCCTTGTGGCAACTCTTTAACTTGCCGAGTGAGGACGCTGAAGCGTCTCCTGGGCCAGAACAAAGATCCAGGCATTTGGGGATGCCTTGGATGCTGCCATAAAATCTGTGTCTGTGAATGGTGAGAGCATAGAAGTTGTAGATGGGTTCACCTACCTTGGCAGCTTAATCCAAAGATCTGCTGATTGGGAGGCTCAGTCTAACAGCAGACTTGAACTTGCACACGGGGCAGTGGGTTTGTGCCATCCCTGTTATCTGAGCATGCAGATGAAAGTCAAGCTTTCAGTCCTTGGTCCTCCCGGTCTTGCTTTACTCTTGAGAGGCCTGGAAGTTGACTGATGGCCATAGGCTCCAACTAGACTCCTTTATGTCAACTTCTCTTCGGTGCATCTATGGGTATCATTGGCAAGACTGTGTGTCTACTGCTGTCGTGCTTAGGAGAGCAAAGATGGGAAGGGTCAGCTGCCTAAAACAGGAACAGCAGCTGTGCCAGAGCAGACCTGACCTGACCCAACCAACTCCAAACATAAAGTACTTTCAACTCCAAGGGAAAGGTCCACTTCCATTGCTTCAAATCTTGGCCCTAAGTGATGTAACATTTGAAGCATTTGATAAAGATCTGCAGTGTGATGTGTTGTAGTATTACTGCAGTGCAGATGAATTGTAATTGATAGTAAAATGCATGGAGTTGAAAATGTTTACAACAGCATTCAGAATCATCTTATCGTTCAGACGAGCTCTGTTAGATTATTGACAGAGGTAGGATTGAATGTGCTTGAGTCTGCAGAATTCCATGCACGGGTCAGACTGCCTGTTTACATTTGTAATGAACTCTGTTGGCCTTTTTCTGCTGTAACATTTGTGACTGTCACATGCAGACTAATGCAGACATACTTACACTTACATGTTATGTAACATTAAAGAAAGACAGCATCTTACGTCTGTGCTAAAAGGATTTTTATGCTCTTGACTATGCAGCCTTTACGCTAGCTTAAAAAAGCTCTGAGTGTCCGTCACAGTGTCCGTCATTTCTATTTCCTGACTTTTCTTCAGCTCTGTGGGCCTCATGACATGGAATGGAAGTTTCTGCACGTTATCAGTGCGACTGCAGCAGATCAGACGAGGACAGCACATTAGCCTGTTGTGTTTCATTGACCCAGTCCAGCCATTAATGGGACTTTGATTTATTAAGTGAGGCCTCAAAAATGAGTCAGTGCTCACGCTACATAAGGTCAGCTGATGTTTGCATCACATAAAGGGGTCAGATAATGCTGAAAAGACAGTGAGAAGAGATCAAACACAAAGTCCGTTTGTACAACCCCATTTCCAAAAAGTTGGGGCACTGTGTAAATTTGAAAACAAACAGAATGCAATGATTTGTTAATCTAACAAAACCCTATTTTATTCACAGCAGAAGGTAAACAAAAGATCATGTTAAAACTGAGACATTTTACCAGTTTATGAAAAATATTAGCACCTTTGAATTTGATGGAAGCAACACATCTCGAAAAAGTAGGGACAGGTTACAAAAGGCTAGAAAAGTAAGGAGCATTTTGCAACTAATGAGGTTAATTGGCAAAAGGTCAGTAATTAGCTGAGTCCCTCAGAAGTAAAGATGGGTAGAGGTTCACAGATCTATAAAAGCCTGTCCAAAAATTGAGGAACAATTTCAGAAAAATGTCCATAATGTAAAAATACAAAAAACTTTGAATATCCCACCATCTACAGGACGTAATATCTTTAAAAGAGAAAAGAGAATCTGGGGAAATCTCTGTGCACAAGGGACAATATTGGATGTTCTTGATGTTGCGGCCCATTAAAAACAGGACCAGGGACCATCCAGCTTGTTATTCTGGCACAGTTCAAAAGCCAGCCTGGTATGAGGTTGCATTTGTACCTATGGTGTGGGTAACTTACACATCTGGAAAGGCTCTATCAGTACTGACCAGTACAGAGGTTTTAGAGCAGTATATGCTCCGATCCAGATGTCTCTTTCAAGGTGGCCTTGACTATTTTAGCAAGACAATGCTAAACCACATTCCACATCCATCACAACAGCATGGCTTCACAGTAGAAGAGTCCAGGTGCTGAACTGGCCTGCCTGCAGTCCAGACCTTTCACCAATAGAAAACATTTGGAGCATCAGAAAACCACCAGCCTTTTTTTGCCCCGTCCCTACTTTTTTGATATATGTCGCTGCCATCAAATTCAAAATGAGCTAATATTTATATATTGTAAAATGTCTCAGTTTCAACATCTTATAAGTTGTTTCTGTTCTATTGTATTATAAAATATGGGTTTATGAGACTTGAAATCATTGCACAGTGCACAATGCCCCGATGTGTATTTCTGAGTCACATCTCAGCACTTTGCTCTGTTTATTCTTGCTGCAGTATTGAACACAGAGCACTGCGGGGGCAACAGTATGGCAGGTTGTAAACACTAAAGACTGAGTCTTAAAATGACCTGTCAGTGTCGCTTGTTGATGAGGTGTTTACAAGAAGCCAAACAAGTCGAGGACAAGACGAACCCAGCAATTAGAGCAGGTGAAATTAAGCAGTTTGGCACCAAATTTGAATGTTCTTGTCAGCAGACACAGATGCCAGTAGGGGCTGTGAGCTGAGCTGCCACAGGGGTATTCCTTGGCTGCCTTGCAAAGGTATCCTCCTGGTCCTAAAACCAGTCAAATGAAGCAGTTTGTCTTACACATTTCTGCAAACAAAAGACTTTTCTCTTCCCATGAAGTGACTTAAACTTATTCTCAAGAAGAAAAGAATTTTGAATCACATTTAGGGGCAGGATCCACGCCTCTTTCTCTCTTTCATTATCAGAACCATGAGCATTTTTCTGCAGGTCCAGACAACCTGCCGGTGATATAGTACCCTGCTAATTATAGAGCAGCTTTCAAAGGCTGCCTCATTTATTCCTGCAACAACCAACCCCTCCCCTCTTCCCCTCGTCCCAGACAGACACAGAGAAGTCCCAGACAGCCTTGATGCCTTATCCTATCCATGCAGTGTCAAATTTACTTCCTCACAGCTCTTTTTCAGCACCCTGACTCTGCATTTTTGGGAAAAGAGTGGCGAAAAAGTCCCGAACTTTGAACAAACTGACTTCTTTGTTGGATATTCTGCACTGTAACTTGATCATAAACTCTGAAGTGTCAGCATGTTATTTTTATACTAAAGGAGCTATGTTTAAATAAGATGTGTACCAAGTTGAACTTTCCCCTGCGCTCAGCTCCATTAACTCCGTGTGCGTCTCAGCACCTCGGCCCTCGGTGCCCCGGCCTGGTTTGTGATTGAAGTGGTTTTTCCTGAACTGTTCTGTCAAGTCAAGCATTCCAACAAACCAGTGACCAGGAAACCACAGTGCTCGCTTGCACTTCTGGGACCTTCACCCCACGCGTGCTCCTTAAATTGGCCCTGGATGGCAGCTGTGATTAGGGGGAGAAGGGGGGGAGGAACCTGGAGCTGCAGGGGGGGAGGGTTGAGTCGGTGTTTGTTGATGAAAGGAGACGTTTTGTTAAAATTAAGGGGAAGCTTTTTCATTGCTTAGTTTGCTCGAGGGAAATGTGTGAGTGATTACACTTTACATTCCTGTGGTCGGACCCTCCATGAGAGCAAGTGGCTCTGAGCGTGGGCGTCCACACTCACCCTAATCCCCCGTTACCTCCTCTTCTTCTGTATATTTTCACCTTTACGGACCAATAAATGTGTGAAGTGTGCTTAAGGCCTCTCTGCTGGAAGGAATGTCCGTGAAAGATCCCTGTTTTGTAATGTCAGGTTGCCCCAGACGAAGTTAATCTCCAGTTTGTTGTCGCTAAGAGAGGATTGTTTTTTTCTTGGAGAAATATTTGAAATCTTTATCAGCGCTCTCTCTGCCCTCAGGTGTATATGTTTTTCAAGGTATGCTCAGACCAAACAAAGCTCTGGTTTGCTCTTCTTCAGTTACATATAGAGACTAGAATTCAAATCTTTACTTCCTTTATAATAAGTGTGCAACATCAGAGTTTTGCACCATCTTTTCTTATTTCCAAGCACACATTTGCTAACTAAATAAAGGCTATGCATTCCAATTTTGGATCCTGGCCCATCAGAACCATGACATCTGACCATGTGACCACACACCAGCCGTTTGTAGGGACAATTTCACAGCAGTGATTCATCCTTTGGATGTTTTTGTTCTTTTATTGGTTTTATTAATCAATCATAGCCAATATAATTCAACTCTTCTGACCAAAATATTTTGCAAAAAAAGCCTCTTTATTGTCAAAGTATAAACAGATTTCTACAAAGTAATGTCTATTAAATAAGAATATGTAATGTTTTTTTTTTTAAGATTAAATGGAAGAAATGTCAAGAAAAGAAGTTCATTTAGACAAATGATATGAATTTGAGATTGGGAGCGTGCACCCAGGAGCAACACGACATTAACAAGACAAAGAAAACACACGTGACAAACAAATCAAAGCTGGAGATGGACGTGGGTAGCCTCGAAAAATATGTAATGTAAAGTAAGTGACAGCATAAATATTCAAACCCTTCGAGTCAGTATTTAGTAGATGTGCCTTTGGAATCACAGCACTGAATCTGTGTGGAAAGGTCTCAGTCAGGTTTGCACATTTTACTCCATTCTTCTTTGCAAAACTGCTCAAGCTCTGTCAGGTTGCACAGGGAGCAGGTCTTTGCAAGTCCAGCCACAAATTCTCTATTGGATTGAGGTCTGGGCTTTGACTCTCAGCCATTTCTGTGTAGCTCTCGCTGTATGCTTCAGGTTATTGTCTTGCTGGAAAATAAAACTTCTCCCAAGCTGTAGTTGTCCTGCAGACTGAATTAGATTGTCCTCCAGGATTTTCCTGTTTTTTGACAAATTAAATGACCCTCTACCTTTACAAGCCTGCCTGGGCCTGCTACTGAGAAGCATCCCCACAGCATGATGCTGCCACAGTGGGGATGTTGTGTTTGCGGTGATGTTTGGTGTCCTCCAAACATAGCATCTTATCTGATGGCCAAAAAGCACCATTTTAGTCTGCTCAGCCCAGAGGACTTTATTCCATTTGACAATGGAGTTTCCCACGGTAATTTTGGCTTTGGTATTTTAGCTTTGACTGGTGAAAAACCCCAGCAACAGTTGTTGTCTGCAGAGTCTCTCCCATTTCAGCTGCTGAAGTTGGAACTCCTTCAGAGTAGTCATAGGTCTCTTGGTGGCCTCTCTCACTAGTCTCCTTCTTGCACGCTCACTCAGTTTGTGAGGACATCCTGATCTAGGCAAAGTCACACCTGTCATATTCCTACCATTTCTTGGTGATGGGTTTAACTGAACTCCAGGGGACGTTCAGCATGGATTTTTTTTTGTATCCACCCCTGACTCATACTTTTCAATAACCGTTTCTCTGACTTTCTTTTCTTTTATTTTTATAGTGTAATGGTAGCCAGGAATATTGATGAACCAGTGACTGGACCTCTCAAACATGTTTGAGACTTCAGCTTGATCAGGAGCAGTGAAATAATCATATTGACATCAAAAACAAATGAATTATGGCTAAAATCACCTAAAGTTAAGTCAGCCCACCTCACCACTTAAGCTTCCTGAAATGGCATTTTCAATCAGACCAAACTGCATCATATTTATCCACAACTTTTTGGTAAACTGATTGTGTTTCAGTCATATAATCCCTTTTTATTTTGGGCTAATGCAGCTTTAATTAGCTTGATTAAACTGATTATACATTAGTTCTCAGATACAGTGAAATTGCAAGAGAGAAGGAAAGATGTTGATCTGAAACAGGAAGTCAGTGGAGAAATGTCGTGTTTCCAACAAATGGAAAAACTTGCAGATTTCACGAATAAAAGCAGGTCACCCAGAAGTCAAAGTATTCCAAGCATGCAAGTACAAGATTCTGTTGTTCTTTTTTGCACACTTTCTTCCATAACAATACTTTATAAACAGTCCCCAGCAGTTTTTACTCTATAAGGAGTTCTGAGGCACCAACACGACAACTCAAGCCTGACCAAAGAAAAGAAAAGATGATGGTGGTGGGGGGTAAAGTCATCAACCCCCTGACCTTAGAAGCCTTCTGACCCCCCCCCCCCAAACGCACACCCCTCCATAACACAAAAGAGCAAACAGAGCCACCCCCGTCCTGCTTATCACCACGGCTCTAAAGACCTGAGTGGCCAATTAGAGTGGATTTAACGTTTGACATGATCCTGAATAACCACAGGTCAGCAGACCGGCAAAACAAGTCCTGGACTGGGGGCTGATTAAACTGTTAGGAGTCAGCTCAGATTTGACCAGGTCTGTCAGAGTCCAGGTAGTCACTCACAGCATCAGGGTCAAGTCTTTGTAGTTTTTAGTGCTTCCTATCCATAATGTATTGATCTGTTAGTCTTGAGGCACACAGTGTCCTCTAAACCTCCTCCAGGTACAGTCTGAGTTATCAGACATTACATTATCGTTAGTGAGCGCTGAAGTAAATGGACTCACACCACAGGTCACACCCATATTCATTCCCTGGTAGCAGAGGTTGCTATGGAGAATTGGCCCTCAGTATAAGACAAAGCAGTGGGAGCAAACTGGGGTTAAGTGTCTTGCCCAAGGACACATCAACATGTGACTGCAGGAGCTGGGATTGAACCCACAGCCTTCCCATTGCAAGATGACTGACTCTACCTCCTGAGCCGTGGTCGCTTCAGTCCACGTACATCATTAAGGATTACCACTTAGTGTCTCAATGCCCAAAATAAAAATAAATCCATTTGATGCATGAAACAAACAGGGTGTCCTTGAAACAACTTCATCATCTCTTTTCCCTTATGTTCTTTTCCACTCTCGCTGATATCATGAACACATCCAGCTACATGCTGCACTCAAATGTTTTCACATGAAAGTGCCCAGAAAATTTCTATTAAAATCTTCCAGAGGAAATCTGGGCAAAATAAAAAAAAAAATATGGATGTGTGTACACCTAGGGCAGGGGAGTCCAAACTTTTCCCACTGAGGGCCACATATAGAAATATATAAGAATAGTGGGGCCACTTTCATATACCTCACCTTGAAGATATTAAAGTTTTAAACCAGTCTTATGTAGATTAAGATATTCTTAGTGGTTGACAAGGCAAATAGCCAATCATGTTAAGGATTTTGGGGTGGCCAGTCAGATTTCAGGGGACGTGGTTGGCCCTGGCTACCACTGGCTACACACCTGGAACACTAATGGTGCTGTAATTTAGTGAGGTAGTTAATTAGGGCATTATAAATCAAGATACTGTTGTTACTTTGGTTGCCAGTATGTTTAGCATTTGCAGTGTCATCTTAGTGTTGTCACAATTTAATAAAAACATCAATAAATTCTTCTTGTCAAAATGTTTGTTTACAGAGTTAGCATGGTAGCACTGCCTTATGCTGAAACAAAGAAGTACAATACAGTCAAGCAAAGGTTCATGTTCTGATTTCATTTTATGTTCAAAATTTGCTGCAGGCCTTTATAATTATTGCAATTTTAAACATTTTGCAATACAATAAGTATTGCAATACCATATATTGCAATCCATACCATTTTTTCAACTGTTTAGCTGCTTTAGCATTAGTCTTGCCCTTATTTTTGTTGTATTTCTGCAGTATCTTATTTTCATCTAGCACTTCAAACCTCATGTGCCATGTCCATCTAATTCATGCCCTGCTTGCATTCCTAATGTCCTTCCCCTGGTGCTGCCATGTTTGTTGTACTTTCTCCTGCTCTATGACCGTCACCTCTGCCGACCTCACTGGACAAATAATTGTCCAAATAATTGATTTTATTTTTCCATTATCATAGACTTCAGTTCATATTAGCAATTAATTTGAAAAAATCGATACTTGGTGGACGAGATGATACGATATATCACCGGACAAAATATCGAGATACTATGCTGTATTGATTTTTTACATCCACCCCTAATGGGCAATAGATTGGACACCCCTGACTTAGGGCTTCCATACTTTATATTTTCTAGCCAAGATTTTTTCCAGGTAATTTTTTTCCGAGAGGGTGACTGGATTGTTTGTGATGGTAGCACATGACAGAAAAACAATAATTTGGAAGTGGCAGACAAAGACAGACCACTGTAATTAAGGATGGACACAAAGATTTGGATCCGTACAGACCAGGTTCTGTACTTTTCAAAAACTACTGCTGTTGATTCTCACAGGCTCTGTGAGTCATCCCTGGTTGATAAACAGAATAAGGGGGAACATATTCTAAAAGAATATCAGCATTGTGTATCAAATTAATTTAAAATGCTATACCTTAGACAAGACATAGCTGCACCACATGTAATCATACCGTTGGCTTCAGCTGCTACAGGATCATTTTCTTTTTCAGATCAGCCCTGAAAAATGCTTCCAAACTTTGTAGCAAGTTATAAGACTTAAAAATATGAATGCAGTGTAGAAATCTGTGGTGGAATCAGCAAAATAAAAGGTATTAGCGGGCCTAATGAGCTCAAAGATGATTACAGCTTTGAATGGCCCGATGAACGAACCAATGCTAAAACAGTTTCATTAAGCATGGATTCGCTGCATGTTTGCTTTACTGTCTAGTTTTGCACCCGCTGCAGGAGATAAACCACTTGCTCTGAAATCCTCTGAATATTTCCTCGTTTTGTTCACTAATTGGCTTACCCTGTCTCCATGTGGTTAAAATACAAGGGGGGGAGAAAGTCAGAATGAAAACTTTAGGAGTTTTGTGAAAGTATAAATGGGGTTAAAAAAGTAAAAATGATCTTATGGTTATTTACCGGACAATTAAACGGCTCTGAGTCATACTACAGGACTTTTATAGCGATCATGAGGAGTGGTAGGTCATCCTGGTACTGCTCTTTTCTTCCTGACTGTCTTCTCATGGGACAGTCATTAATTGCAAGGTGGTGCTTTAAAGTTGGGTGTAACCTCAGCTGTATTTTCTCAGGATATCTCCTCTATCTCCTCTCTCTCTATGACATCAATGTTTGTCACACTTCTTCTGAAAACTGAGGCTTGAACCAGCACATTAATGTGTGACTTTACTTTGCTTTCCTGCAGTACAGTTTACAGCACCGCCCTGCATTCTTCATCCGTGGAAACCTGCAGGAATATTGACAGCTCTGAGGGCTGTAAAACTTCAGTCAGCTGCTCTTTGTCTCTGCTGCTGTTAGCCAGGAGCATCTCAGGCCACCTGCGTAGGTTTCCTCCCGTCGTCTTTAAATGATACGATCTCCTGCCCGCCTTTTGAGCTCCTCTCTCACAAAGACAAGCAGCGAGGGAATGATTCCCACAGAAATGCTGAGACACGTCTGAGGATATTTGCAGGAAGAGATGATAAAAAAAGTCCCATAAAATTCTCATAAAGTCTCCTTTTGTTGCTGCAGGAGAATGGCTGGTTTGTTATCTGGAGGGAGAGATTAGCAGGAAAGAAGAGATAAAGGATCTGAGACACCGAGTGTGAGTGAAGAGAAATTCACATTAATAAAAATCCTTCCACGGTTTATGAAAGAGGAGTCTTCTTATCTGTACTGTAAACTTTGACTGTGCAAAATCAAACTTTTATAAATGGCACCTATAAAAGAGAGTCTTCCAGACGTTCTGAGTAAATGTAGGTGTTTGAATTCAGGCTGGAGGGAAAATGTGAGCTTGAGATGACCTTGTATTTTAACAAGAAGGAAACACATGTGAAGTGGTCTGTGCCATGCAGGTGTTTAGACTGGGATTATACTGGAATGTGAACTCTCCTCACCTCTCCTCTGTACGAGCCGGCAGATCAGCCGGGTCGAGTCTTTAAAGCTCAGGGAGTCTTTTCATCACTCATCCCACCATCACAGGAGGGATGCAGAAAAGAAAGCACCTGCGGATATGAGGATGAGGGACGGTCTGTTTATAATAAGGCGGTCATAGCCCATGGAGTTTTCTTCACACGTAAAGTGTCTGCTGTCTGTTTCTGTGGAGTTCAGTCAAACATTTGGACTTATTTCATTCGATATAAAAAAATGCACCAATTTCTAATATTTCTGTCAACCCATTGTTGTCTGTGCCTGCATAAATATTCACCCCCTTTAAGTCAGCATTTATTAGATGCATGTTTGGCTGCAATCACAGCACTGACAGATGTGTGGATAGGTTTCACTCAAGCTTGCACATCTGTACTCTGCAATTTTACTCCATTATTCTTTGCAAAACTGTTCAAGCTCTGTCAGGTTGCACAGGGATCAAGCATGAACAGTCCTTTTCAAGCTTGGCCAGGGATGCTCTATTGGATTGAAGTCTGGGCTTTGACTCAGCCGCTCCAGAACATTCACCTTACTGTCTTGAAACCACTTCTTCTCGCTGGAAGCTAAACCTTCCAGCTGCTGAGAAGCATCCTCACAGCATGATGCTGCCACTGCCGTGCTTCACAGAAGGGATGGTGCATTTGTTATGATGTGACCGTGACTGGTGTCTAACCTAATTCAACAGAGGTCCAGCTAATTAGTAGGGATGCTGAACATCCACACTATTGATATTCGCATCAGCCATTTTGTTTATTATTATTCTTCCACGCCGGCTATCCTCCTTCATACTTTGTCGTATTGACATCGTTTCAACAGTAAATATTCAGTTTCTTCGTCATTCGACTGCTATGATGTTTCTCATTTCTTTGACTTTTATAATTTTTAAAATATAGCTATTTTCATGCTATTTTCAGCTATTTCTATGCTTTTTCAGCCATTGAATGCAATTTTCAGCTATTTTAAGGCTAAAATCAGCTATTTGTATGCTATTTTCAGCTATTTTAAGGCTGGTTTTAGCTGTTTCCATGATATTTTCAGCTTTTTTAGGCTACTCTTAGCTATTTTTATTCTTTTATTGAGGACTTTTATGCCATTTTATGGTATTTTTATGCTATTTTCAGCTATTTTTGTGCTTTTGGCTGTTTTCAGCAGTTCTTCCACACTTTAGCTCTCAGCATCCCCACGCAATTTCAGCTGAAATTGCTATTTTGATCTAGTTGGTGCTTGTGGTCTCACTATTAGTAAAGTGGTGATCACCTGAGTGCAGTGAATGCATCTCAAGTTCTTCTAGTATACAGGCACCTGTGTCTAGAAGGTCCAGTCACCCAGTCACTGGTTAATCAGTATTCCTGGCTACATTACACCATGAAGACAAAAGAACACTCAAAGCAACTTAAAGAAAATGTTTTTGAAAAGGATAAGTATGCAAAAAGAAACCCAAGGCACTGAACATCCCCCAGAGGTCAGTCAAATCCTTAATCAAGGAACGGAAGGAATATGGCACATGTGTGAATCTGCTTAAATCAGGCCGTCCTCACAAACTGAGCAAACGTGCAAGAAGGAGACTAGTGAGAGAGGCCACCAAGACACCTATGACTACTTTGAAGGAGTTCCAATTCCAAGCTTCAGCAGCTGAGATGGGAGAGACTCTGCAGACAACAAACGTTGACCGGTTCTTCACCAGTCAAAGCTTTATGGAAGAGGGGCAAAGAGTAAGACACTGTTGGAGAAAATACATAATAAAAAAAATAATTTGGTGCTTTTTGGCCATCAGACAAGATGCTATGTTGGATGGCAACAAACACTGCACATCACCAAAGACACACCATCCCCACTGTGGAGCACAGTGGTGGCAGCATCATGCTGTGGGGATGCTTCTCAGCAGCGGCCCTGGAAGGCTTGTAAAGGTAGAGGGTGAACTGAATGTTCATATGCTTGACTAATTATTGTTCTTGGTTTTTGTCTCTAAGCTAAGCTAAAGCGGATTGACTGTAGTTTCATAATTGATTGAGGAACATGCCAGCTTTGTCAAATTTCCCTACTTTGCAGGACAGAAAATATCTTTAATTACTGAAAAATGGTGATGTCAGTTTCTTCTTGTAACACCACAAAAGTCGGAAGAATTTTCGTGCCATTTTATGTTTTCTGTCCTGTTCGTGACTGATGCCTGTCCGATCTACTAATCCACCCTTTACTCTCCTTAAACAACATCCAGACTCCCTCTTCGTGGTCTTATCTGCTTCCTGCTGTGTTTGTTCGGACCTGTGGGCTCTTACTTGTCAGGCTGATTTACTCTTCAAGTGTAAGTGGAGGAAAGCTCCCAGTATCAGGCTTTTAAAGTGTTTGTGAACAAGGGCCTGTGGCCTGGATACAGAGGTGGAAGGTGCTCTGCTTATCGTCACATCATCACCTTACCACCAGTGAATGGTGTCGCTCTGACATCACCTCTGAGTTTGTCTTTTCTGTTTTGACAAACCCAATCACATGTTGAAACTTTATAAGTGGATAGGATGTAAGATATCTGCAGATACGGTTCCTCTATTGCGCATAAAATCACTAGTTGTGACGCTGAGAATGACCCGAGGCCTCCACAAGTGAGTGAACAAGTCTCCTCGGCACTCCTTATCGTGCAACTGAGCACACGCGAGTTCACCCTCCCGCCCTGGCTTTTGTTCCTCCCTCCTTTATCCCCTCGTCCTCCTCTGGGACGTTTCCTCGCCATCCGGATTCATCTTTTATCCTTGCCAGTAAATTTCTGTGCCTGCCTGCTCCCTCAGGCATTTAGTAGACTTTGTTCTCCTCCTCTCTGAGCTTCTGGGCCTCTCTCTCTCTCTTTCTCTTTCACTCTCACTCCATCTCCATATCCCAGTTTCTTAGTTTGAGACTGAGCCAGAGCCGCTCCCAGCAGCCCCACTGGGGAGGAAGCGTCCTGCTATAGCTGCAGAAAAGTGCTTTGGATGACCTGCTCTGCATTATGGTCCGCTTTTTGATACTCACTGAATCAAACATTAACTCACCGAGGTTGACTTGAATTTTTTATACTTCAATACTTTTGGATTGTAGATGATGCAAAGATGAAACCTCATACTTTGAATTAACATCCTTGTTCGGGTTAATGTTTGATTAATTTGTAAATGAATCAGCTGTATAAGTGGAACAAAGACTGATCCTCCTGTTTTCTGAGTCATCAAATGTCCTCCGGCTCTGGTGGAGTTCATTTGATTTCCAGCTAAATCCATTGTGGTGCCATTGTGGCTGAAGTTACTGATAACACGACTCATGAATCTTCCAGTCTGACCTTAAAATATTGACTCAGAAATACAGGAAACAGGAAATGACCGCTTCTGGTCATCTGAATAGTCCCATGTTCCTGAGAAATGGAGTCTTAAGTCTTGAAGGATCTAGTTACTGTTGTAAAGGTCTCACCGCTGACTGGGGACCTTGAGGGAACTTCCACTGACATGTGAGCACTGAAAACAGGCAGCCAATGGGATGCTGCATTGTTGTGTTTGCACAATGAAGGCCCAGAAATGGTTAAAGCCCTCCTACACCTGTTTATGACAGCTGACGGTTAAACAACAGTGGCATTCAATGAGAACAAACAACAAGCATGTCTCAGCCTCACCTGAGAGGCTGAGACGTGCACGGTCATTAATAATCTACTGGTTTTATGTCTGACAAACACTGTGGTAATCTGAAATTAGACTCAGACCATTTACCAGCTACCTGGAATCTACAGTAAGTGTGTAGATTCAGTGTAAGTATTCAGATCCTTTGCAAAAGACCTAAATTCTGCTCAGGATCCTCAAATTTCTCATGTTGATTGCTGGGATGTTTCTACACCTTGATTGGAGTCCACCTGTGCGAAATTAAACTGATTGGACATGATTTGGAAAGGCACACACCTCTCTGTAGAAGGCCTCACAGCTGATAATGAGGCCATGAGCTCAAAGGAGCTGCCTGCAGAGCTCAGAGACAGGATTGTTGCAAGGCTGGGGAAGGCTACAGAAATGTCCGCTGCACTGATGGTTCCCAGGAACACAGTAGCCTCCATGATCCTCACGTGAAAGAAGTTCGGCACAACTAGGACTCTTCCAAGAGCTGGTAGCCCAGCCAAACTGAGCAATCAGGGACCAAGATCTTGGTGGTCTCTCTGAGCTCCAGAGATCCCTTGTGGAGATGGGACAAAGGTTCTGGAAGGATAACCATCACTGCAGCCCTCCACTGATCTGGGCTTTATGGCAGAGTGGCTAGATTAGTGATACTCAATGCGTGGATCTTGAGCCAAGTGTGGCTCTTTTAATGTCTCAATTTGATATTCCCCAGAAAAACTTAAAAGGGAAACTTTGACCTCAGAAATTATGCATTGCAAGTCACAGTAATCAGTTTGTTTTCCACACTTATGAAGTAGGTTTTAATGGTCAAGCTTTATTGTCAACCTGGCACGCAGATGGCCTAGCGGTCTACAGCACTACCCACACGCCTCAGGTTCAAATCTGGCCTGTGGCCCTTTGCCGCATGTCTTTCCCCACTCTCTCCTGTTTCCAGCTCTATCCACTGTCCTCCTCCTATCAAATAAAGGCATGAAAAGCCCATAAATAAATCTTAAAAAATAATAACTTTATTTTCAACCTTTATTTTTTCTCTGCATATTTCCATTGCCCTTATTTGCAGTGTTTTGGCCCTTTTTTAAATTTTTTGCCGCTTTAAATCCATTTCTGCTGCCTTTAGCAAACTTCTTACCACGTCTATGGCCCCTTTTTGCCCATTTTTGCCACTTTTATCCCATTTTAGCCCTTTTGTATCAGTTTTAGCCACCTTTATCCAGCTTTTTTTGCAATTTTTCGCACATTTAAGCTTCCTTATGCCATTAAATGCCACTTTCCCCACATTTCCCCACCTTTTAAAAGCTTTTTGCCCATTTAAGCCCCTTTTTCACCAATTTTCACCACTTTGTTTCTGTTTTCTGACCATTTTTGCCACCTGTAACATAACTTTCATTGCCACTTCTCACCAATTAGATTGTGGCTCCTGCAAAGGCATTTTTTTTAACAATTTGGCTCTTTGGTTGAGCTCGGTTGAGTAACACTGGCCTAGATGGAAGCCTCACCTCAGTGCAAACTGCATGAAAGCCCAGTTATTTCATTAAGCAGGCTTAGGGTTCTCTGAAGCTACTCTGCCATTGAGCCCAGATCAGTGAAGGGCTGCAGTGAAGGTTGTCCTTCTGGAACCTTTGTCCCATCTCCACACAGGATCTCTGGAGCTCAGTCTGAGTGACCATCAGGTTCTTGGTCACCTCTCTGACTTAGGCGATTCTCCCCTGATTGCTCAGTTTGGCCGGGTGACCAGCTCTTGGAAGAGTCCTGGTTGTGCTTTCTGACATCTGTGCCTTGCAACAGTCCTGTCTCTGCGGGTTGTCCAGTGTCAACTGTGAGGCCTTCTATGAATGTGTGTGTTTTTGTAAAGGTTCTGAGTACTTGTGCCATTATGATATATCAGGGTTTTGTTTTATTTTCATTTGCATGGTTTCCTATCATGCTTCTGATTACTGCAAGACAGAAAAAGAGGACACATCAGAAGGTATGGACAGTTCAATACACATCTGATATTTTACTCTATCATTGAATTAAGGAGTTTGTATTGCTGTAAATCATGTGGTATTAGCACTTACTGAAGTAATAAAAATTCTGACAAACTCAGAGTACACCAGTCCTCCCTGGAGCCGTGTCTATTTTTACTATCCACCCTGTTTGTAGCGTCCTCTTTGTTACTGAGCGCTCCCTTGTCTTCCTGACAGTGCTGACATCATTGAACTTCATTATTTTGGTGGACCACAGTGTAAAACACTGTTTGGTGTGTGGCCAACATTGGGCTTTTAGTGTGTAATCATCATGTCCACACTCCACGAACACTGAACTATTCTGGACGGAAACACTTGAAGAAGTAGAATGAAATAATAGTTGGGACGCTCCCAGTTTCTCCCATCAGAGCTGCTGTCGGGTTTTATGATGGTTTGCCCAGTCTGTCCTGGCAACCGCTTTCCACCAGGCATCACGCCATCCTGGAGCGACTTACTGCAAGAGTTTCATTTTTATTTATACAATGTTAGATTAATGCCGCTTTCATCTCTTTCTTCTGGTTCTGATTCGTACTAAAACAACAATGAGTTTGAGAGTTCACCTCCATGCTTTTCAGAGTGTTTACCATGGAGGATCACTAACATCTATGGCATGAGAGGAGAGGTAAAGTGCCAGGAAAGCATCTTTCTCCTGAGTATTTTTGGTGAAGTAATGAATGCTGTGGGCGGAAGTGAAACCCAGGAATCAACAGCGAATACTGAAGTCTGAACACGGCCAAAAGGAACAAAGGTGACTTCAAACAGGAGTCAGCGTTTCAATAATCCTTTGAAGCCGCCGTGTAAAGTGTAAGCCAAAGGTCATTACAGCTTCACTTATTGTTTCCTCATGAAATATAACCTGGTGGGAAAATGGGACTCCTGCTTGACTCAATGTGGGAGTAAAGTTGTTCAAACTTCACTATGACTCCACTACGACAGTCGGATGTTTTCAGACCCTATTTTGATACCAAGACAACAAAAATAGAAGTCTTGGGTATACAATACTGGGTCATGTCTTGGTTCCAGTTACTGAAAATCAAAGGGCAAACTGCAGAACAGGATTTTCAATGCACAAATACATTTGTAAAGTTTCTTATTTGTGCAGTTTGGACTGTATAAGGTAGGTTTGCTCTGAGAAAAGGCTTTAATTCTGGGGTGATTGTTGCTCAGTTTACCAAATGTTAAATAAAAGTTACAAATAAAATTGAAAACCAAAGGTAGCCTTTGCAAATAAACTTGATTTCTATATAGTAAATACTGAAGTTATTTCTACAAAGTAATATAAAAGTTCAGAGCTGAACAGTGTGAATGTGTTAGAATGGAGCTGGATTAGACGGCTGAGGTACATTGATCTGGTTTGAAATATAGCCCCAATTTTCCCAAACAGTTTTAACAACCACAGAGTGATCTTTATACATTTATCTGAAGTAGAAGAGAAGTAAATGATGCCGATGTGAAAAGAAAACACTGGTGATGTAACATTATTTTACAACAAAAGAGAACTAGAAAACAAAAACAGGTGAGACACAAGCTAGTATGAAAAGCTAACGCCGGTGAACATTATTTTACAACAAAGGGGAATATAAAACAAACAGGTGGGACAAAAGCTGGTATGAAAACCAAATACTGAATATATAACATTATTTTACAAGATAAAAGAAATAGAAGATCAAAAACAGGTGGGACAGAAGCAGGAATGAGTATGGAACACTAGTGATGTAACATTATTTTACAACAAAAAAGAAACAGAAAGCAAAAAATAGGGGAGACAGAAGCAGGTATGAAAACTAAATATTCATGATATAACATTATTTTTATGCAAAAGAGTGTAACATTATTTTACAAGAAAGAGAAGTAAAAAACATAAGACAGGTGAGACAGAAGCAGGTATGAAAATGAAACACGGTTGATGTAACATTATTTTACAAGAAAGAGAAGTAAAAAACATAAGACAGGTGAGACAGAAGCAGGTATGAAAACCAAACACGGTCGGTGTAACATTATCTTACTAAAAAGAGAACTAGAAAACAACAGGTGAGACACAAGCAGTTATGAAAAGCAGACATTGGTGATGTAACATTATTTTACAAGAAAGAGAAGTAAAATACAATAGACAAATGAGACAGAGGCAGCTTTGAGAATCAAACACTGACTATGTAACATTATTTTACATTAAAATGGAAAAAAAAACAGATGAAACAACAGCTTATATGAAAACCAAACACTGGTAATGTAACATTATTTTACAAGAGGAAGGAAATAGAAAAGAAAAAAAGGTACGACAGAAGTTGGTATGAAAACTGAACACTGATGATGTAACATTACTTTATGAAAAAGAGAAGTAGAAAACACTAACAGCTGAGACAGAGGCAGGTATGAAAACCAAACACTGTTTATGTAACATTATTTTAAAAGAAGAGAAATAGTAGACAAAAAATAGGTAAGACACAAGCAGGTATAAAACAGAACACTGATAATGTAACATTCTTTTACAACATAAGAGAAATAGAAAGCAGAAAACAGGTGCAAGAGAAGCTGGTATGAAAACAGAACACAGGCGATGTAACATTATTTTTCCATGTATGTGTGACCTGCTAAAGGTGTTCTGAAAAAGAAATGTTACATCACTAGTGTTTTATTCGTTGATCTTCCTTTCTTGGTCAGAGCATAGAAACTATAAGATGAAAAACAAACTGTTTCTGATTCTTTCCAATGAAGAAAGACAAACAGAAAACAGGAAATGGAAAAAAAATGTGGGTTTTTTTTTTTGGTTTTCACTTTT
Source organism: Cheilinus undulatus (assembly GCF_018320785.1). Classification (NCBI taxonomy): domain Eukaryota; kingdom Metazoa; phylum Chordata; class Actinopteri; order Labriformes; family Labridae; genus Cheilinus; species Cheilinus undulatus. Next base: position 46,489,138 of record NC_054871.1, on the reverse strand, counting down.
TGATTCCCTATTTCAAGAGCAGATATATTCTCTGTTTTGTTTCCCCATTTTTAAACGGTAATTGGGAAACAGCTTGTTTGTTGATTTTGGATTTCTCATTTCAGATTAAAAATCTGTCGGCTGTAAAACACAGTGACTAATTTGTATGATTGATTCTGTCTCATTATCAAAATTTTAAACTTTTGTTTGATTCCAGGGGAAAAGCGATAATATAGATGCCTGTTTTTGATTTCAAGGCAACAGAAATGAAAGTCCAGGGACCAAAAAATTTACATGCACTTTCATTATTTCTTTTTTTTTTTTTTCTTTCATTCTTGCAGCGTTTGTCGAAGATTTAACTGAAGATCTGAATGGATTTTTTTTTAGCTTTGGAGGTTTTTGGTTGTGTGGATTGTTGCAATAATTCTGATTTTAAAACAGTCAGTAAAACTTGTTTTTAGCTGTATCCTGCAGCCTTCCTCTTTGTAAGTGTTAGCATTTGTTCACACACTAATAACATCTTGATTTGGAGTTTTATTGAGTAAACTTGTGCTTTTTCCCTTGAGAAATAGTTCCTGGAAATAACTTTTCTATGACGAGTCAGTTCTGGGAAATGCGAGGGCTGTCAGCCACCATTGCATCACAGAGCTAAATGGAGGGTCAGCCTGATGTGGACTGTTCCCATTAGAGTATCCAGAGAGAGTTTCCCTCCCTCAGGCTGAGTCTAAAACGGTAGTGGGACATGTTTGGTTCATGAAGGGAAAGCACCTGAGGGCTCTGCTGTGTTGTTCTCAGCCCCATCTGGAGCCTGCAGCACTGCATGTGGAAGGTGTCTTTCATTAGCAGCACGGACTTTCAGTTTGACTCTCTCCTCCTGCTGGAATCCTCCTGGGAGTACGACTAAACTCTGAGCAGACATCAGGGTTTGTTTGTGTGCTTCACTTTCTGACTCCTTCCTTGTGTGGGATGCATTTTCCTTCCAACTCTTTAATGTTGTTATGCCGCCTAACATCGCCAAATAATTCCAGTCAGTGTGAGAATCATGTTTTACAAGACCGATTTTTTACATCGTGTAATAAAAGTTATGAATCCTGCCCACCAACTAGAAGGAAAGCTTAGGAATAATGCAGAAAGTGAAGTTTGATCCTGATGTCTGATTTGCTGATTGGGAATGCTCCTTGTTTTGGTGCCTCAGGGAAAATTCGATTAAGGAGACAAATTGCCACTTAGTCCGCAGTCAAGATTCATATCACACAATCTGTGGGAAAATTGTGCACTGTGCATGAAGCAAGTGGTACTTGCTTTGACGCAAGATTTTCTGAGCTTTTAAATAATCCAACTAACCTGAACCATTTACACTCATGCTATTTTAAACACTACAGGTTTAGGATGCAGTTGCATGCAAGTTGGACAATTAGTAAAGCATTCTATGCTTGAAATGGGAGTCTTTAAGGTAAAATATCAGGTGCTTAAAAGGAATTGATTGTTGAATCTTGAATTAATCCTGAAGCCAGGATCAAATGACAACATTGTCAGGTTTTCACTTCCATCCCAGTGCCTCAGAAGCACAATCACTCTTGTGTGGACTTGAGGATTAAACAAGAGGATCGCCTTCATCAAAAGCTGGTCCCATTACCCAGAGTCTGCACCAAGAGTCAGACGATCCCTCTCCAGTAGACGAACACGCACAGAGAGCCACATGTCTGGCGTGAGATCCAGACAAAAAAGCAGTCGTGCAAATGAAAATGGAAAGCAGGGATTGTACGGCTGCCACGCTGAAACAGAGCGGTGTTGGGGCGAAGGCCGCCAGTCGCAGGCCTCTTTGTGCAGCGCGAGTGGTGAGCCAGCTGGCCGGCTGCTGGGAAGGTTTGTGTGACTCATTACATCTCCAATGAGGGACACAAAGCCAGACCACACTCTGCTATCAGAGCCCAGAGACCACCAGCTACCTAGACGCTGGGTCTAGGATGAGGCCTCCGTGCTGGGCTGCCATACTGCAAAAAAGTCAAGTCTCAGCAAACTGCATAATTTCTAGGCAAAATGTCTTATCAGACTCAATATAAGCTTCAGTTTTTGAAATAAGATATTTATATTAAGAAACTTTAATATTTTTTTCTTGCTAAAGTGGCAGCTTCTCTCATTCCTTATAAGCAGTTCAGGTCTTGTTTTTAGGCCTTTCAGAGCTTGAAGTACAGTGTTTATGTAGTAACTAAATAGTTCCTTTGCAACCTGTAGTGCAGCTTTGTCACGCAAACTGTCTTTGTGTTCCTGTCCTGTTTCATTGACCGTGTGTGAGAGAGAGCAGCAGCCACATGCAAATAAACATAATAGGACTAGTTATTGAACTGTTTTGCACTGGGCCCTCATTCGTTTTTACAGTGTGTATGAGAGCATAACCGTCAACAGCCAGCGTACAACTGTATTTCCATTTTTTTGTTGAAAAACTGCCACACTACAGTGCAGAGGAGGACTTTAACCACTAGGCAAAGGTAGGGAATTTCCACACACACATAGTTAACTTAACCTTTACTCCTGCACCACCCATACTCCGGTCGCCTTCAATTTTATGCCATCAACACAATCACTGAAAGCGCAAAATATGGAGTAAACTTGGTGATGTTATTGACTGTTAGAAAGAGAAGAATCTCTAGATTTGAACAGCAGTAACAGCTCACACAGCAACAGAAACGACTCCATTAGTGTGAGAAAATCTCACGTGTTGACTACCTTCTCTTTTGAGAGCTATTTTTCAATTTAGTCTCAGTCGTAAAATACCTTTTAGTTTTAGTCATATTTCAGTTGTTTCTAGTTTTAGTCCATAAAAAAATCCTCACAATAGTCTTAACTTTTAGCCCAAGCATTTATTCTCTTGCCTGAATCTGCTACCAAACAATCATAGTGTGTTCTATACACCCTGCCAAACCTGGGATCTCTGCTTTCTACAGTTGAAAGGCAGAAAAGCAAAAGATGCATTGCATTTTGAAAGATTTGACAGATTTTGATTGTCAGATGAAACCTAAATTACATTTTAGTCAAGTTTTAGTCATCAAAGATGTATTTTAGGAACAAAGTGAAGTGAGAGGTGCAACAAATTTGCTTATGTAAAACAATATGTACATATTTATTTTTTATGGCACCAGTTTCAAACCAGTACACCCAAGAGTCTTCTGGGAGGTATCAAAGACAATCGGAGCAACAGTGTGGTGTGCAAATCAGAACAGACAGACATGCAGCCAATGATAGTAGTAAGATTTTAAAGGGGGAGATAATTGGCAGTGGAGGGCCCTATGCATGTGTTTTCCTTGGGCCTGAAAATCTGCTAAATCTGCCACTGGTTGGGTGAAAAAAAAAAGTCCCCAGTGTCCAGATTTATCAAATGTTAGTTTGTGACATGCCATTCAGATTGGACTCAAAAGCCCCCTTCAGTAGCCAGATGGCTGATGTCACTTATGTCCAGTATTTTTACAGCCTATGGTCTGTTTCCTGATCTGGTAGACATGGAGGCATTCACTTGCTAAAGTTCTGAGTGAAACATAAACAAGCTGAAGGAACTGTTTCCCAAACCATGACGACATAATGCTGATGCTGACTCTCTTATGAAAAGTCAAAGACTCGGGATGTTTCATATTATAAGTGTGGTGAGTTATTTAAGACTTAAAAGTGGACTAATACACTTGCTAAAATGTGTTTTCCTCTCATGCTCCGTCAGCCAATCAGCAGCAGTGCTTTGGCTCATGTGACCAGTTTGAATGATGCCTACTGTGGGAAGTCTCTCCATTCACTTCAAGTCTGCACCGTTACCTCGGCAGCAGTTTGTCCAAAGCCAGCAATGCCCCAGTCTGGCAGGAACCATTCAAGCCTATTGATCTGAATTCTTTCACTACATGTGTCCTTTAAGTGTGCCCCCGCCTCGCTCTCTGTTTTATTGCCCCCTCTGTTTGTTCACCCTTAAACTAAATGCCCTGCTGGCACCAGCTTGTGACAGCAATGCCTTATTCATCACCTTCATGCTCGTCATAAAGGCGTTGTTTTGTGTCTGCCATATAAACCGTCTTGTTAGTTTGAACAAGGCTGACTCCGGCGCGGGGTTAGTTGTGCTAAGCAGCGTTTTGTTTTCAAAGGTGTCGAGCTAACAGAGTGCATGAGGTGGATCAAAGACGTCTTCGCTCGGACAGAGGAGAGTAATCAAAAGCATGTGCTGCATGTTTTAAGGAGATCCAGGTTGTAGACGGAGAGCTGTGATGAAGGAGGAGATACAGCGTGAAAAATACCTGCTGTGTTATTCTGGACTTAAAAACATAATCAACCGCATACCCAGGCAGATTATGACGACTTATTAGAAACAGTTTCTCCACTCTCTCTGCCTCTGTGAATGATTTGGTATCAGGTTAACCCTCTGTGTCAATGTGGGAACCTGCAGACTCGGTCGGGGCCATCTGTGACTCTGCAGATGGCTCCGCTTGTTAAAGTGGGCCACGGTAGGACCCTGTCGTCTGTACGGGACGGGACAATGGAGATTACGGATGTCTGATCTCTTGCTCTAAACACAGTCTGAGGACTGCGGTAGGACACGGGGAGGGGCTCACTGCCCTGATCTTTGCATCGCACCGCTGTTGCTTTATCCACATCAAGGAATTATAAGACGCCACACCGGCTCTGCAGGCTTTGGAGCCGTGCCCTGATAGGGTCATGGATTCAAAGAACACAGCTTATCTGATGTTTGTGGAGCTGGTAGGGTTGACACAATAACAAACTTTTAAAGTCTGATGCAATTTTAGCACAAATCAAAAAAATATCAATAATTGTTCTTTCAGAATTTTGTAATTTATTCATTTTAATAACTTAAAAATGCAGGCAGACTTCTGCATACTGTCTGAATTGCACAGTAATCATTCTCCTCTCAGTTGTTCCCATTGCTGTCCAGATCTTCCATGTGCACTTCTCCATGAGGCAACTGTGGATCAGTAGGTCATCTTGTATCTGAAAGGTCGTGGGGTCAACATTGGTCTCCTGCAGTCACATGTTGATCTGTCCTTGGGCAAGACTAGACAGACAGACGGACCGAAATTTGTTTTTGGTAGATTATTTCTTGGTTGTCGCAATGCTTCTTGGCAATAAATCTTATACCATTGGAAAGCTTGTTTATTTCCCTTTTACATGGTGCAACATTTGTAAGGAACATACATTTGTGGGATGAGCAGCAGAGCTGAGTATCTGGGTTGTGCCCATGAAAAATTTGCCAAACCTTCTCTGCCAATGCCAAACAGCTTGTTCTGCTGTTACTATTGGTTCATGTTTTGAGCTTTTTGTTCCCCCTGTGAGCATGGGCCTGCAACAGTGGCAAGTAAAAGTCTTCTCCAAGAACTGGCATGCCACATTTGACTGATCTGGATCAGGTCCTTTGGCACCATTTAAGAAGCAAGCAAATTCAAGATCGTCAAATGTGAGTTCATATAAATGGGATTAGCCAATACCTATGGACAATTCTCCATAGTAACCTCTTCCATCAGTCTGTGAATGTTTGACTTGGTGTGAAGGGATTTGTGTGTCCTGTAGAGTCCATTTACCATTCACTCACTCAGTCTGAAGGCCGAGGCTCTTCTCTACTGAAAGACAATAGTCCTCCATCATGGCGAGCTCTTGTCTCCTAATAAGTCTTGAACTGATGTAGGCCATGTTTACACATCTTCATCCTAAACTGTAACTTTTAAGCATTTTGAATGTTCCTTTACATAAAAACAGCAGGTTTTGGCACTTAGAAAGTCATGAAACTAGTCCCAGAGTGCAAACTTTGTAAACACCATACATGTGCACGTAGTCCCAAACTTCCAGTCGGGAGGTTTAACGCAGAAGAGAATGTTGTATGATGGCAGATTTGTTCAGTTTACCCACTGTTTGCAGGAGTTATCCGAGGTGACTGTCAATGATGATTTAGATTTAGCTGAAGCTATGATCTATAGCAGTGCTATTAATCTGTCTGATAAAGAGTACACAACTCAAACAACAATCAAAAACATACAAACAAAAAATAAATGCAGTATAGGAGAACGATGACAGAAGGTTCTGTTTTGGCTTAGCAGGTATTGTTGGGCTAAACTGTCAGGCCGCCTAATTTTCCACCAGGAATGCATCACACCCTGCCACGCATAGAGCCTGTCATGTAAAGTGGTAGTTTGAAACTGTCTCTGAAACAGAGGCTTTTGTACATGGTATTTATAGGGATGAGTACCAAAATCTGGTACCACTGTGGCACTGGTGCCAACATGTCTGATACCTCCCAAACCAAATCAAAACACGGATTTCTGTGCCTCTTTTCGATACTTCCCCACCCCAACTTGACGCACTGAAACTCCAAATAAAAGGCACAAAGTACCTCATGGAAATGTCGTAATCTATGTAGGTATTCTTTCATTCTGCAGAACATGAACGTCTTTAATTCATTTTACTGCCTTAAACAATGTCCCTGCTCCACTCGTGTGCATCTCTATTTTATTAAACTGACTTGTCTCTGACGCCTGTAGGTGAATTTTGGCTGAGTCTTTATCTAAAGAGGTCACAACTGTTTGTTTTTGTCAGCTGTTAGCTTCAGACTGATACTATGCAGCAGAAAGGAAAACACCCTTTGATAATAGTTCATGCCACAGTGTTTGCTAATGTGCTGATGATTGTCAACAGAGCCAACGTCTCAGTCATTACAGAAGATCTTTAAGTTCTCATCCCTTTGATCCACTTTGATCATCTTGACTTGATGATTGGAGATCATTTCAATGACAAGTCATGTTCATTTAAGCATAATTTATCTCTCTGAGGCCGTGGAGTTGTCTTGCTAACTGTCTTGGTCTGGTAGTCCTGAAAACAGTTGTATTTTTGATCTCACTAAAGCTCAAATATAAGCTACATGTTCCAATGGCAGTCTAGAATATGTAACCATGTCAGATTCATGCTTTACCATCATGATGTAAGCCCTTTAATTTTGACCCTAAAGTCACCCTTAGACATGTTTCTGAGTCAGTTTCACTCCCTAGCATGCAGCCGTAAATTTCTGCTGTTTCACGGATGAGCAGAGTTTAAACTCAGAGGTAAATCACTCCTGGATCCCTTCACCTCAGATCATTCCCAACATCTCCAATTTCTGAAGCATTTCTCCGGGCAGAGGTCACGAAAACAAAACGCTGTGGGAAGAAGAACCAGTCAGGTGATTGTTGAGCAATGACTCTGGCCTCAACTTAACGCCAAGATACACACTTACAGAGCAGAATCAACGCTAAGATCGCAATCATCCAGAGATTCATCTCACAGATTAATAAGTCTTCACTCCCACCCTGTTAAGTAAGCAAACATAAAGCCCCTGCAGACTTGGCCAGTTTCGCTACACTCTCACTGCTGGCCGACACTTCCTTAATACGATCAGAATGAGTGCTCCTTTAACTTGTCGACCCCCCGGGGAGGAAGAACAGGAGGTGAAGCGTAAACCCGGATGCACACATGCACATATGTCATTGACAGACATTTAAATCTCTGAACCTACAGTAATGGTGAACTTGTTCATAGTCCAGCCAGAATCCAGAATGAAGAAGACTTTTTATTTTCCATCTCACAGCTCTAAAATGAAGGTTGAAGAAAAGTTAATTCCTTCCTTCCCATGCCTGTTAGGGCGCTGTATCTCCTGCCCCATCTGCCACAGTTGAGCAGACACTGCTCATTCTTTGGCAGAGCACCAACATCAACATTGTTTAGGAGCACCAAATAGGGTGTGAGTGTGAGCAAAGCCTGAAAGAGAAACCACATCTTTGTACTTAGTTAATGATCAGTACTTTGTTGAACGTACGCTACTTAATGCCACAAAAAGGTGCCGTAAAAAGGAGAGACAAAAGGAAGTGCAAGTGTGACTGAAGGACAAATGGGCAACAAACAAGAGGAGACAACAGAGCAAAAATTAAGACAGGGCCTGCACAACTAGATGGGATTTTTAGAAATATGCAGGCAATGGTGGTAAAAATCAACAATACGCTGTTTCAATGCTTTGGCAACAAATATATAAGTCCTAGAAGCCCAAAATAGCACCATTTCATGTTTTTAATCAGCAAAAAGTACAGGCTAACTTCTGCACAGTGTGAAAAGTGCAAAAATATGTTGTAAGCTGCTGTTTAGATCATGCTCACTAACTTTAGGTCCAAATACTACTGAAAATTTGAAACTAAGTTCATATCTTTGGTTAAAGATAACTTTAAATGCATTTACTAAATTCTTGATCCCAAGAAGGGGAGCTAATTTAAAGTCCTGTTTCTCAGATCCCAGAGGCCTGTGGGGGCAGTAAGTTGGATGATTCAAGAGGATGGACGCTCTAACTTTGCCCATTTGTTTAAAAATAAACTAAGCACAAAAAGTAAGAAATTTTGCATTTAGTAGATCATTTCTTTGTTGTAGCAGTGTTTCTTGGCTATAGATCTTCTGGAAAGCCTTTTTATTTCCCTTGAAATGTTGCCACATTTGTAAAGAACATGCATTTATGGGATGAGCAGCAGAGCTGAGTATGTGGGTGACACCCATGAAAACTTTGCCAGATCTTTTTGCTGATTTTGCTGTTGCTACTGACTTCTGTTTTGAGCTTCTCATACCTCCAGGTAGGTATGTAGCTAAGGACCTTGGGCCCCCAGAAATAAAATGATATAAGGGCCCCACTCAGCCAGCCAGCCAAGCAAAAAATGTCACATTGTTTATAAATGGGGATGAGCAGGCTCCCCCCAGTATTTTATTTTTCTATATTTGATGCAAATATCAGTCAGTTAACTAATTCTGTGACCAGTTTAGGTGCTTTTATTAAACAATGACACTAATTACAAAAATAACCAAATTGACCAGACCAGGGTTAAAACCTGCCTCTCCCAATGACAGCTTGGATAGGCTCCAGCCCCCACAACCCCTAGTGGGATAAGCGGTGTAGAAAATGGATGGATGGACATTTTAGAAAACACTTTTCATTTCATTCACACTTTCATTGCCCCCCCTCATAGGTGGTGACTATCAGGCGCTTGACTGTCATCATTGGAAGCAATCTCAATGCAGAGCAATACCCAGATGAGATCACATATCTCTACAGTCTGGAACTCATTTCATTTCATTTCAAGCCTTTATTTATTCTTGAAAGAACATTGAGGTATCCCTCATTTCCAGTGTCTATCCTCCAAGATGACAACGCTCACCCCCACAGAGCGAGGTCTATCAGAGACTACCTCATCTGGGAGTGGAGAGGATGGAATGGCCTGCCAGCAGTCCTGACCTCAACCCCACTGAACACCTGTGGGATCAGCTTGGCTGTGCTGTTGGTGCCAGAGTGACCAACACAGCCACACTGGCTGACTTGTGACAAATGCTGGTTGAAGAATGGGATGCCATCCCACAGCAGTGTGTGACCAGGCTGGTGACCAGCATGAGGAGGAATTCTGCTCCTAGCTCTAGTGAAGGTTGCTTTTACTGTCCTTCAGGAGTTCGGACACTAACTCTTTAAAAACACTGTATGTGTGTATGCTCTACACAGAATTCCTTGCATAAGTGCTCAAGAAATCTTTTCATCCCATTTAGAAGTTAAGGGAAAAATATCTTTACAGCATCTGGATGCAACGGCACAAATTAGCCTGGTATAGCTAGCCTAGCTGATTAGCCTGGTCTCTTGTCATGTGTGCATGGAGACCAGTGTTGCTGTAGTATTTTACCTTGTTTTTGCACAGTTTGCATTTTGCCTTGCTGACAGCAGCTAAACTTTCTCATCCAAATTTGTTTTGATCTGAAGCATGCTCCCATCATAGCTGCTGCCACCTGTTGGCTGTGATTTTTTTTCCAAAACTTGTGTCAAAGCATTTGCAGCTATATTGATTCCATAACATCTTTATCAGTTAACGGATCATAAGAGGTGTATGTCAATATATTGCCATATATATTTTGACTGCAGGCCCGCTATCAGCAGATAGTTAAATGAACACAACATCATTAGCTGCAGCTGTCTAAGCATTATAGAAGCTGACAACGAACTGCCTTTTGGACAAGAGGTCAACTTACATCATTTAGCTCATTTAAAAAGAAAACAGAGGAGGAAGAACCATACTTGAACATTTTTTGTAAATCTTGTTAAAGTTTGGATTGTTATGAATCGGTTATTTCATTTGTTCTCAGTTCTGGTCAGTCTGTTTGTCAGCATAACAAGATATTCATGATAAAAAACAAAGAACAGGAGGTTTAACTGTAAAATATGGTCAGAGAAAACTTCTTCAAGATGTTTGGAGTTAGCCACTGAAGCTTTTAAAGCCATTTGATCAGATCATGTTGCACCACATGTAAAGCCAAATCAGATTTTCCTGTGAACAGTCGTGACAATAAAAGGCCACTTTAATAAAAGAGCCATTAACGTCTCACTCAGTGTGACCTCTCTGCTCAGACCATCCCAGCACTTCAATTATGTTTAAGGCTTCAGGCATCACACAGCTCTCTATAGACAACAGTGTATCCGTAATGACTGAACATGGGGACGCATGCCTCTCCTCTGATGTCACGAACACAGTCAGCGAGCTTCTTCTTCTGTGAAAGGCACCGGGCAGCTGCTTCCTCGCCCTCCATCTGTGAGATGTATACATTCAACACGGGCCTTTGTTGCTCAGTGGGCGATGGCACTGACCCTGGGTCAAGGGTTCGATTCCCACTGTGGCTGCCCATTGTGAAAATATGCACGCTCATTGTGTTTTAATGCAATTTAATTTGGACCAGGTGTCAAACCAACGGCTTCACTGCAGACGCTGTGAAGTGGGCAGAGATCCATGCAGATTAAAGAAGTCGTCATTAAAGCTGGCAGCCTGTGTGTGCAGAGAGAGAGGCACAGATACAATCTGTACTTTTATTTCCCTTTTCACACAGTTTGTTTTTTATTTAAGATGCTGAAGGAGTTTGTATTTTCAGAGATCAGTGTCTCTCATACATGCAGGCTCACAGTTGGTGCAGCCAGTGAAGCTGATTATGTGTATTTGCTTTTTCAGGATGTAAACTTTGCACACTACAGAGCAACTTTTTCCTCATTCAGGCACAGTCTTTGCAGCAACTTATGGTGCATTACAGTAAAGAAATGTATGTCTCTGATATGAAGTTCTCCCATACTTCCTGCCTACTTTCAGTGAGACGACTCCTGTTTGTTTAAAACCTTTATTACAACAGCTGAAGATGCAGAGAATAGTCTGGCTCTGACCTCATTACTCCTTGCAGGATTTATTTTACATGGATAATTTAAGAAGTGGTGGGATAGTATCTTAATAGAGAGAGGTAAAGGCTATGGGACCATATCCAAGCAGCTTGATGTTCCTGTGGTCCACAGAACTGTAGCCAACCTCCCTGGACGTGGCTGCTAGAGCAAAATTGATGACAAATTGAAGAGAGGGATCATACAAATGGTAACCAAAGAGCCCAGAACAACTTTCACAGAGACTAGAGGTGCACTCCAAGGTCAAGGTACATCAGTGTCAGAACGCACCATCCATCAGTGTTAGAGCCAAAGTGGACTTCATGGAAGACGACTAAGGAAGGCTCCACTGTGGAAAGCAAATCATAAGAAAGCCAGACTAAAATTTGCCAAAATACATATTTACAAGCCAAAAAGCTTCTGGGAGAATGTCCTTTGGACAGGCGAGACAAAACTGGAGCTTTTTGGTGAGTCACATCAGCTCTGTGTCCACAGACGCAAAAATGAAGCATTCAAAGAAAAGAACAGAGTACCTACTGTGAAACATGGAGGAGGCTCGGTTATGTTCTGGGACTGCTTTGCTGCATCTGGCACAGGGAGTCTTGAATCCGTGCAGGGTACAGGGAAATCACGAAATTATCGAGGCGTTCTGGGGCCGAATGTGCTGCTCTGTGTCAGAAAGCTCAGTCTCAGTTGCAGGGCATGGGTCCTCAAAAGGGCTGGGATATTAAGTACAAATAATATTAAATCTCAATATGGCCTGCTGCAATTTTCAAATCGCAGACGATACAATATTTTTTTAACCTGAAATGTGTCAAAATACCAATTTGACACTTTTTGCAGCAGCAGCAGAGATTTCATGCTCTACACATTACACATTCATACAAGTGTCTTTTATTCAGAATAGTTTTACTAAAATCCAACTTTACCTGTTGGTGCACATAATTTTCTAAATGAAGTGAGAATAACATTAAAAATATATTATCACTTCATTATAGCAATCAATATTGAATTTTCTATATGAGCCAAAATCCCAATTACATTTGTTTTCAAATCTTTCATCCCTAGTTTAATTTATATAATACGGTGTTGGTTATAATATAGAATAATTCACTGCTGGGCTGGCAGAGGTTGGCGCTGTTGCCTCACAGCAAGAAGGTTCCTGGCTCGCTTCCCAGTCAGGGCCTTTCTGTGCAGGGTTTGCATGTTCTCTCTGTGCATACGTGGGTTCTCTCAGGGTAGTCCAGCTTCCTCCCACCAAAAACATGCTCATTAGGTTAACTGATGATTCTAAATTGGCCGTAGGTGTGAATGGGTGTACCCTGACTCTCGCCCAATGACAGCTGGGATAGCCTCTGCAACCCCCCAATGGGATAAGCAGTATAGAAAATGGATGGATGGATGATTTACTGCTTATGTTTTGTGCAGGGATCTAAAAATAATCTAATTTTAAAACCCAATTGAGATATTGGGGGAAAAAAATCACATTAGATTATTTTCTCAAATCATTCAACCCTAGTCCTCAATTTGCTCACAAGGAGTGGGCCAAAATACCTGTGGACAGGTGCATAAGTGTCATTGACGGTTACAGAAATCACTTGATTGCAGTGATTGACGAATATGAAGTTAAGGGGAGCATCATGTTTCTCAAGGCCAGTTTCATTAGTTTGTTTTTTTTTTTAAATGATTCTGTTGAACCACAACTTAAAAGCTTTGTCTAAACCTACACTGTTGTGCACGGATGAAAAAGTATAATGCTGTGTTTCAGTATACTGACAGCACCATTACAGATAGGAATAATTAATGAAAAATGTGATTCATCACCTCAAAAAGTCTTTTTTTAATGAAATCATATTATTGTAAAGCTATTTTAGAATGACATGCATTACACATATTTTTAAAATTAGTGTTTTATAACATGTTTTAAGTACTAGCGTCCCATTGAAGATTTTTTTTTTTTTTAAAAACAACTTGGCAGAAATTCAGGTTTTTAGTCAAATTATGTTTTTCTGGAGAAATTTTTGTCCTAAGCTTTTTGAGCAGTAAGTCATTTATATGCAGGTTGCAGCTGAATCCACATTCAGGTCATGAGTATCTGCTGTAGAATTAACTTATTAGTCCACAAAACCCCCCAACGGGGCTCATTACTGATTTATAAAGTCTACATGGGGCCAAAAGTCAGTTCTTCAGGGAGGCCAAAGTTTATCCTAATCATGTGTTTCTCTCTGCAGATGTTTGTAAAGTAATTTTATGTTTTATTTTATCACACTTTTTTATACATGTCAGATATCAGAGGTCAGTGTAAGCGGACTGGAGGTGTCTTGGCTGCAGTTAAGTCAAACTCATGTTTGGATTAGATGCATTGATCGTCGCAGGTTGAACATTTCTGGGGGTGTTAGAGATAAATTGCTCTCTGGCTGTCATGGTAATGGGTTCACAGCTTCTTTTATTGCCTCATTTGCAGCCTGTGGAGAAATACACCCTTTTAAAAATCAAATATAAATAGTTTTACAGCTACAGAGTGATTCACGCAGTCAAACGTGGGTTTTTTTTTCCATGCATTGCCTCACTTTATGACAGTTATTGATGCCTGTGTTAGTGGAGCAAACAGAACATGTCTTATGGTTAGTGATGGTGCTGTTCAGCGGAGAACACTGGTGAGTGGTGACAGTGAGGATTGTTTGTGGTTGCTGTTGCTCATGTTGACATGCAGGGATGTTCAAGGGAGGAGCTCTGACACAAAGAAGCTTTTCAGACGAGGCAGAAAGTTTATGATAAGCTGTCAAAAAGGATGTCAGGGCCCAGTTGCTGGAATGTCACGTATGGCTCAGAGAAATGGGAGGCAGCTCTCATTCTTCTGCCGTGTTGAGGCCCGCTTTCCAGGTTTTTGGGTTGAGACGGAGCTTGTGGGTTACAGATGAGTCATGGTCATGAATTTGCATATTCTCCTAACACCGTGGATTAGGATATTTTATTTAATCTGTCTTTATGGCGCCATGGGATCATCCGGATAAGTAGCTTTGGGCCAGTTTGTGGTTTTTTAAATCAGATTTTTTAAATTCAACACACTATCAAAAAGGAACATACAGAGATAAAGAGTTACACTTGTGGGGGTTTCTTTGTTTAATTTTTTTAACATTATTTTAATAAATTACTTTTCATTGATTAGAATCATTGTTTACATATCATAAACAAGAGTACAGGGATTTTAGGTGGACTCACAAAATTATACAATATTAAAGGATATCATATGATAGGATAGGACCCAGTATGTCTTTGTACTAAACAGCAAGATATAATATGATAACACGAGGTGATACATTATAATATGGCATGGTACGATCCAGCATGACCTGATAAATAATATGATACTAAAGGCTGAAACCCAATGCAATACAACATGATACAACATAACAACTTCTGACTGGACACAATATAATATAATACAATACAACATATTGTAAAGGGACACGATACAATAAAATGCAGTGAGGTACAATACAGTACAATATGGTACAATACAATAGGATACGATGACGAACTGAAAGATACGATACGAAACTATACAATACAGATTATAATTTATTTATTAAACCTTTATTTAGGTTAGTCCCATTGAAATCAAAAATCCCTTTTTCAAGGGAGACTTGACCAAGAATGGCAGCAATACACAGTTTCATCAACACATGCACCCAAACTCATACCATGCACTATAAATGTGCAAAACAATAACTCATGAGTTAAAACAGTTGCATTCTAAGATTTTGTACTTGTTTGAAAAATCATTCAGGGTCACAAAGTTTTGCGGTTTAAAATCAGTCTGCAAATTTTTGCAAGAAAAAGGAGCAGAAAACCTAAAAGCCTTCTTTCCCAGCTCAGTGCAGTCAATCCTCCAAGATCAAAAGAGACAAAAGGTACAGGTAGAATGGCTTTGTTAATTGTTATGAATTCTTAGATTTTTAAGAAACTAGATTATTTTTTCCCCCACAAAAACCCAGAGAAAATTCCCCCTGCTCGTTTAGGCAAACTTGGTGCACCTGAGGTGGCTGCTCCCAGCTGAGAGCTGTTGGTAATCAGCAGGGCTGGGAGGCTATATAGGGAGCAGGCTGCTGCTCAGTTTGGGTTGGGTTTTAAGTGTGTGTGAGGGTCAACACCATCAGTTGGCTCTCTCTAGTTGTGTTTGAGTTTAAGGAAAAAGAGATTATTTTGTTTCAGGGCTTTTGGTTTGTGTGTGAGGGGGGAAATCAAAAATATTTCATTTCACTTACCCCTTATCGGAAAATGACTCCCACCTATCCTTGTTTTGGGTCACATTTTTAGTTCTTCTATCATTTTGATAAACTTAGTGGGGGGCAGTGAGGAGCAATAATCCCCTGCCACCTTTTCGAAACCCAAGACTCATTTTGTTTTGTTCATGCAGTTTTTGTTACTTTCCCCATTAGCGACCTTTCTTATAAAACTTGTGTTTTCTTGGGGGGGAAACGTAACATAATGAAGGCCTACCAACGTCTAAGATGACCTGTTTACTTTAGAATATAAAGTACAATGGTGAGTAAGGTCATATGAAACTTTTACCATACAATATGAAACTATAAAGTAAGCGACAATAAGGTACGGGATACAATATGGTAAAATATGGAAGTATACGGTATTGAATTATACAATATGATACAATATGGTACGATACTGTAGAATGGTACAGTATGTGATAAAGAACTACAGATATACTGTAGTATGACAGGACATGGAATACTATCATACAGTAAGATATGGCATGACACAATACAAAACAAAACTATTAGGAATGATACAGTATGGTACTGTATGGTATGGAATGGAACTGAACAGAATGGTATGGTACGATAGGTACGATATAATACAATAAGATATGAAATGATTTGGAACTATACAATATGATTCAGTAAGATATACAGTACAATACAATACAGAAGTAAACGTAACATTACGGTATGGTACGGAGCAGGACAATACGATACGATACTTGCGATTCGATACAGAATTATACAATACAGTACGATACAATACAGAACAGTACGGTATGGTATGGTGCAGAGCGGTACAGAACAATACAACACAGTTTAATACGGAGTGATATGACACGGAACGATGGAATATGATATGAAACTATAGGGTATGGTATGATATGGATATACAATATGATAGGAGGTGATACAATACTATATACAGAACAATACAACATGGAACCATACGGTAAGATACAGAATGGTATAATACAGAACTATACAGTACAGAACTATGGTACGGAACTATACAGTATGGTACTGTATGGAACGGTACGATATGGAGCAATAAGGACCTACACAGTACCATACAGTACAGTATGACACAATGCAACACAATGCAATAGAGTCTGGTGTCCATCCATCCATTTTCTACACCGCTTGTCCCGTTCAGGGTTGCGGAGGCTGGAGCCTATCCCAGCTGTCGTTGGGCGAGAGTTAGACATGGGACCATGCAGTATGATTCCGTACATTGCAACAGGATGTGATACAATACAAGATAATACATCCTTTTATATACATGATAACGTTGGGATAGAAGACAACAGGATACAAAATGCATCGTAACTGAGTAAAATTTGATATTGACCCAAAATGAAGCTTAGCATTAGTTCATGCATGACACTGAAGCTGCAATCAGCTGACTGCAACCTCATTTCAGTTGTCCTCTCAAAGCTCTCTCAGCCAATCACAGCTAGTCCTCTCAACAAGGCGGTCAATTTTGATATGATGTCCTTCTCACAAAACTCTGCTGTATCAGTGGGGATCTCACTACACTGCTGCTGGCAGTCTCTTCCTTCTTAGCCTAAAGCTTTTGTTGCCGCCTCATATTTATTTTTGAATAAATTGCAACTAAAGGAAATTCCATTGTATTGAACATGTATTATCATAGATATATCTATCTCTGCGCTCCCTGAAAAGTCAAAGAATGCTGCTCAGCTTTCTGCAAAGATACCTTTATTGTTTTCTTTAAAAGCAAAGCTCAGTAATCTCTGAGGAAATCAATTTTCTGTCTGCTGTATAACCTTTAGTTTATCTAATAAGAAAAGTGATGGATCTAAAGTGAAGTTGATGCAAAGAGTCTGTTAAATCTCCTTTAATATTCTTCCAAATATTTGTAAGCTCTGAGCAATCCCACATGAAATCTTCCAAGCACACACGGTTCAGGCCTGCTTACTTAGTTTGGGCTGGTCTCTTTCTTCTTATCTCTGTAAACTTGTTTTTGTCGTTGCCTACAGGCTCACGTTGCTCTTGTCAAACCACACATGTCTTGCGTTGGTCACAGCCATCAGTGTGAGTGCATAAAATCAGAATGAGGAGTAAAGAAAAAAGGGGAAAAGCCTCACATCCATGATGTTCAGAGGCCTCAGGGTGAGAGACATTCCTCTGAGCGCAGATGTGAGCAGTCTATATGATCTTTCTCCGAGGTCACAGAGAGGAAGTTGAAGGTGTGACTCTGATGTTTCTAGTCAGAGATCACACCACAGCTACACAGCGTTCACAGCAAACAGAGTGACAGCCTAAACCACAATCCACTGAGACTCATTTCCCTCCACAAACAAACTGAGGAGGGCCTCCAGAGGAACCTGTCTGCACTAACATTACTCACAGGCCCCAAATGCACTTCAAGTTCAGCACAAACAAGTCACTTCAGGGCTGGTTTGAGGCTTTTTATGTGAGGTTATGCAAGGTAAAGCAGAGCAGAAAACCTCCTGTGACCTAAAGAATATATTCTACACATGTGAGGGTGGAGGCGCCCCTACACGCTCGTATTTAAAGAGAAAAGGAAGCATTTATAGTCGATAAGAAAACTGCAATAACAAAAACACTGTGTCTGTCTTGCTGTATCAGTTTTCATCAAAACAAATCAACTCAGATCAGGTTTGGTCCTGCCTTCATCTGCTCAGGCAGGACGGTTACAGTACATTTAATGTGTTCAATAAGGGCACTCTGGCAAAAGCAGGAATGTCTACTGAAAACCTGGAGTGAGTTAAAGGTGCAGTTTGTAGAATTTATTAAAATTTTTAAGGAATATATATTTTTGGGATGAGCAGCAGAGCTGAATATGTGGGGTGGAAAAATTTGCCAAATCTGCTCGGCAAATGCCAAAGAGCTAATTCTGCCATTGACTCTTGTTTGGTGGATTGTTTGGCATCCCATTCTTCATAGAGGGCTTTTTTGGATTCCATTCCATCCTCTCCACTCCCAAATTCTGGAGGTAGTCTCTGATAAACCCCGCTCTGTGGGGGCGAGCGTTGCCATCTTGGAGGATAGAGTTCAGTCCCAGACTGTAGAGATTCTCCATACTTTGACCCTCCGATCTAACCTGACAAACCAGATAGATTGTTGTATTTATTTCTATAGCGTGGATATATTTCACATTCATCTGAGAAAGCTCCCATCTAAAAGCATTTGTGAAGGGCAGGTCTTTCACTGGCCAATCAGGGCAGCAAGAGGCTGAAGAAGACCGAGAGAAGATCAGAAACATCTTTTTCCATCATGAAAAGCTTTAAGTGTGGACCTTTTCTCTTGTTTTGATGAAGAAATGTGGTCCAGTTCTGACAAAACTATCGCTGTGGCTACGTCTCAGCTAATCACTGCCCTAGCAGCCTTTGTATCCAACCACTCACACAACTAACTCTTTCCCTGTAACGCTCACAAACTCACTGTGAAGAAGAGCGAAACCTTCCTCTCCATCATGAAAAGCTTTAAGTCTTCTTTTATTCTTTATTTCACACAGAAATGTGGTCCAGTTCTGTTAAAACTGCTGCAATGTTGTAGCTACATCCGAGCTAATCACCGCTCTAAAGGCAGCCATTGCAGACGACGAGTACAACTAAACCCCGCCCATAGCTACTGCCTCATTCCCTTTAAATGATGCTGAGTGGTCTGAACAATGTGCTGTTCAGCCCAAACTGTGTGGATGGGAGCTTTTCAAGATGGATTTCCCTGATGGCAGACATGGAGTTGGCCAAATTCATCTGCTTTTCAAGATTAGGCAGAATCTGGACTCATGAATGAGCATCATTTCCTCCACATGTTCAGCTTCCATTATTGCTGACACCAGCATAAAAGAACCTGATGGTCTGGGGCGGTCGTGTCAGGCCTCCTGGCAGCTCACAGGCCAGCTGTAAGGCCTTTTATAGAGAGGTGTGTGCCTCTTCATATTTAATTCCCCACAGGTGGAGTCCAGTAATTGCAAGAGTTCCTGCAGAGTCTGAATGCTCATGCCAATGTGTGTCAGCTGTTCAACAAGCAACTCTGAAATCTGCAGCATAAATGCTTTCACAGGCACTGATTGAATGATTTTAACCCAGATTCACTGTTGTAAATTGACATAAATATGACCATGACTTTATGCATGTGGCAGCAGCATCTGCAGCTCAGTTTCAGCTTTAAGCCCTCATGATTTGATGAGAACAATGAGGATATTTTGGTGTATTTATATGCATATGTCATTTCTTTGAGGTAGTTGAGATGTATGTAGGATTCATTTTTCACTCTGAATGAAGGACAGTGTTGATTTAAATTTCAAAGGGAGGAAGTGAATGTTGTTGCATCACCAAACTAAAGACACATTTTAATGTATGATATCCTAATCTATGAAATGAATATGAAAGCAGGAGTCCTTTACCTGACCTCAGACAGATCTGTGTTTAATCTGGGACACCGTCGCCCCTAATCTCCGGGTTAAAGGGGATCCTGTGTGTGAGGCGACACACTTCTGTCTCTGTGAAGTCCAGTGTCACTGCCGCTGACCCTCATTGAGACAAAGACAAAGCGTGTGGAGAAGCCTCCTTTCTTCTCATTAATATTCAGTGACAGCTGGTGTATTGTAGCCTGATGCTGCTGACCCAAACAGCCTTTTAATCACATATGTTTTATTACATTTCACTCAGATAAAAGCTTGCACGCACTTTTATGTGTTTCAAATACACATGGCTCATTCAAATGGTTGTTTTCAGATTTTTAAGGCTTTCGTAATCTACCAAAAAGGCAGAAATGCTTTCAGGAATAGTTCAATATTTGAGGATAAATAAGCTAAATGGCCTTCTCTCTATGGAAGAATTACCACTGTCATGTTTAGACTTCAATGTGATGCTACGGTAGCCCTGATGGTCAACTTAGCAAATTAAAGCAAAAAGTAGAAAACATCAAATCCCTCCAGGAAGTTTTGGTGTTATAGTTGACTTAATTTTAGAGAATTCAACCAGTCCTGCAATCTTCAGTTTTCAAAAGAGCTGCAGCACTCTTAGGTATTTATGGCCACTAAAATCCCAGACCTTGCATTTCTCCATCTAAAGTCACTTAACAATCCTATAAATACTTCAAATCAATTACTTATTCCTGCTGCTTCGCAACCTCCCAGTATGATGCACATGAATAATGCATCTGGTCAGAAAATAGTCAGAGGCAACTCCTAAAGACCGGACACAACTATAGGCACCACTACACCTCTGGGCATGGAGCTCTTAGAGTTAGAGTCTTAGAGTCTTAAACATCATCACAATGTGACATTTATTTAAAGTTGGCAGTAATACTATCTCTTCTATCATCTTTGACAAAATGTGTCTCATTTTTCACACAAAATAAGTGTTTTAAACCAGTGCTTCCCAACCTTTATTCCTTCAAGCCCCCCATTTGTATCTAAGAAAACTTGAGCCCCCCCAGGTCCTACATCAACCAAAAAGTTACATTTTGTCGCCAAAATTAACATTAATTTTTATTATTTTTTCATGTAAGTCCAAACAGAGTAGCCTTAAACAAAAATTATTTTACCCAAAAACCACTGAATGATTTATGTGCAAGTGTTATACCAGGATTTCTTCTAATAGGTGCAAATCTAATTTTATCAACCTCAGGGCAGACAGCGCCTTTTGCTTTGCTTCTCAACCACACCCAAGCTACCTGTTTAACCCTCTGAGGTCTAAGAGTATTTCCTCAATTTTTACATTATTTTTTGATTCACTTTTTTAAGGTGCTTGCAAATAACACAATACCCAACTGTTTCATATCAACATTTTTTAAAACAGTCTGAGTTTTTTGTATACTGAGGCCCAGTTTTGTCCTAGAGGACTGTGTAAAGAGTTATTTTAGCCCAGATGCTAAAGTTTGAAATCTGAATTCTAAAAAGTTTCAATTTCATGTGAAAACACACCTTCACTCATGTGGATGAACTTTTTTGGTGCTTGCAATAGGTTAACCAAAGGCTTAGCTTCATAAAAGTAGTGGAATATGTGAATAAAATAATAGAGAATACAGAAAAAATGTTTAAAATGAAATTTTACTATATTGGTTTACTGCTTCTCAGTATTTGTTCCAAGGCTTCTGCAAGGTTCACTCATTTGAGATCATCAGGTCTAATTCTCTCCTTTTGCTCTGGTCTCTCACCTTACCTCTCCTGCACAAACTCTGATAAGGAGGCCCTTAAGGATTCCAGAGTGTCAGTGGGTTGGCAAAAGAGGGTCGTAACCAATTAGGTGTGCAAAAGGTGATGGACAAAGGATTCATCCAATGATGCACAGTGAGATGTGATGACGTGCCCGTTGCTCTTGGCCCGGTAACTCCTGTTATGAATTACAAGGGATGGCAGGTGATGGCAGAAGTGAAAGTGTTCGCAGAAGTGTTTGAACAGAGTTTCTCTGATGTAACATGACAAAGATATCAATTAAGACATAGCAAAAATGCGACGGCGAGTGCTTAGACCGCAGAGGATTAAACAGGTCTGTGAGGCGTCCCTGAATGATGACAAAACACTGTGATGTCACTGCTTCGCTTGGAGGTGGGGCATTTGGGTTTCGTCCTGCTCCAGAGCAGGACTATTCTGGGTGCAGTGCGGCCAAACTGGTGATAAAAAGTAAATCAGCACGACTAGCTTTGTATTGGTGCAGCCGAATGTCATCGTGGAAAAGCTTCATTTATTGCAGGGCACCACCATGCAGCCGGGTTGCAGATAAGCCATAAAACCATACAATGATGCATATAGAAGTTTGCATTTGTGTTTCATTGCTGTCATAAACATTGTGGTATGTTTGAGAGTGTGCCCAGCTGTTTCCCCTTGTTTCCAGTCTTTAGGCCTGGCCGAGGCTCTCCATTTAGATTTCAATCATAGGAGTAGAGGCAAACTTATTTTACTTTACAGAAGAGAGTGAATGAGTGCATGAACAAAAGTCTGAACTGTTCATTTGATAATGAATGATTTATTATGAATGTACTTTAAAAGATAAGCCTGACTACTGTAGGAATATTCTTATGTCTTTAAAACCTAGAAGTCATCAGCTGTGATTTTCTGATCTGTCAGCTGCTGCTCTTTAACGCCTTCAGAGTATTACTTAACATCACCCTCATTCCTGATCAGAGGCTCTGAGAGCTGACGCTCTGGACCCACACACCCATTCATTAATATTACATTTCCATCGCTGGCTGCCAGGGCAAGATAACTTCTCCACTCACAGTGATGTCACTCTGCCTGGGCTACAATGCTGATGTGATTACCATGGTGGAAATCACTGTCAGACTGTGGAGGACCAAATTACCCTGCCTGTTTCCCCCTCCTCTCTCTCTCTCTGTCTCCACGTGGTCCTCGTCTTTCTGAGTGTCCCTGTTAGTCCAGGTTTACCCCACTGAGATCTCATGCCCAGTGGAGCCAGACTAATCACCGCCACTTACCAGGATCATTCCCACACTGGGAGATGTTCATGTTGTAGACACGGGACTGTCTCTACTGTTACATCATCAACAGCTATCGGCAGTTCCCTTTCCTTCAGCTTCTTTATTACCTGCAGGGATGACCAATTCAAAACACTTCAATGCCGCCGATTTTATTGAACCTTTTATAAGCAGGAAAACATTATTGAGATTAAAAATGTGTTTTTTGAAAGTGTATAGTGCATAGTTTTCAGTAGCTCTAAACTCCCAGAAAAGGGGTTTAGAGCTACCTTAATTAGCCACATGCTTTCTGCCTGAGTAGATAATCATCCCCAGCACCACGAGTAAAAGCAGTGGTCCCAACCTTTTTTTTCCTATGAGCCCCCCTTACTTGTATCATAGAGGAGCTAGGGACCTCCAGGACCCACACAGACAGAAGGTGATACATGGAGGTCAAGAATTAAAGGGGACATATAGCAAATAAATCACTTTTTCAGGCTTTTCTAGCAAAAATATGTGCCCCTGGCCTGTCCACAATCCCCTTAGGTACTAGGAAAATCCATTCCTTTCTCCCCTCTCTTTCTCCACCTTCCCGAAAATGTGTGCTGAAACAAGCCGTTCTCAGACTTTCCCCTCATGATGTCATGTGGGGAGTTAGCTCCGCCCCCAGGTTTGGTTGCCCTCACTGCTTGGAAGAAAGTTCAGCCCTCCTCTCCGGATCTTTCTCTCATCTGCCAGCTGAGAGGACGATCAGGGGAGCCAAATCCATTTCCTGAGAGGGGCGGAGTCAGACAGCTCATTAACATTTCAAGCTACAGACACAGAAACAGCTCGCTCTGAGTGGGGCTGAAACAGAGGTTTTTAGACATACAAAAATCCAACATGGAGTGTTTTTCAGAAACAGACTTAACAGGCATGTTTTGGGGACCTCTGAAAACAATCTAAACTTTTCTTAAAGGGGTAAAATATGTCCCCTTTAAAATCAAATTAAAAGTTTTCCTTGTTGTTGAAGTAAGCAAGCAGCGACAAGAGGCCAGTGCAAAACTTGATGACATCACTTTGTGAAAAGAACAAAGAACAGCATTGAGTTGTTCTGTTTTCCAAAAAGTCGTGTACTGACATGTCTACAGTCACCATTGTTCACGTTAAGTAGTTCTCTGTGGAGTTTACTTCTCGATAGCGGCTATGTCACGTTTTGTTGATCTGATTGGCCAGTGAAGATGTGACAGACAGAAAGTCCATCCAATCACCCTTGGTTTTCAAAGGCTCTGCCCTTTCCCAAACACTGTCTATGGGAGGTTTACCAGATGGATTTGTTTGTCACATTATGGCGGCTAAACTTCTACCATTTGCTTTATAAAGTTCCTCATTCATTCATAAGGAAACAACGTGCAGCAAAAGGACATTTATGTTGGCCTTGGTGCCCCAAACAAATGTGCAGTCATTTGCAAAAACATGCAGTCATTTAAGACCTGAATCAGACCAAAAATTCCTTAGATGCAGAGATCACATTGGCCCTGGAGAAGGGCACTGATTGCTACATCAGTGCTTATGTTATCAGTAACAAACACTTGAAGGGCATTGAATGAATGCTGAAGCTTTGGTTAACTTTCATTCTATGAGGGAATAAACGTCTCATAGAAATGACACCAGAAAAAGCAAATTAATACCTTTGGCCAACTCATTTCTGTTGCAGCTTTTAAGACATAGAGTAACTCAAAACCTGGGCCAATTAAAAGATCTGATCTCATTGTGCCTCTTCTTCAAAAGCTGCTCTCTCTACACACAGTCGACCACAGGAAGCACACGAGTGGTTTGTGTGCTTTTTTTTTTTCAGTGACTCTAAAAGCATTGTTGGCTTTCCTCTGCCCTCGCATTCCTGCAGCTCTCATGAGCAGCCTCCTGACCACACAAGAAGGAGAACAGGCAGACACAGTGAGGGATGGAGGTGTTCGACTGTTATCAAATATTTGCTGTTTGTGAAGTCGTTCTGCGGAGAGAAAATCTGAGACACGAGGGGGGAGAATAATGAGGGGCTGGCAATCTGCTGGCTGTCGGAAGTGGAAGGATTAGAGTTTAATTTACAGTTTTTGTTTGGAGGAGTTTCAACAATCCAACGAGTCTTTTCATGAGATAAAAGCTCATTAAACGGGAGAGCTCAATGGTCACGCATAGCTGAGTGACGGCTGATGAGTCTGGGGTCTTTCACATGTGGAAATCTTGAACCCCACCCCCACACTCACACTTTTCTGCCTCTGCCACTCCTGGAAGTCTAATCCCTGAGTTTGGTGGAGCCTTTCTTAAGTCAGAGTCTGCTGCGTCCTTTGGCTCCAAAACCAGACGGGACTTTCACATGCAACGGAAAACTTTTGGTCACTTTTGTTTCTTTTTGCCCACATGAAAGCAAAGAAAAGATTTTACAGCACACTGGAAAGACATGCAAATTCATTTAGTAACCATTCAAATATTCGACTGCAAGTTCTTAATGAGTGTTAGCAAGAAATACGCAAAGATGGTTCAATCGGGGATGCAACAAACAGTATTCTTATTCTGATTTAGAGCTATTTGGACTCAGATTTATAAAAGTCTTAGCTTCTGGAAACCAGTCAGAACCTCTTAAATGTCTTGTTTTGCTCAATCCAGACTCAAATTATCTAACAATCAGAACAAGATCAAATACTTGGCATCGCTCTATTAGAGATATTGTTTTTCTCCTTTTATGTTGTATGAAAAACAGATGCTGGATGTTTCCATCAATTTTGCAATAGCACTAAGAACTGGCTTCAGGTTTTTGATTCTTGCATATTTTTCAACAAGATTACCCTCACAAGGAAGCAGAATAAGGGCGCAAATATGCAAACTTCTTGATTGTATTAGTAAAAACAAATATTGGGGCCCAACATAAAACAGTTAAGTTGCAATATTACAGCTTTTTCTGAGTAAAGGGGCCCAGATAAATAGTTTATGTTGCTACTTAGCTTACATAACATGCTCATGAAATAGTCCAGTAAGGTTCATTATGTCTATCCTTAGTGATATGCTTATACTTTCTTCTATAGTTTTTTAGTTTGTACTTTTACATGTTTCGATGGAAAGTTTCCGTCTTCGTCAGAAGTGTCATCTGATGGTGGTGTGACGTGTCCTTATCAGCTGATCTTACGGAGGCGTGATCATCCTGCAAGATTTGACAGGACGATCACGCTCCTCCAGGACGGCGCTCCAGGTGTGTGACAGCATGTATGCCCCTTCGTCCCGGTTCATCGTCCCGTGGGCAATCAGGAAGCGGGCCCACAGAAAAATGTTGATAGCTTTTGAACCATAAGTCATAGACACTTACTCTGTTTTTCCTCTAAAAGCGGACTATTTTGGCATTCGTTTCCTCTCCATGGCGCTTAAAGATGCCGTTCTAGCGAGCCCGGAACTTTGGTGACTTTCTGGGGTCCTTAAAGATTAAGTCCACCGCGTTAGAGCCGATGATAAGCGTCTTTTCTGTCCATTTTTAATCCATTTTTGATCATGTACTTTGGCTTTCTTTGGTGGGTAGCACCATAACTGTTGAGGGCAATGTTTACATGCAATGCATTGTGGGTGGGGCTTCCCTCCAATAGCAAGATGCTGCTTAAAGGAATGGCACTAATGGCACACGCAGCTCGATAGCAGCTACGTCACATGTTTTGTTGCTCTGATTGGCCTGTAGAGATGTGACAGACAGAACATTCACCCAATCACACTCCGAGTTTTTTTCAAATCCTCTGCTTTTTCTCAGACGTTTCCTATTGAAGCTTTCCCAGATGGTCGTGTGAAACAAATCCATCTGGTGTGTCAGGTTGGCACCACAGGGTTGATGTTTTACAAGCTTTTTAAGACAAAAAGTCCAGTCGAGACATAATGGTGAGAAAAAAAAAAAAGCTGTGAGCTCTAAGGGTTAAACACTGCCCTTGAGGCTGCCATTGCAAACACTTATGCAACTAAAAAAAATGCCTTTATTGGTCCAGTGTTCGGTTCGACACAAACATCGTGGATTGGAGCTTTTCAAAATGACAGACATGGAGTCCAACATAACCAGCTGTTTTACAAGGTTAAAAAGAAATAAGAAGAGAGTAAAACTGTCCCCTCTGCTCTCTACCTGTCCAGCTGCAGTTAGCAGAAAGTCTGTGACAGAGAGCAAATCTAACAGTGCCACGTGAAATGAATCCTGCTCTTCCCGTTACATTTATGTTGGCATGTAAATTGTAACTACTCTGAAATAATCAGATCTGCGTCAGCATCACTGCTCTGTCTGCCAGAGTGCATCCAACCACAACAATGTTTCCCTTCTCTCTATTTTTCTCTTTCTCTCTCTGATTGTCTGACCAACATTTTAGTATGGCGAGAACTCATCGCCCAACTGACTTCAGGGTGTCTGCCCTACATGAAACCATTGATTCCTGGGGCCGGCAGGTGCCAAAACCCTACAACTGTCAGTGAGCGCTATAATCAGCCTTTTACATTCAGTCAGACTTGTTTAATCGCAGGTTTCACTCATAGCTTAAGATATTTTTCAGGTCATACAGTATGCATTTCATGCTTGTATATGTTAGTATGGTTAGCTTTCATCAGTTTTCCATCAGTTAGTGCTTCATTTCTCATGGATGTGCTGAGATTTTCCTGCTGCAGGCGTCTTTTCCTATGTCTTGCATTGAATCAAAAATGGTGAGGAATATTCAGAGACTCTGATTTGAATCGAAGGGTGTGGAGCACATTTCAGAGAATCTAGGACAAACGTGTAATGTGATCCATCCAGATGAGTCTAAACAGCAGATTCAACAGAAGATAAACACACAATGAGATCCAAGCTCACATTTACAATCACATGGAGCTGAAGGTCACTCTAAATTACAGCCGTCCACTTAAAGACTCTCATTTTGAAATAAAGGTGGGTGTAATTGTACCCAGATTGTCCGAGCTGCTACTTTACAGGACCTGCCCTCAGTTTAGCCTGTCAGGTCGCTCCGGCAGACCGGTTACAGGAGATTTCACGAGGGAGAGGAGGGAGGGAAACTCTGGAGAGGATTCATGAGGAGTGGAGCCGGGGAATCCTCACAGTGGTGTTGCTGGGCAAGATGAGCCAAAGCTGTATTTATACTGGGACTGTGTTTGTGCTGAGGGAGGCGGAGAGTGAATCCTTAACTAGATGATGCTTCAGGATGAGATAAGAAGTCATTACAGGGGGAAGAAATTTGAGCAAAATGTGCCTTTTCTCAATGTTTGTAATCTGTTTTTAGTGTTGACTCTACTTACATGTGAAAACAATTGAATATAAGGGAGATATTAAAGTATTAAATCGGTGAAAGTGCTCGTGTGACGGGCCACTATAGAGCGTGTTTACTTTACAAATTACACCCCTAAATGGGGAAGGGCAATGAAAGGAGAAGACAATGAAATCTGCTTGCTTGGTTGGCTCCAGTATTGAGGTCGGCGCCCCCCCCAACACACATACAGCCCCCCTCTCAAACAGCAGAACACACACACAGTAACAATGCAGAGTGACGCCATTGGCTGACTGACCACGCACTTCTGTCCAATAGCAGCAGACAGGGAGATGATACAGTATTTGAGCCCCAGAGAGTCATTACCCATTCACAGTGGTTTATTTGAGCTCCTGTAAAGCTGCAGCCGTTCACAGAACAACTGAACATGTGGAGCTGCTGTATGGATGCATGATCATCTAAGCAGAAATTGTATTCAAAGATATTTATAAAGAAGAAACAAATGGACTATAGTAGGACAAATAAAAGAATACAAGTGTAAATGTAAGGCTGTTTTGATAATGGTGTTAAAATTTAAATAAAAATGATGAAAATATACAAGCTTATTGCCAGAAGAGCAAGAGAGATGCAGAAAGGAAAGATGTAAATGACTGTCCTGTCCATAAATCCATCCTAAACTCAATTTAAATCCACCATAATCACACTTAACTTCAGGTCAATACCAGGCAGTTTGAAAAAAATTGTAGAACTGTAGTAGTTGCAAATATATGACTGTGGTCTCATAATTATTGAAATGGGGATGTCCTGACTGCAGTGAATGTGTCTGTAGTGATCGTAGTTAAAGACACCTGTGTCTGCATGATCGAGTTACTGGTTATAATCAGTATTCCTGGCTACCATTAGACCATGTAGACAAAAGAACACTCCAAGCAACTCGGAGAAAAGGTTTTTGAAAAGTGTAAGTCAGGGGATGGATACAAGAGTTCAGTTTAATCCATCATGAAGAAATGGAAGGAATAAGGCACATGTAAGTGACCGTGCAAGATGGAGACTAGTGAGAGAGGCCACCAAGACACCTATGACTACTCTGAAGGAGTTACAAGCTTCAGCAGTGGAGATGGGAGAGACTCTGCAGACAACGGCTGTTGCCCGGGGTTCTTCACTAGTCAAAGCTTTATGAGAGAGTGGCAAAGAGAAAGCCACTGTTGAAGAAAAGTCTCATTAAATCTGGACTAAAGTTCACCAAAAGCCAGTGGGAGACTCCATGGTCAAGTAGAAGAAAGTCCTTTTTGGCCACCAGACAAGATGCCAACACCAAACACTGCACAACAAACACACCATCCCCAGCACATTGCTTGCAGCATCATGCTGTGGGGATGCTTCTCAGCTTCTCATTTTCACAGAAATGGTTTAAAGGCAACAAGATGAATGTTCTGGAGTGGCCGAGTCAAATCCCAGACCTCAATCCAACAAAGAATTTGTGGCTGGACTTCTAAAGAGCTCATCCCTGTACAACCTGACAGAGCTTGAGCAGTTTTGCAAGGAAGAATAGTACAATTTCAGGGTCCAGATGTGCAAGCCTGATTCAAACCTATCCACACAGACTCTGTGATTGCAGCCAAAGGTGACTCTACTAAATACTGACTTGAAGGGGGTGAATATTTATGCAGTCACTAACTGAATATTGACCTCCAGATATATTAGACAGATTCTTGGTTTTAATTGATGTAATTTTCCTGTAGGAAGTTTAGCAAAATGAGCACGCTTAGAGCCTTTTTGCCATTTTCAGTGATTCAGACTAATAACCAGACTCTACAGATTCAAACTTCAGCTTTTTTTACTTTTTCTTTTAGCGTTCAGTAACTTTAAAGGCTCTTTTTGGAGTGTTTCTAGCCGGTTGTCATGATGTTTTTATGTCTCGTGTGTAACACCTCCACGTTCCAGGTTATGTAGGATTGTGTAAAACCTTCAACACTCTGAGGTTACCAAAGAAAACAGATTAGGGTTATGCTCATTTATTGGGGCATTTTTTTTTTCAGCGTGTTCAGGCTTTTCTTAGCCGCTCTCGAGTTTCAAACACACATAAAAGTTTCCCAGCAAACACCTCAGACGTAGACTCGCTCTGCCAAAACATGATGAAGTCACTGCGGGGCCTCGCTCCGCTGACGTGCTTGCGTTATGTAACCCGGAGTAAAACACTCACATGACATCAGGCTGGATGTGAGGAGAAGTTCAAACATCACTGCAGCACTCAGCTCTTCTGCTAGTCCATCAGTGAAATGTCATCAAGGTTATCAATAATGACGGGATGACTCTTTATCAGCTGATTGATCACCTGCAGGAGATTGACAACTTTCTTGGACTTTAACGCAGATTTTTCTGACGAGAAATCCAAAAAAGACTATTTTAATAAGACTTCACTAGTGGGTTTAATTTCCCATCTAATGCATTGTATTTCATTCTTTTTCTGCAGGCATCATGCCCATTCAAAGATATTTTAAAATCTGTGCTTCTTATGAAACAGTATTTAGACATTTTTGACAAGAAATCAGAAAAATGCTTTTGCTTAGATTTGAGCTGTTCTAGTGTTTATCTTCTGCACAGCAGCAGTGAATTCCTGCAGCTACTTTCAAGTGTTTTGTACCTATTAGTCATATACACCCAAAGTTATGTAAAAACATAACCAAGGATTATTACTAACAGCGTTCCCCTCAGGCCGCATGCTAAGGTGTCTGAACCTTGCAAATATGAGGACTTTAACCCTGACATATTGACTTTGAGCTGCCACTCATGCTGAAAAATTAATTTAAAGAAGCCTGAAGGCAGAAAGTTGGCCACACCCAAACAAAACCCACCATCACTGAAAACCCTGCAGGTATTCTCTGAAACTGGAGCTTTTCTTGGGAAATACCAGCGTAAACATACCGTTTCTATAACATGAGAACATGTTAACGTTGCATCATATCAGCAGCCTGGAGGGAAATGTATAGACTTTCCCTTCCTTCCTTTATGAAGTCAGTCCATGAGAACCTGTTTTTTCCCTGCTTTGTGTCTCTCTCACTAAAAACAAACCCATGTACGAAGCAGCTTGTACTCTAAAGAGGGGAATATTAGAGGAGGCAGCACTTTCCAGAACTTTAATAACTATTTTCCTCTGTGGTTGTCATCAGGCTTTAAACAGCTCTGAGCTGTGATTCAGTGTCAGTGATGGAAGCTTTTTATGTAATGTTGCTTCTTGTTCGGAGGGAAGTGGATTTTGTGCAACCCTAAAGTTATTTCTGGCTTTATTGCTGATTATTAGAGCTGTCGTCTAAAAATCAATTATCTAGACTAATAATCAATTATCAGTCATACCAATCAAAGATGTAAACCTGAGCTTCTAAAAGTATTTGATATGAAGTAAAGCAGTAAGAGACAGTGCATGATATTTCATATTTAGCATGGCTAAGGTGCTTGTTGATGAAAGTTCTATTTTCTGGAACTCTGACTGTTGAGCGGCCATCACAGTAACTATGACTGTTGAATGGTCATCAGAGTTACTCTGTGACTGCTGAGTGGTCATCAGAGTGACTCTGTGACTGTTGATTCGTCATCAGAGTTACTGTGACTGTTGAGCGGTCATCAGAGTGACTCTGTGACTGTTGATTCGTCATCAGAGTTACTCTGTGACTGTTGATTCGTCAACAGAGTTACTCTGTGACTGTTGAGCGGTCATCAGAGTGACTCTGTGACTGTTGATTCGTCATCAGAGTTACTCTGTGACTGTTGAGCGGTCATCAGAGTGACTCTGTGACTGTTGATTCGTCATCAGAGTTACTCTGTGACTGTTGAGCGGTCATCAGAGTGACTCTGTGACTGTTGATTCGTCATCAGAGTTACTCTGTGACTGCTGAGTGGTCATCAGAGTGACTCTGTGACTGTTGATTCGTCAACAGAGTTACTCTGTGACTGTTGAGCGGTCATCAGAGTGACTCTGTGACTGTTGATTCGTCATCAGAGTTACTGTGACTGTTGGTTGGTCATCAGAGTGACTGTGTGACTGTTGATTCATCATCAGAGTAACTGTGACTGTTGAGCGGTCATCAGAGTGACTGTGTAATGTTGATGGGTCATCAGAGAAACTGTGACTGTTGAGCGTTCATCAGAGTGACTCTGTGACTGTTGGTTGGTCATCAGAGTGGCTTTGTGACTGTTGATGGGTCATCAGAGTGACTCTGTATCTGTTGATGGGTCATCAGAGTGACTCTGTGACTGTTGGTCATCAGAGTGACTCTGACTGTTGAGCGTTCATCAGAGTGACTCTGTGACTCTTGGTTGGTCATCAGAGTGGCTTTGTGACTGTTGATGGGTCATCAGAGTGACTCTGTATCTGTTGATGGGTCATCAGAGTGACTCTGTGACTGTTGATGGGTCATCAGAGTGACTCTGTGACTGTTGATGGGTCATCAGAGTGACTCTGTGACTGTTGATTGGTCATCAGAGTGACTCTGTGACTGTTGATTGGTCATCAGAGTGACTCTGTGACTTTTCATTGGTCATCAGAGTGACTCTGTGACTGTTGATGGGTCATCAGAGTGACTCTGTGACTGTTGATGGGTCATCAGAGTGACTCTGTGACTAGTGAATGGTCAGCAGAGTGACTCTGTGACTGTTGATTGGTCATCAGAGTGACTCTGTGACTGTTGATTGGTCATCAAAATTACTCTGTGACTGCTGAATGGGTATCAGAGTTACTATGTGACTGTTGAATAGTCAGTAGCATAACTCTGTGTCTGTTGAATGAGTATCAGAGCAAAACTGTGACTGTTGGTTGATCATTTGTTTAACTTTTAAATGTCACACCTGAATTATTTTTTTTTTCAAGGA
Organism: Cheilinus undulatus; assembly: GCF_018320785.1. Classification (NCBI taxonomy): domain Eukaryota; kingdom Metazoa; phylum Chordata; class Actinopteri; order Labriformes; family Labridae; genus Cheilinus; species Cheilinus undulatus. The sequence continues at coordinate 46,456,133 of NC_054871.1, read as the reverse complement.
CCAGCTTATTTTGCACTTCACCCTACCCTCTGTTTCAGTGGGAACCAGTACACCTTACCTTTGACGTTAGCATGCAAAAGACAGGGTAAAATCAAGCAGTACGGGCAAAGGATGAATGAGGATTTGGTCATGTTGTTGTTTTTCAGGAGACAGCCAGTAATGGAAACGTCTAAATTTGTATTTCTTGTTCCTGAAGGTCAAACAGGAGTTTGGTTTGTCATGTAACCAATGAAAGGAATAAGACTCAAAGCTCAGGGGTCAAATCAGCTCTTAGTGACTTAGTCTTAGGTCAGTACAGATTCATTGATCATTTCTGCACAGATAAAGCCTTTCTGCTCACTCTTTGAAAGAAGTCAAAGGAAACTGATGACATACGGTTTTGATTCACAGATGTGGTGCTCCGCGACACACTGATGGTGTGATTGAGTTGTTTCCCCACTGCAGCTTTGTCCCTTTTTTGTCTCTGTTCCAGTAAAAACTGATGGAGTCTGTGATCAAAGAGATCATTGTGGAGAAGAGGTCAGATCTTTGTTTCTCTGAGCGGACGTGGAGCAGTGAGGATAAAACAGAAACCAGCTGTGAAGAGGCTAACATCAACACAATTCAACCTGAAACACACGCCCAGTTAGAGGGTAAACTCTCATCCCGGCTCAGAGAGAGAACATGTGCTGTTGTTTTTTCATCAAACTGATTTGAAGCTCAACATCATGATGTCAAAGAGGAGATAAGTGCAGAGATGAGATAGGGGCTCCCTTCAGATGAAGCTTTCCTGAGTTTGTCCTGCAGAAATCTGTGGTTAGTCTGCTGCTGAGCGCTGCAGCCTTGGCCTGGTCTGCGTTAAATCTCAAGCCAAGAAATCCATTAAACCCAGCGTGCCTTTTATGAGAATGCAGCTGTTTGTCAACACGACGCCATGTGGTTGTGAGATGTAAATTTGCAGTGGCCTAAGTGGTGGTTTTACACGTTAAAGTTAACGTGTGAGCAGCACACAGTGACGCCACACATCCAGCCAAGAGTCAGGGAGGTCGGACAAGTGAGGCGACTTTCTTTGAGTGCAGAGATAATGCAGAACAGAGCTTAAGAAGTTGGGGAAAGTAATGAAGAAATTCCTCTCTGCCTGCTGATCCCTGCTGCTCTGCCTTTTGTAGAGACCCTCCACCCCTCCCTCTCTCTCACCGCCCTCCTGTGCTGAGTTTATCCTGATGCCCGTGTTATGGAAAGGGACAGGCAGGCGGTCCTCCTGGGAGTGCCCACAGAGCCCCGGCTCATGTGAAGGGAGCTCTGAGTGGACCGGACTGTTTTCTATATAAGGTAATAAAGCCTCAGATCAGGGAGAGAGAGAGGAAAGAGGGAGAGAGCGAGCGATACATGAAAGAAAAATGAAACATAAACACGAGACCTGTCGCACATCTTTGATGTGCACAGATCCTCTCTGGCCCTCTCTGCATGAAGGATCATCACAGTAAAACCCTTTCACAATAAGAGCAGCTCCCATTTTTCTGACCCTGTCCACACAGAAGCTTGTTTCTAGGGCTCCTAGATGACTGATTCTTTCACTACAATTCATTTATGAATGCTGAGAGATAGTTGTGATGAATTATATTTTAATCACATGTTAAAAGTTGATTACTTTGCATTTCAAAACAAATTTTAAAGACCATATTACAGACAATGTGAAACATTTTTATCCATTGTGGTAATATTTTATCAAATGAAGCCAAAGAGATTTATTTTAGGATTGAGTGCTGCTACACCAGTGTGGTCTGAAACCATGACTTGCAGACAGCTTCAAGGTGCTCCTTCTGTCAAATACATGGTTATGTATTCAGAAATATGCAGGAGTGCATGTACAAAATGACTCACTGACACTCAGTGGTCCCCACCTAATGTGACAGCATTCACATTTTTTTAGGAGTTCACATTTACTTCAGGAATGTACCTAATTAGCTAACTACATGATTAAATGTGTTACCAAACATTAACTTTCACCTTTTAAATCCATAACAATGTTAAAACCTTCAATCTACCAATGAACCAGGTGTGTGTTCAAACAGGAAGTCAATTATAATTAGTTTTAAAAAGTTAGAAATTTTCCAAAATGAAAGCAATACCATGGCTATTTTTTAATACCCAGTTAAACATACACAATATACAGTTAGTGCCCTATTAGGTTTTAACCCAATCTTAAATAAATGGAGCCCAATTTTGACTGTTTCCTGTTTTTTCTCTTAACTTTAGACCAGTCTGGCAGAAGCACTCTAAATTAAATGGATGTTATTTTGCTGGCCTATGAACATTGATTGTTTAGTTGCTTTTATTGTGTAAATAACTCAGTTAGAGTTAATCACTAAGCTAAAATACTTCTCCAAAGAAACTGTTCTTTGTTTTGCTTTTACTCTTCGTCTTAAGCAAAGGCTAATTTACTTACCTGCCAGGTAGAGGTGCTGGGAAAAACAAAAATTTATACCAGAATCATGCACTCTATTTTCTGCAATTCTAAGTTGATTCAACGTGACACTATCTCATCTTGAGGACATTTTCAACAGCAGACACACTGCTGGTATTTTCCTCTGTGTGCTGAGTGGCTCATTAGCTGTGCCATTAGCATTAGTAGCGCTAGCTCTCATTGTTGGCGATGTTTACAGTGCAGCGTCTGACATACATACGTACTGCCTGCGTTGTTTATGGAGCCTTGAGTTACTCAGCTTGTCCTGTTTTCACTTAAGAAAAGTTTTTAAACTCACTGTGGATTCTGCTGTCCCAGGGAAGAGGAGGCCTGACCTGACAAGGTTGCTAAGTGTGCTAAGCTAGAGTAATGTAGCCTACTTCAGGAATGGTTTACATCATACAGACACATTCACCCAGGGTGAAAATAAGTTGAACATCAGCCAACAGCTGCTAACTGGCATGTCAGTGTTAACTAGTGACTACACATCAAATGGATCTGGGATTAATAACAGACCAAAAACTTGTAGTTTTTCCTTAAATTCATACCCTCTAAGCATGTTGTTCTGCCCCACACTCTTTGTGTGTCATTTGGAGACACCTAATGGTGTAAAAATGTACTGCGCTTATGTTCTACTTGCTTGCCGTAGGCAGTTCAGTTAAGTTTCACTTTCTGTTGAGAGCACTTGCAGCAGTTGCCTTCTGCCTTTCTGAGCTTTTCTCATGTAAAGATCAAAGTCTGTAAGTACTTTTGTGTCTATTATGTAACTCTTCACTGCACTGTACATTTTGTAAATGTTAATCTTTGTTTTGCATTCCTTGCGCAGAATTGCTATTGATACTAACAGCAATTAGCATTTGCCATTAAAAAACAACGCAAAAATTAGCTTAGATGCTAACTAGGTCTGTATGCCTCTTATTCCACTTTTTTTACCTTCTCAGGTGGCAGCTAGGTGCTATATTGAGCTTTTTTTACCATGTTTATGTGCATGAACAATATGTAATGACATTGTTTTATGTTTTTCACAGTTTTACAAAAATATAAGAAGAATCCATCCATCCATACTGGATAAGATGTGAGCTATCTGCTAAGCTGTCTATTTAAGCGAAATCAGACATAACATGTTTTAGACATAACAGATAATGTTCAGTGTTTTATCAGTATTATATCTATGACAAACAATAATACAGTCAGCTGAAAAGTCACCAGTTAACATGGTCGCTTGTTCTACCATAACACTTGTGCTCTTAAAGCAGTGAAGGCTTTAAATTTAGGATTGTTTTTGACTGATACGTTTCTGATAAATACCTTTCTGCTTAAGCCCACACATTTTATCCATAGTAAATCAATTTAAACACAAATGGCTGTTTTTTTATTATTGTAATTAGCTGCTAAAAATATGCTACAGTATGCTTAAAAGGAGTCTTGACCATGTTTTATTAAGCTTTTTAATGAATTTGAAGAAAATATAGCTGTTCTAAGTAACACTGACTCTTCCACATGTAAAAAAGAACTTGCTACAGATCAAAAGTGAATTAAAACAGCTGAAGAGGCCAGTGGAACAGGTGAATGTTTGCTATCATTCGGTGTAGATGACTCCTGACATGTCTACTGAGCTGTTTGTGATTTTTGAAGTGAAATGAGACATTAAGGAGCAGTGTGGTTCTTAGCATTTAATCTCCAGCTTCAATCATGGTGTTTACATGAGGGTAATGGGGCGTAAGGAGGAGACGCTGATGAGGAAAGACTTTCCACTTCACCAGTGGACTCATAAATTCATGCTGCCTGTCACTAAGTTTGTTGTAATCATATAAAGGAGTCTGTACTCCTCTGTGAGGAGTCAAGGCGTGTCCATCAAACATAAATTTGATTAAACAGAGTTCAGCTTTTTAACATGTTACTCCACATGAAACATGACCGCTCTGGGAATAAACACCTCTGGAAACTTAATCTGCTCTCTGTATCAAACACAAAGCAGCTGCTCAGATAGGATTTAGATCTCAGGCTTCCTTCCGAGTGACTTCTGATATCCAGGCAGGCAGAGACGCCAACATGCCAGAGGCCATTAGAGGGATACCCAGTTGTTTGTGGTTGGGGGGAGGGGGTGAGTGGGGTACAACGGACCGGACTGGCAGCGTCACTCTCAGATTCTGGAGGCTTTAATGAAACCAGAGCTGCAGCCTCAGCAGCTCTGTGGGAACGCCTGCAGCTGAAACGAGTCATTTCAGAAGAGCGTCGCCCTGCTCGGTAATGAGAGTTTCACCCCAGATAGGATGTGTGGATTTCAGTGTCATATTTAAACCTCTACTGCATCTGAGAAGTATTTACCTCAGTTTGAATCTGGCTGTTGGCTCTTCATGTGTTCCTGGAGGGCAGAAATATAAATGTCAGTCATCTTATAATTCCAGTGTAAACTCATCATCAGCCATTTATCAACATGACAAACCAGCAGCCATGAGCCTCCCAGACAAACAGACATTTCATTGTTCCCTCTGATTTTATCTCCAATTGTATTTGTCAGAGAGCTCCTCTCAAAGATTAACCAAATGATTTATCACCTGCTTTATATTTGTTGCTGTTTTATTGTTGCGTTTCAGTCACAATTAAGATTAAATTAATTCAACTGGTGGGAACTGTTTTTTATAAGTAGAATAGAGTTTTATTTTCTAAGTTCAGTTTTCTTTAGTCTTCCATTGTCTTTACTTTCTTTTTGAGTTGTGGCTCATGTAAGAAGCAGGTTTCAGTGATGATGGCCCAAAAATAAATCTTAAATAGAAATGAAAGTCAAGACCATCAGGCTTTTATTGTCAACTCCTTTCTGCACCCTAAACCCTTAAACTTTGGGCTTTGAACCCAAAGGTTATATGCTGAACTTAAAAGATGGGTTATAAAACTGATTTAACATGAATTTGTAGATAGATCATCATTTCAGACCCTAAGCGCCTGGTGCATGACCTCAGTGTCCAAAAGTTCCTGAGTTATTTTTTCTGACACCACTCTAACATTCCTCTCTCACTGCTTCCTATATAAAGTCTTCCATATAGTGATATGACAGCGCTGTGCTGGTATGCTCACATCCAGGAGGTCAGATTGAAGCTCATCTCTTTACACCGGCTCAACCGGACACACCGTCTCTAACTTCTCTACGCTGTGAGCTGTTTGTTCAGCTGCACAGCGGATCCTCCTCTTCTTTCAGGACGGTGAAGTTAAATTCCAACGTTTCAGTGAAACCTCTGCCGGGTCGGGGGCACCGCGAGCAGCAGCAAACAGATGTTGTATTTTTCAGCCCTGCTTTGCTGCTCTGGGTTGGGACCTCAGGAGCAATGCAGAGCAGATTTAAGGGCTTGTGTGTTTTTATTACTTGGCTGCAGCTCCCACAGGTGCTTTAGGGGAACTTGCTTGTTATGATTTCGGCACAACTCTTCCTGAGAAGTGGGGGCTGGTTGTTTCTTTTTTTGTTTTGGTTGTGTTTTCGGTCAAGCTGAGAGTAAAATTACAGGAAATATACTGACTCCAGAGTTGGTGATAACAGCTCGGCTTCCCTCAGGGTCATTTATTATCTTCGCTACACAGACTCACTTTCACAGCTTGATTTGAGCTTTCATTTCTCTTCTGTTGATGGAAAATGTAACTCTACCCTCCACATTCATGCTGACTTCGCAGAGTTGATCTGATGTAGAGGCGAGCCGTGTTTGTAGAGCAAAGTTAAAGTTGGTTCTCCAGATTTCAGAATTTTTAGTCTGACTTGTCCTGTGGTTTTGGTCTCCTACAGTCCAGATGCTAGAAGTAGTAGGACAGCTTCCTGTTAGTAGATCGGGGTATGGTGTTATCTCAGTACTGAATAGTGGTACACAATAAAGTGATCTTGATAATTTATCTGTAAAAACAAAAATAATTTTGTCACAGTACCACACTTATAAACTTCGATATGACTCTAGTAAAAATCAAACCTTACTGAAATCAGTTTGAACAAAAATAGAAGTCAGAGACACCCAATACTGGGTCATTTTCTGTTTATATTCCTCAAAACTGACTATTTTTTGATATTTTAATAGTTGATGGAATTTAAAGGTCACATATTTTACCCCTTAGTTTATATTGGTCTCAGTCGTCCCCAAAACAGGCCTGTTAAGTGTGTTTCTGAAAAACAAAGAAAAAAAGAACACTCCAGTATTGGATTTTTGCATGTCTGTAGCTGGATCAGTGACGAATAAGGTTTCAAAAAGTGGACAAATTAAAATGAGTGAGAAAATGTTAATTAAAGTTCATTTTACCTTTATTAGAATGTTATGTATATATTTCAAAAACTTTTGTTGTCTTAAAATGACATTTATGCATTTTTATTGTCAACAACTGAATTTTTCCCATGAAAAATGTCATTCGGGATAACGATGGATATTTCAATAATTTGGTTATTTGTTTTTATAAATATACAATACTTCATATATATCTGTAGTTTGGAATCAACAAACATGTTCTTGTCAGGAAATCAAAATTGTATCACAATTAATATAAAATTTTAAGGATTTTCTGTTGACACAGGCTCATTTGCCGAGGTTTATCACCCAAAACATAACGCAAAAAAAGTTTTAAAAAAAGCTTGAAAATGTTTAAAAATGCCATCCAGTAAAGGGTTAATATTATTGTTGTATTCCTGACTAAAGAATATTGAAATATGCAAATTTAAAGAAAAAATCAGCGTTATCCCACCTGACTGCCATCGTCATCCTGAATGGCGTCCTGTGAGTTTCTGCATAATATGATCACTAAGTTTAGTGTCAGCAACAAATTTGTCCATGTAATGCTTTCTTAATGAGCTGTTTGACTCCGCCCCTGACTCCGCCTGTCTCAGGAAATGGATCTGGCTTTCCTGATCAGGAGAGGAGGGTTTGGAGGAACTTTCCTCCAAGCTGGTAGGGCTCCAGCATCTGACTTCTGAAGTAAATGGAAGTCCCAGAACGATGACTTAGTGCAACATTTTTATCAGAAACCTGCACATATTTATTATTTTTTATGGCAGTTTCCACTCAGCACACCCAAGAAGTCTTCTGAGAGATATGGAGGACGATTGGAGCAACTGTGTGGCGTGCAAATCAACACAGGCAGACATGCTACATGCTGCCAATTATAGCAGTAAGATGAATGACTTAAATGCTAAACTGGTACTGTCTTGCCTAAAGGTGAAGGCTTGCAGCCAGACAGTCTAGGTATTATGTTTGAGGTTCTCTGTTAAGCCTAAAATCGACTTTTCTTTATATCAGCCTAAAGGTATAAATGTAAAAGAAATCAGCTTGCCCTATTCCTCATTTAAAATGTGTCAGTATATCTTATATTGACATATTTCCCAGCCTAACTTTCCCATCCACCCCTCTTCTGTCCCGGTGGTCTCATGTGTCCAGCCACCCAAAGTGAGCTCAGAGCACACACCCAAAACTGTGAGCAGGAATGAAAACCACTAAAATAAATACAGACTTGACCGTTAACTCCAGGGTTATATAAGCTTTTTAACGATGGCTTAAAACATGCTAGGATGGTCTTTGCAAAGTGGTCTAAATGACTTCAGAGTACTTTGGCCTCAGGGTCGGCTGATTGATCTGTGTATTGTGGTCGTGTGTTTAATTTCCCCCAGTGTATCTGTCAGGTGAGTGGTCTGCAGGTTTTATAAAGTGTTTTTATATGACGTTAGCTGGTTTCTCTGTGTTTGCTTTGGTAAGCGGCCTGTTTTCTTATGTCACTCAGCTTGACTTTTACACTGATCCACAGCTATTTTCATTTACATCAATCTCTCTGGAGCTTTTTTTTTTTTCTAAGAAGAACTGGACATAAGAGTTGAAAACTTGCAGCATGTTTCCTCTGCTTGTCCCAGTTACATGATATTTCATGAAGGAATGATCCTGGCATGTGTTTTGCAGGGCTGGACACTGAAGAAAACCATGCTTTTGGCTCTATGATTAACAGAGAAATTTTCCATTCATAGTTTTGCAGCTGTAACCCTGCAGAGAAATTCTGATGAGAAATAGAGTTCTATATGTAGGACAGAGTGCATGGCTATATAGAAAGAAAGTGCTTTCTTTATGGCCCGTAGTCTTGCAGCATAAATCTGCCCTAGATTAACATCACCACAGAGATCACTCACTACCTAAAACAAAGACACCATCCTTAAATGACTGCTTTAAATAAGTAGTGCTGACAGTTCAGGTTACAAATCCACAAGACCAAAAGCTGACTCACATTTTGTTGCAGTTCTTTCTCAGGTGGTGCCGTAAAAGTATGAACAGAGCGACAGACATGCAGGCTGGACAGACAATACTTTGAATGACTCCACCCTAGTGGTTTACACCAGTGGTTTCTAAACCAAGGCACAGGAAAGATCAATGGAAATGGAGAAAATACCTTCAATTTTTTTAAACATACAATGACGTTAGTTGTTGTATAGCTTTAGTCAAAACATATGATTGTACACCATCGTTCTCTTGCAGACTGAATAAGATTGTCCTCTAGGATTTTCCCTTTTTTGCCACATTCATTTTACCCTCTACTTTTTCAAGCCTTCCCAGGCTGGCTGCTGAGAAGCATCCCGACACCATTATGCTGCCACCACTGTGCTTCACAGTGTGGATGGTGTCTTTGTGGTGATGTGCTCTGTTTTGCATCTTGTCTGATGGCAAAAAAGCTCCATTTTGGTCTCGTCAGACCAATGACCTTTCTTCCACTTGACCATAGGGTGTCCCACATGCTATTTGATGAACTCTAGTCCAGATTTGATGAGTTTTCTTCAACAGTGGCTTCCTCTTTGCCACTGTCTCATAAAGCTTTGACTGGTCAAGAACACAGGCAACAGTTGAGTCTCTCCCATCTCAGCTGCTGAAGCTTGTAGCTCCTTCAGGGTATGTGTCTTGGTGGCTTCTCTCTCGCTGGTCTCCTTCTTGCACGCTCACTCAGTTTGTGAGGACGGTCTGATCTAGGCAGATTCACACATGTGCCATATTCCTTCCATTTCTTGATGATGGATTTTACTAAACTCCGGGGGATGTTCAGTAGTTTTTTGTATCCACCCCCTGACTTATACTTTTCAATAACCTTTTCTCTGAGTTGCTTGGAGTGTTCTTTTGTTTCATGGTGTAATGGTTGCCATGAATACTGATTAACCAGTGACTGGGCCTTCTAGACACAGGTGTCTTTATGCTGAAATCCCGTAAGGCACATTCACTGCACTCAGATGATCCCCATTTCACTAATTATGAGACTACTAACACCAATTTGGTTGACCTCTGTTGAATTAGATGAGTTTCTTTAAAGGGGGTGAATATTTAGGCGATTGCTTACTTTGCATTACATATTTTTATTTAATTGACATCACTATATAGAAATCTTTTTTCACTTTCACTAAAGAGTTTTTTTTTGTAATTTTTTTAAACAAAATGCTAAATTATATTGACCACGATCAATTTCTAAAATCAGTTAAATAGTGACACTGCATGTCACATGCCCAGAATGCTCGGGTTAGTTTTGGTCTGATTGAGCTGTTTCCATGCACAGGTAATGATCAGCAGCCACTTTCTGTAGGTGAGTTGGTCCAACTTCAAGAAATCAGCTGAGTATGATTCCCATCAGACGTACATGTTCACATGTAATTTGAAAGTGTAGATCTAGATGGACCGACACCTTGTAATATTATGTAATGGACCGACCATGCTGTAATATGAATTCAGAGGGCTAAAGCAAAAATTCAGCTGGATCATATAATGTAAACTTTTTTTTGTTTTGTTTTCTGTGATTGCGCTACATTCACCTCCTAAAAGTACTGACCATTTTAATCAAACATTTGTATTTTCAGTGTCTTTGTAGGACTGTGTAGTTTCTTTAGTCCTTGCTGGAGACTTCCTCCATGTTAGGCCAAGAGAAAGAATATTGTCCTTGTTTCTGTGGGCTCTGACTTGCGTAAAACTGTCGCCACATACCCAACCGAGTGTGTCATGGGTGCCTTGTCATTGGCTGCCTACTGCACCCACTAATTTTACATCACGACATAACAACAGGACCCATCATTCCAAACTGCTGCTGCTGCAGTTTACAGTGTGGAACGCAGACTCAGAAATGACAGAAACATCCTGGTTAAATGACAACTGGTGGACTAAATACTGAATCTAGAGGGCATCTCTGCTCTTTAGCTTTATACACAAAGAGTACTTGTTCTTTCAGTCTAACAGGGTCTGCTCCTCTCGGCATAATGAACCGACCTGCATGATTTCAATGCTTATTGGCATGCAGTCCTCAGGCCGGTCATTCATGAAGCACTTACACAGGACAGGCCTCCAGGGGCAGCAGGAGTCAGGCCCACTTTCTCTCCCCAGCCTTCACCCAGGACCGTTCTTTATTTATCTCAGCAAACTTCCCCCAGGACCGAGCCGCATTCAGAGCGAGGCAGCTGACACGTGTACCGTCAGAGGCTGAGCCTGGCATCCGTAAAGCCGTGTCAAAGAGAAACACTCCAGGGAGCTTACACGGACAGATAAGAGTGATGTGAAGAAGTTTGGTTCCTGTTCAGGACAGACTCAAAACATGGAGGATGATAAAAGTTTCTCAGTGGAGCCATTGAGCTAATTAGTCCACAGTGATGATGACTTTGTTGATAGATTCATTCACAGACACATCTATTCTAATGTATAGGCTAAATGCTAATATGCAAATGCCGTTGTTTACAAAATTCTACAACAATTCTACAACACATACTAAAGGAACTGAGCTCAGCTCAAAAGTGGACCATGCCAAAAACCATTCCATGTCCTAAGTCGTAAATAATTTTCATTAAGTTACATGAGTAAAAAAAGGACCTTCTCGAGTTCCTTTATTTACAGTCCACATGGAAGAGTGTCTGGGTTTTCCAGCTAAAACAGGCAGTTTTAACAGACACACATTGAGCTAAGTCAGTTTTTACCCATGCCGATGATATTGGCAGGGGGTTCCGTATCTTTGTTCATTTGTTTGTTTGTCTGTTTGTTTGTATGTGTACAAGATAACTCAAGAACGGAAAGTCGGATCTTGACCAAACTTTCAGGGAATACTGGAATAGTGACAGGGTAGAATCGATTAAATTTTGGTGATGATCCGCGCACCCGTTCAGTTTTTCTCGCACTTCGAATTTTGAACACCATCGTAATCAGTGGGAGCGTGAGTTCCTCGGTGGCGCTGCTTAGGTGGCTCTGCCGCCTCAGACGGCCATTCTAGTTGAACATTCGTTGGAATATTTTCTGCTTAAGTTGCTGGTTCATGACAGAGGCCTTTAAAACTTCACATAATCATATCAATGCTGAAAATCCATCTGCATTGCCCTCACATTCTTCACCTTTGTCTTTGGTCCTCTCCTCCTCTAAAAACTTAAAGGTAAACCTCCATTTTCCATGCTTTTCTCTCTTCCATAATTCTCATTTTGATCTCTGTCCCTGCTTTCTTCTCAATTATACTCATCTTGCCCTCTGCCCTCACTTTCTTCTCCTCAATCATCCTGATCTTGCTCTCTCTCCGTCCTTTATTCTCCTTCATCATCCTGAACTGGTCCTCTATCTCTGCTGTCTTAATCTTCTTTCTTCTTAATCTTCTTTTCTTGCTTTCTGTCCCTGCTTCCTTCTCCTCCATCATTCTTATCTTGCTCTTCGTCCCTGCTTTCTTCTCTTCCACATTTTCATCTTGATCTCTGTCCCTTCTTTCTTCTCCTCCATCGGCCTCATCTGTCCCTGCTTTCTTCTCCTCAATCATCCTCATCTGTCCCTGCTTTCTTCTCCTCGATCATCCTCATCTTTCTCTCTGTCCCTGCTTTCTTCTTCTCAATCTTCTTTTCTTAATCTCTGTCCTTGCTTTCTCCTTCATCATGCTGATCTTGCTCACTTTCCCTGCTCTCTCTCCTCCATCATCCTGATCTTGCTTTCTGTCCCTGCTTTCTTCATCCACATGCACACACCTCTCTTTGAAAATAACGTTTTGAGACATTGTTTCCTTTCATTCTGCCTCCTTTCTCTTTCCGTTCTTTTTAATTTTGGGCACCTGATTTTAAGTGTTTGGTCAGCATCACTTATATAATTTACAGTCACTTTTCTCCCCTCCTGATTCTGGTTTAGTCATTGGTCTCACTAACTCTTTATGGGTGGAGCTCTGGTGCCTGATTAAATAAAACTGGTCTGAACTCCAGCTCTCTAGAGATTCCCTTTGAGGAAAAAAAACACACCAGTATTACATTTTAAAAAGATGTTTTTTCTGATTTCCTGCTGCAAATCAACTAATAATATGTTTGCTTTCTTTCTTTTCCATGTCCGCCCTGACTTCCTGCTGGTGATCAATAGGTAAGTACCAGTTAAATATAAATTCGGGCTACATCTGGATCCAATCTGTGTCAGAGAATTTAAATAAGAAGTGTACTTTTTTGGTAGTCATTTTTCCCAGAGTTGTTCAGACAAACATGTGCAGAGCAGCGAGGTTCACAGCGAGGCTACACATCACTTTTCTTTCCACTGCTGAGCTATGATGAGCTGTGAGGGGAGCACACGCCCTCCTGAGCACATGTCTGCATGCGTACATTCCTACTTCCATGGAGACGCCGGGTCTTTAAAATAAAACACACAATGGCGACCTTTTTGTCATTCCCTGGTAGAGCAGTCAGCGTGGCGCTCACAGCTCTGCGGTGACTCGCTCAGATTGTACGCTCAGACTTATTGATGCTCCTCCACCGCTGTGCTAACGAGCAAACAGACTCCTCTGTTCACACAGACAGCAGGGCAGCGCTTTAGCAGCATCATCTCCAGCTGTTGTGGTTGAATATTTGTGCTGACTCACAGAGGATAACAATAGAACGGTAGATCTGGAGAGGTGGTCAGAGGTATTTGTGATCAGGGTTTTAAGAAAGTAGTCCAGTGAAAAACTTAACCATCTGGCAGACAGTTGGCATGTGTGTTAAAGGTAAACATTAGACGTGAACTGAGGGAGGAGTTTGGATTCTAGCTCGACTGAAATAAAGCCAAGAAACGTTGACATTTTATTATTACACAACCAAATCCTGAGTCAGTTTCAGGCCTCATTCTGTCCCTAAATGTTGCCAACTCAAACATCTCATGGACACTTTGTTTGGAGGATATTTTCTGGGTGTGGCGTTGAAAGCCATCAGGAACGGTTACGGCCTGATCCCCTCCTTTGTTTCCACTCAAAGAGCCGCTGGGTTTTCTGCCTGCGTATCCATCCGCCCTGCCAGCTCTCAGTTTGTGTAAAAGCAGCCAGGCCGTCAGTTTATTCTCTCTGAGCTGAATCCCATCAGGCAGAGATGTGTGAGAGATCAGCTCAGCCTGCCGCCACTCCCCTCATAATGACTTTCCCACAGATGCATGCAGGTCGCTGCCCGGTGGAGCTGACCCCAGTCCGACCATATGTGAAGTTAAAGAGAGGTTTCCATTGCAGTCGTCCGGCGTAAATCCTGCCCTGCTAGTGTCTTTCCAAACCACACCTTCCCCCGTGTCTGCGTTCTTTGGGGTTTCCTTTTTCCCCTCGTTGTGTCTCTCTCCGTCCACAGTCTGTCTGTTCTGCTTATTGTGCTCCATGTGAGCGCTGACTGATGCCAGTAAACCAGTGAAACCAGAGTCTGAGCTCACAGTGCCCAGTGTTTACAGAGGAAAACCTGCAGTGATTAAGCTGCTCAGACTCTTATATAACAGTCTGAATACTCTGCAGCACCTTCACATTCACAGCTTTGCTCTCAAAGTTTGGTCTTTTTGTTTACTCTGCTCTGGGCTGCATTTTTACAGATATCAGTTTATTATCAAGTTAGGGTGAGAGGACATTGTTGTTGATAGAGTTTATATTGGTTAGAGAAAATACTAGATGCCAGGCCAATTCCATCCACACATTATCTACACCACTTATCATGTTGGAGGTTGCAGGGGAGTGGATCCCAGCTATCACTGGATAAGAGGGAGGACTGGTCACTAGTGTCAACATACAGTCTCACACATCTACAGGTGATGTGGTCACCAGTTTACCCAATAATCATTTCTGTGGATGGTGGGAGGAAGATGGAGTACCCAGAGAGAAAGAACATGCAAACTCCACACATTCAATCCAATCCAGAAAGATTTTTTTCTGTAAGGCAGGTGTGTCCAAACTATGGCCTGGAGGCCAAATGCAGCCAGTGGCCCTTTTTTGATTGGCCTGCAGCAAAATCTAAAAATAAAATGAAACATGGCCCACATTAAAACATGAAGCTTGTGCTTATCTTTATTGTTGTTTTTAGTTTCAGCACAAGGCAGTGCTACCATGTTTATCCTGTAAACAAAGATTTTGACAGGACGATATTTTGACTAATGCCGTCCTGATGGATTATCACAGCAAATAGCAGCACCAGTAGCATTTCATAGGCAGAGTCAGTGGTTGCCGGGGCCCTTGGAAATCTGTTTGGATCCCAAAAATCTAGAAAATTACTGCTTATTTGCCGTGTCAACCATTAACAAGCCATTTAGGTGTACTCAGTTGCTAAACATGTATTAACTTACATTGGATTAGTCTTACTAACTTTATAAAAGAATATGAAAGTGGCCCTGTTACCCTGATATATTCCTGTATGTGGCCCTCTGTGGAAAAAGTTTGGGCACCCCTACTGTAAGGCAACAGCTCTGCACCACTGCACCATTTAGCCCCTGCCAGGATGAATGCTCACTAAAAAGACAGTAACAACTAACAGTAATATATTTAATGACCACAGGATGGTTATTTTAAATGTTAAGTTTGAGTAGGGATAACTTCATTTAATTTAGTCTCATATTTGATTAAGAAAATCTTAGTTTCTTAATAATAGTAAAAGTATAGAAACCTGTTTGATACTACAGCAGCAAAAATAGAAGTCCTGGACACCCAGAATTGAGAAATATCTAATCTTACTAAAACAGTTGGTGGCATGTCTGTCTGTGTTAATTTTCACACCACACTGTTGCATCAGTTGTCCTTGATAATTCTCAGAAGACTTCTTGACTGTATTCTTTGGAAACAGGTGCCATAATAAAATCACTGGTTTTTGATAAAAAACAAAATTGTTGCGCCTTTCACTTCAGTTTGCCCCCCTTCCTGTCGCCAATTACATCACTTCCCCCATATAAAACATGCACTCACTCCACCCCAATGACAAAGAGTAGACAACCTTTGCTTTCAAACACAATAAAAGCATGGAAACTACAACGGGCCATTATTTTCTTTTAACTGAGAAAGTGACAGAGCTGCAGAACTACTGGACTGTATGATACACCTGCTCCACAATCCCTGATTAATGTAAGCTCTCTTTAAAGCACTTCTCCATGCTCAGAATAAACAAAATAATACAGGAGATGTGTCAGGAGTTTGTAGATTAGTCAAAAAGGACAGCTTTATTCTCCCCTTATATGTTGTCGGCTAGTCACTGTAAATATGCCCTGGCAAGCAGAGACGCTGAGCCATTATGCAGTTTTTGGGGAAACCCCCCCTTTTTATTGTATTAAGCATCAAAGGTTAGTAACAGCACAGCATAAAGTAAAGATTAGCCTACTGTCTGTGACAGCTGATGGAAGTGCGCTGCAGTTTTTATGACACACAAACTTTCTAGAGATCAGGAAACAGTTCCACCTTTGTAGGACTTCAATATGATGAGTGATGAAACGATGATGAATGATGTGTAAATGATGTCTTTAGATATTACTGTGGTTAGCTACATTGGGGATTTTGGTAAAGGAGATTGAGGGTCCGAATCCTGGTGTGGACCTTTGGACACGATCCTTAAAGCCGTGAATGCCTGCCTATTCTCAGATGTATGTCGTTTTGGATAAAAGCGTCAGCTAAATGACATTGAACATCATACTTTGACATTGCTGTTACTAAGCCATTACCAGGAGTTAAATTTGTCTGAGTTTTCCTTTATTCAGGGAGGAAACTTTGTCAAGTTGATGCTCAATATTGCAACTTTTCTTAAATTAAACACATTGTCAGAATCTGTGTGGATGCAGACGACATTGCACAGACCTGTTGCAGGTGCAGGAGTCCTGCACAGGGCTAGTTACTATAAACTGCAGGCAAACTAAATTTGTCAGTGTCATTTCTGCCTCATCAACCAGTTAAAATCAACTGATGTCTGCATTGTAAACATCAGTAGCAAGGAGACTTGTCTATAAGAGGATAAGTTTAAGCTGTTGCTGATGGCAGGAGAGGGTTCCTTGACACTGTGCATGTACATGTTTCCTAGGGGTGGCATTTTTTTTAAACAGACCCCACAGCAGAGGTAACCAAACTATTTCTGCCTCTTTTTGGCAGTTGGAGATACTTTCAAGCCCTCTCACCTTTCACCACACAAATCAACTCACACATCTACCTCACACAGGTAGGACAAAGCAGGAGAAAGAGAGTGGCTCTCTTTAAAACCTATCATTAAGCCAAGAAGGAGACATGACTCATCCTGTTGTCTTTGTTTGAGTTGTTGCAATGTCTGCCGTTGATTTGTTGTTTGACCTAAATTTACCTGGAAATCCTCCCACAAAAGGTGCCATGCTTTGGTTGCAGTGGAAAACGGCGTGCGTTATTGTCATTCAGCATTGAGCCTCAACCCCCACCCACATGGTTAAAGCTACAGGCCCCACTTTGGGAATCTTTATCCAACAAACTGACAAACATCCTCCCGACAGTCTGTTAAAGCTGCAGTGTTTCTTCTGTGTCATTAACAGGGCAGAAACACTGCAGACTCACTAACTCATTAACATCTGTCTTGAACTAATTCTTGGCTGGTGATGCTCTAACACAGGGTTTAAGGTCATCACTCGAATTTTGCATTTCAGGTAAATCAGTGAGGAGCTTTGAGTGTAGACACCAAACAGTGCAACCATTTGTTATTTCTTTACAGAATAAAATATCTGCATGACATTTAGCACAAAAAAGAGGATTTTTGGTCCATATTTCTGGGCCCTACTGTGCCCACACTCCCACCCTCTCTTCATGTACGCTTCAGTGTTTCTGTAACCTCTGAGGCTCTGTTTGTGACCCGAGACCGGCATGCCATACATTCAGATGACCTCCGACCCCTCAGCCTGTCAGACACTGAATAACACGCTGATGAATGAGCGGCTCGGCTAAAAGCTGTTGTTGGTTTTTGTTTATGAAGCCGGCGATGGCACGCACAGTGTGGTTGAAGGGTGTTGTGTTGTTGAAGCCCACAGACGGTGTTACAACACGCGCTCAGTCAGCCAGTCAGCACTGTTTCAGTGTGTTTGTGCAAACAGGCCCTGCTATTTACATCTATTATCAGATTCATGCTGTTCTCACAGTGAGCCGGAGCCAAACAAAGTGTTTTCCTTGGATGGTTAAAGGAAAATTGTTCTTTAGGGATTCCTGCTACATGCTACTGAAACATCACACTGGCATGTATTAATGGGATCCTTAAAAAACAGATTTATGTTGTTAGTAAAGCCGCAGATTTCCCAAAAATAACAAATGAGAGTATTTACTGTTTGGCTCAGCTTTGTATGGCTGTAGATTTTTTTTATAAAGATGTAAAAATCATGTTTTTTATTGCCTTTCCTTTACTTCCAAGGATTTAGACCTGTTTCATGTGATTCTATCACATAAGACTTGTCACTGGATGTTTTAATCTTCAGTGAGGCTGAAGGAAAGTAGGCTTAGCCGCTGAAACATTGCAGAGAAGTGCCATACTTCCACACATGGTTTGCATTCTGTACATCTCCAACTATTCTGGATGTGTTGCACATGTGAAAGGGCGTTGTTTCTCATGATTTTCTCAGCTTTAGATGTAAATAGTATGTAAGTAAAAAGGCTGTGAACAGACTATTTTAAGAAGCAGCTTGTGGTGTTCATCATTTCATCATTGGTTACACTTTTTGAGGCAAGGAGTAAAACTGTGCGACTTACTTGCTCTTTAGGATAAAAGCGTGTGAGCAGGCCATTCCATCCTCTCCGCTCCCAAATTCTGTAGGTAGTCTCTGATAAACCTCGTTCTGTGGGGGCGAGCATTGTAGTTTTAGCAGATAGAGTTCAGTCCCAGACTGTGAGATATGGGATTATCACTGGTTGTAGAATCTCATCATGATATCTCTCTGCATTGAGATTGCCTCCAACGATGACAGTCAGGCACCTGGGGGTACCAGAAGCTCAAAACAAGAGTCAGTAGCAACAGCAGGATTAGCTGTCTGGCACTGGCTGAGAATATTTGGCAATTTTTTATTAGGATCGGGCAGTATTCTTTTTTTTTTTTTTTTTTTTTTTACATAGTCATACTTTCCTCAAATTTGACTGAGGTATTCGGTATTACCACCACGTCTAAAACCCACACCATATTAAGCACATGCCGGTGTGCACGCACAAGCACAGCAAGAAGAGCGTGTGCTTCTACAGGCGTTTCATTCATACCTTTTCCAAAATGTCGTGACTCTAAAAAAAACAATGTTTATGAGGCGATGTGTGCAGGATGGAAATATTTATAGTTTTTAAATGTAAGTAAAATAAGCAACCAGATGAACTCATAACATTCACTCGTCATATGACACTGTCCAAACGACTGTAATTAAAGAAATACTGTGTCTTTTTTTAATACCCCAATATGGTATTTCCACCCATTCCTAACCCACATACTCAGCTCTGCTGCTCATCCCACAAATGCATGTTCCTTCAGGCCTTTGCACATTGAGTCCATTCTTTTTGGATGCATATTTTGCGATTAGTAAGCTGAAAATACACCATGCACTGGAAAATTTGTAGAATGTGGCAAATTGTTCAGTACAGCAATAAAAATATACAGCGAGGATGAGCCTGTGGCTCTGTCCCTCCTCTGAAGTCACTCTAGATCCATCCATCCTGACAGAGATCTTCATGCAGCACCAGCTCGAGCGTCACATTGGAGAGATGGAGAGCACCTTGTGAGGACAAACTTATGCTTTATCTGTTACTTCCACAGTTGATCCACATAATACACCAGCAAACCACGGTGTTTAAAGTTTCTGTGAAAGGGAGGGAGAGAGAGGGGAGGGGTAAGGCGGGGGTGAGCCAGTGAGTGAGGAGGAAACAGTGTGCTAAGTTTACAATGGCTGACAGTGGAGCGACTAGCCTGGATGTAGTTACAGCGGCAGTTGTACTGGGCCACATTTCTTCTTTAGGAGTCCAGCAAAGGATCCCACTGAAAGCTGCTTTTCTAATCACTCTGATTGGCCTGTAATGAATGTGACATGCAGAGCGTTCATCCAATCACCTTGGGAGAATCTTTAGAAAAGACCTTCTCTTTGCAAACACTTTGTATGGAAGGTTTCCCAGATGAATGTGAGATACCGCCATGCAATATGTGCATCTATGAAGCAGTCTATCTGGCGTGTTAACAAGTTGAAACTTTGACTTTTGAAATGGAACTTATCTGCCTCAGCTTTTTGGCAGGCATGTTTGTGGCCTTGAAGTGAATTTATCAAACTCTACAGGCTAATTTGTCTTTGCACCGCCTCTTCCACACATGCAAACTGCAGTTCTCATGAAGATCTGATCCAATACAGACGATGTGTGGCAGCCATCATTCATACAGAGTTAACAGCAAGTATATCTCTACCCTTATAGGGCCTTCCTGTTGCTCCTGCATGCATCGGATCTTAGGTGCATCTAACAAAAGCATTGCAATAGACCACTAAAGTTGAATTGTTTCTTCAAACTTGAGTTTTTCTGCAGCATCACACTGAGTGTTAGTCATGTCCTGATGAGCACTGATAACTTTGTCTTAGGGAGTTACAGCGCTCATCTGAATAGCACAGCCCTGATTGCAGCATTGAAAACGACTGCATTTGCCTATTCCTACAAAGCTCAGCTGAAGTGGTATTTCAAACCATGTGTTTTCAATGATGTCTCAACAATATTTTGTCTCTCAAGCATGTGTTTTGCTAGAGTCTGCTTTTAGATGTGCTTCTGTTTACTTGTGTGATGAAAGATGGACATGAATGGAGCTGGAGCCACATGTTTGACGTTGCAGTGTCGTACACATGGTGTTGTTTTGATATTACATAAGGTCTGCAGAGCTAAGCCAGCATGATGGACTCTTTATTAGAAGAGTGACTTGCAGTCTGAACAAAAGTTCAGTGAGGCACGGTGCTCTGGCAGAGAGGCATGTTGATGAAAGATGAATCCGCTCTGCTGTTCTTTTCTTGTGTTTCTTGGCGTTTGCACTCGTTGAAAAGGTAAAGTCTCTCCTCTCCTTCTGACCGCACAGAAAACTCTTTTGTTTCACCTTTTTATAGCAGAACTGTTCCGGTAAACACTCACAGCTCATGTTGACTGAGCTGACCGGGCTCATATTTCTTCTTCTCTTGTTCTGGCTCCAAGGTTTTTCACTCCCTTCTTCCATGTGGTTGAAACTACTCGTCCTTCCAGGAAAGCCAGGAACTCTTTCTGTGTTTTACGCCCCTAACAAGGGTTCCCGCCTCTCTTTACTTGCCTTCTAGTCGTGAGCAGAGCTCAAACAAAAGCAGGAGGTCAACGGTGGCACATTTTCATTTGTGAGACTAATAAGCTCAGTTTACCTGCAGGGTATGGAAACCCAGAGAGCTTTCAGAGCAGCCCGGCCCCACCCCTTCCTCCTGCGCCAAGGCTGGGCGTGAGCGTGTGTGAGCACTTCAAAGGTCTGTAGGGAAAGCATGGACCCCGGCCAAGCTCAGCGGGAGGGCCATTACAGCCCAATAGGAGTCAGCTGTGACCTCAAAGACCGTAAAATGATGTGATATGTGGAGGGCGTGCTGCAGACTCCCACATGTCTCTGCAGCCAATCAGGAGGCAGAGCTGTAAACGGAGCTCCACGCTGATTTAGAAGGTGAAGGAATTTTAAGAGTGCTTATGAGGAATGGCTTCTCGCTTTTGGACCAGTTTTATGTCTTGAAACCTGCACCCCATGTGACAAATTGTATTGTCTCAATGACAGATATTTTAGTTTCTAAACACAGCTTTTGACCTCTGTTAACCACAGATATCTTTGACTAAAATGTGTTTTATTCTGTGTGAAACTTAATTTAGTGGTAAGTAAAGAATTCTTAACTTAAGACAGTACAAATGACAAAATAAAAGCACAGGAAAGAACAGTTTGTTGAAGAAATCTCCTTCTTGAATAGTTAAACTTAACAGATAGACAGGGATCCCTGAATGTCATTGAGTCATTTTGTACATGCATTCCTGCATATTTCCTAATGAATAACAGTGGTTGGCATTGTGTTAGACAGAATCAATGCTGTGAAGCTGTGTCCTACTTCTAAGTCAGAGCTTCTCAACCTTTTTTTTTCTTAAAGCTCCCCCAACTTGAACCAAGTCTGAGTCCCTTAACCCTTAGGGGTCCACAGTCGCGCCAGCATGATGTCATCATTCGCTATTTTTGTCACATGAAAACAGAGACACATTTTGCATTGGAATCACTTAGTGTGGAAAAAGTGTTTTTAAGTTTTCTTTCCATTTTAGTTTGATGTCAGTAGGCTGAGCTACACAGGAAGTATGATTATTTGAATTTGATATAAAAATGAATTTTACACACAGGACTCAGTGGACAATACTGTACAGTAGTGGTTCCTTCGGGCCCCCCCCACTCGTATCTACAAAAGCTAAGCCCCACGGACCCCATTGGAAATCAATGTTAAATGTTTTCATTGACAAAATCCCAACATAACTGGCTTACTGTCACTTGTTCTTGAAAAAAAACTCTGTGTATAAATAATCCATTATAACAATGGCATATTAGGACCGCTCTTGAAAAATAATGTTAATAAAGAGGAGTAAAACATGGATTTTTTGAGGTTATAAGGGCAAAAAGTCGAAATTCCAACCACAGTTTTTATTTATTTATTTATGTTTTTGTGTAAATTCTTGCCATCACAACATAGTAAGTTTATGATTTAAAAAAATTCAAATTTCTGAGTTTCTGATGTCAAAATTCAGGACTCTATAAACTTTGGCGTGGTAATTCACAACTTTTTAAACTCTGAAATTCTCAGGTTTTTTTTCTTGTAAATATCTGACTTAATCATTTTTAAAATTTATATACATTTTTTTTCAGAAATTTACTTTTTGCAAAATAATTACCAGGTCCAATTTATTTTTTTAATCTTTAAAGGTGACCCTTATAGGCCTTCATACGTTATGTTTCTAATCATGATTTGTTTTTTATTAAAATATATATAAGTATGTTCATCTAATTTTGACAAGGCCAGAGCAGACAGAGTCTTGCACCCCCCAACTTGCTCAGACCCAAGGTTGGGAATCACTGCTGTACAGGACTGGCACTGTTTTGTTTTTTTTTTTCAAAATTTCAGCATTTTGTCATTTTTAAAAATGAAATATATTGTTTTAAATAACAGTTTTTAAAAAGGCGTTTTTTTTCTTCTTTGGGTGGGGGTTGGGGGTGGGGGGTTGAAGGTCCTATATCTAATACAGTAAATTAAACAAAAAAAAGATAACAAACATGAGCATGGTTGACATTTTCTGAGTGGTTTATATTGTCAAAAGAAAATGCCAGTGGATCTCTAAGTATACGGGAGCGTTATAAAACAATCATTATCAGATATGTTTCAAAAGGAACAGGTCCAGACCACAGGCAGAGGAATAATCCTGGAACCGTTTTTCCTCAGTTGTGTAAAAATTAAGGTGGAAGTTCTCCAAACTCCGTAACTGCCTCTATGGTCAGTCATAATGAGGAGTTTCTTTTTTTCTCGCAGCAGTAATAGCTGGTAATTGCTTTGTTTTGACACCAACTAATCTCTGAGCTCCAGGTTTAAATGTGCTGTTCTTTTACTCTCATTTAGACCCAGCTGAAGTTATTTTTGCTGTGATAGAGAAGAGGTTAAGTGCAGTGAATGAGTGGTCACTGAGCTGCTGATTTACCTCCCCCCGTTTACTGACCCCCTGCTCTGTGTGCAGACTTCATAATGAGGTGTCTGCAGGTCAGGAGGTAAACGGCTGCTGAATGTAGACCGTGCCCCTCGCTGACCCCGCTGAATGTGCATGTAGAGGAGAGGCACACGAAACGCTGGGAGAGCAGAGTCCTCACTCGATGTTTGTCATGTGTGGCTTTTTCTTTTGATTGCTCAGCAAATGTGAGACAGAGCGCTGAACATGAGGTCAGGCTGTGAGAGAGGAAAGGGTTAATAAACATCTAAAGTACTCAGCCACAGAGAGGCTGAGCTGTGGGTTTGATCTGAGTGGATCTGCTGACTGTCAACAAGATTTCGTCATTGTTCTCCACACAGGCTTGTAAATTTAAATGAAGATTTAATTAGAATAAAGTGAGGAAACAGAGAGAACTCCCATCTGTCCTGTTTGACAGGATTTATGATCAATTACATTTCATAACTGAAAGACAGACTCAGCCCTCACTGACTGAGGCGAGGCTGATCCTGACTGCTGTTTACTGTAAAACTGAGTCAGGATTTATATTTTAAAAAACAGCCAAATTAGTCTATTGTTATTGAGTAAAATCAGTTTTTTTTGAGTGTATTGGTTTCTCTGTTTGGATTCAGTGAAGAAATATCCAGCATTTGGGTCAATTTTAAAACCAAATTGATCATTTATTTTGAAAAACCTAATTCAACAGAGGTCCAGCCAACTGGTGCTAGTAGTCTCACAGTGAGTGACATGGGGATCACCTGACTACAGTGAATGGGTCTCAGGTGATTGTAGTATAAAGACACCTGTGTCTGGAAGGTCCAGTCATCGGTTAATCAGTATTCACGGCTACCATTACACCATGAAGACAAAGCAACACTCCAAGCATCTGGTGCTTTTTGGCCATCAGACACGACGCTTTGTTTGGCAGACACCAAACGCTGCACATCACCACAAACACACCATCCCCACTGTGAAGCACGATGGTGGCAGCATCATGCTGTGGGGATGCTTCTCAGCAGGTTAGAGAGTAAAATGAATGAAGCAAAATATAGGAACATCCTGGAGGGCAATTTTATTCAAGAGAACTACAGCTTGGAAGAAGATTTAGGCTGAATCCCAATCCTCCCCTTAACCCTCAATCTTACCCTCAAGCTCAACCCTCAGTCTTAACTCGCCCCTCAAAACCAAGTGTAAGGGTCATCTTGTGACTTAGACATGGAACACCCCTAATAGCAGTTACAATTTCAGACTGTAGAGGGCAGGGAGGTGCCAAAACTGCGTAGTCTGTCGATTCAGAGGAAGAAGAAGAACAATGAGAACGTGTTATTGTTCAACCAAATAACCGGCTACTGGCTTATGATTGAAAAAATAAAAGTAAATGTTATGCTACAAAAAGGCAAATAACCCATAAAATAACATTAAACTAAGATATTGGAGTGGTTTTCGTATTTTTTAGATCTCTATTAACAAAGAAATGTACATTTTTAGCTCAATTTCTTCCCCGCATTCACCACCATATTTCTTTGAGTGATAACCCTCAATACCAAGGGAGCTCCATGAAAGTCTCCAAATCGAGGGAGATAAAGCCCTCAAAGTCGCCCCTCAACCCAACTCTCAGGAGAATTGGAACAGCCCTCGCGCCTCGCGGTAACGTGCATTTTGAGACTGAGGGTTAAGATTGAGGGTTAAGGGGCGAATTAGGATTCAGCATTATTCTCCAGCAAGACAAAGAGCCAAAGCATACAGGGAAAGCTGCACAGAAATGGTTGAAAGACAAAAGGGTGAATGTTCTGGAGTGGCCGAGTCAAAGCCCAGACCTCAATCCAAAAGAGAATTTGTGGCTAGACTTGAAAAGGGCCGTTCGTGCCTGATCCCTGTGCAACCTGAGCAGTTTTGCAAAGAAGAATGGAGTAAAATTTCAGTGTCCAGATGTGCGAGCCTGACTGAGACCTATCCACACAGACTCAGCGTTGTGATTGCAGCCAAAGGTGCCTCTACTAAACACTGACTTGAAGAGGGTGAATATTTATGCAGTTACTTATTTTACATTACATATTTTTTATTTAATTGACAGAAATATATGAAATTGTAAACCAAAAAAGTGTATTATTGTCCTGTCTGCTGGCTCTGAGGCTTCATAAATAAAGATATTGGTCTAGCGTTAAGACTAAGATGTTTCAGCTGCAGAGTTAGACTTTTAAACCAAAGCTAACTTTTCCCATTCTGGCTCACTTTGTTGGAAAGTTTTCATGATTTGCATCCAGTAATGATACATGATTCTGCAAAGGGACACTCCTATTATAATAACTCTTAAATTCCTCAAACATTACCAAAGCCAATGTTATTATTCAACTTAAAAATTCTAAATATGCTTTTTGATTTTAATTCAAATTAAAAGTTGATAATCGTACTATTCATTAATTTCAGTGAATGTCTTTCATGTTGACACTGAGCAAGAACAACCACAGAAACATTATTAAAAAGTTATTAGTGGATCTTGTGTTCCCTGTACTCTGGTCCTCTTCTCTTTCAAGTTTCTGCAAACCCTCTTGGGCCCTAGTTCTCTCAGTGAGCTAAGGCACACTCTGCATGTAAATAAATGACAAAAAAAGATGGAGTAAAAAGCAATATTAGAGGTTTTTCAGGTAGAAATGACTACTATTTGGTGAGAAAGGCAGGCAGCAATTTAGTTGAGGGAGTAACATCCAAAATATGTGCCTGAAGATGCTAAAACACTCCATCAGGAACTGCAAAACCAGCATTTTTTTTACATCTATAAACCTTTATTACTGTACACTTTGATTGATACTCATTACAGATAATCATTTATGTTCCATATTAAGTACATCCCTCTGCCTCAGAAGCACTTGTAACTTGTAATTTTACTGTAATTTGATGTAAATTCTCTCCTTCTTTGCTCATAAATGTGCAAATGCTCTGCTAATGTCGCATAAAGTGCCGTATGACACTGTAGCATAATAGTCTGCTCTTTAAGTGTTCAATAAAACCCACCACACGCTCCTATGACCGCTTAAATCTTTATGAAGGAAATGTTTCCAAGGATGTCAGACATTTTAACCAACACTTAACACGTCCTCCTTCTCTCCTAAAACGTCCAGATTCTGCTCTCTCTCTCTGGTATCGTGTCTTTACTGTAGTTCGGAGCGTTCTGGAGGTTTCAAAATGGAAAGTATTTCAAAGCCACCGCAGCCCGCTGTCGAACTTTGTAGTCCCTAATAAGAAGCAGCTGAGAAAACAGGCCTTGGTGTTATTACAGCACTCGTCCTCTGCATCTTCAGGAGGGTTTCAGCGTTCAGCGGCAGCCGCATGTTTCAGATTTGATCCAGAATAATTCTGAGTCAGAGTTGTGACTGTTTGTAAATCAGATAAACATCTGATATTTTATAGCTCTGCTGGGAGTCGTGTCACTCGGAGGCTTTGAGGTTCACGCTGGGAATGATGGGATTTTTCCTGCTGTTGAAATAGATGTTTTGGCACTCTAAGGTTTTATTATGGCTGCCCATGTGTTTGTACATTCCAATCATGCTGAATAGCTGATTGTACGGAAGCCCGAATGGGCAAATGACAAAAATGGTGCCTGTCAGGGTGATCCAAAAAGAAGTCGACTTTGTTAAGTTTTTTAGATGACTTAACCACCCGTGAAATTACTCATCATTATCCGAATAATAGTCGAAGCTAATTTATGTTTTTTTCTGTTTGGTAAAATTTATAAAGTAACAGTATGTAGTAATTTTGTTCTTCTTCTCATGATTATTTTTATTATTATTATTATACATTTTAGCAATATTTTAAAAATGATAAAAATAATAATAATAATAATAATTACTATTAGTAGTAGTAGAAGTGGTAGTAGCAGTGTTAAATAAATATCATAATTTTTCATTTTTTATTTTTTTATTATGGCAATTTTATTATTAGAAAATAATAATTAATAAATAATAATTATTATAATTAGTATCATTTTAAGTAGTAGGAGTAGCAATATAACTATTATTATTTGTTATTATTATTGCTTTTCTGTTTAATTATGATGATTTTTATTATTATCATTATTATTATTATTATCATTATTATTGTTATCATTATTTTTCATTATTATTATTGTACATTGGCAATTTTTTAAAAATGATGAACTTAAAAATATTATTAATAACTACAATTAGTTGTAGAAGGGTAGAAGCAGTGATTATTACTATCATTAGTTTTATTTATTTCTTTCTTATTATGGAAATGTATTATTATGAAATAATAATTATAATATGTATATTTATCATAATTGTTATCATTATAAGGACAAGTAATAGTAGTATGACAATATAACTATTACTATTTGTTATTATTATAACTTTTCTACTTATTAATTATTATAACAATAATAATAATTATTATAATTCTTTTAATGTGATAATAATAATCATCATCATCAATACTACTACTTATTATTATTAATAAATAATTATACTAGTTTTATTATTTTAGTATTATGTTGTTATTAATAATGTTATTATTTATATTAACAATAAAAAATAATATTTTATATAATTGTGTATGTTTATGTAATATGTTAATTTTTTATTTTTCTATATTCTTATTATTGGCATCATCAGCCTCATTTTTATTCTATTTTAATAATAAACGTTATTATTAGTATTATATTCATTGTTGTTATTATTATAATGAGCTACCTGTTTTTGTAAATTGTCTTGAGATAACTTTGGTTCTGGATTTGTGCTGTATAAACAATCATTCACTGATTGATCTATCAGTTAATTAATCAAAATAGGATGAAGAAAATGTGCTAAAACAATTAACAGCTCTGTTTGAAGCTCCTTCTGGATGTCTGAGGTTCTCGCTGTAAGGGGCCACATAAACATGGGTGTCAGGAAAAACACAGGACTGAGCTGAAAACTCACTCCCCTGAAGCCGAGGAAGAGTGTCTTAAATAATTTCTAGGCTAAAACAATTGCAATCTTTGTTTTAGTGCATATTTTCTACCTCAAAATGTAAAACATACAGAAATATTTCACTCCAAACTGACTGTTTTGAAGACATCTCTGCTGTATTTGAAAACAGAAAAGATCATATTTTCATTGTTGTTTATTAAACATGGCAAAAAGATTTTTCTAGGTAGAAAATCAAAGCATTTACATTAATTTTAGCTTACTTTTACTATGCTGACAGTCAAATTGAAGGCTGAAAACTGTTTAGAGTGCATGGATAAAAACTCATCTAAGAGACAAATTCAGAAACTGTGCTCTTCTGCCTCTAGTGGATAAAGCAAGTATTACAACAACAAGTTCTTGTTTGTGTTGTCACAGTGAACACAGATAACATAATACTGATTATTCTCAACCACTTTCGCAACTGCTTACACTTTTCTCACTCAAAAGTACACAAAGATAACTTTAAGCAGAAGGGCTTTTTAAAATTGATATGAAAATAAAGAAAAAAATGTAGATTAATTAGAAATAATAAGACTACGGAAGCCTTTGTTGTGATGGGTCTTCAGGGCTTCCGTAGCAGTGTGATAGCTAATCTCATTGTTTACTGAGAGCTAATCTTTTCTAATGGAAACTGTGCTATCTGATGGGATTCCCCCTCTCCTTCCTCATTTCCTCCCTCACTGTAACCTCCGGGCTCACACACAGTTCGGCGGTTTCAGGCTCTGATCCAGAAAATAAAATCTAAGCACAAAGAAAATGTCCTGAAGCAGGAGTCTGATTTATTCCTGCAGCGGACGACTTTTTCGTGTGTGGGCTTGCGTTGCTGCCAGCCCGTGCTGACGCTGTGACCCAGAGCCAAGAATCCAGGCCCACGTTGGAGCTGCAATTAAAGCGCAGCAGCGGCTTCAAACACCTGTGATTCTTTTCCTGCTGTGGTGACGTCATCCTCCAAGTCCGAATGAATAAAAAGGACAAACTTGAGGCTATAAATGGAGTCGGCTGATTAAACGTCCGATGTGGAGCGACAATTAAATCACTTCAGGAAGCTGGGCAGGGTTTGACTACAGCTCTGCAGCATCAGGCTGAAACAAAGCTTCATTTACCCCCCCCTTTAGCCCCGCCCCCAACCCCCATATTCCCAGCATTCCTCCCAGAGGTCACAGGGCCCACCTGCTCCCCCACATCAAAGCTCCAGGTGGGCTGAGTTTGGAAAGGTGTGCTCGGATAAATATGGGGAGGGAAGGAAAGAGTTCTTCCACCTTTCTCTGCAGCGATGTTTTATCTGTATCTTTAATCAGGATAACATCCTAAAAACTGCACATGTGACAAGAGTTTGAGCTTTTGGAATGACCAGGTTAATCTCCTGCTGACAAAGGGAACAAACTCGGCTCATTTCTGTCTCCAGGTTGGATCAGGGAACCATTTTAGCCGGGACAGGCTACCTACTGAAGACAATCAGCACAAATGTGTGGTCAAAAATAACAACAACATCCATGGTAAACTTAGCAAATTATTTACAAGAAAGCACAATAAGTCAACCAAAAAAAAAAAAATTCTCAAAATTAGCTGCCAGAAGCATAGAAGTAAAGCTTTTTGGGGTATAAAAAAGCATAACGTAGAGATAAGCAAGGCCACCCATACAAGGGGATAAAAGGGAGAGCTTTCTGGGGCCCAGCCAAGTGGGGGGTCCCACAGAGGTGAGGAAAATCATGGTGCATTGTAGAGTGAATTTGTGAAAATCATGTGCCTGCATGATTACCATTAATCTAAAACATAAAAATGGAATTTAACGTATCTATGCTGTTGTAAAATATGGCCCTTTTCAAACCTGAACCTCTTTTCTTGGAACAGAATTACCTTGTTTTGGTGATGATTACGGTGTGGACGGCCATATTGATGAAACCATTTAAAAAATGGAAAATTGAACAGAAGAAGCTGAAAAAAGTTATGAAATCATTGTCGAAAGAGGCTAAAAAGGGAAAATCTGTAAAAATGAGTTTAAAGTGGCAAAATGGGTTACGGAAGGCAAAGGGGTTAAAAAATGGGCAGAAATGGTGAAAAACTGTTAGAAAAAGACAGAAAGTGGCAATAATTTGCAAAAGGTGTCAACAATGGGCAGAAAGTGGCAAAAGTAGGGTTAAGTGGCAAAAAAGTGACAGTAAAGGTTAGCTAGAGTCATGGGAAAGGGTTATAAAAATTTAGCAAAAATGCTTAAAAGAGAAAATAATTGATTACGAAAGGCAAAAAGGATAAAAAAAAATGAGTGGAAATGGGGAAAAACTGTTTAAAAGTTGGATTTATTAGTGAAAGGTGTCAGCAATGGGTAGAATATGGCAATATGGGTTAAAAGTAGCATAAATACGTTATGAAATGCAAAAACGTGGCAATGAAATGGGCAGAAATGGTGAAAAACTTAAAACAAGTGACATAATTTGCAAAAGGTGTAAACAATGGGCAGAAAGTGGCAAAAATAGGGTTAAGTGGCAAAAACGTGACAATAAAGGGTAGCTAGGGTCATGGGAAAGGGTTATAAAAACTTAGCAAAAATGCTTAAAATAGGCAATAATTGATTACGAAAGGCAAAAAGGGATTAAAAAAATGAGTGGAAACGGTGAAAAACTGTTAAAAAGTTGGAATTATTGGTGAAAAGTGGCAAAAAATTGGTTATGAAAGGCACAAAGGGGTTAGAAATGAGTTGGAATAGCAGAAAATAAAGTAGAAGGAGCTGAAATAACTTTGAGGGAAAAATGATGAAATGATTGATGAATGAATAACTAAATAACTGAAAAATTGGTAAAAGGTGTCATCAACTGGAAAAAGTGGCAAATATGGATTAGAAGTGTCAAAAATGGATTACGACAGATGAGCTGAAATGGTGAAAAACTGTTAAAAAGTGGTAATTATTGGTGAAAGGTGTCAACATGGCTAGAATGTGGCAGAGTAGCATTATTAGGTTATGAAATGCACAAAAGGGGTGATAAAATGGGTAGAAATGGTGAAAAGCTATTTAAAAAAAGTGGCAGTAACTGGCGAACAGTGTCAACGGAAGGAGGAAATTAGAAAAAAATGGGCTATGAAAGGCAAAACAAAGGTAACGAAATAAGCGGAAATGGTGAAAAACTGTTTAAAAGTGGCAATAAATGGCAAAAGGTAGCAAAAATGACCCAAAAAAATGGGCAAATGGGTTAAAAGAGGCAAAAATGGGTTATAAAGTCAAACATGCATTAAAAGTGGGGAAAAAGTGATTTTAGAAAATGTGTGGCCTGAGAAGTGAAAAGGAGTTTAAAGTCGCCAACAATGCTAAAAAGGGGTTAAAAAGTCATAAATTGGTCAATTGTTGCAGAATTGTGGTAAAAATAAGTGGAAATGATGAAAAGTGGCACAAATCAGTAATTTAAACATCAGAACTTAATAATAGCTTGACACATTGTTAGCTCCAAAATGAAGTTAGCTGGGATGCTAGCACCAGTGCCACTGATCCATCACACATGCATGGTATCACCGATGAGTCACATCTGTGGAGGGCCCACTCTGGTTTGTGAGGGGCCCAGTCAGTCCTGTGGGCAGGCCTGAAGATAAGATAAAGGCTGTCTTTAGGGAATCTAAATTAAATCATTTACTGAGGAAACTGATCATCTGTCCTCCTTTCAAACATGATCAAAGTGGGATTTTTATCACCTGACGTGACTTTAAATGAGGTTATAAGAGGTCTGAGTTATAAGCTGTGGCCCCACATGAGGCATTTAGCAGGCAGGCTGGTTAAAAAGACAGAGTCATTGGACACAGGGGACTCATAAATGCTCTCTATTTCTGTACTAGAGACTTTCAGACTAAAGTGTGCAGTAATTGGTCTGTTTTTCTCCCTGACATCTCACCGCTTTGTTGTAGAAATTCACCAAAGAACCAGTCTGAGGTTTATTCCTGCCTTCTCTCCTCCGAGCTTCCTCTGTCATCGTCGTCTTCTTCATCTTTGGGCTCAGATCTGTAACAGGAGAGGTTTGCCTTCAGGGCTTTCTGCCACAAAGTCGGGTTGTAATTTCCCTCTCCTCATGGGAAATCGCACCACCTCAACCCAAAGTTACAGAGAGCAAAGCAGGCGTTCAGGGCGCTCAGTGAGAATGAAAAATGATCCCATCAAGGCAGCCTCACATTCAAATGACTTCTAAGCATGATTTGGAGCAATAAAGCTGCATGATGCTGCTTTTCTGTCAGGTTATTTCTGCCTGTTGTTTAAGTCTTCTTTTTTATTCAGTGAAACTATCATAAACCTCCCTGATCAAGCATTAGTAAATTACTCAGGAGCTCTGCAAGTCTTAAATATAAAGCAAATATACCAAACATTCCTCCTAAACATGAGGATTTGCTGCATTTCTCCTATTAATATAAATGAAAATGCTGCTAAACCCCAGATTGAAAAGCTCCAGTCTACTTGAGGACACCAGCTGGAAAGGATAAAACCTTTACATGTCATGATTGTCAGCTAGAAACAAATATTTGGTTTGTACAATAAAAACCTCTGAGCTGGCTTACATTTAGATATTGGGTTGTCTCTGAATGTCACCAGCAAACTGCAGGTGGCTGCTGGCCTATCACCAACCAGGATCTGCATATCTGCATCATGGTTTCAGCTTCTATTCAAAATAAAGAAGCAGTAACAGTTCTCAAACACATCTGTCTTGACCTAATTGATGTATTTACCCTAGTATAAGTCTAGTTGATTTGACATTCTGTGCGCTAACTCTCCATAAGCTGCCACTTCTTTACTCGGAAGTTTTCATCTCTATCCTCTTATAAATAAACAGTCTCCACCTGCTGCAGCGGGTCAGCAGCAGCGGCGGTGACATCCCCATCAGCTGGGAGGATGTGGGCTCAGAGCGGATTATCAGAGAGACGGTATTATTGTGTGCCGGATGGCATCGGGACTCTTCTCTTTGTGTCAGAGCTCAGTGAGGACTTTCTCCTGCAGACGGACAGCAGCATCGACGGCTTTCTTTCATTTATCTCTCTAAAAGTTTGACTCTGCTGCAGGAGAGCTGCAGATCCTTCTCTTTGCTAGTAGATGTGCATCTGTTGAATGTATTTTACCTGCAGAGTGAGGTGAGCAGCATTTCATTTGTCATTTATATGTTTAAGCTCATGCTGGGTGAATGGGTTGTGCAGAAGAATGTTTTCCAGCTCTTCTATTGGAAATACACTGAATTTTAATACTGATTTATCCAGAATTGCATGACAGTGTCAGGCATCTGCTTGGCTGCTGTGATATTAGAGTTACAGATGAATGTTTCCCCCATCTTCCGCATCCTTTTGGCATTCCTCTGCACCCTTCGTGTGCCTGCATTGTGAGTTAAGAGGTCAGTGTTGTTTCAGCGGTTCAGATTAACACTGCTGCTCTCCTGTAGAAGCAGACCATAAACAGATTAGTGGTCGACCAAGTCAGAGTGATGGCTGGACCATCTGCACCCAGTGCTGGGACACGGGGGAGGAGGAGGAAGAAGAGGAGGAGGAGGGGGAGCAGATGTTGCAGTAGAGCTGTAGGTCAGTGTGGCAGCAGCAGAGCCGGCCTGGGGACGCTGCTGTAAGGACCCAAGGGACACCAGGTGACCGTGGGACAAACTTATTTAATCTCAGCCTCTCAGCTGTGGCATGGCTCTAGGATGCTGCCTTGCTCTCCCATCCAGAGGTACTGTATAATTCACTCAGGCTTTAATTGAGCTTCATATCTTACCGCTCTGCATGCACAACTTCTGATCTCAACCACAAACATGTCTGCTTCCCGTGTGAGCGCCGTCACAAGATGTGAGAGCTGGAAGAGCTGTGCTTCTTGGCTCGTATGGAGGTTCTGCTTCCCTGTCTTGCTTGGTTAACTTAAACTGTGTCACAGAGTGGGGATAGAAATGTTTTGGCATGTGGTTGTTGCTGCAGTTTTGTCTCAGGTGAAAGTCTTTTAATCACTACAGAGCCAAAACTTTGCTATGATGTCATCTACCTGAAAAAAAAAGTTAGTTTTTGCTTTTTTGTGTGTGTGTAAAAATCCCCCTGATGGCGGAATATAAACATTTGCTTTTGCCATTTTAGGGTCTAAATTAGTGGTTCTCAACTGGTCGGGTATAGGGAACCACCAGCACCTCCTTCTACAAAACCATGACCCCATTTTTTTTTTTAAATAACAACTGGATCAATTAATTAAATAAAAAATGTTGCTGCTCAGACCTTAGATCAGGGTGTCAAACCCAAGGCCCGGGGTCCAAATCTGGCCCGTGGTATAGTTACACCCAGCCTACCAGATCATATTATATTTTTATTACTACTGGTTTGAGGTCTGCAGATTTCCTCCAGTTTAAAAAGGTAAATGTAACCAAGATAATTAAAAGTATACTTTTTAATTCTTAAAAAAAATAGAAAAAGAAAAAAGTTCAAATAGATAAAAAAGGAAGGAATGTGGAAAAAAAACATTTCTGTTTTCATTTTATTTTCTTAATTTTGAATCTAACAGTTATGACTCAAAGTTACGGTTTCGACTTTTTATTTCATATGTTGACCTTTTCAATTTACAGTTTTGTCATTTTGTCTTATTTTTGACCTTAAAGATCCTCAATTTTAAATTTTTAAGTAGCACTTTGACCTTTTTCACTCATAATTTTGATATTTTTTCTCACATTTTGACATTTTAACTCCTTACTTTTACTTTTATCTAGGGGTGCACCGATTGCAATTTTCTGGCCGATCACTGATCTTTAAAAAGTCTGACCTGCCAATTCCGATTTTGGCCGATACCGATTTTTTTTATAACTGACAGCATACACCTTCAATGTTCCAGTCTTATTTTATTGAATAACATTGAACAATACCCGTGAAACAATACAAACTTGTTGTTTTAACTGCACATGAGGTAGTTCTCTCAAATATAAATGAAAAGTTTAGAGCATTGCTGTCCAAACTACTAAATTATATCAGTTCCTTTAGTCTTTCAGTTTTCACATTTTAGTAGGTAGAGGCATATGAAACCAATCTTATCCACCGATCTTATTTACAAGGATCGGCCGATCGCCTATCTCCTAAAATTAAGGAAAATCAGCGCCGATACTGATCTTGGCCAATCGATCGGTGCACCCCTACTTTTATCTACTAATTTGACCTTTTAGATCCATAATTTTAAATTTTAAATAATATTTTGACATTTTAAACTCTAAATTCAAAGTTTTTTCTCACGCTTCTATATTTCAAACCAATGATTTTGAATTTTATCCCTAGACTGTAGAATTAGACATTAGAATTAGAAAAACCCTGTGTGACGTCAGCCGTCTCTACTGTGGGCACGTAAACATCACCAAAGCTAAGCCTTGGCTGGGGCCTTGCTGGTTCTGTGTTGCTTTCACTGTATGCTTTGGCTCATTGTCTTGACAACAAATCTTCCCCCAAGCTGTAGTTCTCTTGCAGACTGAATAATGGACGGCTGATGAGAAGCATCCCCACAGCATGATGCTGCCACCACCATGCATAGGCCTCTTGGTGGCCTCTCTCACTAGTCTCCTTATTGCACTGACTGATCTCTTCAGATTTACTCATGTGCCATATTCCTTCCATTTCTTGATGATGATTTAACTGAACTCTGGGGGATGTTCAGAGCCTTGTAAATATTTTTATATCCATCCCCTGATTTATACTTTTCAATAACCTTTCTGACTTGCTTGGAGTGTTCTTTTGTCTTCATGGTGTAATGGTTGCCAGGAATACCGATTAACCAGTGACCGGATCTTTCAGACACAGGTGTCTTTATACTACAATCACCTGAGATGCATTCACTGCTTTCAGGAGATTTCCATTTTACTAATTGTGAGCCTCCTGGCAGCAATTGTCATGAACTTGAATTAGGTCAGTCATTTTAAAGGGAGTGAATATTTATGCAGTAACTTATTTTGAATGACATTTCTTCATTTAATTGACATTACTTTGAGGAAATCTGTTTTCACTTTGACTTTAAAGAGTTTTTCTTTTTTTTTTTTTTTGTCAAAAAAGCGAAATTACATTGGCCATGATTGGCCCAGAAACAAGTGCTGTGTCTATAGTTGCAAGACTCTGAAATTTAAATATGTATCTCACTTGTTCTTTTGTTGTCAGCTGATGTAAACATGCATCGTTTTAAAAAGATGAAGAGTGCTGTAGTGCCAAGTGGTGTTCAGTGGTAGATGCCACTGCTCTTGGCCTTCCAACCCTCTGTGAAGTCACACAGATGGATTTCCTCAGAGCAAATTACACAACAGAGAAAACTGCACCCTTTCAATCGATCTCTGTGCCCTCAGCACCGCCACAACCCGTATGTGGCACGTACCAGAAGTGCCACTCTGCTCCAGATGTGTGACGAGTCTATTTTCAACAGAGCCACTGCCGGCACACATCATTCTGAGCAGACAGGAAGAAACACGAGAATGTACACAGCATTGGGTCAGTTTTCAAAATAAAACAGCTGGTACATCATTTATCTCTTCTCAATATCAACACAGCTTCAAAACAGGAGGAAATTAATCTGTGATCCAGTTGCTTTGAGCCAACAGTACTCTGCTACAGAAACAGACCCAGTGGGTGAGGGTGGGCTCTGTCCATCAGTTGGTTTAAATTGCAGGTGATACTCACCATGGGTTGATTTGTGTGTCTGCTGTTTCTCACCAACATTTCTTTTTTTTCTAATTCAGTCACAGTATTCCCTTGATAGCACATCACTGAGGCAGGAATGTTGTCAGAGCTCACTTCTCTTCTAGTTCCACATCACAGCACCAGTTTCATTCTTCTTCTCCCACTTTGCCACTTGGTTTGTTTACACTGATGACTTTTGCACATGCAGAGAGCTCTCATTGGTCAATGGCACTGACATGACGGAGCAAATCAATGCAGAAATAATAATCAAACCCAGATGTGGCCTTGATTATTTTTCAAGACACTCTACATGAGATAAGATGATTGATTTTGGGGGTAGACAGGTCACACATTTATGCAGCTGCTGGAGTAATAATCATACTACACCTGATTCTGTCAGTGGCTAAAAAATATAGCATGTAGCGTCAGTTCACGGAGCCATGCACTGCCATAACTGAGATCAACTAATCTCCGCAAGCCTCATCAGCTGATGGCCAGCTGATTTCCTCTAAGTACACCATTGAATAATCACTCTCATGCTCTCTATGCTCTGCTGCTTTTCTGGAAGCTGCTCTTGCAACCCTCCTCCACCCCAGCTCCTCATTCATTCTGCTTCTGACTTAGCCAGTGTCATTCTGTTGTCACTGATACCTGCTCTGCTTTGGGGGGGGTTCTGCTTCTCTCCCTGCCTTATTATCAGCCTTAGGGGCGGGGGGATCCCAGAACATCCACACCACCTAATATAATGATATAAATAACAGTATAAGTGCTAATCAATAAATGCTAATAGAGAGATCATGTGTTTCTTAACAGTGAGGTCCTGACTGAACAACAACAACTTTTTATGATGTTGTTTGTTTCCAATGATTGTGTTACAGCTCTCAAACTTTACATAATGCCTATCAGTCTTTTGCACCTTATAGTATTGAAAAGGGGTTTATAACCACTGAAATGACCCTAGATATCTTTAATTCAACAAACTATTAGCCCAAAAGCTTGCAGCCATCCTCTCTCACCTCTCTTCCCACTCTCTGAGGTTCAGAAGGTTTTTTTCTTATCTATGCGGGACCTTATGATGGACATCTGTGTTTTCCCAGGCTGCTGGTAAATTGTAGGTGTGTGAGCGTGGGTGTGAGGGGTTTGGCTCCTGTCTGGGCCAATGCAGAGTAAATTACAAGGCAGAGGCAGTCTGAGGA
Organism: Cheilinus undulatus; assembly: GCF_018320785.1. Classification (NCBI taxonomy): domain Eukaryota; kingdom Metazoa; phylum Chordata; class Actinopteri; order Labriformes; family Labridae; genus Cheilinus; species Cheilinus undulatus. The sequence goes on along the minus strand of NC_054871.1, from coordinate 46,418,001 downwards.
TCCAGGCTTTCATTTCACCCCCCCCCCCCCCAGCTGGAGGCCTGCGGGCTTGCTGGCAGGCCTGATAACCGTGGTCAGGTTATTGAGGGATGATCCTGCTGCAGATGAAGAGGTGGAGGAGAGATTGATAGGCTTTGTCAGCCAGTAGATGATAAAGTGTTTGATTTCACCTGGCCCAGAAAGTTCACAGGAGGAGTCTTGAGGAAAACAAGTCATTATACAGAGCACGTTAACTGGATGTTTGTCAGCTGAATTTATACACTTTGATCGACATACTGAACCAAGGTTACTTTATTTCCATACATGCAAAAAGAGGAGGCGCTCTAGGAGCTACACAGTGCCAGATGCACCTGGCCTGTTTGATGGCCACGTCTGTTGTGTTTAGAACACAAGCACGGAAGTGCACGTCTCCTGGGCTTAAACAAAGATCCAGGTATTTGGGGATGCTGCCAGCAAATCTTTGGTGTGCAAGGCTGTGCTTAACCACAGACCTGGACTCGTCCATGGGGTGATGGACTCACTGAGCAAGACAGTGCGGCGTTCCCAGTAATTGAGAATGTAGACTAAAGTCAGAGTCTTTCAGTCTTTGGTCCCTTTGGGCTGGTGTAGACGCCAGTGGTGACTGTACACTTGGCAGATACCTGGGGAGATGGGGCATGGGCCTGGCACAGGCCTTGAGGATGGCCAGAGCAGTGCCAGGATTGACAAGTGGCATATGCTCCCATACCTGACCTGACCTAGAGTGCAGTTTCAGCACAGTAGAGGACAACACAGGGACATGACTGCAGCTTCACTGACTCCATGGCTAGTTTTAGTCAGATACAGCCCTCTGGCACTCCTGGATTTCTGTATATTGCAAGGCAGCTCACTGATTTGCACTGATTATGCGACATGTCCATGTTGCATATCTGCCCTTGTGCACATGCATGAGCAACAAGTAACAATGAAAATAAGTTAAAGGTGGCAAAAATTGGTCCAAAAGTGGCAAAAACGTGGCAAAGAAATGAGAATAACATGACTAAAATGGGTAAAAAGCAGTCAAGAGTGGCAAAATAGGGCACAAGTGGTATTTAATAGCAAAAGGTAGTTTAAATGTGCAATAAATGTTGAAAAATTGGTGAAAAGGGGCAAAAATGGGATGAAAGTGGCAGAACTGGGAAAAGGTGTCAAAAAGTAGTGGCAAGAATGGGCAATAGATAGGAAAAAGTGGTATTTAATGGTGAAATGTAGCTTAAATGGGCAAAAAAGCTTAAAAAAAAGTGAAAAGGGGCAAAAATGGGATAAAAGTTGCAAAACTGGGAAAACGTGTCATAAAGAAGTTGCGAAAATCTGCAATAATTAGAAAATAGAAAAAAGTGGTATTTAATGGCATAAGGTAGCTTAAATGGGCAAGAAGTGTTAAAAAATTGGTGTAAAGGGGTAAAAATGTTCCAAAAGTAGCAAAAATGTGGCAAAAAAATGAGATAAAATTGACTGAAATGGGCATTAAGTAGTCTAAAATTGCAAAATAGGGCAAAAAAGAGGAAAAAAGTGGTATTTAATGGCAAAAGGTAGCTTATATGGGCGTAAAATGGTGAAAAATTGGTGAAAAGTGGCAAAAATGGGAAAAAGTGGCTAAAAGAAGTGACAAAAATGGGATAAAAGAGGAAGAAAAAGTGGTATTTAATGGCATAGAAAGCTACATGGGGTGAAAAGTAGTAAAAATGGGATTAATGGGACAATGAAGTTTGACAATTAAAGTCTTCCTTATAAGTCTGGGTAATAAACTGCTTAATGTGATTATTTTCTGAGTTCAAAGTTTCCCTTTTTATTTAGTTTTTTGGGGTAATAATATTTCAAATTAAGACATAAAAGAGCCACAAATAATCACTAAAGAGCCACATGTGGCTCCAGAGCCACATGTTGAGTATCACTGCTTTATACGGTCAAATGATATTGATAAAAAATTAGGTCAGCATCCCTTGAATTACTCGCACAGTTGGGGCTTGGATATATTTAACGTCTGACTAACAGCTAAAGCTTAAGAAAACGTGAGACTTTGGAATAAAAGTGGGTTTTATGAAGCTAAACATCAGACTCATGTAGGCTGATTTAGGACTTTGGGCTGGTGTTAAGCTGACAAAAAAGGAACATGTTGCTAATTCTTTGTGTAAAACAGACAAATCCAATTCAGCTGACAGACTTCTTTGTCAGATACAGCCTTAGACAGCATTGGAAATTTCAAACTCAGAGAAAGAGAGTTTCAAGGCAAACAAAAGGAAGGCCAGTAAAGTGTGAAAGTCTTGTTTTTGTTCCCACCTGAGGCCGTGTGGCCAGCATGTCGACGCTCACTCAGCCTGGATGTGACAGAGAGAGAAAGCCGATGGCTGACATGTTTTCTTTTTTACTTTTATTTGAGGTAACAGCTGACCACGTACAGACCTCTGAATACATGAAAACCTCTTTAAAGCCCTCATGCTCTGTCATTCACACTCATCCTCACTGAGCCAAAAGTTACGGATTTCACTGAGCACTGTCAAAGGGAGCACTGGTGTGTTTTGAAGCGCTGGGATTGGGCGTCCTTGTTGTTGTTGTTATCGTTGTCAGCTGGGTTTTCAGCTTTCTGGGTGTCAGTGCAGGGCCAACAGTTCACATCACAGTGGGGAGGGAGAGCAGGACAAACAGCGACAAGGCTCACATCTTACAACACGACATGGTGACTCAATTATCCCACCACACATCACAGCAGACATGAATCACAATGAGCCGAGCTGCTTTAGCATTGAAATACTGTGGCTTTGTGATGCAAAGTTTATTGCTACACAGATAAAAATGTGTTATGAGTTAAAGGAAACACCCAAAGAAAAAAAAAGATTTATGGATGAGTCAATATCACTGATTTAAGGGGTGGTTTGGCATTTTAGGAAATGCACTTCCCTTCTTATTGCAAATAAATCAACAAGATTGATTAATTTATAACCCTGAAAAGTTTGTAGATCCTACCAGCATCACTTAATCTCACATTTAATCACATTTTATCAGGTTTGTGTATCTAGTTGGACTGAAAACAAAAAGTGTGTGGTCACAGGTAAATATGATGCTGTAAAAACAAGTATTTGGGATGATTTGTAATAATATTTTTAAGCTATGGACAAAGTAAGACTAGTTTTGTCCCCAAAGAGGCTGCAGAAAACTGCAGTTCCTTAAAGTGTCCACTGGAGGCTGACTGCAGAAGCACCAAAAGTCATAAACAGTTCAATCGTTGTCAATATAATATGGCTTTTGACCAAAAAAAAAAAAAAACTATTTAATGTCAAAGTGAAAAAAACACATTTCAACACATTTCAAATAAATATCTGAAATTTAAAATAAGCAACTGCATAAATATTCACCTCCTCCACCCATAATTAGGGTGTGTCTGGTATGACTATGACTACAAGCCAGCACAATGTCACTGTAGCTCCACCTCTTTTTTGTTTCTCAATCTAAAGTTAGAGTGAGACGGTGTTAATTTTGGAAGCTATTTTTACTAGAGCCTGACCGATTGATCAGCAGGCCGATTAATGGGGCCGATTATAGCGTATCACATATTAATCAACATCAGCCAATATGTAGCCAAAATATTAACTTTTTTGATTCTGTCGCTGTGTGTGTGTCCCTGCTGAACTCAGCCCGAGTGCCTGGCCCCTCCCCCTCAGACACAAGCAAGTTCAGCAGCAGCTCTCCTCCACTCTGTGTTGCCAACTTAGCGACTTTGTCGCTATATTTAGCAAGTTTTCAGACCCCTCTAGCATATCTTTTTCAAAAAAGCAACTAGCAACAAATCTAGCAATTTTTTCTGGTGTTTTTTGAGAGTTTTAGAAACTCTGACGTGAAAGCACGTAGCCTTGTTGCTCTTCTCAGTGAGCAGCAGGTGCTGCCGTGGGTCCCTTCCAGTCCCGAAGCACTCACAGGCAGCCCAGTCCTCGCGCAGTAGTCCCCGTTGAGTTGAACTCACTCAGCTGCAGCAGAGAAGAGGACTAACGCCCGTTTCTAGACTGGGAGCGTATTTTGCGTGTGCCGTGCGTGTCAGCTCCGGCTCCTGCCAGTGCGGCTTTCACACAGGTCGCATCTCCCTGCTCTCAAAGCCCTGTCCTTCATAAGTTTTATCTAAATAAACTCCTCTAAAAGCGACTTGATTCAGTGTACAGTGGAAGTTTGTGGAAGTTTGCTATTAGTTTGAATAGCTGGTATTAAATTGTAATTAGAAGCAGAAAAAAGCACATTACTGATTATATAAGAGTTGGCAGCTTTTTTCTCTGTACCTAAAGTTGCTGTAAAACATCCACACACCCCTGTTAATATGCCACATTTTTGTTTAATATTTTTTTTGTGTGTAATATATGAGCTCAAGATGTGTCATTTCAAAACTTTTTCCACCTGTAATTTAAATAGGGATGCACCATTTAGGATTTTTGTTGATATTTAATATGTCAATATGAACAGATACATTTCAGCTGATATTTAAACATGTATTTCAGATCCAAAACATAACTCCTAAAAACTTACTTTGAAGCTTAAGGATTAACAAAGAAACACACTTTAGTCCCTGAAACACACTTTGAGGTATTTATATATACCATCAATATTTAAAGCCCATATATCAGTTGAAAATGTCCATATCTTCTGATGTTGATAACTGAGTTTTCAAAATAAAAGCATTCTGTACAAGTAAACAGAGTTTCTCTATGGAAATGCTAAACTGGGCTTTTACTTTGAAAAGCACAAACCAGTAAAGCATCTATACGGTGTTTATCTTTCCTGTGACATATTCTACCAGTGTTTAGACAGAAGTTTCACTAATAGTAGATCTTTAGAGAACAACTTTATAAAACAGGTGCATTTAAGCTTGTGACCTTCCTCAGGGTTATCAAGAATCACATTGTAAACATATTCTATGTGCATATTTGCCACAGCGATGTAAATATGGCTCTCCATTTATCATTCTCCTGTCTAATATGGTCCACAGCCACAATATAATACTATTATACAGTGTTTTAACGTCATTTTAGTTGCATCTTTGTGAAATAAACAGAGATAAATGCAACCATTAATTCACGTGTCCACATTTGTCTTCATGTACAGTATATATCTTGTGTATATCAATGTTCTTATTTCATTTATTGGCCAAAATATTGGATATCAGCCGTTATATCGGATATCGGCTTTTTTTAGCCCCAAATATCGGTTTCAGCATCGGCCCCAAAAATCCCATATCGGTCAGGCTCTAGTTAAGATTGAGGGTTAAGGGGAGAATTGGGATTCAGACTAAACTAGTTTTTTTTTTTTCATGAAACAAAAGGCTGTGGATGAACAGTTTTTGTCATAGTTTTAGTCGAAGAAATTAACACTGGTGTGAGACGGTGTTTTAAATATGGTGACTGCCACAGATGGGCTTCAACAGATGCAGTAACTAAATGTTTAACGTCACTCATGCTTTGTCCAGTATTTTAGTTAAGGCGAGAGGCCTGTCCTGGTGTAGTCTCTGTCTGAAACCAGTCTACACAGCCTAAGCCTTGCACAGACGAACCAACCACTGGTACCTTATTGAAAGATGGAGATGTGCAGGGGAAATTTCAAAATAAAAGCATAGGAGAAGGTGTACATTGATGTTTTGACCTTCTATCAATGTGACTGGAAGATTAATCAACCACCAGTTGTATCAATCAGTATACATTGATGGATCCTTCAAGTGTATTGTATCTGAACACAGACAACAATCTGACTTCTTGGGTGCTTTGCATGTATGCTGTTTATCTTCTGGATCAGTCCAGCATGGGAACTGCAGAGCATGTTCAGAATGTCTTCGTTAATTTAGGTCATACTGAGGTGCAGACATATAAGAGGAAATCGATCAAGGACTTTAAGTACAACCTCCGTCAGACTGACATGTTGGCATGGACATTAGAGTCCAGTTTTAGTCAGACGAGCACAATAAATAAACTTTATCGAACTTTACTTGCTCTTTTTCAGCCCCACACTTCCTCCGAATGGACGCTTGAGGCTCCAAAAACACGAAGAGGGCAACAGCTTTAATGTAAACTTGAAATAAGGGAGTCAGCAAAACCAGTGGGTCACATTATCAGAACTCTGTCCAGTTTTTAGACGGTCTTGCAGAAAATTTCTGCTCACTTTTCCCGGCTCTGGCTTTGCTATAAACTCCAAACAAACATAACGGTATCGATGCTTCATCCAAGTCCTGGCTAAAAGTGAAATAAGGACATGTATCTTATCCTTAATGTTTTCCTCCCTGCTCTTCTTTGGCAGTGTTGATTTATTCACATTAAATTGATTGTGTAAAAAGGTAACTCTAGCAACACAAAGAGCATTAAGATGGCATTAAGAAAATCTTTTTCCTCCTGAAAAAGCAAAGAAAGCTCTTCTACTCCACCTTTCTGATAAGTTGAGCTACGGCTCTTCTAGCTGACACAGACGGAGTACAAAGTTTGTTTTCAGGTCATCGGGGTCACGTCGGGCAGCTTTCACGTCACTCTGGGGTGTTTTAAGGAACTTGTCTCTGAGTGTCAGATAAACAAACCCACTCTTCTGGAGGTTGCATGCTCAGTATCAGCAAGAACTAGTCGAACAAGTCAGAGGCCATTGTAGCTGCTGGAGAGAGCCGGTTATGTGAGGAGCAGTTTGATTTGCAGCAGGCTGAGCTACAGTCTAACTTCCTGACCTTTGGTAGCTCAGATCTGAGGCTGAATTGTGTCTCCGTTGAATGAAACAGACCAACGTTAGCTCCTGTCTGGACTACAAAGCAGACTCGGAGCGTGCTCAGCCACAGCTGCTCTCCAGCAGGCAGACAGGAGGTCAGACGGTTTGTTTCAGAAAAGCTTTCAGGTCAAGGACAAGCCCAGAAACGTCGGCCAGGTGTGCAAACTGACAGATGTGTTTGTCGGCGAAGAGAACACTCAGCAGTGCTAATCCTCAGGACGGAGTCACGTTCAGCTGACTGGGTCGTTCTGTCTGCTGTTTTCATCTAAATGCACTGAAGAGTTTGGTAACTTGATATGAAAAGTCAATTTCAGATTTTTTTGTAATAAGGAGCCTTCCAGATCTTTTTTTTCTCTTTGAGACAAAAATGACCACATGGGACTAGACGTAGAAGCTAAAGCTAACCGTCAGAGTGAGGGGCTGCATATGAAAGAGTCTGGATCAGAAGTGCTCGGCTGTCACTGCTCCAGCGACCAGATCATTTCCATTCTTCCCGTCCCAGGAATTGAATTGGCAACCCCTGTTCTCAATCAAAGTCCCTACCATTACCGAGCCCCGTGGTCCAGTGATCGAATGCTGGAACTCGCTCTGTTTGCGAGATAGATTTTCATCTTATGGTTGCACAGTGGAGGTCTTTTGCTCTGGCAGCCAAGGCCGCCTATAAGGGGGGAAAGGGGAGAGCATTCTGGGGCCCAGCCAAACTGGGGGCCCATGGAGGTCAGCAAAATCATGGTCTATTGTAAAGTTAAGCTATGACAGCCATATTTTCTTTGTAACATGAATAATAACCATTCATATCAAAGCAACAAAACATGAATTTTATTTATTTATGCTATAGTACAAAGCCTTTTTCAAAATATTTATCCCATTTCTTAAAAAAGAATTACCTCTTTATTCCCAATGTTAACAATGTGGATAATTGAAGGAAAAGAGACCAACAAATGGTTGAAAAGTGGCAAAAATGGGCATGAAAACAATTCAAAATGGGTAAAAAAAATAGCATAGATGGGCTGAAAGTGACTGAAATTGGTGGAGAGTGGCAAAAAATTGACAAAAAGTGGCCAGAAATAGGCAGAAAGTGGCAAAAAAGAGTAAATGTTAGCAAACACTGGCTAAAATGGACAAAAAGGTGAAAAAAGCCTTTAAAGTAGGCAAAAAGTTGCACAAAGTTGTTGCAGGAATGGGCAAAAAAGGGCAAAAGGGGATATAAGTGGCAAAAAATGGAAGAAAAGTGACAAAAATGGGTGGGGAAAAAAATGGCCAAAAAATAGACGAAAAGGGCATAAACAGGCAAAAATGGCAAAAGGCAGATAAAGTAGTCAAAAAGTTGCAAAAGGTTTAAAAAAAGCCAAAAACATTGCTGATATGGGTAAGAATGGATGGAATGTGGCAAAGAGTGGCAAAAAATTGACAAGAAATGTCAAGAAATGTGAGAAAATAGGCAAAAAGCCGCTGTAGACGGCAAAAAGTTGCAAAAGGTGTGCAGAAATGGGCAAAATAAGTGGCAAAGAAGGTTAGAAAAGTGACATAATGGGTGAAAAAAAAGGCAAAAAATAGACAAAAATGGCATAACAGGCAAAAATGGCAAAAGGCAGATAAAGTAGTCAAAAGTTGCAGAAAGATGTTGAAATTTGCAATAAGTGGTAAAAAAAAACAAGTTGGAAAAAAGCCAAAAAAAATGTAAATATGGGTAAGAATGGATGGAATGTGGCAGATAGTGGCCAAAAATTGTCAAGAAGTGTCAAGAAATGTGAGAAAATAGGCAAAAAGCTGCTGTAGACCGTGCTAGATGGGATGAAAGGACAGTTAGTGGGGGTAGGACTCGAAAAGCTTCTGATTCTTCCTACTTCTGTTTCAGACTTATGAAAAACTTTGTGGGATGGACTATGAATTGTTCTATCATTGCTTCACTTTTTTTTTTAATTGTTTGTTGTCTGAAATAAATAAATTAATTAAACGTGGCAAAAAAAAGTGGAAAAATGGGTGGAAAAACATCAGAACATGGCAAAAAATTGCAAAAAAATAAATAAATTAAACTGCCAAAAAAATAAATGTCTGATAAAGGGCAAAAGTGGAAAAAAAGGCAAAAATAATGAATTACAACTGGGGAAGGCCCATTTTCTGGGATGTTCAGGGGCCCAGCCAATTCTTGGGTGGGCCTGCTGGCAAAGCCGAGGCAGTCCAGCATTTTTAGAGCTCAGTATCCAGAGTGCTTAACAGCCTTGGCGTCTCTGTGACAACACAGTTAAGAAAATACAGACAGAATCTGTTATTGTAGCGTGCAAATAAAGCTTTCTTTGAGATTCTCACAGTTCTAACATTAACAGACTTTTGCATTTATTGCTTTTATTTGCAAATTCCTGTAAAATGATAAGTACCCAACTCCTCCAACCACTACTCAAACTTGCATTTAACTGTCATTTACATGCAGTCATCATGCCATTGCTAGTTTAGGACACAGCGGAGCTTTAAGGATGCTCTGATAGCTCAGTGGGTTTGAACCAGAGCTGCATAATTTGGTAAAGATATGCAATTTTCAGTTTTACTGGACAATGTTACAATTGCGTAATGATATTATGCATCCATGGCATCATGAGATAACTGGCTGGATTATCAATGAAAATGCAGAGAAAAATAAGTTTTGAAGGACTTATTTCTCAACCCAGAACATGCACATATTAAGTATTTTTAGTTTCAAGTTTTTACACTTCTGTTTTCAAAAATAAAGGTACTTCTACAAAGTTCAGTAGTGGCCCTGTTGTAAACTCAAAGGCCTTTCTGCAGGCATTATTGTAAACCTTTCAAGTACTTCACAGAGAAAATTGCTGCCTTTTATGCCTTTATGTAGTTGCATTCTTCATTCACTTTCTATGAACTCTTCACCTCAGTATTTTAATGCTGTGCTCTGACAATGACAGTAAAGACTTGAATCTTGAGCTTTCAGTTTATAATGTAGTAGTATAAGACAGTCCATGCTCTATTTCAGTGATAAATACAGATACTGTAAAAAATACTTACTATTCAAACTTTGATCAGCTCCTTTTAAACTCAAACTTTCCCCCTAGTCATGCTTACCAAGTGTAACATGAGCAGATCTGAGCATCAGTAACCTGAGGAGGTGTGTGGTAGGGGGGCAGCAGTGGGATTAGTCCAGGTTCTGGTCAGTGTTCAGACGATGAAAGTCACGGTCTCAGGTTGCATTCAAACCCATTGTTAGGCTGCAGCTAATAGCATTAGCAAACAGGCTTTTGTCCCACTAACTTTAGCTCTGATTGCTGGTGTTCTCGTTCTCAGACGTTCTCTACCCCTCCTCTGACCCTCGTGGCACCACGGTGTCTCTGAAATGGAAAGCTCATTAGTTACATTTGTCTGACACTCTGGATTTCACCTTAATGATCTTAACCAGCGTGTCACCACAAAAATGCCAGAGTGGAAATTTGATGGTCTCCATACAGGGGCTCTGCAGCCTGCCCCCACTTTTTCCATCACATTTGCTGGCATGCACAAACCTCTGCAGGCAACCCAGCAGCGTATGTTTCACTTCATCTGTGTATAATATGGAAAAGTGTTGAAGGGCTGCATTTAATGATTTATTTTCAGGATCTGTTTATTTTATTCTGTTTAACAAAATATGCCTTTTAATTAAAGCACATACGTACCTTAAAACAAGCTTTAAACTATGGTGCAGTGCCTGTGGAGGAGCATGCAGGTTAGAGTCGACTGTTGAAGGATGGCCAGATATTATTGAAGGATTTTAAATCCTTAAAATTTGCTTTGTAGTTTTGTTTAATTTCTTGCATTAAAGGTACATGTGTTTTCTTATTGTCCTGTTATCTGACTGAGTCTTCGTCTCTGTCTCTGACAGCGGTGTCCAACCTGGACGTGGAGAGTAAGCTGACAACACATTTTCAGGCTCCGTGGCACCAGCAGAGGAACGTTTTCCACCCCTCCACCCGGCCAGTATGTGTGGAAGAGCTCCACAGGCAAGCCAGCTTCAGCCTGTGGGCTCAACACCGAGGTGAGACCCCCTAACAACCCACCACAGCCCACACATTAGGTTGTCTGTCCACTTTCTTGATGAGTGTCTGACTTTATTTCTTCAGTATTGGGAGCTTCACTTCTGCTGCCATGTTCTGATGTTATGCCGCCCTCTAGTGGACAGATTTTGTCATTGCAGCTTTAGAGTAGAGAAGGAGAGGATGGATTATGTAACCAACGTTTAGCATGTTCAAAACGGACACTAACACAGACAGAAATAACACCCAATTCTTGAGACTCTTTAAATGGTTTTAGAGTAGCACAAGAGTTTAATCTGCTGCGGTAATAATTGGCGTTTTTAGGGCGGAAACCATTTAAATAATGATAATTGCTTTGTTTTTGCTTTTTAAATAAACTTTATTAAGCACCCAGCAACCCTGAACAGGATAAGCAGTCAATAATGGATAAATGGATAAAAGTTTTAGTGGGAAAATACAAGGTATAGCTATTAAAAAACAAGACTAATGCTGTAATTCAATTAATTGATAAAAGTGAGGATTTTGATTTACTTGGTTTTTGTTTTTTATATAAAACTTTATTCAACCCCCTGTTTTAAGGCATGTTAAAGCCCGCAAATTAGCAGTTCTTCCACTGAAATTATAAAAAGGAATAATAATTTCCGGCATTTCAATAGGATCCTCACTCCAAGGTTGGTAACTGGGCCCTAAATATATGGATCTATAAAATTCACCCAGTGTTATCTGTAGTGGAGCCTGCAGAGGCCTGCTAGTTCATCTTGAATAAAAAGCTGTGCTCCAGTCCCATTGTTAGAGAACAACAAAAACTGATCTGCCCAACTCTGCCTCTGACTGGTTTACAGTGAAAATCTCACCTAACCAGGTACAGTTGCAACAGTCAGCCAAAACCACAAGGTGGCAAAGTGAGGCGTGTCATACCTTCACTATCCTAGGGACAAAAATGCAGCATCCTACTGAATAAGATGTGGGTACTCTATAGCAGTGATTTTCCATCTTTTTTCACCCAAGGCACACCTGAGGTTAAGCCAAAATCTGAAGGCACACCATATTTAAATTGATACAAAAGAGACTTTTTAAATAATGTTACAGTCAAGGTGGCCTAAAAGGGGGTATGAAGGGGAGAGCTTTCTGGGGCCCAGCCAACTGGGGGAACATGGAAATGGAAAAAGTGGGCAAAAGGTGGCAAAATGGGTTAGAGGTGATGAAAATAACGTGGGAAAATTGGGCAAAAAGTGGCAACACAAAGTCAGGAAACTGGTAGAAGATAAAAATATGAAAGTAGCCAAACAATGGGTTGAAATTAAAAGTGGCAAAATAGTGGCAAAAATGGGTTACAAGTGGCCTAAAGGGTTAAATATTGTAAAAAGGTGGTAAAAATTGGTTAAAGTGATTGAAAAAAGGACAAACTTGGGCATTAAAGTGGGCAAAAATTGGCAAAAAGGTGGCATAAATGGGTTTAAAGTGTCATAAAGGTGGCAAAATAGATCACAAGTAGCAGAAAAGTAGCAAAAAAAGGTTAAAGTTGCTAAAAGGTGGTAAAAAGGGGATAAAGGTGATGGAAAAAATGGCCAAACAATAGCAAAGTTGGGCAAAAAGTGGCTTAAAGGTAGCAAAAATGGGTTAAATGTGGCAAAAATTTCAGAAAAAGTGGAAAAAATTGGTCAAAAGTAGTAATAAGAAGTGGCAAAAATGCTAAAAAGCAGCAAAATGGTTTCAGTCGTCAAAAGAAGTGGCAAAAATGGGTAGAAAAATTGGTTAACTTGGTTAAAATAGCGTGAATTAATAATTTCAACACCAATTTCAACCCAGTAATAGCTTGCCATGCTTTTCAGCTTTTAATGAGGTAACTGTTAGCCAGGATGCTACTGATCCAACACACATGCACTGACATCATCAATAAATAACAATGCCCATTCTCTGGGGTTTTACAGGCAGCCCTGGTTACAGTACTTGCAGTGAAGTTGTAGTAATAACGTACAGTACAAATTCCCACAGCACATCTAGACTTGCCTTAAGGCCCACTAGTATGCCTTACCTTTGAGAACCACTGCTCTACAGACACTAAAGAAAAGTGGTTTTACTCCAGACTGGTGTTTGCCCTGCCCTAAACCTTGATTTGGTCACTCGTTGCTGACCATTTCCAGGACAAACTGGCCAGTGGTCACCAAGTTTCTATTTTTTCCAGTGCATTCAAATTAAAACTCCACAAATAGAGAAATAAAGTAAACAGGTGGTGCTGAAATTCTAAGCATTTAAAAGTGCAAAAGTGTTGACCCAGTCTGTGAAAAATGTGTGAAACTGACCAACATTTTCCATCATGGTGGGTCAGAGACCGGCCACTCATGATGAGGCTGAACAGCAGCCAGGGACAGGACAGACAGGCATAGTATGGTGATGATGAAGAGGAGGAGGGAATAAGAGCAGGCATAGGACAGGTCAGTGAAAGTGCCATCCATAGGGCAGGTGAGGAATCAGAGTCATGTTTCAAATTAACTACACAGATATCAGGAGCCTCCATATTTGTGGAGTGAGGCTTAAATGACAGTAAACTTTGTGGAAGTTTGGAAGTTTGGCATCTTACCCAAAGCACTTAAATATCAGGGCCTCTCCATGACAAAATCCTGATCTGAATGTCTTCATATATCTGCTCATCCCCCATTTGCTTAAAAAATCAAATCTTCTTCTCTTTTGGACATGAAAACTCTTAATAATTCTTTAAGTGAACATCTGCTCTTGAATATTTATGTGGCAATAGTACACGCTGATATTATACAAAGTTTCTGGTTAATTATTTACACATCTTTGTTTTAGATCATCAGAGGAGACGAGCGGACAGCAGAGAGCGAAGAGTCACCATCTCGATCTCAGCGTTACCCCCCATGCCCATGTACCCCTCCCCAAACATCCAGGGGTTAGACAAGAGAGGCAGCAACCTGACAACAGTGAGACCCCTTATTTTATATGTTCAGTTACATCTAATAATCTACTTATTGCTCTTTATTTATAAGTATTTATTATATGATTTTATTTTCACTTCAGCTCAGGAAATGATTTCTTTCCTACTGTTGTATTGTTTGGTACAAGTATGAACCAATGAACACAGACTTTAATACTCTTTTATGCAATGCATCAACAGGGATTTAGATCCATTTTTGGCATTCAGATACCAAGCTGTAATCCTTGCTGCTTTGTGTGGCTGCACTTCAGTACGTACCGATATGATATGACATATCTGATAGCTCAGACTGCATACTGAGGTGGTCTAGGATGACTTTATCTTGACTGAATATGCAACACATACTGGCACGTATTCAAGACCACCCCATCAACTGACCTGATCTGAGATATTTAACAAATAGCATGGCTTTATCATTGTCTGTCCAGCTCAGGATGATGGGATTTCTGGCTTGTTTTTTCAAGAGATCTGGATTATTTTTCTCAGCTCTGTAAAAAGAGCTGGTCTTGCAGCTCCAAAAAAGACTCCTCATTTGGTACCACTTCTGTCTTTTTAATATCCTTAAAGCACAATGGAAAAAAGGAAGGTTCCCATTGTTCACAAAACAGGCCACGGATGACATATCATGACTTTTTTGGAATTTGAATTGAGTTGTAATCTCAATATTAACAGAATCCTAACAGGGTTTGTAAACCAAATAGTATACCACTGTGTCCTTTAAATGTATGTTTGTGACAAAATGAGGGAGAAAAGCTTTTAAAAGGCTCTGCTAGCCTCTTAGCTTGTGGCTAATTCACTCCCATTCAGTCTTATCTACAGCACCCTCACATGTAAGGATACCAAGCCACAGTAAGAGAGTTTCATATCAGGTCATCACTGTTGAGGTTTTATTAATGTAAGTTTGGCAGTACGTACTAAAGTGCAGTCACATGGTTTCCTAAGACAGCCATATTAAATTTCCTTTAATGTCATTAAAATATGTCGGAACTGTTGAAGTAAAATGCTCCTTTCTATTCCTCCAAGCAGCCAGAGAGATTTTGTAGTGATGCAACAACTCAGTTAGCACAAACAGAGGTAAAAAAAAAAAAATGTATATAATCCATGCAGAACAATGTTGTTGGTGAATTTATGTGTATTTCATCAGTGTCTGCATAAATGTTGCATAAATCATCCAGTAGGTTAAGCAGCTGAAATACCCCTCCTCATCATGTATTGTGTTTTTCCATCATGTTTAAGTTGTGTACCTCCCTGTTCATTCCTGTCATTTGTATCTTGTCCTGTTTTTTGTTTTTTTGTCCTGTATTTTAGTTTGAATCCACCCGCTCCTCC
Organism: Cheilinus undulatus; assembly: GCF_018320785.1. Lineage (NCBI taxonomy): Eukaryota > Metazoa > Chordata > Actinopteri > Labriformes > Labridae > Cheilinus > Cheilinus undulatus. The sequence continues at coordinate 46,402,965 of NC_054871.1, read as the reverse complement.
TCCCCCACCGAATGTTGCCGCTTCTCTCCCTGGAGCAGAAAGGTAGTGGTTCCTCCTCCCTCCGTCCCTCCTCCTGGCTCCTGTGTGCTCCTTCTAACTCCTTATCTACATCTCCTTACCTGTTTGACTTCTTCTCATTAACATGATGAAAACTGTTTAAATGCATGCACAACGACTGAAATACAGCTTGTAGTTTCAGCATTCTGGTACGACCAGACTGGAACAAGTATGGCTAACCTGGGCTGTCAGCTTTAAAGCATTTATTGCGATGTGATAATTAAGGTTTGAAGTAAACGCCTCTTTTATGTATGAATTTCACATAATGAGGGAGAAAAGCTGTTAAAAGTGGCTTTCTGGTTAATGCTGTAAAGAGTTTACAGTATGAACTATGAAGGCCACTTTTAACAGCTTTTCTCCCTCATTATGTGAAGTTCATCAATGAACCCAAAAGATGGTTTACTGAAGTTGTTGCCAGACTTTTCCCCTGGAAATATTTCCAAGTCATCTGCTCCTCACCATTCATATCAGCATATACAGTGCTGTGCAGAACTTTAAGGCATGCTTAAAATGGGGAAATAATCTCTTGGATAAAAAACAAAGTTCACACTTTTAGGGCTGGATAAGGGGTGGATGTGACAAGTCATCATGGCCAAGGGTACAGAAGTAAGTGGTTCATGTGGGAAGTGGGGTTATTAAGAGCCCCTGGTTGTGCTGCGGATGTCCTAAGGGCCTGAAAACTTCCACTGGCAGTCTCCGGGTGTGTTACCTAGGGTAAAAGGAGGTTATGTCGAGATGACCTTGACTGCCAAGCGACAAACGTGTGTCAATGTATGTCAAGGTTGACTCTGGCCACAACCCCCAACCCCCTCCAGCCCTGGGTCGGGGCACGTTGGGCCCCGCGATGAATCCTAGTGCCCTGTATGCTTAAAACTTACACACACGACTGTGTATCAAAATACACAGAAAAACTTTCTCGCGCTGGTAGGATGAGGCAAAAGGAAAAAAGGGTGGCGCTGATTTTTCTCAGCCAAATTTTTCATATATTCTGACATCATGCCAATAAGAATGTGCATCCCTAATTTTCTTGTCTTAGTTTCAGTAGTTGTGATGTCTGCTCTAGATTTATGCTAGCCCGACATTTATTTACCTGTAAGTCCTCTCACAGATTTTGCCATGCTTAGCTAGCAGTGCGTAACAGTGTGCATTGATTATATGTGGCCTTGCTGAGCCCCCTAGAGGTCACGGACCCCACTCTGGGGAGTCCCTGGTTTACTGTGGAGTGCAGCTTTTGTTGAGAGTCTTCAGTTCAAACAAGACATTATCAGTGGATATATGTGGGCAAATTTAAGTAGCATGTCTCTTTATCCTCCTGAGACCTTGCTTTGTTTGGTATGCAGTTTTAGTTTTTCCCACTTATTTCAGAAAGATGGGACATGAGTATAAAACACCAGTCCTTGCTTTGAAGTAGTAATAGTAGTTTCCACCAAAAATGTTGTCTACATGTAAGGAAAATAGGCTAATTTTACTGTACAACACAAGACAAAAATATATTTTTCTCTGGGAATTGTTTTCAGAGGGAAAACTACAAAATTCAGAGATCAGTCATTTATCGATGTATGGTGTTTTCATCATTCTGATGACAGACCAAAAGAGCTTGTTGAGGCCAAGTGTGAAGAAAATTTCCACCAGGAATTCTGAAGGTCTGGGAACATTTATTTTAAAATCATTAGAGATTTGCAAACATAAAAAATACCTCCAAAAGGACTTGAAAAAATTCGATAAATAAAAAACATGTTTTTTATTCTATAAGCTTCCCACATTTCAAAAAAATTCCCCAAACATTTCAGTTGGACTTTCTGAAAAGAACTGATTTAAAGAAAAAAATACCAGATATTTTATAACATTCCTGAACAAAATTCAAACAAATTCCCTAGAATATCAAAGAAATGTCCACCCAAAATTCTAGAAAATTCCCAAAAATGCATAAATACTATATTGCCCCAAAATTCCTTGGCAAACTGTTTTTAAAAACTCCAACAAAACTCTCCTACACATTCAAACACATTCCCTAAAATATCTGAAAACTCAGGAAATTTCAAAGGATACTTCCCCCTAAAATTTCAATTAAATTCCCAACAATGCAGAAATATATTCTCCCGAAATTCCTTGGAAAACCTCCACTAAACATAAAAACAAATTCCCTAAAATATCTGAAAACTGAGGAAATTTTTAAAGGATATTTCCCTCAAAAAATCAGTTAAATTCCCACATATTTCTTAAAGATTCCTTCAGATTTCCATGAAGCCTCCTTAAAATTTCAAAGCAACTCCTGCTGCTGCAAAATTAATAAATGCTTAAAATCAAACACTCCAAAATATACAAATATATCCCCAAAATCTTTGAAAATTTCAAAGCAATTCAAGGCAACATGCCAAGCAGATAATTTAAACCTCTATGGAAACTTGAAGATTTGTCTTGAAAATTTTAAAGGAATAAATTCTGTCTATGCTGTTTAAAATGTAATGTCCTTATCTGTACATGCAGGGTCTCAGGTTGTCACTGTTTTTACTGGTAGCAGATTTACTTTCTGTGTTTAAAAATGCATCAAAATTAATCTGCACCTTGTGTTACCAAACATTTCACCTAAAGCTTTTGCCATTTTCCTTCACTCTCCTTTATTAAGTTAAAGTTGTTCATTTTCATCAACCTGAGGTCCCTTATTTTCTTCCAAAATAAAAGCAAGTTTTAAGACATCATGGAGTAAAAAGATATGTCTTCAAAAATGTGAGAAATTGTGATTAACTAAGAGAATTTCTTAAAGTTGATGATTTGTCATTGACACCTAAATATCCTGCGCTGACATCTTCAAACAGCTGTTGCTGTAGTTCACGTGCAGACTGGAGCCTTGAGCGTGCAGTATTTGAGGAATGTGAGTGTGACGGCTGCAGTCAGAGCCTCCCACTAGCCAGGATTTCTCTAATTATAGGGTCCATTTTTGAGAACTTGCGTCTGTGATTACCCATGATCCCTCTGTGCTGTGGTTTCCTCACTGCACCCATCCCAGAAAGAGCTGACAGCCTCGTGTTTTTCTGTTTTCTCACCAAGTATATACTCGATGCCCGCTGTGAGAAAGAAAACGTGGACAAACACTCCTCATGCCACTCCTTTTTCCTGTCCACTCATCTCTCTCATCCTCCCTCTCGAGCTGCCTCTCTGTCCTCCAAACAAATCAGCTGTAAACGCTCCCCTTTTGATTTCTCCTCCTCGTCAAGTTGGGAGAAGTTTCCCAGGAAACCGGCTTCTTTTGTGGCCGGGGGTTTTTGTGAAGGTCTCATTGGTCTGCTGGGAACAGAGAGGACAAAGGCTCTGGTTTTAATGGGGGGTGGGTGGGAGGTTGTCGGGCTGTGGAGATGAGAACCAGTTCATCCTGAGAATCACTCTCGGTTTCACATGTGTGTCTCTGTAGGAATCTCAAGGTAAGAGGCTAAATTCATTAACGATGGAGGTATTGGAAACACGGGACGTGCTGTTTTAGAGTCTGGAAAAAGACGCTGGAGTTTTGGAGGATTGAGAGAGGAGGACTGAGCTCTGATTGATTCAGAAGCTGCCTTTCAGTCGCAGGAATGCTGCCGTGAAGTATTTCCTCTCAAATATTTCCGGAGACTTGTTATTATGCAGGAGAGTCACTTCGAGTGCCGCAGATACTCGGGGCATGAGGGAAGAGTTTCCAAATTGGCGTGCAGCGACTGGAAATGTTTGCAAAGTTTGTCACCTTGTTGCAGAGGAGGTTGAATGAAAAGTTAGTATTTATGTTGACATGTGCTGTTCAGTGTGTGCCAGACTTTTTAATAGCACGGCATTTTTGCAAGCTTGGTAACAGTCTGAAATAGGAACTCTTTATTCCATTTTCTGCTTTAAAATCCTTTTAATCCTCTTGCATGAGTAGATTCTGAGTTCTTCTTGTGCTTTCTGATTCTGAAGCATGCTTTTTTTTTGCCATCTCTTGTTGGACGCTCAGCTCCTGGAAGTGGATGTGTATTGATTTGCCTCTTACCCCGACAGTAAGCAGTCTTTGCAGCACTTTAATAAGTCCCTAATCTCTACATGAAGCCCTCAGCTCCTCTCCAGATAAACACTTTGACAATACAACAAGAGTAATCCCCAACTTAAGTCCTCCTCTTCCTCGAGCTGAGTTTGATCATTTCTAACTCTGACACACCATTTTTTTCTCTCATGTAATGCCAGCTAACCTCAGCAACCTAACCATGCAAATATCCATCTGTTGCAGGCTGCTCCCCTTGACCCCGACACTGACGGGGTGGCTCTAGGTCACCGGTCTAAGTTTCCCATCCCTAACATCCCCTCCACCCTGGACAAGCAGACTAACTGGTCTAAAGCTCTGCCGCTGCCCACCCCCGAGGAGAGAATGAAAAGCAGCTCACAAGTCATCAACTCATGCATCATCCCCATTAACGTGACCGGTAAATTAAAACATCATGTTTCAAGTCTCAATCTGTTTGTTTTTCAAAGATCTCTAAAAGCTCTTTTCTGTCATTCTCTCTCATTGGCTTAAAGGAAGTTGGACATCTTTGGACATAAAAAGTTTCTTTTTCACAGTTAGATGAGAAACTCTGCTCTACTTTCATGTCTGTGTTTACTTTACAGCCAGTTAGCCTAGCTTAGCTTTAGCTTAGCTCAACACAAAGGGTTAAACATGTGTCTGCAAAGCACAAAAGAAAAAAAAAAATTGCATGCAACTACTATCTGATCTTTCCAGTTATGTTTACCAGCACCTGGTTATAGCCCTGCTTTAACAGCAAAGAGGTGGCTCAATAACTGCTATAACAAAAGAAGAAGAAAGTGTTTTATCAAATCCAATGCCTATGAAACGTATTCACCTCCTTGGATGTTTTACCCTTTTATTGATTTTATTAATAAATCATGGTCAATGTTATTTGACGTTTAAAAAAAAACATCTCTACAAAATAATGTCAATAAAAAAACAAATATTCACCCCGTTTAAATGTCTGACCTACTTCAACAGAGGTCCAGCCAACTGGTGCTAGTAGCTCACAGTTAATGAAATGGGGATCTCCTGAGTGCAGTAAATGTGTCTCAAGTGAATAGTGTGAAGACAAATTGTGTCTGGATGGTCCAGTCACCGGTTAATCAGCATTCCTGGCAACCATTACACTATGAAGACAAAAGAACACTCCATGCAACTCATGGGAAAGGTTATTGAAAAGTACAAGTCAGGGGATGAATAGAAATATTTACGAGGCACTGAACATCCCTGGAGTTCAGTTAAACCCATCATCAAGAAATGGAAGGAATATGGCACATGTGTAAATCTGCCTAGATCAGGCCATCCTCACAAACTGAGTGACCGTGCAAGAAGCACACAGGAGTTACAAGCTTCAGCAACTGAGATGGGAGAGACTCTGCATACAGCAACTGTTGCCCAGGTTCTCCACCAGTCAAGGCTGTATGGGAGACTGGCAAAGAAAAAAAACACTGTTGAAGAAAGCCCAGATCAAATCTAGACTAAAGTTCACCAAAAGTCATGTGAGAGACTTCGTAGTCAAGTGAATGAATGTTTTTTGGTCTGATGAGCCTATGGTGCTTTTTGGCCATCAGACAAGACACTAAACACTACACAGCACCACAAATACAACATCCCCACGGTGGTGGCAGCATCCTGCTGTGGGGATGCTTTTTGGCAGTTGACCCTGGAAGGCTTGTAAAGGTAGAAGGTAAAATTAATGCTGCAAATATATGAAAATCCTGGAGGACAATCTTATTCAGTCTGCAAAAGGACTCCAGCTTTGGAGATTTATGTTCCAGCAAGACAGTGATCCAAAGCACACAGCGAAAGCTACACAGAAATGGTTTAAAGACAGCATGAATGTTCTGGAGTGGCCAAATCAAGCCCAGACTTCAGTCTAGCAGAGAATTTGTGACTGCAGTTGAAATGGGTTGTTCACACCTGATCCCTGTGCAACCTGACTTGGGCTTGAGCAGTTTTGCATGGAAGAATGGAGTAAAAGTTTAGTGTCAGTCTGATTGAGGCCTATCCACACAGACTCAGTGCTGTGATTGCTTTGAAAGGTGACTCTACTAAATACTGACTTGAAGGAGGGTGAATACATTTTATAGGCACTGTAACCTGTATAAAGGATTGGACAAGGCCTGAGTGGAATTAACCATTAGTTAACTAAGGGATAACGCTGTTTATATTATATTCATTAAAATTCTCAACACTTTAGCATACTGACTACTTTGAAAAACAGAAAACAAATGAAATAAATTAGTCAATAAACATATCTCATAATGGTTAATATCTAAAATAATAATTAAAAAGCTCTTCTTTTCTATAATTATACATCATTTCTTTTTAAACACATGAAAATACTCTGAAAATGAATTTAAAAACAGATTTCTAGTTCCATTTCTGCTGTTAAGGTGCAAGAATCTATTTCGCAATTTCAAAGCAATTCTTTCAAAACTTTTCGCTGTTGAAATAAGTAACAATACGTCTTTAATCTGCACATGCTGGTCTCTTCATTAACACTGTAAAACTGTTGTGTAGTTAAAAAAAATATTTGCAAGAAATTCAAAAATCTTTCGGTGAATTATTGACGCTTTTAACCATCAAAGGCTCAAATGTTGCCCAAGGGAATCAATCTCAATGTGCAAGTCATGCTTTGTGTCCCGCGTTAATTTTCTTTCTCATGCTTTAGCGCTTTGTGCATGTGATTCTGAGGCCAGACGATGTGACACGAATGCTAATGATTCCAGTCCAAAGAGTTGAAAAGGCCGACATGATGTTATTTACTCCAGCCTGACTCTAAAGAGGAGTTTGAGGCCAGCACCGGCTGAGTCAGAGACAGTTCAGGAGGAAAAATGTACATTGTAAGCAAAGTCTGGGGATTGCTATGGTGCTGAAAGGCCTGACCTGAAATCACATGATAGTCATAACATATGGGGAGGGGGAAGGACAGGAAAACAAGCAGGAAACAAACAAACACAGACAGATTTTTATTTGTTTTTTAAATCCATCAGCAGGCCTACTTTGTTTTGTGCCAGGGTCAAGTAACGTTAACCTCTTTAAATGTTTTGTCTTTCATAATCTGACAGCTTAGACATTACATCAAGTATTAAACTCCAGTATTATCTCCACAGATTTAATCCCAGTTTGTGTAACAGTCTGTCCCCTCCTCTCTGCTCTTTTCATTGAACATATCTAACGTGTTGTAAGAGATAGCGTGAGAGTTAGAGAAGGAATCACTGCTGCTGCCTCCAAACAATGATTCCTCACATGTCCCCTCTCTCTGTTTCAGGAGTTGGCTTTGACAGAGACGCTAGTGTGCGCTGCTCGCTCGTCCACTCGCAGTCGGTGCTGCAGAGGAGGAGGAAGCTGAGGAGAAGGAGGACGGTCGCTGGCATTCCCAGACAGGTGCAGCAGGACTTAGGTATGTAACTTCTTCATGGCAGCTTCAGATTTACTGCTAAAATTTTTTCTAGTTTTGTTAGCAGTCAGTTTTGAGTGTTAAAAACCTGCTGTACTGCTGAAGAAAAGCTTTAAAATATGTCTGCGAGAATACAAGAGACATCACTGATGAAAGGAGGAATATTTTTGGTCCAACTCTGTTCTGATTCAGGATATTTTGGGGGCATTTTATGCTTTTATTAGCCGGACAGAAGTAGAAGATGACGGGATAGGAGAAGAAAGAGAAAAGGAGAATCAAATGCAGAAAAAGTTTTAAGATTAACGCCTGTAAGGATTTATATACAGCTCTATAAAGGCTCCTTAAAGGGTTTAAAGGTCTGCTTTATGGCTGTAATTAATTAGCTTACCAGGAGAATTGACATTTTATAAATCCAATTATAGTTTGATTTCTTTTTCAAGCATTTTTAGATGGTTTCAGCTTTTTGTAATGATTTAGCTGCTTTCCCTTGACATGTAAGATTGTTTTGGGTGTAAATTGAACAAAAGAGAAAGTATTGTACTGCTGTTTTTTTTTCTCTTTTAGTTTTCTATAATAAAGTCCACAAGATGGCAAAAAAAAAAATAAGTGGCTAACTGCCAGTTTAACTAGGCTAGAGCTTAGATCAGACCCTACATGATCCTGTTCTCTTTGAGTCCAGGTTTGCCCATTAACCTTATCTGTGGGCCCAACCTGATTTAAACCTGATATTTTATCTCTGTTTAAACTACTGGTCAAATGATCTGTTCAGATGAGGTCTAAATGAGCACAGCACAGGCACCTGTCTTGCAGACCTGGCCTATTTAGTGCTTATATATAGCAGTGAGGATGAGGAGCGGGCTCACTGACATCACTGTGCACTGAATGCACAGAGAGCAGAGGAACAACTGAAATATTTGTTTCCTTTTCCTCCAACTGTTGGTAATTCTGCACCACTTAGGTTATTACCATATAAATAGATCATATTTAAAAATCTAAAGCAAGATATGATTATGCTGCTGTATCTGGGAGGACATATTTGACTCCCCTTGCCCTCAGTGTGGCGTGGGCCCAAGGGGATGGGCAGGAATCCTGGCCTGACCCAGCTTCAGGCTGATCTCAGGCAGTAAATCTAACCTCTAAACCAGCAGTTCCAACCTTTTTTCCTCAGCCCCACCCTCTTCGTATCTAAGAAAAGCCAAGCCAATAGATTTCATTGACAAAAGACCAACATAATAGGCCTACATACACTTGTTCTTGAAAAACATCTATTTAAAAATCTTCCATTATAACGCCAGTCTAGTAGAGCCACTCTAGACAAAACAATAATAAAGAATTGATTTTGATTTTCTAATTTCAAAATTTAAGACTTTTTTACTCAGAATTTTTTTTTTTTTTTTGTCTCATAAATGAGCACCTTTTTAATTCTGAGTTTACTTTCTTGTAAATATATGACTTTATAATCTCAAAAACTTGGCGCAATACATTTAGTTTCTAATAATTATTAAAAAACATGTTATATAGACAGTGTCAAGGTTCCCCTGACATCAAGGGCATGATGGGAAACTCTGCCCACACATCCAGATTTCGAATGATCTAAGCTCTAGCAGTTATTGACATTTCAATTCTGGGGCTAATGTGTGGGCAGAGTTTCCCATCATGCCCTTGTGCAGCGTGTTTATATGCATTAAGTTGTGTTTGCTTGTTGTACTGCGATCCCTGCTGGGGTTCCTCTGCTCATGTTTCTATTGGATTAATGGTTTTAATGTGAGACACAATTACATTATTACATTATGAGTGAAGTTTTCCACTAAGTTAGAGGTCCCATCTTATTGTTTGCTTATGTTGCACTGTAAAGGCTTGTTTGTTGGAGAAATACTGTGATTCCCCTTGGCAAAGACTATAATTTCTATTCATGCTTCCTGTTGAGCATTTGTTGGGATTAGCCCCTGCTGCAGTGCATCAGCCAGCTAACTCCTACAGTTCATCTGATTTAGTCATGTCAATCTTACAGCTCTTGTGTTTTTCTCCTCTCAGACTCTGATGACTCCCCCGGTTCCAGAGAACGCACTGTGATTGTCCACACGAGTCCTGACATCACTCCTTCCAACGACGAGCTGTCCAGCCATCTCAGCACCAGAGACTCCGGCTGTCAGACTGAGGACTTTCTGATCTCAGGAGCGCCGTCTCGTAGGAGGATCAGAGCTCAGAGAGGACAGGGAGTCTCTCTGTCTCTGTCTCACTCTGCAGGAAACATCTCCTGTCTGCCAGACGGCAGTGAAGCAATGTTCAGCGCCAGTGTGGGCGCCCGCCTGCGCTCCAGGAGTCTGCCTCGGGACTCGAACAGAGTTATTGATAACGGACACCAGGACAGTGAGGATGAGGCTGAACTTTCCCCGTTTGATGCTGAAGACTTCATGCCAAGTCACGGGGAGCTGATCCTGAAGGATGAGGAGGAGAGCACGGATGACCAGGCCATGACCGAGCACACGCTGGGTCTGAAGTACAAACAGCTGTCAGAGAGTCCGGAGCGGGGCTGGATGGAGAGAACCCGCTCACAGCTGCCCAGGAAGACTGACATGGGTAGCTGCGAGATCTCGTCCAGCTCGGACACCTTCAGCAGCCCCGTCCACTCTGTCTCTGCCGCCGGAGTGATGCTGGGAGGTCAGATGGACCACAAAGATGACCACCAGTCTTCAAGTGGGAACTGGAGTGGCAGCAGCTCCACCTGCCCCTCACAGACTTCAGAAACCATCCCTCCTGCTGCCTCCCCACCTTTAACGGGCTCCTCTCACTGTGACTCAGAGCTTTCTCTAAATGCTGCCAACAACAACCACGAAGACCACACCAGCTTCATGCTGGACCACTACCCAGGTCTGCGGACTCAGCGGGCTGGCTCCTTCTCCTCCACAGCTATGGACATTTTAGAAGAAGCAGGCGGGAGTGCTACTCCCATTGAAGGCGAGTGGAGTTACTCAGAGCCTTCACGCTCACAGGACTTCAGTCCTGAGCCGAGCAGGGAGGCAGAGAGCAGCTTAGGATGTCCGAGCTACACCAGCATGGCCACATGTGAGAGCAGCTACTCTGACAAACCTCCATCAGAGAAAGCTGACACGGTCTCACACTACTCTGTTGACACTGAAGGCTACTACACCTCCATGCACTTTGACTGCGGTCTGAAAGGCAGCAAAAGCTTCACATATAACTATGCAGCACCTGGCTCTGACTGCAGCCTGTCAGACATGACTCTGGGCAGACGCTGCCTCTCGCTACGTAAACCAAAGGTGAAGCCATGTCCGCCTAAGAGGAGCTCATCCTTAAGAAAAATATGCAGTGAGGGAAACATACCCGATAAGAAAGAACCAAAGATTTCATGTGGGCAGCAGGGGCCTCTGTCTTCCAAGGAGAGGAACCTGCAGCTGCTACTGTCCGGCTCTCAGAATCGTCTAGAAAACTCTCCACATGTCAGAGAGCCCCTTATGGTGTGGGGGGTGGAAGGCTCAACTGACCTGCCAGATTTAGGTGTGTTTAGCTCTACGGACGCTCATTCATTCAAAGATGAAGGGGTTGTACAGTCAGACTATGCAGATCTGTGGCTCCTGAATGATCTAAAATCCAGCGACCCGTATAGATCTTTATCCAACTCCAGCACAGCGACAGGTACGACTGTAATCGAGTGCATCAAGTCGCAGGAGAGCTCTGAGTCTCAGACATCACAGTCCGGCTCCAGAGCCACCACCCCGTCACTCCCATCTGTGGAGGGAGACTTCAAGCTGACGTCTCCAGAGAAGCTGGCAGGCCTGGCGAGCCCATCCAGCGGCTACTCGAGCCAATCAGAAACCCCAACCTCATCCTTCCCCTCCGCCTTCTTCCCTGGACCGCTGTCGCCATCCAGTGGGAAGAGGAAGCCCAAGGTCCCAGAGAGGAAGTCATCTCTTTCCACACTGTCACTGCAATCTAAGGCCTCAAAAAGAGACCTGGAGCTGCCCATAATCCCCCCCTCCCACCTTGATTTAAGTGCCCTTCAAAGTGTGGGAAACAAGGCCGCAGCTCACACAAAACAGATTCAAATTCTTCACCAAAAAGCTGCACTAACAGACAAACCTATAGCAGCACAGAGCACTGAAGTGTTTCACGCCCACCCCATATCCATCACACCTTCAGTGCTGAACTCAGTACAGCTCAGATCCATCAGCAGAGAACATGAAGGAAGTCAAGAGGACAAAAATAGACTCATATGTCCTACAAGATCATGTAGTAAATCCTTAGAGCTCAAGAATCATCTGTTAAACCATCATCATACGCCGCCAAAGGGCTCATATGAATCTGTGTTTACCTCAAATGAAGAGCTCACCAATGGAGAAGCAGCATGTCAGAGTGATACAATAAAGGAGAGTGAGGCTCTTTTAGAAAGTCAGACAGCATTCAGACTGCAGGAAGAGCCGTCTTCAGACATCCTCAAGGAGGCAAGGAGTCATGAAGAGGAGACAGATTCAGGAGAAATGCAAGTTTGCAGCTTGCAGCCCGAGCTGAGGATTGAGAATGAAGGAGAAGAGTGTCGGCCTGCTCTCTCTGTCCAGCACAGTTCAACCAACAGTCTGGATAAAGTGCCTGAGACTGACAGCCAATCAGAGTTGCTGCAGGAGAGTTCGATCAGTGATGAGAGCAGCGCGGCGGTGGATTTTGAGTCCTCAGGTGTTTCAGCAGAAGGTGCTTCTCAGGAGGAGAGGGAGGAGTCGGCTGCAGAGTCAGAGGAGCAGAGTAAAGGTAGGCGGTGTGGTCATCACTACCTTCTCGTTTTCTCTCCAAAGATTAAATGTTGGAGGGAGATTGTCAGTTTAAGATTCTTTAAAGAAAGGCTGCTATACAAGCTCACAGATAAGCTCTTCTAATTGCTTTTGGTTGCCTCCCAAACAGAATGAGGATTTGAGAGCATAATCCATTACCATGGTAAAAAGATTATTCCTCTAGCACACAGTAGTGGGGTTTTCATCCAACATTTTTTAATGCATATTTTTAACTTTCACATAAAAATGCTTGGCTGGAAAGGCTACAAATTCATGAAAAAAACTCAGAATATTCTTCAAAAGTATTTGGCCTAGGTGAGAAGAGAAATTTGGTGTTTGAGTGGAAGGAAAATGCAACTTCTCACAGTGAAATCTCATTTAGTGATCAAACGATAACGTCTCTGCAAAGCAAGCTTAAGTTAGCACCCAGGGCTTTTCCAAGAACTCTTCCAGGAGCACTTAAGTTTAAAAAAGATATTCACTGATCCCCACTTCTGTGACATAAATCCCCCTTTGTTTCTCTATACTAGCTTTTAAGCTATATAGACCATTCACACCAGGTGTCATGCATTAATGGGTAATGTTCAGCCAAACTATTTGCTGGCCATATAGGCATCAAGCAGTTTGTATGCATTAAAACCACTGTTTGTGTGCAGGGCAACGCCTGTTACAGTAGTCACGTGTCTGCAAACCTGTAAACTCCTAGTAATAATTTATGACCAGTGTTATCATGAGATGTTCTAGAAATAAGGTAGGCCTAGACCATGCTCTTTAACATTATTTATAAAGATCCAACATGATTCCTCTATGAGAACAGCATGAAGCGACGTTTAGCAACGTTACAGTAGCAAGGAAAATCTTCCTTCATCACTCATGTTCAACAGCCATCTGCCAAAGCTGTGTTTGCATAGAGGGAACTGCAGAAGGAGTGTTATTGAACACAGTATAGACTTTGTTCTTTTGCAAAGTATTAGCTAATGTTATGACTAATTAACTTACAAACATGGTGAGTGAATGACTTAAAAAAGGATTTGTAATAATTGTTTTAGGCTGCACAGAATCAAGGCTTAAGTATAACTCTGTATCTACAGTTACTGTATGCTACAGTCAGTTCAAATGTTATCTGATTTCTTTGACAGATTCTTCACACAGTGATATCACAACGTCTCCAGCGAGTGATGACTCTAGGCAAGAGGACGACAGTGTGTTTCTGTCACCCACTAAAACCAGGACCACTGAGGATCTGTTTGCTATGATCCACAGGTAAGAAGAACCAGCAGCAGCTATTTTTTGTTCTTTTTACAGTTACTGTTAATCAGGGGTGGAAAGTATCTAATAACATTAACTCAAATTACTTTTTGAGTACATTTTGAAATCAGCACTTACATACAACAATTGTTGCCCAGTCAAAGCTTTATGGGAGAGCGGGAAAGACAAATCCACAGTTGAAGAAAACTCCATAAATCTGGACTAGGATTCACCAGAAGGAATGTGGGAGATTCCATGGTCAAGTGGAGGAAAGTTCTTTGGTCTGATGAGACCAAAATTGAGCTTTTTCGCCATCAGACAAGACTGACACTAGAGACCACACATCACCACAAACACACCATTCCCACTGTGAAGCATGGTGGTGGCAGCATCATGCTTTGGGGGTGCTTCTCAGGAAAGTAACTTATTACAATTACAGACTATGATTAGTTTTTTGGGGGGGTAAATTTTTTTTAAATGTACATTTAAAAATCAGTACTGTAACTTCTACTCAAGTTAGTTTTAACCAAAGTAACTATACTTTGCTTGAGTACAACACTGTTATTCTTTCCCCCCCTCTGTTAACTGCACTGTAGCACACAGTGAGAGAACAATTTCATTTCACATCCTATAACAGTATAAACTGGAGGGTTGATGTTTCAAGGTCAAACATCTCAGAGTTGATTTTAACTCCCATGGTGTAATTTTAACTCCATTCTGAATGTACTGGTCTTCAGTTTGGATTTATTTCACAGTGTTGATCTACCAGTGTTAGCTCAACTCTATAAAGAGTCAATTGATCTAAGCTCCTCCCACTGCCATTTTAAATCTAGGGAGATATATGGGCGTAGTCGCTCATCATGCCCTATGGCAGTTTTTAGATGTGTTTGATATTCATGTATCTGAGGGGTTGTCGTTATTTTGGATGTCAGACACATTTGTTCCATGAGTGAAGTAATCCACTGAGCTAGTTTCCACATGTGACTTTTGGTGCATCTAAAGGATGCCTAGAGCAGTAGTTATCAGCTGGTACGGCCTCAGGACCCACCAGTCTGTCTTACGATGGATCGCAATCCAAGTTTTCAAAAGATTTTCAGCGATGCATGTTTAGTTACTTGAATTAGTTGCCATTTGGAGCATGATTTGACCAAAACACCTGATATAAAAAGAAAAGGGACAGTACTGTCAAATTTTATACCCTCTTCATTCATCAGGATATGTCAATTTTTGCCAATTTTCCAGAGAACTTGTGAAATTACTTCATGATCATGGGAAATGTAGCCATTTATTGCAAGAAGAGTAGATAAATATGTTGAAATATTGGTCAAACATTTAAATTCATAATTTTACAGTAAAACTGTGTAAAATGAAAGGCATGGGTGCATGTCCAATAAGGACCTCAGGAATTTTGCCACCAATTATTTTCAGACACCTAGTCACGACCCACTGAAACTTCTCCACGACCCACTTTTGGGTCCCAACCTGTCAGTTGAGAACCACTGGCCTAGAGCATATTTTTCATCGGTATGTATTACTGTTAAGGCTGACTCTTGGCTTTGTCCTTATAAGGCGAGTCCTCAGTAGGGCAGTAAATACTGTTACTTGACTAGATTTACAGATGTGTACTTTTACTTTTACTTGAGTAAATTTTAACTAGAGTAACTGTACATTTGCTTAAGTGCAGTAGTCATCTCCTTTTTCCCACCTCTGCTGTAAATCTTAACCATATTTCTGTTTGTTCAGGTCTAAAAGGAAAGTGTTGGGCAGGAAAGACTCTACTGAGTTAGGAGTGAGGAGTCGACTCGGTGCTGCATCGAGTAACACACCGCCCAGCAGTGCCGTGAGCTCCCCTGTCTCCGTACAGTCACCCTCCACTGCTGTGACCCCCCCAGGCCCACAGAGGGCCACCGGCTCCATCTACAGGAATGCTAAAAAATCCAGCACCTCCAACGAGGAGTTTAAACTGCTGCTGCTCAAAAAGGGCAGCCGCTCGGACTCAAGTTACCGCATGTCAGCCACAGAGATCCTCAAGAGCCCCGTCACTCCTAAATCTCCAGTAGATTCCTCCATAGAGTCACAGAGACTGACCGAAGACCCCACCTCCCCTCTACAGCTGCAGCAACCATCAGGAGCTGATCAGGTCTGCAGCCCATACCCCAAAGCCAACACCGAAGGCTTCTCCTCGAAATCTTTCCTCACATCTGCAGCATCCAGACAGGGTCGCTCAAGGATCCCTCCGCCTGCAAACAGCAGCCGCTACGGCATGAGGGGACGGGTGTTTTCAGCCCCGATGCAGGCGATTTCTGAGGGCGAGACGGAGAACTCAGACGGGAGTCCTCATGACGACCGATCGTCACAAGGCTCCACGTAGAAATGAAAGTGGTACGAAATGATTCTAGTTTACAGATCAAACAAATGGACCAGAGTGATTTATTATATATATGAGAATTTGACTACAGATACCATAACGGGAAGAGAAAGAAATCTGAATAAAACAAAGAATAAATCTGTAAAATAAAAATTTAATATTTCAATATAAGACAAATGTATGAAGGAATAGGTTGAGTTATAAGGATTCATAAAGACTATTTTAACATTAAAAAAAAGTTTAAACCTTTAATCGTTGATTAATTTTATATATTTTTCAAGTATATATTGATTTATTCACTGTACAAAGTTTTTATTCAATTCTTAATACATTTTATAGGTTTTCTAACATTTTGTTTAAGCTGTGATGCCCTGATCAGGGTTTTTTTTTTCTCTCTTCTTGGCCAGTCATATTTTATGCTTTGATTAAGGAGCTGATTTAACAGTCAGTCCGTCTACTTGGCTTTGTAGTGTACTAGGACCTCCTATAGGGAGCAGTGTAACCTGTTAAAAGGAGCATCCTTATTCAGTCAACAACATGCTTTAACAAGAAACCTTCTGCAAGGAAAATAGACTAATACAACTTGATGATTTCTTCATCACATCCTTATTGATGGGAATCAACAAAGAATTTTGTAACAGACCGAAAAAAAAAAAATCTGCAAGCCCAGTCAAAAGGCTAACGGTGAAAATAGTTCAATAAAAATTGGCAGCATATCTAAGACCTTTATTCAAGCACATTTTTCAAGTAATGCAAATATTTTATATTGCTTGAAAACAATTTCAACCCCAAACAACAGTATTTTTTTAAGCAATCCATCAAACTTAAATCTCCATGTCTTTTACAAGTGTTAACATATTGTCAGGCGTTATTTACCATTGCCTAAAAGTCATTTTGCATTACAGCTAAGCTACCAAAGCTAGCTAACAAGCTTTAATCCTGAACACATGATGAAGGCGGGAGAAGCATGGAAACATCTTTTCCATCTTGAAAAGCTTTTGTGGCTCTATGTTCTAGTTTTCATGGAGAAATGTGGTCAGATTCTGATGAAACTGCCGCTGTGGCTACATCCAAGCTAATCGCTCCACCAGCAGCTATACCGACTACACTACAACCCCCTGCCCTGTAACTCACACAAACTCATGCCAAAGCATGGTTAGCAGAAGGACTGAAGCTTTCAGTGTGGTTCTTGTTCTTCATTTCATAAAGAATGTGGATGAATCTGTCACTACATCCAAGTTAATTGCTACACATTAGCAGAGGTCATTGCTATCAGTACAACTAAACCCTGCCCATTGCTGCCTTGTTGTCCTCAAATGACGCTGATTGGTCCAAACCTAGGTTTGGATAGGAGCTTTTCAAGATGGAAATGCCTGATGACAGATGCAAATCCATCTGCTCTGCAAGGTTAAACATGTATTACATTTATTATTAATAAGTATTGGCTGATAATGATCATTCGGATCCACTGGTGCATCTCTAATTTAACAATAATTATTAATATTTTGATAATAGTAATAATAATAATGCAACAAAGGTAAACATACACAAAAAGACTTATGTGCATGTGAAATAAATCAATATATTACTATTAACTACTTTTTTTAAATGCTAAAATAAGTTGAAAAATTTATTCCACTTCTTTTGATGACTTAGCCAGTACTTTTTTGCTTTAAATCATTTTTTACAGATTTATTCTTTATTAATAATACACCATGACTCCATATAGATGTAATATTTGTGGCTGACTTTTATAGCCGTTTTCTTTGGTTATTCAGTGAATTTTTAAAGTTTTCTTTTTTTACCTGAGTTCAAAAAAGTTTTATTCACACAATGTGTTATAGAATATTTTTATGAAATAAAGAGCTAGCAGTGTAAACAGGGAACAAAATAGCTTACATCTTTTGCTAATAAAAATCACTAATAAATTCAGCTGATGTAAAAGTTTATGACACATAGAAAGAGGCTGGGACGCTTTACAATAAGGTCCACAAAAAATGGCAAAAATGGAGAAACGACTTCTAATAACTAATTACCATGTAGATAGGGAATTAGTTTGTTAATTCCTCATTGTTTACTGAATAACCGCTAATTTTGGAGAACCTTATTGTAAAGTTGTAAACAAAAGACCGTATGTGACTCCTTTAGCCTGCTTAACTTTTATTCTTTCAGAATTATCCTCAGATCTTTACAGTTTGAGTTTTTTTTAATCAGTAACCTGTAAAAAAGCAAAACAAGTGGGACGAGTCGTTTGTATTCTGTGAATACCTATGCAACAAGACTCCATTTTTACATTTCTTAAAGCCAACTGAGAAGAACTCTCATCAGGACAAACACTGTGTGAGAAACAAGCAGTGGAAACAAATGTGAAGCCTCAAAGCACCGATTCATGTAGACTTTTGTATATTTGACTCTACCCTTTATAAAAGCATGCTGTAAATTAATCCAGAGGTAGCTAACTTTCTAATATTCTCATGCAATAATATGAGAGCTGAAATGACTAACCTGACAATCTTGGGAGACGAGACGTGAGCAGGTGTTAAACATGGGAGATGAAAAAGTGCAAAAATAAAGTTTGAGGTTGCGAAAAAGGGAGATGTAGAAGAACAAGGAGGTCATGTATTTTTTTAAAAGACATTATAATTAGAGCCAGACTGATGTTTCAGCTGTTATGGGACTTTTACAAATAGGGCTGTATCATCTGTGTATATTATTTAAGACATTTCATTTCAAAATTCAACATATAAAAACAATAGGGTGATTTGGATATGGTGCCATTATGTAGTTTGTCCATTAGAGGGTGCTAAGACTCCATGGTTTACAATCTTTGTAGCACTGACAGCAGCTCAAGCGTCAAACTGCAGTAAAATTAAATGAATAATTCAATGCAAAATCAGTGAATAGTGAGGATGGTTTCACAATAGGGACTAAGGTCAGGACCTTGGGAAACTTGATTTCAAAGTGTGGTTCATTTAATCAGTTTGAACACGAGCGTACAAGGACACCGGGCCCAAGCCCATGCAGGAATTGCAAGACCACACAAGGTTCTCCATCTCTAAAATGAGACTCTCTCGGTCTGTTGCATCATATAACCTCTGTGACCCACTGATGGAGGACACCAGGAGGATTTTCTTGTGTTTCGTATGCATGGGCCGGACATAGCCATCAAATAGGGTGAGTGGATCTGGCACCGTGTAGTGCCTAGAGCACAGGATGAGACATAGTGTAGATAAAGTGACAAGATTTACCATCAGGAGTCTGTGCATTGTGTGTTTTGGAGTTTACCTGATGCCTTGAGCATTCCCATTCCTATTTGGGTTGATTTGTTCCATGTGGATTGATGTGTTTTGGCAGCTGGCTCTGCTGAAAATAAATTTAACAGACATATCAGAGAGCAGATTAGAGTGGTGCTTTTTGCATGCATCAGAGATGTACCGGAGCATGTTCTACGGAATTTAAAAGATTGATTGAAGACTGAGAGAGAGCGATTTGCTCTGGTGTGCGCTTCACATTCAGATTGCTAAGTGGACAGAGTATGTGGGATTTGAGGGTAATCAAGCATGGTCCACTGGAGATGAACACTGTAAGTAGAGGGGTACTCACCAATGAGTCAGGCTGTATATGTAATTCTAGACATCTGCTGTCTCTTCAAATATCATTGTATCAGGGCAGCACAGACCCATTTCATCCCCTGAGCGCACAGTAGATGTGGAGTTAAAAATAGGGTTGCTGGTGGCATTTCAAAAATGATTCAAGGGGAGCCCTCCATGGTAGCAAGATGGAGTGCACTGTCTACACACAGTTTAAACAAATGTCCATGTGAGTGGTTGCCATGTTGCGATTTGTGATCTATGTGCACATGGCAACCTGCTGTATCAGGCTGTGTATATATGAAGCCTGCATCAAAATGCTGTTGCTGATGAGGAAGTAGATCAGTGAGGAAGAGGGAAGTCACATTCCAGGCGCCGACCAAGGGAGACTGTCTCAAGTTAAGCCTAAATAGCTGAGAATTGGTTGACGACATCTTTGCGGGACCAGCAATGTATGACCTACCTGATTGACATTTGTTGTGCAGGCAGCGATGTTCCCAAGGACTTTGCCCTGCCACCGTCGTGTGAGGAGTGCTACCCTTGCATAGATCTTTTCTCATAGGTGTTTACATGTGATGTAGTTTAAGGAGACAAAGGACACCAACCACTTTTTAGCTGTGTTAGCAACTTCTGTAACCAGTTTACTGAGTAAGACAGTTTGGCGTTCCCGGTACCTAAGCATGCATCTTTCAGTCCTTGGACCTTCCAGTCTTAATCCTCCGAGGCCTGGAGGTTGACTGATGACCAGAGGTGCTGACTGGACTCCTTTGTAACAGCTTTTCTTTGGTGGCATCGTTGGGTATCATTGGCAAGACCATGTGTCTAATGCTGATATGCCCAGTAGAGCTTAATGGGGTCAAGTCTCTGAAACAGGAACAGCAGCTGCACTCACTTTCACCTTGCACGCTTTCCAAGGCCTGATACAGCTCATCGCATACTGCTGATCCAGACACTTGGGGTGACCGAGGTGTTAGCTGGGAGGATACCTGGAGAGACGGGGCTTGAGCCTAGTGCAGGCCTGGAGGATGTCTATCAGGAGGCCAGAGCAGTAAAGGACCAAGGTTTACAGGGCAATGTGCTGAACCAGCATACGCTTCCGTACCTGACCTGACCTGACAGTATGAAACAGTCGTCCCTAATGTGAAAACAACCCAACTCAGATACGGCTCATTTTAGTGAACACATTCAGACATTAATCTGTGCATTTAATCCCTTCTAAAACCAATATCAGCCTTAAACATCCAGTATCGGTCTGGCTCTGGTTGTAATGGTCATTTCTGGTTTGCTGACTTGGTGTGTTTATGAATTGTTGAAAAAGGCAAGTGGAAAGTGTTTGGGAGGATTTAACATGCCTTATTTTTACTCTGTGCTTACAAAAGAGACAATAAGTGTGGAAGCAGCCGCAGCAGAAATGTTCCTGTGTTTGTGAGATTTTTCTGGTTTGTTTAAACTTTGCAGGATTACATTTAGAGGCAGGTGATGAAAAGTAGATCTGGATTTTGGGAAGTGACATTTGGACTGGTTTTGTACCAAAATGCTTGACTATTCTACTCCCCTTTAAAAGAATATACTGCCATGGTTTATACAGTTTATATTTTCTGTGTTACACAATCCTAAATATATTTATTTTTATAGCTAACAAAGATGAACTTTACATGCTCCCTTACACCCTCAGATAACCTAAACTAAAACATAATTATGCAATAAAATGCTGGTATTATTAACAATAATGATATTCTATCAGATACATATTTTGCTTATAAGAGAGGATTTAAATCTTATCTCAGACACTGGGTGCAGAGACAAACATGAATGCAAATAAATACTGTCATTAATGGCTTCAACAGTAATAAGCTACTCAATCGTTTGGAGGTGTTTTATTACCCCAGAGTGATATTAAACATGGTTTTTATTGCAGTGATAGAGCTCAACCATCATGAGTCTTTGCAGCCATATTTTCCTGTTGGTACACTGTAAATATCCACTTAATTTTGGCCTTAACGAGACTCCGTACTAATGTCACATAACAGGGTACACAACAAGTTTATTTCGTCTGTGAACCTTCATTCCACCCTTTTTCTTTTGGGTTATTTTTGTTTTTTGCACTGATAAAGTGATGTTTGTGAAGTTTCACGAGTCTCTTGCTGTACCTGGAGATATTTATACACCTTTTTACATCGAGCTGTTTGACTTTCCTTCGATGATTTTCTCACTGAAAGAGTGAACTAGATGTTTCTGCCAAAGGCTAAAAGAAAAACATTAGTGGCTGTTTTCTCTCCCCATATACTTGACTGAAACCTTTTTGAAAACATTAAACCAACACTATAGATGATTTCATGTGTGGTACTACATGCATTTCATGGTTCAGATACTCCTCTGTGTACTGTAGGCATCAACTTTGTATTTTTTTTGTACAAATGTGTAAATATGATAACTTTTGTTGAATTGTTTCTTATGTAAAGAACAAAAAATGTTTTCAAAGTTTACATTAATTTCAAACCTTTGTATATTTTTGAGCTGTGGAACACTTTGTCTTGTATTTATTTTTTAGTAAGAGTTGTGGAGATCCCATAGTAAATCCTATTAAAGCTAGCACAAAGGCTGCTTAGCGTCTGTGTATAAAAAAGACAAATAAATGTGACTGCTTTGGAAATTACTCTTTGGGTTTATTTGTCTGGTTTTCTGTTTTTTTATTAATATTTTATAGATGTTACTGTGGAGCACTGGTTCTCAACTTGGGGGTCGCAAGACATTGGGGGGGGGTCTCCAAATGCCTTAAAAAACTAAGAATATTATTTTAAATTACACATTTGCCACTTTACAAAAATTTTGCATAATTTAACAAGTTTTTGTCAATTTTTGACCCTTGTCCACCACTTTTTTCTGCCTGCTTTGCCACTTCGAAACCAATTCTTGCCACTTTCTACCTATTGTTGCCTCTGTTGAGCCATTATTGCCACTATAAACCACTTTTACGTCCATTGTTGCCCATTTTTTTTACCACATTTCACTGTTATGTCAATTTTTGCAAGTTTAACCAATTTCTGCCTCACTTAAATGATTTTTGCCAGTTTCAACCAGTTGTTTCTCCCATTTTACCAAAATTTCCACACACTTTTGCCATTTTAAACCCATGTCAGGCACTTTTTAATCCCCTTTTACTACTTTTTCTGACTATTATTGCCAATTTAATTCATTTGTGCAATTTTTTGCTTAGTTTTTCCTTATTTTTTAACCCTTTTATCTAACTTTTGCCATTTCTAAACCTTATCTGCTACTTTCAAAATCCCATTCCACCACCTTTTCCACCAATTTTAACAAATTTGACCTGTTTTAGCAATTTTTAACCCATTTAAATTCTGCTTTTAAGAAATTGGATTTAATTTTTATGAGGGCCATTACGTTCAGCACAAAAAGAAAAAAATTAAGTTTATTTGATAAGAGCGGTTATTATTCAGGTTAAATATTAAATATGGATAGCAATGATTGACTTTATAATTGACCCTGATTTTGCTGCACTCCATGGTACCCCAGTTTGGCTCTTTCCCAGAGTTTGGCTCTTGCCTGAGTGTATGTGCACTCACACTAAAATAATACCTACAAGCATGGGAGAAAAGAATAACTGAGATTCACAGTGTAGTATAAATTTGGACTCAGTGAAACCTACATTTGATGTAATAACATTTTAGGTATCAGAATAAAACTGAAAGGATGATATATTTTGCTGTTTTTAGACAGATGGAAAAGATGGAGCTTCTAATGAACACTAGAGGGCATCCTTCTGCTGAGCACACAGCAGAATGGCTTCTTGGAGATTATATGCAAAGGAACAAAATCAGGAACAAATTTAAACTAGTCCTCTTTGTCCTGTTCAATCTGAAGAAGCACAACAGAGAATCCTGTAGCTATTAAATGAAGTGGAGCTGTAGCTGCTTTAACATCACAACCTGTCATTCCTGCATGTGTTATGTCATTGTCATGGCTGAGCTCCAGCTCCTCAGTCAGTGTGAACTCTCTCTGCAGCTCTGTTTCATGTCAAACCGGCCTGTGACGGACAAAAACGCCTTGTTCTCAGCGTGTGAATGTCAACTGAGCTAAAAGGTAAACAAAGACGTGGACTGTTTGGCACCCATCAAAGGGCACCCTGACCATGAACTCTGACCACGAATCAGACCGGAGAGAGGACAGCCTGGCGTGAGTGGGGGAGCCAGCATTTACTGTTTTTGTTCTCATAAGAAGTTAAAATGGTGCAAAACTATGTGTGTGATTTCTTACTGACAGTTTAGGCCTGACAGTCCTCCAGGAGAACTGATTTATTTGCATGTGAATATTTATACATCGCATGTGGGAGCATTGTTATTAACCTTTTTGTATGTCTGAAGAAGCATCCATGAAACCTTCAGGATTTAATCATCTTAACCTGAGAGGATTTCTCATGGACTTAGACCTAAAGACCTAAAATGTGAACCAGGGTTGGATCCAAGGGATGTCAATAGCTGGTCTAGCCCTTCTTTGAATCTGATTGGCCATCTTGGGGCTTTCTGAAAATCCTTCACTATGTTTGGTATGCAGGTTTGACAGCAGTTTTTCGGACTGTGTTCTTGAAAGGCCGCTCTACAAGTATAACCACAACTAACCATCCCATTAGCTTTGATGCAGCAGAATAAAGAGACATTTATCTGAGTGTTTGTCTTCAGGGTTTGTGCCTTTATTTATCCTCCAGCTCTAAAGTCAGTAGAACAGATGTTGTACTGTAGATGTTGTACTCTACAGTGAATGTTAACCAGGGCTTTAAAGCAAATGTCAACACATCAGGACTCTAATCACTGTGTGATTTTAAAAGATCACTTTAAAGGTGAGGAAGGAGCTTTAACAGAAGGACCTCCCATGGATATGCTTGAATACAGCCTCTGAGAACAGCCTGCTCTTTCAGAGGTGACCTTCTGTAGCTTACCCTCCTTGTGGAGGATGTCAGTGATTGCCCAATGGACATTTGACAAGTCAGCAGTCTTCCCATGATTGTGGTTGTGTGTGCTGAACCAGGGTGAGAGAATGAAGGCTCAGGAAACTTTTGCAAATTGGGCTTTTCCACAATATTCTAATATTATGAGATATGAGATAAATCTAGAATTGATGGAAATTAAATTTTCTGAAGTAAATCACAGTAAAAAAAGAAATACATTTTTCTTAAGATGTATCTCTACTCGTGTAGGCCATGCCCCTGATTATGCATAACCCATAGCCTTTTTCTTAAAACCAAAGTAGTCGAGGTATGAAAAACTCCCCCTAAAAAAAACAAACAAACAAACAAAAACTCCCCCGTATAGTGTGTACTCATAAAAACATACTTTTTCAACCAAAATTGTGCTTGAACCAGGCTGTAAGCACGTTTATTTCTACTGTGTTTCTGCTGACAGCCTCTAGTGGACACCAGAGGAACTGCAGGTTTTTACACTTCAGCCTTGGCTTAACTGTGCAGCTTGAGATTTATTCCTCCCTCCTCGGTCCAATGATTTTCATACCATCCTGGGCACAAATGCCTATCAAACAGTCTTAAGATGACACATTTAAGTCGTTAAGATCATTGTAGGTTCCTGTTTGCAGTACAAATAAAAGGATAAGGAGGTTATTTTTAAGATCTTTCAGTCTCTGTATTTGTCTTTCTACTTATAGACACATTCATCCAGCATGGGAATCATAAAAAACTATATATATTCATTGATCTATATGTGTAGTATTGATTATAGTGTCCTCATCAGAGCTGAATCTCCATGAATGAGCCATGCTGACAGCACAGAGGGTGGAGGGGGAGGGACACAGAGGAGGGAACCATACCAAAGACACCACTAGGCCACCAGGGGATATTGTGGGGCTCATTATAGAGCATTAAACAGCCTCCCTGTGGAACAATGAGAGGCCCCGGGGCCCTGAGGCAGAGCCCCAGGCTGGCTGGGACTGATATGGAGACCCAAGGGACCCCGCTCAGCCGGGCCTGTCACAACCAGACTTTCATCCACAGCTGCCAAACTCCATTTTCCTCCGCCTCTGTCATCACACTCCCACCAGGGCGACAGAGAACACTGTACTGCTGGAAATTAAAGAATAATGGACTATTTAAAGGTTTGGTTCTACATTTCTTTTTGATTATAGGAATCAAATGGCTCCTACATTCATTAAATGTTAATTCTATAACAAAATTAAGCCACCTTTATTCTTGATCTGATTTTTCCGCTAATTTTACAGCGATTATGATCGATGTAATGATTTTGTCAGCATTTATGATAAGGTTATATCTTCTCAATTTTTTTCCCTTTCAACAAAACCAAATTCAATTACAAGACACTTAATTTATAGGTAATTGGGTCACTTGGAGCAGTTTTGAGGGGTATGATGATGTCCTCTTTCTTGATTTAAAGCCTAAATAATTATAATGAAGAATTAATTTACTATTAGGAGCAGAATTTTTATTTTTGAATGATCATAAGCAGATGTAAACAAATGATTTCAAAATAATCCACCAAAATTGGAAGGCTTTTCCCTCAAGATATCAACCTCTTAATCGTGATATCTTGAGTTAACAATGGTAGTTGTACCAACATAATAGAGGATGATAATAGAATCATTTCAATGTTGCAACAAAACAAGCACTGAAATCAAAGGATGTTAAGATAATAACTTGAGATCTCAACAACCAAAAAAAACAAATATTTTTTAGGAAAAGCTGAGCTAAATCAAATGCAGGTAAAGGGCCTCTGTTCTTCTCTCCTTGTGTGCAGTGAGGCTGCTGTCAATAGGAATAGATGGGGTAAATTAGCCACTAGCTGAGAGGCTAGTAGTGCCTATTTTCAGCATTTCTCCCTCATATTGTCACAAAGATACTTTTAAAGCAGTAGTTCTCAACTGATCTACCCTCAGGACCCATTTTTCAGCCAATCAGGTTTTTTAAAATGAAAATTGCCCAGTTTGTTCAGTACTTTTTTGGGTAAACAACAGATACTTGACCTCTAATGAAAGGATTAGACCTCAGTTAAGAAATCCCTTCTCCCAGTTAAACCCAGTTAAAGCTTTTACTTGCCCATTGGCCATGCCATCCAGTGGGCAAGTAAAAGTACATTCTTGACTGAAAGTGACCCCGCAACCCACTTTTGGGTCCTGACCCACCAGTTCAGAACCACTGGTTTAAAGTACATGGCTCTTAAGTAAAATTAACCAGTTTCCCCATCAAGTTTATTTCTTAAGATGTCAAAAAAAGCTCACTGAGGTGAGAAAACAAGCACTGAAAGTCAAAAGCCAAAGAAACATCCAATGTTAACAAGCACGGGTGTAGAACGGGGGGGAAGGGTACTGATTGCCCAGGCCCACAGTAGGGAGGGGCCCCTTGAGAAGCCTGCGATGAAAGTGTATTTTTGTTTATTTTTTCTTATTAATTGGTGTCATTATTGAATCAAAATTGGCTACTCAGTCAAAAGACTGAAATTTTTACGAATAGAATAACATAAAATACTGGGGCCCCTCCCTTAAAAATGTCCAAATAGTGTAGTCCAGTGCTGCGACATAACACAAGTAGATTTAATTCAACCATAGTAAAACACATCACTCATATATGGGGAAAATATGGTCTACAAATACATTAAAATGCATAGATAGATATTTGTAAAAATGACACGGGGGGGCTGTATAATATTCATTGTGGGGGCTCCAGATCCCTACACCTCTGCTAACAAGGAACAACTGAGTTAAATCCAATGTAAGGGGGCATGTCCTCTTAGGGCTGCCGTACTTCTTCTCCTTATTGATGCTTTAGCAGACTAATGAGTTAAAGAATATGAACAGGATTTTTTGTCCTAACTGGATGTAGGCTAAATATCTTTTGAGGCTTTTCATTTGTGTTACAGCCCCTCAAATTAAAATTAATTTAAACGGACTTTAAAATGGACATTTTTCCTTTAATTTAATTTCATTTTCATAATAATATAATTCGTTCTTTTAACAATCATAGACACGTGTGTGTTGTAAATATTTTTTAATGTATTTTCAAATTATTTTTTCACTCGTTTATGTGTCCCTGTGGGGAGGGGAGAAGGGAGGGGAGGGAGGAGGGAGGACCCGCTGACGGAGCTGCGTGCGCAGCTTCAGTCTGGAGTCGCTACGACGGACCGCAATGAGGAGATAAATAGAAGCCTTATCTATTTATTTTTAAGTATTTACGATTCTCATTGAACTGGGAGGGAGAAGCTGGTGAGGAAAGCCGTTAAAGCGCTCGTCTGCTTGAAAGGTGAGTGAACGTTCGTGCTGGAGGCTAAAGTGGAATTTAAAGGGAGAATTAGATTAAAGGGAAGGAGATGAAACAGGGTGAGCCAAGGCTTTTTGCTAATGTGTACGTCTCTTTCATGCTAAAAAATATATTTCTGTAAATATAAACACTCAGATTAATTGTGAATTGTGCAGCAGTTGGAAAATATTGGTTTTAAAACGTTTAAAAGGCAATTTTTCTGATTTCAGAGACGATTTGCGCAGCTAGCTTGTGTCGCGTACAGTGTCAGCGCGAGCTCGTTTTTTAATAAACGTCAGTTAAACAGGAAGTTTAGAAATAACAGCACTGTCGAGCACGAGGACGTTTCTGTGTGTAGCGTTTATAAACGGTCTTTATGTCAGCGGAGCGTCACGCGCCCCCAGCCCTGCCTGTTATTACCGTGATGTGTGGGGACGAGCGCGTACACGGCGGCGCACAGTCAGCCTCCCTGCTTTCATGGCGAGCTGTGGGCTCACTGAGGAGCAGACACATCAGAGACCGAGCTCACAGTCTCAGAGGACTGAGACCGCTGTGGGTGGGAGAATTAAAATGTCCTCTCTGCTGAAGAAATGAGGAATTTAACCCTCAAATGAACCCGGCAGGGTCATTCAGGGCCGGCTATAGTGGTCTAGGCTGAGCTTATGCTCATATTGGTTGGCTGTCACCAGGGGCGGACTGGGACAGTAATGCAGGCCCAGAGTTTGACTCCATCTAGGCCACCCTGTCCCCATGAACAGCTACTGCGTTTACATTCAGTTAAAGGCACAATATAAGTACAGACATGTCTATTTCATTTAAAAATGACCAAATCTATATCAGATACTGTATAGCTATGTTACTTTTTGTTGAATGTTTACATAATGTACCAGCTTTCAAAGACAGATAAATCCTTAATATCCTTTTATATGAGGGGTGAATAGGGGCCAGGGGGGTTGTTTAGAACAATGGTTTCAGCCCAGGACCCCAAAAATAAAGGTGCCAGAGACCAGGGACCCCCACAAGTACCTGAAGGTGGTTGAACACAGTCATACACAATCTAGAATTGTGTGCAGACAAGACCACCCATAAGGGGGGATAAAGGGGAGAGCTTTAACCTGAGAAATTACCACTCTTACCAAAAAAGCAAAAATATTTTTCATCCATTTATGTAGTAGACAGCCTTCTTAAAAATGGGTTCAAATCCCTTTTGTAAAAAACAGAATTAAAATGGTTAAAAAATGGCTAAAATAGGTTAATAATGGCAAAAATGGTGAAAAGGGGATGAAATTGCATTTTAAAAATTGCAGAAATTGGTTAGAAGTGGCAAATATTTGATTGAATTGGCAAAAATATAAGCAAAGAGTGGGATAGTTAGTGGTAAGGGGAATTACAAAGTGGCTGAAATGGCTTTAAGTTTGCAAAAATTGGAGGAAAAATTTGTGAAATGGGATGGAAATTAATATAAACTGGCAAAAATGGGTTTACTAAGACAAAAAAATGGGCAGAAAATGGGAGAAATGGGTTAAACGGACAAAAATGAGCATATCAAATAGTGAAATGTGATTGAAATGGGCATTAAAGGTGGTAAAACAGGCTTAAAAGAAACAATAAGGGGTCAACAGAGGCAAAAATAGATGTAAATTGGCAATATTTGGTTTAGAAGTGGTAAAAACTGGCAGAAAAAAGTGTTGGAAAAGGGTTTGAAATGGGAAAAAATGGGTTTTGAGTGGCAAAAATGTGGTAAAATTGGTGGGAAAAAAAGATTAAAACAGGTTAAAATTTAGCAAAATTGGTGTAAAGTGGCAACACTGTAATTTAAAAAATATTCTTGGTTCTTTTAGGGCATCTTGTGACCCCCCTTTCAGTGTCTTGCGACCTCCATGGGGGTCCCAACCCCAATGTTGAGAACCCCTGGTTTAGACGATGCATTACCATGGACTAATGATCCATGTTGGGTTGGGCATTTGGACCGCAACTGACTGCATTTTAGACCATGCATCCTGACTACACATTAACAATAGGTTCTTTGCAGATGACGTCACACAGCAGCCGAGAACACCACTTAGAGGGCAAGGAGTGATTTCTGCAGAGAGACACTACCAAAAAGACCATGTTTTAACATGTTTATCTTTGGCCACTTTTGTGTCCTGAAAGTAGTGAAATATTCAGGCAATTTCCTTTTTTAAGTTTTTAAAAACACATGGAGAAGGGGTAGCAGGCAGAAATTAAAAAGCCTCAGTCCAAAGCCTGGATGAGTGTTGTCACACAACACTCGTGTATGGTCTGTTTCAGTGCAGTTTTGCCATGGTTTAGCACATTAAAGTTTCGCCAGTGTTTCTGCAGCTGAGTTCTGTCTCACCGCCCTCCAACACCGTTTATGGTGATGGGAAATCCACCTCTTTAGAGAGATCCAGATTATCTGGCTCGGTTCTGGAAAGCTGGTTGTTTGGCCCCCAAACAGCTCTTCATTTGGTAAAAAGATGGAGGAAAGGAAACTGGCGCTCAAACTGGAGCTAGCTACTTCGGCTACCACAACCTTGTTCATGAATGAAATAAGGATTTTATGATACGTTAAAAGGAATCAGCTAGCCTCTTATCTCAGTAAAAGACTCTTCTAGACTCTTGTCTCCCTTCATTTGACTAGCCGACGCTAGGAGGTCTGCTGGACTGAGTATATGTGATACCGATATATTAAGCCATGGTAAAAAAAAAAAAAAAAAAAAAAAATCCCTTTTTGTCGCATGAAGGGATCTTATTTCAACGTTAGTAGAAATTTTCAGATGATTATTGCAGCATAAAGGTCCATTTAGAGCTTTAAAATGCAAATTTTCCTCCATTCCCATTCATTATTAATGACTGTCCCACTTCCTGACCCCCAATGGGATCACGGGATTACAAACAATCTATTTTGACCTA
The DNA here is from genome assembly GCF_018320785.1 of Cheilinus undulatus. Classification (NCBI taxonomy): domain Eukaryota; kingdom Metazoa; phylum Chordata; class Actinopteri; order Labriformes; family Labridae; genus Cheilinus; species Cheilinus undulatus. The sequence goes on along the minus strand of NC_054871.1, from coordinate 46,372,318 downwards.
AATTGACCAAATCTATATGATGTCTATGGTATGCTATATGTCTGTGTCACTTTTAGTTGAACATTTATATCATCTACCACTTTTCAAAGCCGGATAAATCCTGAATATTCTTTTGTATTACAGGTGTAGGAGCCAGAGAGGTCGTTTAGACAATGCATTACCATGGAGCAATGATCCATGATGGTTGGGCATTTGGACAGCAACTGACTGCATTTGGACCATGCATTCAGACTATACATTAACAAAATGTCTTTAGTGATTACCTCTGAGCATTTACATCATTTCTGTGGAAATGCTGTGTGCATGCAGGGATACCTTGGGCTGCTGGCAATAAGAATGGATGGGGGCCACGATGTAAGAGACTAGCAGTGCCCCATGTTGTCATACATGCTTTGAAGAGACACTGTACTCTTTCGCAAATACATGTTAAGCACTTGTTAGATTGAAATGACAACCTGGTTCAAGGTGACATGTTATGAGGGAGTCGTGAGGTGCCAGAACCTAAGTTGCAATTTTGATAAAGAAACCAGAACTTACCTGCAATCACAAGAAAACAGAAAACATATAAAGCTGTATGTCCCTTTTGAGCTTCCATAAGTTGGTACAAAAAAGCTTAGCCTTCAAATTTATCATTTGATTCTCATGCTCACCTCTCATGCTTTGCATGCTGCAGACAGTGCTAAGAGAATTGCAAGCTGTCTTCCAGACTGTCCTGTACTGAAAACTACATCCGTTTCTAAATCACCCCAAGATTTGAATTCTGCCTTTAATATGTGAACTCATTACAGGGTTTATATGCAAAAAATACACGCTTTGCTGAAAACAAATTTGCATCCTTGTGCTGTTGCAATAGCAAGCAGAAACCTCCACTGTTGAAAAATAACGTCAATACAAAAGTGCAGAGATCTGCTGCTCCATGAGCATCCAGAAACATCAGACATCCCTGGTTAAAATGTTCCTATGCATTTATTATATAACTATTACATTAGCTTTGTTTATAGACCAGTAAGAATGACAAAAAGAGCAAATTTAAACATAACCAATAATTAGATATTTCTGTGATACATAGTCATGCAGAAGTGGATTTATTTTATTTTAATGATTATTTTTATTCATAAAGGGTTAAGGGAATTATTTATTAACAGACAGAGCAGTGATGTTAGTGCCATACACCTACTCGCTACACACTGAAGTTGAGACAGAGAGATGCAGGAGTTGCATGCATGTCGTATGTAAACCATGCATTTAAATCATGATTATGCTGTCTAAAACCTTTTAGATTACAACTGATATCCAGACATCACGGACATCACTGCATCCCTCTGCTAAAAAGGTTTGGTTAAACACAGAGAGAGCAGAATAATATTAGCTGTCATAACAATAACAACAGGCCCAGCTCTGCCTCTGACACACTCTCTGCGTTGCACAGTCAGGAAATGAAGAATACTTTAGATATTTTTTTTGCACCTTGACAGTTTAGAGAAACCCAAAGCAGTGGGCAGAGTTCAGAGAGTTTTAGTTTCATTTTCAGCCATCATCCTCTGCTCCGTTGAAGCAGAAAGGGGGGGGGGGTGTAGATTGAGTCAAGTAGACTGCAGTTCTCCTGACTTCTAAACTTTAGCAGATTAATGATATTTTCTATATCTTCATAATCTAAGACTAGTCTATCGGCTTTCCTGTCTGGTACCTACACCAGAAATATCTTCCAGTGCATCTCTCCTTTCTGAGAAATTTGTTAAAGGAAACAAAACAGCTGTTTTCTGTTTAGTGAATATGCCTTATTGAACTGATTTTAACATTGATTAATCTTTGAATTATTGGCAAATCATCACATTCTTTTATAGTGAGTTGAAAGGGACAATAAATCAGACAATCCTGTTTAATTTAAAAATTAATGCACTAACTGTGGATCTTCATTGATTGCAATTCATGCCTTTAATCTTGACAGCCCAAAAATAAATAAAATTGTAAAGCTTACTGATAGTAAGTTACATCATTTATGCAGAAGTGCAGGAAAATAAAGAACACATTTCTGCGTTTACCACTTTGAAATTATTTCCGTAACTGTTTGGTTATGCATTTCTCCGTCACGATCAGCGCTGCTTCCTCTCTTCAGCCAAATCGGATGGAAAGAGGGACAGACTTTCCATTTATTCCAGAAGAATGCTACAAATAATATTAAGGGCACACTGGTTTGCTGTGAATGGGTCTCTAATGTTTGTGTTACAGGACTAGGCAGAGGAATAATTTCGAGGAGTTGACAGACCCAGAGCCAGGTATTCATTTTTTGGTACCATTAAATCTTCCCAAAACTTTACTCCTGTATACAGTATTACCACCAGGCAGGCTCGCTCACAGATTTGGCTGGGCCCCTGACAAACCCAGAGAGTGGGCCCTCCTTAGCTGTGATTTATTTATGCTATCAGTGCATGTGTGTTGGTCCTAGCTATCCTGGCTAACTGTTCCGTCATTTTGGAGTTATAATGTTGGTCAAGCTATTATTGGGTTCACATGTTGAAATTATTTATTTGTGTCAGTCTTGACCCCTTTTAACCACTTTTTTCCAGTCCAGTTTGCCACTGTTGTCTGACACTTTTCCATCTATTTTTTGCACTTTTTTCCCTCTTTTCACCCATTTTGCCACATTGTAACCCCCTTTCATCACCTTTTCCTTCCTATTTTGCCACTTTAAACATATTTTTGTCACTTCTTAAATACCATTCACTACCTTTTCCACCAATTTTTGACACCTATAATCTCTTTATGTGACTCTTAAACCCATTGTCACCACTTTTTCTGCCCGTTGTTCCATCTGTCAACACATTCTTGCACTTTCTGTATTTTTTTTTTTTTTTTTTTTTTGCCTCTGTAAACCCATTGCTGCCACTTTAAACCAAATTTTGCCACTTTTTGATACTATTTCCCCATGTTTACCGACATGTTTTGTTCATTTTCAAGCCATTTTGCTGCTTTCCACCAATTTTTGTGCCAGTTTTTACCACTATTGGCCCATTTTTGCCATTTGGTACCAACAGTTGCTGTTAACCCATTTTTCTTTTACTATTAAACTCTTTTCACTTTTTTCCACTCATACCAATTTTAGCCGGGATTAAACACATTTTTGCCTCTTTTATCTCAATTTTGCCACATAAAACCCACTTTGCCTCTATTATCTCATTTCATTGTTTTAAGAAAAAGAGTTTGTGTTTTGAAGACGGCTATGTAGTACGGCATAAATAATACAAAATTATTGTTGCTTTTGATAGGAGTGGTTATCATTCAGTTTAAAATTATTGTTACAGCAGCTTAACATTAAAAAGGACCAGGATTTTGCTTCCCCATTTGGCTGGGCCCCAGAAAGCTCTACCCTTTATCCCCCTTATGGACGGCCTTGTCACCAGGTGTTAAAACCACATTATACAGGTCAAACAGGCAGCTGCTGGTGCGGTGGAAGAAGCACAGCAATCAGAGCGACCCTCTACTTGCGCTCCATTAACTCCTTTTAAAAAATGCTTGCCGTAAACAACATTGAGGACTTTTACAGGAGGAAGTGATATATAGTTGCAGCATTGTTTTTAGACTCCAGGTCAACTGAGATACATCAGACCACACAACCAGTCAGCATTATCTGTTAGATAGGCGTTTGTGAAATGAGACTTCCCAGAGCTTTCAAACAGAGGCCCAGACATCATCATAGAATTAACAAATATTATTTTGTGATTGATTTTGTGAATAAACTGAAACTGAACACACATCCCGGTGCGAGCTATAGAATGTTCAAACTCTCTGAATAATTGCCAGTAACTTTTGAAGAATAATTTTCCTTTAAATGCACATCCCTAACCAAAACTAGCGGCTGATGTCACTAAGACTATGTCTGGGTTTTATAATCCAAGCGCTTCACTGAGGGCATCTGGTATTTTTAGTGGTATAGATGTTTGAAGGAAATGGTTGCCATCTTTTCCTGATTGGAAAATTGATTTATTGTTTCGGTTTCATTTTTACATTTATGTTTAATGTTTCCAGCCCAAAGCCCAACAGCAGTGAGTGGCATAAAAGTTGAAAACAATACTTGACCTTTGGTGTAAGCCTTTAAATGGGATGTAATAAATATTCTCATAATTACTGCAGGATTTCACAACCACAAACCGGAGATATCATTTCCTGGTTGTTACACGATAACGACTAGTCAGACAGTATAAATTAGAGTCATGTTAAATTATTCATTACATTTGACTATTGCTGTGGGATTTAGAGGATTCTCAGAATAAAGAGAGAATCGGCACTGATGTTTTAAAGATGTGGAGCTCATGATGAGGCTCCATGTGTCTCACTAATGAGATGTAATTGGCTATTGGAGCGGAGGGGTGTTGAGGGGCAATGACCTTTAGATCATCAGCCATGCTCCATCCATCCTCTGCCGCTTGGCCCCCCCCCCCCCCCCGATTTAAACCCACAACCAGCAAATGTCAGAGAGCAGAGAGGGAGGCTCGTTCTTGCTATGTTTTTTGGACCGCACTGCAGTTTAATGCAATTGAAATTAAGGCGTTGTTGTTTTCTGCCTGTTATTGACCGAGTACAGCGTGCATTCCACCAATGAAGCAAGAGGGGGAAGAAGAGGAAATGTGGAAATCATTACAGTAACGGGGACAGGGGAGGGATTTCATTTGGCTCTCTGTTTGGTCTCTTCTTGCCTATTTACACAATTAAGTGTTACTGGCTGGTGAACACAAACCTCTTACAGATGACGGCATTGCATATGTTACTCTGCTCTTATCAGGAAAAAAGCACACTCATTCATTTAATGGCTAGATTGAGGCGTTGTTTATGTTGCATGTTTCTTACATTAGCTCATACTGCATTGCAAATGTCTTTTTTCAGACACTGAGGGGATGAGAAAGGGGGACTATATGAGGAAGCTATTGGAAGATTACTTAATTATGTAGAAATTATTTATGGAAAATAGGTTATGTGTTATCGTCCTGTCTGAGTTTTTATAGGGTACATCTTAATAAAGGTGCTTTTATAGCTTGTTTAAGAGCTGAGCCTCAGCCAGAGGTGGTTGTAGCTCTTCATCTTTTACCATAGGTTTTCAGTGGGAAAGGGCCACTTAAAGGGGACGTATTTTACCTTTTTAAGACAAGTTTATATCGGTCTCAGAAGTCCCCAAAACATGCCTGTGAAGTCTGCTGCTGAAAAAACAACAATATTGGATTTTTGCATGTCTAAAAACCCCTCTGTTTCAGCCCTGCTCAGAATGAGCTGTTTTTGTGTCTGTGGCTTTAAATGTTGCTGAGCTGTCTGACTCCGCCCCCTGACCACGCCCCCTTGGGAAATGGATGTGGCTTAATGGATGTGCTTCTAATCCTCCTCTAAGCTGCCAGCTGACCGGAAGATCAAGGGAGGAGGGCAGGACTTTCTTTCAAGTGGGGAGGGCCAACCGAACCTGGGGGCGGTCCTCACATGACATCATGAAGGGAAAATCTGTGAACGACTTGTTTGAGCATGGATTTTCCTGGTATTTGAGGTGATTGTGGACAGACCTTTGGCACATATTTTTATTAGAAAACCCTATAAAGGAGATTTTTGCATAATATGTCCCTTTAACATGAGAAGTAAGATGAAACAATTAAAGGAAAAGATCAAGGACTGGGCAATAAAATGATTTTTGATGATTACGCCAAGCACAAGTTAGCTCCAGCTCAGTTCAAAGCCCCCAAGAAGCCAGCCAAAGAGTCTCAGAAAGCACCTGGTGTAGTCATTTATCAGTGAAGCTGTGTTTAATTTTCACCCAGTTTAATTGCCATGTTAATTTAAATGGGAAAAGAGGAGAGCTTTGTAGAAAATATGGAGCCAAAACATAAAAAAACAGCTTCATCTACGTAAATGTTGATTATCTGTGAAACACAGACTCTTAATAAAAACTGTTTAATCCAGGGTTTTTCCAGTCTTGATGAAAGCGCCTGTTTGTTTCTGAAAGGAGTAGACCTCAGTGGATGATTCTAGTTCCAAGACAAACATAAACAAGGAACAGTGAGAGAATCCTGACCTTAGAATAAGCTTATTTTGTTAGTAACAGCTGAGCAGGCGCCCCCCTGCTGATATCTTCTCCAAAGAACACCATCTAAGGAACAGAGATTTTTAAAATCTGAGTGCTTAATTCAGAGTTTTATCATAACGTGAGTTTTTTTTGGAAAGAATGACACCTACTCATAATTAAAACTTCTTGTTTTGAAGGTTTATTACAGTAGTTTATTGTTGGTCCAAGGTGTAGACTTTAGAGTTATACTTTGGGGATGCTGCTTTGAGCCGAGACAAAGGACGATCATACTGAGACTTTTGAATATATTTCTAAAATATATTGGCTTTTACAGGGTTGCTGCAGATCCCTGCCGAGTCTTAAATAGTCTTACTTTGCACATTTGAAACTTCAGACCATAAAAAGTTTTTAAAATTTTGATTTTTACAATTGAAAGCTCTTACATATTAAAAGGGCACTTTGAGTAAGACATGTCCTTATCCAATCTTTGTTTTCTAGCCAACTTTACTGTATATTGTTAAAATTAATAAAGGCAGCATTACATATGACAGGAATACTCAGATTTGGGTGTTTCAGGGCCCAAAAAGATGTTGACCTATACCATTTGACATTTTGTAAACAGATTAAACCAGAACATTTAGTCCTGGTCTGGTGTGCAGAAAAATCTTATGGCTTTCATTTTTGACAGTTTACTGTGCAAAATGTTGTATTCATTTTTCTCACTTTAAGTCTTAAAAAGTCTTTAATTGGTAAGGAGTGAAAGGGAGATCTCAAATGAATAGGCTTTATGTATTAAGTTCTTATGACCTGGGACATTTTGACAGACTTTAGTGGGATGCTTACAGAGTGCCATGGATCCATGTTCAGCTCACAGTGCTCTAATTCCTGGTAACTTCTAGCATGAGCGGTCATTCTCTGTCTCGATGATAAGTTTATTAATAGTTGAAAAATAGAATAGTTCACTGTTTATTTAGATATGAGCGTGTTTACACTGTCATCAGCTCACACAGGCTGATCGCTTTCAGATGCAGCAGCCTGATAGATATACTGTATATAGATAGATGGATGGATGGATGGATGGATGGGTGGATGGATGATGTTCAAGGTATCCAGCAGCAGTTTACAATCACGCAATAAGACATCTCTTACCCCCCCCCACACACACACATTATACTTAAATCTAATTAATAAATATGCTACAACCAAATGTTAAATGGTAAAATCAAAACAAAATCATTTAAATCCTTTTCAGATAAATATAAATGAACAAATTTACAACTTAAAGTAAAAATACATTTTAACCTGTATAAGAACAAAAACTGCAAAAAGTGACAGCTACATATCAGTGAAAGAAAAAGATTTAAAACACAAAATAAACATAAAACAATGAACAAAAATAGAAAATTAAAATATATACATAACATTGATTTAAAATAAAATTGGATCGCAATGTGTACACTCTATTTTTATTTTTATTTTTTAGTAATTACCAACCTGTGGGCATTGATAGTATGGTTGCAAGATGTGCAAAGGGTGTAAGAAATAATGCCGACTAGACATGATCAGAAGGATATGATAAGTTAAGATGATGAGTTCAAGTGTGCAGTGAAGCATTTTACTACACAGAGCCTTCTTACAGTAGTTAGTTTAATTAATATAGCATTTGAGTACAGTAAATCAGTAGATTAAATAAATTAATTAGTGCCAATATGCATATGAGATAATGCATTTTACCACAGTGATTTAAGAAACAGTTGGTTGAATAATTAGAGCACATATGCATGTGATCTGAGGCATCACTACGATTTAAGTTACAGCTAGAAAATTAATTAGTACAGATATGCATGCATATGAGGTGATGCATTTTACTGCAGTGATTTAAGAAACAGGTGGTAGATTAATTAGTGCAATTATGCATATGAAGTCAGGCATTTTACCACTATGATTTAAGTTACAGTTAGTAGATCAATTAGTGCAGATATGCACTTAATGTTAGGCATTTTACCACTGTGATTTAAGTTACAGTTAGTAGATCAATTAGTGCAGATATGCACTTAATGTTAGGCATTTTACCACTGTGATTTAAGTTACAGTTAGTAGATCAATTAGTGCAGATATGCACTTAATGTTAGGCATTTTACCACTGTGATTTAAGTTACAGTTAGTAGATCAATTAGCGCAGATATGCACTTGATGTTGGGCATTTTACCACTGTGATTTAGGCTAAGTCCCAGTTAGTTTAATAATTACAGCACAAATGCATATGAAGTTAGGCATTTTACCACAGTGATTTAAGAAACAGCTAGTAGATCAATTAGTGTAGATATGGATATGAAGTAAGACATTTTACCACAGTGATTGATGTAACATAGATTATTTGCAAATATATTAATGAGGTGAGGCACCCTTCCACAGTGATTTCAGAAACAGTAGATGGATTAGCTCAGATATGCTTATGACGAGCAGTTTTACAGCAATGATCTAAGTTACAGTTAGTGAATTATTTAGTGCAGCTATACATGCATATGAGGTGAAGCATCTGTAACTTTACAGTTAGTAGATTAATTGCAAATGTGCATTTGATGTGAGGCATTTTCCCACAGTGAGCTTCTGATCGTCGCTCTCTCTCTGGACAGAAAAGCACACAGCAAAAACATTTCAGAGTATCTGGAGTTAAATGAGTAGTTGGATCAAAGTGGTGCCTGTGTAGGTAGTCTGCAGATGTCAGAAAACAGGATACGGCATATACACGGCACAGTAACCCATTTTCTTTTGGAGTTTTCCAGGTTGCAAAATCAAGTTTCCCCAAACCAGGATACTGGCATATCATGGTTTCTGAAAACATAAACGTGCACAAACTGAGACCAGGATACTCAAAAAAACCTGGCAGAAACCTGCAGGTATTTTATACTTAAAAATGTCATACCTTGATATCCAACTTGATTATGGGGGTGAGACAGTTGTATGTATCTGGATGCAGCCACTCTCGTGGGGCGATAACATCCGCTACATTCTACAATAATTATTCAGTAACATCATAGACGCTTCTGATGAGCCACTGCTGTAGTTACTGACTTTTTATTGTCTCTGTGAACAGGAAGAAAGCAACAAAAGGATTATAGCATTAAAATATTTGATGGATAAAAGAGCCAATGTAAGTAAAATTTAATCCACAGTTCAAGAATTGCTTGGCTTTATCAGTCTTCTCTTATTATCAGGATACCCTCAAGACAATCGTCTTATCAGTATTTTGTCATTTTTGGGTAAAATATCATGATCACATTTCTGACCTTTCACTGAGTCCTGCATAGCTGAGTTTTAGCACAACAGTCTGAGAGTTTATTGACTCTTGTGTGACATCTTCCTCTGACCTTCTATCTCTGTGATAACAGAAAGACAAAGCAGAGTCTCACTCTCTGATAACATGAGAGAGGAAAAGAGATGGACGCATTCTGTGTTCTTTGGCTCACTCCACTCTGCTGGTTAGACTTCCTTCTGCAGAGTTTGACATCGTGCTCACATGATTCATGTGATGAGGAGCAGCGAACTGTGAAGCACGCTCGCGTTTTCTGGAGGACGACGTGTCACCCTGCTGGTTATTACTGCTGAATGTCAGGTCACCTGATGTGAAGCTCATACTCATTCTTTACTGCACTATTTTTAAGTCTTTTTTATCAACAAGGAAGCATGAAAGGTTGATTTACTTCAGCAACAAGATTAGGAGGGCTGATTAAATTGAGCTTATTGGTGCTTATTGTGGTCAAATCATTAGAGACAATCGGGGGTTTTAACCAAGAAAGCCTTCATTCATATCGGCCAGTGAGGCTTTGTCATACCACGAACCTCATGACCATGTTATCAAGCAGGAAATGTCCTGCCTCAGACTTCCTGGAATTTAAGTGAAACTGTAACATCAAACGAGGGGAAAATAGACAACCTACTAATTTCCTATTCAGGCTAAACTTAGATCAAAATGTCCACTTTTTGTTTTGTATAAAGAGGATTAAAAGTGAAGTGAGGCACTAGAAAAGCAGCTTCTGCATGCCTGTAGAGTATGTGTGTATCACACAGATTTATGCCCAGGAATTTGCTTGGATTCTTGTGTCAACAGTTTGTCCTTTTTGTCCAGCCTGCAATTCACCCCGCAGGACGAATCTTCTCTGTAAAAAAATGAGCATCTTTAATCATTTATTCATGGTTTATTTAATAGACACAGATACACTATGCAAGGACAAACAAAAACAGCTATGGGGCATAATTATCACAGTGTTTAGAGGATAATCCATCTTATTTTCCATCCTAGGAGCTGTAGTTTAATTTAATTGAACATTAGGCTGTCTTTATCACATTCAAACAACTAAGCAAGGTTTGTGTAGAAGTTCACTTTCAGTAATGAATGCTCTTAAGGAGTACAATGATGATGGATAATGAACATAAAATACGTTTTAACAAAATGAGTGTCTCACTTTTATCTACGAGTATAGAAAACAAATAGGCAACATGGACCAGATACATACATGAAAGTGTTCCTGTCTTCTCTGCAGACTCTGTTTTTGTACAGTCATTAATAAATACAGTATTATCGCATGCTGAAAGGCAAAAATGACCTGATTGCCCATTAGTAATAGAAATGTCCAACAACACTAAAGTAGGGATTCCTCAAGTGATCAGCAGCCAATCATGATCAGCAAATATTTTTAAAAGTACTTAAATTTCCTGTGGGATCAATACAGTATCTATCGTCTAATCTAATCTAGTTGAGGGCGCCCTTTGATCAAATCCTGATCCTTCAGATAAGCAATATTTGAATCTTATATGTTTGCAACTGTTAGGTGGGATACTTAAGGTCTGGGGGGTAACGGTATTTGTTATCGTCCCAAAAGTCACGTTGTGGGGGTGTCACAGTCCAGTGCACATATTCACACAATGAATCAACAGAATGAAAAAACAGGCGATCACACATGACAGTACTGACCCTTCAATCTTGGTGGAAGTGATGCTCATTAGTGCCAACCACTAGTAAACGATCAGCAAAGAAGAGGAAGAAGTCAGCACAACAAAATGCATGAAGAAGAAAGTTAGTCTCAGTGGTGAGAGCATTGAAGCAACGAGATGCGGTATTTTCTTCTCCTCACCATCGCTGTACTAAGCCTCCGGATATGAAGCAGGGAGGGCTGAGTTAAGTTCAATGGCAATATTATTATATTTCTCGACATGTCTATTCTGTAAGAAAATAACAAAAAGAGTCAGCTTTCTGTCAAATCTACATAAACCAGAAGCAGGTATGTAAGCCGACACATAAGCACATATAGCTAAGGGGATGGGAAAGTGTAGGCATTAAGGTAGGGATATGTGTTAGTACACTTATGCACCTGAAGATAAATATGAGGGTTCACTCTTGAATGTAAAGTTGGATGTGAAGGTACATGTATGGATACATGTGTAGATGGTATTTATGCATATGAGAGCATGTTTCAATGTCTTTAGGGTGTGTTTATGCAGATATCAGTATGCATGGATGTTTGTACATGGGTGGTATATATGCATGCTTGTACAGTTATTGGTGGACATACTTCTCAACTGGACTCTCCAGTATGATCATATAGCTGGTTTGGAGACTAGCATTTTTCAACTCCCATTCCTCCATGAGATGTTCTGTCACACTTATATATGGCTCACAGGTCCTGCAGGATCACATGTCGTTGGTCAGTGCGAAGCAAGGAACATTTGCAAGCTGTCTGATTAGGCAGCTCTGTTCCCAAATGCAGTGGTATCTCTGGTCAATCGTTTTCAGCAGCTTTAAAAAAACCATCCTGCTCCACAGCTGTACCAGAGACCGTGTCTTTAGCAATATCTTAGGCCTCAGCTCTTGTAATGTCACCCCACTTTTTACCTACAGAGACACATTTTATTAAGCCAAACACCTACTTTTGCTTTGCCTACGGACTTATGACCCTGACATTGGTAAGATTCCAGGAAATGTGCACAGGAGATGATTTTGGTTATTAACACAGATATAGCTGTTGATTTTGCAGATTCATGGTAATTTCTTGGTTGGAATTAAAGCATTTTTAGGCACCCCTGATGATGCCAGACGGCACTCTAGGATGATATGACAGCACACATCCTTGTTGATAAAAACATATTACATTGCTCTGGAAAACACATATTTTATTTTGCATGTTTAATGTAGGCTATCTAAGTATTTCAAACGAGACATTTGGCTCTTCATTTCTTTATAGCTTTTTATTTGGTATCTTTTTTTTGGGGGGGGGGGGTCTCTATTTTGTTTCATATTTAATAGGCCATATGGATTATCACAGGCAGTCTTCTTTTAAATAATCTGTTGGCTGACTACTGTCATTCAAAAGTAATAAATGAAGGAAACCTTGAATTATAAATCAGAAACACTCATTTATTTCTTACCAATGAACCAAACTGTGACCCCAAGACCAAGGTATAAACCGAACCTTGACCTCTGTGAACTGCTACACCCCAATTATTGTGTTGTAGAGACATGAGAAACACAGGAAGCCTTGCCTTGAAGCACACATAGCATACTTATTATTGTTCTGACTCCAAGTGGGACTATAATTTACCCAGTTTATAAGATGCTGTTTTAAGGAAAACTCAATACTTGTGATTGAGACCGCTGCCTCATTTGCAAAATATTCTTGGAGGTAATAAATTGAATAAGATGTAGGCCCCTTTTTTCTTCTGGTCTTATACTAGCCTTCTTTTTTCAACCATTGGTGTCATCCCCGTCTGACCACTAGTAGGACAGCAGGTTTAAGGCATTCTCTATTGAAAGTGGGCCGTTTCCACTTCCTTACAAAGTTTATGAATGGGAAAAGACAAGTTGACAGACCCTGACGCCTCAAGCTGTAAATGCAACAGCTGATACTTGGTTCTGAGGAGTATGTAAAAGTGTTTTCATTATTCCCAAGGTGCACACACGAGGTTCCCAGACCAATCCTTGGTGTGAACCAGTGACTAGGTTATCGACTGACTGTCTGGCCACAGAATCCTCCGTGTAATCCGTCAGAGCTGCATTACAATGTGTCATCTATGCTTCAGAACAATATAAAACCAGCCCGGGGGCATACAGCGGTCTTCCTCGCCAGCACTCAGGCAACCAGACACCACATGAAGGCAGTTCGGGGAAAGAAGTGTCACGCTTGTTGCACGAAAATTAGAACTGCATGTGTGCATTGAAGTCTTTAAGCCCCAAAGTTCAACCTAAGTTAGTTTTGCGTTCAGGTTGTTTAGAGGTTTCCCTTCTTAAGACCTAAACACATTATCCCTGCTGCTCCCATCAGCATGAATAATTGACCATGCTGACACTGGACGCATTGTGTCTCTGGTCACCCAGGGGATGTTTTATCACTACAGATGGATGATGGTTGACAGCCAGAGCAGGCGGGACATGTGTTGAGTGGAGGTATCATGTAGTGAAGAGGAAACTGAGCACACAGTCCGCTTATAAAAGTCTTATAAGTACCAAGATGATAGATGTTAATTAAGGGATAAACTGAGATGTTAAATGAGGGATGAACTGACTCGTTTTTTTCTTTATAATTTAGCTCAGGGAGGGTGTTGGTGTTCAAATTAGGAGTTACTAGCCCTTCAGCTGCTGGAGGCGAATTACCTCGGGCTTAACCTCTTCAACCAGAGACCTTAACCCAGAGAGACAAGTGGAGGAGGGGAGGAACGGAGTGATGTAAAATTGAAGACCCTTTAAACAAAAGTGGCATAATGAGTGGGGGCAGACGCTCAGTTTTTTGTTTTTTATTTTCCAGCTAATTCAAGAATCTATGGATGCCTGATTGCACTTCATTAGCATGAAGACTGTATTATTAAATATCTCCATTGATCCAAAGTAATCTGACATTATAAGAGGCAGATACTTGATGTTTTAATTACGCTAATGTGCCACTGAGTATCCAGTCAGTTTGCTTTACTTATTAGCATACACTCTGACAAAAATTATGGCATAGATACTACATTTTAACATGTACCATGAGGTGAAATATTATTTTAGCAGGCGAACCTGAACCTTTTGCATTCACATGAGGATATGTTTGGTTTTGATGGATAACTATGCAAAATTGGCATCTTGAACCTAGCTACACTGGCTGCAATATACTGATTTCTCTGTTAGAACATAAGCCCTGCTAATGTATAGTCAATTACAAGTATTTTTAACTTTTATTCATAATAAATGAACTAAATCAGCGAGCACACTCGCTGTTTGTTGCTGTTATTACCAGTTACTCAAAAAAGTCATTCGTTCATTCCACATAGCTAGTTTCTTTCTAAAACTGTAATGAGTTACATTACTTAGTTATTCACAGCAAAAAGTAACTAGTTACATTATTTTTGCATTACTTTGCATCACCTGAGATCTTTTGTAACTTCACTGCCAATAAAAACAATTCTAAACCTCACATGTTCTCACAGAGGTGTTATGTAATGTAATGGCACTATTCATGCATGTGTAAGGATGCGTGTGAGATGCCAGCACAAGAAGTGATGTTATAAGACAGGACCTAGTAGCATAAATGTGCTCAATAAGAATTTGGTCAGCAGTCGTGTAAGTCTGTCATGTGTTATGTCAAGTCTAGTGGTTAGTTGTTGCCTCCTGATTATTCTGTGTACTCCAAAATTACCATAATCCTTATTCTAATAAGGGGGGCTTAGACAAGATCTCTCCTTTCTGCTCTTATTACAAAAAAGGTGACAGCAAAGTTGTGAAACTCAGACCAAAACAGCACCTCACTGACAAATGTGTCCAGAACAAGGCCACAGAAGAGAATATGTCCCCACAATAAATGATGCCGCAAGGCTATCTATCTCTGTTTTTGTGTTTGCCTTTGGCTGATGTTGAAAATCAAGCTTTGGCTGCCTGGTTGGTGCCGGAATAATGCAGTTATCTTTAGCATCGCAGTTCTGAGGGTCTTTACTAGCTTTGTGTTAGCAGGCTCCCTTTGCAGGTGTCTGCACAGAGTTCATGGTAGCAGAAAGTTTTTCTAGCCAGGTCACAGTTTACACTTCACCGTTATCCTTTATGTGCAAAAAAACAAAGAAGTGTTCATATCTTCATGTGTCTTAAGATGTCCTTATTTGATGAGCTTAGCTGTTTTCCTCTTCCTTTTCCATGGACTTGTGCTGATGTGTCTCTCACCTGAATTACTGAGAGTTGCATTAGTGTGCATTAAAAGCGTGGCTTGATTTGTTTCCTCCTTGCACCCATTTTTAACATAGTTGTAGGATTTCAATAATTATTTTACAGTAACTGTAATGTGTTTGTTACAAGCAGTAACACCATGGAGTTACTGACAAATGTAATGTCATTACAGTAACAGTACTATGTACCACATTACCCATCACTGGTTTATCATTAAACTTTAAGAGGAGAGTAAACAATTTACCTGTTTACTGTGCTTAATTGAAACCCTAAAATCAACATGTTATCATATGAAATAGAAAACAAAGTAAAATATGTATGCATGTCCTTCCAGGGTCTCCCTAATGATGGGCTGTTTAGTCCTGTGTCATAGTTTTGTTCCATCTAAGGTCCAGACTGCGGCTTTTTTGTTATATACATTCAAGTTGCTAAAAAATATTCAAGACTTGGGTCATGATTCACGGGAGTGTGGTGTTGGTGGGTCCTGAGACTTGACCAGTTTAGAACCAGAGGTCTAAGGGGACAAAATTCAGAGCATGAGGCCAGATCTGAATGCTATGGTTGACAAAGAATCTAATGTCTCCTCCAGTCTGCATGCCAGGCACGCTATATTTTCTCCTCCATGATAAGAATGCACAATAGACGTTAGACAAAACATGCAGTGTGTGTCCTTCACATGAAATCGTTTCACAGTGATTACCTGAGATTTCTACACTTTGTGCCGTTTGATTACATTTGCTCAGTTCTTGAGAGAGGTCTGGATGCAGCCTGTATACAACTCTGACGGCCACTCTCACAGACCGTTCATCTGACACAGTATATCTCAGAGGGGAAATGCCTTAATTTGCTACTACAGAATAGTTTTTTCTTTCTTTTTGTAATTCAACTTCATTCATAAACAAAGTCTGGCGGTTACATTCATGAAATAACCACACTGCAAGATTATAGACTAAAAATATTTAGTAAATAAAACAAAATATATGTGAAATATGAAATATATGTGAAATTTTATGGCAATTTTATTTTGGATTTTGGTAGACGGTCAAATAAACATTCCAGTTCCAAAAAATGAGAATGTTCTGGCTATCATTTGAGACATTTAAGGTGTCATATTGTGCACAAATGGTGGCTCAATTTAGCTTTTTTAGCTTTAGCAAACATATCTAAAGACTTAGCTACGTAGACAATGCACCTACGTAACTTACATAGCTGCTTTGTGAGCTTAGCTTTAACTTTGTAAGCTACATAGCTATGTAGGCTGTGTAGCTCTGTTATCTATATCTAAGTACTTGGCTATGAAGATGATGTGGATAAGCAGCTTTTGTAGCTGCTTTGTGAGCTAAATTAGCTACAACTGCTAGTAGCTTTGTTATCAAGGTAGCTTACAGAGCCCTGTCGCCACACTGGCTGTGTTGGAATATTTTCCAAGAGACGAGCTTTTTCCTGTAAGCAGACTGTTCATCCAGCTTTGTTAAAGGTTTTCTAATCAGGTTCAGCAGGTCAGGCTTTTGACTTCAAACTTTTGGGATCCTAACCCTTACCCAAACCTTAAACAGAAGTTTTATCTGATTTATTTTGAAAGTTTTAAGTTTTAAGTCTATTTCCGTTCTGAGATATACGGCGTCTCAGGTGAACTGTCTTTAGGATGCCTGTCAGTTATGAATGGGTTGCAGCCAGGCTGTCTAGGAATTCTTTTTCAGGGTTTACAGGTTTGAAATCCTTGAAAATTTTGTTCTTTTAAGTGTTTTTAAGGTGTAAAAGTGCTAAGACTTGGAATAAAGTACCTGAGATTTTTATTTTAATTGTACCACCTCCCATTATAACATTATCTGACTGAAAAGTTTTTTTAGAAAAAGAGAAAAAAAAAGAGAAATTGAATAAGTTAGAGGCTCTTTCACATTATATAAGAATAAGTAATGTTGTGCTATTACAAAATATAATTAGGGTAATTTATAGCATAATATCTTTTCTATATGGTAAGGAATATAAATAATATATTTACTAGTTTGTTGGATTTTAAAAAGTGCAGACTGTACAAGCCTTAACCTTTGAAAGGTGTGTGAACCCTGCTGTCTCTTTTGACTCTCCCTCAGTGTAAATGTTAGCTTTTCTCTGTGTTTCAGGGCTGTGTTGGACAATAATGGATGAAGACTGTCTCTAACACTTGCTGATCATTTGGATTGACTCTTCAGACTAAATAATGGAGGGTGGTGATGAGTCTGTAAACGGGACACAGTCTCAGACTGAAGCATGCAGCACTGAGATGGGTGGAGGAGGAGAAAGAGAGAGTTCCAGTAAGGCTGATGAAGCTGCTGATCCCTGCAGTGGAAGCACTAAAGAAGGACTCTCTCAGCTGGTGGATCCTCCTGCTCCAGCTGTGGTGAGTCCCTCTGCTGAAGCTCCAGGAGGTGTAGCGCTTAAAGTTGCCACAACCGTGCTGCACCCGGTGTGTCTGGGAGAAAGCCCGCTGATGCTACCCATCCACCTGCAGATGGCTGGAGCGGCTGCACCTCAGCTTGGCCAAATGGGGGCTGCCCCGTACCTCATTACGAGCCAAAGCCCTGTCTCTCTTCCTCTGGTGTTGGATCAGCAGGTCCTCCAGCATGTTAGTCCTTCGGTGATCCCTCAAAGCGCTAACTGCTCTCAACTGCAGAATAACGTCCTCTGTCAGAACCCTTTAGCATTCGGTTTACCTCCGGCTGTGGATCAGAAAGCTGCAGCACAAACTCAGGAGGCTAACCTGCTCTCTCTCCTGCAAAATCCAGCATTTGCAGCCATCTTGCAGGATCTTTTTCCCTCTCAGGCTGGTGGTTCTTCTTCATGTCAGTCTCCAGGATCCCCTTTCTTCCCTCTTCCTCCTCTCACGCCTCCATACTCCTCCCCTCTGGCCCCGTTAGTCCCTCCTGCTACGCTTCTGGTCCCCTATCCTGTCATCATCCCGCTACCAGTGCCTCTGCCAGTCCCCCTACCTATCCCGATCCCCGTCCCTCAGACCGAGGACTCAAAGGGGAACATGCCAAAACCAGTTTGCACTGTGAGTAAAAGCACTCAGACATCTCCTAAAGATACTACCTCTCCTGTCTTGTCTTCAAGTAGATGCACTCCATCCTTTCAGCTTCAAAATGTGTCCCCATCCTCGCTTCCTACTAATGAAGGACAGGCTCTGGACCTTTCTGTGAAGGCATGTCCTGTTGAACTAAAACAGGAGTCTCCCAGTCCACAGCAGGATAGCGTGCTAGATTTATCTGTGCCTGGTGTGAGGAAGAAATGTGACAAAGAGGTAGCTTTCCATTCCAGTCAGGATACAAGCAGTACCTCCTTGTCTTTGGGCGTCCAAT
This sequence comes from Cheilinus undulatus, assembly GCF_018320785.1. Classification (NCBI taxonomy): domain Eukaryota; kingdom Metazoa; phylum Chordata; class Actinopteri; order Labriformes; family Labridae; genus Cheilinus; species Cheilinus undulatus. The sequence continues at coordinate 46,353,753 of NC_054871.1, read as the reverse complement.
GCACTCAGAGTCTAGATTCTAAACTTCTAGGCAGTCTGGCTTCACTGCAGTTCAGCCGACAGCACAAATGGGTGGTCGACAGCAGTCCAGGTGGATCGGGTACCCAGGAGGCGTCTATAAGCGGAGCAGGGAACCTGGAGATTCTCAGCACCTCACAGACGGCAAAAGTTATCGTCTCAGTGAAGGACGCCATCCCTGCCATCCTCTGCGGGAAGATAAAAGGCCTCTCAGGAGTCTCCACAAAGAACTTTTCTATTAAACGGGACGGCAGCCAGGGGACGTCTCTGCAACAGCTCTACGCTGTGCCATCGGCATCCCAAACAGAGCAGCATGACCCGAATAACCCGCTCAAAAAGGTCCCAAAGAACAGGGCCATCAAACTGAAGAAGGTCAGCTCACAGGAGATCCACTTCCTCCCTGTGAAGAAGCAGAGACTCGCAGCACTGCTCCCCAGGAAGTAAAAGTGCCCGGCGGAGAGGGATTAATTGTTGGAGCACTCACTGGTATCCCCTCCAGAGCATTTAACATAAAACACATGTCTTTAATCAAAGTCGTACATGTCCAGTCCAAGCTCAGAGAAACTGAGCTTGTGAAAGTCTGACGGTTCACACATGTCCTTTGAGTTTTCTGTTGTTTTCTGCTCCAAAGTGTTGTAATAAACCTGAAATGCTCCTGTCAATGGCAGCTTAACAGCCTCTCCATGCGGCTTTATGAATCACAGACAGCAAAGACACATGGCTTTGATTTTTCCATTTCTGGAGTCAAAGTTTGTTTCCATAAGTAGTTTTTATTTAAGTGCACTGAGGACCTTAAAGATGTAATATCTGACTGTTCCGATCACAGCAGTTTGTGCAGGCAGGACGTGACAGAGACTGTTGAACATGTCCCATTGTCTGTCAGAAATTCCCCAAGCCATCAGCGGTTCACTGGAGTGGTTCATCCTCATCTGATTGGTGGGTTTAAGCATGACAGGCTAATAATGATTTGGCAGAGCTAAAATGCCATTTCATCAAAGTGAAGGTTGGAAACAGCCATAAGTCACAACAAAATACATTCTTATTAAGTTGAACAGCAGCAAAGGGATGATGTCTTTTTGTTTCACATTTCAAACACAACTTTCTGTGAGTCTGTTCAGTTAAAGGGATATGTCAGTATTTTTGAAATTGGGCTATATGAGGTACTGACCAGGAAGCTAGGCTGTATGACGTAACAGATGGGTACATTTTTTCCCCGGAACTTTGCAAGTTTTTCGTGAAATATGGCCAGCAAAACAATGTTGGCTCAAATGTGCCCACTATCAAAATTTTTTGAAGCATTTTATTTTTTACCCAGAAAGCCTCTCTATTATTTTCTCTAGTTTGCAATGCAGGCTTTTGTTACATGCTCTTGCATGCGTACATGCAACATTTGAGCCAACTTTGTTTTGTGATCCAGTTTTACCAAAAACTAGCTTCCTGGCCATTACAACCAGTGAGTCCTTCTTAATGGGATACGTGCAGTTAATGGCTAAAATGGTTTATCAAATTAGCTGGCGCAGGATTTACAAGTCATTTAAACGAATTACCCGTCATTTTTATTAACACAGGCTTGAAATCCTGATCTATAATGCTCTTTTAAACTGTTATGAACCTCCCGCCACTAGAGGCCGCTGTAGCTTCAGTTAATGGCCGCTGCATTCCTGTCTGGCACCTCACAGATGTAAACATGAGAAGCTCAGCAGTGGCTTAGTGGTAAGTGTGTAGCAGGAACAGCACATTATGACGTTTTTTTAAAGTAGTAAAGGGAAATAAAGTGGTATGTTGGCTGTTGAGGGTTGAACTCACGTAAAACTTCCATCTGAAGTGAAAAGAGGCCACATATCAAAGCACAATATTAATCTACAATCTGGCAGCGCTAGCTTTTAATGCTAGCCTTGCTGTAGAGAGTAAATCAGGCTAACGCCACACCTGCTGACACTATGACCCTGTGAGGAATTTGACTGTTTTCTAAGGATGTTCCCTTTAGAGTGGTCAGTTAAAATAAATTTAAATGAGCATTTAGCTGAATACAGAAATAGACGCTTAGGAACATCCTTATTGCTCACTGAAATCACTACTACTGCTAGGTACCTCATATGGCCCAGCTTCAAAAGTACTGAAATTTCCCTTTAAAGTATTAACAGAATGAGGTATTTGATGATAGCAGACTCATATGTTGAGAGTATAAAACAGCTGAAACTCCTCTAATGTTTCAAGTAAAGGTCACCTTTGGTATTGATTACATAATTATGGTGTCACCTGAGTTAAAGGTACAAAAGTTGTGTACTACTTTGAAAGATTGCCTCAGCCAGCAGCTGTGAAACTGATTTTATTAGCTGCATCCTATTCCAAATGTACCGCATCAGAGTCTTCCCACTAAAAGTGCGAGTTTTTACAAAATCAGAAAATGGATCCCTTTAGAGGTTCTGACGAAGGGATCCATGAATCACGTGCAATTTTTTAAACCACAAAAAGCCGTTTTGACATTTTTTAAAGTTACCAGACTCCATTAAAGAGAAAATTATATTTACATCTCCAAACAAGGGAGTCACTTTTCTACTGCTGCCAGAAGGACGGTGTCCACTGACTGTGTTTTTAGCTGGCAGTGGCCACAGCCTGTACTGTTTCTCACTGTCGTCTCAGCTTCTGTTGATAGGTTCTGAAAGTTGTCTTTCAGCACTTTCACTTCTTTAGAAGTGAACATGAAGTCTGTTTTAGAGTATTTGTCCGCACCATTTTCTTATGGAAGTTTCCCTCTGCTTTCCTCTGTGCTTAATATGACAGTTCAGCAAAATATCACATACAAATCTTTAAAACAATGTGAAGGAATCCTTTTCAGGCATTTGTAGAAGCTACAGGAAACTTGACCCTCAAAAAGACGAGATTACTCCTTTACCAGTCCTGCTGACGAAGCTGAAGTCCTGATCCTTCTTGATTTTTTTTTTTTGTAAATGCCGTATCATTTATTAAGGTCCAAATTATAGTAAAGTCCAAACCGTTCCAGTGGCTCCTTCCATTCCTGCAGAAAAAGATGAGTCCTTCCATCATCATAGTGTCCAAGCTTTACCAAGGTAACAACCTCTGAGATCAGAGACTTCCACACAGTAACAGTTGGAGGGTCATCCATAATCCATTTCCCCATTATTGCATTCCTTGCCATCATCAGAAGATGATGTCTGAGTAGACAAAGAAGTGGATTTACTGACACCTGCTGGTCACTTCGGCACAGACTGCCCTCCAAAACATCTGGACTTTCTCACATTCCCATAAACAATGGAACCTGGTACCCTCATGAGATTCACATTTAGGACAGTTTGGTGATGTTCCCAATCGTTCTTGATTTTGATGGCAAGTGAGGGAGAAGTGACACTGACGAGCCCAGTACTGTTCCAAAAGATCACCTGTTTTCTACTGAGAGTGCTATGAGCTAAGCAACAAATAATAGCAGCCGCTAAGCTTTGGAAATGCTTGGTTTCTTATTGAAAAGGAGCACTGAAAATGCAAACAACTGAGGCTGTGGGCACAGATCCTTAAATAGCTCTGAATGCGTACACTTGTGTTTTTTTTGTAGGTTCTTTCCGCAGCAGTGTAAAACTCCCCTTGGGGGCAGCAGGCAGGAATTTAAAAAGCCTCTGTCTAAAGCCTGGATGGCTGGTGTCACAAAGTGGTCCAGTTTGGTTCAGTAGTGTTTTGCAGTGGTTTAGCTCTTTAAACTCTAATCTTACCTGTGTTTCCTCAGCTGATGTCCATCTCACCAACCTCCAGCCTCTCTCATTGTGATAGGAAATCCTTCTCTTAAAAGAGTCATTCATTCATATCTTATTGTCCCTCGCTTGCCCCACAAGGTTTCTTTTGTTAGTAGTACATCAGTGTTTTGATTAAAAGCAAGTTTTGATTATGTAAATTCAGACACTAGATGCTAGGAGGTCTGCAGGACTGAGTATTTGTGACAGTGACCACGCCAGGTAAATCAGTTTAACTGTGATAAAATCACTTTTTTGTAAAGTGTAGGGATTAGAGATGCTAAGTACTAACTTTTCTCCATTCCCATTGATTCCTAATGGCTACCCACCACTTCCTGACCCTGACAGGCATTCAGGATCAGTTGATTGCACAAAAATGATTGAGGGAATTTTCTAAAGAAAAGAAAAACACAGGCGGCCGAAATTAGTTTCCTCTGCAGGGAGTCTGGGCTCTCCCAGATAGGATGAGAAGCTCCGCCTCGAGAGGAGCCAGCATGAGGTGGTTCGGGCATCTTGTCTGGATGACTCCTGGACCCCTCCCTGGTGAGGTGATCCCACTGGGAGGAGGCTTCGGGGAAGACCCAGGACACACTGGAGAGACTGACACTCAGCTGGCCTGGGAATGCCTTGGGATCCCCAGGAAGAGCTGGTTGAAGTGGCCGGGGAGAAGGGAAATCTGGCTTCCCTGCTTAGGCTGCTGCCCCACAACCAGACCTCAGATAAGCAGAAGATGGATGGATGGATGGATGGATGGATGGATGGAGAAAAATGAAAGACAGAAATCATATTTAAGCTGAGCTTGAAATTGTACCCTTGAAAAAAAAAGCATCTGGATGCAGAAGCCCTTGTTCCTCATGCCTAATTGTTTCTTGCAGCACTCGGGACACTGAAACAGCTGAACTGTAATGATCTGTGAAGAACAGATGATACTGTCAGCAGGCACAGGCCATTGCCTGCAGTTTCCACAGTATCCGTGTGCACGCCAAGGCTGATCATGCCTTTTATTATCAGTGCTTGTGCTTCCACCACTGGAGCTGCATGTGTGGCACGTGCAAGGCGCCATTCTCTTCTGCTTTGGTGGAGATAGATGCCAAGTGTGTTTAAGCACACATCAAGCTGAACGGAACAAACCAAGACAGGAAGTCAAACTAAATTTCAAAATAAAGCCCTGTGTGCAGACTGCTGACCGTATATCTAGTGTGATATTGTCTGTGTGATCTTTGCTCTGCTTCAGACACAAACCCAGTAGACGAGGATGTGCACCACTAGGGGGAGTAAAACTGTGGTGCACACAGATTGAGGCTCATACAGCTGCTGTGGTTTTTAGGTGTTAAGGTGCATTCCAAGAAAATTATTTTCTTTTAATGGAGTCTGGTGGGTTTGATTTGCAGTTTTGTGATTTGCATTCACAGTTCCTACAAAAAACAAAGCTTACATTTTTAAAATGCTGGCATTAGTTCAAACTGAATTAAATCAAAGTGGGAGTTTAAGTGTTGAACAACTGAAAATGTGAAGAGGAGAACGAGTCAGAGGTAAAAGATAGAAGTAATGAGTGTGTCAGATAGAGGGAAGACTGTTGGTGTGTTTGATCTGTGTGTTATTAGTCTGCTAGGATCAGTATCAGTGAGTCTCCAGATTTTCTTTTCATCCATGTAAAACATGTCCAAGGTGGTTTTGGTGTCACTTTGCTTTCATCCATCATGGCGGTGGCCGTCCCATGATTAGATCAGAGATGTGAATGTGAGAGTGTCGTTGTCGTGCGTCCGTTTATTTATCCTGTTGAGTGCACTTTGTCCTAGTTTAGTTTGAAGCGTTACAGGGTGTTGCTACATATTTTGCTCCGACTGTTCCTCCTATTTGTGATTTAAGCATTAATTAAATCTGTGAATTAAAGGCCACGGACTAGGAACATCTGGATGCAGACTGTTGGAGATGAAAGGAGGGATGGAGAATGCCACGCAATCCTTCATTTATATCAGTGAACTTTAACCCCTGTCTGCAGAATCAACAAAGCGCTTGTTGCTTAAGTAGCTTGAACACTTTGCATGTACAGGAATTCACACTAATTTATTCTTGGTGACATTTTTATTTATATAAGCTGTAAATTTATCCTGGTCAGTTGTTGATGTCTTTTTTTCTTTAACTCCTGAAGCACTTTTGGCTTCTAAACTGTCCTTTTTAAAGACAAAACAACAGCTGGCAGTTTGATGTTTGTAACTGTACAGTACGTGTTTTTATATGGAAGGGAAGTAAAAGCTCCTCAAGTCAAAATGTGTGTGTCTCTTCTTTTAAAACCTCACCGTTTCATCTGATATGAAAACTTATGCTTGTTAGAATTACGCTTTGAATTTCTGTTTGGATTAGAAATCAACATAAAAAAACATCCAGATCCTAAAACTACCACCTGGTGGCAAAATGCACATAAATATGTTTGTATTTCCTTTAATATTTCTATTTATTTTTTTTGCTCCAGCTGACCTTCAGGGCCACTGACTGGCTGTCACCATATCAGAAACTCTGTCTCAGAGTTTATAGGAACAGGCAGAGAGGTAAAGGCAGCTTAAATGAGCTTAGTGAGTAAAATCAGAGTTGGAAAGGGATGGCCCTACCAGCTGTCTACTCGTGATTGGATCAGCCAGGCTGCATCATTAATAACAGCTGTAATCAGTCTAATAAAGGCAGCTAACTCTTGTGGAATATGTTTCACAATACCATCAACAGTACTAACAGCATGGGGCCTCATTCTTTCACCAACATCCTCCTGAGATTCATGACATGTTTATAAACAGCTTGGTTGTTGATTGGTGCTTGTACGCTGGAAGCATCCTAATCCTAATCAGCACAGAGAAACACACCTTTTAATGCCCATACAAGGGCATGAGAATGCAGGGTAGTGTGCAAATACAGAAGGCACCAAGACCACAGAAGGTCTGTTTATCCCAACCAAAGTCACTTCAGTTTTACTTGACTGTCACAGACTTGTTCACTGTAGAACCTAATAGCTGTCCAGACAAACTGAGTTAACTTAACCTGATAATCAAGTATTACTAGGTTTTATCAGGTGATGTTTAATAACAGGGTGAAGGAAACCATTTTCCTTTTGTTTCAAGTAAATTCAACTTAAAGTAAGCAATCAACATCTAAGGCAGGGGTGTCAAACTCAAGGCCCAGGGGCCAAATCTGGCCCTCAAGCTCATATAATGTTTCTATTTTAACTGGCCTACCGGTACAAAGTCTGCAGATTTCCTCCAGTATAAACGTATAAACTTAACCTTGATAATTAAGAATATCCTTGTTAAATTACAAAAATCTGAAAAAGTAAAGAGTAAAAATAATTGCTTAAAAAACTCAGGAGGTGGGAAAAGAAATTAATCTTTGTTTAATGTTTCATATTTTCAACTTTGCATCTCAAAATTCTGACTTGAACTTGTGATTTTGGTATCATATGCACTAATTCATATCATCTAATATATTTGCTTTTTAAAAGCATTATTTTGACTTTAATTTTCCCAGAATTTGAGCCTTTACATTTATCATTCCGTTTTTTTTTTCTTTTTTAATCTCAGAATGATTTATTATCAGTGATATTTATATATTTTTTCATATTTTACCAGTGGTGAAAATGTGGTTGCCAGTTTATGGTTAAATGTTGACCTTGTTAGGCTCTTAAGTTGGGCCTAAATTCAGAATCTGCGATTGTCAATTTAACACTCCTGGCCTAACTAGTCCGGCCCTCAGGACAACTCATAGGAGCAAATCTGGCCCCGGACTCGATGTGAGTTTGACACCCCTGATCTAAGGGCTGGACTGCCAGTTTGCTGGTTCACACCACTGTCCAGTAGGTGGTGGTATCCAGGTTAAAGCAATCCTTAAACAAGAAGAATAAGAAAATATGTAACAATCTGATTCATCGGAACATGTGGTTAAGCCAAGTTAGCCAGAGCTGTAAACAAAAGTGAGTACAACACAAGATTTCAGTCAACTTTCGAGCGGCTCTATTGCTGTTTTTGATATTACAGGTTAAGGCCTGTCAGACCAAACAGCTGAAGGTTAAAAAAATGAGTTCTATTAAATTAACATGTAAAACCCTTAATCTGCAAAGTTTTCCCAGAATGCCTTATGGTATTACACACTTTTGCAGCATGAGTGAAGTTACTGACTCTGATGAGTCCTGCTATGGGGACCAAATTGAACATATTGACAGAAATGTGCCAGTCTCTGTGGAAGTGTACTTTCTGGATCAAATTCACCTTTCAGTCTTTCACTCTGAGACTCAGCAGTTAAAGGTTGTTGAAAAAATAACACTTGTGTCAACTTAAAAATCTAAATTGGCTATTTCGGCTTTTTTGTAATTTATTAAACACATTTTAATTCTTAAGCATTTTTTGTCATTTTACAATCATCCCTTAATCTGCAGTGTTTTCCCAGAATGCCCTAAGGCATTAGACACTTTTGCACCATGAATGAAGTTACACACTCAGTCAGAGAAGTCTCACCTGTGGGAAACACACCTGCATACAATAGATGGTGTACTCAACCTGATTTACTTGAGTTTGTGAGTATGGCTAAGTCTCTGCTACATGTCCTGGATTTTACGTGATATTTCCAAATAGCATAAAACTGTTTATATGTCATATTGTTCTTCATTAAATTTATCAGGTGTTAATTACAAAGAATCCTGTTACTTAAACAAGTACAAGTGCACACTAAAAAATGCTTTTGTAAATACAACACACTGAGTTTACTAAGGTCAAAAAGTTATTTTACATCTGTTTTTTTTTTTCAATGCCATCAGTTTGCATTAATTTTTAAAGTAAGGTTTACTGGATGGGCTTTACAATGTAACTTTTCCACCACTGGGTAATCTGAGAAGAGACTACGATATTGTACAAGGTCACTGCAACCTGACAATGTGTAAACTCGCAGTGACATCTGACCTTCAAAATCTGATCAATTCATCCACAAATCCACAAGCAAGTTTCTGCAAATTTTCTCAGAAATTCCTCTACATCAGTGATATTCAACATGAGGCTCTTTTGTGATAATTTATGGCTCTGTTATATCTTAATCTTAAATATTATTCCCCCAGAAAACCTTAATTAAGGGGAACTTTTTTCCCTTTTTACCATTTTTTTTTTTGCCACTTTTCACCCATTTAAGCTATCTTTTTGTCCTTAAATACCACGTTTCCTTTTTGTCCCCATTTTTGCCTCTTCTTTTTGCCACTTTTTCACCATTTGTTGCCACTTTTCACCCATTTAAGCTACCTTTTTGTCCTTAAATACCACGTTTCCCCATTTTGCCTCTTCTTTTTGCCACTTTTTCACCATTTGTTGCCACTTTTCACCCATTTAAACTACCTATTGCTTTTCAATACCCCTTCTTTTCAGTTTTTTGCCCAGTTTTGAAACTTTTTGCCACTTTTATCCCATTTTTGCCCCTTTTCACAATTTTTGCCACTTTTAGCCTATTGAAGATACATTTTGCCATTAAATACCACTTCTTTCCCTTCTCCCCCACCTTTACCTCCTCTTTTTGCCACTTTTATCCCACTTTTGCCCTTTTTCACATTTTTTTTTTGCCACTTTTTGCCCATTTAAGCTACCTATTTCCATTAAATATTACTTGTTTCCTATTTTTTGCCACTCTTGAGTGCCTTTGGTCCATTTTAGTCACTTTTCATTCTTTTTTTTGCCTTGTTTTTGCCACTTTTGGACCATTCTTTGCCACCTGTAACTAATTTTTTGTAACTTCTCACTCATTTTTGCTATTTTATGATTCTTTTCCACTTTTCTCCCCATTTTCGCCCATTTCCATCCATTTTTGCTGCTTTTTGCCATCTTCAACTTATTTTTATTGCTACTTCAATCCTTTTTTGCCACTTTTCACCGCTTAGATTGTGGCTCTTGCCAAGGTATTTTTCAACACTTTGGCTCTTTGGTAAAGCAGGATGAACACTGCTCTATACATTCAATCATTGCAGGGAAGATTAAAGATCACAGTGACCTTGACTTTAACCTCCAAAATCTACAAAGCTCCTGTTTAACTGAGGACAGACAAAAGTGCAAAGATTTAAGAAATTCTTTCAGAGCATTTGTAAGATATCCTGCTCATGAGAACCGCTCTTGCTTTTGCTGCCACTGAGGCATAAAAATAAACACTTCTGGAGGCTTTGTTTGGCTTTTAAGGTGAAATTATGAACAACACAATAATCTTTTTTGTAGGTTTATAAAAACAAAAAAGGAAATACACAACATCATAAACACATACTGTTTATCTGATGTGACATAATGGACAAGTGACGCTTTGCAACACATATTTTCAAGTACTTAAAGATGCAAGAAGAAGAAGAGGAGAGGGAAAACAACAGCACTTGGATCCTGTGTTGAGTATCATATGGCACAGAGTCTTTAAAATCAATGAAGGAATAACAAGAAAAGTTCTGATAAGTACATTATAAACAGTTTGCTACAAAAGCTTGTACTAACAAAGACCACAGAAACCTGAGAGATGTCGTAGGTAGAGCAAGGCAGAGTCTATTACTGGGAGTATTCAACTAAAAAGCGCTGCTGTGTTTAAGTATTAAAAAGCAGAATGAATCCACGTCCCCGTCCACCATTATCTTCACATTTCTAGCTTAATGTATATGATTTCCTTAAAATATTAAAGTTTCTACAAAATGTACATTCTGTTGCTGATTTTCATGGTTAAACCCATAAAACTGTACAAATCTGTTTTCATTCCTAACAGTGATCTGAACGGTCAGAAGAGACAACACTGAGGCGGTCGTGGGCAGGCGGGCTGGCAGACCGGCAAGCTTTGAGGCCGTGTCCACAGAGTGCTTTTATCAGCTGAGAGCTTCTTACAATTCTAGTCAATGAAGAGATGGTAAACGTTGCAGCATGCATCCCCAAGAGTCTGTTCAAGGCTCTTTTTTAGAGCTCTTTACCTTTTTGTGCAGAGGTTTTCTATACTTCTGGTTCAAAGTTTCTGAAGTTTTACAGACATACAGTAGCATCTGTAGCTTCTTTTAAAACCACAAAGCAAAGTGCAACAGAGCAAGATGACTGCCCTGGCTCTGATCATCTATGCTTAGTAGTGTCTGAAGTCTTACCTTTCACACACTGTCTAGCTTGCAAAACTAGTTGTTTTTGTGTGCAAAAGCTCAGTACAATAAAATGAAGTTCTAGTCCCAAATTGTTGACCATTAATATTTTTTTGCAGGTTTCACAGTTGGCAGGAGTTTGCTTCCAATTTTGGAAAGACACATGACTCTCCTGCCTGCTTGTCTTAAAAATAGATGCATTTTTCGACAATGCAAATTCAAACAAGTGTGATTATCATGGTTCAATTTCAAAAACATCTACATTTGTTTCAGCCAAATTCACCTGATTTATCATACATATAAAACTAAGGCTTGCTTTGCCTATGAGAAGCAGAAATGTTTTTACAAGGTTAGCTCATCTTTCCATCCATCCATTATCCATATTGATGATCTCGACAGAGGGGAATGGAGTCAATACCAGTTGTAATTGGGTGAGAGGCTGAGTACTCCCTGGACTAATCTATAGAGACCAACAGTCAGGCTCACACACACCTACAGGCAATTTAGAGTCCCCAATCAGCCAAATGAGCATGTCTTTGGTGTGTGGGAGGAAGCCTGAGTACTTAGAAAACCAAGACACGGATTAGGAGGACATGAAACTCCACAGAGTTGTGACCAGGGTTCAAACCAGGAACCTTCCTCCTGTGAGGCAACAGTTTGAAGCACTGAATCAGCCTGCTCTATAAACTGGTTATTATGTTTGATTTAATCAAACTTAAGATTTTTTTACCCCAATGACAGATATTTTTGCTAATTAGAGAAAGAAATAAGATATGAAGCATTTCCCACCAAATGACTGTACTTGGACATGGCCATTCCCTCGTACCTATTTTCTGTAAGTTAAAATGTTTAATTCTGCTATTTCAACTGTATTCATCAACAGTAGATTGTATAAAGATGCTCTAGTAACATCACTTGCATTTTGAAATGTTCGACTTGGAATAACTGCAGAAAAAAAACTCTTATGATGCTAAATATTTTCATGAGGCATGAGAAGCATTTGCAGGAGGGACTGGAAGTCTCTCTTGTGTGCTGATAGTGACTTTATTTTCTTTTCAGTGTTAAAAAAAAAAAAAAAAAAGATCAGCAAATACACTTTGGTGGCTCACCCAATTATAGTAATTGTGTGGGAAACACTGATGTTTACCTGGACTTTTTCAGCCAAGTGTGATGAGATGTTTTTGACTTGAAATGTGAGAAATACACTTTACTCGATCTAAATTTAATCAAATATTTTAATTTTTCTGAAAAAATACTTTCCACCTTAAATGAAAGAAAGACGGTAAAATGGAGTAGGGGACTGACAGACGGACTGGAGTGCTGGAATGTCGTGGGGAAGAGGGAGCTCAGCCAAAAAGCAAAGCTTTCAGTTTACTAGTCAATCTACATTCCTCACTGATGGTCATGACCTTTAGGTAATGGCCATGGATAATGGTCGAAGTAAGTTTCCTCTCAAGGGTATCTGGGTTCAGCCCAAGAGATAGGGGGAGGTGTTTGGACATCCAGAGGGAGATGGCATGAGAGCACTTCCCCAGGGAGAGGGATGTCTGGGACTTGCCTAGTCTGCTGCCATTGTTAAATGGTTCCTGATGAAGCTGCAGAAAGTAGATGCATGATTAAAGTTTTCTTAGTAAAAAAGATATGAGCATGAATGGAGCTATGGGATGAATTGGCAATATTCTTGAACTTTTCATGGACACCTTCTCTAGCTCTACAGCTGTGAATGCTTTTAGTCATCAGGAAACCTGAAAAGCACAACAGGCTGCATCTTTGTGTTCATGCTCACAGGGAAAACAGCCTCTGACAAAAAGATACTACAACAAATCTGCTGTACAACTGAAAGCATACCGCAGCCAAACCCTATCTTAGAAACAAACCAAATTACTCTTACTGCAGATGCTCTGCATACCTGAAAAAAAGCGCTCTGTGGATACAGGCCCTTACATGATTAAAAATATTACGTGAAACCCAAACAAAGAAAGCCCTTAGAAATGTCTGTTTGCATGTCTTTAACAATCTGTCTGTTGAAATGGACGAGCCTGGAACTTGGGAGTATGATGAGAGCCGTGTGTGGGCTGGTGGGAGGCAACGGAGCGTCCACTAAGACACAGTACTAAAACAACGTGCCACACAGCAGAGCATGATCCTGCAGGACACTGGTGGAGAATGTGAGCTTCAGTTAAAATGTCATGATTCAAGCGAATGAAAGCGTCTGTCGGATGCACCCACACTTGAGGCGTGCTTGAAGAGTGAAAACAGCTAAACAGAGAGAGCATCCAGATTCTCTTGGGGAAGAACATCTGACGGATTTGTCTTTTTCAGTATACCAACCATTCCTTGATAAGTGGAAATTGGACAATAATAAAAACATTATATAAGAAGAAACATTCTCCATCTTTGGGGGATCCAAAACCAGGATCAAGATTTCATCTCCGTAAAAAAAAAAGCGTGTCCACGTGTGCTATGCAATGTAAACACTGCAGGGATTCTTTCCTTTGGGATTTCAGAGAGTGTTTCACTGATGAGGGGATGAGGTAATGTGTCAGCACTGCACGGCACACTTTCTCCGCTCTGGAAGTCAGGAGGAAGTTGTAACATCAGTCAGAGTTAACATGTGGCCCCTGTGGCCCCATGAGTCCGGCTCTGTCGAGGTTTATTGCTCATGGGTCTGAACGGGACAGGAACACACGGGCTGCTCTTACAGTTTGCCTTGTTTAAGTCGATCTATGTGATGGCAGAGCTTCAGTGCTGGCCCCAGTTTCAGACCCATGTACTTCATGATCATGTCGCTCCGCAGCAGCATCAGAGCTTTCCCATCGATCTCCTGCAGGGACGACAAATCAACATGTACAGTGTGTAAATTTTACCCCTCTTAATCAAAATGACAACAAAAGATGGCATAGATAGCAGCAGTGAGTGATTACCTACAACTCCACTACAAAACCCTCAATGAAAACCAGCTCCAAATGGACCACTGTCTAGATAACCACACAGCTGAGGGCAGAGAATGATCACGGCCCACCATCAGTAAGCAGCATAAACATAATAATGTGTTTAAATTATCATGCAGATGATATTTTTTCTTTGATTTTCCTAGTCAATGCAAATGACAGTCAGTACAATTTTCAAGTCATCAGCCGTTAGAGCATTATCCAATTTTTATTGCACAAATCTCACAATAACTTTTTTTTTTTCAAAAAAAAACCCCCAAAAAACTCAAAATGCACTGCTCTACATTATTATGCACAGCAGAGTTACAAAACATTTTAAAGGTTGTAAAGAACTGAAAATAACTATTTGTTGAATTTGCAGCATTAGGAGGTCATATTTACTGAAATCAAGGCTATTTCAATTAAAAACATCTTAACAGGCCAAGTTCCATGTTAACATAGGAGCCCTTCTTTGATATCACCTTCACAATTCTTGCATCCATTGAACTTGTGGGTTTTTGGCGAGTTTCAGCTTTAACTTCTTTTTTGATGTGAACTGTCTCCCACCCTCATAGATCTTTAGCTTGAAGATGCTCCAAAGGTTCTCAACAGGGTTGAGGTCAGGAGAGGATGGGGGCCACACCATGAGTTTCTCTCCTTTTATCCCCATAGCAGCCAATGACACCGAGGTATTCTTAACAGCATGAGATGGTGCATTGTCATGCATGAAAATAATTTTTCTACAGAAGGCACAGTTCTTCTTTTTGTACCATGGAAGAAAGTGGTCAGTCAGAAACTCTATATACTTTGCCTTTGCCTATACTTTCTCACACCTTTGGGGATCCTAAAAGGGCCTACCAGCTCTCTCCCCATGATTCTGGCCCAAAACATGACTTCGCCCCCTCCTTGCTGACATCACAGCCTTGTTGAGACATGGTGGCCATCCACCAACCATCCATTACTCCTCCATCTGGACCATCCAGGGTTGCACAGCACTCACCAGTAAACAAGACTGTTTGAAAATGAGTCTTCATGTATTTCTGGGCCCACTGCAACCGTTTCTGCTTGTGAGCATTGGTTAGGGGTGGCTGAATAGCAGGTTTATGAACAACTGCAAGCCTCTGGAGGATCCTACATCTTGAGATTGTGAGACTCCAGAGGCACCAGCATCTGTTTGCTGCTTTGTAATGGCATTTAGCGGCTACTCTCTTAATCTGATGAATTTGTCTGGCAGAAACCTTCCTCATTATGCCTTTATCTGCACAAACCCATCTGTGCTCTGAATCAGCCACAAATTTCTTCACAGTACGATGAGCACACTTAAGTTTTAATGAAATATCTAATGTTTTCATACCTTGTCCAAGGCATTGCATTATTTGATGCTTTTCAGCAGCAGAGATCCTTTTTCCCATATTGCTGAAACCTGTGGCCTGCTTAATAATGTGGAACATCCTTCCGGAGTAGTTTTCCTTTAATTGGGCTCACCTGGCTAACTAATGATCACAGGTGTCTGAGATTGATTTCAGTGATCCAAAGAGCCCTGAGACACAATACCATCCATGAGTTTAACTGAAGAACAAAAAATCGAATGTGTATAACACTAAAATCCAATTTGCATAATAATTTGGAACATGGTGTAGTGTCTACATTTAATAACCAAAGTTCATTGTTGAAACTTTACTGAAGCTGGGTAGCTTTGTTACAACGTAGCTCCTATAAAATGCTTTAATTGTATGACACAACAAACACTCCTCATCTGGATGAAACAGGAAAAAGAATTCTGTGTAACGAGTACAGATGATGTTAAGAAGAGTGCACGACAGGGCGTCTGTAACAGATTGAAAGCTATTTAGCTCATGATGTTGGATGCGGGCCTGCAAATTTCCCTCCAAACACCATAAATTTCACTTTGACTTATCCCCACAATGTTCCCAAGTCTAAAGTGAAAACAGTCTCACACATTGACTGTGGTCTTACAGAGAAAAGGCAGAGCGTAGGGCTGAAGAATTTATAAGACTGTGTCTGTGGGCACAGATGGTAAAACAATGGTATGTTAATGCCTTTAAAACTGACAAATATTCTAAAAGAATGTAAAATATGCCAACTATCTGTGCTAGAGAATTCTCCAAACAGGTGGATCTGCACTTTTAAACTTTACTCAAAGTGAGACGCAATGATTTAATTGAAGGATGGTTTAGATTATTTTCCTGCTGTGTTCAGCTTTGGTTGAAATAATGAACATTCAGACTGACAGACCTTGTGTATTCTGGCTGTTTAACACAATCTGTCTGGTACTGGTTCCATAAACGTCAGTCCTCCATACTTGGTTTCTAAAATGCACTCACATGTTTTCTGAACAGTTCAGCGTGTGGAGCTAATGCTGTTGGGTCAGCATCCCTCACAAACTGCATCACCTCCTCGATGGACCAGGACGACGGGTTCTTACTGGGTAGCTGCAGACTCTCCCGCTCAGACCCCAAAGCCTCAGGACCGGTGGTGGAGCTGGCTGCTGACAGAGCCGAAAAATGTTAGAGGTGATTACTGTCTCAAAAAGAACTTCCTTGAAGAGAGACTTATGGATCTTTACATTTGATGCCCTGGCTTATCCAGGCCTCAATGAGGAGACTGATTTCAAACTATTTCTACAGATTAACTTATAGACTTATAACTTATAAAGCAAGATAAAATAGATGTAATTAGATCATTTATATATTATTTTTGTAAGACATGCCCTGAGCTAATAAAGGCTTTTTAACTTAATCATTGACTCGAGTGTGTGTGCCTAAAGACAGCCCTGGTGGCTTTTCCTTTTATTTCTAAGTAAGCACTTCACTCTTCTGGAGCACCTGCAGTTTACCACACAGTAACATCTCTCCTTTTTCAGAGCTGAAAACACGTAACATGTGACACAGAGTGTATAGAAACATCTACGGAGTTACTGCACCTTCTGCTCGTCTGAGAGGCGGTGTGGAGCTCAGCTCTCCGGGGTTGGAGGAGAGGCGGCGCATGGATGTGGCGTTGCCAGTGTGGTAGAGGCTGCTGGCCTGAGAGTGGTACTCTGAGGAGCTGCGAGCTGTTTGTGGCCGGGGGGTCATGGAGTTGGAGGCGGAGTCCATGTAACGCTGCTCTTTTATGTGACCATTCTCTTCATGAGGCAGAGTCTCTGCTGGAGAGGCAAAAACACAACTCACATCATAAATAAGTAAAGGAGGATAAAGCCATTTTAACACATAAGATGAAATTAACTAGAAAAGAAGAACTATTTATAACAAAGTCAAACTTTGTTAACAATGTCCTATGCGACCTATGTTATAATTTTGATGAGAAAAAGGGGCACGAAAAGCCGCACAGACTGTTAAAAAAGGGTAATTACGACCCTTAATTACAGAGATGCTGATCTGTATGGGATTAGAATTACCTGTGGACCTCTGTGTGTGCAGAAGTATGGTCGGTAATATTCTTTGGAACTTTTAATCTGCAAATTACAGGCATTGTCGATTCATACATGATTAAAAACACAGATGTACTGTGCGATCATTACCAGAGGTCCGTAGGTAATCCTAGTCCCATGCAAATAGTGTTTAAGACTATACAAAAATAAAATCATTGATGATAAAACCTCTGATGAGAATTACGTTAAATTTTTTTTCATGGAGACAAAAACAAGAATAAAATATTAGTGCTTCATAGTTGAACGTTCAAAACCATGGTATTTCCCCAATTTTCAAAAAAAGGCAGTTTTTTCATCAGTATATTTTAAATCAGTTCAGGTACTTTTGGTGCATTAATACGAGCATTTTACATTTATATTAATTTTACAATATGGGTGATTTAATTCATTCAGTGAGAATAAACATTGTAACTGAAAGTAAAGACCAAAAAGAAGGACTTTTATTTTACAAAAACTAGAAGGACTTTTATTTGAAATGTTTGATTTTTTTTTGTCGACTAAAACTAGACTAAAACTACAGAACTACTACTTACTCCAGTGTGACTAAAACTCAAGGATATTTTATTCCAAATACTAAAGACCAATACTAAATATACAAATATAATATACAATACAAATACTAAATACTAAAGACCAAAATTTAAAATAGCTACCAGAATTACCAGTGATAAAAACATCTCCAGCGTATGTATGCGTACCTTCTGAAGGATGAGCTTCAGTACGTAGATGTTTAGGTGACAGAGGGGCTGCGTAAGGTGGGGAGACACCAGACAGACTCCGTTTACTTCCACGAGCCAGAGACGGAGCATCCAACGCCTCTTCTTTCACTAAAACACACAAATTTAAAAAAAAGTTTAGAAATACTGCATGTACACACACTATGGAATACCATAAGAACAAGGATTAATTAGAGAACCTCTTTAGCTCCAGAGCTGCAAGGATACCCCCACCCCCCCCATATTCTCTCTGCAAACATGCTAAAAATAGTTGTCTGAATTTAATGGAATTATTTTATCTGCTTTTCTTGGAGGAGGGGAGGATTACTTGAAGTTGGATTGGTGATTCTATAAATCTAAAAAAAAATTGTTTTTTCTTTCTCTATTTAAACTGACATTTAAATGTGACTTATTTTAAGGGGATATCTACTGAAGCCCCTCGCTTGTGTAAATCCTAAATGATAAAGGCTTCATGGTGTCTTTTTTTTCCCAACAGAGCAGTGATGTGTCCTGAATTCATGCTGCAGACTTTACCAGACTTGGTCCTGTCGTACGCGGTGTAGTGGCTGAACGGCTGGCTGCTGAACAAGTTGTCACACTGCAGATGACGACACATCGTCTCCAAGAACCGCAGCACGAAGGAAGCACTGGAGGCTGATGGGAGTTTGACCATGCGGACTCCACCATCTGTCCTCACTGAGGAAAGATGTATGTCTTACTGGTCAGCCATCAAGCAAGGATAGTCAGACAAAACCTGCTCCACATCTGAGCTATAAGGATGGTATTTAGTGTGAGTGTACCTCTGACCACCTCTCCTCCTCCTGAGTGGGTCTGCAGAGCGCTGAGAAGGACTTTTGGCTGGTATGCGCAGTCTATACACGACTGCACCACCTGCTGGAGCACGGCATTCACTGGACCTGGGCCAAAGTGGTCTGGCAGACGCTGCATCTGCTTCCGGTCCAGGTGGGGACCGCAGTTCCCATGCTTGTTCACATACACACAAACTGATGCAACACAAACAAGAGGCATAGTGAAACCATGAGACTATCTAATGATGGCTTAAAGTCAACTAAAAACATATAAATGGAATTTTTTGCAAGTCGTTCTCATAAAACATTACTGATGCTGTACTGGTGACGTTTTGCAGCATAATGTTAGACTCCTGGATTATTGAGCAGGTAGGCATAGGTGGAGCCAGTCTGCAGTTTGGTGATATTTTAACAACTGTAAACTGTGTGGTTTTTTTTTTAGTTTCCTAAAGGGAAAACTGCATAAACCATCCTTCTGTCTGTCAATTTCCATTTGCTCAGCAAAGTCCACAATGTGCAGTTTCAGTGCAGTGGTGTCACTCTTTTAGTACCAGCTGTTTCTACCATAGGAAGCTTATACATCTAAACTCAGCCCTTAAGATTTATTGCTAAGACTTATACAGTAGACACTAGGGCTTTAATAAATCACAGTTCAGTCATTATCAAGGTATGAGCATTCACCATAAATGCAGAGCGAAAGTTGGATGTCATCTAAATGAACATGAAAAGTTATTTTGTAAGCAAAGGTTCATCATTCCATGCACATTATAGTGTATAATGACAATGTCTTCACTCAATTTAGGAACATTTAAAAAACCTAAATATGACTTATCAGCTACTCCATAGACTAATCTGTGCCAGTCTAGTGGTGAAAAAAATGGACTTGGAGTCAAACAGCAGATAGACATAAAAACTGAGTTCTGGTGTATGCATTCTTTCATTTTTGTTCATCAGACTTTCTATCTTTATTTTACATTTGAACCATACTGTCTCATATCATGCAGGCCTAGTGAACGTTTATAATTGCAGTTTGAGAATTTAAACCCAAGATGGCTTTGGATTAAAAATACCAGAACTGAACTTAAACACAGTATATAGTCCTCACCTGTTGAAACCACAGAGTTGTGGCTGGAGGGGCTTTCTTGAGGGACCTGGATGCTGGTCAGCTGCGCTGGGCCCGGGAGGATCTTGGGCTTTCTCTGGAACATTCAAATCAATTTGATGGTTAACAAAAACTTTTAAAAAATCATCTGTAGTCTATTGAACCAGCTATGTAAGTTCTGCCTCAAACTAAAGTGTAATGTTAACACTCAGCCTTTGGTTAAACTAGCTAGATTGTTACTTAAGTTGTGTCATGGTTTGGTGACTACAGAGAAGTAAGGTTCATCTTAACTAGATGAGCAGGTAGCCTGGTGGTTATGTCCAAACACCCTTTATGCACCAAGGGTGTTGTGGCTGAACTGACTGAACAAGCTTCAAATGTGGCTGTGGCTCCTTTCCCTCATTACTAACCACTCTGTATCTCCTGTTTCTGACTCTATCCACTGTCCAATCTCAATAAAGACAAAAAACAAAAAAAATTCCCACCAGGTTGCACATGCACTCTAGTGTCGCTTCAAGCACATGTGCACATTCTGGGATCACTTCCAGCACAACCATGAAGAGGTTTTTCAGCGCATTTATCCCTCATTATGAGAAATTTATGAATGAAAACAAACTGTTGGTTTTCTGTTAAGTAAGTACGCTTGTTGAGGTCATCGGGTTTAAATACACCATATGAGGTTATGTTTTTTATATTCCTCAATTCTAAACAAGAAGCAAACAGTGGGGATGGGTGGAGCTGGCCAGCACTGCTCTGAACTCATCGTGCTGTGTTTTGTTTTGGTTGAGAGCCCCCTGGTGGTGAGGTTTGACACATTATGCATTTTAGTTGTAACTTCTGCCTATGTTGGAACTAACTGCGCTGTTGAAACACCTTCAATGCTAGTCGTGTGCCACCATCATCCTAATTTTGTAGCTAGGTTATAGCTCGGCTAAGTTTTCACTTACACAAAGCTGGAGAAACCCAGTGCTGAAGCATAAAAACTTACAGGCTGGAGATTTTGCTCACCTTGCTCCCAGGTTTGGGCCCTCTCTTCTTGTGGGTCCGGGGGACCAACTGTGTGTTTTCAGGAACAGTCCCATTCTGGGCAGCAGCGGCCTCGGCCACAGCTTTGAGCAGAGCGATGGTCTCACTCTTTGGCCGACGGCCTCTCACCCCCTTTCTGACAGGCAGGGGCGGCAGAGGGTTGGGGAGTCTGTAGGGGGACTGCATGGAGCGCCTGTTGGGCTTGGAGGGGGATGCTGGGAGGATCTGTAGATTCTTTGGCAGCGTAACTGTAATAAGAGCAGAAAACAGGGCCAATATTAAAAAAACTGAGCTACCATGAGGGGAATCCTATTAAGAAGAAACTTGACTGTATAGCTGGAACAAATGGATTCAGCTGCTACTAAAAATGACTTAGAGAGATGCAGAAACCTACAACAGAATAAAGCTGAAATAATCTCAGGTTTTATTGCTTCTTATACATTTAAAAATGATGGAAATTTGCCATTACCTGTTTTCATACCATAGCAAAGAAAAAGAAGTCCTTGATCCCAGATTTTGTTTCTAACTTTTAATATCAAAAACTTCAAGCAAACTCCTACATGCTAAGTTGCTCACAAATATGGCTTGGAATGGTTTACATATTCCCCTCTGCTTCTGGCAGCTTTTGGTTAAAAATATAACTGAAGGTCAAAAGTACAGCAGCACCTTTAAATACCACAGATCAATAAAGTCATGTAGATTAGACCGATTACAAGAACGGGTTCCTTATAGAATTTGCATATATTAGATAGGGCATGAAAATTAGGGAAAAATATTAGGGACGGGAAGGCAGGCAGGTGATAAGGTACTAGGTTGATCCTGAAGGAACTGAAGTGTATTAGTTAAACATTTATACTTTGACTTATTTAGCTGCATTGCTTTAAATGCAGTAAGAGCAAAAGGGACGACCGACCATAATCTTCTTTAACTGAAACACTGACTGAGGTGTTGATGTAACATAAAAAAATTTAACAGCCATTAAAGAGTTTTTGGTGCCTTTTCAGAGACTCTGTGATTATCTTCTGCTCCAGTGACCTCTGCAGTACGCTGTGCTGTTGTAAGAACCTGGGATTAAATTCAAAGTAAAGAGATGTTCTCTGCCAACCTGGGATTGGTAGGGTGAATCTCATTACTGGAAACAACAAGGGACATGCTCCAGTTTATTTGTAGTGTTCTAATTAATATTTTCTGACTTAATATCTGGTTAAGTAAAGTGATTATACACACTGTACAGTAATCCAATTTGCACTTTAGCAATTTAAATTTCTTCTGCATAGATGTTTGAAACAGCTGAGCACACACATTCAACAACATGCCATCAAATGGCTTCATTACTTAGTGTGTGTTATATACACTGCCTGGCCAAAAAAAAAGTCCCCACCTGGATTTAACTAAGCAAATAGGTATGAGCCTCCTATTGGATAATTACTGCATGGGCGATTATCTTTCAGCTGGCAAAAAGTTATTTAACCCCAGCTAGTGCAATGAGTAACTTATCATTTCTTAAAAAAATGATTTTTACTTCCCTAATAGCATGAGCATATTCCAAGATGACAATGTCAGGATTCATCGGGCTCAAATTGTGAAAGAGTGGTTCAGGGAGCATAAGACATCATTTTCACACATGGATTGGCCACCACAGAGTCCAGACCTTAACCCCACTGAGAATCTTTGGGATGTGCTGGAGAAGGCTTTGCGCAGTGGTCAGACTCTCCCATCATCAATATTAAAATTAATGCAACACTGGATGGAAATAAATCTTGTGACACTGCAGAAGCTTATCGAAACAATGCCACAGCGAATGCGTGCTGTAATCAAAGCTAAAAGCAGTCCAATGAAATTTTAGAGTGTGTGACCTTTTTTTGGTGGCGACTTTTTTTTGGACCAGGCAGTGTATGTGTGAGTGTCAGAAAGGTAGTTACAGTGTTTACAGAGTTGAATCTGCTCATACAACAACGCTCAGCTTCAGCCATCCAAATAAAGCAAAAACAAATGTCATAAAAAATGATAAATGATTCACTAAGGGCAGCAAATTCTTGCACAACTGGGATTCACAAATTTCCTCAGACTGAATTAAGATCACGAGTATCCTGCACAATTAAGTATTTCTAAAACATATATATACTATTTTAATACACTCAACATGAATAAATCAAATGCTGAAGAAAGTCTAAAGTGAAGTTTAGAATAACAAATATAATAAAATCTAAACCTAGGACCTCTCCTTTAATGACTCCCAGACAGCTAATGTACTCAGAGGGTTTTAGCCAAGAACACTAACTTATCCAACATTTTGAGCTTTCACTAAGGAGTGCAGGCTTGTTATGACATATGATACATGTATAATGCGTTAATACTGTGCCTTGGGTGGCCTGGTGGCTGGAGTTTTTATGATGTGGTTCCCTTGTCCTTCTTATAACTCATACTGGGTTTTGTGGTGGTTATAGAGATTTGTGGTGTTGCAACAATGCCAAAGCATTGCTTGAAAAATATGACTCACTGGGCATCGTCATCAGGGTTGATCCTGAAAAACCTCCACAAACTAAAATGTGCCATTTTTCTAATAACAGTTTCACAGAGTCAAAGTGAGACATCATCTTTACCACTGTATTTGTTGTCAGTTTCACTTTTTTTTTCTTTCCTGTGAAAATCAATGTTATTTTTGGTAGTATCTTTAAATTTTGTCAATTTTTTTGGTCGTTCATGACAACACCATGTCAGACTATGCAAAAAAGGGAGCGCAGATGCTCGAGTGGTTTAAGGTGCTACCCATGTATGCGGGCAGCCTGGGTTCGAATCCGGCCTGTGTCTCTCCCCACTCTCTTCCCTGTTTCCAAGTCTATCCACTGTCCTTCCTCTATCAAATAAAGGCATGAAAAAGCCTCAAAATAAATCTTAAAAAAATAAAAAAAATAAATAAAAAAAAGACTATGCAAAAAAAAAATCTTGTCCCCTCTTGGCTGACAACCTGGCCACACGACAAGAGTGATCCTGCCGGTCGTATGCTGATGTCACCACCGTTATGAATGCTTTATGAATGCTTTAAGAATACACCCATACTGGAATACAACTCTGACACTCCAGCCTGAATTAAACATGTTTGAAATAAATATTTCAGAATCACAAATAAATCTTGAATAAAAAACAGATGAAAAAAAAGTGTGAGGAGTGAACTTTGTTTTATACGTTGTATTAAAACGATCTTGTTCAATGTTTACTAATTACATAGTTTCACTCATAAAACAACAGCAGAAGTTGATATTTAACTGAACAGATCCAAAAACAACCCGTGAGTTTACAAGAGGGACAGAATCAATATACTCCACAGCACAGTGTGTGCGTCTGTCTGTCAAAGTGTGTGTGTCACAGCAAGCGGAGAGTGCAGAGTGTGCGTTCATTAATTGTTCACAGATCGCGTTATTCTCCAATAATTCATCAATTAATCGAGTGTGCATAGCCTTCTTGGGAGTGACGCTTCAAAAAAAAAAAACAGAGACATCTGACTCTCTGGAAAGGTCAGAGCTATGACAGTATGAGCATGTCAGCACCATGGAGAGTATGTGTGTGCGTCTGTCATTGTGTGTGTGTCAAAGGGAGAAAGGGGCCTAAAAGTAAACAAACATGAATCCTAAAGTAACATTTATGCGTTTGAAATGATTCATGTCCATTACCTTTGTAACATTTCTCACAGATACAGCAGTCCGATGAGAGGAAAAAAAAAACTGCCTCTCGATTTTTCTTGAAGCTTCTTCAGGTCTGTTTGTGGGTTTCAATAAATACAGTATTTCTGTGGCTACGGTAGTCTAGGTTGGTTTGTGTTCTCACCACAAAAAACCACACCTGAGTGTGACGGTGGACCGAGACCCACCTTTTCAGGCGGTCTCAGTCCGGTTATTTGGTCCGCACCAGAGTTTGGTGGTCAGCTTTCATACCAGCACAAATGAAGCAAACTAAAGTTACAAATAAACTGAGTTTGTTTCAATTAAACCAAACAGGTTTGGTGTGAATGCACCTGAAAGTCTGTTGATGAATATAAAATCTGTTTTAGCTATTTTTATTGCACATGTACTCTTGATATTTTAAATTCTGGTTTTCTTTACAAATAACAAAGCTGCCTATAGCCAAAACCTCTTTTCTGTGGCTCCTCTACAAAGAGGAGCAAAGAAGTAGCCGACTGTTGCTTGTGTGGGTGTAGGTCTAAATGTTTTTTTTCTCTCAGCACAAACAGCCCACTGACTCAGCGAGTAAAACTCTCTGCTTCTTTTTGAACTCAATGATTCCCACGCATACAGTCAAACAATAAATTGTCCTCCACAACTAAACACCCCCTCAAAACAATGCCCACACAGACAGAGGAGGCTTAGGAGGCTGATCGACTTTAGATCGAGTGGAAAGAGAGAGAAAGGATTTACTCCAAATGTGTGTGAGTTCTTTGTGTCTCCTTTAAATAATGTATTACAGCTCATAACTCATCAGGTCAGAGTTATTTAAGGAAGTATGTGTGTAGCTAGTTGTAAATTTTAAAATGCTTTGTCAATGATAAGCCTCTCTTGTATACAGAGACTGTTCTGAGCTGCTTTTGTGTAAATACGTTGATGTAAAGAACATAAATCCTCCTTCAGTCCTAAAACAATGATACAAAAAACAAGGACAGGACTCCACGGTGCATCTGCAGAGTCTCACTCACAATTTACAGCATGTCCTCTACAACTGTGTGACTTTAGCCCCTGTTTATTCAGTAGTGCATTGCTGAAAATCCTGTGTTGATTCTTTCACTTAGCAACCTTCAAAGTAGAGCCACTGCTGTGACTCAGGAGCATTGTTAGGAAGAAACCTCGTCTAACCAAAACACAGAACATGAAAGTCTAGAAAAGATACACATTACCAAGATAATGCCAATGAAGTTTCACATACTGTTTACTGACTTCATACTGATACAAAATAAATAAATAAATAAAACCTAGTAAATCTAGCTTAGTTAACTGACTTCATAATGGCAGTAAAATTTTTGTGAAGATGACAATGTTCTAACCCTCATTTTATGTACTGACACTGTTAAACCTTTTAAATTTACCAGAGAAATGACATATCCTAGAGTAACTCCAATTATTTTATATCCCTACTATATGAAAAATTAAAAACAAAATGTTATTGAAATTGATAAACCAGAGTAACTGATGAAACTATTGATGTTTCAGGTCAAAGTCCACTGTATCATCATGTTGGTCTATTTTGATTAAACTACCTCCTGTGTGGCCAATATTTAAGGCTAACATGTAATTGATCCTGCTGAGGCATACGGCAGCATATGTTAGCTGTAGATATCAGCAGAAGTTTTCCTAACTCCAGATACTTGCATGATACTTTGAACAAGAGGATTTATCAGGAAAACAATATATTTTTGTTTTCTTTGTTTATATCTCGAATGAACTTATACAAGAAAGAAAACATTCTCCAGTCCGGTTTGTGTTCCTTTTTTTTTACCACAAACCCCTGTCCTATTTTTAAACTAAAACCCTCACTATATAAATGTACAATTATATCATCAATTTCAAGTTTTATACCCTTATGGGGATTTTTCATTACATGGTGCGGCTTGGTTCTCTACTTTGGCTGGCTTGGCATGGCATCCCAGCACGGCAGGGGATTTGCTTTTCCTCCACAACCGAGTGTTATTTTAGTCGCCTAAAAATGTTCATTGACAGCCTTTTCTCATGACAAAAACTAGACTAAGACTAACAAAATTAGATCTGTGATGACTGACACTGACAAAAAGTAAGATTAGTTTTCGTCAAGATGACTAAAACTAGACTAAAAATGTAATGTACTTTTGTCAGACATTTGAAATCCGTGATATTTCTCCATTGTGGGTAAATCTGTCAAAAACGATGCATCTGTAGCTCTTCTGCCACTATGCTGTAGAAAGCAGGGACCCCAGGTTTAGCAGGGTTAGCAGAGTTGTAGTCAGTCCGAAACACACTACCATGATTTAGTACCAGATTCAGGCAAGAGAATAAATGCTTGGACTAAAAGTAAGGACTAAAATGTGAGGACTTTATATGGACCAAGACGAGACTAAAATGTTTTGGAGGTTTTGTCGACTAAAACTAGACTAAAACTAAAAAGGGTAGCAATGACTAAAATTAAAAGACGTTTCATCTAAAGACCAAGACTAAGACCAAAATTAAAAATAGCTGACAAAATTAACACTGCAACCGAGCTACCCATTTGAGAGCAAGTCTAAAGCTGATGACGCTGCATTTTGAGCCCTCCTTGATCTCATTCAGTCTGATCTGATTAACTTGACATCAGTTAAATGCAAAAATCAAACTGTAGACTGACAGCGCCACACGCCGCTCTTTTTCCCTTCTCTCTCACTCTCTCTGCAATCAACAAACAATAATTCATGTATATCATCAAAAAGAGAGACTTTTCCTGCATAGAGGATAAAGAACAGTCCTCTGATCACTGATTTATGGGTCTCTAGATAGCAGAAAATGAACATAATCATATTTTTTGGATTAGGCAATAAGAATGGCATGCTTTACTAGCGCCAGATAATAAATTAAAGACTGTCTCTATCATGGGCTAAATGTTTTAAACATTTTCAGCATTTTATCTTTAAAAAGTCTTCAGTGTATGTGTCTATAAGAATGGGAAAGGGTGAAACTTTTGTTATTAGTAGGTACATAAAAAGTTGTAATCCTCTGCACCTCCTCAGTATGAGAACTCAGGCCGTGCGCGACTATCAGACCATAGAATGAGCACATTAATCTCGATTTTGGTATCGTTTTATAAAAGTTTCAGTTGCACAGCTAATGTTGACATTAGCCCACCACTGTTACAGAGTTGTAGTCAGTCCGAGCAGAGGCAGAGATAACACACATCTCCCCATGGGCTGAAAATGAATCATCACAGGGTGGGATATCAGTAGCAGAAGGGATAAACCCTACGAACCGCTCTGACGTCAGCGGAGCACGCTTGGAGATTGAGCTGGCCTGCTTTGGCCCTGCTCTAACGCAGGACCATTCTGGGATGGCCTGGCGCAGCCAAACTGTTGATGGAAAAGTAAATCAGCACGGCTTGGTTTGGTTCGGTGTGGCCAAAAATCAAAGCCCCATACCTAACACAAGAACATATCTATTCAGACCAGTAACAAGATCACAAGTGGATAGAGATAAAAATTCCTTTCTTTCTCTTGTAGTTTGTTTGGCCTTTGTTAGAGATCAGCTTGTCTTAAAAGGTTGGAAGCAAACTCCCACACACCCTGCAACTCGCAGAAATCCAATGAATGGCAGTGTTTTGGTAGCTAAACTTTAGATGAACCTGGACAGTTTGCAGGAGTTGCTTTCACATCTTTGATGGCCTTATTCCTCTCCATGCACTTGTCTTTGGTGAACATGTGCAAAGTATTTTTTGATAAGAACCCTGTCAGTCTTATAAACTCGGATAAATAATGTTTAAAAATTAAAGTGTTTGTGTTTTTCCCACTGTGGGTGCAGGTTCCTGGATAATGAAGTACCAGGGACGAATGACACAGTAGGGGTTGATGCTCCTACTGTACACACAGACCTGTGCTGCCCCCTACAGGTCAACACTCACCACTGTTGCCAGGAGGCTGCAGGCTGTGTTTGGTGAGGGAGCACCAGCCCACAGGGAAGATGTCCCTGGAGTCGTACTTGCACCAGTAATCAAAGGCCCCCCGCCATCCATCAAACATGATAAAGACCTCGTCGCCCTTCACTTCTCCAATGGTGGCCGGACAGATCAGGTACGGGTTCTTCTTGTCCACAGCCTCCAGCTTCATGCCTGGCTTGAAAAAGTTCTGTGTGGGCCTCAGAGGTTCCTGAAAACAAGAGAAACATAACCTATTTGAGGCACAAATTGCATTTGTACATTTTTAAACTTGAGAAGCAATTCATACCTTTTTAAAGGCGGTCCCTGGTGCCATCTCTGCTCCATTTAATGTTCTCAACAGAAACATGGGCCATGAGGAGGCATTCATCCGAAATCCTGAAGGAACGAAGATGAACTTTCTGTAAAATGTTGACTCAACCATGCTGAAGTACAGTGTCAGATTTCAATCAGTGGATATTTATGCTCACACACAAACTTTCTGTAATGAACAGGACATTAATCCTAACAACTAGTCATGGTCTTTATCTCAAAAATGTAAACTAATTTACACCAACTGCTTCAACTTTATCTGCTTAATCTTCTTTATTGTCAAATATGTTTTGTCAGGGTTCAGCAAACGGACACAAAGAGAGAATGGAGTTATTCAATTTCTATGAATAGAAATCTATACAGAAATCAGTGGAGGAGCAGGAGCAATTTCTCTGAAGTTTTCTGTTTGTTGTTATATTTACCAGACATGTTTGAAGGGGCTGTGGTTGTTTGTCAGGACGCAGCAAAAATCATCTGACAGTCATTCAACTTCTTAAATAACTTTATGCTTGAATTCTGCACACATAAGTACAAGACATAAAACTTAGGATTCTTTTCTTAACTCCATCTCTGTTCCTGCATCTCTGAACCAGAGCCAATACCGGGTTGCACCTGTCTTGTGAAAGTTGAAACATAGCCTAGTTTGAAAGAAACTCTTACTTACAATCAAATGTATGCTCTACTAACATGTGAGATGTCTCACCTGCAGACTGGGCCTTTATGCACAGGTTTTTTCTTTATGCAACACTGCTTTAATGCAGCTCAGCCTGCAGGGACACTTTCAACATAGGTAGAAGTTACAAATTCAATCTTATTGTGATTGTCTCTATGATAGTTTTAAAAGGTTGGATGACTGAGGATGAGGAGGTGCAGGAGGTTTTACAGGCTGTTTGCTGTCAGCAGCCTATTTATGTGATAGATCACATCTCTAAGATATATAGATGACTTTTTTTTAATTCCTTCTTCAGCTTGCCTTTATTCAACAATCTCACCACTTGATGTCTCTTCTGCGATGGAACATTGGCTGCACATTAAGGCTGTATGCTTTAGTTACCACCTTATCAGTATGCTTTGTCATATTTTGAATACACTTCTTGGCTGTTTGAGCATTACCATCAGTTAATAGAGACCATTTTCATCAGTTAGCCCCTTCAGAAACAATTAGACATGAGAGGCAGAACTGTAACAAACACCAGATTTACAGTGTGTTGCAAGCATCAGCGACAAAATCCTCTTTATTCTTATTGCAGTATCCTGACAGACTGTGTACAGTGCGAAGCAGCACAATGTTTTAGCACCATCACATGTCCCTTTTTTTCTTTTGGTCACTCACACTGATGAGATGGGCGAGGGTCGGGAAAGAGGGGAATGAAAAGGCATCAGGTCAGTGTCAGAGTTAGATGTAATGGTATCATAATTTTATATCACAATAATGACATTAAATATCACTTCATCAGTATTATCATCATACCTATGGTATTTGCTGAAATCTAAAAAGGTACCAATCATATCATTTCAAATCATTTCATCAAGTTTGATATTTAAAATACTCTATATATCAAATTAGCAGCACAGGGACAAGACTGTACACTTTAGTTTGTTTGAATATTAAAAGTAAACAAGGCAACTTTATTAAATGGGCATTAACAGAAGTACTTAGTTGATAAGACTGTCAAAGTGTTTGATACTTTTTTACACCTTTTTGATACACTGTGTTTTAACAACAAATCATTCACCATTTTTTATGTTCGATTGGACAGAAAAGAGCCAAAGTTACCAAAGAAAAACAGATATATAAATCACATTTCAATCCAAAGCTCATCATCATTCTGAGTCCTTATTAATACCACCATTGATACTTTTCTGTTGTTTGAATGAAATACAAATGGTATTCTGTCTCAACAGAAGTTCTATGAGTAGATTTTGACTATAAAAAATGTAAAGTCATAATTCCATCTATTGGATCTATTCTGATTGCAGGAAAAGCAAACATTTGTTGTCCTTGAGACTGTGATTGTTTAATTTTGCTGATCAAAAACTGAATTTACATTTTATTGATGATACATATGAACATATCACAACATTTTTGCGCAGTCCTACTGTCCTAAAAACACATCATATCATAAACATTGGTAGGCTTGCTAAGTGAGCTAACTGACTTCTATTCTGTCGATTTCAACATTAGATCAATATTTTAACTCACCGGAGCTGCTCCAAAGTTTGGGAGTGCTCTTCATGGACTTTCTGAACAGATGAGGAGCAGCTAAAGTCAGTGAGTGAATACTACTCCAGCAGTCTGTTATTTTTTTTGTCAAGCCAGCAGTCTAAGAAAGGCTACTACATTTTGGTTTCATTTGATTCATAATGCAGATGTGTTTTGAACTGATTAGCCTAAGGCTAATGTGCTCTTCAGGCCTTCTTATTTTATCAGTGTCTCTGCACTCTGACAGTCTCAGATGCAGGCAAGAGAGCAGAGGAGAGACAGGGATGCCTCCTCCTCTCTGATGTAGAGCTGGGCAATTAATCGGAAAATAATCGAAACCAACATTTAGAGCCTCTAACAACATCAACCTGCCGTGTCAATTATTTCCCCTTGTAACTCTTTATTAATGTACCACAACAAAACAAACTACTGGCTGTATGGTCATGTGATAGGAAGCCAGGTGTCGCAGGGCACATATTCTGCTGGAAACCCAAGAGAAGAAGTACTAGTCATGTGACACCGTCCCATCCGGTCCGCCAAAACTCAAACACGGGCACGATTGTGCAGCAATGTTATTTTCTACATTTATAGAATAGTATAAAAATAATTTATGTTGTTAGTAAGAAATACAAGTTGTTTATTTTGTACTTTTCTTGGAAGACTTTATGAAAAGAAAAATAATTTCAGCTGATGTGTGTTTTGATGTCAAATATTCTGATAAATAACCATAAACTGTTTATCTGTGCATGTTCCTTTCAATTATTTGTTAAAAAATAAAAAAATATTTACAGAACAGAGTCGGAAGTTGGCAGTGGAATAATTGTTCATTAATCCTAATCCAGGTTAAAAAGTTAAATCAATCGTAATTTTAGGTTTTGCTATAAGGCCCTACTCTGATGTGTTTTACATCTCTTCCTTATCTACATGTCATGCTGTCTGGACATTAATTACCGTGATATTAAAGCCCTGTTATCACTAACGATTATCATGATAATTAAAATGTGAACAGTATAATATCAGTGGGGAAATTTCATTACAGATCATTAATAACAAAAACATTTAATCTCTGGTCAGATTATGATTTTCTCAATTTCCTCACTAAACAGAGCTTTATAGTTTATTTTACGAAGTGCAGAAAGTTGTGCATTAATTATATCAATATCCATGTTTAAAATATTGTGGTCTGACCATGTTAGGCAAACATTAGGCTTACAGATATCAAAGGTTTGTCAATACAGAGCATGACACTTCTGTTTTGTTGGTTTCAAAATCAAAGTGCTTGATTTCATACTATTTACAAGGGGAACCTGAAATCTGCACTGCTGCGTGATGCCTTTTAGTTGGGACAGTGTTAGGAAAAGCTTTTCATTGATTCATTGGCACAGTATTTTGGTTACTTGGACTTTAAACTCTACCAGTTAAGACGAACTTTCATCTTGTAAATGTCAGCAAAAATCCAATATCATGCATCCCTAAAAAATGTTCACAGTATGCCTGCTATCAAGAAACGTATCCAAACAAATTCAAACACAAAAGTCTCTCTGAGTTTTTAAGAATATAAAAGAGTAATTAAAGGTTAACATTGACTTTGCAGGAGTAGCTGGTTGTAGCCAGTGCACTTAAGAGGACATCTTAGCCCTCAGATCTGTACATTGACTGAGTAAAGCTGAATGCCATCAATATTATCCATCACTAAAAACAATAAAAAGAAAATGAAAAATAAAAATTCCATAGGAATCTCAGCTAGTAAATAAAGATAAGACAAAAGATTTTTCTCTACTGTCAGTGTCCTCCCTCCCTCCTCCTCTGACGTTCTTACCCAGCGGCGGCTGCAGCATGTCTCCGTTCTTCTCACAGGTGCCAATGGGCTGGATATCAGACGAGTCAACCAGCCTCCAGAAGTCATTGCTGTTATCACTTCCATCCAGACGGAGACGCAGACGCACTCCGGTTAAACCCATCACTGTGGCAATGCAGACGGAGGTGGAATTTCGCGGGTCATGAGCTTCAAGCTTCATTCCCACCTTGAAGTCATTGGAGGGAGGAACTCTGGCCTGCAGATGTTAGGAAGATACCATGAATAGAGATACTTTGAGCACTGCTCCATATGCTGCATACCCTTTAAATCATGATGTACCTTCAAAAGGGTTTAATAATAACATCCAACTGTGCTTCACAACTACCAGATTTTTCTAAGATGCAAAAATAACCTCAGAGTGATGATCCAATTTGTATTGCTATTCATGAGAATGTGATTTTCAAAGTGCTGTCAGTAATTTCAGGATGCACTCAAAGGCAAAACTTAAAGCAAGATGTCATCTTAACTGTTTTGATTTATGAATTGTAAAAAGAGACAAAAAGGGCTGTTTGATTTAGGACTTTAACTACTTGCAAAACAGACTTAGAGGAGAATCAGGAAAATAAACACAGTATTTAGCATTATAAATTAATCTATAAATCCATCTACTTCATAGCTCAGTGTCAGACTGTGTCTGTCTTAAAGAAAATGGCCTTAGAGAAATAAAAAAAAGTATAAAATCTAGGAGGACATACCTGACGGAAACAGCTTGGTGGAGCCGGTATGGCTGACGTTTCTTTCAGATATTCCTCCCAGCTGAAAGCATCTAAAGAAGAATAGTACAACAGTTAATGTTTGATTACAAAAGCTGCAGTAAAATGCAAAAAGGTCGATATTTTGCCTAAAGAAAGGTACATGAAACGCAGGTGTTGAGTCAAGGTGTATGCTACAACTACACGCTTAATGTAGCTGAAGTTTAAAAGTTGGAACAAAAAAAAGAGAGACAATTACACATGTCCATACTCTTCACAAGGGTTGAAAATATATGATCTGGAAACGTGGAAAATAGCTTTCCAGTGTCTTTCAATAGCAATATAGTAGAGTGACTGTTATTAGCTCTGTATTGCTCTCCCTCCACTGGCTTCCTTTTCACAACATATTAAATACACAGTGCCTATATAAAGTATTCACCATCTTGGATGTTTAACCCCTTTCTTGATTTTATATATTAATCATGGTCAGTATAATTTGGCTTTTTTTCACCTAAAAAAATACAAAAAAATTATTAATGTCAAAGTGAAAACAGATTTCTACAAAGTAATGTAAATTAAACAGAAGTACATGACTTAAAATAACTGACTGCATAAATATTCAGCCCCTTTAAAGTGACTGACCTAATTTAACAGTGGTCTTCCTGGCTACCATTATACCATGAAGACAAGAGAACACCCCAGGCAACTCAAAGAAAAGGTTGTTGAAAGGTATACATCAGGGGATGGATACAAAAAAGAGTCCAAGGCTCTGAACATTCCCCAGAGTTCAGTTAAATCCATCCTCAAGAAATGGAAGGAATATGACACATGTGTATATCTACCTAGATCAGGCTGTCCTCTCAAACTGAGTGGCCGTGCAAGGACACTAATGAGAGAGGCCACCAAGACACCTATGACTATGAAGGAGTTACAAGCTTCAGCAGCTGAGATGGGAGAGACTCTGCATACCACAGCTGTTGCTGGGGTTCTTCATCAGTCAAAGCTTTAGGGCAAAGAGAAAGCCACTGTTGAAGAAAGCTCAGATTAAATCTGGACCAGAGTTCAACAAAAGGCATGTTAAAACTTCATGGTCAAGTGGAAGAAAGTTCTTTGGTCTGATGAGACCAAAATAGGGCTTTAAGGCCATCAGAAAAAAACGCCACTAACACACCATCCCCACTGGGAAGCACAGTGGTGGCAGCATTATGCGATGGGGATGCTTCTCAGCAACCAGCCCTGGAAGGCTTGTAAAGGAAGAGGGTCAAAGGAATGTGTCCAAATCTGGGAAGTCCAAAAGGACAATCTTGTTCAGTCTGCAAGAGTACTGCAGATTAGGAGAAGATTTATTTTCCAGTAAAACAATGACCCAAAGCATACAGTGAGAGCTCCACAGAAATGGTTTAAAGACAACAAGGTGAATGTTCTGGAGCGGCCGAGTCAAAGTCCAGACCTTAATCCAACAGAGAATTTGGGGATGGACTTGAAAAGGGCTTTTCACGTCTGATCACAGAGCTTGAGCAGTTTTGCAGACTGAGACCTATCCACACAGACTCAGTGCTATGATTGCAGCCAAAGGTGACTCTACTACTAATACTGACTTAAAGGGGGTGAATATTTATGTAGTCACTTGTCTTACATTACATATTTTTATTTAAATGGAACTCTGTTTCCACCTTAATGTTAAACAGTTTTTTTTTGTTATCAAAAAAGCCAAATCATATTGACTATGTCTGATTTATTTATTTTCGTTGTTTTAGTAAAATGCTTTATGTTTACACTCCTACCAGAGCACTAAAGTCTACCAACCAGCTGCTCCTGGATATGTGCGAAAAAAGCATGAATCTAACTTTTGTGTTCCAATCCTGTGAAAATGATTATCTCTCCATATAGGTTCTGTCCACACTTCTGACCATTTTGAATAATTGCTGGAAACACAACTCTTCTTTTTGGCCTTTGTTTCAAGACAAGGCTGTTTTATCCCAAGAGATTTTACTTTCACCATTATGTTATCTTAATAGTGGTTTCTACTTATCTATTCTCAGGACCAACCTCCACCTCTTTAATAAAAAATGAGCCCCAATTTTCAAAGAACTTAGGAAAAAAACATGTACAGAGTTTTTAGTAACTCATTCTTGATCCACTGAAAACACCTCCTGATCCACTCTTAGATTCCAACCCACAAGTCAAGAACCACCACTCAACCTCAGATGCTTAAAATGTGTTAAATAAATTAAATTTACTGGACTGGAATGGTCATGTAAAATAACTAAGTGCTGAAGAAGATCTGCTAACCTAAACTACAAAGCCCATCTTGTATTTAACCCAGGTTATCTAAGTAAACAAAATCAATGCAAACTACACCACAGTTACTGGAATTTAAAGGTCACCTTTTGTTGCTGCAGGAGTTGTACCTGTTGGTGGAACTGTCCTTCCCAGTTTCTCTTTTTTACCATCTTTCTGATCTGTTAAAACATAAAGGAGGCAGGAAAAATGAATAAGAAATGTATGAACTCACCCTGTCAGAAAGGTCAAATCTATCAAAAGAAAGTTAATTGCCTAATTTAACATGAGTCAGATATGTGCAAATGTAAAAGAAAATACAAGAATGAATGCATCTAATGTAGCTTTGAAGCCTTGAATATCATGATGAAATCAGATGAGATCTAAAGAAAATCATGAGAAACTTTGAACTGAAGCTGCATGGAGTCAAAGCTGAAAATATGAGGGTCCCACTGTGTATCCACCAAGGTGTTTTCATTTCAGATACCTGATGAGAGCTCATTCTTAAGACTACCAAATCCTTAAATATAGTATATCTACTGGAAGATACATATACAGTATATCCTTAAACTGAAATGAATGCTTTTTTTTTTTTGGTTTCAACAAACAACAGACTTTTTATGACAAGAACATCTTACAACTTACTTAAAGATGGATATTAAAAAAAAAATGTGTGGAGATGTAGAATGGTACACATCCACTTCCATGTAGGGATGCACAATATTGGATTTTTGGTGATATCCGATATGTATGAAAATATTTAGCCCATACCGATATAGATACTGATATTTAAATGTAGTTCAGGTCTAAAAACTTCTGTCCTTAAAACACACAATTTAAAGCTTATGGATGAACAAATTAACAAATTTCAGGCAACTAAACAAACTTCACAGTCTAAGGAATGACAATGAAACAAGAAAAGTCTTCAGCTGAAGTAGTAGTAGTACAGCTGTTTTAGGTAGACTTTTCTAGCTAAAATATCAGTTGAAAATATCAGCAGAAATTTTCATATCTGCAGATACCCGTAACTCACTTTTGAGCTAACATCTGTTGATAGTGCGATCATACAGATAATACCATGCATCCCTACTTTAATGCTACGTTTTTTATGTCTATAACTTAAAGTTACACTTCCAAATCACTGCCAGTTCAGTTTTAAAGAAAACCCCTGGTCTTTCTTTTTTACACTGCTTCTAAATTTTCAGATTATTTACAATTTAGCAAACAACTACAGAGTGAGGGATATGTCCAGTGTATGTGAAAAAGTCCAGTTAATGCACTGGCTTCAAAACTTTTTGTCCTGGGCCCCTTGGTAGCTGAAAATTTTTACCTCAAACAAAGTAGAGAACAGCAACTGTAACACTTAACTTCCAACTTGAGAAAGACACTATAAGCTCATTTTTATGCCCAGCTCTATCTAAATTTTGTCACAATCGAGGTAACAAAAGAAAAAACCTCCCTCAAGCTAGAAAAAGGCAAAAGAAAGGAACTGGTTGTCCTTTTAATCCAGTGTTGTACAGGTGAAGTGGAAGGCAAGATACAACTCATCACATCTTCCTGTCTTTGTTTAAGTAATCGTGAAATCACATACAATACTTTAATGAATCATATCGAAACACGCCTTCTCACCCTTTATCGGAGTCTTTCCCATCGTGCCTGATGACCAATGGTGACACTACTATGACGACGACCACTGGTGACCGTTTCCTCGATGTCCGGGTTCCTTTTATCTGAAATTTAAAAGATGAGAATAAGCAATAGGAAATTCAGAAAACACACATAAACTTACTCCAAAGAGATTTATCACAGTAATTGGAAAACAAGAAGATTTGATCTCTCAAAATAGCCTGTTAAAAACAATGGTCCTGTTGACATGTGTTCCAAATAAATATATCACTTACGCAAAAAAGGATTTGTAGGCCAAGTTACCCGTGCACTGCTAGATACTTCATCTTATACTATCATGTAAAGTAGTGATGCCCCTCAATGAGCACTACACTGTACAGGTTGCTT
The DNA here is from genome assembly GCF_018320785.1 of Cheilinus undulatus. Taxonomy (NCBI): domain Eukaryota; kingdom Metazoa; phylum Chordata; class Actinopteri; order Labriformes; family Labridae; genus Cheilinus; species Cheilinus undulatus. The sequence continues at coordinate 46,315,861 of NC_054871.1, read as the reverse complement.
GATCAACATCATTTGTATATCATTTATTTATATCATTATCATATCATATTACATTTTGACTAATTGTGCAGTGTGAAATTAATTGTTGTGTTAAACAAGAAACATCAATACCTCCTCCTAATTGGTTTGGCTTTTCTGAACAACATTAAAGGTTTTGTGTTTTTATCTTCACATAAAAAAGCATTCCAGCACTTCTACACATCAAAAGGTGGACAACAAACATCTTCAATGCAATTTTTCAAGTAACAAATAAGGCTGGCCAAATTTCCAATACTTCTTTTACTACATGTTTTTACATGTTAAAACGTACAGGTCTATTTTCCATCATTTTAATAATCTCCAGTTTCACTAAGCACCAAAGCTTTTGGAAAACAGCTTCTATTTAATTTTAAAAAAAAAAGTGCACTGGAAAGAATAAATACATCCTTCATCAAAAGGTTAAAGGCAACCTTCTAAATTTCACAATATAAATTAGGGCTGAACAATTTGGTAAAAATAATCTAGCTAACTGTGATTCTTTTACCCAATATTGCAATTTGAAATGCGATTATTTCTTAAGTTCCTAATCTTGTGTATTTTCCAACAAACACAAGCAATAAATGATTCTATGTTACAACCAACCCAACATTAGACTAAACAAGGGCTGAACAATCTTGAAAAAATACCTATTTGTCATGATTTTGACTCGTATTGCAAACTTGATATGAATTAAGTATTGCCATTCTCATATTTAATAAGAAAAAAGTATAAATGAAGAAAGTAGGATTTTTTTGTAGACTATTCTAAAAAAAAGGCACTTGAATGATTACATAATTATGTAATGAATAACATCTCTGCTGTAAAAAAACAAACAAACAAAAAAAAAAACGTTTTAAAGTGGTATTTTGATATAAATTTCAGGTTAAAGAAATACTGCACCTTTTGCAATTTGAAAATTGCAGCAGGCTGTATTGCGATTTAATCTAATTTTCAATTAATTGCCCAGCCCTAATTATAATATCAATCTTTACTGAAACTTAACCATTTTCCTGGTTTCCCTACATTTCTGGATAACTGAAAATAAGAAATAAGCCATTATTGGGCACCTAGTCCTTCTAGTATTTATGTGGCTGTAATTTTGAAACAGATATCCAAATTGGTATTACAAAAAAGTTGGGCTGCTTGGTGGTGCATTGTTGCCAGTTCTCCCCTGCCTGGGTTCTTTCCACGTACTCTGGTGTCTTCCTCCACTTAAGTTAAATGGTGACTTTAAATGGCCCATTGTGAATGTGTGCTTGACTAATTGTTTGTCTTTGTATGTCAGCCCTGTGCCTGCCTGGCAACCAGTCCAGGATGCACCAACCAATCAGGGTAACTGCTGACTTTTAAATCAAGACCTTTGAAGACCAGACAGATCAAGGTAAAATAAAACAATTTTGGATAGCATTGGTCTTTCTTTGATTTCATGCGGGACAAAGCAGCTTTAGTTCCCTTTGCCCTAGGTTTATATTTGTTTTGTGTATCTTGCAAGTTGACAGAAAATTGTTGTTTTCCCTTACCATGCATCTCCTGTATCTTGAAGCCAAATTTGCCTAAACTTGTATTTCCCCAACTTCCTTTCTTTCAAAGTAATACCCAGGGATAAATGCTGTTTACTGTCACATGAAGTAAATCCTCAAAATAGAATGATATAACCTCATGAGATGAAGTATTCACAAACCAAGTCAAATTTAAGAACTTTCAAAAGTAAAAGTCAGACAATTGAAAAAAATGTATAATATTCAAGTTCAAAACACTGGTATTATGACTGCCTAAGTAACAATAAAGTTACTGTTACAGTTGCAATTGACAGTTCTGTAGTTGTAATTGACTGATTGTACTAAAAATTGCCTTCTGATGTTATTTATATGCTGCTGATTCCAGCAAAAGGAAAACAGAGAGCATTATCTGTTTATACCTCTTTGATGTACAGTAATGTGGTTTTCCTGTAATGGACATTTCTACAGAGACATGCAGCATGTAACATGACTGAAACAACAAGCCTTTGGTGCACTAGTGGGACAGCACATGTGACTGTGTCAGACTTACTGTACATTCACCCTACATTTATAAAATTCACTGAAATGCTTTAATGTTACATTATGCAGAACTACTTTTCCTCTACAATCTGATTCTGCTTTTGGTACTATCTTGCTTACTTTAATATACCTTTTATAAATATCTAAATAAACTCAGATGCGTAGTGTGAAATAGAAGTTCTATGCTGCCAGTATTAGGTAATTGTTTGTTTTAATTTTTAAAAAACGCCAGCAGACTTCTCGTATACCTTCAAATTTGCACAAAAATGTTCAAACATTTGGAAAAGTGGGTTAAACTGGCAAGAAGTGCACTCCTCAATTATGTTACCAACAGCGCGATTTAAACAGAGCTCTCTTTGTCTCTTTTGATCAAAAATATTACTGAAGACTAGAGATGCACTGATTGTGAAAATTAAGGCAGACTTGCTGAGCAGGGTGATCTTGATTGGACCAAAGCTTTTCGACCAAACAACCAACAAATCGAATGGAAGCTGTCAGCCCCACTTCTTTTAGAGCAGCGTTACTCAACCCTGCTCAGCCAAAAAGCCAAATTGTTGAAAAATACCTTTGCAAGAGCCACAATCTAAGTGGTGAAAAGTGGCAATAAAAATAAGTTAAAAATGGCAAAATAGGTGAAAAAGCTGCAAAAAAGTGGTGAAAAATGGGTGAGCAGGGGTAAAATAGGCAGAAAATGGCAGAAACTGGGTGAAAATTGACAAAGAAAATGTGGAGGAAAAGTGGCAGAAATAGAGGTGAGACGTGACAAAAGAAGGGCTTACAGGTGGCAATCGTATAAAAGCATCAAAAGTACGGTAAAAAAAGAGTGAATAGTGACTAAAATTGGCAAAAAGCAGCAAAAAGGTGGAGGGAAATGAGTGAAAAATAACTAAAATTGTTAAAATGCAGCAAAAAGGTGGAGGAAAATGAGTGAAAAATAACTAAAATTGGCAAAAAGCAGCAAAAAGGTGTAGGAAAATGGGAAAAGTGACATGTAATGGCAAGAAGCACCTTAAATGGGCAAAAAGTGGCAAAAAAAGGTAAAAGATGGGCAAAAAATTGCAAATAAGGGCAATGAAAATATACAGACAAAAAATATAAAGGTTGACAATTGAATTTGACAGCCTGCTGTTTAAGTGTGGGAAACAAATTGCAATGGATACTTCTGAGGTCAAAGTTTCCCTTTATAATGGTTTTCTGGGGTAATCATATTTCAGTTTTAGACATAAAAGAGCCACAAATCTTCACAAAAGAGCCACATTTGGCTCTGGAGCCACGCGTTGAGTATCACTGTTTTAGAGTTACACTCCTGATATGTCAAAATTTTCTCTCACATTTGCCCATGAAATTACATCAGAGTTTGTCCAACAGGTTAATTTTCTGCCCTGTAAAAAAATATTGCATCTGATTCAGCAGCTGCCATACCAGATGCCAGCATAAAATCAATTGGACATAAGAAATAAACTCTCATATCTGTTACTGCCAACTAATTCACCCAATGACTGATGCCTGTAAACAGTGGGATGGAGATGGAAACACGGGTCTGTAAAGGCCTGGTTTTATATTTTTCAAAATCCAAACATCAAAATTGTTTTATCTTACTGATTGTGCTTTCAAGTCTAAAAGGCTCTGATCGAACAACATTTTATAAAGTGACCGGTGTAAAATCATACATCAGTTCCTGTAAGGGGAACATAAACTCAAAACACATCATCAAATTAGACCAAAATGTGGTATTTTTAAATGTCAGCTTGAAGAAAAAAAAAAAAAATACTCTGGCTGCACCTGGAGTAGCATGCAATCACGTCTCTGGCTTCAGCTGCTACAGGACTATTTTCTTCTTCATCTGCTCTGATCAGCACTGGAAAGTGCTCCCAAATTTTGTAGCAAGTCACGTTAATTAAAAATATTAATCCAGTGCAGAAATCCGTGCTGGGATCAGCAGAATAAAAGTTAAAGGATTTAATGCTGAAAAACAGCTATATTATCATGTTTTCAGGGGCTAAGTATTTTAGATGACTATAGCTGTATAAACTGAAACTTCATTACAGTTGTGAAGATGAGAAATGTGTTCGTATCAGCGATTATGTCCCTTCTGTTCTATATTTGTTGTCATCGTTTTGTCTTTCCAACAAACAATAGAAAGGGATCAAGAGTAGTGTTGATAAGAACTTCGATCAATAAGAAGTATCCATAAGGGTGTCAATATCAATAAAATTAACAATCTCCATCCCCAGTAAACACGGCCAATATCAGCAGATACCTATGTTATGTTGATGCATCAGTGTATCCCAACTAAATAATTTACTGATTTTGTACATTTTGATACGATGGATCAATAACATAATGGAAATTTATTGTCAGAAGTACTTAGCAGTGTTAATTTTGGCAGCTATTTTTAGTTTTAGTTTTGGTCTTTAAATGAAATGCATTTTAGTTTTAGTCCCATTTTAGTCATTGCTACCCTTTTTAGTTTTAGTCTAGTTTTAGTCAACGAAAACTCAAAACATTTTAACCTAGTTTTAGTCCATATAAAGTCCTCACATTTTGGTCTGAAGTTTTAGTCCAAGCATTATTTTCTTGCCTAAATTTGGTACCAAATCATGGTATTGTGTTCTCTGCACTCTGCTAAACCTGGGGTCCCTGGTTTCTACAGCTGAGAGGCTACAGATGCATTGTATTTTGACAGATTTACCCACAGTGGAGAAATATCAGATTTTGAATGTCCCACAAAAACTTAATTACATTTAGGTCCAGTTTTAGTCATTTTGACAAAAACTAAATTTAGTTTTTGTTAGTTTTAGTCATCACAGATCTATTTTTTTGGTTTTAGTCTAGTTTTTTAATGGAAAAAAAAGGCTGTCAACAAATAGTTTTAGTCATAGTTATAGTCGACAAAATTAACACTAGTACTTGAGAGTATGGAGAAAAATAAAATCCTCAGTATTCAATACTAGCAATGTTTTTTTGTACATCTTTGATAGTGTTTCACCCTGTGTCTGCAGTTTTGGTTGGTAAAACAAAGCAACTGGACAATACTGGGTGCTTTAAGGACTTCTATTTTCATTGCCATGGTATCAAACAGGTTTCAGTATTATTTATTAGAATCATAATCAAAGTTTAAATTTTGGTTTAGTGGCGATCATTCCTTATTTCTTTACAATGTGATGTAACGGACCCATTTTCTGTATCACAACTCAGCTATAAAGCTGAATATGATGTTTGGTCCTTAACGCACAGCTCTAGTCAGAAGCTGCTATTCCAGTCCACTTTCCCCTTGGGGATTAATAAAGTACCCCACTCTATTATACTCATGTCGTAAAGCAACTTTACCAACCCACTGACATTTATGCTAATGAAACAGCACTACAGCGATCACTTACAATGAACATAATAAAAACAGAAAGAGCTAGGAGTAGTAGGGGCTTCGTGTTTTCGACGTCACTCGACCGTTTACAGTAAAAACATGAGCTAACTCATTAATGGGAAATTAGCCGTTATGGTAAACTGCAGTAATAAAGCTATCATAACCGCTTTATGAGCCACTTTACCGTTATATTTACGACGCAGTAGTTAGCTACTAACCACGCCTTTCATTACAACTTAATAAAAATTTTAGGAGGCGGCATTTGCTCACTTTCCATTATTATTCTCCCTCCTGTGAACGTTAACTGTTAGCTGACTGGTTATGTCATCTCCCATTAGCCTTCTAATGTAAACTTAGCTGGTAACCGCTAGCTAAATACCGATGGAGGTGTAACGGAAATTACTTTCAAGCAGTTTTCCGTGAGATATCGTGTTTTGCATAGCCAAGATGAACCATAAAAGCCATAGGCTTCCAGGTAATAGTCTGTACCCAGTGTTGACAACTGGGACTGCTTCATTTGCTAGCTTCCACTGCTGGCTAATAACTAGGTTGGCTAACCTTAGCGTTAACCCTCTGAGAACAGTTTCTTCCTTATTACCGAGAAAAATCTCTCATAATCCAGGTGATGTAGCTTCATCTGACATTCTCCTGAAACTCTGTTTTATTTAGGTGAAGGAAAAACTTACAAGTACCGTCTTTTTTCGAGTGAAGATCCACACACTTTTCTCTAATCGTCAGCTGCCATTTTTTCACGAATGTAGTGTATGCTTACACGCATGTAATTTATGCCGAAGATGGTATCGTAAGAAGAGGGCGCACAAGTGAAACAGAAGCGCAGGGCTGGGGGTGCGGAGCAATAGGCCAATTAATGCGCATGATACTCAAAGACGTAGCCAATCAGAGAAACGCTCACTTATTTTGTCCAATCAGCGGCTTGATTTCGCTGTCAGCAACTCTGGCTTCAGAAAGCAAACCTAGTGATTCATCTTCACTTTCACTCATCTTTGCAAGGGCTTTCTCATTGCGTCTCTTGCTGGGGTTCAAAAATGATCAGAAATTCACATTAAATGTCAGGAATTAAACATGTAATTCATTATTCCATCAAGACTAAACGGATAAGCCAAATATATCAGTATATTTGATGGAAAATAATTACTAAAGTAACAAAAGAATATAAAGGAAAACAGTTTTTGGGGGCAAACGCCACTTGGGACAAACGATTAGATTGATTTGATTTGTTTTGGAGGGAAAAATAAACTAATTTAGAACAATACTACACAAATCTATAGGTGAAACCTATCTTACTGAACCAAAATTCTTTTGAAAGAACAATTAAAAATATTATGTAAAGGGTTATACTAAAACAAGTGTGAACAAATATTGTATGATGACTTGATCAACATATAAAATTTATACAATGTTACAAGTAGAACTGTATCATAAATAGTTAGGATAATATACAGAATAAAGGGCAAAAATGAAAAACAAAATAGTATTATTGTTGTCAGGATTTAGATTTCCTGATTTCAAAATTGGTATTAATATATGAAAATATAGCCTCAGATGGTCCAAAATCATACTGGAAGGTAAAAATAAATACCAAAGCCTAGTACACAATACATTTCAAGAAAGGTTGATGACTTCACTTTCATGTTTGTCTGTTAAATTTTGTCATCATCACTTTATGATAATTAGCAGAAGGTGACTCAGAGCAATTTTCCCATGACGCTGTGAACCTCCTGTACTTTCCCCCACCCACAGATTTCCTATCAAGTATGTCAACCATGGCAGGAGAGGTGTTAAATATAAAGTAGATTTTATTTACACTGAGGAAATACTACAAGGTGCTTCCAAAATGCATTCAGTAATCATTAGATATTGATCTTAAGCTCTATCAATGCTTGGTTCACAAATAGCAAGAATTGTGGATAATAAAGAAATATTTTCAACCATCTGTTTTCAGGAAAAAAGGCCAAAGAACAACAGGACATACCCCCGAAATACTTCCCAAAAAAAGCATCATAATTCAAAATCACAAAATCCAGATATTTTTACATGTCTGTAGGTCAGGTCCTTGCATAAAAATAAAAAAAATTGTAACGTAACACAGAATCATTCAATATGTGTTCAGTAGGGGTGTAGTGTCTGTTCTTCTGCGACATATCCTGTTTTTAATAACCGCTGTAAACCATTTTACCACACAGCAATCCGCTATTCTATATTTTCATATTTCTGTGAATGATATGATGACATAGTGGGGATTTTTATGGGTCTTGAACTCAGTAGGGGGAACAGGCATCCTCCCTAGGGAATTTCTGGTTGATCAAATTCTATCTTGATGCTATTTAATGCACTCTTTGCACTTTTTTATTCATTCACAATACTCAGCTTGATTATTAAAGTATTATTTGGTGTATACCTCATGTTTGGCACATTTTCCTGTGCCTCAAGACCCCTTGGAGCATAAGACCTCTGGCTATTTATCTTTTCCTAATTGTAAATTTTAAAAAGTGAGTATGTTTTACCAGTATTTGCCCTCTGGGGATCAATAAAATATGATCTTATCTTACATATCTTCCTCATAGGGGGCATGTTCATACATGTATCACCCCAACTTCAGATGTGTTAATTTCATTTTGCTGATTCCTTCTGTAACCATGATAAAATGATTGTTATTTCATTTGTAAGGTGTCATTAGAAGAGTGAAATAATTCCAAAAATAAGATTAAAACCTCTGTTTGCATTTCTGTGACAGTCTCTAAGCTAATTTTCTTGTTCCACTGATGCATTGACTTTTTCTTTTTAAACGTGTTCATCATTAAGATGTTTTTATTTATACAGCATCGACTTTTGTTACTTCTTCATTTTGTTTAGTTAATTTTTGTACTTCTCTCTTTTTAACATTTAAACTCTATGTACCTTTTAACTCAATTTTCTCTATTGGGTCTCTTTAAATGTTGAACAGAGTAAACAGAACTGTGTATACGTGGGTGGAGGGGTTTTCTCTACCTGGCTCAGGTTGTGGCTGTCAGTACCTTCACTTTGTCCAGCTTTTGTGTAGCTTCTGTGTCTGTTTTTACAGCTGGACTCACACAATGTTAATGTGTGTGTGTGTGTGTGTGTGTGTGTGTGTGTGTTTGTGTGTAAAGATACCACTGACCTGTTCGTTTTTGAAGAGAGGTTGCTATGTCAGTTGTATTTTCATGCAAATCAGCTAGTGGGGGGGGGGGGGGGGGGACATTTTTGCTCCTAATATATAAAAAATATTATTTTACAAACTTGGTAACCAGACCAATGAAACCGTGTTTTATCTAAGACAGACTGGGGGAAGTGGTTTGAAAAGCAACTCTCTACAGGAGCTAAGTATACCTAAGTATTTACCCCCCTGGATGTTTCACTCTTTTATTGACTTTATAAACTAATCAAGGTCATATCATTTTACTTTATTGACAAAAAAGTACAAAAAAACTTTAATGCCAAAGTGAAAACAGACTTCTACAAAGTACTGTCAGACAAAAATATGTCATGTAAAATAGGTGACTGTATGAATATTCACCTTTAAAGTGACTGACCTAATTCAACAGAGGTCCAGCCAGTTAGCAGTCTCACAATTAGTGAATCTGGGATCACCAGATAGCAGTGAATGTGTCACAAGTGATGTAGTATAAAAATGCCTGTGTTTGGAAGGTCCATTCACTGGTTATTCAGAATTCCTGGCCACCATCACACTGTGAAGACAAAAGAACTCCCCAAGCAACTCAAAGGAAATGTTACTGAAAAGTCAGGGGATGAATACAAAACATTTCTAAGACACTGAACATCCCCCAGAGTTCAGTTAAATCCAACATCAAGCTATGGATGGAATATGGCACATGTGTAAATCTGCCTAGATCAGGCCATCCTCACAAACTGAGTGACCATGCAAGAAGAAGACTAGTGAAAGCTTTATGGGAGAGTGGCAAAAAGAAAGCCACTGTTGAAGAAAACTCAGATTAAATCTCCACTACAGTTTACCAAAATGCATGTGGGAGTCTCTATGGACAAGTTAATGAAAGTCCTTTGGTCCAATGAGACCAAAATGGTGCTTTTTGGCAATCAGACTAGACACTATGTTTGTCAGACACCAAACATTGCACATCACCACAAACACACCATCCCCACTGTGAAGCATGGTGGTGGCAGCATCATGCTGTGGGGATGCTTGTCAGCAGCCAGCCCTGGAAGGCTTGGAAAGTTAGAGGGTAAAATGATTGCCGCAAAATGAAGGAATTTCTTTGAGGACAATCTTATTCAGTCTAAAGGAGAACTACGGCTTTGGAGAAGATTTAATTTCCAGTACGACAATGACCAGAAGCATACAGGGAAAGCTACACAGAAATGGTTTACAGACAACAAGGTGAATGTTCTGGAGTAGCCGAGTCAAAGCCCAGACCTCAGTCCAGTAGGGAATTTGTGGCTGGACTTGAAAAGAGCTGTTTGCACTAGACTGCCATGCAACCTGACAGAGCTTGAGCAGTTTTGTATAGAAGAATGGAGTAAAATTGCAGTGTCCAGATGTGCAAGCCTCCATACAAATTCAGTGCTGTGATTCCATCAAAGGTGCAACTACTAACTATTGACTTGAAGGGGGTGAATATACATGCAGTCACTTATTTGCCTAAGATATTTTCATTTAATTTACACTAATTTGTAGAAATCTGTTTTAACTTTGACATTAAACTTTTTTTGTCAAAAAAGCCAAAGTATTTTGACCATGAGTGATTTATAACATCAATCAAAGGGTAAAACATCCAAGGGGGTGAATACTTTTTGATAGACACTGTATGTCCCATTGACAACAGCACTGTGCAAAGATGGTCTAAGGCAGGGGTGTCAAACTCAATCATAGCAGGGGCCGGATTCTGGATTTAGGTCTAACCTGAAGGCCTAACAGGGTCAACATTTAACCATAACTGTCAACCTCATTTTCACCAGCAATAAAATATGGAAAAAAAGCACTGATGATAAATCATTTGAAAATTCAAAAAGCAAAAATTATAACTTTAAAGGCTCAAATCTGAGATAAAAATTCCAATTTACTAGTTCAAAAGATCAGAACATGATATTAAAAATTGAAAAATAATGTTTTTATAGAGCAAATACAGTTGAAAATATGATTTAAATTCAAATTGGGAGTGTAAAAGGTGAAAATATGATACAAAAAGTAACATTTATTATTTTAAAATGTCAAAATATGAGAAAAAAATTTGAAATCATGTGTTTAAAAGTCAACATATGCGAATAAAAAGCAAAAGTAAGGAGTTGAAAAGGTTAAAATATGACTTAAAATTTAAAATTAGGAATCTTAAAGATAAAAATGTAACATAAAGTCCAAATTTTGAGTTGAAAAGATCAAAGCATGAAATGAAAAGTCAAAATCATAAGTTTGAGTCGTATCAAATTTTTCTTACTCTTTACTTTTTCAGATTTTGATGGCTTAACAAGGATATTTTAAATAATCAAGCTGAAGTTTAAATTATTATATCGGAGGAAATCTGCAGACCTCATACTGGTGGGCCAGTTATAACACAAATATCATGATCTCGCAGGCCAGATATAATCCTTCCATGGGCCGGATTTTGCCCCGGGCCTTGAGTTTGACACCTGTGGTCTAAGGCTTGTAGTATATTATATGCTGCAGGTTTCAGTCACTGTGCTAAAGAAACTTCTGATGTTTCATGAGTGTCCACTAGAGGCTGCCTGCAAAAGCAGCTGAAGTCACAGACAAGCCCCTGATTAAAGTCTATTTTTAAAGTAGAAACAAACATGTTTACAGCCGGGTTCAAAAACAGTTTGGCCTGCATAGTTTAACGTTTTATGGGTACATTGTAGGGGAGGGAATTTTTACCTCCGCTGAGGAGGTTGTGTGATCGGCAGGGTTTGTTAGTTAGTTTGTTTGTTTGTTAGCAACATAGCTCAAAAAGTCATGAATGGATTTTAAGGAAATTTTCAGGAAATGTCAGAAATGGCATGAGGAAGAACTGATTAAATTTTGGGACTGATCCTGATCACCATCTGGATCCAGGAATTTTTTAAAGGCTTCTGTACTATTGGGAGATAGGGCTAATGGCGGAGGTCTGCGCTCTCCGAGTACTTTTCTAGCTCTGATATTGTATGTTTTGGTTCCAGGAATGATATGAGTTATCCATAATAAGGGGCATGGCTGATATGACAGCAAGCCGGCACTATGTCACTGTTCATCACAAGCGTTATGCTCCACGCCAGCTCCACCTCCTTGTTTTTCTCTGTGCTGTGGACTGGCCTTAAAATATGACATCAAAAACAAAATAAGTGATGTCACTCAGACTTAGTCTGATACTTCTATTGTCTATAGTTGGGATGGGTTCATGTATATGCTTTTGTGCTGTTATAATTGTTTTCTCCATTCATCTATTTCTTATTCTGCTTGACCCATTCTGGAGCTGGAGCTGATCCCTGTTGTCTTTGGACAAGCAACAATGTATTGTACTGATTTTATTTAAAAGAAAAGACAGCATTATGATTATATTTCATAAAGGTTACAGGTTTATTGTGGCTGTGATCAGAATAACTGTTTATAGCTCCTGACTGCTGAGAAGTGCAGAGTTATATTCAGCTCCTTCTGCAAGAAAGGGCAGAGCTGCTCCTTTGACTGTGGAGGCCGAGGAAACAATACTGAGGATGTTTTACGAGTCTGCGCTGGACAGAGTTGTCCTTTTCTGTGGTCGTGGTTTGTTGGTTTGAAAGAAGCTGGCGCCAACAGACAAACCTGACCCACAAAGGTTGTAGGGGTCAAGCTGGACTCTGGTGGAGGGGTTAGGGAGGATGATGCTTTCAAAGCTGTATGTGAGTGGGAACAGTTTCTCTTACTGACATGTCGGTCGAGTAGAGAAGAACATTCAGCTAACAGCTGCTGCCATTTTTAAGCTGATGATCAGTGATGGTCATGTCTTATATATGCATGCATCTTCTTAGTACCATTAATCTCTGGATGTTGTATGTCAGGGAGTATTGAGGTTCAACAACGTAGGACCCTGACTCATTGTCGTATTTTTGTATGTTACACTGGTTTAAAAATTAAAACAATCTTTTACATGGGAAGTAATTTTCGTCCGTGGTCATCAGACTTCACCATCAGAGGGCCAGAAACTTTGAGTCATTATATCACCAGCAGCTACCACAAATAAATAATTTATAGCTAATGATTTGTGCATACTGAATTATCAGTAGATAAGCCTGTGAAAATCTAAATTATGCTTATGCTTATTAACATTTCAATTTCTATTGGCATTAGCACTGCTTACATACTATTGAATAATGTTTGTAATGGAACATGTTTATATTTCTATGTCATTTTTTTCTATGTAACGATATGTGTGGAATATTACAGTGATGCACATACAGTGTCTATAAGAATTATTCACCCCCTTGGATGTTTTACCCTTTGATCGATTTTATAAATAAAAAATCATGGTCAATATAACTTGTCCTTTTTTTTGACAATAAAATTATAAAAATACGTCTTCAATATCAACGTAAAAAACAGATTCCTACAAAGTAATGTCATTCAAATAACAATAAATGTAACGTATGCATGAATTTTTTACCCTGTACCTTTACAAGACCAGGGCTGGTTGCCAAGAAGCATCCCCACAGCATGATGCTGCCACTACCATGCTCCACAGTGGAGATGGTGTGTTTGTTGTGATGTGCAGAATTTAGGTGGTGTCTGCCAACCGTAGCGTCTGGTCTGATGGCCAAAAAAGCACCACTGAAAAGAGAAGAAATCTGCATCAACCTTTCTTTGGAAAAGGCTTCAGTAAATTTTCTTATTTATAGGGGCATGCAGATGGTTGAGTGGTTTAAGGTGCGCCCCATATACGTGGGTGGCCTGGGTTTGAATCTGGTCTGTGGCCCTTTGCCGCATGTCTCTTCCCACTCTCGTCCCTGTTTCCAAATCTATCCACTTCCCTCCTCTATCAAATAAAGGCACTCACAACAGTCAATCACTACAGACCTCCAAACTTCATGTAACCTTCAGCTTAAATCAAGAACAGTGTGTAGAGAGCTTCATGGAATGGGTTTCCATGGCCGAGCAGCTGCATCCAAGCCATACATCACCAAGTGCAGTGCAAAGCGTCAAATGCAGTGGTGTAAAGCACGCCACCACTGGACTCTGGAGCAGTGGAGACACGTTCTCTGAAGTGATGAATCACGCTTCTCCATCTGGCAATCTGATGGTCGAGTCTGGGTTTGGTGGTTGCCAGGAGAACAGTACTTGTCTGACTGCATTGTGCCAAGTGTAAAGTTTGGTGGAGGGGGGATTATGGTGTGGGCTTGTTTTTCAGGAGCTGGGCTTGGCCCCTTAGTTCTAGTGAAAGGAACTCTGAATGCTTCAGCACACCAAGAGATTTTGGACAATTCAATGCTCTCAAGTTTGTGGGAACAGTTTGGGGATGGCCCCTTCCTGTTCCAACATGACTGTGCACGAGTGCACAAAGCAAGGTCCATAAAGACATGGATGAGAGAGTTTGGTGTGGATGAACTTGACTGGCCTGCACAGAGTCCTGACCTCAATCTCAACCTGATAGAACACCTTTGGGATGAATTAGAGAGGAGACTGAGAGCCAGGCCTTCTCGTCCAACATCAGTGTGTGACCTCACAAATACACTTCTGGAAGAATGGTCAAAAATTCCCATAAACACACTCTTAAACCTTGTGGAAAGCCTTCCCAGAAGAGTTGAAGCTGTTATAGGCTGCAAAGGGTGGACCGATGTCACATTAAACCCTATGGATTAAGAATGGGCTGTCACTTAAGATCATATGTGAGTCAGGGCAGGTGAGCGAATACTTTTGGCAATATAGAGTATATGAAAAGTGCATGTCTGATCATATTTAAGGAGACAATCCCAATCAATGATGGCGGAAACTATTTGAACTGGAGAGTAGGTGAACAAGTAAAAATGTTTCAACTGGGAGGATTTAATGAGTTAACAACAATTTATTTTACAAATTTTGATAAAAGAACATGGCCAATGTCTTTGGCACTAAAACTCCATTGGGATGTATTCATGTGCTCTAAGGGGTAGTGAGGCTGGTGGTTGGGCTAAGCTTCTTAGAGTTTAGACACTTGTGGTGGTGGTTATGAGGGATGCAGGATCAGATGAGTAGACTTCTAAAGAGCTGAACCGGGACACCACTGAGATGGTTTGGTGGTGGAGACAAAGGTTTGCAGGATGATATAACCAGAAGAGCTGTGAGGGTCTGGACCAAATACTGATGAGATGGAATGCAGATGGCAAGGGCAGAGGAAAGTCACCCTGCATTCACCCTGAAACAGATTTTTAATAAATATGACTGCTGCTTGATGATTAGTGAAACAAGGTTGTGGCAGAATCTGATTAGTTTGGTACTTAAGAGACCATCTCTCTGTCATCAGCTCAGAGAGCAGAGAAAGACATAGAATAGAAGGAAGGAGAAACATGGATCAGAGATGACTTAAATGAATAAGTACAGTCTTCCTACTCAAACTACCACTGAGCGTTATTGGAGAAATTACGTTGAGTTTCTTTTCTGTTGTTACTTTTGGACTGGGCAACCTTAATGCACAGCCAGAGGAACGGGCCAAGTGTCCCACAAAACACAAGGTGTTTAAATTCCATGACCAAGGTTAGCTATATTCAGATGCAATATTAGAGCTTTCAACAATTTAATCAGCTGGTTTCATGGACATATTTTTCACTTTTTCCACAATAAATTACATTTTATTCATACTTACTTGTCATCTTTTCTAATCCAGTATTAGCTGATGAGCATCAGCCATTCAACAGTACATTCAGCTTCATTCATAGATCATAGAATTAAATGATTTTCAGATGCAGCATTAGGAGCAGGGCACCTGCCATCCTTCATCTATTCAGCATCTTTCAGAGAGAAATATTCAGTGTTTTTAAACCCAGCATTAGCTGTTCAGCATCAGCCATTCAATGAAGCATTCAGCTACTTTCAAATATTAGTTATAAAAAAATGTAAAGCAGAACTGAACGTTCAGTGTCAGCAGTTCTACAGTATATTCTGCATCTTTCATAGGTATGATTGAATTTTTTCAGTTGCAGAACACACTGTTCCTTCAGAAATTGCATTTTCTAGCTTTATTTTGCTACTTTATTTTTCTGCAACAATCTATTTACGTTTAGCACCTTTATTTGTTTTTTGCCTCTTAATATTCTCTTTTTATTCTTTTTCTTTATTATTTGTTTTGCGTCAAACACAAAGTCAGATTCCTTGTATGTGAAAATGTACTTGGCAATAAAATCCAATTCTGATTCTGATTCAGGACGTCCCAGATGGACATTCTGAAACATGAGACATCTTCCTTGGTTATTGTTGGCATGAAGTCACTGAAGCAGCACAATGGCAACAGCAGAACATTAGAAACAGGAACACTGATTCTGAACATCACTGTCGATATGAAAACAAAAATAATAGTTGTAGAATACTTAAATAAACTCACTCATTCAAATTCAAAACTTTATTACAGACTCTAGGTCCAGAGAATATATTTAAAAAAAAAACAATACATAAAAAGGACAGAACAATATATACATGTTTCCATAACAGCACAATAAAAGTAACAAATCAGATTCAGTATAAAGCACAAAAAATAAAATGACACTAAAAACAGGCATCTGTACCAGTGTTTCCATAGTGGTGACAAGTATTTAACAGCACTATATTTGATGTTAGTCAAGGCTAAAATGATTTCATTCCTAGTGGTACCAAGTCGACACATAGATTTATACACAAGATTCCTTAATACAGCATAACATCTCACTTGCACTGCACCACCTTGGTCTTTTCAGTAGTAATCGCAGAGCATCATTATAGGCTACTTGTAGCCTCTGCATACTTGATTTCTTATAGTTTGTCCACAAGTGTGCAGTATACAAAGGTGTACAATATGCTTTAGATAAAGACAACTTAACAGTATCTGAACAAAAACCAAACCTGTGACCAAGAATGTTTGATTGTGCATAAATCTTTCAGCATTGTCTGTAGACATCATCATCATCCATCATTTTATCTGTGATAAAATGTCCAAGATATCTAACTCTACTACAGACCTCAAGATCACTGTTAGACAGTTTAAAGACAGGAAAGTTCAACACCTGATCCTCTTTTGTGCGGAAGATCATCATTGAACTCTTCTTAGCGTTATATTTAATATCATGTTCAACACCATATACAGAGCAAACAGACAGCAACTGCTGAAGACCAGCACTACTGGGACTACAATGCTAGGACTAAATCATTATGCTGTATCAAGCTGGAATAAATCTACTGGGTAAAGATGCACAGACTTGATAGAAAATCCAGCTGCTCTTGCTTTACTGATTCATTATCAAATAAAACTGCAGAGTGTCTTTGGTCAGAACATCAGACCACAACAGAATCTGCAACAAAACATTGAAATAACTTGTATGTTGATTTGTCCAATTCTCAGTTTATCCTGTGGGTGGCAGCATCATTTCATTTGCTGGTAAAAAATAGAGGGAGTTGTTAAGATCTGTCAGTTATTTAAATATCAGACATAGTTTTGACTTTTTATGCTTATGACCATTGAAAGCATTAACCACAGGGGGCTTGGCTCCTCTTCACTTTTCATTCTGTAATAAATGAAAATATTTGTCAGTAAAGCTCAGTGAAATTGTAAAAACTTCTCATCATAGTTTGAAACTATGAATCTGGACAGCTGATTGACTGGGGAATAAAATAAAATAAAATTAATTAAGCTGAGGAAAAATATGCAAAATAATGAAATAGTTTGAATTTTAGTGCTGTATTGATCGTATTTTCTTTATTTATACTTAAATAAGTTTTTATGATATGATGGTCTTTATTCTTCTTTTACTAGTATTTTCATTGTGTCTGTTCTTTTTGAGGCACTTTGAACATCAGTTTAAAGCATGAAAACTTCTATACTCATAAAGCTGAGTTGAGTTGGGTGGAGTATATTTTGTATGTATAACAGTGCATTTTAAAAATCTAAGATGGACATGACGACAGCACGTAAAACTATTGCCCTCCTCACAGAGCACAATATTTGGGCCTCTTATCATGGGATGTTACCAGAAAGTGGTTCAGCTAAATCTAGTCAGCCATTCATACAGAAAGAATTTCAAAATGTTTGAGAAAGTTAAAAACAGAACATTTATAAGATTATACGCATTAATGGACAACAAAAATACATTACACTTAAATACTCAAAATATAACATAAAAAAATCACATTAAGCCACAAAA
This sequence comes from Cheilinus undulatus, assembly GCF_018320785.1. NCBI lineage: Eukaryota > Metazoa > Chordata > Actinopteri > Labriformes > Labridae > Cheilinus > Cheilinus undulatus. The sequence goes on along the minus strand of NC_054871.1, from coordinate 46,298,119 downwards.
AAAATTGAAAGTGCAATAGATATTAGAATATCCTCATATTGTCTGCTCTGCAGCAGTGTTAAAAATGTGTTATAGTGCTTTTAATTCTTTTTTATTTTAATTCACCCAATTTCAGAGGATTTGGTGGGCACAGCCCTAAGCTGCCCCGAAAACCCTGTGCTGTGTGTGTACATGAGGACATTACATCATGGCATTATTACCACATAGTAATGTCTTCAGCTTCTATAATTTTTGAGATAATTGGAAATTTTCACCAACTTTCATAGAAATTCCCAAATCCGATACGATATGATATGATATGATATGATACAATACGATACGGCACGATACGATATGGTACGATATGATACAATAAGATGCGATAGGATACGGTGTGGTACGATCGATACGGCACGATACGATATGGTACGATATGATACAATAAGATGCGATAGGATACGGTGTGGTACGATCGATACAGCATGATACGATATGGTACGATACAATATGATATGATATGGTATGATATGATATGATGCAGTACGATACGATGCAATAGGATACGATGCAATAGGATACGGTACGGTACAGTATGGTACAGTACGGTACAGTACGATATGATACGGTATGATACGATGCGATACGACACGACACGACACAATACGATACGATACGATATGATGCACTGTATTGTTCCCTTAGGGAATCATGACTCCAAGTGCTGCACACATTAAGCTGCCAGATGATAACATGTAAGTAATAAATTAGAGTGATAACAACAATGACCTGATGAAAAGACTTGCACACATCATTAAAAAATGCAACCACATAACCCATGGCCTATTGTATGGCTTCATACTGCAAGCTGAAAAGATGGAAATTTAAGAGAATTTGCTTGAAAATTTTCAAGTATTTTCATTGACATTTTGGGGTTATGTTTGTATATTTTGGAGAATTTCATTGTAAGGTTTTTTTTTGGAAATACTTTCTATTTTTTCAGCATTTTATATGGAATTTGGGAAATGTATTTGTAATTTTTATGAATTTTAATTTTTGCTTTGATATTGCTTGCAAATTTAATTGTATTTTTGGGGAAATGCTCTATTAATTTGGTTCATACTTGGCCACAACTATTTCATGTGGTCAACCTTCAAAATAACAGAAAAACGACTCCTCCATAGCTCTCTCAGTGACCTACATGATTTCATACACACTGAAGACCCCCAACAACTGCAGACACAGCCTAAACATCTGCTCTAAAACTGGTCCAGGGCTGTATTCTCTGCAGAAACATTTAAGAGATTTGCAGACATCATTTTCGGTTAAAAATAACAACAACAACAAACTAATCTTTGTTCAAAGACAAGGCTGACCTTTTAAATTTCTAAGGTCTGACTAATCCAAAATAATGGGAGGAACTAAAAATACTTTCTAAACAAAACTTCAGGTCTCAGGATGTTAAACCTTGTTTGTATTTTGAATTAAGATCCATTTTGAACATTTAGATACCAGGATGACTGAGGTGATGTGTCCACACTAATACACCACTTCCATTGTGCCTGATATTGCTGAATGCTGTGTGCAGTGAAGCTGTTATTGTACATAATACATGAAAGGAGGGAATAAGCCACAAGCTAAGAGACTAGCAGGGCCTCTTTAACAGCCTTTCTCCATCATTTGTTGTTTTTAATCTCTGTTTTCATGCACAAGCTGCTCTGAACCTATTGCCTCTTGAGGAATTGATAAAGTTGTTGAATTAAAGTGAATTTTTTTCTGACACTCTGACTGTTGAGTGGTCATTGGAGTAACCTTGAGCTATATTTGATTCAGTTGTAATAGAATAAATTCACTAAATATATCATCAAATACATCCTCCTTATCTTTTCTCTTGTATCTTGCTCTGGCTTTCTCTAATAATATGACCTGCTTGGACCTTTAGGAGCATAACATACATTCTTTCAATCCATATATTTTACTCAGGGAGACAGAGAGAGACAGAGTACCACACTATTAAAAAAAGTTTACTCTAATGAAGGTTTATAAATGTTATAAAACTCCCCCTACACACAGCAACCACAGAATAGGGAGCTGTGAATGGCTGCAGGGCAGTTTCACTTTATTCTCAACATGCTCCATCCATCGCTTCTAACACAAAGTTTCTGCTGCTGTTTACACTTTGATATGCCCTTAGATAAATAATGCTATATACAGAATACAGGGTGTGTGAGCTCGTGAATTATGTAATTGAGAAATTAGAACAATAATATCCCACCTCGTACGAAACACCCTCAGACCGCAGCACAGTTTTTGCCGCAGTTCCGCTCTCTGATTGGTCCAAAAGAAGGAGGCGTTGGAATAAACAACGTTCCAAGCGATCTGATTGGTCGTCGACACGCCGCTCAAACTGTTGCCTGGTGATCTGCTCGCAGCTTGTCAACCGCACGATCCAGTTACTGTAGCTGCCTGCTGCAATGAAAATATCTCCGTTTGTGGGTGGATTTATGGGCCGAGGTCCATCATTTTTTACCAAACACTGACTGAGTGAGTACTTTATTTTATCTTTACACATTAAACCTCTGTCTGTGGCGTGACTTTCCTCTGCTGGGGCTAACGAGAGAGGCAACGTTATCAAGCTTCAGGTTTGTTTTAAGCTAATTTGCGGTTTTGTGTGTTTTTTGGTGAAACAGGAGAGCGGCACGAGAGAAACTAGCATAATTTAATAATAACTATCAACGCTTCAGGCTTCAAAAACGCTGTTTACGTTACGCAGTTTTACACCAAGTTGTCCTGAGTGTTGCCATTTGTTTGACTTGTTGGATTTATTGCTGCTCCGCATTGAAAATGTGGGAGCTAGTTTCATTAAATCTGTGGGCAGTGGTAGCTAACACATACACAGTTATGATACAGTATAGGGCTGGGCGATACCGACCCAAAATGATACCGAGATATTTCTAAGCTTAGTGACCATACAAGGTATAACCTGATACATAGCTGTAAAAATAACCAACGGTCATCACTGTATTAGATTTGTAAACTTGAATATGATTCTAGTAAATGGTACTGTACCTTTTTGACACCACAGCAACAAAAATAGGACCCCTAGACATCTAATGTTGAGCAATTTTTCATTTTAAATGAGCAAAAATTGCAGACAGATACCTTAATACTGTCTAAACTGTACAAAAAGATTGGCAGCATTCCCATAAATAAAGGTGCCAAAATCTTCTATACTATTATGTGATTCAAAATGATAAAAGTTCCATTATTATTATTAGGAGTGCACTGTGTTGGATATTTGCTGTTAATTAAAGATTCATTCCAGCTGACACTAAAACTAATACCAATGTTTAAATGTTTTTCAGACCTAAATTTCAGTCCTTTGAATACACTTTAAGGTTTTAGGATGGAAAAAGAAACAAACCTTAGTCCTCAAACAGTACTTTAAAGTTAAAAAAGGAGGACAAATACAGAAAAAGATCTAAACTGAAGTGGGTCTGTTGGTCCAGCTTTAAACTCCAATAAATTATTTGTGTATATGGCCATTTTACAGTCGATACGTGCTGTTATTCACAGTTAAAATATCGGATGTAAATATCTGCAGAAATTTTTATATCTGCCAATACCAGAATTTGCCCTTTTAAGCTAATATCTGAAATCAAATTGCATCTCTAATTATTTTAACATTTAGCGGTATTTAAAGTACAGAAGATTAATGGTATTTGGTCATGATTTTGAGCTAGATCTATATAAAGTTGGCAACATGTGGAATGCCACCCACTTTGGAATTTCCCCTTGTGGGACTGATAATGAAACATCTTTTTAAATGTTACCAGTGTTTAGCAACATTTGGCAACAAATACATCAGCAACATTTGGAAAAGTGGATAAGATTCATACCACTTCTCCAAATGTTGCCAAAGTATTCGAGCAGTTTGGACACTGCAGGAGTTTGCTTGTGACTTTTGATGAATTTACCCCAAACTGGGTATTTAGGACTTTTATTTTGATCTGCAGTATCGACCAATGAGTATCTATTTGTGCCAATAAAGGCCCAAAAATCACACACATTTAATGAAATAATTATTACCCATTTAGATGTAACATTTTAAAGCTTGTGGCCAATAATAGGGCTAGGAAATTAATTGAAATTTTATATTACAAATCAATAGGGATGCACGATATTGGATTTTTGCTGATATCCAATATGCCGATATTTACAGATTCATTTTAGCCAATAATGATATCAGTATTTAAGCTTAAATATGTTTTACATAACTAAAGATTCAGTCCTTTGAACACAATTTTAGGTTTGAGGATGAAAAAAGAAACAAATCTTTTATTAAAACGCACTTTAAAGTTTAAAGAATGAGAATGAATAAAGAAAAAGATCTCAACCTACATAGTTCTGTTGGTCCAGCCTAAAACTCCACTATTTTATTAGTATATAGTCAAATCTTACAGTTGATATATGCTGATATGCACGGCCAAAATATCGGAGGTAAATAAAGGGAAAAAATTTGATACCTGCCGATACTGATAATTGGCTTTTTTTGCTAATATCTGGCCAATGATATTGTGCATCCCTACAAATCAATAAAGCCCAATACAATTTTCAAAGTGTAAAAGGCTCAGCATTTCTTTGAGCTAAAATTTACATTAAAATACCAGGTTAAAACTTGTATTTCAGCAGAGATGTTGTGCCCCACACATCATGCATTCATCCAAGTGTCATGGTTTTTAGAATAGTGTACTAAAGATCCTACTTTCCTCAATTGTGAATTTTTTTTTCAGTCAAAATGAGAATGCCATATAAATAACTCTCATCAATTTAACACTTCATATCAAATTAGCTGTATGAGTCAAAATAATCACAATTATATTTTTTAAAAATGTACAGCCCTAGTTTAATCTAGAATGTTTTATTGCCTGTGTGTTGAAAAAAAAAAGCACTGGCAATGCGCAACTTAAAAAAAATTATTGCATATTAAATTGCAATTGCAATAGAAAAAAAATCACAATTAGAATATTTTCCCAAACCACAGCCCTAGTTCCAACCACTTCTCCAAATGTTGCCAATGTATTTAAGCAATGTAGACACTGTGCAGGAGTTTGCTTGCAAATTTGATAACTGAAAACAAAAAATAATTACCCCAAAGTGGGTATTTAGGACTTTAATTTTTGATGCAGTATCAACCAGCTCTCAGCATCAAGTGATTTTTACCAATAAGGGCTGATTATTAGGTGAGGCATCTGTTTTTAAATCAACATCTACTGTATCAATAAAGATATTGTCCCACCCTATATTTCACGTTAAATTTTATTGATAATATATTTAAAACTCAGTATATTACCCATTATTTTTACATGTATTTCTAATATGGTACAATTTAACAATAAATGCAAATGTGTGCTATTTCTTGCTGCTGTAATTAAATTTTCTGTGCAGAAAAAAGTGTTGCTAAGTTACCTCAAATTGCTGCCACTTAAGCTGTAGCTGCTGCTTTTTGCAGAATCTTAACCAGCATGTAAAAATGAAATGATTGTATATGGATTCCAGGCATAGATTATGTGTTAATAGTGCATCGACAATGTGAGGTTTAAATGTCCTGCATTTTGAATTCCACAGATTCACTCCATTACCACGCATGAGTCATTCTTCTGTTGATAGAGCAGAAATATATGATCCACATAGCAATGCCCAGTGCATTCCTGATCATATTAGCCTTCTAGGTCTGGGCCTGGGAGAGCAGTTGGCTAAAATCTGCTCTGAAAAACAATAGGCTGCATGCCACTGCATGGAGGAAGCACACTGACGCACTCGTGTTTGAAAAGCACAGATGACCAAAGGCATTTTCTCTGCAGCCTTCAGCGTTTTAACTCCAGGCTTGTATCATCCTCCTCCAGTTTACCTGTGTTGATGGTGTGCGGCTGAGTAAGATAAGGGAGTAATAGACCACACAGCGATGTTTAGTGTTCAGGGAGACAGAGTTTATTTTGGTGCCGAGGTTTTGCATACTGATGAGCAGCTCCTGTGCCCACAGCACCGTAGGAGACTGGGAGAGTGAGTAGGCTACACGAGTCCTTGAGCTTTTCCCAGAAAGGAGAGGATGAAATGGAGAAAGTGGTATCTGGAGTCTTATCTGATTCAATAAAAGTAAAGAGTGCACGGATACTAGAGAAGGTGCTTTAATCGCATTAACACATGCTGGGTACTGTTTCATTCTGCTGAATATGGAGGGACATCCACGAAATTAATTAATGGCATCTTTTCATTTTCTTTTCTTGAGTCCAATTTTAAACACCTCAAGACATTTCCATAACAGGTGTTTTAAAATGGTTCCAATCACTGTTTTTAATGATTGATCATAACAAAAGCACTGAAGCCTTTAAAGAAGCGTTGCATTTTCAGTTTTTAAATAAAGCTGCCATGATAGAAAAATAGAGATGGAGCACTATCTAAACTGCACAAATACTTAGCCAGTGTTATTGTGTAATTCAGATTGCCTTCACAGTGCAGCAGGAGGTGTGATGGTTTTGGGTTGGCATCCACCTGTAGGTCTGCCTGGCCTGACTTTTGAACATCATATCCCAGGTATACTTTGTGTGATTTAATTCAAACTTTTGGCTGTGTTCATGCTGCAGTTAAAGGTGACCCAAAGCAGATTTTTGTGCTCATGTGTGACTCGTATCTTTTTTTTTTTTTTCCCAGACAGTGTAACATTGAATGTCACATCAAATGAGAGAAACATTTTTGTATCAGATTCAGGTCACATTTTGTACTAAATAGGGGCAGTTAATCGCAATTTAGATTAAATCGCAGTATGGCCTGCTGCAATTTTCAAATTGCAGAAGTTGCAATATTTCTTTAATTTGAAATTTGTCAAAATACCAGTTTAATATATATATATATATATATATATATATATATATATTTTTTTTTGCAGCAGAGATTTTATGCACATTATGCAAACGTGCAAGTGTCACCTTTTATAATGGTTTACAAAAATCCCTCTTTTTGTGTTTGATGTATGTTTTCCTTGTTCAAAATGAGTGACATAAAAATATAATGTCCTTAAATGAAGCAAATGACAACACATTTGCAATACGAGCAAAAATAGTTAGCTCATTCTGTCTAAAACTGATGAAGCCCAGCGTTACTTTACAAAAGTCATACCCCAGCTTCAACCAGCCTGTAGCCAGCTACACCTCCTCCACCCCAGCTGCCTCCTTTACAGCTTAAAGCTTGTTGCACCCCCATATTCAGAGTCATACTACTATGGATTCATTGCTTCTGAAATAAATTAATTGTTTTCAATGCACATGGTCTTATTTATGGAATTATTTGTTGCTTGAATTTATTGAAAAATACTCAAGATTGACCCAAGAATAATCACTTATTAAATCCCAGTATTAGGGGAAAAAAAATCACAATTACATTATTTTTACAAATCATTCAGCCCTAACTAGCACCAAATCTAAACAATGAAATTTACTGTCAAACTTATAATTCATATGAAAAGGAAATAAGGATGAACAGAGTAATATTACAGACATGACAGCTAGATGATCCCACATATGATAACTATCCTGTTTCTTGTCATTTCTTTTTTTTATTCAAACTGTAAATCAGTCAGTTAGTATTTCAGACTGCTTTTGCTTTGCTATTTTGAAATGTTAAAGTTAGCGTGATTACAGTCTATAAATCACTGCCATTTAAAGCAAAAGCTGTTATGTTTATTTTATTTCATAATCGCGAAAGCAAGATGAGGAAAATCTGCAGTTTATAGAGCTTCTCATATAAAGAGATGAGAGACAGACAGAACCAGAGTTGACTTCTATAATTAACATAAATGAGAATTAAAGAAAGAATGTATGGGTAGAGAATAAAACAAAACGATCTAATGCTGTTGCAAAATCAAAGGACTTGAATATCATTCATCTAGTCATACGGACTATGAAGAGAAACCTTTTTTCTGTTCTAGTTCACCGTCACAGTTCCTCGTCCTGAAGAGACATCAGGCCATAAACATCTTAATGAGCTCATATTTATCACAGAGGTGTTCATGTTGCATTCGTTGCACTTAACAACACAGAGAAAGGGCCGAGTAATTGATGCATATTTTGTAGTCCGTCAACGTTAAATTGTCCTTTTCACACAAATAACACGTCACGTCCGTGACATACGCCTAGCGAAGTGCAGTCAGATTCCCTAATCACTGCTGGCCTTCCATCCTTGTTTCAAGTGTGAGGAAATCCCTCAAAGCATTTTTAAGATATTGTGTGAACAAGAATGGCCTGGAAAGCAAGAAATAAACCTATAATACATATAACATGACCTTGACCTTTGACCTGGTGCAGAGTAGGGCTGTCGCAGTATACTGGTATTGACAATAACTGCGGTATTAAAAAATAAAATTTCATATTGTGTTAAAAATTTGCATATGATAATATCATGTACATGATCCAGTGCCACTCCAGCACCATCACAAGTCCTGAACATTTTTAATAAGCCCATCAGTGTAACAGATCATCAACTCCTGCTCTCCTCTAGCCTCTGCGCCCCTTGTTCTGAAACGTACAGCCTCACTTCGCTGCTCGCTTTCTCTCTCTCTCTCTCTCTCTCTCTCTCTCTCTCTCTCTCTGTCTCTCTCTCTCTCCATGCGCACCCCCGGCATACGCACACTGTGAGCCCAGCAAGACGTTTAGAGAAAACAAGTTTTCTTATTCCTCGTTCACACAGCTCTTAACGGGCAGGATGTAGAGATAGAGTCCTGCGTCGGACAGCTAACACTCTACCTGCCCATTCCCCCTGATCTCCTAATCATTAACACCTGCTGGTGCGTGTGTGTCAGCCCTCTCTCTCACCTGCATGCACAACATGTGTGTCCAGTTCCTCCTAAAGTCTGACCATCTAGAAGCTGCGTTCAGTTTAAGAAATTATAATACTGCGTTCACTTAAGCACTGCCCTTGACAAATAAAGTTTTTTCACTGTTCTAAACCAAGTCTTCTCACTGAATGAAGCACGAAATAAAGTCTCACATCCTCGTCAGCTATAACGCTCCAAAAACATCGCAGCTGACAGCCTGGACTAATTAACTGGGCAATATTGATAAGAGTAACATCAGGGTGATATTTATAGACTGCATCCTTTGTTTTTTAAGCCGTAGGTAGAATTATTTTCCTGATCATTGTTCGCGAGTGCCAAAAAGCACAGCGCTCCGTCAGCTCTCTCTGAGAGTTTGTTTTTACTCTGTCCCTGTAAGTTCCTGTCTTTGTCCGTAAATTAAACGCTTTATGAAAAGAGGCCAGTTTTTATGGATAGAAGGAATTTCCCCTCAAATAACAGAATGTTGGCTCAGTATCTCTGTGCCAGTGTCCCTTCCTGTGCATCATGACGCGCATCAGAGCAGTGGAGACGCTCATACTGTCTGCAGCGCTATGAGGAGCGTTAAAGCTTCTGTGCGCATTTAAAGAAATTTGATTGATCCCAGCGCAGCCCTCTAACTCAGCTCTTTTAGTAGAGCTAACAGGAAAAGTCTCATTAAAAAACTGCTGCAGGTGCTCTTGAAATATGTCTGTAATTAATTATTTCCTAATGTGTGTATAACCCTATGTTTCTGACACTGTTTTGGCATTATGATAATGTAAATCCTGTGTGGTGGATAAGTTTATCAGTCAGAGGTGGAGCCATGGGGTGGCTTGCAGGGTCTGTGCCCCTAATGTTTACTCAGAAGCTCAGAATCTTTACCTCTGGTGAAAGTGCGTTATGTCTGATAACTGATGAATGTAAAAAGAATTATCTTGGATTTTGATAAACAGATTGACCCGGCTGATCACAGCATGGAAATTTCATTCTTGTTGCCAAACTGAAAAAACCCAAATCAGATGTTTTTTTTTTTTTTTACTTTGAAAAGCTTAAAAGCACATGCTACAGACTAAATAAAAACCTTACTATTAATATTTCTGCATTTTTTAAGAAATATGACCCTCCTCAATGACACGACAGCTGCAGTACCTCCTTAGACAGGTATTTTGAGTGTAATTCATCTGCCAAAAGAGGGAACACAACATAAATAAAGTTAAAGACAAATTTGATTAATTGTCCCATTATTATTTACATTTTTATCGATATCATGATAATATCGTTATCGTGACATTTTTTGCCCACAATAATCGTGAAGTGAAAATCTGATATCGTGACGGCCCTAGTGCAGAGGCTTTTAAATTCTTGTTTTATTAGAGCCCAAGTAGCATGCTGTTTCAGTTTTTTCTTAAAGAGCCATCTACTGATTCTTCAGACCATTTACACGCTTCTGTGAGTGACCCAGGCTTAGAGAGCGGTTTTATCATGTCTTTTGTGGCTGTAGATGGAGTTTTCTTAGGTGTTGAAGTTTATCCTCATCATGTCTTCACAGGGTTATCTGATGATGTCCGTAGGGTTATCTTGAGAGGCAAGACTAGAGAGGTAAAATATTTGAAGGCTTAGCTGTGCTATCAGCTTTTAGCATCAAGACTGGTGCTTAAATTTCCTTTGGATCAACAAAGTATCTAATCTAATCTTATCTAGCCTAGAGTGTCTTGAAGAGCAAGTTTGCATGTTTTTCCCGGCTTTCTCTGGTATTTTTAAGTAATCTCCCGCCCACTTCATCATTTCAGGAAACTCCCAGAGTTTTCATAGCTCTACTACAAAGATACTAATTTATAAACACAAAATCACACATTTTGTATTTTTCTGAGGATACTAAAGTTGCCAGATTGTGTATGAATAATGTAACATACTCACAATCCACATCGACAGACAATCCAGCCCCTCTGTCTCTGTGACTTGGCACCCCGACCTGAATCATGGAGTGAGTTGAACTCTTTATGAGCAAAAAGTCGATGAGAGCTGCATGAAGGAGTGAGGCAGCTGAAAATGACAGGACAGTTTGTTCTTCTGTCTTTATCTCCTCTCTGAATTATCATAATACGTTATTTTATTGTCCATATAATATTTTTGCTGCCACGTCTTGATAACCTCATATTAGCATGTGATTAAAAATGACTAACAATGAAAGTGACAGGCAAAGCTCACACTTCTGTGTATTTGAAGCCACACAGATAACCAGAACTGGAGATATTTAGATTATTTTCTGCTCACATGAAGCTCATATTCAGGCTGTATTTTAGCTCACATGAAAAATATGACTTCATTTAGCTACTCTTATGTTGAATTTTTCATATTTTAAATTTAACCCTCCTATTATATTATAAACCTGGAGTAAGGTAGAGGACTTGTTAGCAACATAACTCAAAAAGTTGTGGGCTGATTTTGATGAAACTTTCAGGAAATGTCAGAAATGACATAAGGAAGAACTGATTAGATTTTGGGACTCATCCAGATCACCGTCTGGATCCAGGATTTTTTAAAGGATTCTGTACTTTTGGGAGATAGGGCTAATGGCGGAGGTCTGTGCTCTCCGAGTGCTTTTCTAGTTACAGATATTATTAGACTGTGAATGATGACACTAGTGTTGAAATCCATGTGGGAGGGGAAACCGGGCATTTAGGCCGATATTTAAATGAGATAGGCCTACATGTTATTTTCTTGTCCTGCACCGTAAGATACACAATTTCATGACAAATAAGTCCACTGAAATACACCTGCACAAAAAAGGAAATAAGGTGTTAAACTCTAAAAGACCCCCTTCTCAAAGACATATCTATCCCTGCTATTGAAAATGTTGGCAGGTATGAGATTGGGCTTTGAGAACACCAGATTGTTTAACTTTGATACAATTCTAGTCAAAAACTAGAAAATGCCAATACCTGTTTCTATATTAGGGCCATTAAGATAAAATACTAAGAGATCCCAAATTGGGTAATGTTTTTCCTGTTGGCAATGACAGAGAAGTGCAAACTCCTGCACACTGTCTTTATTCTGCAGATATGTTAGTCACAGTTTGGTATCAAAACCTGCCAATGTATTTGTGCAATATAGACGGTGTGCACTGAAATTTGTATATCAAAAAAGGCAAGCAGTCACCTGCAGTTCATCACAAATATTTCTTCATTTTTGATACTGAAATATATTTTCAGTATTTGTTTTTATATTTCTTACATCAAGTCTGAAAGAAAGACGTTCATTCATTGTTACAGTGAGCTTGCCATTAAAGTAGGGATAGAGATTGTTATTATTGATGTTGATACCCTTATCAATACTCCTTATTAATCTGAATATTTATCAATACTGTTCTATTGTATAGTTTTAATTTTGTCGACTAAAACTATGACTAAAAGTATTTGTTGACAGCCTTTTTTTCCATTAAAAAACTAGACTAAGACTAACAAAAATAGATCTGTGACGACTAAAACTGACAAAAAGTGACAAATTAGACTAAAATTTAGTTTAATTTTCGTTGGACATTCAAAATCTGTGATATTTCTCCTCTGTGGGTAAATCTGTCAAAATACAATGCATCTGTATCTATTCTGCCTCTCAGCTGTAGAAAGCAGGGACCCCAGGTTTGGCAGAGTGCAGAGAACACACTACCATGGTCTGGTACCAGATTTAGACAAGAGAATAAATGCTTGGAATAAAAGTACAGACTAAAATGTGAGGACTTTATATGGACTAAGACTAGACTAAAATGTTTTTGAGTGTTCGTCGACTAAAAACTAGACTAAAACTGAAAATGGTAGCAATGACTAAAATGTGACTAAAACTAAAGACATTTCAACAACTACGACTGAGACTGAAATTAAAATAGCTGCTAAAATTAACACTTTAATTGTATTGTAGAAAGACAAAATGATAAAACTTTACAACAGAAGTGGTCTAAACTAAGTTGTGTTAGAGTTAAAAAGTTAGGATTCAATCTGTTACATTGATTTTATAACCCTGAAACAAACACACCTTCGTAATCTTTACATCTGTTTTTACTGAAGTTTTTTGTGACATTTGAAAATATGACTTATAGGTTACATTACATAGACCAATTTTATCTGATTCACTGAAGTCACCTGAACCATTAATCATCTTTAGCTTGTTAAGCACACTGAGTAATAGAGATGGTCCAATACCATTTTTCCTTCCTGATACTGATTCAAATACCAAAACACTGGGTATCAGCAGATACTGAGTACCAATCTGATACCGATGTAAACTTTGTGGAGTGACTTTGCTTTGAAAAACACACATATTTCAGCCCTACAGTGAGTTCAGAACATGGCTAAACAATTAGAATGGAAATGTACATCCTCTACGTGACATGTTTTTTTTTCTACTAGTTATTATGAGTTTTACTACTAAATATGAAAATAAGAATGACAGAGGGCCACGTCACAGACTCTCTCATCTCTCGTTTTCTCCATTATGAGCTATTCAGACCATCTCCATAAAGATCGGTGTGTTCAAGTATCAGTTTGACTGATTCAGCATGACATGATAACCAAACAGCCTACCATTGGTTGACAGACCCTCACAAAGCATTCAGGAAAAAATGATGGTTAGCATTCAAGCCAGCAGCAATATGATCAAAATTTGATTTTAAAAAACTGACAAAAAGATGTTCAATATGGAATCTCCCAGTGTGAATTTACTGTTAAAAGTCACCCGAGTTTCAGGCTCACTAGAAACACTTCACTAACGACTATGAGGGCGTAGGCAGCGTCACTGGAACAGCGATTCAAGAGGAAAAAACATAAGAGGCTATAATTTATGGTTCAAAAGTTATTTCAATTATTTTTTCAGCCTTTTTTTAGATTACCTTTTGGCCTTTTTGCCTTCATCAGATGGGACAGCTGAAGATAGACTGAAAACACCGGGAGAGAGAGGGAGAGACTGCCATTCACCTATCATACACTGAGACCAGGAATTGATCCTGAAACAGTGAGTTGAAGACTACAGCCTCTGTTTGTGGATGCCTGCTCTACCCACTGAGCAAAAGCAGCGCCAAACTTATTTAACAGATTTTCAACAAATAACTACATAATAAATGTCAAGCTGTTGCAGTGGGTCCTTTTTTCCTGCTTCGATTGGTTCTTCTTGCACCCTTTTTATCACATATTAAAATTTCCATTATATTGAATTTAATTTTATTGTCACTTTGGATTTTTCTACTGTCTTACACTAGGGGTTACTGACTTACTGCTTGTATGCAAACCTGATGAAAGATTTAAACATGAACATAACCATAGAGAAAGGAAGTTTTTATGGATTGAAAATGAAATTAGAGATCATTTAAAAGGTGCAGGTGACTTTTGACATGCTCACTGATCTGCCTGGGAGTTTTTTAGAGTGAGATGAGTCATTAAGGAGCAATGGTGGATTTGTTTCACATCACTGGGGCTTCAGAGATATGCTTTCAGAGGTCATGGGTGTTCCAGTAGGACAATGACCGGAAAGATAACCCCAGAAAGCTCCAAGAAATGGTTGGAGACTAAGTACAGGAGAGTTCTGAAGTGACCAGTAATGAGTCTGGATCTAAATCCCATTGAACACCTATGGAGAGATCTCAAATTTGCTGTTGAAGGGGGCAAGCCGGTAGTCGAGTGGTTAAGGCGCACGCCATGTATGCAGGCAACCCGGGCTCAAATCCAGCCTGTGGCACTATTTCCTGTGTGTCTCTCCCTGTTTCCAACTCCATCCACTGTCCTATCAAATAAAGGCAAAAAATAAATCTTTAAAAAATAAATAAAATGCTGTTGCAAGAAGGCACCCTTCAAATCTGAGAGACCTGGAGCAGTTTGCAAAAGAAGAGTGGTCCAAAATTCCAGTCAAGAGGTGTAAGAAGCTTGTTGATGTTTATAGGAAGCGTGGGCAACCAAATATTAAGTTGAGGGTGCCAACAATGTTGTCTGGCCCATTTTTGAGTTTTGTGTAATTATGTCAATTTTGGCGTTTTTGTGTTGTTCCAATGCACATGAAGGAAATAAACGTGTATACCTAAAACATTTGTAATTGCAACAATTTCTGGGAGAAATGGTGTATTTTCTGGACAAATTCTAGGGGGGCCAATACTTTTGTCCATGACTGTAAGTCCAGAAGATAATGGTAATATGATTTTTCTGCTTTAAATTCAAAATAAGTTCCTAATTAATCAGTCCAAGTCAAAAGTAAAATTTTACTAGGCTCTCATCTAGGGTTGGGCAATTAATCGCAAATTAGATTAAATCGCAATATGGCCTGCTGCAATTTTCAAATCACAGAAGGTGCAATATTTCTTGAACCTGAAATTTGTGTCAAAATACCAGTTTAGAACTTTATTTTTGCAGCAGTGACATTATGCATTATGTTTCATGCAATCATTCTAGTGGCATATTTTGAGAATAGTGTGCAAAAAATATATTTTCTTCATTTTTGAATGTTTTTCTCATTAAATATTAGAATTATACAAAAATTATCATTCCCTTTAATACAACAGTTCGAATCCGATTTGCAAAATAAGTCAAAATCATCACAATAAGATATATTTTTAAAATTGTTCAGCCCTAGTTTTATCAAATGACGTGTTGGCTATAGTATAGGATGAATTATTGCTTATTTTTGTTGGAAATTACATGAAATGAGGAACTCAAGAAATAATCGCATAAATCGCAATCACAATATTGAGTAAAAATATCACAATTAGATTATTTTCCCAAATCGTTCAGCCCTACTCTCAACTGCAAAAGTTGTGCAACTGTGAAATTTGGGTTCAGATAAATTCATGACTTCTAAAGTCAAAAACTGCAAAAAAAAAAAAAAAAAAAAAATCGTGAAAATGTTGTGTTTTCAATTTGAAAATTTTGCTTTTTCTCTGGAAAAGTAATAGATCCTCTTCAATTTTCTATTTTATAAAGTGGCCCTAGTACTCTGTAGTAATAATGGATAGGCTCCTGGGGGGGTTTAGCTTTTCTTAGGTACACGAGGGCGGCCTGAGGCCAGAAAAGTAGTGATACACTGCTCTAGTGATATGCTCTGTAGGAGCTGGGGATTAAACTTATGACCTTCTGGGTGTGAGACGATTGACTCAAAGCTTCTGAGCCACAGTTTCCCCACAGTCAAAGTAGCGAGCACTTCTTAACTGACTAATTTTTTCATCAGTTGTTAAAATAAAATTCCAGATCACTCAAATGCCAAATATTAGCCCCAGTAGTGGACCATGCAACTATTTGGTCTACCCCACTCATGAATTTTAGCAGCAGCTCTTTTAGATAAAATGTTTCAAAATTAAACAGTCTTCAAAATTTGAGTGATCAGTAGTTTTTAAAAGTACTAAAGCTTCAAAACACTATAGAATGAAAATGAAAGCATGTTCAGAATTGTACAGATGCATTGGCTTTTGGAACTTAAATTCTGCCAATGTACAGTATTTGTGTAGGGGTTTGAATACAATTTGTGGTAGTAAAAAAGAATAACTCACCCAGTACTGGGAACCTACCTCTATTTTATTTTATCTTTTATTTCATAAGCAGTTAATGATAGCATTTGATTGTTAAATACCATACAAAATTGCGGTATTGTGAGTCGTGACAAGCCTAGATCTAAGAATAGCAAATTGAAGTACATTTGAGCTCATAGGAATTGAGACAGCACAAACCTCTCCTACTTCAATTGTTACTCCTCTCTTTGACTCTTGCAAGTCCCCCAGCTGAATGAAAGTACAACACTGAATCACTAAAGTGCCCCTTTAACTCGAGGAGACAGAGCTGTGGAGGAGCAGTTATTTGCCAGCGATGTACTACTGTCCAACTCAGCTCAAAGAGCTTACTGAGATCTCTTTTCAAGCTTTAATGCAAACATCCATCCATTTGACTATCCATTTCTCTAAAATTTTCAGTTTGCTGATGTATTTTTAAAGGTAGATTAGCACTTTATTTGTAGAAACACAATGATACGCAGTAAGAACTGGAGTGTTGATATCTCAGTGTCACATTGATTAAACTCCTCAAGTGTAATATTAACTCTATTCTGAGGTAAATGTCCTTCAGCGTTGGAGTCATTTGACAGTGTTGATCTATTCAACTCTGCAGAGAGTCAATGCATAAGAGCAGTGCAACATCACTTGCTGGGTACCAATGTGACCCCGCCTCCATTTGGGGGAAAACAAGCCCTCAGATTGAATGGCGGTAGGTTAGAAAACATCGGTAACAACACTATAAAAGCCATTTTGTTGTGTTTTGTGCCTTGAACAATTAACAAGCCGTGATTTAAGGCATGTTTTGTTATTCTCAAATGATTAAAGACTAAAGTGGGCAAATGTTGGACTGGTGCTGAGGTCTTAATGACTTTAGGCTAGTGATCACTCTTTGACAGCAGGAGCTGTAGTCTGTCTGCCTGTTAACAGCTGTCTCACACATTAACTAACTTATTAACCACATTCAACACACATAAGGTATGTGATGTTGGTTTATGACACCTCCAGTCACAAGATGGGACTGGTTGTCCAGTTTGATGTTCAAGTACATCTGCAATTTCATATTGTCATGATGCATGTATTCTTTCATAAATGGACTATTTTATATTTTTATCTCACTGGTCAATAGATTTTGCCTCTCATTAACCGTTTAATCGTAGGTTTGTCATATTAAGTTTTTAAATCCCTACAATGACCCAATCTTTCCAATTGACTGCCATTACTTTTCACAGAATATTTTGTCCCAGAGGGGGGAGGGGCTTGACCTTGCAAAGCAGATGGATTCGCCCGTTTCCATGTTTCTCACTGGCAAATCCATCTTGCAAAGCTCCTATCTGAACCCTTTGGCCCGGTGAGAAAGTGACAGGACCAATAGGCGTCGAGCGGCAGTACTTTCGGGTGCGCCGGAGTTGTGACACATGCAAGCAACAGGAGGCTGGGTGCAATTACGGCAGAAGAGATTAGCGTGGATGCTGCTAAAGTGCCAGTTTTATCAGAGCTTGACCACATTTCTTCATTGAAAGAAGGAAAAAGAACAGCAATGAGTTGTTATCTTTTCAATAATGACAAAAGTCATGTACTGACGTGTCTGCAGTCGCCATGGTGTGCGTTATGCTGTCTTCTATGGAGGTTACTCTACAAGCGCATCTCAGTTGCGGCTGCATCACGTATTTTGTTGTTCTGATTTGCCCGTAAAGATGTGACAGACAGAACGTTTATCCAGTCACCCTCCAAGTTTTTTCAAAGGCTCTGCCCTTTCCCAAACACTGTCTATGAGTGGTTTACTAGATGAATGTGCAAAACAAATCCATCTGGTGTGACAGGTTAAGAGGGGCTGGCATCGTTTAGGCAAAGGACTAAGTACTAAACTTCGCCTACTGCAAATCTGCATAATTTTCCCGTGATGCCCTTTGACAGAGTGTTTATGTGTGTTTTAGATGTTTTGAATTGTGTTTAGACGATGTCTGTTGAACAGTAATCAATTATGGAATTCCTTTGCTCATGTTTCTGGTGGATTGTTGTAGTTTTTTAAATTTATAACTTTTGCACCATGAGTGAAGTTGTTTTCTGAGTTAGTGACTTCCTGCCTGAGCAGTACAACCAGGCAAATTGTAAATGCAATTGTATATGCATGGGTGATTGCTCTGCAGTGAAGGGTTTGACTTTTACTTTTAAGGGTTTAACTTTAGGAGATGATTAATGTTGCAAACAAATGATTTTAGTCTTAGGTAAACAATTGAGTCACTCAATCACCTCTTGAGAGATTAATTCTAATGCAATAGTAGAAACACACCTTAATATGTTAGAAAATAACGCTTAGAAGATTACTATTTATCACTTTAACTCTGCGTTTTTTTCTGAGTATAATTTTTTGTTTTTTTGTGCAGGTGAGAGTGAGCCACTGAAGAAGGCATGTGGCGGGTATTATGGCCAACATCCAGCACACGCCCCTTGGGAGACAACAGCTGGCCACCTCATGCAGTCCTGTAGCTGGGCCTCCTCCTCCTGAGCTCCATGCCCCTCACACATCACACCTTTTGACTTCATGAAGATCCCTGACATCGGTGATGTGATGAATAAATTTGAGGTCCTTGGGATTGTGGGTGAAGGTAAGAGCTCTGTTTGTCTGCACTTTATGAAGCATATTTATGTTCTGTCTGCAGCGGTGAGTCCAGCTGAGTCTTTAAACACAGCGGATTTTGTGCAGTCAAACATGCACTCACAGATTTGTTGTAGGGCTTTTCACTCAGCAATCATTTGGTTGTTTTTATCCAATTTGCCTGTGGAACAAGGCTGTTAAAAGCCTAATGTGTTGTTCATGACTGTGCAACTCAATAAGGTCAAGGACAATTTTTCAAACGTTTATTCATGATGGATTTTAACATTAACAAATGAAGCCAGGTGATCTGGATTTATCCTTTTTTGTTCTTGTTAAAGGTGTATTTTCAGATTCAGTTTCCTTGCTGTAAACATCAGCAGGGCAGGGTGATTTATGTGTTAAATCCCCTCTAAAAATGCTCCTCAGCTTTCCTCTCCCCTCCCGAGCCTCCTGGTTGATATAAAGTGGCAGAAGCCCTGAGGTGAAGCCACCCACTTGTCCCAGTTTTTAACACCCATACTCCCACATCTAGAAGTTTTATAATGTGCATATAATGTGTCCCTAGAAGACACAGGGAAACTTCGAGTCGGAATTTGAAGGCTGAGTGGCCAACCAAAGATGAGTCTTTCTAGAAGGAAGTCAGCACTTTTTGTGCCACATTAAACTGTAAAGTTGTAGAAGTTTTTCTCTGCAGCGATACTCTCTGCCTCTGCACTCATGGCACAGTGCGCTCCACTTGATCCAGCAGCATAGATTTTTCCTCAGTGATCTTGAGGTCACTCAATTTTGTTAATCATTTAGGACTGAGTGCAGCGTGTCGGCTCGCTCCAGCTATTACAAATGCAGAGGGTCTTATGTAATAATATCGAATTTCTTTACCAAGTACGGATATTAATTGGCAGGGCTGTTTTGTTTACAAATGTTTTATTGTGAGGGGTTTGTCTTTATGTACAGTTCAGCGCAGTATTGCATCTCAAATGGCGTTAAGCGGTGCAACATTAGTTATGTTAAAAGTTACATCAAATTTATTTGATCCTTTCATTTTAATGTTTTCAGCACAAGTAAATAACCAGCATCAAGATTTCTATTTCTTAAATATTCAAAAATCAATTCATTTATTTTTGCTGATATCCAATATGCCAGATTCATTTTAGCCAATACTGACATTGTTACCGATACTTAAATATGTTTTACATAACTAAATATTCAGTCCTTTGAACACAGTTTAAGGTTTGAGGATGAAAAAAGAATCAAACTCTTTTTCTTAAAACACACTTTAAAATTTAAAGAATTAGGATGAATAAAGAAAAAAGATTTCAACTAACATAAATCTGTTGGTCCATCCTAAAACTCCACTTATGTATTTGTATATATGGCCAAATTTTACAGTCAATATATGCTGATATTCACCACCAACATATTTATTGTAAATATCAGCAAAAATGTTGATATCTGCCAATACCGATATCAGGCAGATAATATCGTGCATCCCTAAAAAAAAATCCTACTTTCCTTTTTTGTAAAATTTTCTTCAGATTTTTTCAGAATTATTCAGCCCTGATTTAACCCTTAGAGCTCAAAGCTATTATTTTCACCATCAGGTCTCGTCTGGACTTTTTGTGTTTTAAAGCTTTTAAAACATCGACCCTGTGGTGCACAGTCAAGCTCTATACATCTGCTTTTTCAGGACAACCTGGGCTTTAAGAAAATGTCTAGTACGGTAATGTCACTTGAATTTTGAAAAAGTTATTGGACTCTAAAGACAAAAGAAAAACAAGTTGGAATGTAAGACTCAGAGATTTTTATTTATAACACACAGCAAACATTAGTGACTAAGCCTTTTCTTTTCACAGACTTGTTCTCTCATCTCTTGGGGACACAACAGTGAAAAACATAAACATTCTATGACTAGCGGTTTTTAAATATCTACATATATACAAAGAA
The DNA here is from genome assembly GCF_018320785.1 of Cheilinus undulatus. Lineage (NCBI taxonomy): Eukaryota > Metazoa > Chordata > Actinopteri > Labriformes > Labridae > Cheilinus > Cheilinus undulatus. Next base: position 46,277,218 of record NC_054871.1, on the reverse strand, counting down.
AAGTCCATGCGCTGTTTTATGCTGCATGCACAGCAGCACAGTTAGATTCATTTGTGCCATTCCTCAAAGCAGTAGAGACGCAACGGGTCGACCGCAACTCCCACAATGCATTGCGGTTAACAACATGGCGATGCCCTGGGCAAAAAGCTGAAGTAAATGATCAAAAATGAATTAAAAATGGATGAAAAGGTGTGGATTACTGGATCTAACAATGTGGATTCAATCTTTAAAGACCCTGAAAAGCTACCAAAGTTCCAAGCTCGCTAGAAAGGCGTCCTTTAGGGCTACGGAGACATGAGGGTAGCAAAGGAGCATAAAGAAAGTCAGCTCTCAGAGGAAAGAGAGTAGGTCTGTGACTTATGGTTCAAAAGTTATCAAGGTTTTTATAAACGTGTCACTTCTTGTTATTTATGACAACACCGTCCTCAGAGACCCCGGAAAGTCAGCCAAGTTCAGGACTCACTAGAAAATGTTCTGTAAGAGCTTCGAATGCATAAAGGACATAATCAAAAAGGCACAACGGACAGCTTTCAGATAAAAAAACGATTAAGTGTCTACAACCTACGGTTTAAATGTTACCAAGTGATTTGTAAAGGGATGTGCCTGCAGCACGGATCTGTGCCGCATGAGCTCTAAGTGTTAATCCATCTAATATTGTGTTGGATATAATCAAAGATGGAAAAAGTACCAGACTATTATACTCAAGTAAAAGTAGTTACTCTGGTTAGAATTTACTTAGGGATGGGGATCGTTAATTCTTATTGATATTGATACCCTTATCGATACTCCTTGTGGATACTACTATTGATACTTGTCTATAGTTTGATGGAAAGATAAAGTGAAGACAAATATTTACACTTGAAGTGGTCTATTCTGAGTAGTGCTTGAGTTAAAAAAAACATCTATTTTATATCCCTCAAATACAAACACATTCTTCATTTTTACAACTATATTTATTGAAGTTTCTCGTCAAAAACAACATTTTCCCATTTTTATTTGACATTTAAACATATCATAACATACAGTTTAGTCAGTTCCACCACAGCTTTCTTCACTGGATTAATACTTTTAACAAACAAACCCTGCTACAAAGTTTTGGAGCACTTTTCAGAATTTATCTGAGCAGCTAAAGAAGGAAACTGTCTTGAATCAGCTGAAGAGAGTGAAATGAGTGTCTTTTACTCCCAGTGCAGGAGGATATGATTGCATGCGACCCGCAGGCGGAGTCTTTTTCTTCCTTAAGCCAACAGTTGAAGATACCACACTCTGTTGATGGACAATACTGATGTGCTTTTAGTTTATGTTCCCCTTGAGAGAACTGATGTATTTTTTTTAACTCCAGTTGCATCTTAAAATGAAGTTACATCACAGAGCCTGTGAGACTCGACTGCAGTATCGATAAGCTAAAACGTTATTGATGTTCAGGTATTAGAAAAACACAGAACCGGGTGAACCCCATCCCTAGTCCTGATTGGTGGAAAACCCATGCAAGAAACAGGTTAGTTTCTTTAGTTTTGATTCTCAGGCAGGAAATCATCTGAGGGTGAAAGAAAACTACAGTTTTAATCAAGAATACACTGATAACTTTGTATTTATCATGCTGCATATTTGCTAATAATGACTGACAGGTGGATTTCTGTAAAACTGATCAAACATTTAAAATTTCAAAATAAAAAAAAAAAAATTTAGACATTTTTTTCTACCTCAATTGTTTTAAAAAGGTACCTGACATACATCAACATTTTCTTCCCCTGAATATTTCTGAATGTGATTTTGTTATGGGGGCCAAATGGGAAGATGCAGGGGGCCTGATATGGCCCTTGGGCCGACAGTTGCTAAACACTGACCTAGAGTCACAGGCGGAAAGTCTAACTCAATGAATAACTTCACTCATGGTGCAGATGTGTAACACATTAAAAATGACAACAATCCATCAGTGCAAATGTTAAACCTTCAGATATCAACACTCCAGTTTTTCAACAGCTGTTTTGGGATGTGATATGGAATCATTCTCTCACTACCGTGTAGTCAACAGAGGTGGAAAAAGTTTTATACTCCAGTAAAAGTACAGTTACTCTGGTTAGAATTTACTTAAATAGAAGTAAAAGTAATGAATTTCAATGTACTAGAAAAAGTAAAAGTACCCCAAAACACTACTTAATTACATTTATTTGAGTACATGTATAATTAGTAACTTTCCACCCTCTGTTATGATAGAACGATTTATTGCTTGTTTGTTGAGAAATACAGATGTTGGAGAACTTAAATAATCATATATTAAATCGCAATAGCTGGGAAAAAAAAAATCACCAATCATTCAGCCCTACTACTGAAGCTCTGAGGACAGAGACATGCATGTGCCGTAGTTGCAGGATGGCATGGGACTGATCTGTATAGATCAAAGGCCTCTAAAGGATTGACCCCGGGGATCAGCGCTTTGTCAGTCTAGCCATTTGTGTTGGTATTGGACTGATACAGAGCTGGGGAAAGGTATTTTCCCTCTTCCTGACTTCTTTTTTTTCATATTTGCCACTCTTAAATGTTTCAGATCATCAAACAAATTCTTAATATTAGACAAAGCTAACCCAAGTTAATATAAAATGCAGCTTTTAAATGATGACTGTATTCTTTAAGGGAAAAAAGACATCCAAATCTACCTGTGAAAAAGTAATCAGCTCTGAACCCTAATAACTGCTTGCTCTACTCTTGGCAGCAAAAACTGCAAGCAAGCGTTTGTGATAAATGGCAGTGGGTCTTTCACATCGCTGTAGAGGAATTTCAACTCTTCTTTGCTGAACTGCTTTACTTCAGGTTTTTGAACAGTAACAGTCATGCTGGAGCATCTCTATCAGATTTATGTCTGGACTCTGACAAGGCCACGCCAAAGCCTTCAAAAGTGCAAAAAATGCTGTTAGAAGACAGAAGCCATTTTAATAAAACTCTTTGGGAAACTTGGTGAACTTGGTGAAATAAAAACAAACACCTAATTACCTAAACATGTGAGTCATATCTGTATAATAATAAAAAATACATTTTATGGTAAAAATGCAAGCTTGCATTATCACCAGTTCGGAGTCTAAACTTTGCACAACCTCCTGCAGGGCAATGACATGGTTTGCAAGTTTCTGACTCACATGTGTTGAAGCGTCAAACCCTGTCAGTGAGACTGTAAGTAAATGTAAGTGTCCTCTTGTAGAGCCTGTCGTCCTGCAGCTCTGATGCGGTGCTGAAGGAGCACGGAGCAGTTTGTCATATGCCTGCTCGGTCCCTGAATTCCTCTTGAACCCTCGGGGGATTTGTGTGTGACTGCCAGGGTCGATAACATCAGAACTACTGTAGCTTGCCAACACTTGTGTCCTACTTTCTGAGCCACCTGTCCTTTTATAGTGGGGGATGTTTGTCTTTAATTCATGTGAACATATGAGGAGCATTGACAAAGAGGATTGTAAGCCTTTTTCACTTTCACTGCAGCAAAATGTTATAGTTAAAAGAACTTAATAGCTTCTGTACTTAGAATCAACCGCTGAATTTGTCAAGTCTTTGTTATCTGTGATTAAAGGTTGTGCTGCAATCAAACCAGCCCTGTAAACCAAATGTATTTTGTCATTTCTATGATTATTTCATGTGCGTCTGCTTTTAAGTGAAGTAGCTCTGATTAAAAATGCAGAAAGTATTGTGTGGAATATCTAAACATTTTGAATAGTCCTTTAAAAACATAAGTGTGATTAAGTTCAATGTGTGGTTTGATTTTCTTTAGGTGCCTATGGTGTTGTTCTGAAGTGCCGACACAAGGTAAGAGCTTAAACATGTCTTTTCAAACCATGCCATCCATCGCTCATTAAGTAAAACACTGTTACATGGATTAAAAACAACATTTAAGACTGAAGTGTGTGCCCATGACGGGATGTAGCAGTATCTTGTGAGAGAGTTGAAAATGGAGACACATAAATGACGATATAAATCAAGAAACTTTAAAAAGATTTGAGTGAACTTTTGATTTCTCTTTTTGAGGTCCTAACGTCCCACACTTGAATATTTCCATATTGATGGCCCATCAGAGCTGACCATTCAAGCATTTTCATCCTTTTTTAAAGGTGTTTTTGTTTGCCTTTATTCTGCTTGGACAGCTCAAGAGAGACAGGAAATATTGGGAGAGAGAGTGGGGGACCAAATAGTCTTGGGAGCGGTGCATCAAGACTCTAGCCACTCTAGTAGAGGGATCTAGGGCCTTGTCCACACAGAGACGAAAACAATATAGCCTATTTCCTTTTCATTTTGAAAAAGTTTTCTGTAAACACAGGATCGTTTCAGAAAATGTCCGCGTCAGCATGGAACCACTGAAAACGAATGCTGTAGTATATACACCAAGCCTGTAAGTGGCGCTGTATTGCTGCCACGGAAATGCACCAAAAGAGAGAAGATTATGGAAAACTGCCCCAAACATTCTCCTGGTTGCCCTTCTGATTGTTCTCCATGGTGGATTTAGGAACACCTGGAGTAGCCTGTGTTGTTCTCAGTGGTGGGAAAGGAGCATCAGATTTTAAAAAGCCTGTAAAAGCCATAATAAGCTCAGTAGCTTCTGCACACAAACACACTCCTGTTATCCGCCATTGTTGTTTTGGATTGACACGTGCATGCGGCTTAAGTGGGCTATGCTATGTATGACGTAATCGTTTCAAGAAAGATGCGGTTGGCTGTCCACATGGAGACGAAACGGTAAGCATTTTCAGATTTGTTCACTCTGGGACCCGGTTTCAAAAAGCAGTTTACAGCCTCCCAAAATGCCATTTGGCAAAAAAATTTGGCATATAATCCCGAATTCATCTCCATGAGGACAAGGCCTAGGAATGGGTGGTAATGCCGTATCCAGGGGTATTAAAAAATAGCCACTGTGTTGCTTCAATTGCCATGATGAGGGCGGTGCTGTGCACATTAATAGTGAATGCTTTGAGCCTATGTGTCCATTCCCACCAGCAGCACCGCTGTCTCTGTGTGAAGGTGCTTTAAAAGTGAACCCCTGGTAATGAAGTTGGGCTAATTTGGCAAACAATGAACGCACACATATCAGCCCATAGAAACTCGTGCGTCATGGCCTGGCACAGCTCGTAACCTCCCCATCTTGTGGTGGTACCTGCTGTCTGCTGACTGTGACAGCAGCAGAGATTGTTGAATTAAAAACGTTAGACAGCTGCTTTTATCTTAATAAGATGTTATTTAGATTTTCTCAAATAGAAATTACAGATATAAGACGTCTGGGGAACAGGGAAAAAAGTGCTGTCTTATGTAGTTTTCACTCAGTACTACTATTACCTGTGGACCTCTGATAATTTGTGAACTACCCCGTGCGTCAGTGTTTGGTGTGGTGCATTCATATGGGGTAAGTGAAGACTGTAGTGTCCTCAGATTTACAGACTTTTCTGAAAGAAAACATGAAGGTGCTGCATGGCTGCAGCAATGAAAACAGTGAATTTTTATTTCTAAAGTTCATACAAAAATGCAATTTTGTGCACATTACATTCTACGGGTTATTATAGAAGCCAGGTTGAGTGCCTCTGAAATGACTCTACTAGCATCCCAAGCTTTCCAAGCTTTCCCAGACTATCACTGGTTTTGTTTTGCTTGCTTTCATTATAAACATTTGTGGTTAAATCCCCACCTCTTAAAACATAAGCTGTGCATAAACAGCATGTAGTTGTAGTAGCTTTTGGTACAAAAATGTGTCAGCATTATAGCACTTTGCTGATAGGGACATGCACCTGCTTGCTGTAAACACCATACCAAGTTGTGTAGATCAACCTCAAGCTTTGATAAATGTCACAGTACCCGATATTTGATTTGTGTTTCTGGACTGGACTAATGTCTGATATCAGGACTGGTTTGATCTTTTACTGATGTACCTGGTCTGTAATGATTACAAATATGACTATGACTTTATTTTGTTCAAATATTTGTAGAAGAACATTGTGCAAGATTGTTTTATTAATCATACTGAGATAAACAACAAAATGCCATCTACAAATCACTCAGAGAAGCAAAATTAACATTATATTCTTCAGAGGAACATCTTAATCCTCTGTGTGCTTTCTGAATCTATGCACAGTGCCCACTCTCATTTAGGAGGACTATTTGTTTAGTAAAAGCGTGTGTACTTTGTGAACTTCTTATCTATTATTCCTTTGTAAAAGTTTGTCATGACTGTTAGAGCAGCAAAGAACTTCACATGTTGTACAAAATATAAGAGAAGAGAAGATGATAATATAAGATATAATAAGATAAGATAAGATGAGCCTATATTGATCCAACAGCTCGACAGGAGAGGGACAAGTAATTAGCAATATATAACAAAAGTTGTAATATGTGCAAACAGTACTTAATAATACAATAAATAAGATAATACAACATAACAACAGATACCAATAATAATAGCAATAACAGTGTTATTTACATATTTGCATGTGCAAATCTTTGCTTGTGGAAGGACCAAGACTAGGATATGATGTGAAATAGGGACAATACTACACATTTGAAAAACAAAAACATTAGTTATTTAACATACAGGTAAAGAGTAAATAAAATTTGCATACTTTGGAAAATCTTTGGAACTGTGTGAGTACACACAAGTGTTCATATTTGTACGTTTCTTTATATGTAACATCATATACACGTATATCTGAGTACCCACATGCTTATGGGGTGTAGTGGAATTTTAACTGGTGGTGTTAAAAACTCTGATAGCAGCAGAGTCTAAAGGTCTTTGGCTGAAGGAGCTGCTCAGGGCCCCCCCACAGTGTCATGCAGAGGGTGAGAGGGGTTGTCCATGATGGATGCTAGCTTGGCCAACATCCTCCTTTAGCAATTTTCTCCTCAGAGTCCAGGGGACAGTCAGGATAGGATGTGTCATGTTCTTTACATTGTGGTAAATGAAATTACTTATAAAGCCTTGTGAAAAGAAGAAAATGTTGACCTCTTTGGTAACCTTTCATCCATATACATGAGATTCCACCTCATTAAATGGCAGCTTTAAATGATTAAAGTGGAGGTAGTAAAAACTTGTGTGTATAGAAAAATGGGGACACATTATGAAATGATTTGATTAATTTGCATTTGATTTGATGAAAAATGTTGCAGTTTGATGAAAACATAGGCACATTCAATAATTGATTTTTTCATTCATTATTTATCATTAAAAGCCCGACCAGTTTCATTTATCATTCTAGGAAAGAGACCCCAAGAGTGACAGGAACAAAACTACTGAGAAAATGTACAGTGATGAAAATGTATGCGATTTAAGATAAAAAGCATTTGAAGATACCATATGTAGGATCTGTACACTGAAATATCTATGTTAATCTAAAACTGATCGATCCTATGTTGTATTTTGCAGAATCAGCTGCAATGGTGTGCCCTCCTCAAATTTACTAGCCTCGGTACACCTTCGAGGCAAAAATGTACACGTACAGAAAAATTGCCATTATATCACCATACCTCAATATTTTTTTCTACTTTTTTTTCATAAATCTCTTTAACAACTTTAGACCTGCTCAAATCTACCAAACATTAAATAATTTTCAAGATTTTAACCCTTTTAATGCCACTTTTATTATTTGAAATATTTCATTTTTTACTGCAAAAATTGCAAAAAAGTTAATTATTTTCCATATAATAGATAGTAGAAAGATGGGGCTTTGGCATTGATACGAGTCTTGGATGGGTCAAAGATTAGCAATAAAATTGATTTGATTGCATTAATATTTTTTACGTAATGTCAGAAATACCCTCCTGACATCTTTGAGGCAAAAATGCCCCCATTGACTTCCATTAAAACCACGTTTTTTAATCTCACTGTCATTGCGGTATAAAATCATACATTCTTTAATGTCAGCATTTCAATGTGAAGAAGTCTAGTGAAATTTGACATTTTTACCGTATTCCACCAGATTCAACCATTTACTCATTGTAGGACCATGCACAAAGTTCTTGTATTTTTGCCTGTTATATTATGGAGAGTTTTGGTGTAAGTTTAAAAGGGTTAAAATTCTGAGAATTATTGAATGTTTGGTAGTTTTGAGCAAGTCTGAAGTTGTTAAAGAGATTTATGAAAATAAAGTAGAAAAATATAATCATGTATGGTGATTTTAAATTTTGTTGCTAATCTTTGACCCATCCAAGACTCTTATCAGCACCAAAGCCCCTTCTTTCCAGTAATAATTTTATGGAAAATAATTCACTTTTTGTGTTTTTTTGTAGTAAAAAATGAAATATTTAAAATAATCAAACTGGCATTTAAAGGGTTAAAATCTTGAAAATTATGTAATGTTTGGTAGATTTGAGCAGGTCTGAAGTTGTTAAAGAGATTTATGAAAAAAAGTAGAAAAAAATATTGATGTATGGTGATTTAATAGCAGTTTATTTGTACATGTACATTTTTGCCTGGAAGGTGTCCAGAGGGTACAAAATTCATTGAGAGAGGATGAATGACATGTAAGAATAAAACATGTTGGTTTTAAAAAACATTTAACTAGAAAGAAAAGATCCTTTAGAAGTTCATGCCACAAGCTGTAAAATTGACAAAATGATCACCAAAAAAAAAAAAAAAAAAGAGAAAAATGGCCAAAAATGCCCGAGGAGTGGGGGGCAGGTGGCCTAGTGGTTAAAGTGGTTTGAATCTGGCCTGAGGCCCTTTACCGCATGTCTCTCCCCCACTCTTGACCCTGTTTCCGACTCTATCCACTGTCCACCTCTATCTAATGAAGGCACAAAAATAAATCTAAAAAAAAAAAAAAAATGCCAGAGGAGGGTGCAAGGCTTAAGTCCATACAGCCAACATTTTCAGATAATATAGATAAATTTTTTTAACCAATATCAGGTTGCAGGCAAGACACAGACATCAAGTACCATAAAAAACAATAAGAACCAGGAACCCAGCTACACAGGCTGAGACCGAGAGGACCAAAATTTAAGATGTGAGAAATTAAAAGAGAAACAAAGAGGGGTAAAAACCAAACAAGAGATAAATAAAAAAACAGTAAAATGTAAATATTGGCTGTAAATATTAGCAGACATTTTTATATCTGCCAATACCAATTTTTTGCCGATTATGTTATGCATACCTAATGTGAATTTAAAATGCATGTTACAATGGAGTGACAAGGAAATGACTATTGATCATTCACAGCATGCAGTTTTTCCCATCATTTTCTGTTACTTTCACTGCCGTGAGGAGTAAGGGATGAACATTTATAAACCACAGCCCTATAAAGGTCAAGTCAAGTGCAGCTGTCAGCATTCAGCATCCTGATAGCTGAAGGAACAAAAGAGATTTGAATATCATTTTGTTTTCCTTCAAGGAGCAAGATAGCAACGTCCTGACAGTATTAAAGAGGATTCAGGACAAGGGATCAGTCAGACGGGCTGGACCACATGTTTAACCAGAGTGTGAGCCTTACTGTGTTTTTAAAGAGCCTTTTTTGGAAGTGACTGTTTGAATGCACCTTGTTTCTCCATGTTAGTTTACAGCAGTTGTCATGTTTTTAGAATCACAGTGATGCTTTAAGTGGCTGCCATGGACAGCTGGATAATTAGTTGTAGTCCTTTTCTCTCTGCTTGGATTAATCGCTGAAAAGGATCTGCTTTGAATGGCAACACGTTTGTCAACTTAAATTCTTCCACTCCTCTGCCACTTCACTTTTTTCCCATTCATGTAAAAGCTGCTCAGATTGGCCATTTTGCATTAAAGCTATTAATTTTTTTAAACAGAAGAATGAGGAAAAAGACAGCACAGAAACTAAACAATAAAACAGCAGGGCTATGAAAAGCAGGCGACCCACACTGCCGTTATAGCTTTGTCATCTCAGCCCATTTAAGGAAGACGCTGTGCCACGATTTGACGACAATCCAGCATGAATAAGAGAGACTAACTACCTCCTACTTACAGAGATCTGCAGGAAACAAAACACTTTCCGAGCCATCCTCATCAAAATCCTTTATGCTGCTCCTGCTCTGTAATATGCAATCTGCTGCCTTCATTTCAGTGTTTATTGCAGCAATGACCTTAAGCTGTGTCTCCATTAGCACAGGTTTCTGATGTGAGCATGTTAGCTGAAGTGTCAGGAATGAAAAAGATGGCAGCAGACTTGATGTTGAGCGAGAGGAGAGACAGAAGAAAAGCCCCGCTGTAAGCCGGAATCACAGCCTATAATTACTGAGCTTCATTGTTCAGACTGATTGATCCGGGGCCTAGGCAGCTGCAAATGCCAATGTTTCCATTTTATACAAGAGAACCTCCATCAATAGACCTCAGTTTGGTCCACACAACAGACGGAGGCTGCTTCTTTGTCTGTAACACATCTTCACTGTGCGAAAATCTGTCATCGGCAGCATCATCGCAAATATTTATCATCCTGAGCGAATAATGACTTTGTTTTTGACAAACACTTATTCAGTGAAAGCTTCATCTGAACATTTTATATAAAAGCCACAGACATCAGCATCGGCTGTTCCTGTATTCTTAAAGGGTAAAAAAATGGAAATAAGCTAATGTATATTATCATCTGTTAAACATGCAAATACTGACTTTAATGTTGGCCTCTTTAATCCAGCTTTGAGCCACTGGCACGACTTTAAATGCATGTAACTATACATAAGATAGAGCTGCATGTTCTTTGCATGTCCACAGAGCTTTTTTTCTGATGCTGCATGGTGCTTAAATTATGAATGGTGCATTTAAATGTTGTGTGAGAGACAGGGTGGGATAGCACCCGCCACCCACCATATGCGGATATTTTTGGGCAGTGTCAAATTAATTGACTAGACCAACCTGCCACTGGGGCAAAGGAATAAAATCAACCTTACCTAACAGAGATTTTGTGACAGTAAATGGCATAAATTAAATCCTTTTTTTCTGCTTGTTCTTCAAGAGCGGGGCTCTTATGCTCACTGACCAAGAACCCCACCCCCTCCTCCCTGTGTCAGAGCTGCTGTCAAGCATCTACAGCGGTGTGTTGGGATGCTTTGACTCAGTATCATATGAGGGTTGTTCTTCATTGCAACTGGTTAATCTACAAAAAGGGTGTTTGAACCAATCCCTTGGTTGTCTTAAGACCAAGATAGTTAAACAAGGCCTTTCTCAGTGAGACTGCAAGAATCTAGTGATGCACCAATACATCGGTGGAACATAAGCATCATCCAGTGGTGGCCTTATGAACCCTCATCGGCACAAAATCTGACATGCAGATAACAGTTGCCAACGTTTGTGAAATGTAGAAAACAGACAAATCTGAAGTGCATGCTGATGTGAGAGAAAATGCTAAAATATGGCAAAAGCAATGAAAGACAGCAACTGACAAGCTTTTGCTCAGCGCACCCTCCCCCTGACCATTCAAACCAGCTGAGACAGCAGTGCGTGGGGTCTCTGATGAGGTGAAATTAGCCAAAAAATAGAGGGACACTTCAAATATTCTCCCTCTAATGACGCTAGCAGGTAGTGCAGATGCAGTCGGGAATAAGGCTGCAGCAACTAAAGACTACTTTATTAGATTCTGTTTGCAAAACATTTGAAGAAAAACAGTCTGATCTACTTTTCTACAGCAGGACATATCAACACAGTGGAATAATAACATGATGCAAAAACCTCTTGGTACAAAAACACACTCTCTACATATGTGCCACAGACTGTGGTCTCCTTCAACTTTAACTGCACAGCAGGTAGTTTAAAAACTTTATCACACTTCTCTCTTCATTTAGACAGCTGACAAAAGAAGTCAGCGTGTCAAATTCATCATCTGCTAATGTGATCCACTCGGTAAGAGCCTTGAAACGTCTTTTGACACACTAGTTGCAATGTTAAAACTACACTAAACTACTGCTAAAGACTACTTTAGTCAGTTCGCAAAAGATTTGAACAGGTAGAGGCTAGACCACATTTCTGTTTTATCAGATCCCAGTATAAGGACTGCTATTTCGATGAGGATGTTGAACAAAGCGCACCAGGGCAGCTTTATGCACAATTTGGCATCACCCCACTGCTGCTTCTCAAATCCTGGTTGAGAAACAGACTGAGCTGCAACAGGCAGAGAGGATAGTTGCTCATGGCACCAGTTCCAGACATGGTGTGGTGTGCAAATCTAGACAAAGAGACAGACATGCTGCCAATTTTTGTCGTAAGATTTCTACTCTCCACACAATTATTAAATCTTAACTGATTTTAAAAACATGGGAGACCACAGACAGGAGCACAGCTGATTTTTAATATCATAATTTTCCAAATGCACACACTAGACAAATTGGTCATACCAAGAGACCACATACTTGCCCTATGAGATCTCATAAACTTGTGTGATCAAATGTGACGTAAGAAAGAAAAAAACAAAGCATCATCGGCTTAAAACATCCACATAATTTATACTTGATAGTGACAAGATAGTCATTTTTTTACATCTCATGAGGCAAAAGCTGTGATACATCGAGTATACTCAATATGTCACCCACCCCGACACAGAACAAGAGTTACAGTTAACCTTGCAAAGCAGATGGATTCGCCCATTTCCATGTTTCTAACTGGCGAAAGCCAGCTTCCATATGAACAGTTTGGGCCCAGTTAGAAAGTGACAGGACCAATCAGCGTAGAGGGGCAGTACTTTTGGGCGCAGCAGAGTCTTGACGTAAGCAAGCAGCGAGAAGAGGCCAGTGCAATTATGGCAGAAGTGATTAGCGTTGATACTGCTATAGCATCAGTTTTATCAGAACTTGACAACATTTCTTCTTTAAAAACACTCCAAATTAGGAGAATTAATGCCTTGGTTGCCCTTGGTAGGGCTGGAAAATTAATTAAATTTTAGGTTTAATTGGTGCAGTGTAAATTTATAAACTGCAATTTTCAAATTGCACATGTTGCAATATTTCTTTGATCTGAAATGTATGTCAAAATACTAGTTTAATGAATGTTTTGCAGCAGAACTGCAACACTACACATCATGAAACACTTTGCAAAAATTCCTGCTTTCCCTCTTCTGTACATTTGTCTGATTCAAAATGAGAAAGACATAAAATAGTTATTCCCGTCAATACACCGGTGACTTAAAATGATCACAATTTAATTGTTTAGTCTTTGTTTAATCTACCAAATATTGTGTATGTTACAATATACAATAATTTGTTTCATGTATGTTTAGAAACACAAGACGAGGAACTTAAAAAGTAATTGTACTTTGAATCAGAATTGCAATATTGGGGAAAAGTATCGTGATTCGATTATTTTCCCAAATTGTTCAGCCCAGTCCTTGGTGACTTCAGTTCTACCACTGTCACACATGGGAAGTCAAGGGACCCAAAGAGTTGGACCAGGCCTTGGGGGTGGCTGTGTACAATGTAGATGGGCTAGCTTTAAGGAGGAAACCTGGAGAGGTAAATGGTAAATGCGCTTGAGCTTGTATTGCACTTTTTCTAGTCATCTGAGTACTCAAGGAACTTTTACACCACAGATCATACCCACCCATTCACACACATTTTCACACACTGATGGCAGAGGTTGCTATGGAGAATTGGCCATTGTACGCTTCCACACCAGTGTTAATTTCATCGACTAAAACTATGACTAAAAATGTTCGTCAACAGCCGTTTTTTTTATGATGACAACTAGACTAAGACTGGCCAAAGATAGATCTGTAATGACTGAAGCTGACAAAAAGTAAGATTAGTTTTCGTCAAGATGACTACAACTAGACTAAAATGTAATGTAGTTTTCACTGGACATTCAAAGTTAAGTGTCTTGCCCAAGGACACGTCGACATGTAACTACAGGAGCTGGGGATCGAACCAACATCCTTCCGATTGCAAGATGACTGACTCTTCCCACTAAACCACAATCGCTCAATATGAGAGGTGGGCTCCGGTCTACCACAGATCTGGATTATGGTCATTAGGAGGCCAAACCAGTTTTGGAGTGGCCTAGTCATAGTCCAGACTTTAATCTGATTGACATGCGGTGGCCAGACCATAAAACGGGCAAGTACTTTTTCACATCAGGGCGTGTAGGTTTGGAGGAAATCATCCTACTGAAAATTGCATTTTGTATTTACCTGGCTTATCTTTGTTTGATATTGAAATTTGTCTGGAACATTTCTGTTAAAAATGGAAAATTTAAGAAGTCAGGAAGGGGGCAAATACTTTTTCACAGTCGTTTAAATGATATACAGATGATTGGAAGGAATTGTCCAAAAGTTGTGTTTAATGGTCAAGATGTAAAGAGTCATGTTGATCTTCAGTATAGGAGCTGTGAACCTCCTGCTGGCTCCTTCAGATCAGACTTTATCAGTGCTGAAATTGTTAACTGTATTGGTTAGAGCTTGCTGTATGTATTTTCAACATGGACTTAATTGGGAATACCTATTTAATTAGCTGATTCTAATTTCTCCATTTGTCAGGAATATAACAAAGGAGTAACAATCCCCAGGAAGTCTGGCATTTTGCTCGATACGTGGGCTTGTTTTGTGCCGGAGATTCCATTATATATGCAGCTCTGATAGAATATGTGTTGGTAAGTTTACTGCTGGACGTGTGAAAGCACAGAGGGATGAGTTCTTTGGATGCAGATCAATGTGGACCTGTGCCATCTGGAAAATATCGTATTGTTGATGTGAATGGACCGACGTGTTTTTTTTTTCAAGCCCTAACTCGCCGCTCCATGCTGCATAATTATGCGTGCATACATGCAGACGTGGGCGCTCAGTCAAACACACACACTCACACATGCTGACACTTACAAAGCAGAATAATACACAAGCTTATCGAGAGTTTGGTGCTGCTGTGACTGAGAGCACTGGCCAGAGAAAATGGCTGTGTCTGACTGTAACAACTGCTGCTGAGCCGCAGCTGCTCAGGCTTTTAGAGCATACTTATCACCCAGAGACACGCCCCTCAAATTTGGTCTCTACATTGTGTGTATTTAACAGGAATAATTAGATCCAAGAAAGATCCGGGGACAGATATAGAACGGATGTAATGTGTAGAGTGTGTATCCAGTGACGCTCACACAGACTTGTGAATCTGTTTAAGAGGCTGCAGGATTGTAGAGAGCCTACCCTCCATATGCTCTATAACATCACAGCACAAGAGTCAGCTGGGTTTGGTGTCACACTGAGAGAGAAAAGGTGTCAAAAGTCTGATTTTTTTATAAGTTAGGACTCTTTCTGTGCTCATCATTTTCAAGGTTTCAAGTTGTCTGCAGAGGTCTCACCATCTCAAAAATAAACCAACCCTCTAGTATAATTAGAAAATGTAATAATGCAGTTCCATATTAGATAGAATCTCACTTTCTGCAATCCTTAAGACACTTTTTAGGGGATACAATAAGTCAAAAAGGGTCTGTAAGCAGAGCTGCTGCAAAATTGCATCACAACGTTTTCACCTCATAATACCATGCAAAGGTATTTCATCCAGTGAAACACATAGTTATTAACACCAATTCCAAGGTGGTCTCAATGAAAACAGTAACAAACGCGGACATAGAGGGTAGTGGGGAAACATTTGAGGGATTCCTCTACTCCAGTCCACCTAACCTTGCAAAGCAGATTAGATTGCTAGACTCCATCTGTCATCAGGCAAATCCATTTTGAAAATCTCCAATCCACAACATTCGTGCCAAACTGAACACTGCTCGGAGCAGTCGGCATCATTTGAAGAGAATGAGGTGGTAGCTATGGGTGGATGGTACTGGTAGCAGATAGCTGGACCATGTTCCTGTATGAAATAAAAATTAAAAACAACACCAAAAGCTTTTCATGATGAGAAAGATGTTTTTGCTTTTCTCCAGGTCTGCCTTGCCATGGATTTGCAACTGTTACTGGTGGGGTTTGCTAGTGAATCCAAGAGGGTCTGGCTGCAGCCCTTGAGCAAACCTCTACACTGGGGCGTTCGGCTGGAGACCTCTACGGCGGGGCGAAACCTCTTCGCTGGGGCGTGACGTGCATTGCCCAAGCCTACGCTGGGGCGTGCAGCATGTTAGCTGTTGTTAGCATGACCTAGCTGTTGTTAGCATGACTACACTGCTGTGCTTATGACACATTAGCATAGCCCCGTACGCTGGGGCGTACGGGGCTATGCTAATGTGCTAATGTGTAACGGGGCTATGCTAACGGGGCTATATTTGGGCGTGCAGCAGCACACTCCAACCCCTACGCTGGGGCATGCAGATGCCGACCTTACGCTGGGGCAAAGCCCCAGCCCCAGCGTAAGGTCTGCGCTTGACCGTGCAGTAGCAGACACCGACCCATACACTGGGGCTTCGGTTTAGGCGTTTAAATCCGACTGGTTAGATTTAGGCATTAGATTTAGGCATTAAAATCCGACTGGTTAGATTTAGGCATTAAAACCGGACTGGTTAGATTTAGGGTCAGCCTGTCAGCAAGCGGATAGAGCTGAAATTTTGTTGCAGGTAATATAAGTCACGCCCCAGCGTAGAGGTCCGCCGGCTCGGGCAATACACATCACGCCCCAGCGTAGAGGTCCATTGCTTGGGCAATGTACGTCATGCCCCAGCGGAGAGGTCTCCAGCCAATCGCTCCAGCGTAGAGGTTTGCCCGAGGGCTGCAGCCAGATGCCTCTCAGTGAATCTAATGGCTGCTGCTGCGGTAGCTCTTAGCTTGGAGGTACATTACCGCTTAAAAGTTTTGAATTACTGGCAAATATCTTTGTTTTCCAAAGAAAAACATTTTCATGCAGTTCACAAACAGTTATCACTGTCAGTCCTCTGCATCAATCTTCTGGCATGGCTGCTAATCCAAGTTAATTTTACTCATAAGGGAGCAAAAAGACTGGACACTGGAAGACCGGAAGAAGGGGTTGTGCACGGTTGAGTCCAAGTTTGAGGTCTTTGGATCAAACAGAAGAACATTTGTGAAAAGCAGAACAAATGAGAAGATGCAAGAACAGTGCTTAAAACCATCAGTGAAGCGAGGTGGAGGCAGCGTGATGGTCTGGGGGACTTTGGAGGAGGTAGAATAGGAGATTTGTAAAGAGTGGAAGGGACCTTGGGGAAGGAAAGCTATTACAAGATTTTGCCCTGCTTTACCCTGTGGACAGCACTTGCTTGTGGCCAATTTCATCCTACAGCAGGATAATGACTCAAAACACACCTCCAAAATGTCTACGAAATATTTAAAGAATAAGCAGTCAGCCAGAACTCTGACTGTAACAGAGTGGCCAGCACAGTCTTCAGATCTGAACTCTGTTGAGCTGTTGTGGGAGCAGCTTAACCCATAGTACGAAGGAAGACTCCATCAAGCCAATCCATCTTGTGGGAGATTCTCCAGGAAGCATAGAGTGAAATCTCATCAGATTACCTTGAAAAAATGACAGCCAGAATGCCTAAGGCCTGCACAGCTGTAATTGCTGCAAAAGGTGTTTTTTTTTTCTACGAAGGCAAAGTTTAAAGAACATTTTTCATTAAAATCATTATTTTTAACTCTGACAGTGTCAGCATGTCCAGTTCATTTGCTGTGTTTCCTATTCAGACTAATTTCATGAGTTTTTCCATGGAAAACAAGAAAAATTCCAAGTGATCCTAAACTTTTGAGCAGTAGTGCATCTGAAGGAAAGCGGCCGTTTAATCAGAACTGGACCACATTTGTTTCTAAATCTAGAGCAAAGAGCCACACCAAAAGCTTGTCTTTGCAGAGGAGATGTTTCTGCATGTCTACCAACCCGCCTTTGCGATAGTTTTAGGCACTGAGAAGCTCAACCATTTACAGTCTATGGCAGCACTAGCCTGTCAGCCCAACAGAAACGCATACATGCAGCCTTAATTTTGTCATGTCACTCTGATTGGTCCATTATGAATGTGACAGACAGAGCATTCCTCCAGTCACCTTCTGAGAACTCCCTTCTCAAACACTTTCTATGGGAGCTTTCCCAGATGAATGTGAACTATATCCATGCTATGGATATTTAAAACCATGGAGCTGGCGTGTCAGGTTAGAGTCCACCACCCCCCCTAATAAAAACAAACTCCTAATAGACTTCAGACATGAGGAATATGGGGAGCTTGAGGGACAGCACCAGTAGCTGATTACAAAAACGGTGTTCCATCACAAGTAAGCAGCACAAAACATGAATGAGATAAAGCAACAGAATGGCCTCTTCCAGTAGATATTCCCATTTCCTTCTGTAGCAGTCTTGGAGGTCATTGATAAACTATGTCAATTACAAGACATTTCCTGTTTCTGGTTTTTCAAAATGCTGCAAATATTTCAGGAAGTATAAGAAGAATTCAACTAAAGAAATGTAGGTTTAGGTCAGGGTTACACTTTGTCCTAACTGCATGCAAGCATCAGATATTGCATTGCATGCTTGCTATCCACTCTACATCAGATAAGTCATGAATATTCTGCTCTGTGAATTTGTACACATTCCTCGTACACAGGTGTGGACATTATTAATGCACAGCTATCTAAAATAAGCTGGTGGGCCACACACTACATTATAATCATGCTGATTATCAGGCCCTCATTTAGACCAAAGTCAGCAAGGACCAGATTTTCAGATGGTTCTTAAGATCATCTTGCCAAATTATCCTATGGTGTGTTGTGATACGAGTGACTTTTTCTGTCTCCGACCTGACACTCTACTCATGTTGAATATTTATGACTAAAAAGTCTGTGAGTGGGAAGCACTGAGGACTGCCTAGCAGAATGGAGTATGGAATGGAGCAGTAGCCAACCAGGAAGCAAGCTGGGGTGAAGTAGGAAACAAAATGAAAACAGCTATGGCAACGATGGTAAACAGGAGGCTAAAGTTATATGGGCATCAGAAATGGAGGGACAACTTGTTGACTTACGGCAACAAACGAGTGTTTAACAACACTGTAAAACATACCACAGACGAACTGGACTGGACAATGGACTTAGTTGGTCAACAGAGTCTCTTACTGGTAAACACCATTCAACTACAGCTGGAAAACCAGTGATTATTTGTGGCCATGTGCGGGTCTCTGTCATTGAAAAATCTTTTTAAGATATTGAAAAGTTACCTGCTAGTGCCTTTCCTGAACTCAGTGTTTTCTCTTTTTCTGGTGAAGTGAATATTTTTGGGTTACCTTTGGTGTTAGCTCTGAATGACTGCTCATCTGTAGGTTGTGTTTATATCTACTTAGTTGCTAAAAAAGAATTCAAACCTAGATTAAAACAGATGTTTTTGCTTTCCTTGTTTTTGGTTGCAGTTTCTAGAAAACACAGTCATCCTTCACCAAATGCTCAAACAGAGCTTTGCTGTTTGAAATGTGTGTGTGTTGTGAGATAAACCAAGAGTATTTCAGGTTTGCTTTGGTAAAAGCTTTTGGATAAATCCTTCCTTATAAATAAAAAGAATCCTAACTTTATCACCACCTGTGCCTACATAAATGTTCTCACATTCACAACCGTGTCAGATGACTTTCTGCCCAGCATTAATTATTTATTTTTTACAAGCCAAGCATTTATCCAAGCAAGAGTATGTCTCTTTAAATCTTTACAGCCAGGTTATAGCCCACAGATGGTGTTTTAAAGGTCAGACTTTAATCTTTGAAATTACGCTGTTATTATAGAGCGTATATACTGTGTGCTAGTGTGAGTAATGGCTGTTTGTTGGTTGTTCTGCTGTTATTTCTGTTGCACCATAATAACAGGCATTTATGAGAAAGGGATGTTGAAAGGTGCGTACTGACTTCTATCTGTGGCTATTGTTGATCTCTGAGGGACCTGTTTCCCGGGTAAATAATCATTTATACTGAAATGATTATACAACCACCTAAAACTGAACAGTGCTCATACAACAGGAGGTAAGAATTTCATATAGTTAAAATCCAGACTGAATGAAAACATGAAGTTGGCATATAAAGTCTGGTTATAGTGCATATAGGGTGTCAAACTCTATCACAGCAGGGGCCGGATTCTGGATTCAGGTCTTACCTGAGGGCCTAACAGGGTCACCTTTTTAACCAGAAACAAATTTTAAATTGTGAGTCTAAAAGGTCAAACTATGGGATTATGAAGTCAGAGTTTGGAGGTGAAAATATGAGATAAAATATAAAATAATTGGTGAAAAAGATTAAATCTGAATTAAAAAAATCAGAATCACAAATCTCAAAGCTCAAAATATTATATGAGAAGTCAAAATCATGAGTTGAAATGTTCAAAGGAAGAAATAAAGTCAAAATCCTAAGTTTGAGTCCTAATTGTGAGATACAAAATTGAATATGTGAAATTAAAACACAAATTAATTTATTTTCCCACATTCTTGACTTTTTTTCTAAATATTTTTACTCCTTCATTTTTCAGATTTTATGACTTAACAAGGATATCTTAAATCATCAAGGATAAGTTCACATTTTTATTCTTGAGGGAATCTGCAGACCTCAGACTGATGGGCCAGTTATAACAGAAATATGAGATCATCATGCAGGCTGGATTTAACTGATCTAGAGTCGCTTTTTTATTAAACTCCAGGAAAGTTGTAGTCTCAGCAATAATTTGGTAAATTCAGTCTACAGCCTTTGTTAAAGAGAAACTAAAGCTATGTATGAAACCTATATATTTATATGGATATTGGTAGTATTGATCAGTCAGGGTCCAAGTCTTTGAAATTAGGGTAAAAAGTGTTAAAAGTCCATTATTTTATTGGATAAATGCATAGCAACTTCCCGCTAAAGGTTGGAACTGGGCTACTACAATCGAATTATCCTATTGGCTGATGGAGGCAGGTGACGTTTGGAGTCACAATAGAGCATAGCAATAACAGCATTAGATAACTGAAACTCACTGGTAATACTTCACTGTGACACTGGGATTGTTGGTAGTGTAATTGTTTGGCCTGAGATGGAATAAGGGTAAAGTTATGAAGTTCAGTGTTCAAAGCAAACTTTCACTCAGTATGCTTCTTTGTAAATAATTTTAGATTGTAAATTCTAACTGTGTTTAAGTTCACTTAAGTTAAGAAATCATTCAGGAAACAGTCAAAAATGACAACTATATATTTCTGACAGGTTGCATAAGCGTTGGTAAACATTGTGAAGTTGGTTTACAGAATGGAGCTATAGGTTAACGATGCTAGCCTTCCTTCAACCCTTTAT
The DNA here is from genome assembly GCF_018320785.1 of Cheilinus undulatus. Taxonomy (NCBI): domain Eukaryota; kingdom Metazoa; phylum Chordata; class Actinopteri; order Labriformes; family Labridae; genus Cheilinus; species Cheilinus undulatus. The sequence continues at coordinate 46,256,121 of NC_054871.1, read as the reverse complement.
AAAGGTTAACTCCCACATACTTGTGCTTAATTTTGTTGCTCAATGCTTCGATTATATGCGAGTATAACCTAACACAGCATACATACAATCTATCCCCATTTTACAGATCAAAATAGTGCTAAACAGTGCTGCTTTGAGATCCTATCAGTGCTATCAGTTCGCTGTTGTTTACATCAGTTTAAAGAGCATTATGGGACTAATACAGCAGCCTTCAGCCAGAACTACAGTGACTACTAGTGGCAGGCATCAGTGTTACAGTTTAGACCGAGTATTTGACTGGAATTATGAGTCTGAAGTGGACAAAATATTGAGAAATACAGTAAATCTGGAAAGTATTTACAGCACTCGACTTTTTACACATTTTATTATGTTACAGCTCAGGATGGGGATTGTTAATTTTTATTGATATTGACCCCTTTATCGATAATCCTTATTGATCTGAGTCCTTATTGATACCACTATTGATACTTTCTATAGTTTGGTGACAAGACAAAATCAGGGCAAATATTTCAACTATGAGTGTTCTTACCTGAGTAGTGCTTGAGTTAAGAAGCTAGGATTCAGTCTGCCACATCTGTTTGATATTCCTCAAATATAAACACATTCTTCATATTCACAACTGTATTAAATGAAGATCCTCGGCAAAAACTAAATTTCCCATTTTATGTGACACTTGAACACATCATAACATATACAATACAGTCATCTAATTTTCTGAGGTTACTTGAACGTATCATATTTTCTGTCTTTCAGCTGTTAAGTTCACTAATATACTTCAGTTTTTCCAAATTCCACCACAGATTTCTACACTGGATTGATTGGATCTACACTGGACTATAAAATGAAATAGTGGTATGAGAGCATGTTAATCCCAGCGCAGGCAGATATGATTGCATGTGACTCACAGGTGGAGTCTTTTCTCCTCAAGCCAACAGTTAAAAGGATCACATTCTGGTGATGCACAATACCGATGTGCTGTTAGTTTATGTTCCCCTTGAAAGAACTGATGTATTTTTGACACCAGTTATATCTTGAGAGGACGTTACGTCACAGAGCCTGTGAGACTTGACAGCAGTATCGATAAGCTGAAATGTTATTGATTTTCGGGTATTTGAAAAACACAGAACTGTGTCTGTACGGACCCAGGTTTTGATCTCCATCCCTAGTTACAGCCTTATTCCAAATAGGATTAAATTCATTTTTACTTCACACACAATAACCCATAATGACAAAGTGAAAAAGTTTGTTTGAAATGTTTGCAAATTTATTAAAAACAAAAACACAAAACAAAAAAGAAATCCCATGTACACAAGTCTTCACAGCCCTCGGCATGACACTTAAAATTGGCTTCAGAATAACTTTGTCAATGTCCTTGAGATGCCCAGCCAGAGCCCAGACTTGAACCGCATCCACCATCTCTGGAGAGATCTGAAAATGGCTGCACCGACGCTCCCCATCCAACCTGATGGAGCCTGGGAGGTTCTGCAAAGAATAAAAGGAGAAACTGGCCAAAAATAGGTGAGCCAAGCTTGTAGCATCATACTCAAAAAGACTTGAGGCTGTAAATGCTGCCAGAGGTGCTTCAACAAAGTATTGAGCAAAGACTTATGCACATTTTTTTTTTTTTTTTTTTTTGGCTTTTTAGTTTTAATACAGTTTCAAACAAGCTTTTTCACTTTGCCATTGTGGGGTATTGTGTGTAGAATTCTCTTGGAATTTTGAGGTAAAAAATGAATTTAATCTGCTTTGGAATAAAGCTGTAACATAACAAAATATGGAAAAGTGGGGCGCGGTGAATACTTTCCAGATGATGCACTGTAGATGAGTCTGGTGCCAACTACCAAGGAATCAGGTGTAAGCTGGTGAGTCCCTAGTTTTCACATATGAAATGTTTGATCATGTAGATGTGTATGATATGTCATCGTTCAGATTCAGGTGAAATATTTTAATGGCTTGTGAATGCATTTTAACACAGTTTGGCCACAGAAAGAACAATTTTTTCAGACTTTAATGGCCTGTGTCTCTTCCTGTAGCATCATCATGAGGTTGCCTAACCCTCTGTTTTTTTACAACTCAAATGTGCATATTGTTTATTCCATAGATCTGACGGTTCCCTGAGAGGATTCTGTGGAGGAAGCTTATGAAAGGAAAAAGCCTCGATATGCACATTTAGGAGCAGAAGCTGAACAGTGAGGATGCAATGTTAGGGTTTGTCCAGTAGAAGTGGGGGGTAGGGGGTTTGTAGCAAGGTCAGCTGTTTCAATGCATAGAGATCTGGGAGTGAAGGGAAAGACTGTTAAGGAGGTGCCTGATGAAGCAGTTCAGGCAGGTCAGTGGATTTGGATGAAGAGGAATAACACCAGCTGGGGGCCAAATAATGGTTGATATTTGTAATTGTGAATCGTGCAAGGTAAGCGTCAGCCCAGTCTGACAGGGGCGAGTCCTAGCCCCAGTCAGGGCACTTCACCCTAGCTCTGCTTCCCCCAACCTTTTGCTAAGTTTGGGTCTGCTGAAGGTGGAAATGCTGCTGATGGCCATGTGCTAGGGCAAGAAAGAGAATGTCTTCATGTTGGCGTGGTGGGCAGTGAGAGCTAGCACGAAGGGGGTTGGCTCCGAGACGTTGAAGATGCGGCTCTCTGGAGGGACTAACTGGGCGAGGTTCCTACATGACAACCCTGGTGAAGGGCTGGCTTCTTGCTGCCCATTGGTCAGCACGGTCGAGGTAAATTGTAAGGATTTAACCAGGGTTAGGGACGTCTTTGCTGAGCTCTTATCCTTTCTGTAGAGCAGAAGTGTCTCATATTTGCTTCAAAAAGTGGGTGTTGAAAGGTGACTAATTTAAAAGTTGTATGAGAGTTTAACCTCCAACAGCCTACGTACAACTTTTACCACTTTGTACATCAAATTTCTGCCAAACTGCTCTGCACTTTAAGATGCTATCCATGCTGGTTTATATGCCAGTACTGAAGCATCATGGCAGAGGGAATATTTCTCAAAATAGCAATTTTTTTACAGGGGAAATCATTCAAAACAATCCTTCCAGTTTTCCATCATGCTAACATATTCTTTTATTCACCCTGCTGACGTAATGTTGCCGGAGTTTTCTATGTTTATTCTCTCTGTTGACAAAACTGTGAATACGCTGAGGTTGGAAACCACCCATCTGCTTTCTCCAGTTTGACCCTGAGTTCATTGACATGTTACAAAGAGTGTTTGCTCAGTGTAGATTAGAAAGCAGGCTGACCTTGCATCTGACCTGGAGAATATTTGAACAATAAGAGTGTAAAAAGAAGCACATGCAGCAATTTAAATGTAGGTTTGAAAGAAATAGGTTCTGATTGTCAGTAGAGATGCGTCATAGTTCAGGAGTTGATGATGTAAATCACTTAACTTTCATTTTTTTTAATGAATAATTAAAAAAGTCCAGCTTTCACCCACAAGTTTCTTTTCTCATTTAGCTGCAGTATTGTGCTTAAACAGTACAGTAAAAACACTTTAAAAGATACCATTTTTGCAGCTGAAAATCATGTGGTTTTTTAGCAGTGTTCTCGATCAATTTGACCAAATACTATACTTTTGAGTATAAACTATTTAAATTCTATATATTGCATTAGAAGTCTGCTCATTGGGGCTGAGACGATTCACTTTTCTCCCGATTCGATTTTTTACGTTTTTTTTAGGTGCCGATTCAATTTAAATTGCGATTCTACGATATTGCCGATTTTTGCAATCTTTAGTTAGCTTTTTAAACACCAGTGAAAAAGATGAATAATAATGATGCCTACAGACTATATCAGGAAAAATTACACCACAAACTACTGCACCAACAAAGTGAATAATTAGCTAATTAATTAAATATCGATACTGCATTTTAAAAAATCGATACACTGAAATATCGCGCCAGGAAGTATCGCGATATTTCAGTGTATCGATTTTTTGTCCCACCCCTACTGCTCATTGACTGTTCTCTGCAGGTTGAAACTAGCTACTGAAATTAAAAGTTTCTGTTGGCTGATCTGAAGGAAGGTGACATTTGCCACAGACATCAACCACCACTGTGTCTTATCCAACCATCTTCACCCAGCCCAAAGATGCCCAAGGTTAAAATAAATATCCGATTAATTAAGCACACTTTTTTTAATTTTGAGAAAGACTTCACTCATAAACTTTTAGAATAAAAAATTGCAAAATACCTTTGTTGCAAATGGAAGGTTATAAAATAGTTTCTGTGTTGTGTTTACTATTGTTGATTTAAAAAACTAGACCGGTTCCTAAACCTCTCACTTTCACTACATCTAAAATCTTGGTGGTTTACCTTTAAGATCTTTAAGATCTTACCTTTAATAACCTTTAAGATCTACTGTAACTGTGAAATGCCCTCCTTGTGATCATAATGTATCCACAGCCTGTGTCTACTTCAAATGTTACATTTTTCCCATTTAACTCCCATTTGTTTTTCTCTAGCAGTGACTGTCTCCTTATCCAGGCTGTCATCCTCTTTAGGCCTTTGCAGACTGTGTCTGTCTTTTTCGTCGGATTTTTGGCTATTAATTAGGGCTGGGAAATTAATCGCAGATTAGATTAAATCGCAATATGGCCTAATGCAATAAAAAACAAACCGCTGAAGCTGCAATTTTTCTTTGACTTGAAATTCCTCAAAATACCAGTTTGGTATATTCATGTTTTTGCAGCATAGATTTTATGCACATTATGCAAACATTTAATTGTCAACACAGCGGTATGTTTAAATTAGGGGTGTAAAGGTACGTATATTCGTACTGTACCGAGTCGGTACGGCCTCTTGGTATGGTACAGACGTGTACTGAACAAATATATGTGGAGCCAAGCTCACATACAGACAGAAAAGCAGAGGGCAACTCACACTGTCCACAACAAACAACAGCAAAAGCCTGAGTATTCCCGGGTAAAAGTGTCCTGTTTAGGAACACTTTGTTGCCCAGTAAAATACAACAGTGGACAAGTACAACAACATTAGCGCTGACATTTTTCAGCAGCTGTGTCGCTAAAAGCACATCTTCCAGTGGACCAATCAAAGCATTTGAAAACGCTCCACTCAAGAACGCCACTGTTAGGAGGAGGAACAACAAAAAATCTCACCAGCCAGTTATGAATTTTCTATTCTTTAAGATCGTTTTTTTTATGACAATTGTGCTCTGGGTCTGTGAATCAAATTAACTTTACCTTCAGCTGTCAGCCTCGGAGGAGGGGGGAGAGAAGACTCCTTCATGTCTGCAGCTGTGTCATAGGTAAAGTTATCCTCAGATTTCACAAGGCTCTAACGTCTTCATCCACCAAGATAGGCTGTGAAAAGTCCTCCAAAAATTTGTAGTAGGTCCCATTATTTAAAAAGGTAATCCAGTGCTGAAGTACATGTTGAAATCGGCAGGAAAGATGCTAATTTACATTTTTAACAAGCTAACTAACGGTTGTATAATGATGCGTTCAAGTTGGCTGGGAAATTTTAGTGTTTAAAGAATGGGTATAAATATGTCAATATATCAATTTTAAAAACCTAGTAAATTTTTAAAATATATTTATTTATTAATATTTTTAATCATTGAAGAACTTTTGGAAGGAGGTTGCTGCAATATTAATAATTTAAATGTAATTTAGACAGTCTATTACCGTACCGAAAACGTACTGAACTTAGTGGAAGGTCAAAGCATGCTGCTTGACTAACCCAGGGAGCATCTTTTAAACAGATTCTTCTCCGCCAAGTAAAACTGCATATCCATTGTGCAATAAAATGGTTAAATGTATGATGGGAGTGTTCCTGACTGAATATAGGTTAGAATATAGAGTGATTTATTGCTTGAATTTATTAGATAATAAAAAAGATGAGGAACCTAAAAATAATTGCGTGTGAAATTGCAATCACAATATTGGGAGAAAAAATTGCAATTTAATTTTTTTTTGAACATTTTTCATTTAAATGGGTGATAGATGATTCCTGCTGCTTCCTTCTCTGTCAATCGCTTGCTTCCATCCCCTCCCTTGCATGGTGTTTTTTTTTTTAACTGGCTAACAGAGCTAAAACCCCCTTAAACTGTGCAGTATTTTCTTTACCCCTTTCCACAGTTGTGACATTTTTTTAGTGGCAAACCTGCAGTCCTTGGCCAGGTGGTTTTCCTCCATCGCATCTGTAGCATTTTCTAATGTCCGGCTGGGGCTTTGGTCCTGTGTTGCTGACGTTTTTCACCGACGCTGCCGCTCTTTTTCATTTGCCAGTTTCTTTTATGCCACATAAATCCACAGTGTATTTGTTTGCCGCCTCCATTGCTTATGCAAACCTGAGCTCTTTTCAGGAGTCAGTCCATCCTTTGACAGCAGCCTCCGCTGTATCCTGTCTTCATTTACAGATCGAACAATCTCTCAACATCATTGTTAATGAATCACCAAAGTTACAGTCCTGCGCCAACTTTTTCACCTCTGCCACCTATCACCACATTTGGCATATTACTCTGGTGTCCTCTGTTGGCACTAAGATGCAAAAACATTCCACAGTTACTTCATAACACAAGGGAAGTCCCCGAATGATGACATTTTAGGATTTAATTGCAAATCTGTTCATATGTATGATTTTGTTATAGCACCGGTTCAGATCTAGTACACCTTAGAAGTCTTCTGAGAGGTGTCAATGCAATTGGAGTGGCGGTGTGGTGTGCCAGTCAACACAGACAGACAGACACACTGCCAATTATACAGTAGTTTTAGAATTATTCTTAAACCTTCACAAAACTCACCAATCCTAAAATGCAGCTGATGGCAAAAATGGTGCAGTCCTGTCCACCCATTCAGGCTCACAGCCAGAGTTGACTGACATGACAGAATCTCTCAGACCTTGTGCAAGGGCCACTTTTTCTCTTACTTACATGAACAACTCTAACTGGAAATTTGAAGCTTTGCAACAACATTTACTTGGGCCATGTGTTTGGGGATGTGCTGTGTTACTGCCACCATAATCTTGCAGGATATTTCATCTCACCTGACAGAAGCCATGATACATTGAGTATGCTCGATGTTGCCCAGCCCTAGTGTGAGGTAAACAAAGGTGTCTTTTTGGCGTCCTTGAAAGTGTGCAAACTTTCTGTTCCTCGCCAGTTTCACTGGTTGACTCACGCACCTGGAGCACTTTGTGTTAAGTTTAAAACATTCCCCTGAAGTGACTCTAACACAAAAGGTGTCTCTCTCTAGCAGCTAATCTAAATCCTGGATTAGGCTTGTACACAGCCATAGGCGCTTCATTAACATTGCATGGCTGTATGGGAACTGCAGCAGAGAGAGGTAAACATAGCTGTGGTGAGTGTTTATTTAAGCGTGGAACACCTCTCAGGAATGCACACTACACACAGCCAGCGTCGCCCTGAATGTGCTTATCATCCCGTGAACTCGTTTCCCCAGCCACTCTGACTACACAGAGGTAAAACATTGACAGCGTCAGGGCTCCCTCCGTCTTCTCAGGCAGCCTGTTAAATGATTCAGATTAGACCGTTTGAAGCAATCATCTTTAATATGTTTAAATGAATCGGAGATTTTCAGAATTACGAAAAGCCCTGGCACTTACTGCGGAGGTGTTCTAGCTACTTTATGGCTGGACCGGGGCCAGACTCAGAGAAGTGTAAATGCAGCCCTGAAAGTACTTTGACTCATTGAGAAGGTATCAGCACATGGAGAGGAGAAGTCATGAATCTCCAGGACGACAGGAAAGGACAGTTTATGCCCTTTAAATCACTGGTAGAATCTGTGTTTAGAAAATATCTAATGTGAGGAGTCATTTAAAAGAGTCTGAAGAAAACACTCAGCATGGACTGTTGACTAAACCACTCAAGGTAAATGTACACCTGCTATGTTTGTATTTGTTGACACTGTACATGCCTATAACCTCTTACCTAATTGCTGTTTGGCACTTTGCACATAAAGAATTAAATCCTAGCGTAGCGTTTACATAGAAACAGCAGGTGTGTGCATGTTTATCATTTAGACGTCACATCTGCATTCAGGCTGCATTTCAACCCTGTGAATTTGCCTCTTTTTGCCAATATGCTGTGCTGAATTCAAACATGCAAAATGCAGAAATCTCAGAGAACTCTCTAGATCATGAGTGGATGCATTATGTATAATGCATGCTACATTTTCCGATATAAATAGCAACAAGAGAAGGACTTTCCACCCACAGCACACAGAAGTAAGTATTGAAATGATGCCAACTTTATGCTTGCAATAATATTTGGATTCAGCAAACTTAATAGACGAAAAAACTGTAAAAAATAGATCCCTTAGACTAGGGTTACAATCATGGACCAAAGTATTGGCACCCCTGAAATTTTTCCAGAAAATACACCATTTCTCCCAGAAATTGCTTCAATTACAAATGTTTTTGGTATACACATATTTATTTCATTTATGTGCATTGGAACAACACAAAAAACATGCTCATTTAAACTCACCTGTGGCAGTAACAGGTGCTGGTAATATAGAAATCCCACCTGAAGCCAGTTAGAATGTCTAAGAGTTGACTCAACATTTGTGTTGTATGCCCGTGTGTGTCACACCAAGCATGGAGAAGAGAAAGAAGAGCCCAGAATTGTCTGAGGACTTAAGAAGCAAAATTGTGGGAAAATATGAACAATCTCAAGGTTACAAGACCATCTCCAGAGATCTTGAAATTCCTTTGTCCACTGTGCGTAATATAATCAAGAAGTTTATAACCCATGGAACTGTGGCTAATCTCCCTGGACGTGGATGAAAGAGAAAAATTGACAAAAGAATGCAACGCAGGATAATTGGAATGGTGGATAAACTTCCTCAGTTAACTTCCACACAAATTCAGGCTTAGTTCTGCAGACTCGTGGTGCAAAAGTGTCGGCTTGGACCATACGGCGTCATCTGAATGAGATGAAGCACTATGGCAGGAGACAGAGGAGAACCCCACTGCTCACAAAGAGACAAAAAAAAGACAGACTGGAGTTTGCAAAAATGTACCCGAGTAAGCCTCAATCCTTCTGGGAGAACATTTTGTGGACAGATGAGACTAAGGTAGAGCTTTTTGGAAAAACATGTTATTCTACCGTTTACAGGAAATGAAATGAGGCCTACAAAGAAAGGAGCACAGTACCTACAGTCAAACATGGTGGAGGTTCAAAGATGTTTTGGGGTTGTTTTGCTGCCTCTGGCACTGGGTGCCTTGACTGTGTGCAAGGAATCATGAAATCTGACACTATCAAAAGATTTTGGTGTAGGGCCTAGTGTCAGAAAGCTGGATCTGCGTCAGAGGTCATGGGTGTTCCAGTAGGACAACGACCCGAAACGTACCTCAAAAATCTGAGAGACCTGGAGCAGTTTGCAAAAAAAGAGTGGTCCACAATTCCAGTTGAGAGATGAAAGAAGCTTGTTGATGGTTATAGAAAGCGATTGGTTTCAGTTATTTTTTCCCAAGGGTGTGCAACCAGATATTAAGTTGAGGGTGCCAACAATTTTGTCCATCCCATTTTTTTGAGTTTTGTGTAAAATTATGTCAATATTGTCTTTTTTATTCTGCTTTTTGTGTTGTTCCAAGGGACATAAATGAAATAAACATGTGTATACAAAACATTTGTAAGTGAAACAATTTCTGGGTGTATTTTCTGGAAGAATTCCAGGGGTGCCAATACTTTCGTCCATGACATGTAATGATATCAAAGTTTCCTATCATGATAATAATGACCTAAAAATCATCGTTATCAGTATTATCACAGTACTGTTGTCATTTGCTGAAAATCTAAAAAGGTGTTTGTTTCAAATTATTTCATCAAGTTTGATATGAAAAAAACCCTGTAAAACAAATGAACAGCACAGGAGACGCGCCTATACACTTTGAGTTTGTGTAAACGTTAAATGTAAATGTGGAAACCTTAGCAAATGTGCATCAACAACGGATGGGTCATTAAGTGAGCGGATTAAGGCAGGCGGATTAGCTGCTATAAAGTTTGAGAGTGCTTTTTATGGACTCTGAGCAGAAAAAGTCCATACTAGATCCCTTAGGTCCTCAAATGCTTCCTTTTTAAATGTCCCACGTGTGACCCACACAGGCACCAGCAAGAGAGCTTTCTGTTTTATGCCCCAAAACTTTGAAATTCAATCCTGGACATGAGACCAGCTGTGACTCAAAAGTGGAAACTCTTTCTAGTGGGTCACGAATGTATGCCAGTGAAAAAAATGTGTCAAAACTCTATGAAGTGGACACACAGTAATTCCATACATGCATTTTTAGATTTCCCTATGATTAAGAGTAAATTTCATTTTTTTCTCTCAAGATTTCTACCTATTTATCTCCCTTTTGTTGGGAACTAAAACTAGTTTACTCTCACTTGACACTCCAGATGGATTTGTTTCCCACATCCATCTGGTAAACCATTCATAGACAGTGTTTGGGAATGGGCAGGGCCTTTGAAAAAAAAACTCAGAGGGGGCTTGGATGAACGACTGTAGTCAGAATGTGACTTTTGTGGTGAAACAACTCAATGCTGTTCTTTGTTCTTCTTTAAATGAAGAAATGTCGTCAGAACATTAAAAATGCATTCATAATAGGTCAAAGTTTAAACGCAGAAGTTTAATTGTAGGATTCTGGCACTATCAGTGCTCTCTGTTATTCACATTCATGCTGTTTTCAATGTTATGACAGAGGTCAGATGATAACTCTGACCTGGCTTATAGGCTGCCTAATGTGGCTCACCAATACAGACAGTAAGGTCTGACCTTGCTAAAGTAAATTCGGCATGTAATACCAAGTAAAATATTTTTATTCAAACTTGCTGGGATGACTTATATGAGCTGATTTGGAGCTATATCAAGTTTTTAAAATATATTGATGTATTTTAAAATGAGATTTTTATGTTGATTCAGAAATAAGATAGATGCCTAACACTCAGTAAAAAGATTGTTTACACTAAGAACCACTAACTGTAATATTCTTATTGACCCTAAGGTAATCTATTTGAAATGTTATATATATTTCATGTATCACCATTCAGCTAAACCGTATTTAGTCATTGGTCCATGTTCTAGAAACCTAAGATGCATATAATCCAAATTTGATTCATGGTTCAGCTGCTTTATTTGTGATCATTTCAATTAAAACTAAGCAAATGAGCAGTTTTGTACAATTAAATTGCTGAATTGTCAGCATAACTGTACTGTAATACTGGGTACAGGAAAAGAGAAGCTGACTGGTGCAGGAAGAGAGGCCGCTGACCCTAATGCGTCTTGAGAGCAGAGGGGAATGTGAAGCAGGCATGATAATGTAAAGGGAAAGACATCGGCTTGAGTTGATTGTTGATTAGAATAACCTCTGACAGAAATGTGCACGCCGCTGTTGACATGCGTGACTAAACAGACAGCTAAGTAAACAAGCAAATCAATTTCCCTCAAACAATACATGGCACATTCATGAGCTGCCTCTTTTCCAGTAAACACACATGATTTGCCTCCTCAGTGCTTTTATTTAACAAAAAAGTAAATAAAAAAGGAGTGCAAACACAGCGAGACATCTCCTGAGTGGCATCATGTGATCACGAGTCATCCTATTATTAGCATGTGAGTAAGAACATATGTGGCACATGCCAAGAGAAGTCTACAGGCAGGGAGCCCGCTGATCATGGTGAACGCTGCTGGCAGCTCCAGGATGGCAGGAAGTTGTATTTTCCTGGCAGGGTTTAGTTCACAGAAGCCCTGAGGGCGACTGATTGATGCCAACATAGAGACATCCTCATGAACATGTTTGTGGTGAGGCAACATGCAATCCAGCCAGTGTTATTTTAGACATGAAACCATATGTTATTATGCAACAACTGAAAACACTCTAAACAGGTGGTGGAATCACACTAATGTTTCTATACTTATTTTTATCCAGTGAGTCTTTATTTATCCAATGAGTGGCACTCCCATTTACAATTCAGCTGCTTTTTTAAAATCTCAATGGATATTTTTTTTTATCTTCTTTCCATCTTTAAGGGCCTGCGTCTGCTGTTATCACAATAGAACATAACATATCAGATGTTGAAACTGAGACATGAAAAATGATTGGCTTATTTTCTAATTTGACGGCAGCAATACTTCTCAAAATAGTAGGGACTAGGCAACAGATGGTTGGAAAAGTAAGTAGTACTACTGAAAAACAGTTGGAGGAGCATTTTGTAGCTAATTAGGTTAAGTGGCAACAGGTCAGTAACAAGATTGGGTGTAAAAGGAGCATTTTAGAAAGGAAGAGTCTCTCAAAAGTAAAGATGGGCAGAGATTCACCAATTTGTGAAAGATGGCATCTAAAAATTGTGCTAACAATTTCAGAAAAAATGTGAAATTTTGAAGACTTTGAATATCCCTCTGTCTACAGTGCATAATTTCATCAAAAGATGCAGAGAATCTGGAGAAATCTCTGTGAGCAAAGGACAAGGCTCAAGGTTGATATTGGATGCTGGTGGTCTGCGGACCCTTGAGCAAGACTACATTAAAAACAGGGATGATTCTGTACTGGAAATCACTGCATGGGCTCAGGAACACTTCCAGAAATCAATGTCTGCCAATACAATTTGTCATGCCATCCACAAATACAAGTTCAATGTGTTTCATGCAAAGAAGAAGCCCTTTGTGAACAGGATCTTGGGCCAAAGCTTGTTTAAAATGGATTTGGGTGAAATGGAAAACTGTTCTGTGATTGGGTTAATCACAATTTCAAATTATTTTTGGAAACTGCAGACACAGTTTCCTGTGGACTAAAGAGGAGAGGGACCAGCTTGTTATTAATGTTAGTTCTTAAGTCTGCATTTCTGATGGTATGGGGTAACATTAGTGCCTATGGTGTGGGCAGCCTACACATCTGGAAAGGAACTATGAATGCTGAAAAGTAGGTAGAGGTTTATAAACAACACATGTTCCTATCCAGACAATGTGTCTTTCAGAGAAGGCCTTGACAATTTCAATAAGACTTTTCTAAACCACATACCGCATCCATCACAACATAGTGGCTTCACAGTAGAAGAGTCCAGGTGCTAAACTGGGAAAGAAAACATTTGATGCATCATAAAAGGAAAAATCTGTCAAAGAGGACCCAGGACTGTTTAGGAGGTAGAATGCTACATCAGACAAGAATGGGACAGCATTCCTCTCCCAAAACTCCAGCAACTGGTCCTACTTCCCAAGCATTTGCAGACTGTTGACAATGGTAAACATGGCCCTGTCCCTACTTTTTTGAAATGGCTTGCAGCCTTTAAATTCAAAATGAGTTTATGTTTTTCATGAAATGGTAAAACGTCTCAGTTGAAACATCCGATATGTTGTTTATGACGTTTGACAATTATTGCACAGTTTTTATTTACATTTTACACAGCGCCCCAACTTTTTTGGAACTTGGGTTTTAACAGTGTAGAATATTAGCATACACTTAAGGGACTACCACCAACTACTGTACTGAATATCAAATACTGTATGAGCAAGTGTGCTCAGGCATTGAACAGTGTTACAGTGTGAGCACAGACCAGCGGGGGAGTGGAGAGGGCGGAGCCTAATGTGATTTTGGCTTATGTGTCATTGATCCTTGTTAGTAAGACTGTCATGGCTTCATCTGTTTGCTATCCAATGCTCATGTGTCGCTTCTGAAGATTTTTTGGTGTTATTGTTCCTTTCCTTTTCATATAGGAGGCTCTATTATTCTGAGGGGAAAAAGAGACTATAAGGCCGGGGTCATTATGCTCAGTTGGGAATGTGAGGATCATTCAAAAGGATCATTTCACGTCTAATTCTGCAACATGCTTATTATCAAAGCCACAGCAGGTGTTTCTAATCAACAAACAAAGAAGCTACACCTGCTGTGATGTCACTAATGAGCATGTGCAAAGGTATGGTACAGTATTACAATTTCACACTAGGAGAAGACATCTAATCTACTGTGTTTTTGATGCTTTTGACTTTGAGTTATCACCACAGGATGATCCAAACTGGAGTAATTAGTATGTTGACTGGATCTATTTAGCCCATCACTGCTTTATGGGCAGCCATGTAACACCCAGTGAGTCACAGGCCTCTGTAGTCATCTGTTGTTTGTCCTATCTTGATCATAAATTTTCCTTTTTTAAACAATGCTTCATTTTATTTTTTCATTTTCTAGGTTGCGTAACTGTTATTTTTCCTCTCCACAGATTAACAGAAGTGATGCAGCTGCCTTAAATTGTTTTCATCCTAAATAAGCTGAGTAGCTGTCAGAAACATCCAGATTTATTTAGAGTTAAAAAAAAAAGTGTACCCGCCCCCCCTTGAAGGGAACAGTTATTTTTGCACCCAGTGAACAGAAACTGGGACAGGAGAGGAAAAAAGGACGTTCACATCTAACATTAAATGGGTCACCTTGAGTGGAGCGCTCGTCTATGTGGTCCTATCAGGAGACGGGGGGACACACATTTCCTGTCTGAAAGTTAAAGTTGTCATCATCCCCCTGATAGTTGATTTCTATTTTAAGACTAATTCTGAAACGTTGTGAAACCGACATCAGCTGTGGCCCACCTGTTGATGGCCTTTTTGTGGCTGTTGTCCTGCTCTTTTCAGAAAACTGCCTCAGCTGGCATAAACTGGTACAACTTTTTATTTCAATTAGGGCTTCAAATAATGATTATTTTAATAGTTATAGTCATCAGGCTGTTATTTTTTAAATTAATCTTTAACTGTGAGATCAGTCTATATAGAGTATGCTGCAGCCAGCCACAAGGGGGTGTTTGAGATATTTACCTCCACCAAGGAGGTTATGTGATCGGATGGGTTTGTTCGTTTGTTAGCAACATGACTCAAAAATTGTGGATGGATTTTGATGAAATTTTCAGGAAATGTCAGAAATGGCATAGGGAGGAACTGATTAGATTTTGAGAGTGATCCGGATCACTGTCTGGATCCAGGAATTTTTCTCAAAGGATTCTGTACTTTTGGGAAATAGGGCTAATGGCGGAGGTTTGCGCTGTTCTCAAATGGCTGACTTGAGTAACTTCAATCCCAGCAGCATTTTGGGAGTGTTTCTATTCAAAGTTTTGGAGTTTATAGAGATTGAAAGACGCACGGCTGGTTGAGGAGACGAGTCGGAGCGTAACAGAGAGACTGACAGCGAATTGTAGCGAGAATACTCACAATGCTGGGAGGAATAGAGGAATTTTCACCCTCTGCCATGACTTCCAGTCGTCCGGTGAGACCATGGGTGCATCTGTTGGCACCCATAGTGAAGCCAATGCTTTGCCTCACCCTGTTTCCCCCCCACCGGGTAGGGAGTAATTGGCGAATGCCGTGGTGGGGGGCACATGGGGACGGATCCAGGAGTTTTTTAAAGGATTCTTCACTATTGGGAGATAGGGCTAATGGTGGAGATCTGCGCTCTCCAAATGGTTTTCTAGTTAAGCTAGAGGTTTCTGGGGCTGCCATGTTGTGTTCTGATTGGTGCAAAGAACATGCAGGAAGCTGAACTTTTGTTTAGATTTGAAGGCAGGGAAACCTGCTCCATCAAAACACCTGAAGTGGAGAGTTGATTTGGAAACTAACATTTCTAGATTTAGACAAGCTAGAGCAAAAGCAGCAGTTCAGCTATAAAAGCAAAGGATCAGTTTCACCTGCACTGAACTTTGGCTTCTGCTATTCAGTGCACAACAAGCCTAGTTATTTTGGTATACTTTTAGTATTTGCTAATAATAGCAGAATGGTGGATTTCTCCTGATAAACACGTTTCAGTCTCCCCGTTGTCTTGGGGGTTGTTTTAATAACTATAGGGCTTTAAAAAAGGAGGGGTTCTGGCTGCAGACCGTACATTTCTGACAGCCACTCTCACAGACTGTTCATCTAAGACGCCATATATCTCAGAACCAAAGTCCCACAAATTTACGGTATAACTTATTTCCAGTTTGAAGTGTTTTTTATTCATGGACAAATCTGGCAGGTACATTCGTGAAATAACCATATTGAAAACATTACGGATTAAAAATCATTTTCTAAAAAACAAATAGCAACAAGATCAGAGGTCCAATCTGGGAGTAAATTATGGACGGATCTGTTTTAGAAGTAGTTACATGAACGGAAGCTTGCTTTAGCTACAGACAACAGCTATGCTAGTTATGTAATCAAAGTTACTACATGTATCTGTGTAGCTTTTAAAGCTGTGTAGTAAGCTTAGCTTAATAATGTGACTCCATTAGATAAGTTAGCTTTAGCAATGTTAGCTTCACCAAGAATAGCTTAAGCTAATGTATTTACGTAGATAATGTATCTGTGTAGATTTCAAAGCTGTGTTGTAAGCTTAGTTTAATCACTTGGCTCCATTAGCTCCATTATCTATAGCTAAGGTAGCTTTAGCAAAAGTGGCTAAAGCTAATGTATCTACGTAGATAATTTATCTGTGTAGCTTTTAAAGCTGTGCAGTAAGCTTACCTTAATAATGTGACTCCATTAGCTCCATTATCTATAGCTAAGTTAGCTTTTGCAATGTTAGCTTTAGCAAGAATACTTCAAGCTAATGTAGCTACGTAGATAATGTATCTGTGTAGCTCCCAAAGCTGTGTTGTAAGCTTAGCTTAATTACGTGGCTCCATTAGCTCCATTATCTAAAGCTAATGTAGTGACGCACATAATGTATCTATGTAGCTTTCAAAGTTGCATTGTCAGCTTAGCTTAAGCTACGTAGTTACGTTAGCTTCATTACCTACAGCTAAGTCAGCTTTAGCAATGTGAGCTTTAGCAAATGAAGATAAAGCTAACTTAGCTACCATATAACATAGATACGTAGCTTTCCTAGCTACTTTGTGAGCTTAGCTTTAGCTCCATCAGCTACATAGCTCTGTTCACTACATATCTTATCCAGCTTACAGAGCTACAGTGAGCTACACTGGCTGTATTGGAATTTTTTCATAGGGGACGAGCTTTTCCTGTTTTAGACTGTTGACACATTGATTAGTGATTATTGATTTTGTAATCAGGATTTGCAGGTCAGGCTCTTTGACTTTAAACTTTTGGCATCCTAACCTTTACCTTTACCTTAACCCTTAATGGAAGTCTAATTTGATTTTATTCTGAAAGTTTTACTGGTCTGCAGCCAGACTCTCTTAAAAGAACGCCTAGATACCACAACAAAATTTCAGGCAGGACCACTTTGTTAAGAAATGCACATGATTTGTGGGTGTAAATATTTCTCTTTAACAGCAGTAATTAATTTGGCACTTACTGCAGTTATTTATATTTGGCTTGTTCTGGGAACCCCCCCTGCCCTTTAACTAGCCTAGGTTGAAGTATCAAGCAGAAACTGCACACTTTCCTGCCGTTCCTGTGTCTACAAGGAAATCCTGAGGAAGTGAGAGAGCAGACATCATTGACAACAGAAAGATATGATCAGGTCAGATGCAGAATAAAGGAGGAGCTGGGGTGGAGGAGGCAAAAAAGTGGCTTGCAGCAAAGAGTAGACAGGATAGAGCAGCTTAAATAAGGTGGCATTAGCACGATTAGCTAATAGCGTATTTAGAAATGAATCAGCTGGCTGTCAGCTAATGAGGGCTTGCATGAGATCAGCTGATCTCAATTATAGGGCAGTACTTGACTCTGTCGCCTCTGATTGGAGTTACAGGTGTAAGGTGTCCTTTGGTTATAATCTTGTAATAAAGACAAATTGGAAGTTATGAAAATAATTTTCTTACAGTTCCTTTATCACACAAAAATGACAAGAGGCAACCAAAAGTAAGCTGATAATAAGATAAATGTTCATCAGGATGTTGTGTTATGCTGCAAAGCATGAATAAAGAAATGAACCTTTTTTGGCTTTGTTTGTTGAAGATGGCACACTGCAGCAGGTCCGAAGATCATTCCTGATCCCTCTGTGTCTAATGACGCAGCTTTTTATGAACCTGCTTATAAGAGCAATTCTCAGCTTATTTCTTATATCAGTATGTTTCTGTGCTTAGGCATCACGATTCATATATCCTTGAAAAAAATCACAAAAACTTTATAACAAGTTTCAGTTTTACAGTGAATGAACATTTCTGCTTGCACCACTCAGTCATTAATGTCCACAGGGGTTTCCTCCCGTGACTTTAGGGGTCTTTTTGTTGCAGTCACATTGAGCACCACCTCAGCCTCACTGAAGTATCTAAACTGCTGGTTCAGCATCCAGCTGTTAGGAGATGCTCTGTGGGCCATTAAAGAGAGTGCTAGATTATGTTTTTAGAAATCTTCTGAGGAAAAGTTTTAGCTGAAATGAGAAAAGTGCTGTCTCTTTTGGAGGTAATTTCCCCACCGCTCACCCTGACTGAACTCTTTGTTGTCTTAGCGCTCTCAGCGATCATCATCCTGCAGATCCACCAGGCTGTTATTAACAGCCCTCACAGCCAAGCAGCTCGTGTCTGATCTCCTTATTTGGACGGGGAGAGACATAACTGAAGAGCTTGGTAATTTGATCAGGTTGTGCTCCGTGCAAATGTTGAGTCTTTGACACTTCATTGATGCCCTTAAAGCAGAGTTCAGTGTTTAAAGTTTGGCAGCATTCACGTCAAAGCGGATGAAAAGTTTTGAGAGCGTGATGCACGACAGGGAATGTTACACAGCAGTGGTATGACTGCATCCTCCTCTGACTAATTGTCTCTTGGAAAACACTTGTGATGACTCCTTAATCAAGATTGTGAACAATGAATAACTTAGAATGGCATGCCTTTATTATTTCAAGTGGGTTAGATTTACATAGTTACAAAACACTTAGATTAATGTCTCCACTCTGAACATTTAAATGAGACTTAATCGACATCACAGCAGGACTTCTCTCTGATGTTTCCAAATGATAAACACCTATGTGGGTTTTAACCTTGTAAAACAGATGGATTGGATGAGTTCTCTGTCTGTTATTAGGCAGATCCATCTTGCAAAGCCTAGCCAGGGAATGACTAGTCCAATCAGCATCACTCGAGGCAAAAGAAGCTGCAACTACAGATGTCATTTATTTAAAGTGGTTGCAAGCCTGTAAACAACAGTGGCCAATGTAGAGATTTGCTTGTATGTAGCTATAGCTACATCCAGCTTCATTAGATGATAGCTGTTTTAAACAGCAGCTTACTTAAAATTGACTTACTTTGCTATGATCATTCTCATGAAACTGAACATTTCTCTTCATGACAGAGTGAGACAAGAGTAATAGTGTCGCCTGGTTAAGGCCATAGCTCACAGCTTATACTGTGTTCAGTTTAAGACCATGATTTTCTTTGTTCTCCAGCTCTTTTGACCTCAGAGTATTGGCTTTTTTCTCTTTGTAGCCTGGTGATTTAGGTATAGATACTGTACCTTATAGGAACCTGACTTTAAGGGTTATCTTAAGGTGGTCTTGTTTGACCCCAGGTCTTAACCTGTGCTCTGTAAGACGTGGGAAAATGACGGTACGTTCATAGTAAATAATGATTTACCCAGCTCAGTTTCTCTCCCACACAAATGAACCTCACAGTCCATCGCCACATGGGAATTCCTAAAGAGCTTAAAATAAAACGTTACACAAAAGGTTGTGAGCAGCTGCTGTTCTGCACTGATCCCTCCAACATGAACATGCACACAAAACTGCTAAAGCTATTCGAACAAACGAGGGATCAGTGGGAAGTGTGGTTTTGTTGGTTTTATACTCTTATGTTTTCATCCAGACTTAAACTCCTCCTGTGGTTTGTTCTTGAAGCAGAAATAAGCTGAGCTGACTAACATGTTTGATAAAACGTTTGGGGAATTGGAGCAAATAATTGGAACAGGTTCACTTGAGTCTTTAAAGTTGTGAAGTTTCTAGTTTGGTAGTTTAGTTAGTTGTCTGTGAAGTTGGGGATTAAGCTGGTCATGGTTGCTAGGCTAAGTTGGTTAGCTCAGATAAGCTTTGCTACAACATTTCTTCTATTATCTGGGACAATGAAATCATAAGATTACTCTTAAGGGTCACCTCAGACATGCCAAACAAACATGCTTTAATTACAAGTGAAAACCATATGAATGCAACTTCTGCTGTACATTGTTTAAAATAAAACATTATGCTGCTTTTACTTTATCAATAAAGAAAAAAAAAGTATAAGCAGTCAGGGTGTATGTGATAAATCAAGAGCATTGGATCTGCACTGAAATGTACCATAGAGCTGGAAGGTGGTATTAATATGACTAACAGGAGGTATGTGGTGCTGGCCACCTTTGTTGTATTCTTTCAACCATGGAAAAAGACTGCTGAAGTAATGGCATATATGCCACTGTGATGGTACAACCCACGGATGTATTAACATTTCACTGAAGTAATGGCATATATGCCACTGTGATGGCTAGGGGTGCACCGATTGCAATTTTCTGGCCGATCGCCCATCACCGATCTTTAAAAAGTCTGACCTGCCGATTCCGATTTTGGCCAATACCGTTTTTTTCATAACTGACAGCATACACCTTCAATGTTCCAATCTTATTTTATTGAATAACATTGAACAATACCTGTGAAACCATACAAACTTGTTGTTTTAACTACACATGAGGTAGTTCTCTCCAATATAAATGAAAAGTTTAAAGCATTGCTGTCCAAACTACTAAATTATATCAGTTCCTTTCGTCTTTCATTTTTCACATTTTAGTAGGTAGCGGCATATGAAACCAATCTTATCCGCCAATCTTATTTACAAGGATCGGCCGATCGCCGATCTCCTAAAATTAAGGAAATCGGCGCTGATACCAATTTTGGCCGATCGATCGGTGCACCCCTAGTGATGGCCCATCCCGCCAAAGTATTAATTTCATTTAAGTTATTGCATATACGCCACTTAACCCACTTACCACTGAGGAACGGCATATTCCACTGATGTAATGGCACATGTACCTCTGAGATGGCACATTGTGCTGAAGTAATTGCATATGTCTATTTGAAACTCCAGTGGTATATGTTGCTGAGTTACTGGCACACGTTACTGCCCACTCAGGTGTTTGTCAGATGCCGCCTTTCCACGGATGCACTTGTGATATTTAGTGTGTTATACCCGAGTATGCATCCATTGCTTACAGCACTCATCCTGCTAGCGTTTGCAGAGGTAGCCATTTAATTTCATTAGAGGCAAGTAAAGATCAGAGAGGTCAATGGCCGGTATTTGCTGACATATAAAGACAAATAACCAGTCACATTTACCCTTGAGGACATTTTAAGGTGACCAATTAACGCCAAAATTGAACCAGGAGTTCTCTCTTTATATTCAGGGTTTATCCTTGCATGATTTTTCATTTGGTTTGGATTCTGTAAGGTGCAGCAGGAACAGATATAATTCTGTTGTTTTTACCATAATATGCAAAAGCCAAACCACCACATTGCACAAAGTACTGTATTTGATGAATGTAACCCTGGTGAATCTATACAGCAATCAAAATCCACACAGAAACCTTCTCTGACCTCACAATATCTAACTTTAAAGATCAATAAATGTGATCAATACAGTCCTTGTGGAGTATGTGTAGGCCAAAATTTCTTAACCTGGAGGAAATCTCACCTGAAGAATGAGTCAGTTTTACATACAGACTGGTGAATATGTACCAAGGCTGTTGTTTAGTTCCCTTAGTTAATGAGACATATTACATCTTATTTAATTTAATCCCTGCAGCAGAGTATCGCCTCCCTTAACTCACTCTGCTGCGTATGTGTGCACAGTACAGTGATGCTCATGTAGCTGACCCCGCTGTGAGTCATCTTGTGTTTCTCGGCGCTGGGAGGAGGCCTCACTGTTCGCTGCCATCCATGTTGGAGTGGTGCGATGCCGCCTTTGGCTTTCTGAGGGGGGTGGGAAACTGGAGCACAGCTCTGAGCCATAGGCAGAAATACCAGGCCTAAGTAGGACATGTCGAGAAACGGGGCTAGTGCCGGGGCGTCGTCTCTCTCTCTCTCAGAGAACTTCATGATATAAAGAGATAATGTAAAGTGTCTGAAACAGTGACTCAGTGCTGATTAGGGATGAGTTTCTTTGTTTGCTTCTGCAGTCTTCATTTCTGCAGGACACAAGCGAGGGATCCTTGGCCAAAATCACATTCACAATTATTTTGACTGATATGGAGATCATGATTATCAATCACTGATCACTGATTAACTTTCCAACCTTAGCTTCACGTGCAGTACTTGAACATTAATACTCTTAATAAGATTATATTTTTTCAACTTAGTGCATTCTTGTGGTGTCCTTGACCTTTTTTTTTTGTTTTGTTTTTTTACATCTATTGGCTTGTGGCCATTTTCCTAACCTTTTTTGTCAGATGAGGCTGTAGCTTTGTATTTTTTATTTGCAAATGAAATTGAATAACTTAAAAGCCCAATATGTGTGGTTTTTTTTTTTTTTTTTTTTGCACTGTTATGTGTGTGTTTTTAAAGAATAACTGCACCTTTGTTGCATGTATTTTCTGTTGAGTTTCTGCAGTACCTCAAATATTTCAAGGTTTTTTAAAACCAGAGAAATTTTAGATTTGATGAAAAATGTCTATCATTGCCACTGGATGTTGTGTCTATTACTGCTACATAAGGAAGCTTCTGGAAGCTGCAGTTCTCATTCATCTTTTCTGCTGCTTACCTGTGAGGGACCAAAATCACTTAATGCCATCAGCTGAGTGTTCTGTCATCCAGGCACCCCCCCTAAAGCCACCCTCCCTCCCATAAATTTGTTACTCTCCTAGATGTTTCCAGGTCAGGGAGAAACTTGCTATGGGTTGCACCAGCTGTGCATAACTTCTAGAGGTGTAATGGTACACAGAAATTTTGGTTTGGTACATGCCTCACTTTTTATTTATTTTTTTTTTCCTTGATGTACAGCAATTGAAGTCAATGCAAAAAATAAATAAATAATATATATAATAAAATCTATTAATTAATTACATTTAAATTAAGAATGCTACAACCTCCTATCAGAAGCGTCTTTAATATATAAAGATTAATGCTGTCAATTTATTAAAAATTAATCAAGTTAGTCACATACCTATGCTGTGATTAATCATGATTAATCACAGCATTTCTTTAGTTTTAGTAATTTTTAGATTTTTAAACGTTCTTATTATCAAGTTTCTATTTTCATAATTTTAACTTTATGTACAGCATTTTGAAAGCTTTTTTTAATAAAAAATGTATTATTATTATTATTATCTATAAATTAACATTTAGAATAATACTGTTTACTTGCATTTCAGTTTGAGATAAATTAGTACAAGTATTTTGTTTAAATAAAGAGATATTAAACAAACTAGAGTTTTTACTTATTTGTGGTTTATAAATCAGAGTGTCTTATTTCACTGAGCAATAATATTTATGAACTGGAAAGAGCCCAGCAGACACACATCAGGGAGAAAATAACTTGTTACCTCCGCCAAGGAGGTTATGTGATCGGTTGGGTTTGTTCGTTTGTTCGTTTGTTAGCAACATAACTCAAAAAGTTGTGGATGGATTTTGATGAAATTTTTAGGAAATGTCAGAAATGACATAGGGAAGAATGGATCAGATTTTGAGAGTGATCCGGATCACCGTCTGGATTCAGGAATTTTTTAAGGATTCTGTACTATTGGGAGATAGGGCTAATGGTGGAGGTCTGCACTGTTACCACTTTACACCAGGAGATGGCGGACATGAGTAACTTCAATCCCAGCAGCATTTTGGGTGTCTTTCTATTCAAAGTTTTGGAGTTTATAGAGTTTGAAAGACACACAGCCAGTCGAGGAGATGAGTCAGAGCATAACAGAGAGAAAGACCCCACCGGGGCGGGAGTAATTGGCAAGTGCCGTGCTGGGGGGCACATGGGGACGGATCCAGGAATCTTTTATGATTCTTCATTATTGGGAGATATGGCTAATGGTGGTGGTCTGCGCCCCGAGTGCTTTTCTAGTGCTGTAAAGTGAATGATCAGGTTTGCTGTTACCCCGAGGTAGCCGAAGTCTCTGACTGATGTCCAGTGGTCTCTCGTCAGTGTAATAAACGTAGCTCAGGCTAACTGCTCCATTTTAGTTGTCTTTTTAGCTGTCATACAGTTCACAGATTCTTGTGACGGTAGTTCTGGTAGGTTTTCTATGGTACGGGTCATCAGGTGATGTCTTGAAGCCCCTTGTCATCAATGATGTTGATGGTCTGCAGTCTCTGGCGACCCATTAGCTTAGATGTTGTCATTCTGGGGACAATCCCAGGTCTGCTTGACTGCGCCAGTGTAGCTTGGCATTATGGCTTGGTCCTGTGTTGTTGTTAGCATCTTTGCTAACATTAGCAACATTAGCTATCATTGCTTGATCCCGTGTTGTTGTTAGCGTCTTTGCTAACATTAGCAACATTAGCTATCATTGCTTGATCCCGTGTTGTTGTTAGCGTCTTTGCTAGCATTAGCAGCGTTAACTATCATTGCTTGATCCCGTGTTGTTAGCGTCTTTGCTAACAGTAGCAGCATTAGCTATCATTGCTTGATCCTGTGTTGTTGTTAGCGTCTTTGCTAACAGTAGCAGCATTAGCTATCATTGCTTGATCCTGTGTTGTTGTTAGCGTCTTTGCTAGCATTAGCAGCGTTAGCTATCATTGCTTGATCCTGTGTTGTTGTTAGCGTCTTTGCTAACAGTAGCAGCGTTAGCTATCATTGCTTGATCCCGCGTTGTTGTTAGCATCTTTGCTAGCATTAGCAGCGTTAGCTATCATTGCTTGATCCTGTGTTGTTGTTAGCGTCTTTGCTAACATTAGCAGCGTTAGCTATCATTGCTTGATCCTGTGTTGTTGTTAGCGTCTTTGCTAGCATTAGCAGTGTTAGCTATCATTGCTTGATCCCGTGTTGTTGTTAGCGTCTTTGCTAACATTAGCAAAGATGCATTTAGCCCCTTGGTGGTACTTCAGACTCATGCTTAGGAGTAAAGACAGGTCATCACCGCAGTATGTACACACAACTTTTGTTTCATCCAGACTTCCATTAGGCAGCTTTTTAAATTGAAATTTGCCGTGAAGCAGACCTGGGTCGGTCGCCTCACTCATCACTGCTGGCTGCGTTTGACCTGCCTTTAACCTTTTCACCCCAGGGAGATAAACATCCATGCAGCAGGACTACGGGAGGAAGTTGTGGTCAAACTTAGTCAGATGATTAAATTGCATTTTTTTTTCTTTTAAGGCGTTAAGCTTTCTAGATTAATCATGAGCGTTAATGCGTTTATTAACAGGCCTGATAAAGATAATTAAATAAATTTAGGAAATAATAGTTAGATAGCTGGTAGACCTTGAACATATAATATAGCTGTTAGTGCGCTGATTAACCGCTATCCTGCTGATTTTAACACAGACTTCAGCACTGGATGACTTTTTTAACCGATGGGGCCAACTACAAAGTTTAGGAGAACTTTTTACAGCCTGTCTAAGCTGATGAGGAGGTTAGAGTCCCCCTCTCCTGCTCCCTCTGGGCTGTTATTTGAAGGTACCACATTTAGGATTAATATGATTTACCAAACCAGTGCACCAGTGTTGTAAGAAAGAGATGCCAAGTCATAGACAGAGGAGATGAATTTCTTTATTCTGTCTCTGTTAAACTTAACAGGTGTTTAAATCTTGTGTTTTAAAAACATATACAGTTGCAGATTCGCTTAAAAGCAGTCATTTAGGCCTCATTGATTTTGTCCTCTCAGAAATGAGCAGAAAGAGTGTGTAAAACCTCCAAACAGAGCTGTGTTTGCTCTCATTTTTACTCCTAGCCGCAGTGAGGCTTATGTTTGCGTGGGGCTGTTTCAAATGCTTTAATTGATCTGATGGATCTGCTGTCAGCAAAGCAGCCGCTGAATAATGTCCACACTACTTCTGTCTCGTCCTTGTCTTTGTCCACTGTTGTATTTCGCTTCTCAAACAGGAGACGTTTCAGCTGGGAATATTCAGGCGCGTGCTATCCTTTGCTCTGGTACAGCAGTACAGTAAAGATAAGCATACGTTAAAGACCACATATCGTGCCAAATACACTTTTCAGGCTTTTTGGACAAAAATTTGTGTTCTTGGCCTGTGCAAAATCCCCCCAAGAATCAGAACCCCCCCCCCCTTTCAGAAAATGTGTGCCGAAACACGCTGTTCTCAGATTTGCAGTTCTCAGTTAGCTCCGACCTAAGGTTTGGTTCTGCACAGAGCTGAAACTGAGGGGTTTTTAGACATGCAAAAAGCCAATACTGGAGTGTTTTTTCAGCAACAAACGTCACAGGCATGTTATGGGGACCTCTGAGACCAACTTGTCTTAAAAGGGTAAAATATGTGACCTTTAGCACAGCCTAGTTTGAATGTCAGTTCTAACAGAGTTAATGCTCTACCATCAGTGAAAGTGTTGCACAAGCTGAGAGAATTTCAACATGGGCTCAAGTTCTAACTTAAATATTACACCTACCTCCTAGTAGCTGCAAAGTCCTCTGTAAAACATGATGATAGGATGAAAGGTGGGATAACTCAGAGGATGATGAAGAGAGGAGGATTTTACTGGCTGTTTGGATTCAGCAGTACATCATGACCAGTTAACATTGTTGTTTTCCATGAGCGGAGGTAATTTCCATCAGCTAGCATTGAATTATCTTGTTTTTTTTAGTGATTTCACCACTGTGGTAGTATCGTTATTTCATACTGGCTCTAGGTTTAGGCTGTAGGCTTAAGTAATCCATCCATCCATCCATTTTCTATACTGACTATCCCGTTGGGGCTTGCGGGGGCCTGGAGCCTTTCCCAGCTGTCATTGGGTGAGAGGCGCTTGTGTAATCACCTATAGAAATACTTCGTCATATCACACTTCAGCGCTGTTTTAGCATTAACAGCAGTAAGCATAAGATTTTTTGTCATTAGCCTGTTCAGAGACAGACAGGAGAGACAGCGCTGTGACAAACAGTGAGTTTAAAAATGCTTTTCATTGATTGGTTAAATTAAGAGAAAACATCATATCTTCCACAGTATTTTGGTTATTTTGAAAATAAAGCTCTACTAGTTAAGATGAACCCGACACAATAAATTTAATATTAAATGCACCAGAAAACAATGTTTAGCAGTGAGAAAGGCCATGGTAACCGTGGTTAAAGGCGTACCATGATATGATAAGGTCACTGTTGCTTTAGCATTTTATAATGATTCAAACTTTACATAAATGAATGCACAAGTAAGATTATAAGAGGTGTTCTCACTAATAAACGTTTTCCTCTTTTGCTAAAAAAAAAAAAAAGAAGTCTTTTACAACATTTCTCTGAGGATCAAATTAGAAGTATTCACCTAAAGCTAAAGAAACTCATTTTAAGACAATAGATGATGTTTACCCCTGCAGTGAATTTCTCTGGAGACAGAGATTCAGTAAAGAAAAAATAAGCATCTGTTTTGTGAATCTCAAATTGAAGCTTTAGAACATCTGTATTTTGTTTTTGTTTGTTTGTTTTAAATTGGATCTCTGAAAGAGACTCAGATTCATTAAAACTAACATAAGATTAGGGCTGAACCATTTTTTTTTTTTTTACCCAATATTGCGATCGCTATATAATATGTGATTATGCTCGTCTCATGTATTTTCCAACAAAAAAGAAATAATTAATTCTATACTAACCAACACGATTAAACTAGGGCTGGAAATAATAAAAAAAAAAAAAATCTAATTGTGATGATTTTGACCTTTTTTGCAAATTGGATATGAACTATTGTATTAAAGGGAATGATGATTTTTATATAATTCTAATATTTAATGAGAAAAGCATACAAAAATGAAGAAAATAGGATTTTTTTGTACACTATTCTAAAAATATGCCATTAGAAAGATTGCATGATATGTAAGGCAAAACGACTCTGCAGCAAAACAAGTTTTAAACTGGTATTTTGACTCAAATTACAGGTTTAAGAAATATATATTAAACATATATAAATATATTAAATATATTGTATATATTCAAATTAAATAAGCCTTGTATGTGAACAGTTATATACATGTTTTTTTCTTCTTTTCTTCCCTGTTTTCTGTTCCTTGTATTAAATGTTACTTAGTCTCAAATGTATACAGTGTTTTTCCATGAATGTAAATGTCAGACTTTGTCAATAATGTTAGAAAAAAGATAAACCCTACATCTTCACAGTGCAAGCAAATAATGACACAGCTTAAGTTATGCCTGTTGCCTTTTCTTCTTATTAACAATTTAAGCTCTATGGAAATTAAATGAACAAATAAGATTATAAGAGGCGCTCTCACTAATGAACTTTCTCCTCTTTTCTCACATTTCTCTGAGGATCAAATTAGAAGAACTAGAACTGGATACCTCTCTCCCAATTTCACCTAAAGCTAAAGAAACAATTTTAAGACAATGAATATTTACTAGTTTCAGTGCAGGGTTTCATGTGAACTTTACACCACAACTTAAGACAGAGCATGCCCATAGCTGGTGTGACAGCTGAGGCCTCGCTTAATGCAGTGGTGTGTTTACCAAACAGTAAACCACTGTTTTGGTTTCATGGATGAATTTCACATATTGAGGGAGAAAAGCTGTTAAAGTAAGCTGTTCTTCCTTATAGTGTAAAATTCATTCATGAAACAAAATAGTGGTTTACCATTTAGTAAATGTATCTTATGGAGTGCCATTGTTGAATGAGTCGCCAGTTTAAAACTGAAGTAAGCACTAAAGGTGGGCGTTGTTGAGCAGGGCATCTGCAGCCTATTGCCCCAGCTATGTGTAAGTTTTGTATTAAATTATGCTGTTAAGTCCACACTAAACTCTTTGTAAACTGTTGATTCATTGATCAGTTGCACCACAGACTCTTAAGTTGATCTTAACTAGTTGAGCTTTACAACTAAACAACTAGGGGTGCACAGGAACTAATGACATTGACTCCGATTACTGTAACTGAGACTTTTTGAGTTGATTTTGAAATCAGTACTTCTAATTCTACTAAGTTTTATCCAGAGTAACTGTACTTTTACTTGAGTACAATACTAAACTGGAGGGTACCATGAGTGAAGTTATCTGCAAAGTTAGTATTCCTGCCTGTGACTTTAGCTGCTTCTTAAGGACATATACCGTATTTTCTGGACCATAAGTCGCTCCAGAGTATAAGTAGCATCAGTCAAAAAATGCGTCATGAAGAGGAAAAAAGTATATATAAGTTGCACTGGACTATAAGTTGCATTTATTTAGAAACTGACACACCGTTGTCTGTGCTCTGATAGAGCGGCGGTTGCGTTGCATAACACCAAGAAGGCCTGCCGGCAAAGTCATTTATATTCCTCTCCTTGGCAACTACCAGGGCGTGGAGACGTAACTGCACCATTGACAAACCTCTCCTGGCAGCACTTTGTTCAAGCACCCGTCGGTGGACTCATTCCTCCAGCTCTGGCCGTCCTCCTTACAGCCTGCGATTAGCTTTCTTTGATTTCTTCACTGCAGTAAGAGTAACCTCTGCCTTTTGCCAGTCCCTCACAAGTTTCTCACTCACTCCCAACTTTCTTTCTGCTGCTCGATTACTGTTTTCGTTCATTTTTTCAGTGGTACAGGAGCAGCATATAGTTGTCACCATGGTTGTCACAAGCCTAGAGCGCCCTCTCGCGGCTGTAGACGGTAATGTTTACTCCTTGTACATGTCAGTCATTATGAATTAACATTTAAAAACATGTTAAATTATATACAGTCATGGACGAAGATATTGGCACCCCTGGAATTTTCCCAGAAAATACACCATTTCTCCCAGAAATTGTTGCAGTTACAAATGTTTTTGGTATACACATGTTTATTTCCTTTATGTGCATTAGAGCAATAGAAAAAAATACGAAGAAAAAAGACAAAATTTACATAATTTTACACAAAACTCAAAAAATGGGCCGTGCAAAGTTGTTGGCACCCTTTTAAAAAAGTGGGTAAATCATTTTATTTCAAGCATGTGATGCTCATTTAAACTCACCTGTGGCAGTAACAGGTGCTGGCAATCTAGAAATCACACCTGAAGCCAGTTAGAATGTCTAAAAGTTGACTCAACCTTTGTGTTGTGTGCCTGTGTGTGTCACACCAGTATGGAGAAGAGAAAGAAGAGCCAAGAACTGTCCAAGGACTTAAGAAGCAAAACTGTGGAAAAATATGAACAATCTCAAGGTTACAAGACCATCTCCAGAGATCTAGAAATTCCTTTGTCCACTGTGTGTAATATAATCAAGAAGTTTACAACCATGGAACTGTGGCTAATCTCCCTCGATGTGGACGGAAGAGAAAAACTGACACAAGAGTACCATTCTTTTGTCAATTTTCGTCCAGGGAGATTAGCCACAGTTCCATGGTTGTAAACTTCTTGATTATATTACGCGCAGTGGACAAAGGAATTTCTAGATCTCTGGAGATGGTCTTGTAACCTTGAGATTGTTCATATTTTTCCACAGTTTTGCTTCAGATTTTTCTATTGCTCTAATGCGCATAAAGGAAATAAACATGTTTATACCAAAAACATTTGTAACTGCAACAATTTCTGGGAGAAATGGTGTATTTTCTGGAAAAATTCCAGGGGTGCCAATATTTTCGTCCGTGACTGTATGTATTTTTCATCAGCATGCATCGCCTTGCAATAAGGTTGGCTCTCTGATTTGTTCTTGCCAGAGGAGACCCACCCCACAGATTTTCAAGAGTTGCTGCAGCTCTGTCAGCTTGTAAAATATTCAACAATTTAAAATATGTAGTTAGCGGGCGCTGCTATAGCTCAGTGGATAGAGCAGGCGCTCATTTAAGAGGCGATAGGCTTGATTCCCAGTCTTGGCGCTGTTTGGTGCATGTCTGGCCCCCACTCTCTTTCCCCATATTTCCTGTCTCTCTCCAGCTGTCCTGTCTAAATAAAGGCAAAAAGACAAAAAAAAAATCTAAAAAACATGAAGTTTAACTAAATCTGGTGTGAAAAAATACAGACACGTGTTAACACGTGTTCATTTTAACTAGGGCTGAACAATGTGCAAAAATAATCTAATTGGGATTTTTTTCCCCAGTATTGCAGTTTGATATCCGATCATTATTAGGTTCCTCATCTTGTGTATTTTTCAACAAGTTCAAGCAACAAATCATTCTACATTTAACCTACATTTAGTCAGGAACTCTCTCATCATACATTGAACCATTTTCTTGCTAAATGGATCTACACAGTTTTACTTGGCAGAGAAAGCTCTGCTCTAGAAATGCTTCCTGGGTTAGTCAAGCAGCATGCTTTGACTTTCCAGAGAGTGTGTAGCTACACACCTCCATATGGATAGATGTAATTATGACAGTGTGCATTGAAAACAGTGAAATTATTTAGAAGCAATTAATCCACAGTAACATGCATTTGAATTGGAGGGAGAAACAAGCTTTAAGCTGTAAAGGAGGAGCTGGGGTGGAGGAGGTGAAGCTTTGCCAGCAGCAGTGTGATGCATGAGCATTGATGCTAGCAGGGGTTAGTGAGCAGTATGTCATCTTTAAATGGGCCGTTGTGTTGAGAGGAAGAGCTGTGATTGGCTGAGGCAATAAGTAGAGTCAGCTGCTATCAGCCAATCGCGGCTCGGAGGTTTAACTTACATGAACTAAAGCTAATCTTCATCAGTATTAGATAGAATGAACGAGGGCAGAATGATTAATAAAGAAAATAACTAATTGCAGTTATAGTTGCTCATATTACAATCTGACATCAATGCTTTATTAAATGGGGATTACTGTTTTGTGTCAGCTGTTGTAATAAAGGGAAACTCACATTTAGCATGAAAAGGACCATTTTGTAAAACATCCTACAGAATGACACCTGGAATGTTTTTAAAATATGCGTAAAATCTCTGCTGCACAAATGAAGGTATTAAATTTGTATTTTGATCAAATTTAAATAAAGCAATATTGTAACATCTGCAATTTGTAAATTGCAGCATGCCACATTGCAATTTAATCCCATTTGTGAGTTTAATTAACACTGTTGATTTTCTTAAAATAAGACTTACAATGAATGGGTTTTCAAAATAGATGCAGCTCTGTCCTTAGCCTGACATTAAACTATTGTTGTTACTAAATGCTTGCCATCCATCCATTTTCTTCCACTCATCCGGGGCCAGGTTGCCGTGGTGACATTTGTCACATACAGGATTAAAATGTGTCCTTGGAGATTCAGTTAACAATGAAGAGCTCTAACCTCAGGTGTAAATGAAACAAAGTCCCATTGAGGATGCATTGATATCCCATACTCTGACGTCCTTCAGATTTGTATATAGCCCCTGTCTGTCAGTGTTGTGTTTGTGAATGTGCCCCAGGACACAATGACGTCCTCTGTGTAAGCAGATGGTAAAGAATGGAGAGTCAAAAACCTTCATGTCAGCATTAAACTGTCCATCTGTTGTTGTTCATCATATCTCAGGCTTGTTTCCATTGTATATTATAAATTCATTCTCTTGCATGGTTTATATTCAGTCATTGGTGGATTTTCTGTATGAAAGCTGCTTTAAAACAATGAAAAAAAAAGATGGAAATAATAGTGGGAAATCATTTTTAAAAAATGACATTTTCATAGGGGAGCAAATAGTTTCGTCCTAATCCATACATATTTTAGGTGACAAATTGTCTAGTTTTAAAACACGTGGAGATCAGTGTGAGCTCATTCTGTGCTGTACACTTGTGGCCCAGGATGCTTATTGCTACAGTCCTAAACGGTCCAAGGGAATTGCATCTCTAACAGAAGTTGTGTCATTTTCACTGTTATTAAAATACAACGGATCTTTGCAGCCATGGTTAGTTGAAATGTTAATTGTTGATTTTTCATTTTATATTTTTGTTTTTGTTGCAGGATACAAATGAAATTGTGGCCATTAAGAAATTCAAGGACAGTGAAGGTAAAAAGGCGTTTATCTTTACCCGTATTAAACCCACCACTTTAGCCCAAACGTGATCACAATGACACCCTGGTCTTTACCTCTTTGCAGAAAATGAGGAGGTCAAAGAAACAACGCTACGGGAGCTTAAAATGCTCCGAACCCTCAAACAGGAGAACATCGTCGAGTTAAAGGAAGCCTTCCGCCGAAGAGGAAAGCTTTACCTGGTGTTTGAGTATGTGGAGAAGGTATGTTTCTTCAGCACGCTGTTGCTTGATAAGGTATAAAATGAGACTTATGTTCTTTAGAAATTTTCTAACAGAAGACTGCATCAGATCCATGACTTTTCCTTTCCTGTGTTCTTAAATTGATGAATGCCATGAGCTCTAAACTGGAAGCATGTTTTTTTCCTAATTAGCACAGAAAAATCCCCTTTTATGCCCACATAAAGGCAAGAGACTGCAGGGCTGTGTGCAAACACAGAAGGCACACAGAAGAGAGAAAAGAAGTAGTGAGAGGTCTAAATTGAAATAAACCTGAAACAAAACAAAATGAAAAAAAAAAAAAAATAAATAACAGGCTGATTTAAATTTAGATCCAGCATCAGTGGTAGATATTATGGTACAAACACATCAATTGGATATCACTTGTTAAGATAGTCCTGCTATTAACAAGCGTGTATCAGCATGCATTATGCTGCTCAAACAGCATAAAAAGTGCAAGTAATTAATTAAAAGTAGACCATATTTAAGTTGTGTGTTCGTGCATGTTATTGATAAGGTAAAAGTGCTAACTGTAAAAGTGCTAACTGTGCATTAAACTGCTCTCTAGTAGAGATGAACTGCTTGGAAAAATAATCTATTTGCAATTTTTTCCCAAACATTCAATTATTTCTAAAGTTCTGCCTCTCATGTACTTTTCAACAAACACAAGAAATAAATAAATTATTCCAACCAGCACAGTATTAGATAGATTTAGTATTATATTGATTTAAACTAGGGCTGAACAATTAAAAGAAAATATTAGGAATTATGAAGAATTGAGTTCATATTTCAAATTTGATATGAATTGTAGAGAAATGAGCCATCATTTTTATGTCATTATCATTTTGATTCAGACAAAAACAAAAATGAGTAAAGAAGGATCTGTGTAAACTATTCTAAAAAAAAAATGACACTTAAATGTCTGCATGATGTGTGGAGCATAATATCTCTGCTGCAAAACAAAATTTAGTAGCACTCTATTTTAGTGGGCCCTAATTGTCAAGAATGTTTTTTTTTGTAGTATTGTGGTAATTTTCAATTAATTTGTCAAGAATAAGGTGGTAATTACCTTGAAATAAGTTGGCATTTTACCAAGTAATATCTCAGAAATATGGTGATATTAAGGAAGCATTTACCTTGTAATAATGTGTTCATTGTCAAGTAATTCTTTGTAATATTATGGCAGTTTTTTGGTAATTAGCTGGCATTTACTATACTGAAAGTGCACACACTATACTTAAGTGTCATATGTTACCAGCTGATCTGTTCCTGCAGAATTTTTTTTTGTTTTTTTTTTTTTTTTTTTTTTTTTTACTTCTGTATAGTCATAGTCATATTTTTAAGTATAGTTATATTTTCGGTATGGTCATATTTTAAGTTTTTTTAATAGTTTTATTAGTCTGATTGCAAATAAGTGCTTCAAAATTTTATTCTAAATGTGCACTAGCAGGTGTACATTTTTGAATGAGTATAAGGAATTGATCCATTTAGTTTTACCCTAACTTGAAAAAAAAAACACTCCATAATTATTCAGGAGGGATTCCCTTTGATTTAGTGTGCAAAAATAAAGAAATTAAAAGAGGATGATCAAACATCTCATATAGAAAATTATCACCTTTCTTTTAAATCAATTTCCTGGTAATATACCACCTAATTGGCAGAGAATTTCCACAGTGTTAGAAGGAATTACTTGACAATTAATGCATTATTACAAGGTAAATACTTCCTTAATATTGTCATATTTCTTAGTTATTGCTTGGTAAAAGGACAGTGTATTTCAAGAAAATTACATTCTAGACAATTACCACTTTCTACTATAGAATTACCAGGTAACTGGGAAAAAGTGACAACTGAAATAAAGTGTTATTAAAAGTACTGAAATGATATTTTGACACACTAAAGACACATGCTTCCTCTGCCATTTGAAAATGGCTGCAGGTCTTATTACAGATTATTCTAACCATGATTAACTGCACAGCCCTTCTTTCTAGTGTTCTTAGAGTTTGTTTTAAGAACAAATGAGGATTAGAAAACTTTGGTAAATAGAAGAATCTTATTAAAAATTGGGGTTTTAAGAACAAATTTCTTTTTGAGAACAGTTGAAGAATGAGGGCTAATAACTTTTGAATGCTATTCTCATTCAGTGTGGCTGCCATCTTGTATTCTTTCATGGTGTTTTTCTCTCCCTTAGAATATGCTCGAGCTGCTCGAGGAGTTACCCAACGGAGTGCCGACTGACAAAGCTCGTAGCTACATCTTTCAGTTAATCAAAGCCATTCACTGGTGCCATAAGCATGACATAGTTCACAGGGGTGAGCTCTCTTTCCTTCTTCTCTTTACTTTGTCAGGCCAGAATGAAAAAGTGTGACTAATATTGTTTAGGTGGGGAAAGGACAGTTTGGGTTCTCTGTTTACCCCAGGTGCAAACCTCTTTGAGTGGAATAGGTTCTTCTAGGTTCTAGACAGTGTCACGCAGCAGCCAAGAACTACCCTTGGGGGGCGATTAGTGATTTCTGCATGGAGAAACACTATCAAAAGGCCATGTTTTGAGCTTTTTACCATGCCATGTTTAAAGTACAAAACTTAAAAACATTTTTAATTTTATGCTACTTTTATGTCCAAAAAGTAGTGAAATATCCAGGCAACAAAAGTATAAAAAACCCCATGGAGAAACAGCAGCAGGCAGGAAGTAATACGCCCCGATCTACAGACTAGATGAGCTGAGTCACACAACACTCCCTTAGTGGTGTATGGTCCATTTCACAGAAAGCGGTCCGGTTTAGTTCAGTGCAGTTTATGTATAGTTTAGCTCAGTGGTTCTCAACTGGTCTAGCCTCAGGACCCACTACCAGTATTAATGAATTTCTGATTGATTTTGTTTTTTGTCAGATTTATTCGTTAAATCACAGAGCTGTTTTGGACCTCAGACAGTAAGAACATTTAAAAAAGCCTGGAGAAAACACCTCAAATTTTCTGGGAAAAGCATCATAGAAGATTCCTGAAAGTGTCTGAGACACATTCCAGATCAAATTCAAAGAAGTTTCTAGAGAGGTCCCAAAGAATTCCCTCATGTTTCCAGAAATATTTCTGGAAATTTCCTGGAGAAGACTGCTGAAAGGTTCTGTAAAAAGTCCAAGTAACTACTGTTGAAAGTTCCAAAAAAGGTTTAAGTTTCTCATGAAATTATTTTGCATACAGGGAAAGTGCCAAATAATATTACCAAAAGTTTTCTGCAAAAATGCAGTGAGAAAACCCCCAAAATTTGAGGCAAAAGTCTTAAAGTCAATTGAGAAATTTCCTCCAAAGTTTTCAGGTAAATTTACAGGGAAAATTGCTGAATAATCCAGCACGTTTGTGAGCCGACCCACCATGACAGTAAATCCAACTCTTTTAGAGCTCCAGATCAATTGGCTCAGCTCAGTAGAGCTGGTTTTTTTAAGCTCCCAAACCGCTCCTCGTTTTGGAGTACTTTGGCTTTTTCCATGATGGATTAAATAACAACAAAAGGAGGAGGGGAAAATGGCCCTGAAACGGGAGCTAGCTACAGTGACAGTTCTAACTTTCCTCTGTTCCCATTCATTCCTAATGTGTTCGCCCCACTTCCTGCCCCAAGTTTGGGATCATGTGATTGCAAACAACCTTTTTGTCATTGCTGGTTTAGACTGACACAGCAATATTTTTGAGTCTAGCACCCATGTTTTTAAGCAGCAAAAGTAGTTGTGCCCATATGTGTGCCCATGGGCATGCTGGGACTCAAATGAGGTGTGATCAGACACATCTGTGGCAGAGTGCTCTCCTGAGTAAGGCAGAGCAAAAACCTAGTTAAAGACAATGATGCAGTATTCCCAGCCTTTGAAAGAAAGTTTTGTTCTGATAGTAACATGGAGAAAAAATTCAGAAGGGAGTCAAACTGTACATTGGTGCAATTAAAAATCAATACAAGTATGGACAATTTGAATCAGTTTGGCAAAAAAACGTGTAATGCTCATTTTAAGTCCAATAAGGGGCAGCTTTTTAGGACAGCTAAAGAGTAGAAAACCAAGGTTTGTGTCAGACTTGAACCTGTGCCGTCCTTCTAAAGGACCACAGCCTCTGTCCATGGGGCATGACCCAACATGTTGGCCAACCGTCCTTCTCAGTGTTACTTTTGAAAATGAAAACATATGAATTGTTTTATTAGTGACTATACATCCCAAAATTTAAAGTACTTTGCATATTTATAAAGATGAATTGTATCAGGGGGTCAAATGAAACAGCCATTTATTCTTGAATCCCCTCTTGTCCTTAAAGACTTTTATACTTGGGCTTTTTATTGATAGACGAGGATAGAGTCAGAAACAGGAATGATGGCTGGTGGCCCATAACCATGGGGCATGACCTAACTTCTCAACTGTTTGCATCCCTTTTTTAAATGTCTTCATAAAATTTGGATAACCCTAACAAAATATTACAAAATCATCAAGTTGAGTTTAGTACACATCTTTATCATTTATAACAATGTCCTGACTCATTCTCTCAGCATAGTTTGATATTTAAATAATTAAAGAATTTATCCATAGATGCATACAACTTCCCCCCCATAAGGGCCTTCAATCACGACTGCTGTTTTTTTCACCTCAGCTTTAGAGTGCTTCTCACCTGCCTCTTTGAAAAGATTAGTCAGGTCAGTGTTTCCTCGTCCCAGCCCTCAAAAGTCCCAGCCCTTTTTAGATTCTGATCAGTCAGTGAGGGAGAAGTGACATTGAGGAGAATAGCACTGTTCCAAAAGTAGAACTACTTTCAGCACAGAAAAGAGGTGCAAGGTTAATTTTGTCAACAAAACTATGACTTTGACAACATGTTAGCTGACTACCTTTTTCCATGAGGGGAACAAGAGTAAGAATAGATAAAAATAGATATTTGGTGCTAAAACATCATGGAGACTAAAATGTTAGAGCTGGACTGTTGGACATTCAAAATCCATATTTCTACACTGTGCATATATATAAGGTATGTCAGTATTTTTTATCAGATATTTCAAACTGATTGAAGTGTTCATAGTGCATTAATAAGAGTGTATTCCATTTTTTTGTTTTACATTTTGGCTGATTGAATCAGTTCCAAGAGAATAAACACAATGACTAAATGTAAAGACTAAAATGTAAGTGCTGTTATTGACTAAAACCAGACTTAAATGTTTTTGTGGTTTTGTTGACTGAAATCAATTGATCTGACTTTGTTTATAAAGTGCCAATTCATAATCAAAGTGATCTCAAATTTTCCAAGAGGGCAGGTCTAGACAGTAACAAGAAAACAAGTAAACAAACAAAACAACAAGCAAATAAATAAATGAATAAATAATATTAATAGTAACATTATTTCTATTATTAATATTGTTATTACTGTTATTATTATTATTGTTATAGTAATACTGATAATAATAAAAGATGGTCTGTCAAGATCAATCGAGTTAATAACGATTAATTAAGGTCCACAATCAATGCACCATTTTTTTCAATTTTGATAAATTGCATGCTTTATTGTTCCTTTCTGCAAACTTTTTTCTTTTTTTACTTAAAGTTTTTATTAATTTGTTCATGACATAATTGACAGTATTATGTAAATAAAAGATCTTACTGTTTTACAAGTAGGTTAAGAAGAAAAAGAAAAGGAGACAAGCTAACAGACAGCTCAAAAGAAAAGGGCTGAACAGCCATGGTTACATGAGTCCATTATCTTTAAGGGGAGCATACATATCCAGTATCTTCAAGTTAATGTCAGTTCATAAGTTCCTCGCAATGATTCATAAATTGTCCATTTCCCCCATTTTCTTTCAAAGACAGATTCTTTCACTTGTAGATGATAGGTCATTTTTTTCATTGCATATACTTCTTTTACAATCTCTAACCAATGTTGTACAGTAGTTGCTTCAGATTTGCACCAATTTCTTGTTATTGCCTTCTTACTTGTTACCAATTTTATCTTAGTTAAATATTTATCTCTGCAAGCTTTGTATAAGCCGTGTCAGCTTTCCCTGCAGCCACAGTGATGTAAAACTAGTCCACCACTGCTCCTCAATGTCTCATTTCACTTTAAATAAACTCCCAGAAAGCTCAGTGGACAAGTCAAAAGACATCTGAATCTTTTTAAAATTCTCTTATTTAATTTCCAATGCACAACATATTCCTTTTTCTGTGGTTAAGGTCATGTAATAATCTTCAATCTAACTATTAAAGCATGTCTGAATCCAAACAGGAAGTCAATTATCCTTAGTGCTAAGACAACAGGTAAATCCAAGATGACATGAAAACAGTTTGAAGTGCAAAAAAGTTACATTTATAACATGTTGTGATTAATTGCAACAGAAATTTGGAGATTAATCATGTTTTTTTTTTTTTTTTATTTGCATCACAATATTTTATAGAGTGGAGTATGAGTTCTCTGGCTTAAATAGACTATTGAAAGATTTTAACGGGTCTGAGTTAGTTCCAAGTCTGTTTAAAGCATAGCATAAGGTTGTAGTATGAAGAGCAAGGCTTCCTTGTTTGCAAAGAGAATATAAGATGACCCAAAAGTTACCCGGTTTGGCTTGTCTGAAAGTACAAACATGCTAATTTGACAATGCTTCATAGACAGTTTTAAGGGCCCTTTTTAATCATTCATGCCCTCAGATCACAGTACTTAACACCTGCTCCATCACTTAGCTTTGATTCTGATAAACAAATAGAGCTTATTTTCCTTTTAAAGCAGTATAACCGTGCGTGCCTTTCTTTTCTTAACTAATGAAGCAGTGGCTTTAAATTTTCTCCTCCATTGTTCACAAGATTTGAGCTTTGGGGCAGATCAGTGGCAGCAGAGCAGGAAACCAGATGGTCCATGTGAGCTTCTGGCAAACTGATGCAACAGAGCGGGCATCCAAATGGCCTGTGGTAAACCCGGGCTCGCATATGGGTTAGGGGATGTAATGTATAAAATATGTCTGTTATTCGCAATCTTTGGATTCTTCATTCTGCCCTTCTTCTTTGTGTGCTGCTTTTTATGAAATTAAAGGAAATGTAGAACATTTAATCTCGCAATTGAGGCAGATGACAGTTTGATGGTAGTGATGATGTAACTGTGATGCCCCCTCATCAGCTTATGTGGTGTCTTACTCCCCATCTGTCTTCTTCCTCCTCAGATATAAAGCCAGAAAACCTTCTCATCAGCTCCGATGACGTCCTCAAGTTATGTGACTTTGGTGAGCAGATCTATCAAACGCTTGCACTCTAAGAGCTGCAAGGAAGGTGGCCAAGCAGTCAAAGCTGTGATGTAAAAGGAGTATTTTCATCTGAGACTATATTTGGCTGGAACCAGCGCTACAGAGGGGCAGCAGGCAGGCTTTATCCGGTTCTCTAAAGCTGTGTGCAGCCCTCCTCTCTCGTTCTCAGCAGGCGGATGCTGCACATTCTTTCCCTCATCTCAATTAATGAAACGTGTTGGAAAACAAGGGGCCAATCACGCTTTGATTCAATCTGGTAGCACCACAACAAAACGGGAAACATGGCATAGCCAGCGTCATGTAGGCAATCTGGAGTGAGAGACTGGAGACGTGCTGTTTGCTTGGTGTCAGCCAAAGGCACCGAGAGGACAAACAGGCACAACACACTTCGCTGCCAACGTTTACATTGGAGACTACGTCATACTGCACATTTATTGTCATTGTGTGCTGTTTTCATTCTGCATGGCAGTTTGAGAAATTCCCAAAATAAGGATAAAAGAGCTAAAAGCTCTGTCAAAGCATCAGAGGCTGAGAATCCTTTTGTTAAATGAAGAGAATGCTTTGCGTTCATTGTTTGCTCAGATTTTACAGTTGAATAATAATCTTGACTTTAGGTGTATTTAGGAGCCATAGAATTAAGAGAAAGTAACAGAAGAAATAGTCTACCTGAAGGAGCTTACCATTGGAGATCCTTGTCAACACCAGAGGTGTTTCTCTATATAAAGGTAGTGAATGCAATTAGGCATCTGCAAGGACTCTCTTGTAAATAGGGTCACATTTTAAACTGTAATACTGGCCCATTCAGTTCCTTCATCGAACGGCAAAAATCACATCAATCACTTTTTGTCATCTGCTGTCATATGACTTCCCCAGTTGCCTCCCTCATCTCCCCTCAAAAGAAAAAAAAATGAGAGCAGTTCTATTTCACCGGTGACTGAGGCCTCCCTCTTATTCTACACCTCCAGTGGAAGATGCCACTAAATTCCCTCTTCTGTGCTCTCAGAGTTGCTACTACAGCAGCCGAGAAAAAGATGTACGAAACAGCTGTTCTCAGGAAAACGCTTGGTCAACCGCACTGGGACTAGAGCAGTGGTGTAACGTCCTGCTACACATCTAGGCTGCCACCAGTGTGGGTTTGTTCCAGGGATGCGCATGGTTAATGCCATTAAACCATTAAATAAATATATCAAATAGCCGGCACAGGATTTAAGAATTGCTTAAACTAAGGCCCATTAGGAGACTTGTCATTTAACACAGGAGCACTGGAGGTGATTTACTTTTGCAGTGTTATTCACACACTTCACCAGTAAACACTGGGACAGTTGATCAAATTAGGTTACATTTCCTCTACCTTCATGGGACATGTCTCATTTCTGTCCACCCAGGGCCTATGGTTTATGAACAACAAACCTAAGATGATATCTCATCACTGATTTATTCCCAGAAAGAAAAATTTAAGCACATTAAAACCGTAAATTCTGTAGTTTGCATTTACAACAAGTAGTACATGTGATGGGTTTATTGTTTTCTAATAACAGTTAGGTCGGCTACTTTCCAGTTGTTCCAGTCTCAATGCTGAGATAAGCTAACTGTACATTAGTTTGGGCCTCATATTCAGCATTTCAACATTAAAGCTGCATTAAATTCCTCATCTAACTCACAAAGATAAAGAAAATGAGGTTGAACTTTTCCTTGAAAGCACTAAGATAATAGGAAACTGTTAATTACCCACATTTTTTCAGTCTGTATGTGAGGTTAAGATGACCTGTGCCCTCAAAGGAAGAATTAATTTGACATTTTAGGTAATATCTGTTTTTTTGGTGAAGAGAATATCATACCCACCCTTACATCTTAGTGCTAAATACAAAGCCACAGCCAGCAGCTGCTTAGCTGAGACTTTAAATAAGTGCAGGCAGTTAGCTTGGCTCTGTCCCAAAGTAAAAAACCTGCCACTTCTTTAATCTCACTAAATTACAGATAAATATGAAGAGGCATAAAGCAACAAAAACATCCATATGGAAAAACCCTCTGTCTCTCCCTCTGCTACTTTAAGCCCCTCTGACTAAACAACACATCAAACATGCAGACCAACTATTGTCGCTATTGTCCACTCTACTCAGAGGACTGAAACACTGATGGCTGATCAACATAAGGATATGACTATTAAATAATTAGACTGTGCTTATGAGGATGAAACCAGGTGGTTCACAGTCACACTGAGTGTTAAAAATTAAAGGCTTGGTATTCACACAAAAGTGCTGTAAGTTTCCAATCAGTGACGTTTTTAGTTCACTGCTAGCTACTGATTGAAGTGCACATGTTTTTGCTAAGTTTTTAGAAAATATTTAGTTAAGAGGTTTGAGCAGTGCATTATCTTGAAATTTTTGGTGAAACTGAACAAAACAGCATCTGAATCTTTTGAAACACTGCGTTACACGTGCACGAGTGTTTGAATGGCACCAAAGAGGATGTCTAAGATCACGGATACTCTGGGTGCCCGTGCACATCAAACACTTCTGAAAACATTCAACAAATTGAACAAATCGTTGGATATTCAATGACTAAGTATAAGAATTATGGCAGAAATGGTCTCCATTGATAAAGAGACAGTTCAGCAAATTTTGCATTTAAATTTTAACATGACAAAAGTGTGTGCTAAAGATGACCCAAAACTTCTGACTGCTAAACAAAAGGAAGAACACGAGCAAATTTGTGGGGACATTTTAGAACAAACTGAAGGAAACCTACTTTTTTAGAAGGAGTGATTATATGTGATGAAACCTGCATCTTCCAACACAATCCTGAGACGAAATGGCATTCAGTGCATTGGAAAACACCACAAAGGATGAAGCGTGACAAAGCAAGTCCAAATTCAAGGCCATGTTGATTGTTTTTTTTTTTTTACATTAAGGGTATTATTTTGAAGGAGTGGGTTCCAGAAGGGTCAACGGTTAACCAACACCATAACAAACAGGTTCTAGAAAAATTGTGACAAAGAGTCTTAAGAAAGGGGCCACAGCTGTGAAAAAAATGGTTTCATTCTTCATGAAGACAACGTCCAATCTCACACTGCGCTCTTGGTAAAGCAATTTCTGACCCCCCAAAAAATCACAGTGCTTGATCACCCTCCCTGTTCACCTGATTTAGCACCATGTGACTTTATCCTTTTTCCTAAGATCAGATCTGAGCTCAAGGCACACGTTTAGAGTCTGTGTCAGAAGTTAAAAAAACAGAAAGGTTTTGATAAAACTGCCTGAGGAAGACCTACTGCACTGCTTTGATCAGTGGAAGACCTGAATTCAGTGGTGTGTTGATGCAGAAAGGGAGGAGATTGAAGTTGAAAGACACTGAAAAATGTTTGCTCAGTAAAATTGTGTTACAGCATTGGTGTCATTTTTTTAATAGTCATACCTTATGTACTTTTCAGCTCATATATAAATTAGCTGGATGCCTGATTTCCTTTCAAAACAACCCCCATTGGCACAAAATCACCCTAGTAGCTATTGGAAGAAACTACTCTATTACCAGTGCTTCACCAGCAGTTCCACCCACACTCGTAGCTACAGTAGACCTTCCAGGAATGAGGTGGCTAAACATCATTACATTCTTAGAGTTCCACTGTTAAAATGCAAAGAAAAATCTCAGTCTTGTGCCAATCCTGCCTTATTTGCCACTTTAAAAGAGCTTTATCGACGCAGGAATACATGAATTTTTATGTCTCTTCTGTACGGCTGGGAAGCTTGATTAGAGGGCAGCAGTTCATACTCCATATGTAAAACATGAGATTGATCATTTACATTCTCAGTGGCCTGCCTGAGAGCAGTCTGGTCTGCAGGGATGTGTGAGTTTTACCTCCTATTATTTCCCTTGCAGTCTGAATGAGTGGCATCAGTTTGAATTTAAATAGACAGATTGACAGACTCTGCTGTGATACCTTTCCTAATTA
Source organism: Cheilinus undulatus (assembly GCF_018320785.1). Lineage (NCBI taxonomy): Eukaryota > Metazoa > Chordata > Actinopteri > Labriformes > Labridae > Cheilinus > Cheilinus undulatus. The sequence goes on along the minus strand of NC_054871.1, from coordinate 46,211,868 downwards.
GGCTATCAAGAACAGCCTGGTGGAAAATCAACAGAAACTCCTGGTCATCACCATGAACTCTCTTCCATTGTTGCTTTAGATTTATAGCATGAAAATCAAAACAATAAGAAGGACTACATGTACACAGGTCCACCCACCTCTGCTGCTTACTTTTGAATTGAGGAGTTTATTCAACAAAAATCTACTCAATAAAGTTTATTTACTAAACAGAAAACATCCCTTTAATTTTGTGGATAATTTCACATAATGCAGGAGAAAAGCGGTTAAAGTGGCATATCTGGATCTTGCAAGGAGTTACTCACAAAGCATTCTGGGATTGCTTGCAGTGACGTAACAAAATACAAGATGCATTTCTACAAGACATTACAAAGGCATGAAAAAACAACATTAATCTCTACAAGTGTGTCGTATACTTGTATTTGGTATATATTTAATCAGTGTTTAGCGTCCACGTACCTTTAAAAGTGTCTGAGCCACCGTAGGCCCCATTATCTCTCCTTTCTATGTGGAACTTCTCCCAAACACCACTTATAACTTGCTCCTCTGGTTCATAACGAGTGTCCACAGAGGAGCACGGCTAAAATCATTTTTAGGTGTCTCAGCATGTGGAGCACATCAAAAATCTTCTCATTATAACGTTATTGCTTCCTCCTCCTTTCTTCCCAGGCTTTGCACGCAATCTCTCTGAGGGGACCGATGCCAATTACACAGAGTATGTGGCCACTAGATGGTATCGCTCTCCGGAGCTCCTGCTCGGGTTGGTCTGCTATTTTTTACCTTCGTCCAGGAGCTCATTTACTACACTGACATGTCCTTTTGTCACCTTTTCTCACACCTGGCCCTAAACGACCCCTTACTTTTGTGTTCCCAGGGCTCCTTACGGGAAGGCGGTGGACATGTGGTCAGTCGGCTGCATCTTGGGTGAACTGAGTGACGGTCAGCCTCTGTTTCCAGGAGAGAGTGAGATCGATCAGCTCTTTACCATCCAGAAAGTGTTGGGACCCCTCCCACCTGAGCAGATGAAGCTCTTCTACAACAACCCACGATTCCACGGGCTGCGGGTAAGAAGAGAGGGTTTGCCAACCGGGAAATTCTGTTGCATTTTTCACATGGAACAGTTGTGGGAGCTGCCAGGATCTGGACAGAGTCAGGGTGAAAACATCGCCTGTGTGCATTCATGTATGCAGCTTACCTGGAAAGTTTCATGAATTTTCAGACCTTTTTTGTACTTTTGAGAACACCATATGACAACACACTCATTCTTTAGGGAAAAAAAATCACAGTTTCCTTAGCTTTCTGTGATGTTTTTGAAGTAAAACTGCGAAAAGTTCAAATTTCAGCCATCACCAAAAAGGCATTCACAACGGACACTAATTACATACATAAAGACTACATAAATACATAAAGACTGCACTTTAGCATTGGTCCACACCATGGCAATCTGCAGGCTAGTGAGCTAAAACTGCAAGAAAATGGTTTGCTGTTGTGCAAAAAGAGCTCCAACCAAGCACTGAGTGCATAAATGAACATAATGTATGAGAATGCAGACGTTTCTTTATTATAATTGCTTTTTTGTGTGTTTTAAATATTTTAATATTTTAAGAAGGTGGATTTGAGATTTATGTGCACTTGAAGCTGTCGTCATCAATATTAAAACCATTTTAAAAAAAATTATTTACCTTGTATGAGAGGAGTCTAGAACAGTGCTTCTCAGCTGGTTAGTTAGGACCCAAAAATGGGTCACACCGCTAATTCCAGTGGGTCCCGAATGTTTGCCAGGAGAAAAAAATGCAGATGCCTTTGTAGATATACAGTTAAAATGTACATGTTTTTTATTTAATCAATCAATCAATCAATCAAACTTTATTTATATAGCACTTTTCATACAAGAAAATGTAGCACAAAGTGCTTTACACACAGGTTTTCCTACTATTTCAGTATTTATCTTGAGAATTGTACTTATATATTGTTACATGAAACCAAACAAAGGACTCAAATGCAAGACTTGGAGATAAAGGCAAAATTCAAAGTCCGTTTGATCAGGCAAGGTCGCTACACAAAAAATCCAGCAGAGCGGGCAGAGGTATGCAAATCAGCGGGCTAAGACTAAAGCAGAAAAAACACAAACTAGGTCAGGATCTAACTGGACAACATGAGGAAATGAGAGTAAACTTAATTTTTTCAGCTATTTTTAATTTTAGTCTTAGTTTTAGTCTTTAAATGGAATGCACTTTAGTTTTAGTCACCTTTTAGTCATTTCTATCCTTCTTAGTTCTTGTCTAGTTTTAGTCCATAAAAAGTCCTCACGTTTTAGTCTTTACTTTTAGTCCAAGCATTTATTCTCTTGCCTAAATCTGGTACCAAGTCATGGTAGTGTGATTTTTGAATGTCTGACAAAAACTACATTACATTTTAGTTTTAGTCATCTTGATGTAAACTAAACTTACTTTTAGTCCCTTTTAGTCATCACAGATCTATTTTTGTTAGTCTTAGTCTAGTTTTTGTCATGGAAAAAAAAAAGGCCGTCGACGAATATTTTTAGTCATCATTTTAGTCGACAAAATTAACACTGGCTTACACAGAGGAAAAGACAAACCGGCAGGGAAGGACAGGATTGGTGAAGACTAAATACTCTGGGGGAAGGGAGACAGTTACACACAGGTGAAACACATGAGGTAATCACAGACGTGGGAGACAGGTAGGGATGGGCAGGAAGTGGCAAACTTAAAAGAGACACAAGGTAAGTATGACAAAATAAAACAGGAAGCACGAGACAAGAGGATAAATGAATTATAAAATAATATACTAAATAAAACCTGTAGACATGATATACAGTATATAACCTTTTCTTTAGATAACACAGCTGGTTTCCCAAGACAACAAGGAAACTCTTCCAGAAATAACTAGATTTCCATGCTGTCTCTGACAAAATGTAGTCATCTTGCATGTCCCTCTGTAATAATGGTCTTTTTAAATATTTGTTTTGTCCTGGCTCTTAGCTTTATGTTTTTTTTTTTTTTAATTTCATTTAGGACCCAAACATTTTCATTAAACACATTTGAGTGGATGAACCTTTTGAAAAATTAGATCGCACGTTCTCCTAAGGAAGTCGTGGTGAGTCCTGGTGTCCAGCCAGCTGAGGATTACTCTTCTAGTATATATGAAACTTTCAATTCTTAATTTATATCACAGGAAAAAAAACGAAACTTTTGCATGGCATTCAACTTTTTTTAGATGCACCTGTATAGCTGCTATTTTACATAATTTTTATGCTTTCTTTGTACATTTTTTGTACAATTAAAATACATTCTAAGCATAAATGGTGATCTAAAACTGACTGTATGAGTAATATTGAGAAAAGATGAAGTGCTGCAAGCCAACCTTCAAAACCGAGCAACAGGTGAAACATGCCTGAAAAAACAACCTTGTGAGTGCTGCCAGTCCAGAAAAGCTGTATGAGGACACAGGCCCTTATTTTGTCAATAAAACATCTAGTTACAGAATTTTAAATCTGCATAAAACATTGAAGGTTATAAGCAATGTATAAACATTTAATTGCTCCTACTGACATCACACATGCCCTGCAGTGTCATATTTGTGATATTTTTATCAACCACAGTGAATATGCCTAAGTAATTAACTGAAAGTCTGGATTTAGCTATGTCTTGAAAAAATAACCTTGGAGAAATGTCATCAAGACAATAAATGTCTTTTTTCATCATTAAAATGAAAATGATTAGACCTAAGCTCAGCCCATTTTTGACTGAATATCAGCAGTAAAATCTCACTTTTTGCTCTTATCCTCCGATCGCTACGATTCTCTCTGTTGACCCCTACCGTCCATCGTACTCTTCATACAGCTCCTTCATTTTCTTTCTCTCGTCTTCATCTCCTCTCCTCCCTCTCTTCATTTATTCTCTCCCTCTGCTCTGTCTCTGCAGTTTTTTTTTTCTCCTGGTTGAGTTTGCTTTGCCGTGACTGATTGGATCACAATGAGTCATCGTGTATCATGGATGCTGTATGCTGTGTGAAGGGAGGCTGTGATAAGTCTGCTGTGGCAGGCTGCTGGTACAACAGAGCCGGGTCGTCCTCCCTTCACCCTCTCAGCCCACGCCTCGAGATGTAGATACTACTTTGTTAATTGCTCCTTTTGTTAGTACAGACAGTAGGGCTGGGCAATATGTCAAATCTTTGAAACACAGCGATTTATTTTTATATTCAGTATAACAGTATAGTTTATGTTGATTTTAAAAAATGGCAGGCCTAAAACTGTTACACTTACAACAAATAACAGTAAAATGATCACTGACCACAAGATAATCTATTTGAAATGTTTAGGCTAAATAAGGAATTATCATTTTATTTATTTTGTTTAATTTAGAGGATTTTTATTATTAGAAAAAAATGAATTGTATTAATACTAAAGCAACAAAGTTCAAGTAATGCAACATTGGGCAATTTATTGTTCTCAGTCACCAAGAGCTGTTGGGAAACGATCTAATGTCTAAATTGTACAAAAATCTTGCAGCTTTCCTAACAGATGTCGCTGGAAAACCAAACTTCAGTAATTTCTTGTTTCAGGGCCTGTGTCCACAGCCAGCTCTGTCAGCACTGGTAGTGCTTATTTTCAATACAAAACCAGAGTAGTCCAGTGTCTCCAGCACTTCAGTTGTTTCATAGCTGCACTCACAGCAACCTCAGGTGAAAACAGTTCAATCAGGAGAGAGGTCATACAAGTTTTAACAAAAAATTATTATACAAATTTTAATAAAAGTGTGCAAAGTCTTTGGCAATTGATGAATGTGTGTTTAATCAACTGAAATTGTTCATTGTGATAAAACCAAACCATATACGTTGGCTCCCATATTAGAATAGAAAGCAGGCTCTTAAAACAAACTCATCTGCAAATGGTACATCATTACTGCCAAGTGGCGGCTACAGATACTGTACTTCCTGCTCCTTCTTCACATCAGACAGGCCTTTCTGCTGTGGTCACTGTGATTTCAGACACTGTACTAAAGTTTACCTGGGACAAAAGCCCTGACATTTGAAGATCTGTTCGTGGCTCTGCTCTCACTGTGCGAGTATATGCAGGAGTAGCTAATTAAGCTGAAGCTGGCCGTCGTGTCCCCAGAAATGATGCACAGCCAGGGCCGCCCTGGCCAAAGTGAGGCCCTAAGCAGACTCTGATATGAGGCCCCCCCAACACTGCAACCACCACCGCCCCATCATACTAATTTAACAATATTTATGCAAAAGGATCTCAATATAACTATAAGAAATATTATTACATTAATAATTAATACAACGTCTTTGCAATTTAGCCTGAGTCAGATGAATATTAAAGACACTTCTTAGTTGTAACTGAGTCATCATCAAGGATAACATACCAAAAATTACCACAGACCTGCAAACAGACAGAAAAGCTCATTTTTATCATTTTTTGTTGCAATAATAAAAAAAATGTTGATTTCCTATCTTTCCTTTTTTTAAGGTAATCACTGTGGGTTCATTATTTTCGTCATAATATCAACCCCATTTTATTAGATAGCTGTTTTATTGGGGTCTTCTCCTCATCCCCCCTCAAACACACTCCTGCGACCCCCCCCCCACACACACACACACAGCAGCTCATCCATTTTGCTTCTTTCTCTTCCTCACGGGTTTTCTTCTTCAGTGTTATCATCAGTAGCCTTTCTTTTATTAAATCACCATAAAATATATGTTGTCTTTATTCATTTATACCCACAATCTCATTTTAAAACAGCTGATCTGTCAGTAAATTCCTGATCAGAACCAGCGTGGGAGCTCTGTGAAGTTTTATCATAAACTAAACGCAGGTAGAAGTCAACGTTTGACAAGAGAGGTTGCAGAATAACGGGTGATAGACGCGATGAGAGCTTCTGTGCTGCAAATAGGAGCGAGAGAGAGAAGGAGAGCAAGAGCAAGCGCACAGATAATTGATCATGGATGCACCAGTCTCCAAAAAGAGATATCTTTAGGGTTAATTTAGAAATGTGTGACAGCCAGGTAAAGTTTATGTTTGGCCAACGTTGTATATGCATTACCTGGATCATATTTATTATGCCAACACCGGACTGATGCTCAGACAGAGCGAGAAGAAGAAACGCTCAAAGTGACCCCCCACAGTGATGAGGCCCTACGTGCTATGTGTAGTTTGTGTATAGGCAGGGGCGGGCCTGTGCACAGCAAACAAGTTGCACGATGTGGCCTTTTTTTGGTTTGGTTTTTCAACAATTCACACCCTGTTCAGAACCCTTTCAAAACTCCAATATACCGAATTGTTGACAGTATTTTTCAGAGGTGGAAAAAGTACAGGACTACTGTTCTCAAGTAAAAGTAAAAGTACTGGTATGTAAATCTACTCAAATAGTCGAAAGTATTTAATTTAAAGCTGTACAGTTAAATGTGATCATCATTGTTGGCAATCACAACAAAAAGACAGATCTCCAATCTGGTTGTTCAGGCAAAGTCACACGTCTGTAATAAAGTCAAATCCACAGCAAAGTTAAAATGTTACCTGACCTCATATAGAGTCAAGTTTGACACTTTTAGAGCTTCTATATTGATGGACACTATATATTGTTAAACCGGTAGTTCTCAATCGGTCTACCCTTAGGACCTACCAATTTCTTCATTGACAAATCATGACCCAAAATTTAAAAAAAAAAAAAAATGCAAATTTACTTTTTGATAGATAATTTTGCAGTTTGAATATTGGATGGAACAAAAGAGACATAGAAAACATGTTTTACACTCCATTTCCCCAAGAATACATGCATTTTTTTTTCCAATTTCCAAAGATTTTGAGAAATTACCTCATCACCATGGGAAAAGCAAAGTTGTTTTTGCAAGAACAGAAGAGAAATTAGTTAAAATATTTATTTTTATTTTTATCATTATAATGATAAAACTGAGTGAAATTACATGTATGAATGCATGTCCACTAAAGACTGCAGTACTTCTCAGACCTTTCAACACTATTTTGAAAACTGCTTCGTGACCCACATAACTTCACCCATGGTGCACATGTCTTAAAAGCAACAACAATCCACCAAAAACATGAGCAAACTGACCCCAGCAGGGATTAGCTGTGCAACAGGCAACATCAAAACATATAAAACACATAGAAATACTCAAGGGCATGATGGGAAACTCTGCCCTCACATACCCCAAGATTTGAAATCACAGTGGTCAGAGCATAGATTAATTGACTCTTTACAGAGTTTAGCTGACACTGGTGGATCAATAGTGTCAAATAACTCCAACACTGAAGACCATTTCACTCACAAAATTACACTTTGGAAGTTAAAATCAACCCGGAAATGTTTGGGGAATGAAAAATGAAAAGTTGTCACTAGGTGTTGAAAAATTGGCTTCCATGAACACTTAAGCCCTGTCCTTGTGAATAGATTACAGCTATTTTTCCTCTTGTGAAGGGCCTATCCTCTCAGATTTTTCTATTTCTGCAGTTATTAAAATGCTCAGAGAGCACAACCCTGCCATCAAACCTCACTAATCACTGGACGTTTGTGTCTGAGCCCCTCTCTCACAGTCAAGTTGTTTTAATTATAGCTGCGGCGTCCATAAGAGTGGAGATTGGTGTCTGACAGATCCACACAGACTGTATTTTTTACTGAAATATTAATGCATGAGAGCAGCAAGAAAACCACACAACACTTGTGAGTGAGCACAGGATGTTTGATGGTTGTTTTATCACATTGGCCACCTACGGTGTGCTTTCTGCAACGCTTGGAAATGTGTGATGGAAAAAGAACAGCTTCTGGACATTTTTTTCTCTCTTGGCAAACAGCAGATTCACAACAGTCAGGAGGAAAAAATTCTGTCAGAACGAGAGGTTGACACAAGAAGATTGAATGTGAAATAAAGCACGTACAACAGTGCTCCTGTGAGATGGAAATGTGTTGGGACAATGTGATTTTAGAAGCAGCATTTGCAGGACATTGTCAGAACAAACAATGGTGTTTAAAACACATAATATCTACTAAGAAGGCCATTTTTATCCTCCTGTGTATAAATATGAAATCTGTTGGTCAGATTATTGGTTCATCTCTGCTTTTTGGCACCTGATAGTCATCTCATTGACTTTCTGTCCTGTTCTCTTCAGATGAAAAAAAAAATGCATCAAAAATAGATTCATCTGGTCTTATTCCACCAAGTAGTCATTGGCTTATTCTTCCATTTTCTTTGCTCTGATTATTATAATTCCCTCTACATTTGCTTTAGTCAAGCTGCTTATCATTTACAGTCAGTTTAAAATGTAACAGCCTTCTTAACGCTGCGGTCTGTCCAGTACTTTATGTGGGTTTGTTTCAGACACTGGATAACTGCAAAACTCAGAACAAACTACTCAAGCAGATTAATTTCATTTAGCCAGGAACACTCATCATACATTTAACCATTTTATTGCAAAACTGACATACAGTTTTACTTGGCAGAGAAAGCTCTGCTCAATAGATGCTCCCTGGGTTAATCAAGGAGCATGCTTTGACTTTCCAAGTAGTGCATGATTAGAAACCTCCCCAGTTATGACAATCCGCATTGAATACAATAAAAGTAATTTATAAGCAATTAATCCATAGCGTTAATCTGTATATGAGGGTGCAGCAAGCTTTATGCTATAAAGGAGGAGGCTGGGGTGGAGGAGGTTAAGCTTTGCCAGCAGCAGCAGCGTGATGCATCAGCATTAATGCAAGCAGGGATTAGTGAGAAGTATGTCGTATATGAATACACCGCTGTGTTGAGAGGAAGAGCTGTGATTGGCTGAGGGAGCTGGGAGGTGATTATTAGGATCAGCTGGCTGTCAGCTGATCATGGCTGGGTGTTTGACTACCATGTCCTGCATGAACTAACGCTAGGCTTCATGACATCTGCTGTTAGGAGGAAGATGAAGTTGTTTTGTTTTAATACAGTGTGATTCAGAACAATACATTCATTGGTATTTTATAATCAATAGAATAAAAGAGTGGCAAACCTTCTAAAAAGCTTCAAATATTTGGTAATATTTTTAAACAAAAGCTTCTGCAGGCCAAACAGTGAGAGAGAGAGCAGTTTCTTTGCACAGATACATTGGCAGCATTTCAGTTCATGTATTTGTGCAGTCAGACAGAATAAAAGACTTTTGATCATTAAAAATAAGACATTACTAAATTTGGGGTGTCTAGGACTTCTTTATTTGTAGCCTTGGCATTCAAACAGGTATCAATATTATTTACTGACCCCAAATTTCAAAAATGTTGGGACATTGTAAAAAAAGATGTGAATAAAGCAGATTAGTAATTTTTTGAACCTATATGCAATTGAATGCTGCACAAAGAAATGTTCAAACTTGGGTTAGGCAATTTTGGCAAAAATCTAAATCACATCAATGATTAATTAGTGATTACCCTACTCTTTCTTCAGTTTGTTCTGTAAATATTTGTTAACTTTGAGAATGAAATTATGTGGCTAAATCTATATAACCATCTTTCTCTTTCAACAATTTTCTGCCCTTGTAGTAATTTCCCCAAAGGTGTACTGGGAAATGTCTGTTTATCTAAAATGTTTTTTCTCCTATGCTAAAGAGCAGTGTGTGTAATGCCACTCTGTGTGTCCCAGAGCGTTTTTTTTTTGTTGTTTTTTGTGCTCTATGAGAAGCATGAAACGGTTCATGAAGGTGCAACTGCCAACCAGGCGACTGGCAATATCAGAAAGTTATATGGCCAGCTGTCGACTTTAGGGGACAAATTCTATGGATAGATAGACTAGGTAATCAATGGGAAACACTGAGCTAATCGGATGGGGTGGTGTCACATGACTTCTTCCTGTTTTGGGTCTCAGGCAGGCTTAGGCCTTGCGACACATGGCTGCCTGTCACGTGACTGCACAGCCAGTGGTGTGTTTTTAAGAGGATGGTGAATTATTAGAGAGAGAATTAAAAGAGAAAACAAAAAAATAACTGGCATGGCAGGTTTACGTCAGTTAGAAGCTCTAAATGTTGGTTTTGATTGTTTTTATAATTTATCGCCCAGCATAAGTTCAAACTGATTAAGTTTGTTGTTTTATTGGAAATACATACACATTATTAATTGTATGCCAGCAACACTTTCCAAATAAAGTTAGGAAAGGGACAAGACAAAACCGGGAAAGTTGTGGAATGCTCAAAAAACACCCGGAATATCCTCCAGGTAAGTAGGTGACATGGTAACAGGTAAGAGTACCATGATTGGATATAAAAGCTTTTCTCCTGGAAGGATCAGTCTTTCACAATCAAGGATTGTGTGAAGTTCTCCACTTTGTGAAAGACTGCATGAGCAAATAATCCAACAGTTTATGAACAACATTCCTCAACATACAACTACAAGGAATTTAGAGATTTCACTGTCTATAGTGCATAATATCCTCAAAACATTCAGCAAATCTGGAAAAATCTCTGCACACAAGGGGCAAGGTTGAAAAACCAGCAATAAATGCCTGTGACCTTTGAACCCCCAAGCTCTGCTATCTGTGATGGATATTGCGACATGTGCTCAGGAACACCTCAGAAAACTATAGTCAGTTAACGCAGTATGTCACTGTGTTACAAATGGAAGTTAAACCTCTACCATACAAAGACAAAACCACATATCAACATTATACAGAAGCCACGGTCACTTCTCTGGAGCTCAGATCATCTGGCATGGACTTGCCTAAATAACCATTCCACATTTCAGACTGTTTTGGGAAATAATGGCTAACAAGCCCTCTGGACTTAAGAGGAAATGGACCATCTAGACTGCTATCAACAAAAAGTTCAAAAGCCAACATCTGTGATGGAGTCAAGGTGTATTAGTGCCAATGGCATGGGTCACTTGCACATCTGTGAAGGCAGCATTAATACCAAGAGGTTCATACAGGTATGAACATATATATGTCCATGCAGATTATGTCTTTTTCAGAGATGCTCCCTTTTATCTCAGTGAGACGATACCAAGACACACTGCATGAGTTACAACAATATGGCTTCACAGTAAAAAAGGGTGGGCCTAGACTGACCTGCATGCTGTCCAGATCTATCCCCCACTGAAAATTTACCAAGAATTACGAAGCACCAAATATGGAAATGAAAACCCCACACTGTTGAGCAACCTAAAACGTATTTCAAGCAAGAATGGGAAAGAGTTCCACTCACAGTACTTCGTCAGTTACACAGAGGAACTCTTTCTCATAGTCATGCCTTTTCATTAATCAAAACAAGATGTATTGATTTTTGATCTTCAAGAGATTTGTGTTTTTACATTAAGTCTTAAGTTTTATGTTCACTGTAAATTTAATTAGGTCTGACTTTTTAAATGATCACCTGCTCCATCCTAGGTGTAAAAGTAATACCCAAGGGTAACTCAAACAGGGCTTAAGTCCAGCTGGTGCACTGGGTATACATTTTAATTTTTCAAAACTCTCAGTTCTAAGTTAGGCATAACATTAGGGGTACAACCAGCCGGTGCATTTGACTCTAGAACTACAAACGAAACATGAAAAACAAGCTGAAATTAATACAGGTCACTGCTGAAAGCATAAAACCTCAACATGCAAAGTCACAGTGTTAATGTTGTCGACTTAAACTATGACTAAAAATGTTCACAGCCTTTTTTTCTATGACAAAAACTAGACAAAGCCCAAAATAGATCTGTGATGAATAAAATTGACAAAAAGTAAGTTCAGTTTTTGTCAAGATGACTAAAACTAGACTAAAAAGGAACTTAGTTTTTGTCTGACATTAAAAATCCATAATATTTCTCCACTGTGGGTAAATCTGTCAAAAACAATGCATCTGTATCTCTTCTGATTCTCTGCAGTAGAACGCAGGGACCCAGGTTTGGCAGAGTGCAGAGAACACACTACCATGATTTGGTACCAAATTTAGGCAACAGAATAAATGCTTGGACTAAAAGTAAAGACAAAAATGTGAGGACTTTTTATGGACTAAAACTAGACTAAAATATTTTTGAGTTTTTGTCATCTAAAACTAAGATGTGACTAAAAATAAGATGTGATCAAAAGACTAAGACTGAAATTAAAAACACTGCAAAGTCAATGGTACTCCAGAAGGAGAATATCTGGTATTAGATAATTTAATTCAGTGTGTTAAAATTGCTAATAGTTTACAAATACCCGTTTAATCAGCAGTAAAAGTGCTGTTTTTTTTATTCATTTGTGATTATTCAATCATTTGTCACTTGGGCATTTGTCACAGCATCAGTTTTGGCTGTACTCTAATCCTCTGGCTGTTTCTCTTTTTAGTTCCCTGCTGTGAACCACCCCCAAACTCTGGAGCGTAGATACCTGGGAATCATCGGCGGAGGCCTGCTGGACCTGCTGAAGGTACAGGATCATATGTCTGACAAATCTGCCAAAGCTCTACTGCTGCGTGGATGTTTTTTATCTCTGCCTTTTTATCAGGTTTGACTTCAGTCCTGCTTACACACAGCGATGAAAAGATACCCCGTCGCCACAAAAACGCCAACTTTCACAAACTTGACATGTGGTAATTGCATCATTATCGGCGTGTTTACGTCGTGACTGCACGGTGCCTCTTCACTGCTTCAGCATCTCTGGGCTCACATCCTGGTTCCAGCACTGCTGTTATTGCTGCGTCTGCACTGTAAACAGGAGCTCCATGTCAAGAATGTGGGCTGTGCTTGTGCACTTGTGCTTTTCCTAGCAGATAATGACTCACTGCTAACATAATGCCATCTCAGGGCTGAATTCTGCAAGGATGGCCATCTCTATTGGTACTAATCAGATTTTTTTTAGATGACTTTAACATTTTAATTAAAGAAACATGTCTGCTAAATTCTGATGCACTTGCTGATTCGGTAATAGTCTGTCTCAGTAGCTCTGCAGCAGCCATAGATATAAAAGTTACCTTTAGTCCACATGGTGCATCTTTTACTGGATTCAGAGCTCATTTAAGTCTGTGGAGACATGCTGAGACTCTTTTTAATTTATCCTGTAAGTTTTTACTTTTTTTTACACTTCATTTATAAATAAGTTTATGAATAAAGTTAACAAATTATTTCTTCACAAAGTTTCTTACTTGTAGATAGCAGAAATAATGTTTATGGAGATTTTCTTGAAAGTTGTTAGTGAAAGTGTTGTTCATATTGGTCCTCTACACCAGGATTCCCAAACTTTTTTCTGGCAACTAACTTTTTCAGAAGTAAAACCATTCTAACATCCTGAAATCCATCCTAATAAATATTGTTTTAGAGAAAAGGTCATGTTTTCCGTTTCCTACATTCCTGTTACTATTTCCATCCATTCCTTGAGGTTTGGGGGCTCAGGTTTTGACCATATCCATGTTTCTTTATGCTAAGTCTGTAAAAAAGAGGCAAGCTTTGAGGGATTTTCTTCAAATTTTGCACTAATGTCCATTCTGACTCAAGGGTGAACTAATTCCATTTTTTAGGTCAGAGGTCAAGGCCATTGGGACTCTTGTTTCTCCATTGCTCATAAGATTTCCACAACTCTCACTACCATAGAAATGACCCGTCTTCTGAGAGCCAAACAAATATTTCCTCAGAATCTTTGACTTTCGGAGAGGAAAAGATGATAGCTCTATAAGCATCAATGTAGCTTCACCATCTTCAATATTTTCATGTGACAGAGGTTGTTGGATTTTAATGTGTCCTCCAGCCATATTCTCTCTGCTTCTCAGGGCTTTTGGATGAGTTGTGTGCTTCACTTTGAACAGGAGTCCTCTGGTGTTTTTCTGTATAAGTTCTCTTTCTCATTGTGATTTGGTGTATTCAGTATTATCTCCTTTCTGCACGCTATATTTTTGAAAGTTATTACACATTTTTGTTTGAGCCAGAGAAAGGCGAATGTCACACATCATATTCCCCATCATTGTTTGACTTGTTCGGTGACAGTAGGACTCAATTAAATGAAGCAGCAGCCTGACTTTTATGTTAATGGCGATGACTCATGGTAGCATGACTGTTTCAGTTTGTTTGGATGTTCAGGGTTTCTCCAGGACTCACAGGCACCCTATGTGTGTTTTTTGTGTCATAGAACCTGCTGCTACTAGACCCGACAGAGCGTTTTCTTACCGAGCAGAGCCTGAACCACCACGCCTTCCAGACCCTGCGGCTGGTGGACCGGCCTGGCCCTCCCACACCTACACCTGTCCGCTCGTCCAAGAGAAAACCTCACCATGGAGACAACACCACCCCCAGCAGGTTAGAGCAGACACTAGAGCTAGCTGAAGCCAGTCACTATCTCCCTGTGATTCACATTCACTAGTTAATGTGTTTTTTATGCAAATGTGGCCGATGTTTTCCGTCAACAGCCCCCTTGAGGACTGTTATCTACATGATGTGCAGCAGTCAGTGTGGAGTGACATTTTTGCAGAATATATTACCCTTTATAAGAGAATACCGGCATTTTATCAAGCTTGGTTTCCTTTTATACCAAAACAAACTGACCCAAATATGACACATTTATCAACCAGAAGAGCACAAAAGACACAAACTTAGTCCAGCATGGCTAGTTGAAACATTCATACGAGTGCTAAATAACTGCACAATCAAAAAAGTTAAAATATCTAGTTTTTATTGTGGATCTTTGCTGGCACAATCATTGAAAATTGATTCAAAACCTCTACTTTTTCTAGTTAAAGGTACAAGGTTGAAAATTAAGAAAGTTGTTGGTAAAGTCACGGTGGCCTTCAGGCACAAAAAGAATATGCCAGTCATAACAGAATCGAGTATTTCAGTATTTTTGTCAATACAAACTCTTCAAAACATCACAACAAGCCTCTCATCCTTTCACCTGAGCATGTCCAGTGGTAACCATGGCTACCAGTGGAAAAGAGGTTATGCACTGACGTCATTTTCAGCAACCAGCATGCCTGCTCAATCGGGCTGGGTAGCAAAACATTCAGAAACACAGGAGGAAAACAGACTAATATAGTATCTGATCATAATAGGGAAACTTGATTGGTTCTGTTCTTACGCAAGCTAGACTGGTTACTAAGCCTTTCACTACCACTACAATATATTCCACTGTAACTTTAGCTGTTCTTAATACTGGGACTTTATGGCCACCGTATGTGCAAGTGTGAGATTTGGTTTTCACAGAACAACTTGTAAAATGCCTTCCGTAATATTTAGTGTATCCACAGCCTGTCTCCTTCAAATTTTACATTTTTCCCATTTATTTTCAGCTCTTTTCTGATTGGTTCTTCTCTAAGAATGACCATCTCCTCATCCAGACTGCACATTGTCACCCTCTTTAAGCCTTTGCACACTAGACCGTCTTGTTTGTCCAAAATTCTTGCATGTAAATAAATTAAATCGAGCTGATGTTGTGCTAATAATTATACGCAGAAACGTTCATCCATCATTCTGTTTTTGTCGACTGGTTCTTTTTTTTTGCGTTTTTTACCATCAGCCACAAAAATTTGACATTTTTCACTGCTAAACCTGCAGTCTTTAGCTCGGCAGTTTTCTCCACCACATCTGTAACATTTTCTAATGTCTGGCTGGGGCTTTGGACCAGTGTCGCTGACCTTCTTCTCCGACCCCAACACTCTGTTCCATTTACCAGGTTCTTTTACGTCATGTAAATCTACAGTGTCTCTGTTTGCTGCCTCTATTGCTTATGCAAACATGAGTGCTTTTGCAAAAGTCAGTCTGTCATCCTTTGACAGCAGCCTTTGCTATGTTCTGTCTTCATTTATGCCACGGATCACACAGTCTCTCAACATTATTGTCATCGAATCACCTAAGTTACAGTCCTGCGCCAGCTTTCCCAGTTCTGCTACATAATCACCCACACTTTGCATATTACTGTGGTGCCTTCTGTTGGAACTAAGATGCAATAATATCCCACAGTCGCTTCATAACACAGAGGGAGCCCTAAAATTATGACATTTTAGGATTTTATTGAAAACCTGTACATATTTATGATTGTTTTTTTATCATACCAGTCTCATACACCCAAGAAGTCCTCTGAGAGGTATCAAGGGCAATTAAAACAACAGTGTGGCAGACAGACATATACAGAAAGATAAGACAGAGTCACCACCAATAATCGTAATAAGAAATGTGTATAGGCATTTTATACACCTGTGGTCCATCACATTAATAAGACGGCCTTTTGTTGACCAATTATGGGGAAAATTTTAATGTAGAGCCAATGTACATGTTTTATTGCATTTTATCATGCCCATTTAAATTACTTAGCTGCATCTAAGTTAGGAGAAAAATTAAGTGCATTTGAATTTTTTTATGGCCCGCATAATTTTTTATTACTCAGAACTGTCACTCATATTTCAATTCTGTAGCCCTATTAGAGGTTACCTAGGCTTGATTTGTAGTGTCAGTCTTTTCCAAGTAACATCAGGCACTGCTGACAAATTAAGCTTACATTTTGAACAAGAAAATGTATTTAGTCTTGCTCACCAGCCATGTGCTTTCTTTTAATTTACCAAGCTTGTTTTCAAAGCCAAATAAACATTTTTAAAGAATTGTTTGGTGGCTTTTAATGGAGTATGAAATTGTTAAGAGCAAGTGGGAAATGATATTAGGCTTCCCATGCCTAAGCTATGTGGGAAAGGAGCTTCAGGTTGGTCTCAAACCTTGGTCCCCCACTTGGAGGTCTACAGCCTTCACCACTGGGTTCCACTTACCACTAACGCCCCAGTGAGTCATGAGAACCGAATCATCAGTGTAAAGAACAAGCTCAGGCAGACTACATATCATCTATATGTATTAGAAAGAGTAGGGGTCCCAAGATTGATCCCTGTGGAACACCTCTGAGCTTCCTTAATGCCTTAATATCTTAACATTGAATTTAATCATTGAGTTCTGATTTTACCTGACTGACTGCCAGTTAACATGCCAAAAAGCGTCTGATTTATTACATAAAGCCCA
This sequence comes from Cheilinus undulatus, assembly GCF_018320785.1. NCBI lineage: Eukaryota > Metazoa > Chordata > Actinopteri > Labriformes > Labridae > Cheilinus > Cheilinus undulatus. The sequence continues at coordinate 46,194,931 of NC_054871.1, read as the reverse complement.
AAACATACCGGCAGCCGAGGCCTCCCACTTAGTCTTCACCTAGATGGCGCTAAATTTCTTCGTCTTTGCTACTTGGCAGCCAAGATGTACGGAGCCACTGTTTTCTCAGGAAAAACATTCTGCCAGCCATGGCCAGCTGTGCTGGGAATAGAGCAGTGGCGTAAAGTGTCATGGCGCAGCGCATCCAGGTGTGTCTCGCCACTGCAGGTGTGGGTTTGTTCATAGAAAATGATAGAAACGATGTGTTTTGACCTTAAGACTTAATGTTCCATGAGTAGATATGTAACCATCTCTGTGCTGTTTCTCAGGAGCCATGGAGGAAAGAGCTCAGGGAGCCACCGCTCCAGCAGCAGGGAGTGCTCCAGTTTGCCCCGGCATGATGACGTCAATGACGGCTTCCTCAACGGCAACATGCCCACGGCCATCAACCTCAGTCCCACGCTGCACCCGAAGAACTACCAGCAGCAGATCTACAACCACTCCACCTCCTGCAGCATGGACCTGGCCAGCAGCAACCTGCCTCATCTGCTCAGCCCGGGGGAAGCCAAGGGCAAGGGCGACTTTGAGATGAAGGTGTCTGACGGCCCCGGAGCAAAGTACCTCAAATCAAACTTTCGCTCACAGCAGAACCGCCATTCCTTTGTGGAGGGAAAGACCAACACACTTCAATCAGGGGACAAACACAGTCGGCACAGCTACATGGAGTCTCACACCTCCAACCCGTCTAAGTTTAGCTACCTGAACTTGTCCAAAAGCTACGGCACACTAAGCGATGCCAAATCAGTGGGGAACTTAAATGACGTGCATCTTTACGCGGATGAGCCGACGTCTCGCTATTTTCCCTCCAGCTGCCTTGATCTAACAGCTCCGGGCAGCCCAGCAGCACCTCGCAGGATGGACAGACTGGGACCTGGAGGGATTAGCAGAGGAAGCATGCGTTCAGACAGAGAGAGTAACACTCTGGACTCATCCTACAGGCGCTCCTCCACTCGCCACAAGTCCTCAGAGGAGGCCAAGTCACCTGACACTCTAGAGCCAGGGGAGGGTGGCATCGAAAGGAGCCACTCTCATTCTCTGTCTGCCCCACACGACCCTCTATCTTATGGCCAGGGCTACCAGAGCCCCTTCTCCTCCCAGCAGCGGCCACACCGCCACTCCATGTACGTACGGAGGGACCACCAGAGAACACACGGGGGAGACGAGGGGCTGATGGTGGGGCAGGGCGGGCCCACCAGAGCCAGCAGCCTTCAGCTCCTTTCTCCTCAATTGCAGCACCGCACGCTGCCTCGCCACTCTGGGGGCTCGTCCAGAGAAGAAGACATGAGTAGGGTCAGTCATCATCCCACATCAAACCTCTACTACTTTAAGAAAAGCCCACATGATCTAATCATATCAAATGCCTACACCAGTTTGAGTTGGATAACTGCTTCAGTCTCAGTTTCTACAACAGGATTTATTCTGATGGCAGCTGAAAATATCACGATGAGTGTGCCACTTTTTAGCCAGATCTTATTAGTTAGTTACGCTTAAATGTCAGGATTTACATAAATGAAGTTTATACCTTCTAATTAGGACATACAGGAAATGATCTCGGCTGTATAATAGGGCTGGGTGATATGGACAAAATTATACCTCAATATTATCTAGGTGAATGGTGATACATGATATGGATATTTTTGCTGTAAAGAAACAGTAGACGTCTAATTAAAAACTCTACTAGACATGATTCTAGTAAAAATCAAACAGTATTAATATCTGAGCAATACCACAACAACAGAAAAAGTCCTAGACAATCGTGTAAAAACGTAGGTAATATTTCCTTATACTGAGATTGTAAAACGTTGTGAGACTCTTGAAAAACTGTATGTCAAAAGGATAAATCTCCATGACTTTAACAGCTGGAAACCACAGATCTTCTGTCATATTTCATACCATAAAAAAGAGCACTGACTAAATGTCACAATAGCTTTCAGTCCTTAGAAAAGTGGGTAAAACTAGTGAGGAGTGAGGGAAACCTTTAGGAATGAGCGGAAATTTGCCAGCAATTTTTGATAAGTCCAATTTTTGGTGACTCAAGGCCCTCTTCTGACGATGTTCAGTGTACCGTCTACAGGGTTTGCCAAATTTTCTTCCAGTGACCCACTTTTTAGAAGTTAAAGCCATCATGACCCCAAACAACTTTGTTTTCCTTACATTATTTTTTATGAATCTGCCTTCAGTGCCGTCCTCAGCTGGTTGGTCCAGCTGATGGCCAGTGCTAGCTTGGATAATATTCATTCTGGACTCAGTCTGGTTGCTTGATTGATTGCTTGATTGATTGTACATTATTTATGTGTCATGCACAAGAAGTGCCCAACCCTCATGGGTTTATGAGACACCAGAAATAAAATTGATTTGTTTTACAAAAAGATAAATTTATAACAATTACAAGATTGCATGATCTTTTCCCAGCTCAGTAGTAAACAATGCACTCTGCCTTTTCTCCCAGGCTTTGCAGATGAAATCTGCTATAGCAAAGGTTCCTTTTATGAAACAGAATTCAAGTTTTTCATAGTCATCAAAGCAGAAAAAGTCTGCATTAATTAAGGACATTTTCCTAAAAAGTAAATCCCTTAAGTCATCATAAATTGGACAGTAAAACAGAAAATGAATCTCGTTCCCCAAAGTTGCACAACAAACACACTCTGTCCTCCTCTGGAATAGTATTAAACCTGCCAGTCTCTATGGCGCAACTGTGCACATAATGATCTCTGTCTGGTCCTGATCTGGCACTTTCCATTTTACGTGCCTTGAAAAATGCCATTTTACCTCCGTCACATCGGCTTTCTTTGAATGCTTGCGCCTTTAGTGGCTGGAACAGTGAGTTTTTATTTTTATTAGCCAGCATCCATAACTCTGACTGCAGCTCTGCTGGCGTTCAGTGGCTAGTAGAGCTTTGTTTTTGTTTTATTATGGTGGAGAGGGTGAGTGTTACAGGATGGAGCTCCCCAATGTTGCTGTGTACTGCAGACAGAAACGTCCCAATTAATAATGCGGCAAAGAAATTCTGACAACTCATTTGGCGACCCAAAAAAATCTCCTGCGACCCACCTTTGGGTCCTGACCCAGAACCATTGCCTGTGTGTGAAGATGCTTTAAAATTGATAAAAGAACTCATGTAATGAGGTTTGGCCAATTTGGCAAATAACCTGTGTGTATATACCGGGGCATAGATACTCGTGTTTATGGCCTCGCATGGCAGTGGCACAGGGCTGACACCGGGAGAATCTTCTCTTAAAGTCAAACTGTTAAAGGTGAACCACTGGCTGTACTGTGATCTACAACAGCATGAGTGTAAAAACACTTTAATTCTTCTTTCTGGATGTAGATGAGTGATTAGAAATGATAAAGTTTATAAATAATCCTTTGTGCAAAGGACAGTTAAAAACATTGAAGGTTTTAAAAATGTTTAAACTTTCTTTACGCTTTTTACGGGAAATCTAGATGAAGTTCATCTGTGCTTGCTAGTTATTTTGGCCCTGAAGGAGTCTGTAAGAGCTTGTAGAGGGAACTCACAGCTGGACTGAGCTCACTATTGGAAAACAGTGTGAAAAGGCAAGGAAAAGAGAGTATATCCTGGTTAATTATTCCTCCAGACACAACAACATCAGACAGGATCTATGGTAATCAATATTCTGTGAGCTCAACATTCAGTAAAGGTAGGCTGTAAACATTTATTGATCCTTTTTTCTGCTGGAAACCTGCTGTGTTTGTTTTTCAAGGGGGAAAACTGCAGAATACTGCTGAATGATGTTCATCAGATGGTTTTAGGAGGTGGATATGCACTAAGGCAGTAGTTCACCAGGGCCCCCTCTACTCATATCTAAGAAGAGCTAAGCCCCCAGGCACCTCTTAGAAAAAGTACATATCAGGGTTTGTTGTTGTCATTGAAAATATCCCAGCATAATAGGCCTACATACTCTTGTTTTTGACAAAAGATCTATAAATAAACTATCAATAATTATGACAGTGTGTTCAGGCCACTGTGGAAAAACAAGAAAACTCAAATTCTCAAGTTTAAAACTTTATTTATTAGAAAAAAAATGTTTAATTGTAAAAGTCATAGCCAAAACTGGGATTTTTTTTTTTTTTTTTGGATCATAAAGTCCAGAATCAAACAATTGTTTTCAGTTTGGTTCTTGTAAGCATTTGACTTCACACTGTTGTTAATTAACCATTTTAAAAACTTGACATTTATGAGTTTTAATATCAAAAGTTAAGACTTTGTAAACTTGAAAATTTTAAGTTTGTTGTTGTAATTGTCCAACTTTTTAAAATCTGAAAATCTGAGTTTATTTTCTTGTAAATATACAGCCTAATAATCCACATTTTTTATTTTGTCTTACCAAAATTTAGACTTTTTTGCAAAGAAAAAACAGACTCTCTTCCTTTTTTATCTTCTATGTTGGCTTTCAAAATATATGTATGTATGTACATCTAATTTTGACAGCATCAGAGCAGACAGGGTCCCGTGTTTTCACAACAGTTCATTTAAGTTGCACTCACAAATGGTCAAATGAGGAAACACACTATGCTCGACTTCCTGTCATCTAAGCTAGCACTAAAGCTAGCCTTTTGGTTGTAGCGTCTTCCTGTCAAGCTATCTGTCAATCAAATGAGACGTGCCAATCAGTGTGTAGTTAGGTTTTGCCTAAATTTAATTGAAACGATTGTGGTACTAAGGTGAAGACATTAGCTAATGAGACGTGTTTAGTTTTTTTGAACCAGGCTGTAAACCAGTTTATTTTTTGTGTAAAAAATGGCTTTTCAACACATGTTGTGTACGGGACTTCTGATGCTCCTGCAGCCAGCCTCAAGTGGACACTCGCTGTATTGCAATTTTTTGCACTTCCGCATTGGCTTCATTTTTCAGAACCGGCGGTTGCCGCTTGATTTGAAGACTGTTGCTACACACTACAGGCAACTGCAGGGTAGTGCTGTGCCTACAATTTCTAAAAATGCACTGAGAAACAGCAAAAGTTTCTGAAAACAGGTCAAAATCACAGGTTTTACTAGACTTCATTCTCTGCTGCCATGTTGTGTCATTGAATTCGGGGTGCTCTGTGAAAGAACGAGTTCACGAGTTGTAAATACGACCCAAGGAGACGTTCCATTTGCCACTTCCAGGCTGGAGATCAGAAAGATAAGTCGGAACACGAGTTACGACTACAAAAGGATGCATCGGTACATCAGTATCGCCTGATATCAGCCCTGTTGACGAACATTGTCCATCAGCATGAACTGATATCAGTAGCCAGCATTTGTCTGATGTGCCCAGTCAATTAATGCTGTCATCTGATATAGCTAACTGCTTTTTTGCTAGACATAAAAAGTTATTTATTGTACAAACTGCTTTGTTTTCATTGTCAAAGAGGAAAGAGAATGTTGGCACAGTGGGAGTCTGACAGCGAAAGAAGTGTCAGTTTCAGTCCAGATTTTCCAGTCAGTGCAATTTTAGCGCAACAATGATAAAAACCAAACTGCCTCACCATACAGTTTGATTAAAAATACGTTGATCTTTCTTAAGAACTCTTATGTTGTCCAGCCCTACTATCAGCTATAAGAAGCAACCAGCTAGGTTTGGCTAACATCAATTCTTGGTTATTTATCACACCTTATGTCAGTATCACAATATTGAAAAATAGGATTTCCTGCAGACCTTACATGAAGAGATTTAACTTTTGCCCATATTTAAGCCCAAAGAAAATGCATTCATTTGAAATAACCTCCTGTTTATCGCTTTTATGTCACAATTATGACAAAGAGGACTCCTATCACATGACTTTTTTCCAGCTTCGTTCAGTCTTGTACGTTATTTGCACATGTAGTTAATAAAGCCTGTGCTTGTATTTGTATGTGTGTGCTGCAAAGCTGAGCTCACATCATGCTTCGCTCATGTCTCCATCAACAGAGTGACCAGGCACCCACTGAGGTCACCCACAGCAGACCCCCAATAAGGGACTCAACAAGGGACAACACCGCATCTTTTCACTCACAGCGGAAAAAAAGCGAGGTCCGACATTCTGCCTGCACCCACCATTCCCCACCCACATCCGTACTCTCAGTAGACTGGATGTGGGTGGATGCTGCTGTCATGAACTGCTCTCTCTCTCTCTCTCTCTCTCTCTCTCTCTCTCTCTCTCTCTCTCTCTCTCTCTCTCTCTCTCTCTCCCCCTTCTTTCTGTCTCTGCGCATCAGATGCCTCTTCATTTTCTCTGTGCTTTGCTTGCCTTTAATGTGACTACCTATGAGAGCACAGTCAAGCTTGTCACCAGAGCAGTTTGAAATATATTTATCCAGCCTTTAAAGATGATGTATTACTGAAATGACAATTTTTAAAATCAGTACACCTGCCTCTCTCTTCTTCCAGGTTTATAAAAAAATCTCAGCTCAGAAAATACAGACATTCAAAGCTGCTCGTCTGTAGTTTTTATGTGACTAGGTCTTCTGTTGTAACTCAGGTCGGCTTATATCATGACCAGCAAGCAGAAGACGGGGGCTCGTCCAAAGAGAATCGCAACATCTACAGTGAATCCATGCCTCGGAGGGTGGGCAGCTTCTACAGAGGTTGGTTTAGTCACACTGAGGAGAGCAGCACCGTCTATTCATATTCACTTCACTGCTGTTTACTGCACTTCACAGAGCTATTTTACACAAAACTAGGGCTGTCAATGTTGATGCATTAATCACAACGCAAGTAGGGTTCAGAATGAACACATTTAATGTTTTTAATCGCAGAAATCATGTGCAATCAAGTTCTTTTAGATGCATCATAGTTTAGGTACCGTAGTGGGCAGCAGCTGGATTCTACTCACCATAGTGTCCTGCTTTTACTGTGATGTAAAATAACAACAACACTGCATTTTAATGTCTCTGTATACTTTGAAAAACTCACAGACAGCTCAGTGAGCAGGTCAAAACTCATCTGCACCTTATGATATCTAACACATTTTTACCACTCCCTTACTCTGTTTTTATTTACTTTTCTGTCCTTACTAAGTTATTTTTGGTTGGTTGAGCTTACAGTGCATATAAAAAGTATTCACTCCCTTGGATGTTTTACCCTATTATTGATTTAAAAAATCAATCATAGTCAATGTAATTTGGCATTTTTACCAAAAAATATGACTGCATAAATATTCACCCGCTTCAGGCCAGTATTCAGTAGAGTCTCCTTTGGCTGCAATCACAGCACCGAGTCTGTGTGGATAGGTGTCAATCATGATTGCACATCTGGACCCTGCAATTTTACTCCATTCTTCACGCAAAACTGCTAAAGCTCTGCCTGGTTGCACAGGGATCAGGTGTAAACAGACCTTTTCAAGTCCAGCCACAAATTCTCTATTGGACTGAGATCTGGGCTTTGACTCGGCCAACAAAAAGAAAATTCACCTTGTTGTTTTTCAACCATTTCTGTGTAGCTTTTACTGTATGCTTCATGTAGTTTTCAAATAGACTGATTGTCATCCAGGATTTTCCTATATTTTCCGCATTCATTTTACCCTCTACCTTTACAAGCCTTCCAGGGCAAGCTCCTGAGAAGCATTCCCACAGCATGATGCTGCCTCCACTGTGCCTCACAGTGGGGATGTTGTGTTTTCAGTGATGTGCAGTCTTTGGTCTCTGCCAACATAACATCTTGTCTGATGGCCATTAAAACACCATTTTTGCACTCATCCGACCAAAATGGCCATGGAGCCTTCCTCATGCCTTGTGGTGAACTCTAGTCCAGATTTAATGTTGTCTTCATGGTGTAATGGCAGCCAGAAATACTGATTCACCAGTGAATGGACCTTTCATCCTCAGGTGTCTTTATAGCACAATCACTTGAGACACATTCACTGCACTCAGGTGACCCCCATTTCACTAATTGTGAGACTACTAGCAGCAATCGGCTCGACCTCTGTTGAATAAGGTCAGTCACTTTAAAGGGGGGAAATGTTTATGGAGTCATTTATTTTACTTGTCACATATTTACATACTTAATCATGTTTTATGTAATTGACATTGCCCTGTAGAAATCTGTTTTCACTTTGACACTAAAGAGGGTTTTTTTGGTCATTTTTTTATCAAAAAGCCAAATTGTATTGACCATGATTGATTTATAAAATCAATTAAGGGGTAAAACATCCAAGGGGCTGAATACCTTTTATAGGTACTGTAAAAAAAACATCCTTTTAATAGTCATTATGCTTTTTACCTCTCCAGTACTGGACTGAAGAATCGATCATGAACATATTTGTTGTTTTTGTAAAACAGTTCCTTCTCCCCGGCCGGACAACTCCTTTCATGACAGCAGAGGTCAGAGCCGGGGCTCCAGCGATGGCTCGGGTTTGTCCAACCACTCCAAACGGCAGCCAGCGTTCGACCCCTGGTACATAATCTTTATTAACCAAAACAAAAATGATCAAAGATTATCTTCTGTACCTTATATTACCTTTAACGTCCACATTCTCATGACACAGCAGACTTACGATGTTTATAAAACTGTCTTACATTCTTGTTGCATATTCAGGACTGGCCCAGACACTGTGGTGTTGAACTCCTCTGAGCCGTCCAAAGAAAAGGAGAAGCAGGGTTTCTTCAGAGCAATAAAGAAGAAAAAGAAAAAATCTCAGATGGTAACTTGCATGTCATGAATATGTTTGATCATGTAGGCTATGTCTGTATGCACTTGCATATGTCTCCCTTCGTTCCCTTCCCCTCAATGCTTTTGCCTTATTGCTGTAGCACAAAGATGTAAAATCATATCTTCTTGTTGTCACATGCATCATGTCTCCCTGTGCCACCAGCCATGTTCCTCTTTATTCCAGATTCACGCTCCTGACGGACGGCCTCCTGTCATCAAGAAATGTCTTTTCCCTCTGTTTAGCCCAAAGAATAACATAAAGCATAGTTCCTCTGTGAGAGTCCTCCCTGTAGTGTCTTCTCCCATGGTACATTTGTTTTACACTATCCTACTCACCTCCTCACTCCATACCACTCGTCTGACACTGCATGCAAAAATAACACGACTGCTTAAATGTTTAAGTTTGAACTTGTCTTAAAGGGGAATTGTGGCGTTTTTTTACAGAACCTTGTTTTTACATATTTTGAGGTCCTGATGATGAATCCGTATTCAAAGTTTCAGATTTCTGCAGCTGTGAAACAAGCTGTTACAATCTTAAATATTTTAGGGCTAATGTGCTTCAAAAAAGTATGTCTTGATTTCTGTATGTCTTAAAGCTGAAAGCAGCCATGGCCTGAAAATTTAGTTTCTGGGCCGTTCATTCATCTGTCCCATTTTTTTAACAGTTTCTCAGGGAAGCCCCAAAGGAATATCCTCTAACTTGGCACAAACAGCTCCTTAAATGTAAAGGTCAACTGAAACATATTTGGTGGTCAGAGAGTCAGTGATGCCTACAAAATATTTTGATCATTACTGACAAATTTATTTATGCTTGTTTTGACACAACTTACTGAAAATGTCAAACAAAATGTAGTTGTTTCACTTACCTAAAAGGTCAAACATCAGCTTCACTGTGTCATCATTTATCCTGGATAAAATACTTTGCCTTATTCTCTGACATTGCTTTGAATGAGGTTGTCAAAATTATTAGTATACTTTTTTAACCATGCAATCAGCATTATTCCAAATGTGCTAAAGAAACGCAGATCGTCTGTCATATTTTTAGTTTGAGCTAAAAGTTGCTGCTAGCAACATTTTCCAAGATGCATGGATACCAAAGCATTGTCTATGTATTTTTTGCAATTAGAAAGTGTGCAGGAATTTGCTATTACATTTTATTGTCTAACAACAAGAAATTACTTAATATTTTGGTGTTAGGACTTATATTTTTGGTGCACTGGTATCAAAACACTTAATGATTAAAATTAATTTTGGTAGAATTGTATCAAAAATAAGAACGGTGGTTTTATGTAAACATTATTTCTGCAAATAACATTGAAAATAGAGATGTACAGTTGCATCAAATTTGGCCATCGTTTCCAAAGCAAGGATGATGTAAATAAATGACATAAAATTGCGAATAATGCTGAGGTGAATTTTGTTGCACCTTTCTATTCACAATTGGAGCAATGCATTCTCTCTCGGGTAAATAAAAAAAACAGACATCATAGTTTCCGTTCTTTAGAGTGTGTTTAAGAGCAAACACTATTTCCTCTTCAGCATTTTTGCGGAGTGAATAAAATGCACCATCATTGTACGTTCCATTTAATCTTGGAACTCGAAAATTCCTAGGCGTATGTCGGATACATCATCAAAAACGCACCCTAAACTCAGAAATCCAGCTCAGTACCCCCACTTACTAACTGCTAGCAAATGAAAGGAATTCATCACAGTTGCCACGTCGTTTACAGCTCCAACATCTGAATACCTATGTGCATGGAGCGCAGCATAAGTGTATGTGTTAGACAGGGGAAGTGATGTAATGGGGGACGGGGAGGGGGGCAAACTGAAGCAAAAGGCGCAACAATTTCAGATTTTGTAGAAAATCTGTGCATATTTATGATCTTATGTGGCACCAGTTTCGAACCAAGAAGTCTCCTGAGAGGGGCTTTTCCATAACACGAGGCGGCTCCTCTCAACTTGATTTGACTTGACATGGCAGCCCAGCATAATGGGGGATTTGCTTTTCCGACACAACCAAGCTACCTGTTATAGGGCACGTCTAGAGCTGATGAGGCAGCATTCTGAGCCCTCATCCAGCTCAAACACAGTCTCATCTTGACACTGTCTGATCGGATGGACTTTATGTTGTTTTAAGGCAAAAATCAAACTGTGACAGCACCACACGCTTCTCTTTTCCATATCTTTAATTCACGCTTGTCATAAAAAGAGACTACTTTCCTGCATATGAGTTAAAGAAAAGTCTTCTGGTGATTGATTTATGGATCTTTACGGAACAGATTTATGGATCTCTAGATAACAGAAATTGAGCACAATCATATTTTTGGATTTTGCAATAAGAATTGCTTGCTTTACTAGTGCCAGTTAATAAATTAAAGGCTGTCTATCACAGGCTAGAAGTTACTTGCCTATAAAAAAGGGAAAGGGCCAATAGAAGGGGTACCCCCCCCCCCCCAAGCTGGCTGGCTTTAGCCCTGCTCTAAAGCTGGACCATTCTCGGTGAATCCTGGCACAGCAAAACTGGTGATGGAAAAGTGTATCAGCATGGCTCAGTTTTTGCACGGTCAAAAGTCATAGTGGAAAAGCCCCAAAGGGCAATTGGAGCAATTGTATGGCATGCAAATCAATACAGACAAACAGGCTGCCAATTATAGTAGAAAGTTCAGGCTTCACTCAGTGAAGAGTCTCCTTATCCCTATGTGCTACTGAGAAGTTAGCTGTTGGGCTATGTGGTATGGGATCTTATTTTCCCACCTTCAGTAGACACAAACTTCATCTATACAAGCTTCAGGCGCTTCTCAAGCTGCTCATGTAGACTTTAGCACAGCAAAAGCCAGGACATCACAGTGGTTTTCAAATAGTAACCTCCTTTCACTGATATACTGTAAACTTGATGCCTCATTGGAGCTGGAATAATACTAAAATCAAGTCTGCCTGTTGCTCAAACATGTATGTAGTTTGATTTAATGTTTTTGTATCTAAAGATTATGCTGCAAGTTGGAGTTGACTTTAAGAGCCATTTCACAACTTAAAGACCCTGAAAATATAAAAAAAGGAAGAGCCTGTGTTTAGAAATAGCCCAATTCCCCTTTTAATGGTTGTGTCTGATAATTTTTAATTATTCATCTATGTGCAAATGAGTTATAAATCAGTCAGATCCATCTTTTAGGTGCATGATCATGCTAGGTTTTATTAGTGCTTTGTGACTGAGAAATTTTACTTAAACAGAAGAGAGAGTTGTTGGTGTTAACTAGATGGATCTGGTTGGTTGTTTTTGTGTTTGGTCCGTTTGATTCAGATCTGATTTTACCAGTGTGCCTCCTGTTTTGAGCCGAGGATGAACAGGAGAGCATTCGAGCTTTGATTTAGCACTTAAATTTGGTCTGTATTTAAAGACTTATTTCTATTGACAAACATCCATCAGAAGGGAGGAAAAAGAGGCTTTGTATCAAACATTTTTTAACATTTTGACCTGATAAACTGCCGACTATCTCAGCAGTAGTAATAGATCAGGATGAGACAGGTGTTCGAGATCTTTCTTCCCTTCACTTTTCTATTTTTATGTGACAGTCTGTTCACTTTCTGAGAGGGGGTTACAGCTGATGACAGAGCACAAATAAACACAATCTGGCCTCAAGAAATCAGGCAGTCAGAGTCGAGTTGGTGGAAAATCGCTGCCATTACTGCATAAAGAGTAAATCATTTAGAAAGACTAAAGCTTTAGATATTTAATGGATTGTGTAAATATTTAAAATTACCCACAGAACTGAATCAAACATGGATAAGAGGAGATTTTTCCTTATTTTACTCATGTCAATGAACATTCAGAGTGTCTGGATTCATGTGCATGTTATATTTTATCATTTTCTCTGACCAACCAGGAAAAGGTGTGTCTCCTAAACTTAGATTAAAGAGGAGAAAAAGAAACACTCAAATCTGTTTCAGACAGTGTATTTTTAGAAGTTTAAATAGACTTCTATATAAAGCCTTGTTTCTGATGAAAGACTTTAATAGTGAGTCAAGGAAGTGCCAAAAAAGAGTAAAGCTGTGAGGCCTATAAGGCATACGTGGTCTGCAATTTCAGCTCATTTTGACTTTATTTCAAGTTATATTGCTGCTTATGTAGTTCGGCCAAATATAGCCATATCGTTTGTCATGTAGTGTAGAGACGGACACAATGGGCACTTTTGGCCCAATCAGCTGTTCCTGACCTATTAGGTGGATTTCTGTGCGGCCATTTCCACTCACAGACTGGTATTTATCAACCTGGACGTGAGCACACTCACTTATACCCTTTGTTTGATGTTATAAATCAATCATGGTCATGTTAATTTGGCTTTTTTGACCAAAAAATACCAGAAAACCTCTTTAATGTCAAAGTGAAAACAGATTTTTATGAAGTAGTGTCAATCAAACAAAAATATGTTAGGTAAAATAAGTGATTGCATAAATATTCACCCCTTTTTAAAGTGACTGACCTAATTCAACTGAGGTTCAGCCAAGTGTGATGCTAGAAGTCTCACAATTAGTGAAATGTGGATCACCTGAGTGCAGTGAATGTGACTCAAGTGATTGTAGTATAAAGACTGGAAGGTCCAGTCACTGGTTATCAGTGTTCCTGGCTGCCATTACACCATGAAAAAAAGAACACTCCAAGCAGCTCAGAGAAAAGGTTACTGAAAATTTTAAGTCAGGGGATGGCACAAAACATTTCCAATGCACTGAACATCCCCCAGAGTTCAGTTAAATCCATCATCAAGAAATGGAAAGAATATGTGTAAATCTCCCAAAACACCAAGACACCTATGATTACTTAAAGGAGTTACAAGCTTCAGCAGCTGAGATGGGAGAGACTCTGCATACAACAACTGTTGTCCAGGATCCTTGCCAGTCAAAGCTTTATGGGAGAGTGGACAAGAGAAAGCCACTGCTGAAGAAAACTCAGATTAAGTCTGGACTTGAGTTCACCAAAAGGCAAGCTGGAGACTCCATGGTCAAGTGGAAGAAAGTTCTTTGGTCTGATGAGACCACAATGGTGCTTTTTGGCCATCAGACCAAATGCTACGTATTGCAGTCACCACACACTGCACATCACCACTAACACACCGTCCCCACTGTAGAGCCCTATAGTGGTAGCATGATGCTGTAGGGATGCTTCTCGGCAGGTGGTCCTGGAAGGCTTGTAAAGACGGAGGGTAAAATAAATGCAACAAAATAAGGGAAAATCCTATAGAAAATCCTGGAGGACAATCTTATTCAGTCTGCAAGATAACTACTGCTGTGGAGAAGATTTATTTTCCAGCAAGACAATGACCTAAAGCATACAGCAAAGCTACACAGAAATGGTTTAAAGACAACAAGGTGAATGATCTGGAGTGGCCAAGTCAAAGCCCAGACCTCAATCCAAGAGAATTTATGGCTGGACTCAAAAAGGGCTGTTTGCCCCTGATCCCCATGTGACAGAGCTTGAGCAGTTTTACAAAGAAGAATGGAGTAAAACTGCAGCATCCAGATGTACAAGTCTGATTGAGACCTATCCACACAGACTCAGCGCTGTGATTGCAGCAAAAGATGACTCTACTAAATACTTACTTGGAAGGGGGGAATATTTATGCACTTATTTTAAACTACATATTTTTATTCAATTGACATTACTTTGAAGAAATCTGTCACACTTTGATGTTAAGTTTTTTTTTTCTTTTTCTAAAAAGTCAAATTTATTAAAGAGTGAAGCATCCAAGGGGGTTGAATACTTTTGATAGGCACTTTATATGAAATAAGAAGAGGAATAAATAAAGCAGTACATAAGTAAAAAAAATACTATGAATATCGATATGCTCAAAGAACAGTAGTGTTTTTTATTGTACTAGAATCTTCTGGTTTATTTAGTATTTATATGCTTTTCTTTTATTCAAACATTCATCAAACCTTTATCAAAATCTTGATGATTCACTGAGTGCATGCTCTAATTGTTATTGATGGTAAAGGCACATTTAGATAAATACCACTAATTTCAAATGCATTAAGCAAACAAACAAAAATAAACACATCATAAGAAGTAACAATAAGTTAAAAACAGGCCAAACAGTTCAAAACTGTGACATTTATCACAGAAATTAATATAATTATTCAGTACAAATACAAACAAACTATTATTTCAAGCAACATTTTATTCATCACTTATTCAATTATTTATTTCTCTTTCTACATCAATCTGTTTTTAGGCACTCCTTTGACTCCATACTTTATTCCAGCTCAAAAGCAAACAAACATCATCTGAAGTGTTTCTTTTTGTCCCTAACATTGTGTGGGTGATGATGGTGTGAAATGATGAGTATTGATATGTTTATTGATATCTGTACCTGCTGTGTGAAGGTTTCTAACGAAGGTGTGGACGCAGTGATCCAGAAATCGTCCAGGTCATCGGGTCATCAGAGCAGCCGCCACAGATCCCGAGACAAGAGCAGAGACCGGGACAAAAGCAGAGACCGGGACCAAGACCGGGACAAGGACTGGCCTCCTGAGAAGCTCTCTGATTCACACTCTCCGGTAAATATAAGCAAGAATATATATTTGCATATATATATTTACATATGTATATATTTACATTACAACATCACACATTAAACCCACATATCAGCGGGCCAGCTCAGCCTTTGTGAATGCCAAAAAACAGTAGAAAAATACACGTAATTTCAAAATATTTTCCATCTTCAAAGTGACCTATAATGCATCCAGCTCAACTGAAAATCAACCAAAAATAAAAGAATGTAAAATAAATGGTTGCATAACATGTGCACACCCATAGTCTCCCTCAACTCAGCAAAATTTGCCCACTCTTCCTTGCAAAACAATCTGTCACACTGTGAGGGCATTTCCTGAACACAGCTCTCTTCAGGGCAGCCCACAGATTTTCAGCGGGATTTGGGTCTGGACTCTGCTGGCCCGTCCTAAAATTTTTATCTCCTTCTCTTGAAAATATTCTTTTAATCAGATTTTGATTTACTGTTAATCTAAATCTCTTACTAAATTCCAACAATCTTTCCAAGTACAACTCCAGTTCTTAAAAGTTGGGGTGTTGAGTTGTATATAAATGAAAAAAGAACACACTTTCAAATCTCACAAACCCAGATTTTATTAACAATACAACCTCAACAACATATTAGACGTTGAAGCTGAGACATTTTACCATTTCATGAAAAATATTACCTCAGTTTGAATGTGATGGCGGCAACACATCTCAAAAAAGTAGGGACAGGGCCATGGTTATCATTGTGTAGAATGCCTTCTTCCTTTAACAACAGTCTAAATGTCTGGGAGGTGAGGAGACAAGTTGCCAGAGCTTTGGGAGAGAGAAGTTGCCTTTATTTTTGTCTAATGTAGGATTCCAGCTGCTCAATAGTCCTGAGTCGTCTTTGCCAGTTTTTTCATTTAGGATGCTCCAAATTTTTTCCATTAGTAAAAGGTCTTGACTGCAGACAGGCCAGTTTAGGACCTGGACTCTTCTATTGTGAAGCCATGCTATGGTGAAGGATGTGGTATGTGGTTTAGCATTGCCTTGCTGAAATAATCGAGGCCCTCCCCCAAAAGAGGTGTTGTCTGGATGGGAGCACATGTTGCTCTAAAACCTCTGTATACTTTTCAGCCTTGATAGTGCCTTTGCAGATGCCTACGCTGTAGACACTAATGCAACTCCATACCATCAGAGATGCAGGCTTTTGAACAAGCTGGATGATCCCTCTTCCTTTTAGTCTACAGGACACAGCATCTTTGATTTTCCTCAGTCCATTTTAAATGAAATTTTGGCCCAGATAAGACGTCAGCATGTCTGGATCATGTTTACTTGTGGCTTCTTCTTTGCATGATACAGTTTTAACTGTCATTGGAGCAAGGCACCTTGAACTGTGTTGACAGACAGTGATTTCTGGAAGTGTTCCCGAGACCATGCAGTGGTTTCCAGTACAGAATCATGCCTGTTTTTAATGGTTAATGCTGTTTGGATTGGATTGTAGGTTCATATCATTTGCTTTTTAATCTTCCACAAATATGATTCAGATAGAACATAGAAAATAAAGAGTGCTCTTTGTTTTGAGCTGTTTTATTAACAGTTGTGTCTCCCTCCTCGCAGAGTCAGCCACTGAAGTCTCTGCGTAAACTCCTGCACCTTTCATCCTCGTCCTCCAATCAGACGGCTCCGTCTGATATGCGCTACCAGCCGCTGCCAAACCCAGAGAGCCGTGGTCACTCAGGGGTCAGCACACCCCAGCTGAAGAGCCGACAGACCGCCTACCCGCTGCCTGGACAGCTGGAGTCCAACTGGCACTCGACAGCCCTGGGCCGGCCCGAGGGAAACCCCTACCCCGAGCAAATGAGCATCAAGGGAGGGCAGAATGGGCACGGCTTCGGACGGCCCTCCAGGTCCCGTTTACCCAACCTGAACGACCTGAAAGAGACGGCTCTGTGATCTCTTTCAGATCCTCTACAGACTCCTTTTTCCCCTCTGTTGCTCCTCCTTGTGTAACAGTACACCTGCTTAACACACAAATACACAAAATACACACATAAAACACACATAATACAGACTAAACCCTCAGTTTTAACTCTGCTTGCAAACAGGCCAAAAGCCTTTTATGTCTTAATTTTTTTTAAAGCTTCCATGTTTGATAGACTTTATATTAATACTTCTGTAATTCTGATTATAATTTGTATTATAAAGTAAATATATTGCAAATTAAATCTATATAAATGGATAGATAAAGTGTAGATTTTAAGTGTAAGTATTTTTGTTTCTATTCAATATAGAAATCTAGTACATTTTACTGCGTAGTATTTCCTTAAGACTATCTAAGGCATTCTAAATAAACTTTTATCAGTTGTTACAGTAGAGGTCGCTAACTTTACATTGTGTTCATCTCACACGGGACTCAAACTCTTCATTTGAACTCCATCAGAACGCTCATGGACGCTCAAATGTGCAAAAACAAGTCAAAGCAGTTTTGTTCTTGGGGTTAAAGTTGTAGTGCAGTTTATTCTGAGTCGGCACTGATGATCTATGAAGCTTGAATCTATTTGTTATTTAAAGAGTATTTAGGTTCTTATGTCTTTCTGTAACGCAGCCATTTTAGACTCTATGGTGCCATAAACGGACAGAAATCCTAACCTGCATCGCCCCCTGTAGGCAAAAACAAAGCACTGCATCTACTGACTGAGATCACCATGCACTAACCGACATTTAGGCACTGACTTTTCATGCACAATAGGTGAAAATCATATATAAATATAAACAAATATAATGCAACTTAAGCTACAATAGCAGCTCAGTCATTTCAAGAAGAACAAACTTAACAACTATTCCTCTTCATGAAGACTAGAATGATTATCCTCATAGTAAAAATATAATCTACAGAAATGTTAACTTATATAAAAGTATTATGAAGCACCTTTAAGGATCAGCTATACTGTATAAACTTCAAGAGTTCATGTAATGGCAAAGGACAACCATATTATAACATTTCTCTCTAAGTCATTTTGTTTGTTGCTCATTTCTTTATTAAGAGTTTAACTTAAGCAACTCCCAGCTGGTTCTTCTTCTGCAATCAGTTAAATGAATGTACAAAAGCATCCATAATATTCAACTCAATCTAGCTGCTGTGGAAATTCGACTTATATACCATGTATTTTTTTTCTTATTGTTGTAATGAAGACATTTTTACAGCAGCTAGAGGAACATAAAAGCCATTCTGGGTGTTAAAGTGCAGTGATTCCCAACACAAACGCCCTCTTAAACAACAGAAGTATCACCATTTCAGCCTATAAATTTCCAAATATGTACATTTAAAATTACAATAACTTGGAGGTTGTTTTATACGTAACAAAGCTGTGGATTATTTCGCTTATTAAAAGAACACAGTTGATGTTTATCTCTAGCTTACACTGTAAGAGGCTCTGCTAAAGAATAGCAGAATCTTGGCATCTTACTACCTGTGAGCAGCATCGAGGGAATTTATATCTACTTGTCTTTAACTTACCTTTAGGCCTCTTTCTAACCATAAGAACAGTGCTGTTATACTGGTCATTTTCTCTTTTTTAGAATTATTTTTTTGAGTTTTCTATGACTTCATTTATAGAGAAGGACAGAGAATGGAGTTTGAAACAGGAATGAGAGAGTGGGGACTAACATGCCAACCTGGGACAGCAACATACATGGGGCGCGACCTAACCCCTAGCCCATCTGCGCCCTCATGCATACTATTTCTACTTTTTGCTTGCAGTCTAGTTCAGCAGGTTCTCCAGAAATCTTTGCCAAATTTTGCATCTTTTTGTCTAATATTTCAATAAACTTATCTCAGCCTGTAACCACAAAGGAATTATTTGAACTTAATAATTCAATACACTACTGTAGATATTTCTGCCAGGTTTAAAACCAGAGAAATCCTTAATTCTTGCAGTCATTACAGGATGTGTCCTGTCTGACATGACAGACACAGAATATTTATTATTGCCGTGGAAATAGCATGTACAGTGCCTGTAAAAAATATTCTCCACCTTGGTTGTTCTACTCTTTTGTTGTTTTATAAATCAATCCTGGTCAATATAATTTGGCTCCTTTGACACAAAAGAAAAATAAAAAAAAAAACTCCTTAATGTTAAATGAAAACAGATTTCTGCAAAGTAATGTTACTTAAATAAAATATGTCATGTAAAATAACCCCCTGCATAAGTATTCACCCACGTCAAGTCAGTATTTAGTAGAGTCACCTTTAGCTGCAATCACAGCACTGACTCTGTGTGGATCGCTCTCAATCAGGCTTGCACATCTGGACTCTGCAATCTTACAACAATCTTCTTTGCATAACTGCTCAAGCTCAGGTCAGGTTGCATGGGGACTGGGTGGGAACAGCCCTTTTCAAGTCCAGCCACAAAGTCTCTATTGGTTCAGTTCTCTTGCAGACTGAATAAGATTGTCTACAGGTTTCCCCTATAGTTTTCCACATTCATTTTACCCTCTACTTTCACAAGCCTTTCAAGGCCGGCTGCCAAGAAGCATCCCCACAGCATCATACTGCCACTGCCGTGGTCTAGAGTGGGGATGGTGTGTTTGTGGTGATGTGCAGTGTGTGGTGTCTGCCAAATGTAGCATCTTGTCTGATGGTCGAAAAGCAGTGTTTTGGTCTCATCCGACCAAAGAACTTTCTTCCACTTGACCATGGCGTCTCCAGCATGCCTTTTGGGGAACTCTAGTCCAGACTTAATCTGAGTTTTCTTCAACAGTGTCTTTCTCTTTGCCACTCTCTCATTAACCTTTGACTGGTGAAGAACCTGGGCAACTGTTGAATGCAGTCTCTCCCATCTCAGCTGCTGAAGCTTGTAACTCCTTCAGATTAGTCATAGGTGTCCTAGTGGACTCTCTAACTAGTCTCTTTCTTGCACAGTCACTCAGTTTGAGGACAGCCTGATGTAGGCAGATTTAAATACGTGCCATATTCTTATTTCTAGAACCAATTGGCTTGACCGTTGAATTATGCTGTCACTTATTTTAACGTGACTTTTTTGGCATTACTTTTTAGAAATCTTTCAGGCATGATTGATTTATAAAATCAATTCAAGGATGAAACATCAAAGGAGGTGAGGTGAGTGCTTTTTAAAGGCACCGTGTTATGTCGTAGGACGGCTACATAAGCAATGGTGGATTAGAGAGGTCATAAATACGTCTAAAAATGTCTAAAACTCTTTGCACAAGGGCCTGATGGGAAAAGCCTGCTCCCCGGGTCTGATGTGGCAGTGGGTGAAGCTTAGATCAGTTGACTGTAACTCCAACACTGAACACCATTTCACGCTGAATGGAGTTAAATTCATCCTTTAGGAGTTAAAATAAAATCTAAAATGTTTAACTCTGAGGATTGAGCACTCCAGCTTTTGCTTTTTATGATAACTTCTTGGGACTTGCACTTTCTATTTTCAGAAGCACAACAATAAAGTAGATCACCGACTTTTAAATATTCTCAATTACAAACACTTAAACGTCTTCAGGTATTAGGATACACAGCTGAACTTACTAAAGGCTAGATATTTCAGGATTCCAGCTGGGGAAAGAAAGTTCAACCCCTCTGAATGCTTTCATTATAGCCCTGATAATAGCAGAAATCTCTCCTGGGCTTCAGATACTCGTCGTTTGGAATCACTGCACTTGTGTATTGTAACTGATTGCACATTGAACCACCTAGGACTTTGCTTCTGAGGAATCTGAACATTGAACCACAGCGGGGATGAAGTTTTGTGCTGTAATATTGTTTTCTGTTTGGATTAAAGTGCCATGAAAGCAGCTTAGAAGAAATAATCCTAAGCCTTTTTAATGCTGCACTTTGAAGAGATGGTGTGGCTCAGCAATATTGCTCTGACTCTGTAAATTCTTCCTCACCTCATGCTCATCATGTTTACGGTGTGTGAGGACTGAGACGAACACGCACCGCGCCCATCATTACGGTATCGTATTGTGTATCGTGCATCTGTAAGGACTGTGCACACTCTGTACCCGACACAATACATCTCTCTCTTTGGGTTTTCGTTCTGCTGAAGGAGCACCGTGTATTATATTAATACTGATGTGTGACTACTTGTTTGGTAATATTTATAACAGAAGATGTTTATCAACTGTTTAAATGAAATCAAGTATTAAGTTTGTGCTTTTATTACACAAATTAGTAGCATAGTCAGTGTTTATCTGCTTTTTTCCAACAGAGCATTTACATGAGAACATAAAGACACACAAACGAATGCTTAACAGTTTTAGAAATATTCATGTTTACATATGTAACAGTAAATCTCCAATAAAACAACATTGATTTGACTCTTGTAACCTGCACAATCTCTTTATTATTGTTTGCTCTGACTCACAAAAATTTAAATTAATAACTGTTAACAAAAGTAATCATTTCTCTCTCTTACTCTGCTTTTTAAGGTGGAAAAACCCTGAATGCAATGTGAGCAATTTCACATTTACAGATTAAAATGAAGACAGATCGATGCTCCATCAGACAGCTTGAGTTTTTTCCACCTTGGTTAACATGATTTGAACATAAAAGTGTCATAACTGATCTTTCAGTGCTGCATCAGTGTCCTGATAAAGGAAGATGGATCATGAGGCTGTTTTTTCTTCACATGCACCTATTCATGCACATCAGCAACTCCATCCTGATGGCGATGCGAGTGTG
Source organism: Cheilinus undulatus (assembly GCF_018320785.1). NCBI lineage: Eukaryota > Metazoa > Chordata > Actinopteri > Labriformes > Labridae > Cheilinus > Cheilinus undulatus. The sequence goes on along the minus strand of NC_054871.1, from coordinate 46,173,052 downwards.
CCAGCCCAGCGGCAGCAGGCGGATGTATCGAGCCACGATGGGCGGGCGCAGGAGGTTCTGGACCGTGGAGGAGCGGTCAGAGTTCCCGTAAAAGACCTGAGGAACAGAGTAAGAAAACTTCATATCAAGACACGCAAAATCACTCAGCCTTCATGTTTTTAACTTTTGATTTTTGTCCAGTAGATTCATCAGTGGGGAATATCTGCACTTGAGCTGGGCTTCAGATTTCTACAAGTAATGTCAATTAACTAAAGAGATTTAATGTAAAATAGGTGATGGCATAAATATTGACCCCTTTTAAAGGGACTGACCTAATTCAACAGAGGTCCAGCCATATTGTGCTAGTAGTCTCACAATTTGTGAAATGGGGATCACCTGAGTGCAGAGAATTCCTGGCTACCATTACACCATGAAGACAAGAGATCACTCCAAACAACTCAGAGAAAAGGTTATTGAAAAGTACAACATTTCACAAATATTTCCAACACATGTAACATCCCCCAGAGTTCAGTTAAATCCATCATCAAGAAATGGAAAGAAATGGCACATGTGTAAATCTGCCTACATCAGGCTGGCCTCAAACTGAGTGACCGTGCAAAAAGGAGACTGGTGATAGAGGCAGCCAAGTCATCCATGACTTCTCTGAAGGAGTTACAAGCATCAGCAGCTGAGATGGGAGAGACTCTGCATACAACAGCTGTTGTCCAGGATCCTCTCCAGTCAAAGCTTTATGGGAGAGTGGCAAAGAGAGAGCCACATCAAAGAAGCTCAGATTAAACTAGACTAGAGTTACCCAAAATGCATGTTGGAGACTCCATGGTCAAGTGGACCATGAAGTTATTTGGTCAGATGAGACTGAAAATGGAGCTTTTTGGCCATCAGACAAGATGCTATGCTGGGCAGACACCAAACACTGCACATCACCACAAACACACCATCCCTACTGTGAGGCGTGGTCGTGGAAGCGTGATGCTGTGGAGATTCTTCTTGGCAGCCAATCTTAGAAGGCTTGTAAAGATGTAGGGTAAAATGAATGCAGCAAAATATAGGAAAATCCTGATGGTCAATCTTATTTGGACTTTGGACTTGAAAAGGGCTGTTCTCACCAGATCCCTGTGTAACCTGACAGAGCCTGAGCAGTTTTGCAAAGAAGAATGGAGTAAAACTGCAGTGTCCAGATTTGCGAGCCTGATTGGGACCTATCCACACAGACTCAGTGCTGTGATTGCAGCCAAAAGCTTGAAAATGGGAATGAGCCTTGGAGAATAGAATATGCTACATAAAATTAATATTTGCTCCCATTACTCAGCCACTAACTGCCCCTTAGTTTTTAAAGGCATCAAAAAAACATGAACAATTAAGACTTTAAGTGCCTCCCACTCAAGTGTCCTTCCACCCGCCTGGCCAGGCTGCTAGTAGCATCTGTGACATTTCAATACTTGCTTTTGTGTGCTGCTACAGTGTTTGAACAAGAGAGAAAAGTGTATAAGAAATTAAACCTGAACCTGGGCTCAGTACCACCATAGCTCCAGCAACTCTGATGTTCTGTAAACTGGTAAGAATTTATTACAGGACATAAATCTTCATGGGTTTTTTCAAACTTTAAACTATCATTATTTGCTGCAAAACTCATCATGTTAGCATTCATGGTTAACATGAAGCATGAACAACAACGTAAAAAAGCCCAAAAAGATCAACTTTAGCAGTTCTGTGTCCTCACCCGGTTGTTTCCTGTCTGGTCTTTGTAGTAGACCCAGTTGAGCGTTTCCACAGAGCGATACTGGACGCTGTATTTTGTGATCCACTCATCAGCATCACAGCGACCCTGAGTCAGAATCCCAGACACCACGGCCACTTCCTTCAGGTCAATCTGGATCCACTGGTACTGGTCATTATACTTGGACAGCCACGCACACCTAATAGTTACCAGCATAAATGGTTTAGTTAAAGTATCACATCAATAATGACAATTACTTGAGTAGCAGGAATGATGGGTGGCATCAGATTAATCTTCACTTGGCAAGATTTTCTTATTTCCTTTCAAATTATTGATTAGGCTCATAACTTTTTAATCTTTAAATCCCTTAGAATTCCAGGTAAAATTAATTTTAAAAAATGGCGCATTAGAACCATTTAGAACAAATTGAAGGAACCCCAAATCTTCTTCAAAGCTTGGATCTTCCAATACAATCCTGAGACAAAGTGGCGGTCAGTGCATTGGAAAACACCATCGTCACAAAGCAGGACAAAGCAAATCCAAATTCGAGGCCATGTTGATTGTTTTCTTTGACATTAACACTTTGACACTCTTCATTTTGGAAGAGTGGGTCCCAGAAGAATCAAAGATGAATCAACACTATTACAAACAGTTTCTAGAAAAACTGAGAGGAAAAGTCTGAAGATAGAAACCACAATTGTGGAAAAATGTTCTCATCCTTCATCTAGACAGTGCTCCAGCTCACACTGCACTCTAAGTAAAGCAGTTTCCTGACCAAAAACAAATCCCAGTGCTTGATCACCCTCCCTATTCACCAGATCTAGCACTGTGGGACTTTTTCCTTTTTCCTAAATTCAAATCTGTGCTCTGAGGAACACGTTCAGAGTCTGTGTCAAAAGTTAAGAACCACAGAGGTTCTGAGACAACTGCCTGAAGAAGACCTACTGCACTTCTTTGATCAGTAGAAGACCTGAATGCAGTTCCAACGTCATGCTGGTCCAGCGGACAGAACCAGCTCATGCCAGGGCTTGCATGCTTACATTGGGGGTTGGGAATGTGCAAATAACCAGGAAGCACACCATTCATGAACAACGGGCAAAGAAGCACCACAAATGTCAGACCAGTGTAGTTTGTATTTCAAGGAAGGTTCCTAAGGACAGCAGCAGCACTTGTAGTTTGATGCTTGCCTATCTGGGGCCAGGTCGCAATGGTAGCAGGCTGAGCAAGTCAAACCAGACTTCCCTTCTGGGGGATCCTGAGGCATTCCCAGACCAGACAGAGTATATAATACCTCTGAAGACCACCACAGGGAGGTGCCCTAGATGCCTGAACCGCTTCAACTGGCTTCTGTCAATGCAAAGGAGCAGCGGCTCTACCCTTGTAGTTCCTTTCAGATGTCTGAACTCCTCACCCTATCTCCAAGGATGAGCCCAGCCACCCTCCAGAGAAAACTATTTTCAGTCCGTGATCATATTCTTTTGGTGAGTACCCAGAGTTCATGACCACAGGTGAGGGCTGGGAGGTGGATCAACTGGTAAATTGAGAGCTTTGCCTTTCGGCATAGATCCCTCTTCAGCACAATAGAATGCCACAACGCCAGCAGTACTGATGACGCTGCACCAACCCTCACTCATGAACAAGACCCCGAGATATTTGAACTCCTTCACCTGAGGCAAAGACACACTCCCCACCTGAAGGGAGCAATCCACTGTTTTCCAGCAGATTTAGACATGCTGATCCTCATCCCAACCCTTTGCTCCACACCATCCCACTGACTGCTAGAGGTCCACAGCTGAGGAAGCCAACAGAACCACATCATCTGCAAAAAGCAGAGATGGAATTCTGAGGTCTCCGGACTGGAAACCCTTCTCCCCCCTGGCTTCACCTTGAGATCCTGTCCATAAAAATCACAAACAGAATCAGAGACAAGGCAGAGGCTAACATGCACCAAGAACATGTTTGAATTTGTGCTGAGGACGTGAACACAACTCTCAATTTAATACAGGGACCTCATGGCTCACCGCAGCTGCCCCAGGACCCCTATTCCCACAGTTCCCCCCACACGGCACAATCATAAGCCTTTTCGAAGTCCACAAAACACATGTAGACTGGATGAGCAAATGCTCCTAGCAAGGGTGAAGAACTGGTCTGCTGTCCCACGGCCAGGACGAATCCAACATTGGCACTAGTCTTGCTGGAAAACCAGAGACATTTACAGTAGTGTAATGTGGCTCTCTTGCCCCCTCCAGTCCATGGAAAAGCAAACCAGTTCCCTGACAGTTCCTAGATTAAACCAACTCTGAACCAGCTAAAGCTCTAGCCCAGCACCAGCCCTGGAACTGGCATGGTAGTTTTTGCTGTACATCTCATTTTAACAAAGAAAAATATGCTAGGAGAATTTGGAAAATAAAATCAAAAAGTGCTCCAGCAGCAACATAAACCATTTTTTCCTGCTTGATTATTTGTTGTTGTGACGTACCCGAAGCCCTGGTTGTTGAGGCGAGCTTTGTTCGGAGTCCAGGATGAGTACCAGCCTGTGTGCTGGTCCTGGTTGGAGCAGGCGATCTGGTCCGATGTCACAGATCCAGATTCAAAGCCGAGAGCTCTGTGGTATGGGCATTCTGTGGAGAACCGATAAACACGCTTTACTGTGACTCTAAAACTACTATAACTGCAGAGATTTAGTGGTCAACGAATGTAAATGAATGAAGTGGTTCAGACACAAAATCTTCACACTTTCAGATACCCTGTGTTTGAAAATGAAGCAGTCTCTGTTATTTTAATGATCCGTAGTATAAAAAAAAAACGATCACTTCTTTCTCTAATTTGCCCTCTTGTTTGCAGTGATGGCAGTAACAGTAAGGGCAGATCCTCTGAGTCTTCCCTCACACAGCGGTAGTCGGTGATCATCAGATGCTTTTCTCAGTATCACACTGTTAAGAGAAGGGCATGTCTCTATTTTGAGCTCCCTAATCTGCTCATCACATTCCTGTGCAGGTAATGAGATTATCGTACGGCATTTGGCTTTCCACCTCTCTTTCTTAAAGATCATTCGACTGATCCACACCATTTTAAATGAAAGCGTGGAAAAAGTTGCTCATAAGTGTGAAGGTAACAGGATTGTGCAGGACGGCAGAGGTGAAGCTGATGAGGAAACAGCCAGGTACCATGAGGTGTGTGATCCATCAAACCAGCTGGAGATCTCTTTAAACAGTCACAGGAAACAATGCAATCATTAATCTTTATACAGTATGTGATGCTTCCTGCCACGCCTTTGCCCTTCACATTCATGCACTTCCTGTTAATCTGCAGGGAAATAACATTCAGAGGACGAGGTCATCAGAGTTTGGGACTTTTCAGTAAACAACTTCATTGTACTTACGCATTAAAGAAGGGAAGCAGCACCACATTTTTCAGGTGAAGTACAAATATTTATACTTGGGTACTTACTGACAGGGCCACCCATAAAGGGGGATAAAGGGGAAAGCTTTCTGGGGCACAGCCCATGGAAGTCAAGAAAATCACAGTACATTGTAAAATGAATCTGTGATAACCATAATTTATAAACATGAATAATAACCACTCTTATCAGAGCAACAAAAAAATAATTTTATTTATTTATGCTGTAGTACGATATAGCATTTTCAAAAAGTAAACCCCTTTTCTTAAAACAGAATTTCCTTTTCTTGTTAATGTAAATATTGTGGATGGGCTCATTGAACTAAACTATTAGGAAACTAATGTACTATATAGCTAAGCCATGATGTGCAAAAAAACAAAAAACAAAAAAATAGATGCCATGGAAGAAGGTAGAAGAAACTAAATATCTTTGAGGAATGATAATTGACCAGTTCCAAAGTAAAGGCTAACATTGGCAAAATGTGGGCAGAAGTTGAAAAAAAAGATAGGTTAAATGAGGCAAAAAACGCTGCAAATATGGGTTAAGAGATGGAAAAAGGGGCAAAATTGGCAGAAAAATTGTGAAAGGCGGTGTTAATTTTGGCATCTTTAATTTTAGTCTCAGTTGTAGTCTTAAGATTCAATACCTTTTAGTTTTAGTAATTTCTACCCTTTAGGGTTCTAGTCAATGTAAACTCAAAATCATTTTGGTCCAGTCTTAGTGCATAAAAAGTTCTCACATTTTAGTCTTTGCTTTTAGTCCAAGCATTTATTCCCTTGCATGAATTTGGCACCAAATCATGGTAGTGTGTTTTAATGCACTCTGCCAAACCTGGGGTTCCTGCTTTCTACAGCTCAGAGGAAGAATGATACAGATGCATTGTATTTTGACAGATTTACCCACAATGGAGAAATATAATGGATTTTAAAGGTCAGATGAAAACTGAATTACATTTTAGTCTAGTATTAGTCATCTTGAAGAACACTAAATGTACTTTTTAGTCATCACAGATCTATTTTTGGCTACTCTTAGTCTAGTCTTTCTCATGGAAAAAGGCTGTCAACAAAATTTGTAGTCATAGTTACAGTTGACGGAATCAACACTGGCTTACACAGAGGAAAAGACAAACTGGCAGGGAAGGACAGGACTCGTGAAGACTGAATACTCTGGGGAAAGGGAGACAATTACACGCAGGTGAAACATATGAGGTAATCACAGACGCGAGAAACAGGTAGGGATGGGCAGGAAGTAGATAACTTAAAAGAGACAATGTAAGTATGACAAATTAAACAGGAAGCACGAAAAAAAAGAGGATGAGATACTAAATAAAACCTGTAGACATGACATACAGTATATATCCTTTTCTTTAGATAAGACAGCTGGTTTTCCCAAGATAACAAGGAAACTCTTTAAGAAATAACCAGACTTCCATGCTGTTAAAAATGTCCATGCAGTTAAAAAGATGCAAATATGGGTTAAAAGTAGCAACACGAGACAAAATGGGTGAATAAAGTAATGAAAAGGGGTTTAAAATAGCAAAAATTGGCTTGAAGTGGCCAAAATGGGCCTGGAAACAAATGTGGCAAAATGGGGGGAGACTGTGATGAAAATGAGGTCAAGAAATCAACCAAAACTGTTATAGTATAGTGATGTTACAGTGTAACTTTGTCATTTAACAGACACTACATGACAATGTATAAAACCAGTGATGTGCTTTTAACTTTTTTTTTCCAGTCACAGGATTTGTCCAATCAAAGGTCCAAACTGCAACCCTTCTCGCTTTTTGTTTTATTTTGGGTCCTGAGTTCCCCTTAACCCTCTGAGACCGACGTTCTATGCGACAAGAAGAGATACAGGTTTAGTAAAGTTAAGTAACTTTTGGAAAGAATCATTCCCACTTGCTTTTTTCCGCTTGCATCCTGCCATTGTGTCTTTCTAATGATGCTATCTGTGCATTCGTAGGAGGCTTGTCTACTGAGTAGGGAACTTGTGTGACTTTCTGGGGTCCTTAAAGATTAAAACCGACACTTAACATTTTTTACATTCATTTTCAATCCATTTATTATTTTTTCTGCCAATAGTGGTTGATGCTGTCCACCATATTGTTTTGTCACATGGGCTGTGATAACCAATGGCAGGCTGCTCCATCGTCACGTCATGCTTTGCCAAACTGTCAAACTTTTTACCTTCAGATGGCCTGAACAGCTCGTAATGGAGAGAAAGAGAGACGGAGAGCCTGTGATGGGTCCATCTGTGTCACTGCAGACAGAAACTGCTTCGAATAAAGGCACAAATTCAGCCAATTCAAAAACGTGCAAGGACTTTATTTTTTTTATATATATTTATATGTTAAGGATATTTTGTCACAGTATGATTATTTTTTAACTTTTTACAAGATGAAGCTTGACTGTAATGTACTTCGTAGCTTTAACACTAGATGAAGCTTCTTTGCTCATTCTGTAAACAAACATACATTTATTTATTCATTCATTTATTTATTTGTGACATGGGACTATGCACATTAATGGACATAACATGTAAATGTGCCAGATTGTAGCCATAGGCTAATTTCCATCTGTAGTCCCCAGCAGGATGATGGTATATACAAGAAAAAAAGTACATTAAAAATCTACATAAGAGTCAGACAACACCAAAACAAGACAACATAGATGATACAATAAAATACAAAGACCCAAATAAAACAATACTTAGCTTAGGACAGGCCAGAGATAAACTGACCATTCTAGTTAAAGTGCATGAGGCATACGATAAAGTGCTGTAGTGCTAAAGTGTAAGTGTGCTAATATATTGCACATGGTCATGAGTGTGCTTGGAGAAGAAATTGCACATCGCCCTTGGCCTGGTTAAATAAAGTGCTAGTATTATTGCACATAGCTCTATTGCACATAGTTAGCATTAACAGATGTGTTTATGCATATATTATTGCACCAAGAAGAAAGCATAAATAAGTGTATCTATGTATGTATTATTACACAAAATATGCATACATAGCTGTATGTAAGTATGTATGCATAGAAATATTGAGATGGTTAAACATGGTCACAATTCTGGTTTGTCCTGAGCCATACTTTCAGATTGCCCTTGAAACTTGCAAAGCTGGAGCATTCCCTGACAGAAAAAAAAATTGATAAGGAGAATTTATCAACAGGAGTTTTTTCCTGACAAATTTAGTTTATTGTGCATATCTTAACCTACATTGGGCTGGTTTTACTAACTTCAACATAAAACTGCAATTCCATAAGAGTTGGGACGCTGTGTAAAAACTAAAAACAGAATGCAATGATTTTCAAAACTCTTAAACCCATATTTTATTCAAAATAGAACATAAACAACATATTAGATGTTAAACTGAGACATTAAACCATTTCATGAACAACATTAGCTTATTGTGAGGTTGACTGCAACAACACATCTGACGAAAAGAAGGGACGAGGCAACTAAAGCTGGGAAAAGTAAGTGGTGATAGTGAAAAACAGCTGGAGGAGCATTTTGCAACTAATTAGGTTAACTGGCAACAGGTCAGTAACATGACTGGGTATAAAAGAAGCCTTTTAGAGAAGCAAGAGGTTCACCAGTCTGAAAAAAAAAATGCATTTAAAATGATCAGAAAATGAAGAGTCACCTACGAGCTAGTTCAGCAGTCAATCTTGAGGCTTATGATTCACAACTGAGATGCATTATAATCAAATCATATGATTCGCATCCTCCTTTAACCTGCAAGATTTACTGTCTATTCCTCTGCAATTTCCAGCTGTGCCCTGACTCAGCAATGCGTTCTCAACCCACCTCCACCCCAGCATCCACCTGTAGGCTCAGACAGCAGGTTTCAGATGTTAACTTATCACTCCTGTACTCAAAGTGACATCACTAATTCATATAAACTTAGCACAAAAAGTAAGGAAACTTGTGATTGGTAGATTTTTTCTTTGTTGTAACAATGCTTCTCAGCAATAAATCTTATACTCTCAGAAAGCCTGTTTACTTCCCTTTGAAATGGTGCCACATTTGTAAGGAACATGCATTTGTGGGATGAGCAACAGAGCTGAGTATGTGGGTTGCACCCATGAAAAATTTGCCAAATCTTCTTGCCAATGTCAAACAGCTGATTCTGCCATTGAGTCCTGTTTGGTCAAATGGATGATTGAAGTCTGAAAAACCAAGACATATTGGAAATTTAACAATTTATTCATTTAACAAAAGGAGCCTCAGTAGCATGTGGAAGAACCATACACAGTCAAAACAGCCTGGGAACTCCTCCTCACGCTGGTCACCAGCCTGGTCACACACTGCTGTGGGATGGCATCCCATTCTTCAACCAGCATTTGTTGCAAGTCAGCTAGTGTGGTTGTGTTGGTCACTCTGGCACCAACAGCACAGCCAAGCTGATCCGCAAGTGTTCAGTGAGGTTGAAGTCAGGACTGCCGGCAGGCCATTCCATCCTCTCCACCCCTAAATTCTGGAGGTAGTCTCTGATAAACCCCGCTCTGCGGTGTCATCTTGGAGGATAGAGTTCAGTTCTAGACTGTGGAGATATGGGATTGCCACTGGTTGCAGAATCCCGTCTCAAATGTCTCTGCATTGAGATTGCCTCCAATGATGATAAGACCTAGTTTTTCCAGTGAGAGAGAGATGTCACAGCATCACACTGCCTCCAGCAAAAGATGTTCTATCAGTAACAATCAGCACAATTTTCTCTGTGTCTTCTCCGCACTTTGACCCTACGAACATAACAAGTACCATCAGGCACTTGATTGTCAGCACCTGGATGAACCAGAAGCTCAAAAACAAGAGTCAGTAGCAACAGCAGAATCAGCTGTTAGGCATTGGCAGAGAAGATCTGGCAAATGTTTCACTGGCCCAACCCACATACTCAGCTCTGCTGCTCATCGAGCAAATGCATATTCCTTACAAACGTGGAAGACGCACTGTCCTAAAAGGATAAGGACAAGAAAAATGTTTTTAGAAAAGTTTCTCAGGGAACCAAAAAATATCTCATATTCAAAAGAAAGTTTATTGAGCGCACTAGTGTCTCACTTTTTTATCCCTCCACCAAAGCTTCTTGAGAGGCTACATATTACACCAGCACAGTGGAGTAGAAAATAAAATTGGATGCCTGTGTGGACTTTTCCCTCCTAAGCAAATTTACCCACCAAAAACAGCTTTGTGACCTACTTTCAGGTCATAGCCCCGCAGGTGGGAACCACTGCCAAAACATAGTATGATAAAGGGACAAACATTTGAGCTCTGCAGTCATCAAGCTCATCAAAATCAAAATCAAAACTCATGAGGTCTGCCTGCAGAATTGTTTGGTCCCTGAAAAACCTAGAGAATGGGCCCTTCCCAGTCGTGATTTATTTATATCAGTGCATGTGTGTTGGATCAGTAGCATTGGTGCTAGCATCCTGGCTAATAGCTACTTCATTTTGGAGCTGAAAAGAGTGTCAAGCTATGATCAGGTTCTGATGTTGAAATTATTTATTTAAGCTACTTTTAAACTCCTTTTCACCTCTGTTTTGCTTGATTATGGCATGTTTTTCACTTTAAGCCCACTTTACAAGGTTTAAATCATTTGTTGCAACTCTTCAACCCCTGTGCAGTTCTTCATCTGGCCATTTTTTTTCCACTTTTAACCCATTTTTGCCCTATTTGACCAATTTGTGCAACTTTTCTCCCATGCTTGCCACTCTCTAACTTTTTTCACTACTTCATCTGGCCATTTTTGTGACATTTTTGGCACTTTTAACCCATTTTTTCCACTCTTTTGCCACATTTGACCCGTTTTTGCAAATTTTCCCCCATGCTTGCCACCCTTTAACCTTTTATTAATTTATCTGTCCATTTTTGCAACATTTCTGCCACTTTTAACCCTTTTTTGTCCAATTTTGTCAGTTTGACCCATTTTTGCGACTTTTCTCCGGTGCTTGCCTCTCTTTTAGCCCTTTTCACTACTTTTCCTGGCCATTTTTTCAACATTCCTGCCACATTTGACCAATTTTTGCAATTTTTTCTCATACTTGACACCCTTTAACCCTTTCCATTACTTTTTCTGGCCATTTTTGCAATATTTTTGCCAATTTTAAACCTTTTGCCACATTTGATCCGTTTTTGCAACTTTTCTCAGATGCTTGCCACTCTTTACCCCCTTTTCACTTCTTCATCTGGCCATTTTTGCAAAATCTTTGGCACTTTTATCTTATTTTTGCCCAATTTTTCCACATTTACCCCCATTTTTGCAACTTTACTCCAATGCTTGCCACTCTTTAACCCTTTTTCACTACTTCATCTTGCAATTTTTGTGACATTTTTGGCACTTTTAACCCATTTTTCCCCCTTTTTGCCACATTTGACCTAGTTTTGCAAATTTTCTTCCATGCCTGCCACTCTATAGCCCCCTTTCGCTACTTAACCTGCCATTTTTACAACATTTTTGCCACTTTTAACCCATTTTTGCTTCTGTATAACCCATTTTTATCTTTTGTTGCCAAATTTTGGCCTTCTTAACCCATTTAGGCCACTTTTGACCCATTTTTGCAATCATTCAATTATTTATCAAAGCTGTCTCAGTTTCTTTGACTTTTAATCTGGCATCTTTATATTTGTGCACATCATAGCTTAGCGATAAAATATTTTCTAATGGTTTAGATCAGTGTGCCCATCCACATTGTTGATATTACCATAAAAGGTCATTCTATTTTAAGAAAGGGGGTTTACATTTTGAAAAAAAAGCTGTAGTGTACTACTGCACAAGTAAATTAAACTGATTTTTTGCAGCCTTGATCATTTTTACTATTCCAGTTTAATATAAAATGTTTTTATCACAGATTAACTTTAAATTGATTTTAGAGACCTCCATGGGCCCCCCGTTTAGCTGGGCCCTAGAAAGCTCTACCCTTTATCCTTCTTATGGGCGGCCTTGGCCAGAGACAAAATGTAAGGATAGGCTGTATGTCACTCAGTATGTTCTAGTTTTATTATTATTGAGATTTTTTTATTAACAGTAATGACCTAGTCTTGGAATTGAACCGTGAGAAACACAGGAGGAAATCTCACCTGGCATACAGTCCATCGGGAATCCCTGCTGCGCAGGTGGTGACATTGAGGTTTGCAACACAGGAGGGACATTTGTCGAGGAATCCGGGGACTCACAGTCACAGGTGCAGGCTTTCACACTCCGGGTCCACGTCTCAATGACCTGCTGGTCCTCTTCCTGCAGCTCCTCCTCCTGGACGTCCTCCCCCTCCTCCTGAAGGACATACGGTGAGGAGTTAATGCAGAGTTTTGCTCCTGGAGTGAGTTAGAATCACATTTCAAACTTGTTTTAGACCGTCTTACCTCCTGAGAGTGAACAGTTATCAGAGCTGTGCCACATCAACAGATGCATGAAAAGTAGGAGCAGGTATTTCAAATTTAAGCTCAAAATAAAACAAAAAATTAACATCAAACAGTAAATAAAATGTAAAAGAACACAGAAAAAACTCCAAAGACTCTGCACCTTTTTGTGCATCTAGCCAGAAGACGGTCAGAAATACATAAAACTGAAGCTAATGACCATTTTTAACTATCATATCTAGTGTAAATGGAATATTCCATTCACTTGCAACCAATTTTCTGCAAACTGCTTGGAGCTGCATTGACAAAAGACCAAATAAACCGTGCAAAGCAGAAATATGAAGTTAAAATGCATTCTGAAATTCATGCTGTAGGTGTATAGGTGACTTACCCTGCGACAGAAGCAGGAGGAAGAGCACCGCGGCACACCGAGCAGTGACCTCCATCTTCCTCCTCTGCTGGAATGTGATGTTTGTGTGATACCCAACGCTAACAGATGGGATTACTGTAATCCACAGGCCTGTGATGTCCTTATCTAATAATGCTCTTTATTGGCCCTAAGTCACCTCCATATGGCTTGACTTTTGAACTCCGCCTGCAGGAGTACTATCATGTCAGAAATCAGAGGTTGGCACCAGTATTTCTCACACTAATAGATGAATGAATGGATCCAGTGTTTATATCTTCATTTTAAAAAATCAAGGTTGAATAAAAAAACATAAACAGTAACATGCAAGGCTGTGTCAATCTTTGCAGCTAGGTCTAAATGTAGAGTCTCTTGTGTTGTATATTTTCAAGTTTGCTCTATGAAAAGGGGCAGATAAGAAGATTAAGACTGAACTCACTGACCCCATCGCCTTAAGGAATATCTAAATGTTCAGTGGTTCATTGGTTGGTTGATGCACTGATAGTTTTATATAAGTGCTTATTCTATGGGCACGTGAAACTAAGCCATAAGACATTAATTTGCTCAACTGATCCAATATGCTAAATCCATTAAGATAAGAAGCACAAACACATTTGGATTTCTTGGGTGTTAAACCATATTTTAGTTAGAGTTACTGGTTATGATGCATCTGTTTAACTACACTTAACATTTACTTATTGGCATTAAAGTAATAATTCTACTTCTGTTGTTGCTCTAATTGTCATCATCTGACACTCTGACATTCTCTTACTTTCCTCTATTCAGCTTTGCAAAGACCAACACAGTGTTGGCTGATGGCTGTTAAAATGAGTCTGGTTCTCCTGTTAAAGTTTTGTGACTGTTACTGTGCTGGGGTCATGGTGAATGAATGTTGGGTCTAAACTTAGCACAAAAAATAAGGACATTTATGTTTGATAAATCATGTCTTCGTTGAAACAATGCTTATTGGCAATAAATCTTATATTAATGTAAGGAAAAGCCTTTTTTTATTCTTTTAAAAGGTGCCACATTTATAAAGGACATGGATCTGATTTTACCTGCCAATAATATATCTTAATTATGACTTTTTATTTCATTATTATTATGACCTGCTATTTCATAATTATGACTTTTAATCTCATAGATTTGACTTTTTATCTCAGTATCATGACTTTTTATTTCATTAATATTATGACCTGCTATTTCATAATTATGACTTTTTATCTCATAGTTTTAACTTTTATCTCAGTATCATGACTTTTTTCTCATTATTACTACGACCTGCTATCTCATAATTATGACTTTTTAATCTCATAGGTTTGACTTTTACTCTTTATAATGACTTTTTATCTCATAATTATGACTTTTTAATCTCATAGGTTTGACCTTTAATCTCTATCATGACTTTTTATCTCATAATTATGACTTTTTGACTCATAGGTTTGACTTTTACTCTTTATAATGACTTTTATCTCATAATTATGACTTTTTATCTCATACGTTTGACTTTTACTCCTTTTCATGGCTTTTTATCTCATTATCATGACTTTTAATCTCATAGATATGATTTTTTATCTCATTACCATGACTTTTTATCTCATAGATATGTCCTTTAAACTCATAGTTTTGGCTTTTTATCTAATTTTCATGACTTTTTATCTTATTCTTTTTATTTTTTATTTCATAATAGTGATTTTTTTTAATCTCATTATCATGATTTTTTATCTTATTTTTTGACTTTTTATGTCATTATCATGACTTTTTATCTTATTATTATTATGACCTGCTATCTCATAATTATGACTTAGAATTTTTCTTCTTCTTTTTAAGAATGGTATTACTTTCAATTTTTTTCATTTCCAAGTGGTGAAAATGAGCTTCATAGAAGACTTGTAAAACTACAGAAAAAATCTTGTAACTCTCTGAGACCTGTCTGTATAAAAATATATCAATAAACCCGTGGTTAGTCTTAATTATGAGTAGGAGAGTAGATTTAAATCAGTAGTAGTGCCAGGACCCAGGAGCATGCTCAGTGCAATTGTAAATAATACACAAAGCACTAATGAGCTGTTGTCTCAGCTGTTGTTTTACATTTGCTCATAATCAAATTGGTAATTAAAGAAACGTATAATATATTTTTTCTTTATAATGTGGGGTTTAGTATTTTAAGAGGCTTTAGTTGGCATATTTGTGCAGTTTGGTAAAAGTAAGGCATGCTATTTTCGTCTCTTCCAGTCTTTATGCTTAAAAGGATGATGGATGTTGTTTTGTATTTTAATAATAATATTTTGGGGAAAGATGGCAAAATGGCTTTTGTCTTACCCTTTGGAAAAGAGAGAGCAGGTAAATGTCAAACTTAAACTGTTTAATATGGGGTTTGTAAGTCTGTTGCTGAGCCTAGTTGAAACTAGTCAGTCAAGCCCTTTCTCCTTTGTAAATATTATGTGAGACACCTGTTGCTGTGATAAGCTTGTATCATTTCTCGTTGGTTATTCCGCCTCCTTTTAGATCCAGCCAGAGTTTCTCATAATGACGTTTGAGTGGGCTGATATAGCCCTTGCTGTATTTTATCTGACGTATACATTAGCCAATCATATGCACCATATCGAGTTAAAGCCATGGATAGGCGGAGACTACAATTTATCACTGGCCAATGAAAATCGTTCTCTTTGCTTCATTGACCAATCACGAACTAGAGGCTAACCGGTCGTGTATGTTTCAGGGTGGCGTTGGGAGGCTCGTTTCTTCAGAGGGGAATACAGTGTTTAATTGAAGGTAAGTAGTTCTGAGAGTGTTTTATTTCAGTTTTTATGTTAAAACGGGGTAACAGCTTCATTACATGTCGTGTGTAACACACAAGCTTGGCTGCGGCTGTTCGAGTTCAAGCTAACGGTTGAATAACGGTTTTAGATGATCGGTAGCGTTACTTCCGTTAGGCTGTGTTCATAAAGCACAGGAGGAGGGGATGGATGCAGTGATGTTTATGGTGTAACTTTTGAGAAATGGCTTAGAAATTAGCGGTAAAATATTTCTAAAGTTGAATGGAAACCATGGTGCTATGTTGTCTTTGGTTGAAAAGAACATTCAGTGTTCATAATAAATACAGGGCAACAGAACATGCACTAATATCTTAATTACCGGTAATTACCGGTCTCCTATTAGCTTATTGGATCTGTATCTTCGCATTGTTTTATTAGTATGATCAGTCATGGCTATTTCCTAAGCAGCTCTCACTTATTTTGAAATAATAACTTCCTGAATATGACTTTCAATGAGATATGAGGTAAGATAATATCGTTTATTTTGGTTATGTTGATGTTGAATTAAAAATAGTAAGCTTAATGCTACTTTCTTTACACTTTATTTGCTTTATTTTGATTTAGAAGCGTTTGCATTATTAGTAGTGTAAAAATGAGTATTAAGTAGTTAATATCAAATTATACTGATATGTGTTTAATGTTACTTTTTGCCTTAATATTTAATTTAATTGTCAAAAGTCCAATATCCTGCATCCCTAATATACACTGTATTGGAGACTCAATGCAATTTTTCCTAATGATTTTTTGCTGCCCTCATATCAAACGGTCCTAATATTTTTTATTTTTATTGCAGTCATATCAAAGTTTATGGTTTAATTTTTTTGACAACCGTTTGTTTTTTTCTTACAGGAAAAAATATTGTGATATATTTTGTATTTCACATTCAACAAAGAAAAAAATCAAGATTCTTGGTATATATTTTATCCAGCCTTATTCAACATGCAGTTTTTACATGTAAAAAGTGATTGCATGTGTGGTTTTGAACTTTTGTTGCCTCTCTACAGGTGTCTTTACCGCCACTCCCATCATCTCTTAGTGTGTTTCAAAGCTCCTTCTTTCTTCTCTTTATTTCAGATGCAGTTCATGCTCTTATTCAGTCGACAAGGAAAGCTCCGGCTTCAGAAATGGTACGTGCCATTGTCTGATAAAGAAAAGAAGAAAATCACCAGAGAGTTGGTGCAAACAGTCCTTGCTCGAAAACCCAAAATGTGCAGCTTCCTGGAGTGGAGGGACCTCAAGATTGTGTACAAGAGGTGGGTGGAGAAATGGGACGTGTTTATGGGCAAATGTGTTGTGGTTGAGTGCTCACAGAATAGAGTTTTTCACACTTCCACAGGCAATTCTGAGAGCTGTCATCCCTGTCATCCTGTCAAAGTGTTATCAAAGAGACGAGGGCATCATGGCTGCACGCAGAATTCAACAAGAGGCTATTAATTTTGCCTCATTATATCCTGTTGCTGTGCCAACAGACAGGCTGGCAGACTATTTGTGAACCCAAGTGACCCAGCTAGGCCAGACAAACACAGCACGCACCAGACAGTGACTTTGCACCAGTTCACAATCAAAGAGACTCTTGTTTACAACTTAAATCTACATGATTTAAAGTAGTTACTCATTTGCATCTTTAGATTGTCATTGATGTTCTGCCTTGGTAGTTCAAATGACTCTTATTGCATCTCAATTAGGTATAAGTGCTATTTAATTGGGAACTGCTATCAAATCCAGTTTATAATGCTTACTTTAATAACAATTTCACATTAAAAAAACTTGTGTCACCAATATACCGGTGTAAAGTGCTGAGACGTGCAATGACCATGAGTGCAGCTGCCATTATCACGCATTGCAAAAGACCTGATGTGATTGAAATGCCTCTCTTCACGGTGCGGAGGTGGGCAGAGTGACTTGGAGGCTGTGTATCTGTCAACTTCACAATGATTACTGCAGTCTGAGAGCTCATGTACCCTATTATAGCTAGCAGATGTACAAACTCCACATCAGAAACAATTGGTACTAAAAAAGCAACACAGCTGTGCAGAAACTGTACAATGTAGACTTTGCTGCATGAATGCAATAGAAGTTATCTCACAAGAAGACAGTGAAGCTTTTATTCTCCCCTAATAGAAGCCCGTAAACTGACTGTGGCTCTTATATCTGTGTGATCTACATCTGTATTTTTGGTAATGCAAGCACTTGATCTTGCGCTGCAGCAGTGGTCAGAACAGTTCTCTTCTCCTTCCTTCCTACTCTTTTGACAGAGGCTTAAAGTTTGGAAGTTAATATTTCTATGATTAATATGTTTCCTGATGGTAAAGGGGAGGAGGTCAGAGACTGGTTATTACTTTGAGAACAATTAATAAGAGACAAAGGGGGGTACAAACTTTGTCAAATCCTATTTCTTTAATTATAATTATAACTTTTAGTGAGAAGAAGTGAAAATGATAGGTTGTCAGGTCAGACCAAGCCAGTGGACGTCCAACAGCCGCTTACATTGGCAAAAATAAGTGAGACATTTTTATATTATGAAGAAAGGAATGACTTGTCATTATAACTATAAAGTTTGTCTCTGTGTCGCTCAGCTGTTTGGCATTTTTTTAAACAGTAAGCATGTTTGTTACATTCGATCTATTTTTAACACAAATCTATTTTAAATACAAAAAGTTCTGTTCTTTTACCCCTTAAGTTCTTTGTCAATCACATTTCCCCTGCCTTTTTTTACAAGCTTTCGTAACACCTGATATTGCAGTCTTAAACAGTTTGATGCAACCATTAGGAAAGAGGGTGTGTGAGTGTGTGGCCGCAGTAAATAAGAAATTGCATTCATCTGATTTCAAACTTCCTATGTGATGTGTTAACAAGGTCAGATCCTAATGCAATGCTACTTATTAAGCAGTATTAAACAACAACTTTCCCTGATTTTTGATGTTTATGCTGTTTATTATCATGCACAAGTACAGAGAAGGACATAAAATGAGAACCTGTGCAGACAATTATAAATAGGGCAGAAGGATGCTGGCGCTAAAGTGATATTGCAGTGTTTTTTCTTTCTGCGAATAAACTTAGCACAAAAAGCAAGGAAATTTGTGTTTGGTAGACTATTGCCTGTTTATATCCCTTTTAAATGGTGCCACATTTGAAAGGAACATGCGTTTGTAGGATGAGCAGCAGAGCTGAGTATGTGGGATGTGCCCAAGAAAACATTGTCAGATCCTCTTTGCCAACGCCCCTTTCACTTGTTTCAGTTTTCTCATGTTGCAGCCTGATGCTACGTTTGACAAAAATTCATTCCTGTTCTCATTAATCTATGATGAGGAAGTGAAAACAGAATTTCAGAATTTTTTGCGAATATATTTAAATAAAAAAACTTAAATATCACATTGACATAAGTATTCAGACCCTTTTCAACAATGCTTGAAATTTGGCTCAGATGCCTCTCATTTCTTTGGATAATTTCTGAGACGTTTCTGCACTTTGATTGGAGTCCACCCATGGCAAAATGAATTTATTGGACATGATTTGGGATGGCACACACCTCTCTATTGAAGGCCTCACAGCTGACAATGCATAACAGAGCAAAACCAGGGTCAAAGAGGTCAAAGCAACTGCCTTCAGAGCTCTTTGGAGAGCTCCTGTAGAGATGGGACAAAGTTCCAGAAGGACATCCATCACTGCAGCCCTTCACCAACTAGATAGAAGCCCCTCTTCAGTGCAAAACCCGTCAAAGCCCACTTGGAGCTGGCCAAAAACTCCAAATAAAAAGCATAGTGGTATATTTACAAGTATAATTGACTGATTACTTGACTAAAAATGTGCTGACTAATTGTTTCAACTTTATGAATGGCCTTATGAGCACATTCAGCTCAATTTGTCAGGTTTTGCATCTGCCCCTATTTTGTCATTAGCCATCTAAATGCAATGATTATAGGACAATAAGAACTTGCTCTTGTCATGTCTGCTAGCTTTAGCTATGACTCAGCTGCAGTAAAAGCGCTGTCTCACTTCTTTGTACCACAAATGGATACACGACTTGACAGAGGCCCTTGTCCCCCCCCTTGTATTCACTCAGAAAATGAGGATGTAGAAAACCATTAAACATCTCAGGGCGACAACGGAAATCAAATAACTTCAATTGATGATGGCAGAGTTCCTGTCCATGTTTGTTTCTACAAAATCTACAGCCATTTCCCTGCTGCCCCACTGGTTGTGAGGGATCAAGTGACCCGCTCCTTTATTAGCCAATCATCACATGCTTATAGAGTGCCTTGGGGATTACCAGGGATAAAGAAGCATGGCAGAATGAGGCTTAGCTCATACCCCCTCCTGCATGCTGCTGCTGGCTTTTAAATGAATACCCTGTGCACAGTAAACAGCCATTTTTAATTATAACAGAAGCGCTGTCTCAGCACTCCTGCTCTGAGCTCAGAGACACAATATATCACACTGAGATCCTGTCTTATTGATAAAAATGCAAAAAGTCAGCTCTTCCTCTGTTTACTTTGTTAGACTGAAGTTGCTGTGTCACTTTGTTTATCTTTGTTAAACGCTGATGTCGAGTTAAAGGCGGTTATCTTGTCACTGTGTTGCAGATATGCCAGTTTGTATTTCTGCTGTGCCATAGAAGACCAGGACAACGAGCTCATCACGCTGGAGATCATCCACAGATACGTGGAGCTGCTGGATAAATACTTTGGCAGTGTGAGTTTCTGCTCATTCTAGTACGCCAAAGTTGAAGTCAGTCGGATGAATACCCTAAGAGGAGTTCATCCAACTGTGACCTCTGGACCTCTGGGAATGGTCAAAATCCATTTTGCTTGTGTATTTTAAAATGAAGCCACATGTGCCTGGACAAGTAGCTGAACCTAACCTCTGTAGAGCTCAACAGTGCCCCCTGTTTTGACAAGTCTAATCTTAAAAATAAATTTCTTTAATCAAACCCTCCTTTGACATCTTGAATAATTCTCATATAATTCAAGCATACCATACTTGGAACCATAGAACATTTTACTTGGTACAAAAATAGCAGATTATAGCCTTCAGTCGGTGCTTTCACCAAGACCTGGAGGGCAAAAAGCAGCACAGAACAGTGGCAGCTACCACTGAACGCTACATGGTGCTGCAGTACCAGCATTTAATTCGCCATCTTAATGAAACAAAAGAGGCACTGAGATGTTAATTACAACTGTAAGTTTTTATCACTTTGGACTGTCATGCAGCACCGGGGACACTGTTTAAACCTGTAATTATCAAGTGGTTAGGTATCAGGACCCACCACCTCATCCTTAAAGGTCACATATTATGCAAATACACTTTTTCTAGCAAATATATATGCCCCTGGCCTGCACACGATCCCCCCCAAGAATAAGAAAAATTCATTCATCCCCCCTCACTCCACTTTTTTAGAAAATTTGTGCTGAAACAAGCCGTTATCAGATTTCCCCTTATGATGTCATGTGGGGAGTTAGCACCGCCCCCAGGTTTGGTTGGCCCTTCCTGCTTGGAAGAAAGCTCCGCCCAGGAAATCCACATCTATTTAGCCACATCAATTTCCTGAGAGGGGCAGAGTCAGACAGCTCATTAACATTTAAAGCCACAGACACAGAAACAGCTCGTTCTGTGCAGGTTTTTTTTTTTAGACATACAAAAATCCTATGTTGGGGTGTTTAATCAGCTACAAACTTCACAGACATGTTTTGGGGACCTCTGAGACCAATATTAACTTTTCTTAAAGGGGTAAAATATGTGACCTTTAAGAGAAATCATGACCAAATATTTTCTAAATCACCAAATTCTTTTAATGATTAATGTTGCAGTTTGAACCCTTAATAGAAAAAAAAATTGAACAAAGAGACAGGATGAAACAAAGACGTTAACGAAGGATTTGCATGCGTTGCATTTTATTTTAGCCCATTGTCCTGGATGGAAATTTGGTCATTTCTTTTTGAATTTCCTCATTATCTTAGAAAAACCAGCTTTATTACTCAACAAAAAAGGAGATAAGTAGGAAGAAATCATGCGAAAAACACTGAAATTTACTCGTTGTTGTAGGAAAACCTAAAAAGAATGCATGAATTTACTGTATGTCCATGTTGATAGACTTTAAGCCACATTTTTTCCTGGCACATATTCGTGACCCACTTTTGGGTCCAGACCAACTAGTTGAGAACCACTGGTTTAGACCAATTGAATCAGAAAAGTCTGAGCCAGACCTTAACTTCACTGATGTTTATATACCAGTAAGTCCACAGTAGTGGAGAGTCCTTCCATTAAACCACCACCAGGGTGAAAGTCTGCAAAATTCAAGGTGCCAGAATGTGATGTTTCGGGCAAAAGAAGATGAAGAAGAATTCCTTGCACTCTTATAAGCCAACTGAAAATATACCCAGAATTATATTAATTTCTAATTCAACAATTTGGACTTAATATTTTTAATCAATTATACTGTGTTGAATAAGCATATTACTGTTAGTTTTTTAGCGTAAACAATGTTTTGTTTAAGCATTAGACCTGGCATTCTTTTTCAGATGAGCATAAACGGTGTCAACATTAATTATATTATTCTACTCTATATGTTGTTGAAAATATGATAAACCTGATACTCTGCCATGCCTAATGTTAAGTTCTCTGATTGCTGACCAACAGGTGTGTGAGCTTGACATCATTTTCAACTTTGAGAAGGCTTATTTCATCCTGGATGAGTTCTTGTTGGGTGGAGAAGCTCAGGAAACGTCCAAAAAGAACGTATTAAAGGCCATCGAGCAGGCTGACTTACTGCAGGAGGTAAGGCTTTTAATGAAATCGATGTGGGAACAAAAGCTGCTTCATACTAATGAGTTTCTCCCTCCTGCGCATGCATCATTAGTAATCTGTCCTCACTCTCCACTGCAACACTGTCGACATTTGTGAAATTTCAGATCAAAGTCAGTTTGAATACACAGAGAGTGAGTGCAGGGGATCAGAGTCTGAGGGATGAATTCACAAAGAGCGGACAGCAACATGACCTGCATACGTTATCTGCCCCTTCTTTAGCTTCACTGAAAATAATGCATACTCATAAAGTCTAATATGTCCTTTTCAGGCTCCGATAACATTATCCAAGTAAGAGAGTGATAATGACTTTGAGCCAAGGTAAAAGTCAGCGTGACAACAGTAGTTACTATAAAATCTAGTGTAAAATATCTCATTCCAATACCTTTCATTACTGGAATAACAGTGTGACAAAAATACCAGTGTTAAATGCAGAGTCACATACTGTTACAACTGTAGGTTTAACCACCACCGTCATAAATTTCAGCTGTTGGTTTGCAAAGTGGTCCTTACTCCTTATTCATTGTATATTTTAAGCTGCTTTACTGTTCACAGTGGGCTGGTATACATAGTGGTGCAGCCCAAGTTGAGAGGGGGTAAGCAGGACTTGTACCATCTTTTCACTTTCATTAAGTCAAAATCCTGCATGTAAATAAACCAGTGGGGCAGTGTTAAGTAAAGAAACCTTGAGAAATTATTGAAAAGACTCCAACTGAAGACCATCATTGGCCAGTAGAGGTGAACTGTAGGTCTGTACTTCCCAACTATCACCACAGGCTTACTATAGCTAGCAGAGAAGCAAATTATACAGTAGTACTGCCCCCTCTTAAAAATTGTAGAAGACTAGAGACTAGATGAAAATAAATCTTTTGTAATTAGGACCTCTGAGAAAAAGTAAGTTTAGTTTTCATCAAGGAGACTAAAATGATAATGCTGCACTGTTGGATGTTCAAAATCCATCATATTTCTCCACTGTGCATATTAGGTATGTCAGTGTTTTATAGATGCATTTAAAACCAGTTAAAGTATTGAAAGTTGATACAAGTTTTTTGTATTTGTATTATTTAAAATATTAATTTTAATATTCGATAAGTTCAAAGAGAGTAAACTTTGTGTATATACAAACCTCAAGGATTTTTTATTGACTAAAACTGGACTTAAAATTATTAGTGTTTGTCATTGACTATAGCCATAGATTTTAAAAATTGTCTAAAATATGACTGAAGCTGAATAAAATTCAAATCAAAAGACTAAGACTAAGGGTGCAGGTGGCTGATTTTTTTGGTTGTGCTTACTGTCTAATTATAAATAATCAGCAGATGCGTTGAGACAACAACAACAATCACATTTTAAGTGCTTTGTAAAATGTCTGGTCTGTATTAGTAACAACTAAACTCATATCTGATTCACCCTTGAAACAGCGTAAAACAAAAGTCTTGGTAACATGCTCATGATCATTTGTGAATGCTTTGCTAGGTGTGATGGCCAGCTTAATCCAGTCAGGAAAGGCAGACTCTGCCACTTTCCAAATTCCCTGTTGCATGATTGTACTCAAGTCATTTTTGCATCCTTTCCTACAAATGTTGATTTAAATTTCTTGTAATTTTTTCTGCCTCTGGATGTTTGATGTCATCCTTTAAGTTCCTTTTTTTAATCTCTGCTGACATTTTTCTTTCTTTGCCTTGTTATTCTTCACTCTTGTGATTTTCAGAATATAGACTTTCAGATGCGCCTGTTCTCAGGTACAGTTTGTTAATATCAGACTAACTCTTGCTGTAGTGTTAGATCAGTAGATGTAGAGTAGATTCCCAAACATCCCACTAGAGTCAGCTGAAACAACAAAACAGTGACAGCAATATTCACAGTGTCATAAAAGAGCATGATAAATATCAATATGAGTGGTTTGTTCTGCATCCATTTGACCCTCAGATGTAAAAATAATCCCAAGCACTAACCAGTAAGTCTTCATCCACAGCTCATCTATATGATCATGGTTTATATTAGACATACATTCTGGAGTCTGTGTTACTTAAGAGAACTGGATCTACACGTGCTGAAAAATTGAAGAAATAGCATATGCTTTATTACCAGTTTCACTGAACTGAAACACTGATGGTTGTAGTGAGTGGAGCTCAGATTTCAGCTCACAAACAAAGCCTCATTGTCTGCTTTGCTGAGACCTCACAACCACGTCCAGTCCACATTAGCATTTCATAAGCGAGGAGTTTGATTACAGTAGCTTACAGTAGTGAAGCACAGTGTCATTGTTTATGATCATTCTGTCAGATAACAATAGAACAGCTGTTTCAGCTTCTGTGCAGAAAAAGTCCACAACACATGCCTCCTAACAAAACTAACAGCTTATATAAATTCATACTGCTGCTGTGCAGAAAGAGTCATAAAGGCTGATTCTGGTCATTAATCCAGGTTCATTTCAATATAATGGGGTTTAAATGTCCTGGTAGATTTCTTCAGTAAGCAGCAAGGCAGGCTGAATGTCCTAATAAAGTTTCTAAACTATCTGATCTAACCCTATACAAGCAATTTGGCATCACTGACATACAGCGAATTCAGAAATTAAGCAGACTCCCTTTAATTTTTTTTTTCATTGTTATGTTGCAGCCTGATGCTACAACCAATTATATTCATTTTGTCTCAGGACTCAACACTCAGTATCTTATCATGAAAAAAGAATTTTAAAATTTTTTCAAATGTATTAAACATAAAAAAACTGTTGATTGTTGAAGTTTGATATTATGTTGATGATTGTAATAGGGAAGGGTAACCTGTGGGATGGGATTCCATTGTTATGTTTTGTAGAACATTTATCCAAATATGTGGCAGATTGTATTTTGTTTGTTTTGTAAAATTAATAAAGTTACTTAGATTTTTTTTTTTACGAATTATCACATTGACATAAGTATTCAGACCATTTGCACTTCAAATTTAGCTCAGGTGCCGACCATTTCTCTCAATTGTTGCTGAGATGTTTCTACACCTTGACTGGAGTCCACCTGTGGTAAATTAAATTAATTGGACATGATTTGGAAAGGTGCACATCTCTCTATAGAAGGTCTCACAGCTGACAATGATATCAGAGCAAAAACCAAGCCATTAGGTCAGAGGAACTGCCTGCAGAGCTCAGAGATAGGATTGCTGACAGGCACAGATCTGGGGAAGGCTACAAAAAAATTCTGCTGCACTGAAGGTTCCCAAAAGCACAATGGCCTCCATAATTCTCACATGGAAGAAGAGCTGGTTACCCGGCCAATCTGAACGATCAGGGTAGAAGAGCCTTAGTGAGAAAGCTTACCAGCAACCCAATAGTCTCTCTGACTGAGCTCCAGAGATCCTGTGTAGGGATGGGACAAAGTTCTAGAAGGACAACCATCAATCTAGCCATCCACCGATCTGGGCTTATGGAAGAGTGCCTAGATGAAAGAGTCTCCCAGCAAATTGGCTTTTTGTCGTCTTCCCCAGATCTGTGCCTTGCAAGATTCCTCTCTGAGCTCTGCAGACACTTCCTTTGACCTCATGGCTTGGGTTTTGCTCGGATATGCATTGCCAGCAGTGAGGCCTTCTATCGGGTTGTATTTCCCTTCCAAATCATGAACAATCAATTCACTTTACCACAGCTAGACCTGAGCTAGATTTCAAGTATTTTTGCAAGGGGTCTTAATACTTATGTCAATGTGATATTTTTGATCAATTTACAAAAAAATTCAAAAATTCTGTTTTCACTTTGTCATTATGGGGTACTGAGTGTAGAGTAATTTGAATAAAAATGAATTTAAACAACTGTAGCATCCAGCTGTAACATAACAAAACTGGAAGAATTAAAGGGAGTCTGAATACTCTCTGATAGACTGTATATGGGAAATAATCCTGTATGAAGTTGGGTGATAGAGGTCTAAATCTACCGCAGTTGGTACATTTGTTCATGTTGTCAGTGTAACAACTGTTTGTAGTTTAAAAATGAGTAAAAATTCAAAAGAAGTTCATCCATGGGCAATGTTTCTGTCACGTTGTCACTCTTTATAGCTTGTTGTGTGACTACTGACTGAAGAAATGTACTAAATCTATTCTAAAATGTTTGTCCTTTTCAGTTATTTACAGCACAATATGTGTAAAATTGTCACAAGGCTTGGAATGTGGATAACTCATTTAAAAAAAGAAATGATCAGATGTGAATATGTTTGATATTGTATATTAAATTTCAATCTACTGTTTAAAAAAACAACACTGAAAGGAGATAAATCAGTGTTTTATGGGGGAATCTTAAATATCTAATATTCACTCTTTAGAAGCATGGAAACACACAGTATTTTTTTATCAAACAGTAGTGTGGTTTAGACCTCAGCATTGTTAGCAGGCCTTAGGTTTGTGAGATTTGTTTGTTCAACATTTAGTCAGTTATTGAGCCAAAAGAGCACTGCTAATGAGTTCCTGGAAGCAAAATGAGGCCACTGCTTACTAACCATTAACATCCCATGATAAAGTCATGTGAACTGTACAGATAGAGCAACATAAGGCGTCTAAATTAAAATGTTTAATGTTAATCTTGGCTCTTGTAAGAAACTCCTACTATGTCATAACTGTAAGTGCTGATAAAACAGATTTAGCAGATAGAAAATAACCAAATAGGACTTAAAAGAGGCAGGTCCTGTGTAGAACAAGCCAAAATAGGAAGCACTGGTTTAAATCTTCATGGAATGGTGGAAGAAATCATGTTTAAAGTCCAGTTTGCTTATTCTCCAGCATATGCACTAATAAAAAAAATCTGAAATGAGCCAAAAGTGACCGATATTATCAGCTGTGATTATGAGCCAACAGACCATCAGATATGTGGACTCTAGAGATCAGACTGTGTTGTGATCTGATATGAAACTCTAAATGTGTACTCTCTCATTATCGGTGGAGCTATTTAAAACAATTATTTTAGACTCTCACTTTAAAGAAATGGGTCAAAACTTAACAAGTAGCAGTTCCCTTTTCCCCTAAGAGAGAAGGAGAGAAGCTTTCTGATTGGCTTGATTCTGTATCCACTGAGCCAGAATGAAGACTGGGGGAGTCTGCCCAATGAGGAGATTTTATGAAAGGCGTCCATCCAGGTGACCGGTAACTACCAGACTGCTGCATTCAGTCAGTCAGTGTGGGGTTTCACTTCTGTGTGCAGTGGAGTTCTGCCTGCATGGACTTCTCACTGACTTCCTTTAAACATACACTTTTCCTTTTAGTCGATGCAACTAGCAGTTAAAAAAAAAGAAAATCTTGTTTTTAAATTTTGTACACATAATAAAAAATACATTTGAAATGAACATGGATGGAGAAGTAAATAAGTTGTGTTGCCTGTGAAGGTTCCCCTGCAGTTTTGCTGACATCACTCAGATTAATGCCTCGCTGTGATATTTTAAAGGGTCCTGTAGTTTTGCTGAATAGTACATTGCATTGTTTCTTGTCTCCTTTAATGTCTAGTGAGCTAAACCAGCCAGTGAGCAGATAAACATCTGTCAGTGATGTAGCTTAAAGGCCTTTGCAAACCAGATTCATTTAATTTGTTCTATTCATGAAAACATAATTTATTTTTCAAACATGTTGGCAGTCAATGCAAACTGTCACAGCAACATCATTTTTACAGATAAATTTAGTGTTTTATGATTTTACCACAGCTTGACTTCCGGCAGGCACATATCTGACTAATCAAAGTGCTTGTTGTAGCCTCCAATAGAAGATTTTTTTGGCATTTATAACAAGAGCTAAAACTTCATCCTCTCCAGAACACTTACTACAAAGATGTAGTTTTTTCCTTTTTATTTAATTATTTGCCTCTTGCCTTTGCTATGTTATTTGTCTTCCATGATGTTATGTCTTAGCCTTTTCTTTCTTTTCTTTGGTCTTTTTATTGGATTTGTTGACAAAACTTAAATCTGAAGCATTTCCACAAAACCAGTCTTATCAGTACATGTAAGTAGCCATTTTACTCATCATGTTAGTTTTATATTCAGGAGAGCAACCTGTCAGACTCAGACAAGCCTCTGTTTTAGAGAATTAACAGACTGGACTCTTCATCAGTGTCGTCATGATGTTTGATTTTGTGAAACATCCGAGTGCAAAACTTAAAAAAAAAAGACATTTCTGCTTTACGTCTGTGAAGACAACAGTTAAAAGTAGAGTTGAGTTGGGGGCACATTTGCCTGTGACTTTGAAGCATTAGTAAGCACACAGTGAAGTAATTACACAGAAAACATACCACAGGGGATTTAGCAGCAGCTTTTTTAATAAGCCCTTAATGAAACATTTCTCTGGAGCCGGACATTACTGCAGAGCCAGTAGGCAGATCTTCTTCTAGAATAATAATGCCTCCAAAGATTTCCTCACTCAGCTCGTCAGAGATAAACTGAACTCAGACGCCATCCTAAAGAGGCAGCTGATACTGTGATGGAGACTACTGAGCTCTAGAGTACTTGAGTAGATACTGCAGAGACCCTGGCAAACCAGTGCTGATGTTTGTTCATGTTTATGATGTTTACCTCACAGGTGTCATGGTCCCAAATATGGTCTCTGAGTCCTCTGGTCTTTTCCAGACCAGCTGAGGTGATTTCTCTGTTTCTGTGGATTTAGACTGTCTGTACTGTTAGAAAGCTGTAGTCACACCGAGTAGACTCTGTAGCTGCATCATTACTGCAGGTAAAGACTAGACTCCTGGTCTTGTGTCTCTAGTTAGCCTCTCCACAGCTGACAGTACATGTTTGTGTTAAAAACAAAGCTTGTCATTGAATGTTTGTCTTGGTTTTTCCGCTGTGTGCAACATGTCATTGTTTTAACCTTTCATTTATACTAGTGCTTTTTCTCATTACATTTCTGCAGGCTTGATAATAGGGATGGGTAAGGCTTTTTAGAATGTTAGTATAGGCCAGTGATTTTCAAACATTTTTTGCCCAATGCACACCTAAGGTCAAGTCAAAATTTCAAGGCACTCTATGCCTATAGCTGTCAGGAGACCTGCCTGGCCTTTCATAATAGCGACTGCAGCCGATTGGCTTCAGAAGATGGCTTCATTTACCAAATGGCTGATGTCACTTAGACTTAGCCTAATATCCCAAGTCTATGACCCTAACAGGCTGTAGCATGTCTTAACTTCAAAAATATTCTAAACTTAGCACAAAAATTAAGGAAATTTGTGTTTGGTATATTATTTATTTGTCATAACAGTGCTTCTTGTTCAATGCTTCAATGCCTGTTTATTTCCCTTTTAAATGGTGCCAACAAGAGTCAGTGGCAGAATAAGCTGTTTGGCATTGGCAGAGAAGGCAAATTAGCTCAGCTCTGCTGCTCATCCCACAAACACATGTTCCTTACAAATGTGGCACCATTTTAAGGGGAAGTAAACAGGACAAGATTTATTGTCAAGAAGCATTGTTACAACATAGAAACAATCTACCAGACACAAATTTCCTTACTTTTTCTGTTAAGTTTATCTTACTTAATATTATTAAGTTAATACTTAATTAAACAATCGGCTTTACAAAGTTTGGTTAGGTTAAACACACTGTTTAAGTTAAAATTACAGCTGTGCTGAGTTTCTTTACCCATTTGGAAAATGTTTCATTTTGTGGTAGCATCAAGCTAGCTAACTTATAATTTAGTATTTTCTTTGAATCATCAGCAATGACTTTATCCAGAGATTTCACAGGATGTCATACACTTAGGGAACAGACAAAAAAAGGGCTTCTTACTGCTTTCAAGTTGTGATTGTCTTGGGTGCATCCACATGTTTCACCCAGGTTTTATTATTTTTGATTAAATAACGTTGTTGTTAAACTGGATGCACTAACTGATGAGGAGACAAGCTTGGGTTATTCTTCTGCAGAACACCATCACAGAAGGAAAACCCAGAGCGGAGTAAATAGCTGACAGTGATGCTGATACAGCCACTAATATGAACTAGCTAATGTCAGCAAATAAAAATTCTTAAACAATGAAGAATTCCTCACTCTTCACCCCTCATACTGCAACAGTACTGACCCCAAACACTGAAAATGCCAAAAAATTATCCATAATTCACCCTGGTGGTGGTGTAAGGGAAAGGATTCCTCACTACTGTAGACAAACTGGTACAAAAACACCACTGAAGCTTAGTTTCTGTGGTTGTCAGGTGATGTAAACAGCGTTTAATGTTTCTTAAAGATGGAGAATAAAATGCAGGTGCCACAGCACCACATAGTGTTCAGTGGTAGCTGCCACTGTCCAAAGCTTTTTTAAATTCCTCCCAGGACTGTGCATGGTCACATGACTGAAAGCTATGACTTGAATGCATGACACACTTAGAATTTTCCCTCAGATGATTCAATATGCAGAGAAATAACATAATATTTTTCCTAGTGTGTTGTTGATGATATTCTGAAGTCTGTTTCAAACTATTTATTCCATCTAACTCAAAATATTTGATTACAGAAATCATGGAAATAGTGGGTAAAGGCTAACATGTAAAAAGAAGGTCTTATTATTTTCCACATCCTCTTAATTTAGATGTTTTAAAAAAATGGAGGTTAGGCTGCTATGTAGTGACTTTAGTTTGATTTTTGTTAAGATGGACATATCTGGTTTAATGGATAGGTCAAACACTAGACTATAAGCATTAATGCCGGTGTATGGCTTTTTAGACCAAAGGTCACAGTTATTCAGCGTATGTACATGACATAACAAAAACATTTGCCTCCTCCAGGCTGTGTCTAACTAAGCTAAAGTGGCCCTATAGGTTCATATTCATTGGTTAGCTATTTAGATATAAATATTCTTGATACTACACAGTTGTGTCCCTCTTCTTTCTTTATGAGATATAAAAGCAGCTCAGTGTTAAGAGTAGCATGTCTTCAGCGACCTCTTCAGTGTCCTGCATCGTCTCCTGCATGTCCTGTGAATGAAACACATTTATGAGGTGTCTGCTCTGACTGGATGTTGGTTTGTTTTCTAAGCTGTGTCTTTCTCTCCCTCAGCCCCGTCATGAGTACTTTAATGTGCCTGTGTACTGACTGGCTGCCATCACTGCTGCTGCTGCTGCTCTCCACCCTGCATGCTGAGCTCCTCCGTGCACCTTTCTGTCTGCACCTTCTTTACATATTATTGTTGTTGTTCTGATGTGAAAATGTCCTGAGCTCACTGTTCAACTTGATACATGACAGCCATGATACAGTATTATCACTGTACAAGAAGTAAGAAAGGTATTCTGAACAAGGCATTTCTTTGTTATCGAGTACAAGAGTTCGGTTCCTTTGTTCTGAGGATTATGATGTATTTAAGAGTTTGGTGTGATATATTTTAACATGACTGTCATTTATCCACTTATGGTTTGTTTCATTGCACCATTTCTACACCTTTCCTTTTATTTTCCTCTGTCAAAGCAGGTTTGTCCTGTCGTAACACAAAAGTATTTCTAAACAGTATTTTAGCACGTTACCTTTACAAAACCACAAATTTGCATTGAGGGTGCAAAGCCATGTGAGACACCAAAGTTAACTTTGGCTTCTTATTGTTGGCCGATGAAAATCTGTTCCTCAGCCTGAGTGACTTGGTGCCTAAAACTCCAAGTTTGCATCAGTTTAAAGAACAACTGTAGGAAGTGGTAAAATCAGTCCTTCTAACAAGTTGCAAATTCCATGCATTCTTGCACTTTTCATGACCTTGCAATTATAGCTGACCTCCACAGTTTTTCCTCTCATTTGACCTTTGAACCCTTGTCCCGTCTCAGGCGTCTATGTGAAGATCACCAAAGTCACTTCTTTCATATTCAGAATCCCACAATAACCCAAATAGCATTGTATAAGAAGCGTAAATCTAATACATTGTTTAGAATAGTTTTAATGCAGTTGGATAAAATTAAAATGAGCATGCAGTGCAAAACTTTTCATCATAATGATAAACTTTAATATCATTGTTGCAACATATTTACACAGAAACTGAGCAGAAGTGATTCAGAGGACAAACATCTTGATCTCCCTGCTGATGGCTTTTATTTGAGTGTTTGACCAGTTAATCAAAGTTGATGTGTCATGTAGGGTTGTAATTAGGGATGCACAATATTTAGGGATGCAAGATATTGTTGTCTTGATATCGGTATTGGCAGATATTAGCTATAAAAGGCAAATATTGGTATTGGAAGATTTCAAAACTCCTGCCTTTATTTACAACTGTTTCTTTGGCCATGAATATTGGCATTTATCGACCGTAAAATTTGGCCATATATCAGTAAATTAGTGGAGTTTTAGGCTGGGCCAACAGACCTATGTAAGTTGAGATCTTTTGCTTTATTCATCCTTATTATTTAAACTTTAAAGTGTTTTAAAAAAAAAAGTTAGTTTCTTTTTTCATCCTCAAACCCTGAATTATGTTCAATTGACTTATTTTTAAGTTATGTAAAACATATTTAAATATCGGTATAGGCTAAATTGAATCTGTAAATATCGGCATACTGGACATCGGCAAAAATCCAATATCGTGCATCCCTAACATTATTATTGGCCAGATATCTGTATGGGGAGTAAGTGGCTTAAAAAGGCAATTATCAGTACCTGCAGATATCAAAATTTCTGCAGATATTTAAAACCAATATTTTGTCTACGAATACCAGCATGTATCGACTTTACTTTTTTGTACTACAGTAATAAGTTTGTAAAGTTTTAGGCTGGACCAACAGACCTACGCTAGTTTAGGTCTTTTTCTCTGTTCATTCTCGAACTCTAAAGTTCAAAGTTTGTTTTTAATACTCAAGTTTGTGTCTTTGTTCGTCCTTATATATTAAAATGTGTTCAAAGGACTGAAGTTTTAGGTCTGAAATACATATTTTAATATTTCTTTTAAAATTAAACTGTAAATATCAGCATATCAGATATTGGCAAAAAATTCAATGTTGTGCATCCCTAGTTGTAATAATGCCAAATTTTACTGTTCAGTATTAAACTGATAAAACTAAATATAATAACTGTTCTTATACCACAGCAACAAATTCAGTCCTGGGTATTGGGTAATTTCTTGTTTTTAATCTAGAAAAAAAAAAAGCCACAACCTGAGCTGAATGAGCTGAAGCCACGCCCACCCATGAAAAATACAATCCTCTAAAATAAAAAAATGCCACAACCTGAGTTGAGGAATCGTCTAATCTGTTTCCCGTATTCCTAATATCTAATTATTGGAGTTATTTGAAGTTATGTCTCCCATTTATGAGATTTAATCTAGATAAAAATCCTTCTTTCATGATTTTATTTCCTTTTAAAATAAAAAAAACATTCCCTTCAATACAACACTCCATATCAAATTTGCATTGAGTCAAAATTATCACAATTACATGTCTTTCAGAACTGTTAAGCTTAAGTTTAATCTTCTAAATATTGTGTTGGTTATAATGTAGAATGATTTAGTGCGTATTTATTGAGAAATACATAAGATGAGGAACTATAATTTCTCCCTCCCCGGGAGGAAAGGCATGCAAATTTAGGGTCTCGATGTGCTCACAACAAAGATCCATGCTTTTTTGTTTGTTTATCCATACCACCCAGAGATCATGAAGGGAAAGGGGTCCCTTTGTGTGTGAGCAAATGTGTCCAACTGTAAAAGTTTACTGTGTAGCATAAAGGTATGAGTATTCATGTAAACACACAACACAAACCAAACAACATCGTCTAATTATCTCATTTTAATCTCTGCAGCAGTTAGGCTGCGTTTATCCTGCCAGTATTTTCATATTTTAATGTCACTTTTTTACCATGAAGCCATGAAGGATGGTGATTAAAATAAAAGTCCCATGTTAGGCTTCCCTTCATCATATTTGTTGTGTATTTAAAGTAGTAGTGATATCAGTCAGTTCCTGCTTCACTTCATATTTAAATTATTATAATCATAGATTGAAAATTGTTGTTTTATTTAATGATTAAAATCAGAACAAATCCTAGCTTAGACAACAGCTCAGATAAAAATACTTGATTACTTTTCTACATTTTTGGAGTCATTTAAAATCATTTATGAACCTTGGTTATCTCTTATTTTAATGGACTCTCCAGGTAAGCAGTAAGCATGCAATTAATGCTGAAAACTCCATTTGTTTTTGCACTAATTAAACTAAAGGCTCTTAGGTTTTTGACATGATAGTAATTGTGATGCACATTTAAAGACATCCTAAAGCAGTGGTTCTTATCTGCTCTAGCCTCATGACCCATCACCAACTCCTAACTCCTACTAATGAGATATCATGGCCTAAATTTATCACAAATTTCCACTTTTCAAATAAATGTGATGAAAATAGATATAGGGCAAGGAGTCCAAGCTTAGAGTAGAGCCACTGTTCCTTCATCTCTACATAGCCAGTTGTGGTGGTGGAGTATCTGATTAATATGTCTCATAGTCCCCTCTCTTTGGAGGTCTTCTGTAGCATGCTAAACTGGGAAGAAAACCTGGGATGGAACCAGAACTTACTGGGGGATTATATAGGCCCTCTGGCCTGGGAACATCCCATGAGGAGTTAGAAAAGTGTTGCTGGAGAGAGAGACGTCTGGGGTACCTTCCTTAGCATGCCAACACATCAACCCAGTCAGGGATGAGAAGAAGAGGGATGGAGGACTTGTGACCTTTGATGAAACGAGATATGATTGAACAAAGAGATGGGACAACACAAACATGTTTGAGAAGGACATCATTACAGATGCTCTGAAAGGCAGGCATGCAAGCTAGGAGGTCTAAGTCTCTCTTTTTGAAGACAATTTGATTTGAATCTCAATAACAGTCCACAATCACTGATGATTCATTGGCAAGATTGAAGGCAATGAGCCAAAGCATTTGGTTCATGCTACGGTAACAAACAACAAAGCCTCACTAAACAAAATTTTAAA
Organism: Cheilinus undulatus; assembly: GCF_018320785.1. NCBI lineage: Eukaryota > Metazoa > Chordata > Actinopteri > Labriformes > Labridae > Cheilinus > Cheilinus undulatus. Next base: position 46,137,681 of record NC_054871.1, on the reverse strand, counting down.
GTCCTTGTTAAGTGATAAAGAAAATGTATTATATGTTTGTTGTATAACAGGCCACTGTGTTATGAACTACCAGGCCAAACTTCAGCCATGAAGAACATCTCTTAAGTTTATCAAATTAAGCTTCAAATCATGAAAAATGAGGCAGTAAAATCTGATCTAGGATGCTGTGGGTATGTAAGATTGAATGAGCAGAAGCCACGCCCACTCATGAGAAATATGGTCCTCTAAAATTGAAAAAGAAAAAAAGCCACAATTCCTAATATCTCATTTTCTGAGTTATATGAAGTTATGTCACAGATTTATGGGATGTGAGTAGCTGCTAAACACCCTCCATTTCCTGATTGTTATGTAAATGTAATGGTTGGACCCAGGATGCGGAGATGGAGGGCAGTTTTAAAAGTTTTATTGTGCAGGTAAGTGCAGAGGGGAGGGGGGGATTCCAAGAGTCCAAGAGGGAGTGAGAGTGTGCTGTAGCTGGCTGCAGTGATCTGGGCAGGAGGCACTGGAAGAGGAAGGAGAGGCACGTTAGAAGTAAGCACAGGTGAACACAAGCACTGGAGATTACTCAAAAAGTCATCAAATGAACACTGGAAAACTTCTCTGGAAAGTCTCGCGAGAGAAGGAGCCTGGAGCTGACGTTTACCGTGTGGTAAAGTTGGCAAGACTCAGGCGCTGTAGAGAGCTGCAGCAGGTCTTAAGTAGTCCTCTAAAATGAGTGATTCGCTGCAGGTGTGATCTCTCCACAGCACCAGGGGGGCGGGGTAGATACCTCAGAGAGAGCAGAGGAAGGTTAGCAGCCAGTCACAGCCTCCAGAAACCGGAAGTTCACCAAAATAAGACGAATAATACAAAGTAAAAACACCACAGTACCCCCCTCTCAATGGACGCCTGCCAGGCTTGTCCGGGTGCTCCCTGTAGAAGTCTCTCAGAAGATTGTCGTCCAAAATCAGCTTCCTGGAGATCCATGAGCGCTCCTCCGGGCCATACCCCTCCCAATCGACCAGGAATTGGTATCCACGGCCCCGTGGCCAAAGGTCCAGGATTTTGGAGACAGTGAAGGCGGGGTGGTCATTGATGATCCGGGGGGGTGGAGGGGTGACGGTCGGAGGGCTCAAATCACTGGAGGAGACAGGCTTTAATAATGACATGTGGAATGTGGGGTGGATCTTCATGGATTCCGGGAGTTTGAGCTGCACGGCAGAGGGATTGATGACCTTGGTGATTTCGAACGTTCCAACATAGCGTGGAGTCAGTTTTCTGGATTCAGTCTCAAGGGGTAGGTCTTTGGAGGAGAGCCAAACCTTCTGGCCAGGGCGGTACTCAGGTGCAGGGATGCGATGTGCGTCGGCCAATATCTTATTTCGCTCTGCCATGCGTGACAGCGCAGCCTTAGCCATCCGCCAAACCTCTCTGATGCGCTGTAGGTGTTGCTGCACCGAGGGCACTGACACTGAGGCTTCCTGCTCGGGAAACAGGGGGGGCTGATAACCAAAACAACACATGAACAGGGACATGCCGGTAGCAGAACAGGTGAGGGAGTTGTGGGCATATTCGACCCAAGGGAGATGAGAGCTCCAGGTGGTAGGATGGTGAGCAGCAACACAACTTAGTGCAGCTTCTAGACTTTGGTTGGCTCTTTCCGTCTGGCCGTTACTCTGCGGGTGGTACCCAGAGGACAGGCTGACAGTAGCGCCCATCTCTTTACAGAACTCCCTCCACACACGAGAAACAAACTGGGGTCCGCGGTCCAACACAATGTCGCTGGGGATGCCATGAAGCCTGAAGACATGAAGAACCAAGAGGTGAGCCGTCTCCAGGGCAGAGGGGAGCTTGGGGAGAGGGATGTAGTGAACGCCCTTGGAGAACCTATCTACAACGGTAAGGATGACAGTGTTTCCATCAGAGGGTGGCAGACCGGTGACGAAGTCCAGGGCTATGTGAGACCAGGGACGACCAGGAGTAGACAAGAGGCGCAGCAACCCAGCTGGAGGATGATGGGAGGACTTTCCTCGGGCGCAGATGGAGCAAGCAGCCACGAACTCGCGGGTGTCCTTCGTCATCCCAGGCCACCAGAAGCTTCGCTGGAGGAAGCTGAGGGTCCTCTGAAAACCGGGGTGACAAGTTAGTTTGGAACCATGGGCCCACTGGAGCACCGGAGAGCGAGCAGAATCGGGGACAAAGAGACGGTCTGGGGGTCCGGTACTGGGATCCGGCTGTAGCCTCTGGGCGTCTTTAACAGTTTGAGTGATATCCCAGGTGGCAGCTCCGACTATACAAGACGGGGGAAGAATCAGGTCTGGCTCAACATGTTCACGAGGAGGGGAGTCAACACGAGAAAGGGCGTCTGGCTTCGTGTTCCGGGAGCCTGGTCTGTAGGAGAGGGTGAAGTGAAAACGACTGAGGAATAGAGCCCACCGGGCTTGACGAGGGTTCAGTCTGCGCGCAGTGCGCAGGTAGGCGAGGTTCTTATGGTCCGTCCAAATGATGAAAGGGTGTTGCGTGCCTTCCAGCCAGTGCCTCCATTCCTGTAACGCCCACACCACAGCCAGCAACTCTCTATTTCCAACGTCGTAGTTTCTCTCAGATGGGGACAGCCGGCGAGAGAAGGCACATGGGTGAAGCTTTTGGGTCTTAGGGTCTCTTTGTGACAGCACCGCTCCAGCTCCGGTCTCAGAGGCGTCCACCTCAACCACGAATTGGAGGGATGAGTCAGGATGTTTTAGGACGGGGGCAGTGGTGAACAGAGTCTTAAGCCAGGAGAAAACCACAGCTGCCTCAGGGGACCACCGATAGGGGGAGCTGGAGGATGTGAGTCTAGTGAGGGGAGCAGCCAGCCTACTATAATCTCTAATAAACCTCCTATAAAAGTTTGCAAACCCAAGGAATCTCTGGAGTTCTTTACGGTTGCGAGGGATGGGCCACTCTGTCACAGCCTTAATCTTGGCTGGGTCTGGCTGTAACTGGCCTTGGGCGATAATAAACCCTAGGAAACTCACTGAAGGGGTGTGAAACTCACACTTCTCAGGCTTGACATAAAGTTTATTCTCTAGAAGTCTCTGAAGGACAAGCCTGACATGTTGCTGGTGCTCCTGGAGCGAACGAGAGAATATTAATATATCGTCCAGATATACAAACACGAATCGGTTTAACATGTCCCTGAGCACATCATTAATGAGAGCCTGAAAGACTGCGGGGGCGTTAGTGAGACCAAATGGCATGACTTGGTATTCAAAGTGGCCGATAGGGGTCTTAAAGGCTGTCTTCCACTCGTCCCCTTCCCTAATCCTGATGAGGTGGTAAGCATTTCTCAAATCTAATTTGGAGAAAACCTGGGCGTAGCAGAGAGGCTCAAAGGAGGGGTCAATCAAGGGAAGGGAGTATTTATTTTTGATCGTGATGTCATTAAGGCCTCTGAAGTCAATACAGGGACGGAGTGTGGAGTCCTTCTTTTTAACAAAAAAGAATCCTGCCCCTAGAGGAGACGAGGAGGGGCGAATGAGACCTGTGGCGAGAGAGTCAGGAATATAAGCCTCCATGGCGGCTTTCTCTGGGGCAGAGAGGTTATACAGGCGACTACTAGGTAGGGGCGCGCCGGGGAGTAAATCAATGGCACAGTCATAAGGGCGATGTGGAGGAAGGGACACAGCTAGCTCTTTGCTAAAGACCTGTGCTAAATCATGATACTCAGGAGGAACATTAGATAGATCGGGAGGAGTGGGAGTGACTGATGGGCGACTGACAGAGAGCTTGGCTGAACGCAGGCAGTGGGAGTGGCAATGGACGCTCCAGTTGGTAATGGTAGCGGTTTTCCAATTGATCTGAGGGTTATGTAACTGGAGCCAGGGGAGACCTAAAACTATGGGAGCATGAGGTGACGGGATAACAAAAAGTTGGATGTTTTCGCGATGATTGCTAGAGATAATGAGGGTTATGGGAACAGTCCGGTGAGTGACTTTAGCAATGAGTCTGCCGTCTAAAGCAGTGACGTTCTTGGGAGCAGACAAAAGTTCTAAAGGGATTTGGAGCTGTTGGGCTAAGCTGTCCTGAATGAAGTTGTCATCTGCTCCAGAATCAATGAGTGCTTGTATGGGGACTGAATCGCGCCCCCAGAGGATACTGGAGGGAATAGCTATGCGCAGGGGAGGGCTAGAGGAGGAGGTAGTCTGGCTCACACGCGTGCCCTCGTTCACGGGTGAGCCCTGTCTTTTGGCGTCTGGTGACAATTAGCAAGAAAGTGGCCCGCTTGACCACAATAAATACAAAGTCTAAGACTAAGCCTTCTTTGAAGTTCACTGGGGGTTAACCTGGCGTGACCTAGTTGCATGGGCTCGTCTACAGGGGTAGAGGAAGAATAACTGGAAGGTCTAGGTCTCACAGGAGAAGGAGGAGTGGGTTGGCCAGAGGGGGGAGCTAAAGGACGGGACCTGAACGACCTATTCTGACCCTTCTCCCTCTGTCTCTCCCTTAAACGATTGTCAATGCGAATAGCTAGAGAGATAAGGCTCTCAAGGGAATCGGGCTCGTCCCTGGAAGCTAACTCGTCCTTGAGTTCATCAGAAAGACTTCTAAGAAAAACACCTTTGAGTTCGGTTTCCCCCCACTCACTCTCAGAGGCTACAATGCGAAAATCAATGGAAAAGTCTGCTACAGACCTGGATCCCTGGGAGAGGGAAAATAAGCGTTTTGCTACTTCCTGACCCTGGAGGGGATGATCAAATATTCGACACAATTCACTAGAAAACTCTGAGTAAGACGCTAACACTGGGGATTCTCTTTGCCAAACGGATGTGGCCCAGCGGGAAGCCTTCCCGCGTAACAAGTTAATCACAAAAGCTATTTTAGCTCTGTCCGTAGGATAACTCAAGGGTTGCTGGTCAAACACTAAAGAACAACGTAGTAAAAACCCACTGGCATTACCTATCTCTCCTGAAAAGAAGTCAGGGTGAGGAACCTGAGGCTCTCTAAAGTGGGGGTGGGGAGGAGAAGATGAGGGATCTACCGAGGGTGGCTGATTGTTCACAGGTGGAGGCTCTGGAGAGGGGTGGTGAGGCTGAGTGACTGAGATTAATTGCTCTGAGATGTTGGAGACCTGAGTGTTGAGACTCTGTAGAGTTTGCATGATACCTTTGAGAGTGGATTCGTGCTGGCCGAGTCATTGTTCTTGGTGGGTGATTGCTGTCTTGAAGGATGTCCGAGTCAGCTGAGTCCATTTCTGGCCTGAGTCTTCTGTTATGTAAATGTAATGGTTGGACCCAGGATGCGGAGACGGAGGGCAGTTTTAACAGTTTTATTGTGCAGGTAAGTGCAGAGGAGAGGGGGGATTCCAAGAGTCCAAGAGAGAGTGAGAGTGTGCTGGAGCTGGCTGCAGTGATCTGGGCAGGAGACACTGGAAGAGGAAGGAGAGGCACGTTAGAAGTAAGCACAGGTGAACACAAGCACTGTGGAGATTACTCAAAAAGTCATCAAATGAACACTGGAAAACTTCTCTGGAAAGTCTCGCGAGAGAAGGAGCCTGGAGCTGACGTTTACCGTGTGGTAAAGTTGGCAAGACTCAGGCGCTGTAGAGAGCTGCAGCAGGTCTTAAGTAGTCCTCTAAAATGAGTGATTCGCTGCAGGTGTGATCTCTCCACAGCACCAGGGGGGCGGGGTAGATACCTCAGAGAGAGCAGAGGAAGGTTAGCAGCCAGTCACAGCCTCCAGAAACCGGAAGTTCACCAAAATAAGACGAATAATACAAAGTAAAAACACCACACTGATGATGCTCTTCAGAATCAGAGTATTTAATGATGATAAGTATTGGAGGCTTTTATTTTGATAGACATGGCACTAACAGAAGGGATTGAACTGTTGCTGCTTTAAGAGGGTTTTGTTTAACTTAGTTTTTAAAAAATCATTTAATTAGATCAAATCATTTTAATACAAATAATTTGTAACACAGGGTCATATCACAATATAAGTTAAGGGACATTAAAACATCTGCAAAAGTGATTTCAGATTCATTTAAGGAGAAAAGTATGCTTTTGTATCCCCATGTGTTTTTTGAAAGCAATGCAGGACTAAAAACAAGTAAATATGGATTAAAACACACCTTCAGCAGGTAAGATGTTTGTTTATGCTGCATCTGGTTCAGGTTAAAAAATAGACAAGCACTCCAGCAATTAGCCTTCCCCCTGGCCTTACTGTGAACTCTTGTCAGAGCGTAGCTGCCTGACTCCATGCCAGAGCATAGAGACAGAAGTCTGCAATTAAATTTATGGTTTTCTGGCACAAGTCTCAGTAGGCCACTGTTGCTGATAGGTCATTGTTCACAATGAACAAAAAAATATAGCTGGCTGTTAATGTTCAATGTAGGCAGTGGCATCAGCTTACAATAGACTGTACTGAGATGAACTGCTGGATGATTTTATATTGTAGCATCAGGGGGGCAAGGTATGAGTCTAAATCCAAAATTCAGTCACATGTAGATCTCAGTGTTTTCATGTATTTACAGCAGCCATATTCCAACATATCTAATTTGTTAAGACACAAATTTTGGCTTTCACTTTACAGGACCTTTAATGTTAAAGTCAGCTGATTCATGTGAGGTTTTTAACTGATCCAGGGCTCCACTCAGATCTTTGATGTAAACATTGGTTATCGATTCAGGTTAATTTATCATCAAACCACTTATGTCAGCATACATTTTATCTGATGCAGTTTTCCCATGGTAAGATGTAAATTTAATCTGACTTCAAAATATTTTAGGAATGGAACTTAACATAGGAAAACTAGTGTTATTTTTCAGAGAAAGAGGGATAAATAAGTCAAGATGTTGAGGAAACAACCAAGTTTTAACGAGTTAGTATCGCAGAAAAAACTCAAAACATGACACACATTTCGGACCCACAGAAAACATCTCTGCGTCCCACTTTTGGGTCCCGGCCCACCAGTTTAGAACCACTGCCTTAGATTAAAGACTAAACAGTTTTTCTGTAAATGCACTCTTATAAATGTTTGTATGATCTGTCATGCATTTCCTTTGAAAACGTTTATGATACGTCACAGATATTGCACTACTGTATTAAATAGTTCAATTAATAAATTGTTGATGATTCTTTGTGAATGAAGCAATCTGGTGTTTTCCTTTAATACAGCTGTTTTTTCTTTATTGTGCTATTTCCTCTACATCTGCTGAGTCATTTTAGTTCCTTACAGATAAAAACAAACAAACTCAATAACTTCTCCCCAGAGGGCTTTTGAGCTTCATTTCTTTGCAGGCAAAGATGTTTAGCCTACAGGATAAATAACAAGAGATCTGCCATTCCAGCAGAACTCACCCCTATGCTGAAAAAGGTCTATAATTGGTGAATAACTCAAAGTTTATGTTCTGGGCTGAACGTTTTGCTCTGAGGATGAAATGACACATTTCAGTGTGAGGAAGCGTGCTGTGTTTTCTTCCTCTTACATAAAGATGGTTTTCAGTCTGCTGCTCTGATGCGACTCCTCTCTTTACTTTGTGCTCAACCTTGTTATAGGATGCCAAAGTAAGTGCTTCTCTTTCTGCCTGCCACACGCTCTCAGATCTGATGTTCACCTCATAGTGTCTGTTGTTTTTATCATTTGTGACACGTTGGCTTCAGTGCAGCATCAACCAAAAAATATATACACTTTACATCTTTGTTGGAAAATAAACCCTTTCCAGCTCACATGGTGATGTAGTGAGCACGTAAATGATGGCTGTTTCATTTTAGTCTGACATGAGTCACTGAAACACTTAGAAGAAAGCAGCCATCATTTATTTTATCATTGACACCTGTCTTTGTCCTGCTTTGGCAATAAAAAAAACAGGATGTTTTTCTGCCAAGTGTATTGTACATTTATGTTGTCTGTCTCATGTTGCTCTGTTTTTATGTGTGCCTCAACACATTTATCAATGCAGCTCTGGCAAATAACTGCAGCTTTAAATCTACAACTATAAAGTTTGAAGATTTAACTTCCAGGATTTGCATGCAAAGCTCTTAGCTTTAAGGTGCAGTTGAATAAAACTAGGGGTTGACTGATATTCTTTTTATTTACCTCGATAACAAAGCTAGTCGACTCATGATACCATTTATGTTTTATATTGTAATTGCACTTGCAACATTGTCCAGTATAATAACAATTGCATCAAATCATACAGCACTAGTAGAAATTCTAATTGACTTATTTTACTGTACATGCTTTTCACATCCAAATATCGGTCATCTGCTTTAACCTACTAGGGGTTGCATTACTTGAGAATTTTTAAAGTCGATTTTCATGTGATTAAAGTCAAGTCGACTCCGACTAGTCAATGAAATCATTAATGAATCCACAGGAGAAGGGAATATAAACAACCAACAATATATGTATTTTGCAAATCCTAATTCATATTCACGTAACAGAAGACAGCTTGCAAACATTTGTTTGAACAAGTGCAAACAACAAAAGGTTAATATGGTACATTACAGCATTTACATAAAAGCCCTGATGCTCTGTCACCAGATTTCTAGTGTGGCACATTATATATCTTACCTGGCTTCTTCTTGGTGTCCATTGTTTTATGTTTATCTAGCCTTTATTTACCATTTAGACTTAAGGCCGTATTTGTCATGCTCACTAAGAAAACACAGATGTTTATAGTTTTAAGACTAGCTCAATAGGTCAGCCTCATGTAGTTAAAATTGATGGGATGTTCCCTGGTAACTCACTTGTATTAGAAAATACCATGAATTTGCTTTTATCAGCATTTACAACCAAGTTAAGTTTGTGCAGACAAGACTGAAAAACACTTAAAGCAGACTAAAAACTCAAAAGCCTGCAAAGTTGATTTACAAAAAAACATAATGGTGTCATCTGCATAAAATGAATACTAAGCACACAGATTGTAAGCATAAATGGAGAATAAAATAGGTCCTAAAACTGAATCTTAAGGTACACCTTCAGGACCTCCAGAAAAGAAGAGGTGGATCCTGCCATCTGAACACTCAGATAGTTGGCAAACCATGAAGCTGCTTGTATGAAGCTCATTTATCAGTTATCTGTGGTCAACAGTGCCAAACGCCTTGGATAAATAAATAAATGGAGCTACACATTAGGAATTGTAAATGCAAAAGGGTCATCACACAGCAGTAAAGTTGACTAGCCTATGCTGCCTCTATAACCTACTAGTAATTAGTATTGTGCCAGCCAAACCAGTATCAGTCAACCCCTAAGTAAAGCCGATCTCCACAAGCATAAGATTATAAGACACAAGGGGACCCCAAGCTTTTTTTGTGTCTTTCCGAGCATGCATGTGCTGCAGTACCCTCCTGCCATCAGTTTCAGTCAGTTACATAAGTAGCCATCATATAAAAAGAGATGTAATTTTTGAAAAACTACTTAAGGGATGCTTTTGTAGAGGAAAATGATTTTGAAACATCGGTGAGAGATCAGAAACACTCATGCACATTCAAACAAAACAGCTTTTGGAATACATTTCAAATTACAAATGTAAAAATTCAAGGGTTAACATAAAAGTTATAGCTCCATTTGATGCACATTTATTTATTCAAGTAGTAAAAGAAAATTTCAACCCATCAAATTTAGTACAAATCTAATTTAAATGTTGGATTTGGAGATTAAATAGAGTTGTTTGTTGTTGTTTTCACACATCCAACCATGAAATCTCAGGAAACTTTCAGGGAAATTTACCCCAAAATGTCCTGACTTCCTGTCCGTGCAGTTTGCCTGCCAGTCAGTGGAGAAATTCAGAGAGAGAAATGTTGCAGTTCACACATGCATGAGTTTTGTGCAGGTGTGAATGATTCTCTGGATTAAAGGTGAAACTTTGTGACTGTTTGCCATGAGATGCCACCGTGTGCAGCGTCGTCTCCTGGTGTTTCAGTGTTTGTTTTTCCATCGTGTGTGTTTTCGCTGCTGTGGTTGATGTTGAAACCTGCTGTTTACAGTGTGTGTTGTGTCACTGCCATTGTGATTCGTGTCTCCCTCCACAGGAAGCAGAGACCCCGCGCAGCGTGCTGGAGGAAATTGGACTGACATAAACACGGTTCTCCTCACCTTCATCCTCCATGGCACGCTCCTCCATCTGCTCCGCGAAAACAACTACAACTCACCTTTGAGCACTCACTCACTCAGTACCCAGCACTCCACGACTCTGCCTTTGTTTTCTACTTCTTCTTCTTTTCCAGAGACAATAATGTAGCACTGTTTCAGTATTTTCCTACTGAGTTTGGGATTTTTTCAGCCTAATGAGGTTTACAGTTAGAAATCAGCTCAGTCTAAAGTTTTCATGGTTTTGCTGCTTTCTAGTCTACAAAAAGATGTACTGAGTAGACTGCAATTTCAATATGATTACTTGATTCTATGAAGTATATTTATTAGATTTTCATCAACAGAAACTAAAATGTATTAGTTAGACTTGTGAAATAATATCTGTGTCGTAAAGGGAAGTCAAAGTATTACATTAGCTGAACCAAAGATTTGAATCACACCACTTTAGTGTTGTGTTTATCATTTAAAAAGTGCCCAGGTCACCAACACTGGCATCCATCACTGCAGTCTGAAGGGAAATGACTAATCATGGACTGATTTAAAGACAGATAATGTTATTTTAATAAAAATGAGTATTGCCTTAGTTTACAGGCCAGTGTTACTCTGATAGTCCAACCTAGATTATCAGGATCACAGTAATTGATTAATTTTAATTCAGTTATTCCACTTTATTCAATTATAAGAAATAAGATTAAAATGTGGGGAGGACAAAAACTAGAACTACTGCGTGGCAGTTATATGAGGTATGGCTATTAAACGAGACTGCACTTATGAGGATAAAACAGGGTGGTTCCCAGTCACCAAGGATGAAGAAAGCATGACAAAGCGAGTCCAAATTCAAGGCCATGTTGATCGTTTTCTTTAAGGCTGTGTCCGAAACCACTCACTCATTCCCTACTCCCTATCCACTATACAGTGAGCAGCATATAGTGGACTAAACTGCAAAACGCAAAAATAATTTTGAACACCACTCCGGCTGTGGGAAATGACCTCATCGCTGTCTTACAATTAAAATGTTTAGCAACAACGGCTTGTAAATTTCCATGACAACGGTAGAATAACACTGAAAACTGATACTAAACGTAACATATTTTCACAAAAAAATAAAATACTAATAGATAAAAAAGCTTGTGTCTTAATGGCAAAATAGTGTACATTTTTGTGTGTAATGTAACTTATTTTTGCATAAAGATAATGATCTTGTCTTTTAATCCTCAGAGTTACTCCGTTTTAAATCCTTAACATTTTCTTACAGATTTGGTTAAAACCAACAAACAAAAAAGTATTAAATAAAGTTTTCATATGTGTTCCTGTGCTTCTCTCGTTCGTCTGTCATGTTTGAGAGTAGCAACCGCGATGCATGATGTAAATATTGCTGGGCTAGTGAGCATCGGTTGTTCACTACTTTTCAAAATACATTGTGGGAAAGACTGAGTGCACTATATAGTGAATAACAATGCTCAGTCATAATTCCGACACAACTACAAAATGGCGTATTCACTATATAGTGCACTATATAGTGAATAGGGAGTGATTTCAGACACAGCTTAAGGGTATTATTTTGGAGGAGTGGGTCCCAGAAGGGTCAACGGTGAATCAACACTATGACAAACAGGTTCTAGAAAAACTGAGGGAAGAAAGAGACCACAGCTGTGGTAAAATGGTTTCATTCTTCATCAAGACAACGCCCCAGCTCATAGTGCGCTCTCAGTAAAGCATGGACTAAAACAAATCACAGTGTTTGATCACCCTCCCTATTCCCCTGATTTAGCACCGCATGACTTTCTCCTTTTTCCTAGGACCAAATCTGTGCTTAAAGGAACACGTTTGAGTCCGTGTCAGAAGTTAAGACAAGAACAAAAGAGATTCTGAGATAACTGATGACCGACTGCACTGCTTTGATCAGTGGAACTTGAATGCAGGGAAATATACGTATTCAAGGAGAAAGACACTGAAAAATGTTTATGTTCAGTAAAACTGTATGACAGAATCAGTTTTGTTTTTTAATTGTCATACCTATGCCACCATGAGGTTTAACGTTAGACAATAAAAGTTGAGGAGCGGATCAAGAAAAAGGGTTGCGGTGGTTTCTTTGGTAGTGTAGTAGTATTAGGTTTGTAAGCAAGGGATTTAAACAATATTGACCCATTACCTCTACAAACTAAATAGTTTAGCCCTGAGTCAGGGTAAAACATTTAAAGTCAATGTTAAGTTTAAAGAGAAAGAGGTTCTAGATCACATCAGCTTCATAAATGCAGCCCGATCTGAAAATGTAATTCCTCACAGAGCCATTAAGACTCAACATAACTGAAACTCACCTAATACCAGTGAGATGATGGTAATACTACTAAAATGTGGTTTGAGGGAGCAACGAGGGACTTCATGCATCTACCAGAGCAAATGAAACCTCATTTTGCAGATGTGGTTGCTCGCCAAGATCGGTTATATAAACTACAACATGTCCATCTACATCAGCTCAAACTATCCTCTTTCTTCAGTTTGTGCCTCTCTTCTCTTTTTTGTGTTACCTAAACTTCAATTAATCTACAAATACTTCAGCTATGGGCAAGAGGATCTGGCTGCATACTTCTAAGGTGGAGCGTTTTGGGCTCATCTGTTGCAGGCCGATACAAAGGGGCGACCTCAAACGTGGGGCAGGAAGTTACATACCTTATCCAAGCCAGAACCAGAATGATGCACGTTTTCCGCTCGCTGTCAAAGGTTACAGTAGGAGGCTATTTTTTCACAGCAGCAGATTTTAATGGATAAAAATCTAAATTCAAATTTAACACATCACAAACTAAGGAAAACCCAAGAAGGGTTAGGCCCCTGAGCACTTAAGATTAGGGTTAGGGTCAGAGTGGGGGTATAATAAAAAGTAACATACCACAAACTAAGGGAAAAACTCAACAAGTGTTGGTACATCACTTCCTGCCACATGATTGAGGTTGCCCCACCATAGAGGTCTGCAGCCAGATGCCTCTGACTCTAAAAATACTCCAACCTAATCAGTGTTAAAGCAAAGTTTTATGAATTCTATTAGCCCGTGTAAAACTACAACCTTAACTTCACCTCATGATGCATTCATCTGATGTAGAGTTCAAAGTTTTTAATAAGAGCAGCTTTAATATAGGATATGTGCTGCAGAATGTTTGATCTAAGAATGGGAGATGAGACCCCTCTTTGGTTACCTATCTTTTTCTCCTTACTTTTTATTGTCCTGTTGTTTTTATGTTGTCTTATCTTATGTATTTATGGTTCTAGTATTTGATTTTGTAGCACTTTTGGCAGCTTTTTCACGAGTAAATTTAGTTTGGATTTAAATATGAATAACTTTACAGATCATAAATCAGTTTTCTTCCCCACATTCCATTCATCAGTACTGATTAAACTACCATCACGGCCACATTCAACTATTACAGCATGTAAACTTCAGATAAACTACTGTGATATTACAAAAATAACAGTGCTAAAGGGACCATGCATGGAATAGCAATAGACACAAACCGTAGCAAACTGTTGAGACTTTTATTTATGCATTTATTTTTTATTCAAAATTAAAAGTAGTTTTTGAGTAATTTTATTAAAAATGAGGGGAAAGATTGACAAAACTGGATGTGGAATTGCAATTAATGTGTTTCTCTCTGTATCCTCTCTCGTTGCACTGTCATGAAGAAGCTGGCATTGTTCTCAAAATGTGTTTTTGAACTGCTCATTTTTCTTCTTTTGCAATCTGCAGCTTTTTCAATTAATCACAGCTGTTAAAAGTGACATATCATACCCCTTTTCCTTTTCTCCTTTTAGGAGAGGTTTTTGGCCCTGTATAAACCAGCTCCTAACAGGCTTCATCAGAACACTTGTGTATATCTCTTTTGTCTGTGTGACACACCGACACAGGCACAGTTGTGTGCTTTCACAGCTGTAGAAGGAGATTTATGAGTGGAGTTACCAGGTGAAGGGCAGGCATTAGTGAGATCAATCTTTTAAGGTTCTTTGACCAAACCATGCCAGACTCGCCCCTTTCTAGGCAAAAATATTTAATCCAAATTTATGACAGGAAATAGGAAAGACATGGAACTTAGCATTGACAGAAACAACACAGTTTAATGGTTCTTAAAAGCAAAAATCCAGAGCCCAGTGAGTCACAAATAAAAATGTGGACTTTTCTGAGTGAGGATTAGGATCATTACATTAAAAATTGAACAAAGTTAGAGATGTCTTCATCAGACTGGACAACCCCGTCCTATCAGAGATAGGTGCCCAGTGACAGCTGGGATAGGCTCCTCCCTTCTGCGACCTGAGTGGGATAAACAGTGTAGATGATGGATGGATGGATGGTTTTCAGATAGTTCGATTGCCACCAGTGTTTTCTAATCTACTGCTCCAGTCCCAGGGCTTATTTTCACCTAAATTAGGGCGTGGTCACTCTGAAGAGCAGGAGGTGACATGGGACTGCTCTCACCCATTAACATAGTGACGGGGGGATAAAGGGGAGGACTTTCTGGGGCCGGCAGAATGGGAGCCCATGAAATCCTGGTCCATTTGAAAGCTAATCTATGATAACCATATTTTATTTTTTTACCCTGAATAATAACTAGGTATGCACAATATTAGATTTTTGACAATATCCGTTATGCTAATATTTCCAAAATAATTTGGCTAATACTTATATCTAAATGTAGTTCAGACCTAAAACTTCAGTCTTTAGAACACACAATTTAAAGTTTGAGGATGCACAAATTAACACATTTCAGTCCTTAAAACAGACCTAAAAGCGTAAAGATTAGAATGAATAAGGATAAAGACTGCAGCTGACACAGGTCTTCTTATTCCTACTTATATCTGATTTGTTTGTACAGCCAATATTTACAGCTGATAAAGGCAGAATTTTATAGCCAAATTATTGGTTGTAACTATGTGCTAAAATTTGTACATCTACCGATAGGATAGTTCAGTTTTTAAGCTAATATCTGCTGATGTCTTGCCAATGATATCATGCATCCCTAAATTAATATTCTTATCACCAAAAGAAAAAAAATGATTTATGCTGTTGTAAAATAAAGCCTTTTCAAATTTACAACAAAGAGGCAAAAAATGACAAAAAAAAAAAAAAAAAGGTGAGAAGTGGTTACAGAGTGGCAGAAATAGGACAAAAGTGGTTAAAAAAATGTGGAAAAACTGTTAAAAAGTTGCAATAATTGGTTAGGTGTCAACAATGGGTAAAAGTGGCACAAAATTGCAAAAATTAGCAGTTCAATAGTGAAAGGGGATAAAAAGTAGCAAAAAAGTGACAAAACAGAAGCAGAACACTCACAAGGACTGGGTTGGCTTATTCCACATTATATGAGAAGGTACATCCTCCAGAAATATATTCTTTTTTTCCTATGATATGTCCCCTTTAACATTAACACCATTGTATACGTTTAAACAAAGTTTTTCATGTTGAACTCATTCTGTATCAGATGCTGTATCTCAGAAACGTGACTGATAAGATCTGTGGTGTTCCCTGTTGTATTGATAAGGCTGTATCTACGTGATAGTTACAGTAAAATGTGTGTTACACGACTGGACTTGTGTTTACATTTCGAGGATGCATTGTGGATTCATGTATTCCTGTCAAGTTCAGCAATAAAGAGAGTAGAAGCTTGTTTCCTCTGATTCATTCTGCATTCACACTGTGATTTTACACATATGTTCAGTTAGCTCATTATGGATGAGACCTTTTTAGAATGAACAGGTTGGGTTTCAAAGATCCCTTCCAAACATGTTATAGTCATTCAATTGCTTCGTCTTTTTTTTCTTTTCAAAATATTTCCTAAGCTTCTTTTAGTGATAACAACACAGACTCATACAAAAACTAGGGATGCACAATATTGTTGGCATGATATCTGCAACGGCAGATATTAGCTTAAGAAATTCTGATGTTTATTTCTGGCATTGGTTTAAAGGTGTCTACCTTTTTAAAGTGCCTGTAAAAAGTATTCACCCCCTTTTATTGGTTTTATTAATCAGTCATGATCAATATAATTTGCCTGTTTTGACAAAAGAAAGTACCCCCCCCCCAAAAAAAAAAGCATTTAATGGCAAAGTGAAAACATATTTCTACAAAGTAATGTCGATTAAATAAAAATATGTAATGTAAAATAACTGCATAAATATTCACCTCCTTTAAAGTGACTGACCTATTTCAACAGAGGTCCAGCCAACTGGTGCTAGTAGTCTAACAGTGAAATGGGGATCACCTGAGTTCAGTGAATGTGTCTCAGATAATTATAGTATAAAGACAACTGTGTCTGGAAGTTCCAGTCACTGGTTTAATCTGTATTCCTGGCTACCATTACACCATTCAGACAAAAGAACACTCCAAGCAACTTAGAGAAAAGGTTATTGGAATATATAAGTCATGGGATGGATACAAAAAAGAAAAAACAAGGTCCTGAACATCCCCTGGGGTTCAGTTAAATCTGTCATCAAGAAATGAAAGGAATATGGCATGTGCAAATCTGTCTAGATCAGGCCGTCCTCACAAACTGAGTGAGCGTGCAAGGAGACTAGTGAGAGAGGCCACCAAGACACCTATGACTACTCTGAAGGAGTTACAAGCTTCAGCAGCTGACATAGGAAAGACTCTGCATCCAACAACTATAGATTCTCTCCCATTGTGCTCACCATTTAGATTAATAAGCTAAAATGTAAATGAATCAATGACTGGCTCAATCAAAGCCCACTTATTCAACTGCAGGAGCAAAAAGAGAGACATATTCTTCTAGAAGGGTGTATTTAATGTTTTTATTTCTGCAGTTAAAATCAATCCATATACAACCATTAAGAACTGATTCAATAAGCATGAATAGGATAAAAGCAAGAAAGACAGTTAACTCTGTACTTATGATTTCATGATCAACAACAGTATGGAAACAAAGACATCCAGCACAATGACAACAAATAAAGACATAATGGATTTGGCTCGGTTTTCCTGGTTGAATGAAAGGCTTGTTTGGACGGACATGTCTGCACCGAGTACCAGCTTCTACAGTGAACAGCATGATTGTGCTTGTTTATGTTCATAGTCAGTCATGTATTTTATCATAAAAAGAGAAATTACTCTTGGTCTAAAGTGTAGCATACTCTGTGCACTATGACATCTACAGTAAGGCACTTTAACAGAAAACTAGAAATATCACATCTTTTTAGGGTGCACAACATAATGTTCGTTTATGAAAAAAATTGTCTCAGTCACTGAGACACTGGATGAACTTTGCTTAGTATATTTAACTGTTACTATGGAAATATCTTGAAAATATAAGATAGTAATTTCATGATATTTCTGTAACAAACTCCATGGTCATAATGAATCTTTGTAACCTGCATCTCTTCCTTCATTACGTGGATGTTTCAATTAGATAAAACCTTAAGTCATGATGAGTTAGAATTAACCCTAATAATGAAAGATTATGTAACTTATGAGATACAAATTTTCACTTTCTTTTTCCTAAAGTTGAACATTTTAATTTGATTTTTTAAAGGCCGCTTTAAAAAGAAGGAATGCATCCTTGCTCAATCTTAAACTCATAATTTGGTCTGATAAATCAGGTAATTTTTGGAGTTGAAGCTTGAGGCAGCAATCTTTGGTACTTTGTGACAGACGGCACAGTCAGTTTGCCGAACTTGTTTCTCTTCATCACAGCGTAGATTCAAAAAGTCTGGATGCTGGATCATTCGATCCCAATGAAACTAAAGGATTTCTTCTTTTATCATCATTCTGGCAAATAAATGGTTAATTTGGAGGCCATGACATGCCCCTGAACTCACCAAATTTCACAGATGCTTCAATCCTGTTGAATATTTAAGTATTCTAGTGTTTTGTGCATGTCTGTCACGAAGGCTATGTTCACACTACAGTTAAAAGTGACCTCAATCTCATTTTTTTGCTCACATGTGACGCATACATGATCTTTTTCTGACAGTGTGAACAGCACAAGTCACATTGAATCTGACCTTTTCGGATCAGATTCAAACCATGTTCATATGTGGTTCTAAATCAGATACATATCTGATCTTTCGAAAGTCAACTGCAGTGTGAACAGCAAAAACAAAACAGATCTGAGAACACCGCAGTGTAAACGTAGCCAAAATGGCCCAACAGAGGCCCCAAATGTCCTTTTTCAGGGTCCCCCAACATAGTTCAAGCTACATGCATAAAAGTTGGCACAAATATCTATCATGCCAAGACAAACAAAAAACTAATATAATGTCTTTTAAAAATATGTACAGGAAGTGAGATCATAAAGGGCATGGGGGAAATTTCACTGTTTTTTTTTGACCCCAGAATTTTTGGGGGGCTGATTCTAGACAAGCTGGAGGGCTATAAAGTTATCAAAAGCTAAAGTTTTCACCATAGGGCGGGGCCACTATCTGGTCCAAGTGTTTGAATTATGATTTTTTTTTTGCGTCATTTTAAACAATTAGCCCCTGTACATTATTCAGCATAGGCTTATGATTTTTGGTCTGCATATGGGTCATCATGAGACCTACAAAAAAGCCTCTTGGGCCCATGTCCAAATCCCAACAGGAAGTCCACCAGCTTTATGATATTTTTCAAAATCAGGCCTTTTTATAATGACTTTAACCTGTAATAACTTTCGTATGAATTATTCCTTCTTCTTCAAAGTTTTCTGGAAACGTACTCATAATCAGACTCTGTAATGTAGTCTGAGCTTGCCTTTACTCTGAACTGGTTTGGTAGTCTACATGCAACGAGTATTAACAGTAAAGCCCACTCCATTAACTGACCTACTGATTCTACATTGTAGAATCAATATTCACGTCTTAAAGAATAACAACAGCAGGCTTTCATAATGGTGTTCTTGCAGAAGTACACTGTGAAAAGGGCTAGTTTTAATGAGGAATAGCTAACAGCTTACAACTTACAGGTATTTTTTTTAATTTGTTAGCTACTGCATTTGGTGACAGCCTCCAAACCCTGTAGGATTCGTACTCCTGCTACTTTTATGCTTCATCAATCTTTTACCACTCACCATTTTTCAGATTTGGTCACCTGTGACTAAAATATTTAGTTTATTAAAAGTTATCCCAACTTAAATCCTGAACCAGAATCGGAGGTAAGCTGTTAGTTTGCTGGGTGTGAAGTTTGCAAACAATACCTTCTTTTATACTACCTAAATGAGACAATGCTAAATATTTATGCATTGAACCATTCGGGCCACAGAAATAGCACACTGAAATGTTAATGTGGCTCAGTGTTATTTCTCCCTCTGCAGTGTTCATAGAGGACTGATATTAAGATGAACGGGTCCCCTGGGAGAAGTAAGCTGCAGTCATTTTCTGACCTTGGAGGTGATTGTGAATCCGTTAAAGCTGACAGAGTGTCTACGTGTGCTCTAACTGTCCTCCTTTAGCATCTCTTCAATCTCTCTGTCCCAGTTTTCATCGTGGTTCTCGTTATCCGGCAGCACGTCGTACTCTTGCAGCTCCTCCTGTAGCTCTCGCTCCCAGTCTGGGGTCTCCTCTGAAAAAACCCCCGAGCAGAGTCACACATCAAACTCTGATAAACTCTCACATTACATCACAGAGTAGTTCAACAAAGAGCCTCACCCTGCTGTGAGTCTGGATGCTCCTTCTTGTCAAGAACCAGCTGTTCCATTTCTTTTCGCAGGTCGTCCTCATTTATGTTGCATGAGTCAAAAGCATCGCTCACAAACTCAGACACAGGCGGGCTGGTGGAGATCTCCACCTCCTTTTACAACAGAAACAAAAGGAGGTCACACTAGTTAAGGATGAATTCTCCTTCTTTTGGTGTTTTATATTTATGTTACATTCAAAAAATTAAGGCTTTGTCTCTGTGATTTCAACCTAGCGCAAAATGTAGGACAACTTGTGCTTGGTAGATTATTTCTTTGTTGTCATGATGCTTCTTAGCAATTAAGCTCATATTGTTCGAAAGCCTGTTTATTTCCCTTTTAAATGGTGCCACATTTGTAAGGAACATGCATTTGTGGGATGAGCAGCAGAGCTGAGTATATGGGTTGCCCCTGTGCAAAATTTGCCAAATCTTCTCTGCCAATGCCAAACAGCTTATTCTGCTGTTCCTACTGACTCAAGAGTCAATAGCATAACCCACATACTCAGCTCTGCTGCTCATCCCACAAATGCATGTCCATTACAAATGTGGCACCATTTTAAAGTGAAATAAACAGGCGGTGTAAGATTTATTGCCTAGAAGCATTTTTACAACAAAGAATGAAAAATCTACCAAACACAAATTGTCTTAATTTTGTGCTAAGTTTAGATGAGAACTTTAGTTTGTGAGAATGAAGTGTGTTTCCTGTACTGTCATACTGTTTAACAGGTCTCAATGTGTAAAGTTAAAAAGATATATATAAATAAGAAAGGTTGCTCACCTCACTGGACTTTGGTTTATTTCTATGGTTGGCAGCATGGGTTTTCTGTTTAACAGCTTCTGCAAAAAAAAAAAATCTGCCATCATATCTCTAGTGTTTTAAAATAAAATAAAATTACTATCTGCTGGTTATGTGCCTCTATAAGATGTACCACTGCCAGACTATGAAAGTACAGTGGTGGGTCAAGAAGAATGGCCTGGGCGATTTTTGACGTTTGACCTCCAAAATCTAATCAGATCATCAGCCATTCAGACATTTGTGCAAAGTCTGCGGAAAATCTCTCAAAGCGTGTTTTTAGATATCCCATTCAAAAGCAAAAATGAACAGGCCCAGTGACCTTGACAGTTGACCTATGACCTCCAGAATCTGATCAGTTCATCCCTGTGTCCATGAGGACATTTGAGTGAAGTCTGGAGAAAATCCGTCAAAGCATTCAGACGGACAACCTCAAAAAGCACAACCCCTCTGGCCCTGGCTATCACCAACAGGGAGGTATAAATAGGTGACATTCAGGAGCCGGGTTAAGCCAGCTGGCTAGAGCAGGGGCCCCCTACCATACGGAGGATTGATTCCCTTTCCTGGTGCTGTATGGTGCATGTCTTTCACACTCTCTCCAAATAGTACCTGCATCTCTTCAGCTGCCCAATCAAATTAGGCAAAAAATACATATAATAATCCATAAAAAATAATAGGTGATATCCATACTGTTATACTAAATTCTAGTCAAGATTAGGGTTATCATGGTACCAGATTTTAAGTTGCTTTAATGTTACTAGCAAGACGTTAACACTTTCAATACCTGTTCTGATAGCAGAACCCAATGTTGGCTTATTTCTCATTTCAGTGATCAAAATCTGCAATAAAACCCCTACACAGCGAAAAACATTATCTATATTTTGGTACCAAGGTTTCTTCCTATAGTTTCTCTTTGCAAGTGTCTGATCTTATATTGGTCTCATTTAGCCATACATTTCTAGGCATTTTAGATTAAAAAAAAAAGGATTTACAGGATTTTGTTAAAGCAATAGTATCACTATTGCATCAGACACAATTATGACATGTCAAACAGCTGCTGATTTTTTTTTAATGTCAGCAGGCAAATCTCTGGACTATGATGGACACAAAAAACACAAGAACTCTTTTCTTGAAAGTCGTCCCTGATATAAGAAGTTACACCAACTTCCATGGTTTAAAATGACTACATTAGTATTTGCATAACCTGCCTCCTATATATACTGCATAAATACAAATGTTTTGTGTTTCTGAGGCAGACAAAGAGATGAACTCGTTCTCATTTTGCAACGCTACAAAGTAATGATACCCTTTTGTTGAACCTCCTCAGGACTGGTGCCAGTTTTCTCCACGCCTCTCCGCTCAGCCGCCTGCTGTGCTGCGAGAGCTGTGAGCTGAGCCGACTGTTTTATTAAGGACACCCGGTAAAAGTAATTCTTCCAGAAGGCCTCCTCTTTCACCCTGAAATAAATGACACAGAGGAACATGCAGCCGGTTCAGAATAGAATAAAAAAAACATTTCTGTTCTTAATAAAGCCACTCCTGTGTGGGGATGCACATGATGAAAAGGGACCAGACAAAGTATTATGTGAGCGTCAAAACACTCTCACTGTTTGGGGACCAGATGGAAGCGCATCTTTTGAAGGAGCTCATCTTCCTCCAGCATCACCATGGCGACAGGATACATTTGCTCACAGTCAAAGTGAAATTGCACTCCAGCAGGAGGATCTCGCAAAAAATTCCTTTTGTCCTGTCAACAAATGAAGCAATAAGAAGAAATTGTTCTGTTTCACACTTTTATTTTTACTACTAGAACAACAGAAATGTTTCATTAGTTCTACTCACAGCTGAGAGAGCCAGAATCTGCTGCTGCATAGTTTCTTCTTCATTATAACCAACCCACGGCGGCACAGCAGCACCTATAAAAAATGAGCTGGTACTTTACCGTATTATAAATAGAAAAGAAAACATGCAGATTGACTGATTTAATTTATCATGGTGTTGTGCATAAATAGTTTTCCAAGACAACAGGCTGTATGTTGTTTGTGTTGTGTTCTGCTTTCTCTCCCTCTCCTGGGCTCTGCAAGTCGGTGCTCCATACTTGAGTGTGCTCAGGATGGAGTGAAGAAGTGTGCCTTCAGTGGAAGGAGACCCAGGCTCAGTGCCACAGTGTCTCTTTTATTTGTTTCTAACATTAGCAAGTAGTGCTAAATCTAGCAGTAATAGTGGCTTCATTTTTTTGTTATTTATTTAAGAAAGGCTGGTTTGCAGTTGTTGCCCACATTTGATTTCTTTTTGTTACAAATAGGGCTGTCAGCTTGAATGCACTGATTGTAATGTGATTAAGTGCCTATAGAAATTTTCATCTCCTTGGATGTTTTACCCTTTCATTGATCTGAAAAATTCAATCATGGTCAATAAAATTAGATTTTTATTTATTTATTTATTTTTTAATAATTATAAAAACCATTTCAATGTCAAAGTGAAAACAGATTTCTACAAAGTAATGCCAATTAAATAATAACATGTAAAATAAAATAAGTGACTGCATGAATATTCACCCCTTTCAAGTTAGTATCTAGTAGATGCACCTTTGGCTGCAATCACAGCACTGAGCCTGTGTGGATAGGTCTCAATCAGGCTTGCACATTCGGACACTGCAATTTTACTCCATTCTTCTTTACAAAACTGCCAATAAATCTTCTCCCAAGCCATAGCTCTCTTCCAGACTGAATAAGACTGTCCTCCAGGACTTCCCTATGTTCTTTGAATTCATTTTACCCTCTACCCTAACAAGCCTTCCAGGTCTGCAGAGAAGCATTCCCACAGCATGATGCTGCCACCACCGGGCTTCACAGTGGGGATGGTGTGTTTGTGGTGTCTGCCAAACATAGCGTCTTATCTGATGGTCAAAAAGCACCATTTTGGTCTCTGTTCTCATAGGCACCAATGGATATTCATGGAGCGTTTGCACAAGCAAAAAGGATGAGTTCAGCCTTCAGAGGATTGTCAAACAAAGCAGATTCAAAAACTTAGCGGAGATTAACAAGGGCTGAGACTGGAGTCAGTGTATGAAGAGCCATCACACACAGACGGGTCCAGGAAATGCCATAAGTCTCTCAGGAGTCAGAGAACCGGACCAATGTCCTAAAAGTGGTCCAATGTCCTGTTTTCAGATGAAAGTCAATTTTGATTTATTTTGGAAATCACGGTCCCAGAGTCCAAAGGAAAATCAGAGAGGTCCAGAATTCAAGGTTCTTAAGGTTCAGTGTTTTCGGTTTCCACAATCAGTGATGGTTTGTTGTGCCATTTCATCTGCTGCTGTTGGTCTACTGTGCTTTATCAAGTTCAGAGTCAACACTGTCAGCCGTCTACCGGGAGATTTTAGCACAATTCATACTTCCTTCTGCTGAGAAGCTTTACAGAGACACTGATTTCCTTTTCAGCTGTCCACAGTGAAACCAAAACTACCAGAAACTGGTTTGCTGACCATGGTGTTATTGTGTTTGACTGGCCAGTCATCTGGTGTGACCTGAACCCCTAGCTGAAGGCTATTACCAGGGCAACCTAAGCTTCAAAACACCTCAGCAATGCCACTGACTGATTGGCTCCATGCCATGTCACATACGTAGATGCAGTAATTCATGCAGAAGGAGCACCGACCAAGCACTAGGTCAACATTTCTGTATAATAATTCCTTTTGTTGGACTGATGTTTTGTGATATTCTTTTTTTTTTTTTTTAAGATTTATTTTTGGGTCTTTTCATGCCTTTATTTGGTAGAGGAAGGACAGTGGATAGACTTTGAGACAGGAAAGAGAGTAGGGAGTGACATGGGGCAAAGGGCCACAGGCCGGATTCGAACCTGGGCCACCCGCGTACATGGGTAATGCTTTAAACCACTCGACCATCTGCGTTCCCGTTTTGTGATATTCTAATATTTTAAAATTGTGGATTTTGTGAAATCATCAAAATTGGAAAAAAAAAATTTTCAAATCATTCACACTGTGAGTGACATATCTGAAACTTCAGGAAAATGTAACTATTAGCATTAAATTAAACTTGGGGAAAAAAGAAAAACTTTTTCTTGATATTCCATTTTTAGATGTACCTGTATGTGCGAGTAGCATGCCTCTCTATAAAATATTTAAAACTTGAATTTCCCTACCAAGATTTATAAATTGAATAACAAATAAAAATTGGCTGTAAAGATATTCTAATGATTTTATAAGAAATCCAGAGGGTAACGTTTCAAGAATGAGTCAAATTATTATCTTTCTGGCTGTATAGCCCATGGAAAATTGTCTAGTTGTTGTCAAACTGTGCATTTAAACACTTACCAGACTTTTTTGCCTTTTTCTCCTGCACAAATTTCTCTTGTTCTTTCTGGAAATCACCTAAAATGGTCTACAAGAAAAAAAACCATACATATTAAGTGGCAAACAAGAGCAGGAAAACTTTACATATGCTCAAACAACAGCTGACCTTACTTTATCAATAATTCCATTCATCTTGCCCTCCTCCACACTTTTCTTCAGTGTCTGAGCTGTTTCTACCATAGACTCCGACAGTTTCTTTGAGGCACTGCTGGCGACATTATAAATATAACCTGAGGGAACAAAGTGTGACAAATATGAGAGTTTAGGCCAAAAACATCGACATTTACTGTGGTTCTGACTGTTAAAAACTTACCGCTGAAGCCTTTGGCTTTCTGAAGAAGCGGAGTTGGTTGAACGTCTTTCTCAGCGCTGGTCTGCTCGCTTTCAGCAGCTGTAGTCGGTTTGTTTACGTCGAGATTTTGATCCTCTTTAACATCAACAGCAGGCTCGCTTTGTTGTTTAACGGGTCCATTTTCGCTTTCAATCCCGAGCCAGCTTCCCAAGTTCTTGAACATACTTGAATATTTTATCAATAAAACTACGAAACGTTCCTTACCATGCTCAAAAGCGGAGTTTTTAGGTGTTGTCTTAACTCTGGGATAGTTTGAAAGTGAAAACAGCAAAGGAAGTTGATGACGTTACACTGTTGGACCACTTCCGCGAATCGGTAAAGTTTGTCCTTCTTGGAGACCCTGCCTGCGCTCAGGCGTTGTCATGGAAACGTGAGCGTTTTTTTTCGACGGACAGTACCATTCATGGATGGATAATCTGCTCAAAACTAAAATTATGATTTTCCAAAAGAGAAACGAATCCCAGCTCCACCAGTATATTTTTTCTGTATTTATACAGTACAATTCTTGTTGTATTTACACAATTGAACACACTAAAAACTGCACTTACCTCGGCCTTAACATCAGCACTATAGGTAACTTAGCTGTGAACGACCTGAGAGACAAGGCAAGTTGAGCTATTTACCACCATCAAAAGGAGCATCAAATCAGAAATTCCTATTCAAATCTGACTCAAAATATTTGATTCAGTCAAAGAGCCCACTGCTCTCTATGGTTGCAAAGTCTGGTTTTCACTCACCAACCAAGACTTTAAAAAACATCAGATTGAGACTCTGCATGCAGAAATCTATAAAAGAAAAAAAATCCATCTATAGATCTATAAATCCATTCTTTGTGTCCAATGGAAAACACTAAATAATGCATGCAGAGCAGAACTAGGACAATATCCTTAAAATACAAAAAAGGAGCATTCAAATTTTACTCTCATCTAAAAGAAAGTGAGCCCTACACACTCCATAACAAAATCCTGACCTCCAGAGAGACTGCTGAGGGCTTCCCCTCCTCAGAGAGCTGATAGAGACTATAGTGACCTGCAGAGAACTCACACACAATACCAACCAGCTTAACCTGCATTTATCAACATCAAAAAGAAAATTATTCAATTCACTGGCGAGAATCAATGAAAAAACAAGGCAAACTGGAATGCTATTTGTCCAGTAAATTGGAATATGCAGTTGTAGACAACTTAAAGACCCTGTAAAGTGAAAATAAATCTGTATTTAGGTTTGTTGTATGACAGGTCACTGTATTGTGAACCTTCAGGTCAAATTTCAACCAAACAAAACATCTCTAAGTTTGTAAAATTAAGCTTAAAATCCATGAAAAATGAGGCAGTAAAATCTACGCCAGGATGGTGTGGGCGTGTCTGTGGAATGAGCTGAAGCCACGCCCACTGTACTGAGATGAACCGCTCTGTGATTTTATATTGCAGTGTTAGAGGGGCGGGGTCATTCCCACTGTGGGCCCATGACATCATGAGCCCACATATTGGCCCCGCCCACATGAAACCAAGCTAGTAAAGCGGTGAAAAATTTTCTAACAGTCTAAATCCAGAATTCAGTCACATGTAGATCTCAGTCTTTTCACGTTTACAGCAACCATATTCCAACATATCCAGAGTGTTAAGACCCAAATTATGGATTTCACTTTACAGGGTCTTTAAGTACCGTGACTGATCCACTGCTGAGGAAATGACTGACAATGTACAGACTCAGTCAACACAACCTTGCCATCGAGACAGGACGCCATAGACAAAGATCCCAGACAGCACACTAACGTCGTACCAAAGTCGGCCTGACATATAAAGTTTCATCGCCAAGACGTCGCATACAGAGCGTTTGCTAATTGCCAGTGTCGTCAAGCCGTCGGCATTTAATCAAAAATTACCACCACAAGACGTCTGAACGATTAAAGCTGTGGCGCCTGAGTACTCAGAAGATATAGCTTCAGTTATGTGACCTTTATTTAGGTTGGACCTTTGAGATTATACATTTTACTATCCAATGTGAAAAGCAATACTGACTTTTAAAAACAGCTACCCAATTTCATGTGTGTTTGTAATGAAGAGCCAGAATTCAAGTAAAAAAAAAACAACTTCATTTACAGATATCCAGCACAGACAATAAACCTCAATAAAACATCAACAACAATAAACAATAGCACTCAGTTCCTCCTCTGGCAACCTCCAAAAGGGAAACAAAGACTATGAGCACGTACACAGGAAAATCTGGGGAGTAATTTTTCCAGAGTAAAAAATGTTTTACTCAAAAGTAGTAAAATTTACTCTTTTTTGAGTGTATTTATTACCAGCCACTGCCAGAGTTGGAGTAAAAACACAGAGTAAATTCTGCTGGAGTAAAACTTTAACCACACCCACTTAAGTTTCAGCTCAGCTGGAGTCACTCATGTCGGGTCACAGCTGCAGCATGTTAGCTATCCCAGCTGCAATCAAGATCTACTCACCTGGTGATGAACTTTCAGACACCTGTGTACTACAGCTTCTAAACAGGTAACCTGGCTCCTCTTCAACCTTTGATAATCTAATGATTTTAGGTGAGTTTTTGTGTTGTCTTACTCCATTTTATCCTCCTTTTGTTGCAGTGTCTCCATCTCACTGCTAGTGGTCCTGCCAACCACCAGCCAGCTCACCATCATTTGCACTGTTGTTGTCAAATAAACTTATTTAACCTTGCTACCTCATCTCGTGCTCTGCTCCTGAGTTCTTGTCATATGTTTATCACAATTGTTTCTGTAATATTAGAGCACTATGTCTAATACGTATAAGCAAAAAAACCCACTTTCGTTGTCATGCCCTTTATAGGTGGAAAGCAGAATTATTTATTAAGAGGAAAATGTTTATAAAGAGGAAGATCAATCTGTTTAAAATAAGATACAGTCCTACATAAGCATTATCCAGTTGTAAGTGGAGGAGAAATTTTACTGTAAGGAGTGGAGAAAATTTCTAAAAGGAATGAAAAAAGCTCTAAAAGGACTAAATATCACTTTATATTGAGAAAAAAGCTCTATAATGAGTAAACTAAGGTCTGTTTTACTCTGTATTGAGTACAGTTGCTGTAGAGGTGTTTTTATTTTGTTCATTATGGAGCACATAATCATCATTTAGAGTCAGTGTTAATTTTGACAGCACTTTTCAATTTAGTTTTATAGTCTTTTGCCAAAAATATCTTTGAGTTTTAGTCATAATTTAGCCATCTAAATTGTTTTAGTTTTAGTCTAGTTTTAGTTGACAAAACTTCCCAACATTTTAGTCAAACAAAATTTACAGTAAATTTAGTCGACTGACTGGATCTCTCCCCAACTTACCCCGCCACCACGCAGCAAAAGCAGTTGTGATTGGATCTCCCTTGTATATTATCCCAACTTTCCACACAGCCAAAGTAGCTGTGATTGGATATATGCCTAACTTGCCCCTACTTTCTACATGACAAAATTAGGTCTGATTGGATAAAGTCTCTGTCAAACATTTTCGTCTAGTTTTTATTTGACCAAAATGTCAGTTAATTTAGTTTTAGTTTTTGTCATTGTGCACTTGTTTTTATTAGTTACCGTCTCATTTTCGTCATGGGAGAAAAGGCTATTTACAAAAACTATAACGAAAATAATTAGTCAACACAATTAACACTGTTTAGAGTTAAATAAAAATACTTTTTAGAGTAAAAACAACTCTAAAAACATTACTCTGCAAGCAGAGTAAATTTTTCTCCAAATAGATGGGGAACAATTGTTATATTTTTCAGAGTAAAATTTTATTCAATTTGCGTAGAACTTACTCAGGTAAATTTACTGTGTAACTTTAATAAACACATCTCACATCATCATGTAACTTGCATCATTTAATTGTTTTTTTTAGGTCAGAATACAGCACTGCCCACTATACATGATTGTGTAGCTTACTGACCCAGACCGAGAGACCATTTAAAGGCTCAGGAAACCTTTGCAGCTGTTTGGAGTTCATTAGCTGATTAGGGTGTGACACAATGACTTTCCAATATTGAACTTTTTCCACAATATTTTCACAATATTTCACAATTTTCTGAGACACTGAATTTTGGGATTTCATTATCTGTCAGCCATAATCATCAACATTTCAAGAAATAAAGGCTTGAAATATTTCACTCTATGTGTAATGAGTCTAAATAATATGTGGGTTTCACTTTCTGAAATGAGTAAAAAAAAAAAAATTTGAACTTTTTCATGATATTCTAATTTTTTGAGATGTAACCTGTATAGCTTGTCATCTTGCTACAAAACATGAATGCATGTTAGAAAAGCTTAAAGGCAAATAAAATATCATTTTTACTTGAAAAACAATTCAGCTTTAATGTGTGATTAACTTTAGTGCACACTGCTGAGCAGTAGTCAAAATTTGTGCTCTAAATCTGCCTACTTCATTGTGCTCTGTGGTTCTGTCTTCATGGTCTCTCCCTCCTCTGTTGTCCCACTCTATCTTGGCTCAGCCTGAGCCAATTCTGTAAGCAGCCTCCACCTCAGCCTCTGTAGTGTTGGTAAGCAGTCCATCTTTAAGACATGACGCTACAAGATAAAATACTAAATAAGTAAAAATAAATAAAATACAAAACTACACAAAACCTAACCTGTATTGGTTCAATGGCCAATTAATTTTTGGTGTCTTCAGTGTTACAGTTTAGTAGCCATAACAGACACACAACCAATGTCACCAGTCAACACATCAGCAACAATAGGGCAGGTGGGGAAGGGGTGACAGAGAGTGTATGTCATTTGCAACCAACGCAGCACCTCGTAGGACTTACACAGTAGAATTTCATGTACTCATGCTGGATTGATCCCAGTCTTCTGTCCACAGCCCCCCCCCCCCCCCCCCCCATATTTAGATGACAATAATCCATTGTAAACTTATTGTAGGGTATTACAGGACATACCAAGTGTTTCTTGAAATTGCTGTCCTGACAAAGTCTCTCATCAAAGTTGTTTAGCTCCTCTAATGTGGAAATGGGGAGGCTTTTGTCATAATCACTGCCCTGGGGTGTTTGATCAGAAGCTCTGTTTGCATTGAGTGACTGTAGAGTAGCTGTTCAATGGTCCACTTTATGGTGAAGTTCCCCAGATTCTGACATTCTGGCAGAAAATTAGGACCACCTCTCAGTGCAGTGCACTCCACACCAACACCCACTGACGGTGTCAACAAAAGTTCAGAAGTGATAAGTTTTGCTAAAGTAAGGTTCATTGCAAAGTCAGTGTATTGCTTTGCATTACACTCTCAGAAATACTCTAATGACCACTCAACAGCCACAGAGTCACTCTAATGACCACTCAACAGTCACAGAGTTAATCTGATAACCACTCAACAGTCATAGTCACTCTCATGTCCACTCAACAGTGACAGAGACACTCTGATGACCACTCAACAGTCACAAAGTCACTCTAATGTCCACTCAATAGTCACAGAGTCACTCTGATGTCCACTCAACAGTCACAGAGTTACTCTGATGAACACTCAACAGTCACAGAGTCCCTCTGATGGCCACTCAACAGTCACACAGTCACTCTGATAGCCACTCAACAGTCACAAAGTCACTCTGATGTCCACTCAACAGTCACAGAGTCACTCTGATGTCCACTCAACAGTCACAGAGTCACTCTGATGTCCACTCAACAGTCACAGAGTGAATCTGATTACCACTCAACAGTCACAGAGTCACTGTGTTGACCACTCAACAGTCAAGGAGTTACTCTGATGAACACTCAACAGTCACAGAGTCCCTCTGATGGCCACTCAACAGTCACACAGTCACTCTGATAGCCACTCAACAGTAACAAAGTCACTCTGATGTCCACTCAACAGTCACAAAGTCACTCTGATGTCCACTCAACAGTCACAGAGTCACTCTGATGTCAAGTCAACAGTCACAGAGTAACTCTGATGGCCACTCAACAGTCACAGAGTCACTCTGATGTCCACTCAACAGTCACAAAGTCACTCTGATGTCCACTCAACAGTAACAAAGTCACTCTGATGAACAGTCAACAGTCACACAGTCACTCTGATGTCCACTCAACAGTCACAAAGTCACTCTGATGTCCACTCAACAGTCACAAAGTCACTCTGATGTCCACTCAACAGTACCAGAGTCACTCTGATGTCCACTCAACAGTAACAGAGTCACTCTGATGTCCACTCAACAGTAACAGAGTCACTCTGATGTCCACTCAACAGTCACAGAGTTACTCTGATGACCACTGTCATCAAATTAACATTTTCTGGCACACAATAGTCATAGTGTGCCAGAAAACAACTTTCATGTAACCAGCACTATCAATCGATAGATGGACGGTTGAACGGACGGACGGACAGACAGACAGAAAGAAAGACAGACAGACAGATAGATCTTTTAGAGTCCTGGGTTTTGCTTCTGGAACCTTTGCTCTTTATAGAGTTCAGTGGCCCTGAAAAGGGCCTTTTGTTTGTGAAATAGTGTAGGGTTGGTCACAGCTAAAAGCCTCCAGGACCACTTGGCAGCCTCAGAGTTGGAATATGAGTGAACCTCTACTTTGGCTGCATCGGTAATCTGGTGGACTTGTTAGATCCAAGACACCCATGGGGACTAAGTCTGAGTCAAGGGATGGAGGTTGGGCTTCTGTTGACCTCAGAAAGCTCTTGAGGATGCGGGTTGCTTTCACACAGGCTTCTTCATGTGGGGGTGTTGCCTCATCACCTGTTGGAACAAGCAAAACCTGGAAACGAGGACCCAAATATGCACTCTGCCCCAGCAGAGCCCAAAGGAGATTACAGCTGAATTATATGATCATATATCTAAAATACATGCATGGGGTATCCTGTCATGTGGCTCAAATGGCAAGAACAACATCAATATATTATAATTTATATATTATAATATTATACAATATATTATTATTATTATTATTATTATTTGTTTTTAAGGAACTCTGCTTTGGCAACAAAGGTGTCAACGATTCATGCCATTAAAGCATATTTTGAACTTTTAACATCAAACTGTTCCTGGGACAGCCTGAGGAAGTTCCTTAACAAATCGCAACTCCTGAACCAGGCTCTGAAATGCAGCCAGCTCCTGGCGCTGGTGCAAGAGTGTTCTCATCCAACAGGAAGAGACTCCCTTCTGGCTCTGGCACCTCTGACAACACCACTTATGGAGAACTTGTGGTTAATTCATTAATGATATAAAGTTTGTGGGTACATTCCTTAATGTTTGTTCTATGAAAAATGTTAGTTTATTAAACATGGGAAAATCAAAACTGTTCCTTCATCACACCGTTGTTAATACTGTTGTCACAACCATCATGAGCTGACTTGAAGCATGTGATTTTTTAATTAAGGAACCCTGCATGATCAGACAAGTTCATCTTTTTGGCTAGATATTTGTGTCTCTTATATGTAGACTGAACTAAAAAAACTCACTAGATATTCTAGATATCTGCATTTTGAGTAAATTTGAGCTGATTTTGCTGCATTCCTCCTAAGTTTTACCCCCCTACAAGTGACTAGATTCAGTGTATAGTGGAAGTGTGCTGGTAAATGTTCAAAATAAAAGCATTGTGTAAAAACAAAGGGAGTTTCTCCCAAGAAATGCAAAAGTGGGCTTTTACTTTGAAAAGCATAAATCAGAAGTGTTTTCGTACTGTGTTTAACTTTACGTGCAGCATTTCAAACCGTGTGGAAACAGAAACCTTCATAAATAGTAGAAGTTCAGGGTAAACTTAATTAAACAGACACGTTTTAGCTCGGGGCCTTCATCTGGATTTCAAACATATTCTAACCATCTGGACGGACACATTTCTTATAACAGGGTATAAATGGCTCTGTATTTATCATTTTCCTGTCTTGTTTGCCTAATAACCACTTGTGGTTTAAGGAAAAACAGAAGAGCCCTCAAATCTTAAAATTTCACCATGTGTGAGACGCACAGTGTCTCTGAGATGCAGCCTTAACACTGGCTGCCAGTCTGAATGGTGAGGAGGAGCACTGCGGCATTGTGACGCAGAGGTTGCAATGGACTTTTTTGTTGTTCACCATTTTGATGGAAAGGGTCATAAAAATTCCGTCATACTATTTTACAATCCATCATTATAATCTTCTCTTTAGTATCTGTAATATATTTCAATATGACTTTATTAGTAGTGTTTAATTTATGATGCACTCTTTTTCAACTTAAAGAACAATATTTGAGGTTCTGCATTTTTAATTGCATTGAGAGAAAGATGAACACAGCAGCACATCATTTTCTCATCATCATTTTTCATGCAGTGACGGTGAAGCAACAATCCCTGTCTTCAAGCAAGCAACTATGAACTGACCCTTTTAAGATATCACGTACAGTTTTAAGGATATTTTTAATGCCAAGATGTTGTAGTTTGACGACTATAGCTGATAACAAGTTGTTCAAAGGCTGCACTGTGGAAAAAAATACAATACAAAAATACAATGATATAGGACTTTTAATGTTTAAAACTACTTTCATTCTATTTTGTAAATTGTTAAACTACACAAGTAGTGTGTTTAGTCATCTAAACCCGCCACCACAAGCCCTCATCGGAGGACAAATAACTTTAGACTAGTGAAAAAATCAATAATATATGTTTTTTAATTTTTAAAACTAACTGTATTCTATTTTTTTAATTTTTAACTAGACAATCATTATCTTTCATAATCTAAGCCCGCCACCACCTCCCCCCATTGGAGGATAAATTACTTCATTTTACTGAAAAAAATACATGAATATACATGTTTTCATTTTTTAAACTAATTTTATTTTATCTTTAAATTGTTGAACTAGACAAATATTGTGAGTTGTCATCTAAACCCGCCACCACCCTCCCTCATCAGAGGACAAATAACTTTATTTAAGTGAAAAAATACAATATTTTAAGGTTTTAATTTCTAAAACTACTTTTATTCCATTTTGTAAATTGTTAAACTACACAGTTAGTGGGTTTTGTCATCTAAACCCAACACCTTCCTTATTGGAGGTAAAATAACAATATGTTATAGAGAAAATCTAATAATATATGTTTTTTAATTTTTAAAACTAATTGTATTCTATTTTGTAAATTGTTAAACTACACAGTTAGTGTGTTTTTTCATCTAAACCCACCACCAGCTTCCTCATCAGAGGATAAATGGCTGTGTTTGAGTGAAAAAAATAACAATATACATTTTTTAGTTTTTAAAACTACTTTTATTCTTTTTTTTTTTACTGTTAAACTAAACAATTAGTTCGTGTTGCCATCTTAACCCGCAACCACCCCCTTCATCGGAGGACAGATAACTTTTTTAAGTAAAAATTCCATAATTTAAGCTTTTAATATCCAAAACTACTTTAATTTCATTTTGTAAATTGTTCAACTACTCAATTTGTGTGTTTTGTCATCTAAACCCACCACCACCTTCCTCATCAGAGGATAAATAGCTTTGTTTGAGTGAAAAAATATAACAATATAAATTTTTTAGTTTTTAAAACTAAATGTATTCTATTTTTTTTATTATTAAACTAGACAATTATTTTGTGTTGGTATTTAACCCACCACCACCACCCCTTATAAGAGGACAAACAACTTTATTCTCATGAAAAAATACAATATGTGCCAGATAGCGACTCCACCTCTGCAGAGTTGTCTGTGTCTCCATTGTAAACAAATGCAGCATGGCGAGGGGGGCAGCTCTCTGCATTAGCGGTGTGCATGGCCAGCGAGTGGTGCAGGCTATATAAGACTCTACGAACTTCCTGTAACTCCGTTCATGTTGAAAATAACTTCAGTCTTATCTGACATGATCTGAAAGCTGAACCTGTCATTCAAAAGTCTCTGGCCTTTATCCATTTCTGCTCGCTTGTGCTGTATCATGACGGCACCACTTCCTGGTCTGGCAAACAATGGGATGGGTTGAGGGTCATACAGAACGTGCATGCGTTAATCGTGCAACAAAAAAATTAGCGGCGTTAAAAGTAATTTGAGTTAACGCGATATTAACGTGTTAACTTTGACAGCCCTAGTTTTAATTTTTCAAAATACTTTTACTCTAAAACTATTTTAAATTTAAAAATGTCTTTAGATGACAACTCACAATTATTGTGCGTTGTCATCTAAACTCGCCACCACCACCCCTCATCGGAGGACAAATAACTTTATTCTGGTGAAAAACTATGATAATAAACATTTTTTAATGTTCAAAACTACTTTTATTCTAATTTTTTCAATGTTAAACGAGACAATTAGCCTGTGTTTCTATCTAAACCAGCCACCAACCTCCCCATCATCGGAGGACAAAGAACTCAATTCTATTGAACATATACAGTAATATATGTTTTTTTTAACTTTTAAAACTTCTTTCAATCTGTTTATTATTATT
Source organism: Cheilinus undulatus (assembly GCF_018320785.1). Taxonomy (NCBI): domain Eukaryota; kingdom Metazoa; phylum Chordata; class Actinopteri; order Labriformes; family Labridae; genus Cheilinus; species Cheilinus undulatus. The sequence continues at coordinate 46,102,086 of NC_054871.1, read as the reverse complement.
AATCTAGACAATCATTATCTTCTACAATCTAAACCCGCTACCACCACCCTCACTGGAGGACAAATATTTTTATTTTAGAGAAAAAATACATGAATATACACGTTTTAATTTTTTAGAACTACTTTAACTCCAAAAGTATTTTACTTTTTAAAATTTTTAAAACTACTTTTATTCTTTTTTTATTTTGAACTAGACAGTCATTATCTTTTATAATCCAAAAAAGATAATGTCCCTCCTCTTTTGCCTTCCCTCTGTCCACATTTCTTTTGCTCCTAACTCTCTATGTCTTCTTGTAAGATCTATATACTCCTCTGTCTCTATCTCCTCCCGCTCCAGTCTGTCCTTTCCCATGGCTCTCCTACCTCCCTCCAATTCTCTTCTTGTTTCTGCTGTTGCTCCCTCATCTTTCTCACTATCTGTATCTGTACTTACCTACATACTTCACTCTCTCTATCTCCACCCGCCATGCTACTTTCTTTTCTGCCGTTGCTCCCTCTTCTTTCCAACCAGAAGTATCGCCTTAGTGGTCTCCCACTCCGTCTGCTCCTCGCTCCTCCTCTCTATCTGCTCCTGTCTCTCCTTCTCCCTTCTCTTCTTTTGGTATTTGTACTGTCTCCTGTCTTTCCTTCTGCTCCTGTCTCTCTCTCTCCTCTCTTTCCCTTTGCTCCTGCTTGTGACTCTCCTCCTGCTCCTAACCATTGAAGACTTCCTGTAACATACTATCTATAAACTCATCTATCTCTTTATCCTCCCGCTCCTTTCTCAATCTCTCCTCTCTTTCCTTCTGATCATGTCTCTCTCTCTCCTCTCTTTCCCTTTGCTCTTGCTCGTGCCTCTCCTCCAGCTCCCAACCCTGGAAGTCTTCCTGTAACATACTATCTATATACTCCTCTATCTCTTTATCCTCCTGCTCTTTTCTCAGTCTCTCCTCTTTCCTTCTGCTCCAGTCCCTCTCTCTCCTTTCTTTCCCTTTGCTCCTGCTTGTGCCTCTCCTCCTGCTCCCAACCCTGAAAGTCTTCCTGTAACATACTATTTATATACTTCTCTATCTCTTTCTTCCCCCACTCATTTCTCAATCTCTCCTCTCTTCTTTTTGCTCCTGCTGTCTCCTCCTCTCCTCTCTTTCCCTCTACTTCTGTCTCATCCTCTCCTGTATGTCCCTTACCTCCTCTCTCCTCCTCATCTCTCTTTCATGCTTCTCCTGTAACACACTCTCTGTTCTTTCCCTCTGCTCGTGTCTCCACCTCTGCCATTCCCTCTGCTTCAGTATTACCCTTGCCTCTCTTTCCCACTTCTACTGTAACTCCCACTCTACTCTTTCTCTTATCTTCTGCTCCTGTCTCTCCTTCTGCTCCCAACTCTCTAAGTATCTTATATACTTATCTACATACTTCACTATTTCTATCCCCTCCCACCATGTCCCTCTTCTTTCCAACCATAAGTATTGACTTTGTGGTCTCCCACTCTGTTTGGTCCTCACTCTCCCTCTCTATCTGCACCTGTCTCCCACTCTCCCCTCTTTCCCTCTGCTCCTGTATCACCCCCTCCTGTCTGTCCCTCTGCTTCTGTCTCCTCCTCTCCTCTCTTTCCCTCTGCTCCAGTATCACCCCCTCCTGCCCATCCCTCTGCTTCTGTGTCCTCCTCTCCTCTCCTCTCTCACTTTGCTCCTGTATCACTCCCTCCTTTCTTTCCCTCTGCTCATGTCTCAACCTCTGCCGTTCCCCCTGCTCCTGTATCACTCCCTCCTGCCCATCTCTCTGCTTCTGTGTCCTCCTCTCCTCTCTCTTACTCTGCCCCTGTATCACTCCCTCCTCTCTTTCCCTCTGCTCATGTCTCCACCTTTGCCATTCCCTCTGCTCCTGTATCACCCTCTCCTGCCTTTCCATCTTCTCATGTATTACCCTCTCCTTTCTTTCCCTCTTCTTCTGTAACACCCTCTTCTCTCTTTCTCTCTGCTCCTGTCTCCCACTCTCCACCCTTTCCCTCTGCTCTCGCTTCCCCTCATTCTTCTGAGCGTCTCCTCCTGCTTCCCCCATGAAGTCCCTGCTCCTTCTTCTGTCTGATCTTTTCCTCTAAAGCTTCCTGTTTCCTTAGAAGCTTCTCACTCTTCCTCTCAGCCTTGGTTACAGCTTTTATGATCTTGTTTCTGCTGTGTTCCATGTAGCGGAGCTTCAGTGTGGAAACGATGCCCCTCTTGGGATGAGAGTCTTCTCTCATTACCTCCTGTCTCTCTCTCTCCTCTCTTTCTCCCTGCTTCCTAAATAGGAAAGGAGAGCAGCATGTTAACTTCATGCTATAGAACAGAGTTGTCAAACTCAATCACAGCAGGGGCCGGATTCTGAATTTAGGTCTGACCTGAAAACCTAACAGGGTCAACATTTAATTATAAACTGTCAACCTCTTTTTCATGAGTATTAATATGGGGGAAATCATGAGGGCTGCTTCTGAGATTTAAGTTACAATAAATTACAAGGCTAAAGAACTGCAATAAAAAGTCAGACTTACTAGTTCAAAAGGCCAAAACAAGAAATAACAAGTCAAACCAATGTTTTTAAAAGGTCAAGGAAGTCTTAATGTGAAATAATTGAAAAACTTAGGTTTAAAAGTAAAAAATATGAGATCCTGTTCAAAATCATGAGCTCTAAAGGTCATAATATGAGATTTTGAGTTTAAAAGTTCATAGTATGAGAAAAAAGTTAAAATCACGAGTCCAAAGGGTCAAAATATGACAAATGAACTAAAAATTGTGAGTTCTAAAGATGATGTGTGATAAATATATGTGAATAAAGTCAAAATCATGAGTTTTAAAAGTCACAATATGAGATAAATGTCAAAATTGTGCATCCAAAAGGTCAAAATAACTAATCGAATTTAAAGTTGTAGTTTTAAATTTCTGAGTATGAGATAAAAGTCAAAATTGTAAGTTATATGTGATAAAAGTCAAAATCACGAGTCTAAAAGGTCAAAATATGAGATGAATGTCAAAATTGTTTATCGCCAGGGTCAAAATATGTGATTAAATTCAAAGTTGTGAGGTTCAAACTTTAGAGTATGAGATAAAAGTTAAAATTGTGTGTCCTACAGGTCAAAATATGAGAAAAGAGTCAAAATCAAATGTTTTAAATGTCAAAATATGACATAGACTCCAAAATGTGTATGAGATTTAATTCAAAATCATGAGTCTAAATGGTCAAAATATAACAAATAAACCCAAAATTGTGAGTTTTAAAGGTCAAAATATTTGATAAAAGTCAAAATCATGAATTATAAAGGTCAAACAATTAGATAAAATTCAAAATCATGACTTTTAAAGATCAAACAATGAGTTAAAATTTAAAATCATGTGTCTATAAGGTCAAGATATGATCAAAATCATAGGTTTAAAAGGTCAAATATGAGATAAAATTTAAAATTGTGTCCAAAAGTTCAAAATAAGTGATCAAATACAAAATTGTGAGTTTAAAAGGTCATAATATGAGGTTAAAGTCAAAATCATGAGTCAAAACAAAACAAAACAAAACAAAAATATATATATATATATAAGGAATAGCTAAACATCAAAATGGTCAGGGCAAAAAGTCATATGATATCAATGTCAAAAACATGATTTTTGATGGTAATTATATCAGATTAGTGTCAAAATCATGGATCGAAAATGGTAATATTATAAGAGATAAGCATCAAAATCATGGGTCTAAAAGATAAAAACTTGATAAATGTCAAAATCCGTGATTAAATCCTAAGTTATGAGTTCAAAAGTTCAGTGTATGAGATTAAATTCAAAATCATGAGTCTAAAGGGTCAAGATATGAAAAATAATTGAAAATTCTGAATTTTATAAGGGTAAAAATATTTGATTGAATTTAAAATGATGAATTATAAAGGTCAAACAATGAGTTAAAACTCAAAATCATGAGTTTAAACATCAAACAATGAGATAAAATTCAAAATCCTGAGTTTTAAAAGTCAAACAATGAGATAAAATCCAAAATCATGAGTTTTAAAGGTCAAACAATGAGATAAAATTCAAAATCATGGGTTCCAAAGATCATAATGTGACAATTAAACTGAAAATTGTGAGTTTAAAAGGTTAAAATAAGAGATCAAAGTAAAATTCGTGAGTTTTAAAGGTCAAAATATAAGTTCAAATTCGAAATCATGAGTCTAAAAAGTCAAATCTAAGAGATTGAACTAAAAATAATACGTTTTCAATGTCAAAATATGCGATTTATTTCAAAGTTGTGACTTTAAAAGTTCAGAATGGGAGTTAAAAGTAAAAATCATGATTCTAAAAGTTCAAAAGGTCAAAATCGGATGTTTTCCTTACAATATTTCTGACAACAAAGGCACTCAAATCTTTTTCAAACCCAACATGATATATTTATTTACAAAAAGTAAGCATAAATAGAAATGACAAGTTTAGCTAGCTTAACTAACAGTTAGCCTAGCTTGCTAGCTCAGAATGATGGCGTACATTTCTCCAAATGTCTGGTGAAAAAGGACGAGCCTCGATCTCAGCTTGTATTTATACCCTCGGGATGGAACGAGCATTCCAGAATTACTTTCCACCAATCACCAGTATGAAGCCTTACGTTTACGTCCATTTCATGGTTACTATGGACGTCCTTATTTTACCAGTGTCGCTTGCATAATAAAGACTTAATATTTAGGCTCAATTTCTGGCAACTCTGTCTGATAGAATAAATTAACTTAAAGAAACAATAACAAAACATTAAAATCACGACTTGTTGATAAAATTTCAAATAAAAGTTAGATATATGAGACAGCTGACAAGTTATTAAACACGCCGTTTCAGAATTAATCATTATAGCCTAATTATCAGTGGTATAATTTTCTTGTTTATATTTATTTATTGTCACAGGTTCAAACCTGTTTTGTTATTTAAATATCTTGATGTTTTTCCATCCTGTAATCCCCAGTAAATTGACAAGGATAAAAAATCTAGCCAATTTCCACTCGTCAAAGACAGACCTAATGACTGCATAAAACAATATGATCTAAAGACATGTCAGACTATAGGCTACTCTTTGTGATAAGATTTGCATAGACCTTAAATTAATGGGGATTTTCAACATTTTCTGTTGAAGATCTGAGTGAGAATCAGTAATGTCCCTTGAGTTGTGGTTTCATTTCAGAATAAAGAGTTCACTAACAGTTAGTGTTTTACAGTATAAACTTACTACCATTAAAGTAGGAGTGTCAAACTCTGGATTCAGGACTAACCTGAGGGCCTAACAGGGTCACCTTTTTAACCAGAAACTGTCAAGCTTGTTTCACCAGTAATAAAATATGAAAAAAAAAAAAAAACTTAGCACTGATGATAAATGATTTTGACATTTAAAAATCTAAAAAACAAAAAAAAAAGTTTAAAGGCTCACAATCTAAGAAAAGAAAATGTATTAGTTCAAAAAGGTCAAAACATTAAATTGAAAAATAATGTTTTTTAATGGCAAATATATTACAAAGAAAGTCAAAATCATGAGTTTAAAAGGTCAAAATATGAAATAAAATTTGTAATCATGAAATTAAAGGTCAAAATGTGATTCAAAATTTTAAATTGTGAGTCTAAAAGGTCAAATTCTGGGATTATGAAGTCAAAGTTTGGAGTTGAAAATATGAGGTAAAATACAAATTAACAGGTTAAAAAGGTCAAAATATCACCTAGAATATTGAATTATGAATCTTAAAGCTCAAAATATTATATAAGAAGTCAAAATTATGAGTTGAAATGCTCAAAGAATGAAATTAAATTCCTGACTTCTTATCTAAATATTTTTACTCCTTACTTTTTCATTTTCATCATTTTTCTTTTATAATCAATTAAGCAAATCATGCTTCTTCCTCTTGTCAAGTCCATTAGGTGCTTGTTTTGTTAATTTTACAAAAAAATGCATCATCCTCTGTTCATTTTATTCTGTTTATTTGTAAAAATGCCAGTTAATTTCTATGCAGTTACTAAAGTATGTAAATAAATTGGTTTAACATGGTAAATATTAAAGATAAAGTTAGAAAATCGTAAAATTAAGACATGATATACTTCAGATGAGATGAAAAATTAAAGAATAACTAAAAAAAAATGCTTTTTATCATTTAACATCTTTTCTTAATACCAATATTAGATAACAGAAACTTGACATTTATCTTGAACTGATAAAATGGAAATTAATACATTAAAGTATATCTGAGTTGACAACATCAAGATATGTATGGAAAAGAACTTATTTGGGGAATATGTTGAATTAAAAAGATGTTCCTAAACACAACTTCTTCTTGAGACCTCAACCTGTACAAATATCCGCTTCAAATTATTGTAATAAAATAAAAGTACAAAGTCAAGTTCGGAATGTGTTTTGTCCTTTTTTCTCATGAATGAGTCATATTTATCTTGCATGTTCTTTCTTGCAGACAAGACACCCAATGTAAATAAAGACAAAATATAAAGGTAGACAAATAAATTAGAAGCCTACTATGTTCGTCTGTGAAACAAGTGGATTGATGTGACTTACAATGGCTCATTTCTGTGGGATTTTTTTTTTTTCCAAGTAATACCTAAAAGAGCCACAAGTCGTCACAAAAGAACCACATGAGTATCAGCTGTAGATGTAAAGAGGAGGGTGGAGAAAAGGAGACAAACGCTCACGTTTATTCATCTATATACTTATTAGGTTTATAACTACCTTTATTTTAATTATTTCAAGGGAAGGATGTATTTTTTATTAACTCCATCGTCAGAGCCAAAACTCCGTAAAGATAGGGGGCGGTAATGCTCCGGAGTGATAGATGCCAACCGCCGGAAAACTAGACGAAGAAGAAGACGCGCCAGCGGACTAATGGAGGACTGTCCTGTCTGCTCAGGCTGATGCTGTCTCTATTTCTACTTTAATAACTGTGACAAAGAGGGAAACCCACGATTAACAAACCCCTGATTGTCTGTAAGTTATTTTCAGTGTAGGTTTTGTTTTGTCAAGTTTGTTTCCAACAAACTAACGAAGAGAAACGAGCAACGGTCGCTTGTTTGTATAGCGGAGGTAGCTGTCATCGACACAGAATTAACGATAACGGTTGTTTTTCAATAATTATCCGATTGGACAAAGCTGTTTGAATTGTATGACTACGACTGTGATTTGTTTTAGTTTATAAGACTTGAAATGTCAAAAATATTCAACGCTGTAGAGGGCTTAGCTTGTTAGCTAAAGGACTAGCCAATGTTGTTGTTTTTTTTCCGAGGAGCTGCGCTGTCACCGGGCCACAGTATGTATAAGACATATTTTATACCCAATGACAGACCCCGTATCAGTTTATTTATAGACACTGCTACACGCTGAATCCCATTACAGGACGTGTAAAGCCCATAACACCAGCTTTTTGGGAATATTGCTGTATTCATAGCTTCAAGTTCCAAAACCTTAGCGTTTTGTTTACTGAACTCATTTCATGTTGGTCTTTGGTGTCACTTGAGGAACTCTGATGGCATTTTGGCGTTGGCATTTGTAGAAATAATATCAACTTTTGTGATGCTACGAAAAGATTTTAACACATCTGGAACCGGCTTATTAATTATCTTCTGGGTCTCTCTGTCATCAGTGGTCCACTTTGGTTAGGTCTTGTCTTGTAAAGCAGGGGTTCTCAACGTTGGGGTCGGGACCCCATTTGCGGTCACGAGACACTGAAAGGAGCTCCCCAGGTGCCTTAGAAATAAACTAAGAGCATTTTTGAATTACACTGTTGCCACTTTACACCAATTTTGCCTAATTGTAACCTATTTTTATCACTGTTTTCCCACCAATTTTGCCAACTTTAGCACATTTTTGCCCCTCAAAACTTGTTTTTTGTCAATTTTAAACCCTTGCAACCACTTTGTTCTGCCTGTGTTGGCACTTCTAAACCAAATCTTGCCGCTCTCTGCCTATTGTTGGCTCTGTTGACACATTATTGCCACTGTTAACCCCTTTTACCACTTTATACGCCATATTTCACAATTTGATATGCCCATTTTTGACAGTTACTGACTATTTCTGCCTCAGCTAACCCTTTATTGCAAATTTATATCAATTTTCATCCCATTTCACCACCTATTTTTGCCAGTCTAATGCCATCTCAGCCACTGTTGAATCCCCTTTTACCACTGAATATGCCCATTTTTGCCACTTTAACCAATTTATGCCATTTTTTGTTATTTATTGCCACTTTTATTCAGTTTTTCGCACTTCTAACCCACTTCTGCTACTTTTAAATTTTAATTTCACCACTTTTCTGACCTTTTTTTTTGCCATTATTAACCAATTTTAGCAATTTTTAACATATATTACTTCTGTTTTTAACAAAAGGATTTACATTTTTAAGAGAGCTTCTTACTAAACAACTGAATTAAAATTTGTTTTTGATAACAGTGGTTATTATTCAGATTAAATATAAAATATGACAGCTTAACTCTACAATGGACCATGATGCTGGCCCCCAGTTTGTCTGGGACCCAGGAAGCTCTCCCAGTTTCCCCCCCTTATGTGCGGCCTTGTCTGCACATGACTATTCTACAATGCACATGGCTATGTTCAGCCACCTTCAGCTACAGTTTTGGTCCCCGGTCACTGGCACCTTTATTTTAGGGGTCGCTGGCTGAAAAGGTTGAGAACCACTGGTGTAAAGTGATGTGGGTTCTTGTCTGTAATTAAGGATTACGAAATGTTTTTCAATCAGTACCATAGGTTTTTCAGGTAAGATATAAGTAAGTATTTTTAGACCTTTATCAATCACACTGTGTTTAGAGCAGACACTGGTAACACATAAGCTGCGCACATGGAGAGTGATCCCACATGACATCCCAAGACATCCAAGGGCATTTTATGTTATTACAGAGGTATAACTTTACCTGAAAAACATGGTTGGAGATCTAAATTGTCATGTTACTGCCAGTCAGAAAAGTTTATATTTCATTTTAAAACCCCTCAGTAGGGGTGCAGATGGCCTAGTGGTTAGACGGCGCGCCATGTACATGGGCGGTCCAGGTTCAGTTGTCTCTCTCCTACACTCTCATCACTGTTTTGAATTCTGTCCACCATCCTCCTCTGTCAATAAAGGCATAAACAGCCCCAAAATATATATTAAAAAACCCCAGACTAGCCACTAAGGCTTGGCCATTAATCTAAATTTAGATTAAATCATAATATGAAGTAGTAATAGAAGTTGCAATATTTCTTTGACCTGCAATGTGTGTCAAAAAATAGTTTCATACACTTTTTTGAAGCAGAGATGTTCTGCTCTCGACATTGTACAAGCACTAAAGCATTAATATTTTTCTGCAGTCATTTGATAAAAATCTTGGTTTCTTATTTTTGTAAACGTTTTTCTTATCTAAGATGAGACTGACATAAAATGTTAATTCCCTTCAATACAAAAATTCACACTTTATCTGCAATATAAGTCAAAATAATCATAGATATTTTTTCAAAATTGTTCAGTCCTAGTTTTAAGGATAATTACTTCAAGGCTCTAAATTAGACTAATCAGTGGACCACTTTGATTCAAAGTAGATAAATAACAATGTCAGTATGTGATCATGCGTCATGTTATACACTCTCACATTTAGGCCCGGCCTACAGGAAAGAACAGTTTATATTTGATCTGTTTACTATTGTGGTGGTCAAATATAAAATGATTTATTGCTTGTGTTTGTTGGAAAAAAAACAGAAAATGAATTTTTTAAAAAGAATTTCATGTCAAATTGCAAATGTAATATTAGGAAAAAATGCATAAATTATTTCCCCAAATCATTCAGCCCCAGAAGCTACTCAGTACTAAGTAAGTAAACTTTAGATTAGATACTTTTTATTTTTTCTTGAGTAAATGCATAGACCAGTACTTTTACTTAAGTAAATCTTAACCAAAGTAACTTTACTTTTACTTGAGTGCAATTGACAAGTACTTTTCCACCCCTGGATTAGAGAGAAGGTTTAGAGAGAAGGTAATTTTTCTCGTGCAGTTTGGCATATTTATAAATATTTAAAGATCTCGAATTCTTTTTACAGTCTACAGAAGTTGGCTGGGTCGGCCATGTTTTTAAGATTTTTTTTTTCATCAAGGCATGGTCTTGATTTAAAAAAAATACATTGACCTCATCCCTTTCTCTTTTCTTTTTCAGAAATGAAAATTGAATTTTCAGAATTCAACACTCAGGCTGTAACTGAGGCATTTAGTATTATTCCAGATATTTTAATTAAACAGCAGCCAGATAAAAGGTGAATAGGGTAAGATGTGTATGTAAAGTTTCTCTGAAAGTGCAGAAGCAGACAACAATAGCTGGGTCTTTAATGTGAAGTTGCACGACACAACTTATGCCAGCTTTGTCACAAGTTAAACTGTAAAGTTTCTTTGAAGTGGGATGGAAACTGTCCCATCTGTTAACTACATCTCTTTATGATCTCTCCATTAATCAGAGTGGAGGTCAATGTAACGGTCTCAAGATGTCCAACGACACGCTGGTCCAAGACATGGGACCCAGGTTAATGACTTTCACCCCCTCCAAAGAGGAGTTCAAGGACTTCAGCCGCTACATTGCTTATATGGAGTCACAAGGGGCGCATAAAGCTGGAATGGTGAAAGTAAGTAGGATCTGTTGTTTTCTGTCAAGTATTTATTATACTCTGTAATCATCTGTTTACACAGACTGTTTCTCCTTAACGCTCCATTAGTTATAACATACTTTATCTTCAGGTAATCTAAATTCAGGTAACACTGAAGACTAGATCATTTGCTTCTGAATAGAAATCACAGTGTGCACCTAGCTTAAGTAGATACAATAGCAAAATTGTGAAAAATACTTGTAACAGTATCTGAATCATTTTGCTTATCTCTGACTAATGGTTCCCTTCCTCTTACTGGAACATTGTTCCTTTTTGTTGAACCCCTATTTTTTGTTGTCCTTTTGCAGGTCATTCCACCTAAAGGCTGGAAACCAAGACGGTCATATGATGATATCGATGACCTGGTTATTCCCGCTCCAATTCAGCAGGTGGTGACTGGCCAATCAGGACTGTTCACACAGTACAACATCCAGAAGAAGCCAATGACTGTCCATGAGTTCCGTAAGACCTCCAACATGGACAAGTTAGTTATCGATCAAATATAAGCCACAGTTAACTAATAAAGAGATTAAGTGCCATGACTGTAAGAGTGTTAGGCAGACAACTTGGTACATTTGGTTATTTTCAGAGATGTTTCACTTAACTGCCAAACAAAAGATTTAAAGAGGACATATTTTACCCTTTTAAGACAAGTTAACATTGGTCTCGGAGGTTTCTAAAACATGCCTGTTAAGTCTGTTAGTGAAAAAAAACACGCCAGTGTTGGATTTTTGTATGTCTAAAAACCCCTCTGTTTCAGCCCTGCTCAGAACAAGCTGTTTCTGTGTCTGTGGCTTTAAATGTGACTGAGCTGTCTGACTCCGCCCCTGACCACGCCCCTCTCAGGAAATGGATGTGGCTAAATTGATGTGGCTCCATCTCAGCTGGCAGCTGAGAGGAGGATCAGGAGAAGAAGGTGGAACTTTCTTCTAAGTTGGGAGGACCAACTGAACCTGGGGGCGGGGCTAACTCCCCACATGACATCATGAGGGGGAAATCTGAGAACGACTTGTTTCAGCACATAGTTAATGAAAGGTGGAGGGGAGTGGGGGGGTGGGGGGGATTTTTCTTGTATCTGAGTGGATTGTGGACAGGCCAGTGGCACATATTTTTGTCAGAAAAGCCTGTTAAAGTGATTTTTGCATAATATGTCCCCTTTAACTTCGCATGGTTTTCATTAGTGTCTCAAACATTGCACACTATAGGTTCTGCAGTCCAAGATATGTGGATTTTGATGAGCTAGAGAGAAAGTTTTGGAAGAACCTGACCTTTAACCCACCTCTCTATGGGGCTGATGTCAATGGAACGCTGTATGATTCAGTAAGTATTACGGATGTTTGATGGTTCCTCAAAGCAGCATTTAGATCACCTCACTGTACTCAAACAAACCTTCTAATTCTAGTCATATAGCCATTTATTCTTTTGCCTTATCTGCAATGCTGCAATTTTAAATCATTTTTATTATGACTTACAACGTTTTGTGAATGTCTCCTTTGCAGGATGTGACTGAGTGGAACATAGGTCATCTCAATACCATTCTTGACACTGTTGAAAATGAGAGCGGGATCAAGATCAAAGGAGTTAACACACCATACCTGTATTTTGGGATGTGGAAGAGTGCTTTTGCATGGCACACGGAGGACATGGATCTGTACAGCATCAACTACCTTCACTTTGGAGAGCCAAAGACTTGGTAAAGTTTAACATTTTTACACCCCTCAGAGGCAATACTTGTTCTTTTTTTAAAGCCTGTACATGTAATTGAAGCAGATCAGGAAATGTATTCAGGGTTTCTACACATTCTTGAAAAGTGTAAAATTCTTGAATTGGGCATTTAAAATTTAAGGCCTTAAAAGGCCATTAAAGTCTTATTTTTACCAGTAAGAGGTCCTAAACCACATCATATGATTCTGATCAGTCTATTTTGCGCCACTTAACAGCATTTACAGCATTGCAGCCTGTACATGACCCCACAGTGTGAGTGGGGCTTATAGAGGAGCCTTAAGTGTTACACAGATATTAGCAAAATAGTTTAAGAAAAGAAGAAGGCATTAAATCTGCCACAAAGAAAGGACTGATCATTGTTTAGGGCTGTCCTAGAAACAGCTGAAAAACTATTGTGACAACATGACAGCTATAAAGTAAATATCGAGAGGTCTCTGTCCATATGTTTGTCGTCAGTCCTTCATGTCTGCATCTTCTCCCCTCTCTCTGAGGGATATTGAGCCACATCAAATTTGAACTTCAAATGTAGTACTATGGTGAAATCTGTCATTTGTACTGTTTCATATTTGGTTTTATGTAAGGTTAGCTTCAGATAGTCCTTTTAGGTGTTAAAGCATTAAACAGACCTTTGATGTGATTTGTGTTTTTATACAAAACTAATCAGTTTTAAAATGTTAAAAATCACACATTCAAGCTAACTACAACATAAGTTTTATAACAGAAAAAGTGTTGTTTTTTGATTACTTACTGATAATTTTGTAGTTTTAACTGAATTTTCTCCTCAAACCATGATATAAATATTTTTTAGAATTCAGTGTTGAATATCAAAATTTAAAGGAACTACTGGAAACAGCTCTGTCAGCAGTGGTTTATGGCATTGGAACTCTCCCATGGATGCCATTGTTGCCCAGTCTCTTTCCTTGCGTTGAATCAGAGAAATTGACTTTAACTGAGTCAAGTGAGGCCAGCAGGTCTTTAGCTGTTGTTCCAGGTTCTTTTGTGACCTCTCGGATGAGTAGTTAATGCTCTCTTGGATTAATTTTGGTAGGCCGGCCACTCCTGGGAAGGTTCACCATTGTTCCAAGCTTTCCCCATTTGTGGATAACGGCTCTCACCATGGTTCACTGGAGTCCCAAAGACTTGGAATGGCTTTGTATCCCTTTACAATGTGATAGCTGTCAATGACTTTGTTTCTCATCTGTTCTTGAAGGTAGATTGCAACATGATGTGTTGCTTTTTGAGATCTTTTTTGTCAGATAGGTTCTATTTGAGTGGTTTCCTAAATCAATATGTCTAATAGGTCAACTCATGATTTAACAAGGGGGAGGCGGGTGGTCCCTTAATAAATTACGTCATCATTTACTTTTTTACAGCACTGTACTTTGCCAAAATTTTTACAAAACGGCCCTCATTCTTACACTTGATGTTTTTGTGTGTCTTGCCTGTCAGGTACATTGTTCCTCCAGAGCATGGGAAAAGACTGGAACGACTTGCAAAGGGTATTTGATTGATTGATTCTTATCAAACTTCAAAGATGGATATGAATGTGTTTTCAACAGGCATTAGTAGAAATAGACCATTGATACAAAATAAATGAATTTTAACCATGGGTGTCCTACACAGAATTGGCCTGCAGAACTTTTAGTCTTGTTAATCATGGAGTCTTTCACTGTATTGAAATCTTCTGCAAATATGATATTAGCCCCACCGCCTTATAGATTCTTAATAATCTCTTGTATACATTAAAAAAATAAAGCATTGTCCTTATTTGGTGCATTTAAATTTACTAAACAGAATCAAGCAAGTAAATTGTGATGTCTACAACAAGCCATCTTCCCTCTGAATCTTTTAGAGTTGCATGAATTATAGATTCAGTATTTTTCCAAAGAAGAATTGAGCCCCCCTTTATTTCTGTATTCATGAAAGAAAGAACTATGTCCTTCCTATTCCTCCAACCATTTTGTTTCCTTATTTGGCACAGAGTGTGTATTTGCTTTTACTTTAGTCTTTACTTTTTTTTAGTTTTGAATAAAGTTCATGTTAAAATTCAAGCTTTTAAGCTGAATGATTTACTTAATTGCTGCATGCGCATCTCTCTCTTTCTCTCATCAGCAATAACTAGATTCATGTCCCATGAATTTACACATCCACTTACCCTCACACATTTTCCTGTATTTCCAGGTTTCTTTCCAGGGAATGCTCAAAGCTGTGAAGCCTTCTTACGTCACAAGATGACTTTGATTTCGCCCTCAATTCTGAAAAAATATGGCATACCATTTGAGAAGGTAACATTCATTACTTTTTAATATTGCTGGGCCGTTAACGGCATTAACATGCCACGTTAACGCGAGACTCTTATCGCGCGATAAAAAAAATTATCGCACGTTAATCTATTCGCTAAAGGGGCTTACAGACACACCGCCGAGCATATGTAGTGGACTACCAACACGCCTCCAGTCATTTCCAGTGGGAGGGCGGAGGTTTGGGTCTGCTGTGAGCAGGCTTACGCTCCACTGAACTGGACAATGTCTGTTTTTAATGAAAGAGTGGATGCTTGGGTGTGTGATTACAACCAGTAGTTGATATTACATGTTGTTTGCACATAAGCACAAATCAGAGGTTGCGCTGGGACAGAGCGCCGTATCAGCTTTATGACATCGTAAAAACTAAACTTCTTTAAACAGTGCAGCAGTTTGTTCACATTTTTCCTCAATAAAAGGACAGAAATCATCAGAATCCAGTCAATAAATGGTGTGCTGTGACTCACCTTACAGATGAACACAGGTTGGAGTCAGTGAGAGGAGATGCAAAGGCAATAAAGGTCTCCTGTCACCT
This sequence comes from Cheilinus undulatus, assembly GCF_018320785.1. NCBI lineage: Eukaryota > Metazoa > Chordata > Actinopteri > Labriformes > Labridae > Cheilinus > Cheilinus undulatus. Next base: position 46,086,886 of record NC_054871.1, on the reverse strand, counting down.
CAAAAACCGCTGTATTTTTGCAGCTCGAGCCCATTTAATCCTCTGAGCTGTACATAGATGTGCAGATATGAAGAGCAAAATTGCTGGCATCTTAAAAGTGATTTTAATCGTCCATGGATGCATGATGGACTTTTTGCCGGGTCAAAACAAAAACAATCTTCTTCTTCTTTCTCCTCCTTTGTGGGGTTGTAAACCAGCTACGTGCATACCGCCACCTGCTGTTTCAGACCGAGTAAATACGCAAGTGCGCCAGGGCATGGTTCGATATTGCTAGTGTGAAAGCATGCCTGTGGGGGAGGGGGAGGAATTGCGCTTTGGTGCGGTTCAAATCAACTGGGCCTAATGTGAAAGCACCCTAAAATCCCGCTGGATCCATCCTGACAGAGAGCTTCATACAGCACATGCTCATGCATCACAGCGCTGAGACAAGTTGTAGAGATGGAGAACAACTTTTTAATTCTGTCTCTGTTATGACCTGTGAGTAGGCTACAAACGCATGCCTTTTTCTGTTAGATTTTCATGACTGATATCATGGAAACTACGGTGTTAAAGTGAGGTTCAGAGAGAGAGAGGGAGAGAGAGGAGAGTCGGGCGGTGGTGAGCGAGCAAGAGAGAACAGGCGCTTATCTGAATCATCCTTCACCCATCTCTCTGTTATATTTCCATGGTTGATATCCACATGATAAATGAGCGAACTTTCGTGTTTAAAGTGAGGTTTCAGTGGTGAGCAAGCGAGGAGTTCTCAAGCAGTCTGTGATGCATTTTCCTTAATATTTAGATAGGTCAACCATTTTTTTATATGTCTTTGGCAAAATTCAAATCTAGCATTTTAATCTAGATTAATCTAGATTAACTACAGGATTGCAGTAAAATTAATCTAGATTTAAAAAGTTAATTTATGCCCAGCATTACTTTTTGATGACCATAACATTTGCAAACATATCGCCCCTTACCTTTTTTCCTTGGAGCACCCCTTCTTGTTTCTGTGGGCAGGTTTTTTCTTGTAGTTCTGCTGATCTGGTCCAAATCATGAACCAGTTTGTTACATTGTTGCATAATTACATCAAGTTTGGTCTGGGTACAGATAGGAGCATTTACAAGTGCAACTAACAAACTTGCATAGAAACCAACACAGATTTTGGTGTAGAATTTATTTTGTATTAGATTGTCTTGGTCCATGTGTGATTCAAAACAATCATCATTTAAATAACACGCCCCAGCCTCACCCTCAGATTTTAGGACATGGAGGTGCGTAATGAACCCTTGATTCATTCATAGCGGAGAAATATATCCCCTATTTTAAAAGCCGAAGGTTTCATTTGTTTCCTCTTGAGTTTCAGCTCTTTTCTATCCCAAATAACTACATTTTTTCCAGCTTAAATCTACCATGATATTGTGATATTACAGTGTACAGTAAAACTTTAATAATTACCGAAGGCAGCCTTATTTTTAAAAAATAAATCACTAAAGAAACATTTGTTCATCAAATTTAATAAAGAACGAGGACATCGTCTGAAAGCTCAGGCTTCTCAACTTCATTTAAAAGCAACATTGGTCACAGGGAATGTCAACGCTTCCATTTAATGTTAAATAATACATTTTTAAATTCATATCTAATCTAACACCATCAGATCCATGCTTCAAAGCGAGTCAACACCAAGTTGAAAACATATATACAAAATCTCAGACCTGGCATGGGCATAATTGGTAAATGCAGATCTGTGCATGGGAATGACTGTACACCCAAATTTCTGGTGTATGTACATTTGATAAACAAGGACCACTGTGTCTGTCTGTTACAGAGAGGAGCACAGGTACGTAGTAGAGAGTGTAGCTTATTTATCAATTTTATTTATCAATCTGTTGCTAAAAAATAAGTTAATAGTTTGACCGACATAGCCTACATGGGATTGATGTGTAGGAAAAGTCTTTGTGAGAAACTTGTTACCCTTTAATTTTTCCCATACACAAAGCAGCCTGATTAGTGGAAGAAAAAAGACACTTGTGCACTTGTCTCTGAAGCTCCTTCAGCTCCACTCAGCTTGGACCATACCAGAAGTGCTATGGTAGCTGGATTAATCCCAAAAGGACAAAGCTTCATGTTAGGACAGATCTAGGACGGTTTGTGTTCTCGCTAAACAAACCGTACCAGAGTCAGAGTAAATCAGACCGACACCAACCGTTTCAAGTGGTCCCAGTCCAGTTATTGAGTCTGCACCAGAGTTTGGTGGACAGCTTCTTGAACCAAACCAACTGGGCAAACAAACTTGAGTAGTTGCAACTGAACTAAACAAGTCAGGAGTGGAAGTACCCTAAGACAAGCTGAACCCACCCCGTACCCCAACCAACCCAGGGAAGCACAAGAAAAAGTGAAAGTGAAACCATGTATTTTCAATGAAATAATTTCGCGTTCTGAACCGTTAAGAATGCTGCATGATAAAAGTAAAATAATAATTAATAAATATCTTGTGGTTTCATATGCATGGATGTAAAAGTTCTTATGATTTTGTGTTGTCTTCATATTTAGGTAACTCAGGAGGCTGGGCAGTTCATAGTGACATTCCCCTTTGGCTACCATGCTGGCTTCAACCATGGATTTAACTGTGCCGAGTCAACCAACTTCGCCACTCAGCGTTGGATTGATTATGGCAAACAGGCAACACTGGTAAACAAAAAAACTATCTCTTAATCCATCTAACCAATCTACCATTATGTGACTGCATACTGCCTTTTGGAGTAAGGGCCACATTTTTGGGGGCTCTTGGTGTAGTTGGATAATTGATAACAGAAATCAAAGGGCAGATATTTGAACAACGTAGGTTACTGTTAATCCCAATGATGCCAACCCTTATAACTAAAGCAACTATTCTTTCAAATTGTTCTGTGATCTTTTCACATGCTAGGAGTAGTTCAAACCTGGACATAAATGTTGGTTTGTGTTTTTTCTTAGTGTTCATGCCGCCAGGACATGGTTAAGATCTCCATGGATGTCTTTGTACGCAAATTTCAACCAGACCGTTACAAACTGTGGAAAACAGGAAAAGACAACTCTCCCATCGACCACTCCAAACCCACACCGGAGGCTTCTCAGTTTCTAAAAATCAAGAACAAGCCTTCAAAGACTATTTCTAGTGAAGCTGTATCTGAGAAGCTAATTACTCCAGTCCAGGAGGAAAAAAGGTCTGGTATTACTTTCACTTCTAACATAACTTTTTCAACATTAAACTGTAATTTATCTGTCAGTCTGAACTTGTAATTGGTTAACCACTGAATTCTTATGAAATCAGTAATGCCGGAAATTTTCACTATAAATGTAAGCACCAGAAGTACCAGCTATTTCCTGTAAGCAGGTCAGGTTTTTGACTCTTAACTTTTGGAATCCAAACTCATAACTGAAAGTTCTGAAAGTTTTAGCATGTATTTCTATCCTGACAAAAGTGTCATCTCACTGTAGTTATCTGCAAGACGGAGTATGTAAGAGCTGCGGTCTGCAGCCAGACTATCTTGATGTTTAAGGCTTTCTGAATTTATGCCATAGAGCTACCAAGCTCAGAACTGTAGCTTTACTGTCAAAATGTTTCCCTCTCAGTATTGCTTGACCAGAAATGTCTCCCATGCATTAGTTCAAAGCCTCAAATTGGGACAAAACGTGTGCTTGAAGCATCTGAAGACCCTGAGGACTTAAAACCTGAGCAAACCATAAAGGAAACTGTGAAGGTGGAGCCAAAGACAGCCAAGCTGATTGATAAGAACACTCCAACCCAAGACCAAGACCACCCAGATAAAGGTACCCCAGTGTGATAAGATCTTCTAGGATGCTTTTGGTTTGGGGGACAGAATGTGGAACACCTTATCTCTACACAGCAAGATACTCCTGCTCTTCATATCCTAATCACCAATCAGCCTACTGTTGTGTCCTTTGAAAGAACTGAAGGCATGATTGAATCAGCTGGACTCTTTCCTTCTTATTGTGGATCCTTGCATGCCATGTTTTTTATTGCTTAGAACAGTGTCCCTGATTCAGCCAATATAGTAATGTCCAAAAAGGTATTTTCTTATAAAATTATAGCAGGTAAAAAATTAGATTTATTAATGGGGAAAGTTTACTATAAAGATTTAAAATCTGATGACCTTCTTATTGTGTACAAGATCAGTGGCTCTCAACTGGTCAGGAATCGGGACCCACCACCACCTCCCTAAGGGAAATCACAGCCCATTTTTTTGAAAATGGACAACTACTCAAATTTGTTTAAGGATATATGTTGCAGTCTGCTCCCTAAATGAAAGAAAAAACATACTAAACAAATAGGCGGGACCAACCACCTGTTTTAAATACATCCTTACAGAAAGACGTGCATGCATATCTTTTATTTTGCTCCATTTTCCAGAAGCAGCATTGATTTGGTAATATTTTTTAGGAATTTTCTCTTGATCTTGGCGAAACTGTGACAGCTGTGACATCACAAGAAAAAGAGATAAATCTCGAGACAAATAGCGACATTTTTGGAGATCATAGGAAAACCTAAAAATACATGTTTGAATTTACTGTATGTCCACTTAGGACTTACGATATGTTGTACTATAGGCAAACATCCTACAGTTGCTAGGTTGATCCATAATAGATGCCATAATGCAGATTGTTGCTGTTCTTTTCTTTCAGATACAATAAGAGACATACTGAAGTCAAAGATTGACAAAGAAAAGAGACTGCAGACTAAATCTCAGTTAAAAGCCAGCACAAACAAAAGTTTAAACAGACGGAGTCCTTCAAAAAAAGAGAAGAACGGTCTGTCGACTTTACATGTCTGCCCTTCAAAGACTTCTAAGAATGCAGATGTGGCTCCATCTTCTGATAAGCCCATTGAGGAGCCCAAGCTTAGCAGCAGCAGCCAGACACAGACCTTGTTTCAGAGGACGATGAGTCCTGCAGATGTGCTGCATGTTCACAGCTATGCCAAAGGAGACTATGGAGAAGGCGAAGCCCCAACCAAGGAAGAGAGGAATGAGGGCGGTGATTGTGAGGTGGAGAAAGACAACAAACACACTGGCAAAACAGTAAGTTTAACCACTTTAAATATGGTACTTCATATGCTAATGGTTCATGCCAGTGTCTCTCAATCGTGATAACAGCTGTCTTTCAAGTATTACTTTTCTATCCTTGTATCTAGCAGCTTTTAAAAAGTTAGCACCAAATATCATTGATAATACAATACAGCTAAGATATGCAGTAGATTTTCAAAATGATAGTAAGACTAGTAAGACATCATAAAAAAGGCTGGATGTGTTTGCAAAGAAAAAACTGTTACATTCAGCTTCTGAGGTCATTATTTATTGAAGACAATTTAATTGATGAGGATGATGAAAGGTCTCACATTAGTGATTTGTCACTGCTGATGTCTGTCGTTAAAATTTTTATATCACTAAAATACATTAAACTAGAGCCCTGTGCAGGACCATATTCCTAATCCCGCTCCCACATTGCATGCTATCCAGTCCCACCCACATTCTGCACAGATACTGACAATCCAAAATATTCTGAATAACAGACACTGCATTTTATTAAAGGAATTATTATGTTCACTTATGCACAGCCTTGATTAAGTTTCCTCTCTGAATGATAGAAACCCTCAGAAAATAACCACATCCTTGTCATGCCTAACATGGATGAAAGAGCAGCTGAGACAGAGACTCAGATTTAACTCCTGGTTGTGGCTTAGTAAAAGCAAAGTCAAAGTAATATTTGCCAACCTTATTTACATATCATTCATCATCATTTATTTTAAAGTCATACAGAGGTGGAATTGTTGCCTGATCTTTGGAAAGTTTGTGCATCATAAAAGTTGTAGCGCACTTCCATCAGCTCTCACAGACAGTGGACTAATCTTTATTAACGCTGTGCCATTACCAACATTATCATTAGCTCATTGCAATAAGGCCAATTTGCAAGGAAAGGGGTGTTTTACCCCAAATTACTACGTAATGGCTCAGCATCTCTGCATGCTGGTGCATATTTGCAGTGATTGGCCTACATCCTAATAAGGGGAGCGTTAAAGCTGTGCCATTTGATTTAAAGTGAAGTTTTAGAGTGTACACTTTATGGTGGAGCTTTGACGAAGCCTTTGCGGAGATAGACACATATTTAAATAGCACCGGCTACTGCAACCAACAAATAACAGCAAGTAAACCACGATTTCGAACTCCAAAGTGTGACACATCTCCTGAACTACCTTGTTTAATATGAGCATGGAGAGGTGCTTTAAAGACAGACAACTTTAATCAGGGATCGCAGAGCAGGTGTATCATCACATCCAGGCATGCCAAGTACGTTTCCTTGTTTCATCAAAGTCCAGTTTTACAGCACTGTCACTTTCTCTCTTAGTTAAAAGGAAGAACCAGAGTCATGACCCCGGTGTACTTCCCGTCTTTTAGTGTGTGTTTAAGAGTGAAGGCCATTTCCTCTTTGGTATTGTTGCAGGCTGAGTTATGTGTTACACAGGGGAAGCAACGAAGCAGGGAATGGGGACTGAGAGGGGGGCAAACTGAAGCGAAAGTCACAACAATTTTGGATCTTATAGAAAATCTGTACACGTTTATGATTTTTGTATGGCACCGGTTTCAAACCAGAGCACCCAAGAAGTCTTCTGAGAGGTATCAAGGACAATTGGAGCTACGGTGTGGCATGCAAATAGAGACGGACAGACACACCGCCAATTATAGTAGTAAGATTAGCAGCAAGTACCTCATCAGACCTTACTTCAAAAAGATCAAATTATCTTTTATCCTGTTCAGGTACATTGTAGGAAAATGATTTACAAAGTTAGGTTGGGCAAAAATAGGCCCAAGTGTCAGGATGCCCAGAGGGAAAGAGAATAATGTTGATAATCGTATAAAATGTGTCTCTCCAGCAGGTAATAGAAGAGGTAGCTGGTAAGAGAGAGCTGAAACCCGATCTTGGGCAGCTCCCAGGCCACCATCCTCTCATAAAGGACAGCATGAGCGATGAAGGTCTGTCCCATCTACTATAGTCCATAACTACTGCCTTAAAATTTTGGTTTACAGTAGAAATGTGGTTCTGGTTTCTAAAATACTCCCTTATGTAAAGGTTTAACCGAAATGTGTTTTTCCACTTTGATTCATATACCAGAAGCTCCACAAGAGACCATACCAGTAGATGATGGTGGCATGGAAGGGGAAAGCTGGGCTAAACCTCTGGCTCACTTATGGCAAAGTGGACCTCCCAATTTGAAGAAAGAGAGGGAATACAACCAACGCATGGGCTCTAAACCTCCATACTGCTCCATCTGCATGCTGTTCTACACATACCAGCAGGTAATCTGCACCAGGGCTATCTCCACACCACAGTCATAACCACATAATTTTTTGGTGTTGTCACATGTCACAAAACATGATAATTAGCAGGGTCAGCTAGGTTGTGATTAAAATTTGTATTTATTTCAAGCCAGAAATTCAAACAGAAAGTGTAGGGTTGAAAAAATGCCATTTTAGAGCGATGTAATGTTTGAAAGGCCCTGCTGGTATGTAATTAAGATCTGTGTACATTTGGACAATTTCAATTTCAACACAATTGTTTTTCATCAACAACTTTATTATAGTAATAGTCACAGTGATATTTGGGGTTGGAGAGGTGATGCCATGTGGACGTAGCATAAGGTCGCTGACAGTTGCTGAAGTAGGTGCTCAGTAAATCAGAAGAAACATCAGAAATATGATCTGTTTCTTTAAGGCCCTGTTTACACAACGTTTTGCATCGTTTTCCATTTTTGTTTCCCAAAAGTTCCACGTTCAGACGGCAACACTTTCAAAATGATCTCCGTTCACACGAGACTGCAGGAAACACCAAAAACGATGTAGTGTACATGCAGGCCATTAGATGGCGGTGTAATTTTGCAATGAACCAAAATAAGCGCATGTGCACAGACACTTCCTTCCCATAACAATAAGTAGGAGTGCAGCGCTATCCACCTACGGTGTAAACATCCAAGATGGCGAGCAGAATTTTTGTTTGGACCAACAACAAGTGGAACTGCTGCTTCGAATGACCCTAAACTACAAGGCGGACATAGACCAAGAAAAGTGAGTGAGGAGCATGAACAGTACACTGGTGTCGCCATCTTTGTTTTGTTTTGGGCTTCCCATCCGCGCATGCGTTATAAGCCTACTCGGATGGATATTTATTACAGCTGCAGTGCACATGTCCGTTTTCAGAAAGTGCTGATTTCCCTGTTTACGCAGAGACAGGGGCGTTTTTTTTAAGATTTATTTTTGGGCTTTTTTGTGCCTTTATTAGAGAGAGAGGACAGTGGATAGAGTTGGAAACAGGGAAGAGAGCGGGGAGCGACATGCAGGAAATAGTGCCACGGGCCGGATTCGAACCCGGGTCGCCTGCGTACATGGTGCGCGCCTTAATCACTCGACTACTGGCGCGCCCAGAGACGGGGGTGTTTTGAAAAACTTCTACTCTGGAGCCCGTTTCCAAAAAGTTAAGTTTTCAGGCACCAAAACGCCGTTGCCGTGTAAATGGCCAGCCAAAACGCTACAAAACTTTTAACCTTGCCAAGCAGATGGATACGCCCGTTTCCTTGTTTTTCACTGGCGAATCCATCTTGCAAAGCTCCCATCTGAAACGTTTGGGCCCAGTTAGACAGTGACAGGACCAATCAGTGACTAGGGGCAGTACTTTCAGGTGCAGCAGAGTCCTGACATAAATAAGCAGCAGCAAGAGCTGGTGCAGTATTGGTGGAAGAGATTAGCATGGATGCTGCAAAAGCGCCAGTTTTATCAGAACTTGACAACATTTGTTTGTTAAAAGAAGAACAAAGAACAGCAGTGAGTTGTTTTCTTTTCAAAAACAACAAAAGTCAAGTACTTACATGTCTATAGTCGCCATATTTCGCATTATTCCTTAATAGCTGTGCCCGTGCAGCTCGATAACTGCTACGTCACATGTTTTGTTGCTCTTATTGGCCCGTAGAGATGTCATAGACAGAACGTTCATCCAATCACACTCCGAGTTTTTTCAAATCCTCTGCCTTTTCTCAAACCTTTCCTATTGAAGCTTTCCCAGATGGATGTGTGAAACAAATCCATCTGGCGTGTCAGGTTACAAAACTTTTGCGTTTTCACTTGAAAGCGTTGTAGTGTAAACGGGGCCTAAGGGTGTTTACACTTAAGTTGATCCACAATACAAGTATGACTTTTTTCAGGGTCACATAATTTAACCCTTAAAGACAAGTTTACATTGGTCTCAGTGATCCCCAAAACATGCCTGTGAAGTTTGTTGCTGAAAAAACACTCCGGTACTGGACTTTTGCATGTCTACCCCTCTGTTTCAGCCCTGCTCAGAACGAACGTTTCTGTAGCTTTTTAATGTTAATTAGCTGTCTGACCCCGTCCCTGACTATGCCCCTCTTGGGAAATGGTTATGGCTTAATGGATGTGGCTCCAGCTCAGCTGGCAGCTGAGAGGAGGATCAGGAGAAGAAGGTGGAACTTTCTTCCAAGCAGGAAGGGCCAACTGAACTTGGGGAGAGGGTAACTCCCCACATGACAATCTGAGAAAATCCGGGAAAATCTGAGAATGGCTTGTTTCAGCACACATTTTCTTAAAGGTGGTGGTGGTGGGGGTCTGGTACTTGGGAGGATTGTGTCACTACAATATGTAGTCTTCTTCAATGCTCCAGTATGCCGAAGCCTCTTTAAAAACATGCTATCACCAAGACATGAGGGCGCTGCATTTTAATTAAATGATAAATTCACATACCATCTGACATGCACACACAGAATGGGAAGAGAGACACAACAGATAACACCAAACAGAACTGTAATTGGGAAGCCTATCAATGCCCTGGACAACTCTCGGGTCAATCATTGAAGTTTATGAAATCCTTTCCAGTCTGTAGACTCAAACTCACCACTGTCTCATATGAGCAGGTCCTCCATAGTCAAGGTGGCCGTGCAGCACTATGAAACGATAGACTTGATTGTCCTGTGAACCAGTAGTTGTGAATGGGGAAAAATAATTGGTAAAGAAAGTCAAAATTCATTGAAGAACATTTCTTGTTGCCACGTGATCTAAACTCCATGCATTCTTGCTTTTCAGACTGAATGTGCAAACAGTCAAGATAGTCCTGTTAAAGTGGCTGGGGGGAGGATATGGACCAAACCACTGATACCGGAGTTTTGTTTCACCACCACCACAGAAGAGGACTCTGAGCGTGAGGAGCAACCTGTCACACCTCATTTAGAGGAAGATGGAACCAGTCTTCTCATCAGCTGCTCTCAGTGCAGTGTCCGGGTCCACACCAGTCAGTACACATGCACTCTTGAGTTTACTCACTCACAGTTTATGTCAGAAATATGTCATAGTCTGTTTGTACCTTATCAGGAGGTTCCTAACCAAACACGTGTAGCCTTAAATTTCTTAAAGTCAGATTGTCCTGAAATGTTAACTTTACATTTAGACATAAATATTATATGGCTCTCAATCAATTCTAGTTTTACAGCACCAAAATAAAACAGTAAAACCAAAAAGGATCTAAGGAGTCTTTGCATTAAGGTCAGGTTTAGCTTGACTTTTTGATTATATTTAGGGTGACCTTGTATAATTTCTCCATGTGTAGTCTCTTTTGACAGGCAGAAACTTTAGGCAAAAATCACTACAGCCCTTACTTAAAGAGATAGAGGAAGAGGCAGAGAAAGAGAGATGAACAGATGGATTTACAACCACATTTTCTCCTTACCATAGTAGTAGGTCAGGCCAATTCGCCACTTTACTGTGTTAGCCTTGGTCCTGTGCTGCTCTGGCCTCCTGATGGCTGTCCTCCAGGCTTGCACTGTGACACAGAGAGCACAAGCTGTGAGGGAGGTTGAATCTGTAGCTCCTGGTATCAGATTAAACCAAAACATGATACCTGGATGAAAAATCTCAGCTCTGCCTGCATTGTGTTAACAACATTCAGCTTCATAATTCTGGTTGCAGCTGCAGGACAGTCCTCATCCTTTGCTCAAACACTCAGACTTTGTAGTAAGTCCTGTAAGTAGAAAGTATTAATCTACTATTGTAACAAGTGATGAAACCAGCAGCATAAAACTTAAATATGTTGGTATTTGCAATGCTAGATTTTGGTAATTATTACAATTTGAAGTATTATTATATTGATTATTATTATGTCATTATTATATTATATTATATTGAATTTCCCTTCGGGGATGAATAAAGTTCTTGTATTGTATCACTCTAATAATGCTTCAAATTGTAATAATTACCAAATTACAGCAAATTATTTATCAAGACTAATAAATAATCGGACACCAACCCCAAGTGCCTAACCCTGTAAGAGCTTAAAGTAAGGAGAAAGATGTTGAATTCTGTTTTTTAGGGAGACAGTGAACAGAAACTTGCACAGGGCTTGTGTGGCCTGTTTTTCTTGTTCTCAGCAAGTATGCTGCTGTATTTTGAACCAGTGGAGAAGTCCTTTGATAATTAATAAAGCAGCCTAGTAATAAGACATTGAAACTTGATGGGAAATCCAGTCTAGACTGGAATAGTTTTTTGGCTGTGTTTTCAGGAAGATACTGTTTAGGAAAAGCCTGTTCTTGAAATTTGTTTTACATGGAATCAAAAAAGGTTCATTATGGTGATGCTGGATGCCAGGATGATGCCAACTAGAGCAGAGGTTTCATAACTTTTCAGCCAATGATGCCTAAAATTATAGTGGTGGAGACCAGGGACCCCCATCATTCCTGGAAGTAGTTAAAGCATACGATGTTACACAAAGCATAATGTTGAAATTTACATTTTATGGAGTTTTTGTGCTCACTTTAATTTTAATTTAAGCACAAATCTCACTCAATAACTATGATTTTATTTTAAATTAAACTAATTTTAAGGATATATTTTAAAATAATGGATAAAATATACCACTTTAAATTATTTAAAAATGTGTCTGTTTTCTTGGAAAGCATCCCACGACCCCCCATCAGAGTTTAGCAACCCCACCAGGGGTCCTGACCCCCACTTTTGAAACCACTGATCTAGCACACTAAATCATTAGAAAAAATTCTCTTTGTTTTTGGGAACAAGTCCATTAACTCAAGTTGTTGGTTAAATTACAAAGATTGCTTGTCACCCAGGCCATTCTGTCCTCAAGGCTTGCTTTAAGATTAGAGAACTTAACATTTACATGTACAAACTGAGATCAATATGATCATTGAATTTAAACTAGCCTAATGCATTTCCTTTGGTAAAATTAATTATTCCTGTGTCTAACAGATGTGGTGGTCAGATTTTCCAAAGGATCACACAGTAAAATTAGAGATAATTTCTAACTGTATAAATGAAAGGACCCCCATTACTGATAGGCGTTTTTTTTTTTTTTTAAATCTTAGCAATGACTAGAAAGTTTAATAGATATCAACAAAGATCATGAATCTAGAACTGGCATATAAAGAATTAGTTAAGTCCCTTGGACTTTAAACTTTGATATGTGGTTGGTAGATGAAGACATGTTGTTTACATCCTATAGATAAGGGATGTTTAAGGATATGATTTACATAAGAAGCCTTGTTGAAATCAGGTCTACAGGTAGATGAAGCAGAATTTAATTCAGGGAGGATTATTCAGGATCAAAAGTTTGGTTATATTTCAGACTTTAGTGCTGTTTTCAGGGTTTGAAGGTAAATCTGTAACAATTACTTGCAGGAGGTCATAAATTTTGTCTGGAATGTTTAGAGTTCTATCAGTAGAGAAGGTCATGGATCCAGCATGTCTTTGTACTTCTGTGTGTATTCTAGGCTGCTATGGGGTGGATCCAGCTAGTGTGAAGGAGGACTGGAAATGTGCTCGTTGCAAAGCTGGTGCAATGACTGAGGTCAGTGACCTTTATTATAATGATTGTCATGGCCTTAAAAGTAAAGCCATATAACAAACTGGGCAAAAGTGTGGTCTGTAATGCTGAACGACATTTACAAAATTTCCTCAAATTGTTCTTTGTTCAGAACTGCTGTTTGTGTCCTCTGAGAGGTGGAGCCCTGCAGAAAGCCAATAACAGCAAGTAAGTTGGTCCAGTGTGTGTAGCAGTTTAGATGCCATGCCCTGATAAAGGCGTTCTGGTGTAAAACTGCATAAATGTTTAGTAAAATCTCAAAACCGTGAACGTGTCCAAGAATGTATCCTTAAAGTTAAAACCAGATCCTTATAAAGGTTACAGAGTCATGTAGCTATTAAGAGAGCTTTTACACTGTCCATTGTTGACTTTCTTCAGAGCGAAGTAGGGCATGACACCCTCTCTCTAGATGTGTGGAAGAATGTTATGCACTGATTTAGGGCTCCTACATGCTTTTACAGTACCTATAAGAAAGTACCCACCCCCTTGGATGTATTACCCTTCTATTGACTTTATAAATCAATTATGGTCAAAATAATTGGGCTTTTTGACCAGAAAAATAGAGAATAAACTCTTACATGTCAAAATGGAAACAGATTTCTACAAAGTAATCACAGTAATGTTAATTAAAACATGTAAGGTAAAATGAGTTGCTGCATAAAATGTTCACCTCCTTTTAAGTGGCTGACCTAATAAAACAAAGGCCCAACCAAATGTTACTGGTAGCATGAATTAGTGAACTGTGGATCACCTGAATGCAGTTAAGTGTCTCAAGTGATTGTAGTATAAAGAAACGTGTATCTGGAAGGTCCAATCACTGGTTAATCAGTATTCCTGGCTACCATTACAAATGAAGACAAAAGAACACAGGTTATTGAAAAGTGTAAGTTGCAGGATTGATAAAAAAAATCCAAGGCACCAAACTAATATCCCCCAGAGTTCATTTAAATCCGTCATCAAGAAATGAAAGGAATATGGCACATGTTTAAATCTGCCTAGATCAGGCCATCCTAACAAAAAGAGGGATTGTGCAAGAAGGAGACCAATGAGAGAAGCCACCCAGACACCTATGTTACCAGCTTGACCACCTGAGAATGTTTGCCTGGGTTCTTCACCAGTCAAAGCTTTATGGGAGGGTGACAAAGAGAAAGCCACTGTTGAAAAAAAACTCTGATTACATCTGGACTAGAGATCACCAAAAGGTATGTGGGAGACTCCATGGTCAAGTAGGAGAAAGTTCTTTGGTTTTATGAGACCAAAATGGAGCTTTTTGGCCATCAGGCAAGACGCTATGTTTAGTAGACACCAAACAATGCACCTCACCACAAACCCACCATCCCCACTGAAGCACTGTGGTGGCAGCATCATGCTGTGGGGATGCTTCACACAACCTCAGAGTTTCTGAGGTTTTCAAACTTGAAAGTGCATTAATAAAATAACCCATATTAAAAGTTAACTTTGCTAAATTCAGAAGAAAATCCCCTTATAGTGGTAAAATCTGTGAAATATACCTTTTAATGTTTGACTTTATGTCAGGTTAGCTTTAGATGGTCTTTATTTTATAGGTTTTCAAGCAGTAAAGAGGTTTCTCTAATGTGATTTTTGTTTTATAGGAAAGTACTCATTTTAAAATAAACATAGGAAAAACAACAAATTCAATCTAACTAGAATTTAAGCTTTATAAAAGAAATACCTATCTTTTATTATTTATCCATAATCTTAGATTTCTAACTGCATTTCTACCTGAAATTGTTCCATAAATTTGTCCAGAATGAGTGTTGTTCACACCTCAGCACACCTGCTAAAATACTTTATGATTAATGTCAGTTTATGGTTTATTGATTGATTGTTTATTGGTTGTGTTAGAAATACAGCGTTTACAAGTGAGTTATAAAGTAAGGAAAACACAGGCAGAGAGTGTCAATTATGTGTATATGAGGGTGCTATGCCATTTGAAAACAGTGTTTACATGTGTGTGTTGCAGGTGGGTCCATGTACTGTGTGCTTTGGCTGTGCTGGAGGCACGCTTTGTCAACATCAGTGAAAGAAGTCCTGTGGATTTAAGTGCTATCCCTTTGCAGAGGTTTAAACTGGTGGGTTTAAAAAAGGCCAAATCATATTTCTCTAGCAGCAGTATTCCATTTAAGTAAATTCAGTGTCTCTTTTAAAAAGAAATTATGTTTATCTCACATATTCCCTGAATATTTGATACTGTATGTGTACTCTCCACTCCATTCTAGAGATAATTTCTGATAAACCTTGCTCTGCATTGGCAGAGAAGATTTAGCACATTTTTCATGGGTGCAACCCACATACTCAGCTTTGCTGCTCATCCCACAAATGCATATTCCTTACAAATGTGGCACCATCTAAAAGGAAAATAAACAGGCCTTGTAGTGGTTTAAGATTTATTGCCAAGAAGTAACATTGTAATAGCCATTGTAACAGCAAAGAAATAATCTACCAAACACAAATTTCTTAATATTTGTGCCAAGTTTCGAAAGGGGCTTGGAGGAAAAAAGGTTAGGAACCACTGCACGGTAGTATGTTGTTAGCATGCTAAAGACAACACATTATAAAGTTAGGTGACTCTCAGAGGGGCAGACTGAGTCAACACAGCAGTTTTGGTGCATTTGTGTGTTTTTATAGAATGGTCTGAAATGTATTTAGTCATAAAATATGAAAACCATCCCACTTCAACCAAGTATCAGAAGAGTTTGAAAAACTTAATTGATCCTTTTAAAAATAGTTCATAATTCAATTCTTATATTTTTAGATAGTTAATAGTGTGAAAATATAAAGAACTATCACAGATAGTTTACACTGATGTTGTTTAAATGAGGCTCCAAGCACCACTTTGTTCTTTACTGTAGCTATATAATAGCATACCTTTAGTTCCTTAAGTTCCTGACCAGGACCACCTACTGTGGTCCTGGTCAGGAACTAAAGTGAGGAAAACTGGAAATTAAAGAAACATCCAATCATCTGTAAAGTGAAATCTTAAAAGCTATTAGAATTCACAGGATGTGACGTTATAAAGTGTTGTTCTCACCTTTAGTAAGTGTTTTTAACTGTGCAGTTTCCTGAACCCTGCCTGTGTTTGCATCTTCGACAGAAATGTTACTTCTGTAAGAAGAGGATAAAGAAAGCATCAGGCTGCTGTGTGCAGTGCTCTCATGGCCGCTGTCCAACCGCCTACCATCCCACGTGTGCCCAGGCTGCCAGAGTACTCATGCAGCCAGATGAATGGCCCTTTGTGGTCCATGTTACCTGCTGTAGACACAAAGGCCCCATTCAGATTGAAGTAAGGATACTTAGGATCTGTTGGCTCCAAATAACCGATGCACCACACACATTTTCACCACCTGTACAGTTTAGAACATTTTTCTCCAACTGAAATATCACAGTATATAGATGCTGATTTTCGTTTTCACTAATAAAAAATGTGTTTGAAATCTCTCCTGACAGCGCAATAAAGCAGCCATGCACGAATTAACCGTAGGACAGAAGGTGATATGCAAGCACAAGAATGGTCGCTACTACCAGTGTGATGTGGTGCAGCTGTCTAAAGAGACGTTCTACGAGGTCAACTTTGACGATGGTTCCTTCAGCGACAATCTCTTCCCTGAAGACATCGTGGTACTGACAATTTATCACACTTTTGACAATAATAGAGAACACAGGTAGATCTCATACTACCTCATATTTTGGAGTCTTATCTGTTATCTACAATAACAGATTGTGCATTTGCATTTACCAGCCCAAGCAGTGTTGCTTACTGCTTGATCCCACTTGTTTTTTCATTCTTATACATCTTCTTTTAAGGGCTCAAACGCCATCTGAGGGCCCTATTGAAACAGAGTTTGCTTTTTTAAACTATTTTTTGGCACCAAAACGTCATTTCATGTTTTGGCATTTTTACACTCTGGGCCCAAAAATAATAAATGTGTAAAAGGTAACGTGTTTTTGCATGCTTTTAATTATGTAGGTCTAAAGAAGAGAGCAGCCAGGTTCATTGGGAGAGTGGTCTAAATTAAATGAGGAAGTATTTTCCTGCTATTTAAGGGGTATATTATTCAGGTCAAAGGTCATCATCTACATTTTTATATGGGCCGGACTTTCAAATAAACTAGAACAAAGAGACATTTTGGTCTATTTAACATATTTTTAAAAATATCTTTAGTTTCTTTTAACTGTATGCAATTTTTACGCTCTAAAAATGAGATCAGTCCATGTACCGTAGCCAGCAACAAGGGGCAATCAAGATATTTTGCTTGTTATTTCTGGGGCTGTTGTTCTGCTAATGTGCTGTGCCCTGATTGGAGAAAAAAACATGAAAGATTTGGGTCTTTAGTTTTGATTCTCAGAGGAACTCACCTAAATTTGAAAGAAAACCACAGTTATAATTAAGAATGAATTGATAAGTATGTGTTTATCATACATCGTGTTTGCCAATAATGGCTGACAGGCAGGTTTCTGTAAAATGGATCAAATTTTAAACCAATCTGGGCATTTTTTTCAATCTCAATTTTTTTGACGGGTTTATATAGCTGTGGGGATTAAAAAGAAAGATGCCTGATAAACATCCACATATTTTTCCCCTGAATATTTCTGAATTTGATAATGATCTGGGGGCCAGATTGGAAGATGTGGGAAGCCTGATGTGGCCCTTGGGCCACCAGTTGAATATCACTGATTTAAATAATAAGACGTGCATACATAGGCGGTCAGCAACATATTTTTACACTGCTTTTTGGACTTGCAGAAATGCACACCACTCTAGCTTCACAGTAAAATATCACCACATTTTTTTCATTGTCCAATTTATGGAGATGTTGATGGGATGTGGGATAATTGGATGGCGAGTTCCCCTTCTCCTAAAGTGATTTGAGTCCTTTCAACATTGTGAAGCTGTTCTGGTGATACAGAGGGAGGATGTGCTTACTGCTTCACACCTTAGATATGCTTGCTTTGGCAGAGCTGGACTAGGAAGAGAATTTGGCCCTGGCATTTTTTTGCTGGTCCCTTAAAGCTGGTCAATTATGACATAACTATACACCATCCTTGTTTCCTTTCCTTTCGTAGGTGTACCAAATTATATTCACAAACCATAGCGTAGAAATAGAGTGTTCACTCTGTTGTAGTAAGATTATATAAATATACATATAAGTGCATATAATGCCCATTCTCCTTTCTGTTGCTATGCTTGAAACTTTTTTCTGTAAATTCATTAGCTATCATCTGTGAAACTCCATGTTTCCTTTTTACAGTATGCATTTGATAAAAAAAGAGCAGAGAAACGAACGGCATAATCGTGTTACTCCGCAGTCCTCATGATATTTCTATGATTAGTGCTGTATGATCTTTTTCATCTGCTCTTTGTTAGAGCCGGGACTGCAGTCAGCTCGGACCACCACCACAGGGTGAAGTGGTTCAGGTGAGATGGACAGACGGCCTGGTGTATGGAGCCAAATTTGTGGCAACTCATGCAGTTCACATGTACCTGGTAAGAATTCTTTTTATTTGGTGGTCTTAATGGAGTGTTTGAAAAATATAAACAAGTCCGTGTCTAGAGTTAAAGTACTGATCAGCTGTAATTTTTAGTTTATGAATTGTAATTTGCATGGGTTTGATGTAGGTGGAATTTGAGGATGGTTCCCAGCTAACTGCTAAGAGAGATGATGTTTACACTCTGGATGAGGAACTCCCCAAAAGAGTCAAATCTCGACTGGTAAGAGCAACTAACTAACTAACACATGAACTACAATTCTACTAACCTGAAATGCTAGATAGAACGTTTCATAAAGACAGTATATTGCATGGATATATTTAACATTCATCTGGGAAAGCTCCCATACAAAGCCTTTGAAAGGGGAAGGACTTTTCATAAAAAAACTTTGAAGGTGATTGGATGAATGCTCTGTCTGTCACATTCACAACAAGCCAGTAAGAGCCACAAGACAAAATTTGGTAGTGGACATGTGCAGCTCCAGTGCTAATCTGACCTATACAGGCTAGTGCTGCTTGTCGGTGGCTAAATTCATGCCAAAGCCTATCGGAAGACATGCAAAAAACATCTCCTCTGTTAAGAGAAGCCTGCAGTGTGGCTCTTTGCTCTAGTTTTAATAAGGAGATGTCGTTGAGGTCTGATTAAATTGCCACCTATTACAGCTACATTTAAAGGGATACTTCAACATTTTGGCAAATTCGCCCATTGCCATAATTCCTATAGTCTTAGTGATAGGTTTGTTTCCTTTAGTTGTCGGTGCAAGCTATTTCTAGATCTGGGGGGACCGTTAAACCAGCTGCACCGTTAACACTATCTTAGCAGACGGAATTTTTGCTTTCCCTCATCAAACTTATCAAATACACAATCCAACAACTCCAAAACACTCTCGTGGACAAATTGTGACCTGTACATTCACCACGCTATGAAACGAACATATTACTAAGACTGCAGGAATTATGGCAAGGGGCGAATTTGCCAAAATGTTGAAGTGTCCCTTTAAGCTAATCGCTACCCTGGCAGCAGCCATTGTATACACCAGCCTATACTACAATTAAACCCTACCTGTAATGTTCACAAACTGATGCAGGCTGGCAGAAGAGCGAGAAACGTCTTCTCCATCATGAAAAGCCTTCAGTGCCTGCTGCTCTTTGATCTGTATTCCATAAAAAATGTGGTCTGGTTCCGATAAAACTGCTGCTACACTATAGCTACATCCAAGCTTGTTGCTGCACCAGTGGCAGCCATTGTTATCGGCTTACCGTACAACTTAACCCCGCCCATTGCTCCTGCCTTGTTCTCCTCAAACGACACTGGGAGCTGCACAGACGTTCTAGATTTGACCTTTGCAAGATGGATTTGCCTGATGGCAGACATGGAGTCAGGCAAATCCATCTGCTTTGCAAGGTTGTAATTCCACAACATACTGTATGTAGAAAATCAGATTTAATTCTAAACAGAGAAGTGAGAATGTTGTCATACATTCTTGTGTTTGTCTCTACAGTCGAAAGCCTCAGACATGAGATTTGATGGGATCTTTGAGGAGGAAAAGATCATCAAAGAGTCAAAGAGACAGAGAGTGATCAACTCACGCTACAGAGGGGACTACATAGAGCCTGTGATTTACAGAGCAATCATGGAGTAACCCTTGCCCTCTGACCCACACACCGCCAGCACTGACTGATGGACTACTGGACTGGAATAAATTAAATTCTAGGAAGCAGCTTTCCATAGAGAAAGCTAGAGGACTACCTTCAGGGACCCACTTTTGACTTTTCTTTCTGTCCTTTTTTGGTACATCTGAGTTGTCTGTCCTTGTTAAAGAGAACTGTGTGGATTAAATGTATACAAAGTTATATAATTTTTCAAAAGGGCTCAAAATAGAGAATTAGAATCTGCACCCTCAAGTAGCATCCTGATGTTTAACTAGCATACTGGCAGTAAGGCGCCTTGGAAAACAGTTAGGTTTCGATGGACTTCAAAAATATTTATTTTAAGTAGGATTATCATTCATGGTTGGCCTTATTTAAAATACATTTCCCCATCCTATTTCCATCCTCAGATGGCTGTCAACATCAGTCTGGTTCTGCTCAAGGTTCCTGCCGAGAAAGGCTGGCCACACAATACACAACTTTAAACCCAATTTACGAACATTTACTGCAATTATAATGCATGCCAGGACAGCCTGTGGCAAAAGGACAGCAAACCATGGATATCAGTAGTCATCCATGTTTATTTTTACTAGTGATGCACGACAATTATCAACACCGATGAATTATCAGCCGATATTGCAAATATTTTATAGCATTTCATTATTCTGATAACAAAATATTATCAGATAAAATCCACAGATAATTAAGGCATTTGTTGAATTGTACATGATCTGTCATTAAGACCCAGACAAGATGAAGCCTCTGCTGCACTGAGACCACAGCGTACACTAAACATACCTTTACCAGTCTTACCTATGCTCTACTTGACTAGTGTGGAAGTTTTTCAGTGTTTCAGAGGAGGATAATCTGATTGTGTTAGTAAAACATGTACCACAACAATCCCAAAGATTGTTTTTCAGAGAGCAAAAAGGCAAATCTATTAATGAGAAAATCAGTCTCTCGGTCTCCCAGTCTGCTGCTACTTTAAGATGTGATCTGCCTGGTCTGTTTGATGCGGTTTCAGTCTGATCAACAACATCAGTAACATCAGTTTAACCTCGACAACAACAACATTTTTAATTAATGTCTAATTCTATATTTTTCCCTCCCTTTTTTAACTTACATTATTACATATCTTGACTAAGTTCTGACTAAAAATAACAGCTGTCCACTAAACCTCTCAGTATGTTAAGTATGACTGTGTGTTATCATTTACCTAGATGTGTTAAATCTCCAAACAAATAAGCAACAGGATTTTAGTTCCAAAATTTTTATCTGAGGAATGCACTGTTTGTTTTATTTTTACATGTTTTTAATAGGGAAACATTTCTGATTTGCCCTATGTCGCCTGAATTTTTGTTTAGTTGATTGAAATGTCAGAACAGTGCACCACTAAAGTATGTGGTTTCATAGTTTATTATACACTTGGTTTTTCAGAAATGTTCTAGTTAGAGGTCACATATTATGCAAAATACACTTTTCCTGGCTTTTCTAACAAAAATATGTGCCACTGGCGTGTCCACAATCCCCTCAAGAATCAGAAAAATCCATTCCTTCTTCCCCTCTCTTTTGCCACCTTTCAGAAAATATATGCTGAAACAAGCCATTCTCAGATTTTCCCCTCATGATGTCATGTGGGGAGTTAGCCCCGCCCCCAGCTTTGGTTGGCCCTCCTCGCTTGGAAGAAAGCCCCACCCTACTCTCCTGATCCTCCTCTCAGCTGAGGATCAGGAGACACATACATTAAGCCACATCATTGTCTGAGAGGGGCGTGGTCAGGGGCGGAGTCAGACAGCTCATTAGAATTTAAAGCCACAGACAGAGAAACAGCTCGTTCTGAGCAGGGCTGAAACAGACATACAAAAATCCAATACTGGAGTGAAACAAACTTCACAGGCATGTTTTGGGGACCTCTGAGACAAATATAAACTTGACTTAAAGGGTAACCTTATTTTTAAAGGCAACTATTGGTTATTTGCCATCGGAACAAGGAAGTTATCAGTTCAAAGAAATACTTGTCCTGCATCACTAGTTTTTATTCTAAAGTCACGTTTGATCATGCGAGATTCTGTGAAATCCTGTGTTTGAGGAGTCGTCACTCTGAGGTCGTCGGCAGGTGTGTGCTCACCAGTGTTTTGACAGTCAGGCTGAGTCGTCCAGTGTGTGCCCTCACATGATTACAACATGAACAATCATTTGAAACTGTCCTTATGTCTGTACTCTCCCATGTTTAAAAAATCATTTAAGGTCTAGTATGTGTGGCCAGCCTAAAGGGAAGGTTTTCCTCGCCCTGTCACAATGCTAAATACCGGTAGTGCTGAACTCATGGTGATTAATGCTGGGTCTTTATAATAATATATTGATATAAAGATTGATTAATTTATACATTCATATTTAGAATTGTAAATGACTTAATTGTTTCTTTATATTACTGGATTATTTCTAAAATAATTCCCATTTGGAAATTATTTGTTTCACTCCTGTTCCATCCATATTCTTATCTAATTACTTGTAAAAACAGATTGTTACTTTAATCATACATCTGTCAATAACCCTCCCAAACAATACTTTCATTGTTTTTTCTTAACATATCAGAATGAATAAATAATGCTCTGGATTTCCCTGTGCTAGTATTGATTTGCTTAGGTTGGACTAGGGCCCGTTAAACAAACACAAGGTGGACAGGAAATGTCTTTGAACCCATTAATTTCATTGACAACTTTTCAACAGAACTCTAGTCTTTCCATTCTTGGTATTCTGGTCTAATATTGCATCTGTACTTTGCATCATAATCAGAGACAAGCAAATTCCTCACAAATGCCACATAGAAAAAAATCCTGAAAAAATGCTGAAATGTAGTTATGCAAGGATCTTAGTAGCCATCAGCTCAGTTTACTTGTTAAGTTCAAGTTTCGCTTAGCAAACCACTCAAAATAGATAAACACTTTTTAACAGGGCTGTAACATGACAACATAGAGCCACTGCATTTTCATTCCATTAGCATTGCATCAGTTGGAAATCAGAAATAATCATCACTAGTATTTATCAAAGCAATACATTGATGTGAAGTTTTTATGATTTAGCTGCTTGCCTGTGGCAGCCATGATAAACCAATAGGAAATGAGCTGTTATTTTTGTCATTCACATTAATGAAGTAATCCAGAAATGTAATTGGAATAAAACAGGCACTGAGGAATGATCTTTTCAAAAAGAAAGATAATAATATTTCTGACAATTCTTGTGATGATGTGTGATTTTAAAGATTTTTATGAAGAAACTGCAAATTGATTTAAAAAGATTATATGTGTAAAAATATTTCTTAAAGTGTGAGGGGGGAAAAAGATCCTAGCAAACTGTAACTGATCTTTAACTGAAATGTTGAGCTGAATTTCTGTACTCTCAGTACAGCTTTTACATAACTGTCTCTTTTTTAACCAGCCTATTCTTGTACTTTTATAGTGATTTTTGCATTAATGGCATGAGCCTTCATTCACTCAGATGCTGAAGTGGACGTGCATTTTCTATCCTTTTTTTTTTACCGTGTGCACTTGTAGATTTATATCATTTTTTTAAATGACCTTTAGGTCTTTTCATTCTTTCCTCACTTGAAGTGTGAACAGATTTCAAATGTTGATCTTTGTACATTTGTTGAGAAAATGTATTGTTTATTTTAAGGTCTCTTATGGAGTGGGCTTGCTCTCCTTCAAGCCAGCTCATCATAATGCACCTGTCAACAGTTAAACCTGGCTTATGATGTCAATAACTGCCTGTATGTTTGTCGTTACAAGAATGTAGAGAAGGGAACATTTTTTTTTAGTTTGTGGGAGTAAAGAGGTCCTCCTAAGTGAGTCAGTGGAGAAAGGTTTTATGTAAGCAATTTTCAGTTGTAAAAAAATGTGTACATTTTGAGGTAGGGTTTTATATCCTGATGTATTTAACTGTTTAGAAAAACACATGATTTTTACTGAAGCCCCTTTAATCTGTATGTTAAAGTATAAAATTTATCCTGTTGTCCTGTTGGAAAAACTCGCGCCTTGTGTCATCATCCTGAAAAATCGAAACTCAGCTTCCAGCTAACTATCATTCAAGATTTTTTTTTCCATGCATTTCATGTTTGTTTCAGTAAAGAAATTTGTCTCAGTGCTGTTTGTGCCTTCTTTATACATAAAATGAAAACAACCTGATGCTGTGGATCCTTCAAGTCTGAAATGTACGGCCATAAAAGTCTTATTTATACTAGAGAGAGGTCTTAAATTATTATTGGCTCTGTGACTGAGATGTGTCTTTAGACATGTCAGTAGACATTAAATTTCTACATGGCAAATAATTCACTAGTAGGTGAGGTAGAGTAATACAAAACCAGCAGACCCAACAGTCATGACATGCATGCTGCTGATTCTGTCTAAATGAATCATTAATAATACCAGTGTGGAGATCAATAAGTGAGGTCATTCATCCTGTGAATAAACAGGTCCCTTATTTAAAGGTCACATTATACAAAATACACCATTTCAGGCTTTTCTAACAAAAATATGTGCCCCTGATCTGTCCACAGTCCCCCCAAGAATCAGACCCTCTCCACCTTTCAGAAAATGTGTTGCTGAAACAAGCTGTTCTCAGATTTTCCCCTCATGATGTTGTGGGGAGTTAGCCCCATCCCCAGGTTCGGTTGGCCCTCCCTACTTGGGAAAAGGTTACAAGCAAAAACAGCAACCAAAACCAGAAAGATGTTGAACTAACAGGAAAGCTACCACTGGAATGGATCGCAGTATTAATTTTGGCAGCTTTTTTAATTTTAGTTTTAGTCTTTAAATGAAATGCATTTAAGGTTTAGTCCCGTTTCAGTCATTTCTACCCTTTTTAGTTTTAATCTAGTTTCAGTCGACGCAAACTCAGAACATCTAGTCTAGTTTTAGTCCATATAAAGTCCTCACATTTTAGTCGTTACTTTTAGTCCAAGCATTTATTTTCTTGCCTAAATTTGGTGCCAAATCATGGTAGTGTGTTCTCTGCACCCTGCCAAACCAGGGTCCCTGCTTTCTACAGCTGAGAGGCAGAAGAGATACAGATGCATTGCATTTTGACAGATTTACCCACAGTGGAGAAATATCACAGATTTTGAATGTCTGACCAAAACTAAATTACATTTTAGTCTTTTTGACAAAATCTAAACTCAGTTTTTGTCAGTTTTAGTCATCACAGGTCTATTTTTGTTGGTTTTAGTCTAGTTTTTGTCATGGAAAAAAAGGCTGTCGACAAATAGTTTTAGTCTGCGAAATTAACACTGATGGATCGAAGAAGAGCCTAAATGGCAAAGACTCAGCCCATGATCAGCTCCAGGATGATCACAAAAGGTCCAGATTGTTCTCTTTTGGTTTAGGGGCCACAGACAGTTGGTCAGATGACCCCCAAACACTGAATTCAAGCCACAGTGCACTGTGAAGCATCTTCAAATAGGAATGTTTCTCATAGTGTACTGTAAGTGCATGAACAGTTGGCAATAATTACATTCAGAGTTTCTATCACAACTACGCCCCCTTCTGTCTTCACTCTGCATTACACCCCGCATCCAGTTCACCAAGAAACACAACGCAGAGCTTTGTGGAGAGGCGCCCCACATACAGCAGACTCTCAGAGCCCTTTGGGTTATAAGAACATTAACAGGCTTTATAGTTAGGCCTGGCTTAGACTTGGACCAGCTCTAAGTTCAATGTTTATTTTAGGGTGATTCTGGATATTTGACACATGAAAAGAACAAGACTTCTCAGGTCCAGCAATGTGCAATAAAAGACAATTTAAGTTTCTACAACCCATACAAATAAAATAAAAACAGGATTAAATCTGTTTAAAAACTATCTTAAAGTTAAGTTTTGGATAGTTGTGCTGCTATAGGCTTAGAGTGCCAAGAGAGCTGGCACTAAGATGGCTGGCTTAACCCTCAGATACCCTAAAAAAAGATTGTTATACAGCCTCTTTGTGTCCAAAAATGGACACCATACTTGAAAAGCAGTAAAAATATTATACATGAATATTTTCCCACTTTGTATTAACTTTCCCATCAACATGAGACCTAATGAAATATACATTTTGATTAATTTTAAGGAATTTAACCCTTAAAATGCCAATTTAAGAGCAAAATGCCTTTTTTAATTTGGAAAAAAAGAACAAAAAATGAGATCATTTTCATAAACTAAATGCAAATTGGAATTCCTTGAAAGGGGTTATCATAGCCTTGGATATGTCAGTGATGAGTAGCAACATTGACATTATGCATTATTTTTTCACACTGTAAGATTTTAAGGAAATTGTGACACTCGTGTCACTCAAACCCGTCATGTCCAAAAATGGACACCATACTTAAAACAGTAAAACCCAAAAAATTATAAAGTAATAATAATAATTTGCTGTAATTTTCTCAGCAACATGAGAAAAATAACATTTCTGATTAATTTTCAGGAATTTCTTTTGAGTCAATATGTCAGTAAACCTGTGCTACTTTATTACACTTGTCCAGGAAAAGAAAAAAAGGTTTGTTCAAAAGAATATGAATGCAATATATATATATATATATATATATATATTGTTTTTAAGAATTTAGTCAAGGACAACTTGAGTAATTACACACCAGCTAACCACAAGAATGAGGCAATTATAAATACACAGTTCATAATACAGAACACGGCTCCAGCAAAATAGATACATTTTCACTCACTGACAGTCTTTTAACCAATCGAAACATTTCCACAAGCCAAAATCCAGCCCGGGACATGAGTTATACCTTACTTTCAACAACTACCTGCACATCAAACCCAGTATCCCCAGAGAAACACATTGACTGCCAGCAGTAGCAGGGCATTTAAATTGCAGACATTGCACCAGAAGGGATTCTCATGCAGGGAGTTCAGTTCATTGTTCTCTGTCACTGCAGACACAGGACCATTATTCCTGTCTGTCAGACAGCAGATCCACAGAACCGCCCTAGACCACCGTGATGTATTTGGTTGGCAACTGCAATTGCAACGGTTTGAGTCGGAGCTCGATTCAGAGGTTGTTGCTTCCGGGATGTCCAGGGGACCTGAGAGGTCAATACGCTGCTCTTGGCTGTGTCTAGACCACCAGGTTAGCCTGTAAAGCTAGACAGAACAACACATTTTCAGCAATGAATTCAGTACACTACTTATACTTCAAACTCTGCAAAGCTAGCGTCAGCCTCAATCAGTACTAGCAGTCAGGTTGGGCTGTAATGCAGAAACACCCAGTTCAGAGGTATTGTAAAATAGCCATGGCATCCCTTTAATTACCACCATTAAAAT
This sequence comes from Cheilinus undulatus, assembly GCF_018320785.1. Classification (NCBI taxonomy): domain Eukaryota; kingdom Metazoa; phylum Chordata; class Actinopteri; order Labriformes; family Labridae; genus Cheilinus; species Cheilinus undulatus. The sequence continues at coordinate 46,059,511 of NC_054871.1, read as the reverse complement.
GTCTGCTGTGTTGTTAATTACTCATGTTTATACATACTCCAATAGTAATGCTGTTTTTGATATACATAGCTTTAGATGTAGCTAGAGTATAGGTGTGGTTTTATCAGAACTGGACCACATTTCTCTTCAGAAGGGCAAAGAACTGCACTGAAAGCATTTCTTGGTGGAAAAGGTTTTTCATGCTCATCTTTGGAATAAGTTTATGATATTTATGGATGGAATTTAGATGTACTGTAAACCAGTAGCAATGACAGCCTGGACTAGCTCAAATAAAATGTCAAATTTGTTCTTGCCTAAAAGATAAATATATTTTAATTGTGAATAATCTTGTTATGGCTGTGATGCTATATCTTAAAAGTGTAATGGAAACATGATCACATGCCTACTCAACTTCAAGTTTAAATTTATTGTAAAAATGACTGCTTACTAGGGCTGGGCAGTTCATCGCAAATTAGATTAAATCGCAGTATGGCCTGCTGCAATATTCTAATCGCAGAAGTTGCACTGTTTCTTTAACTTGAAATTTGTGACGCAAATTTGAGTCAGGATACCAGTTTAAAACTTTTTCCAGCAGAGATGTTATGCATTACATAAGCAGTCATTCATGCAGCCTTGCAGTCAATTTTTTGGAACAGTCTTTCAAAATATCCTATTTTCTTCATTTTTGCACATTTTCTTATGAAACATGAGGAATGCATTAAAATTATCACCCTCCCTTCAACACAAATCCATGTTCTTGCATTATGAGTCAAAATCATCACAATTAGATATTTATCAAACTTGTTCAGCCCTTACTTAATCTAATATTGTGTTGTTATAATACAAAATGATTTATTACTTGTGTTTTTCAGAAAATACATGAGATGAAGAAGTTAACAAATTATCGCATATAAAATCACAATTGCAATACTGGGGGGAAAAATTGCAATTTGATTATTTTCCCAAATTGTTCAGCCCTAGTCTCAGTTTTGTGGTAGAGGATCAAAAAGTGCCATGCACCATGCACCTCACTTTCTTATTCTAAAATTTGAAAACAATATCAAACTGATATTGTGACATGTTCTTACATGTTCTTCAGATATTGGAGCGGTGGCCAAGCTGACAGCAACAATAACCAGGCATGTGAGTGCCAGCAGGATGAGTGCAAAGTACAGGTAGTGGACATCAGCCAGGATACCAGGACGATCATCTTTCTGACCACAGGAAGGAGCCGTATAGGAAAACTCCAGAACCATACGAACCCCACCCACCACTAGTCCAGCCATCAGACCCCAGAAAGCACCCTGAGACACAAAAGCACACAAAAGCACAGTATTAGTGAAGTATTTGCTGCAGAGACCAAAAAAAAGAAAAAACAACTGGGCCAAGACAAAAATAAAAAGGGCCCATAAAGATGTGCACTCTAAACTTGGAGCCTTTTCTTTTGAAGGGTCCCATATCAAATTTTACTAAATGTACATTTATTATTACATTGCTTGCTCCCATCAAATGGATATACAGTTTATTCAGAAGGTATTCAGACCCCGTCACTGTTTTCATTTTTGTTATGTTGCAGCCTGATGCCAACCCCACACACCCGATGGATTTGTTTCACCCATCCATCTGGTAAACCTCCAATGTTTGGAGCCAACAAAAAGAATGAAAGACGAAAGTTCTGTCTGTCACATCTTTACGGGCCAATCAGAGCAACAGCATCGCTTGTTTTTTGCTTCTGAAAAAAAACCCTCAGTGTTGTTCTTTGTTCTACTTTTAATGAAGAAACATTGTCAAGTTCTGATAAAACTGATGCTATAGCAGCATCCATGCTAATCTCTTCCGCCATAACTGCACTGGCCTCTTGTTGCTGCTTTCTTATGTCACGACTCTGCCGTCCCCAAAAGTACTGTCTCTTACTCCTGATTGGTCCTGTCACTTTCTAACAGGGTCCAATCCGTTCAGACGGGAGCTTTGCTAGATGGATTCACCAGTGAGTAATACAGAAATTGGTGAATCCATCTGCTTTGCAAGGTTAGCCTAATTCTAAAGTCAAAAAAATATGTTTTTCATTCCTTATGAAAAACTTTAGAATAAAAGTGCTTCTACATACTTATCATAACTTATGTGACACAACATTTCTATTCTTTTCTGTTTTTTTCATCTTTAAAAATTGACAACTGAGTGAAAAGGCTGAGACACATTTAGCAACTACAATATTACTGTGACTGTGATTCTAAATGATCTAAAAGTGAAGTTGTAATTAATTCAAATAGGAGAGCCAGCTAACCCAGCTGATCTCCATGAAGTCATCAACACACTACACATGACAGAAAACATATTGTAAAGCCCTTCTTGATATTTTTGGTGTAAAAACCAGACTAGGTTGCGAAATATATATGTTACCTGTGAGTCTTGTTTTTAAGTATGTACAGTTGAAACCAGAAGTTTACATACACTATATAAAAAGGCACATAAACTTTTTTTTCTCACCGTCTTTTGGTCAATTAGGATTACCAAAATTATTTCTATTTGCTAAATGCCAGAATAATGAGAGAGATCATTTTTTAAACAATTTGGGAAAGCCCAGATGATGATGTCATGTCTTTGGAAGCCTCTGATAGGTTTATTGACAACATTTGAGTTAATTAGAGGCACACCTGTGGATGTATTTTAAGGCACACCTGAAACACACTGCGTCTTTGTGTAACAGCATGGGAAAATCAAAAGAAATCAGCCAAGATATCAGGAAGAGAATTGTGGACTTGCACAAGTCTGGTTCATCCTTGGGGGCAATTTCCAGCTGCCTGAAGGTGCCACGTTCATCTGCTCAAACAATTATACGCAAGTATAAACACCATGGGAATGTCCAGCCATCATACCGCTCAGGGAGGAGACGGGTTCTGTGTCCCAGAGATGAACGTGCTTTGGTCCGAAAAGTCCATCTCAACCCAAGAACAAAAGCAAAAGACCTTGTGAAGATGCTGGCTGAAGCTGGTAAGAGTGTGTCATTATCAACAGTCAAACGAGTCCTGTACCAACATGGGCTGAAAGGCCACTCTCCCAGGAAGAAGCCATTACTCCAAAAGAAACATAAAAAAGCCAGATTACAGTTTGCAAATGCACACAGGGACAAAGACCTTAATTTTTGGAGACATGTTCTGTGGTCTGACGAAACTAAAATTGAACATTTTGGCCATAATGACCATCATTACATTTGGAGAAAAAAGGGGGAAGCTTTCAAGCCTGAGAACACCATCCCAACTGTGAAACATTGGGGGTGGCAGCATCATGTTGTGGGGTTGTTTTGCTGCAGGAGGGACTGGTGCACTTCACAAAATAGATGGCATCATGAGGAAAGAACATTATGTGGAAATACTGAAGCAACATCTCAAGACATCAGCCAGGAAGTTAAAGCTTGGGCGCAAATGGGTTTTCCAAATGGACAATGACCCTAAGCAAACTGCCAAACTGGTTACAAAGTGGCTTGAGGATAACAAAGTCAATGTTTTGGAGTGGCCATCACAAAGCCCTGATCTCAATCCCATTGAAAATTTATGGGCAGAGCTGAAAAGGTATGTGCGAGCAAGGCGGCCTACAAACTTGGCTCAGTTACACCAGTTCTGCCAGGAGGAATGGGCCAAAATTCCTGCAAACTATTGTGAGAAGCTTGTGGAAGCATATCCAAAACGTTTGACCCAAGTCATACAGTTTAAAGGCAATGCTACCAAATACTAATGAAATGTATGTAAACTTCTGAATCTCAAGAAAATAATAAAAAGTTGTCTAAAAAATGATCTCATTATTCTGCCATTTAGCAAATAGAAATAATTTTGGTAATCCTAATTGACCAAAAACAGGAAAAGTTTAATCTGAATTAATGTTAGACAGTGAGAAAAAAAAAGTTTATGTGCCTTTTTATATAGTGTATGTAAACTTCTGGTTTCAACTGTAAGTAGAGCTAAGTAAGTAAAAGGTTTATGTTTGTAATACTTACCTGCTCATTGGCACGTGGCCAAAAGATAGCCATTAGGAACACTGCTGTAATAGGTGGTGCCAGAAAGCTGGTCACTGACTGGATATAATCAAAAAGCTGTCCACTATTGGCTGTTTGGATGATGGGAATCCACAGCAGACTAACACATACCAAAACCAGGATGAACACCCTGAGAAAACCACAAAAAATGTTATTTAAGTAAAAAAAGGCTAATTAAAGGTTTGGGGAATACATGTTTAAAATCATTTCAAATAGCAAATAAATTATAAAACATCAGTTAAACAGGGTTAAAGTGGAGTGTGTCTAAAAGTTCCAGGATAGGCCCATCAACATTTTTGCCATCTAAAGTACCATTTGCTCAGGACTAGTATTACCTGTGAACCTCTGATGATTTGTGAATTACCCCCTGACGTCAGCGTTTGGTGCAGTGCATTGACACGGGATAATGAAGTCTGTAATGTACTCATTTTTACAGACATTTCTGAAGGAAAACATAAGGGTGCTGCATGGCTGCAGCAATGAAAATGCACAGTGAACCTTTTTTTTCTAAAATTCACACAAAAAATGTAATGTTGTGCATGCTGCCCTCTGCAGGTGATGTTTCCTTCATGTGTCCTGTACATGCTGTTAACCAGAGATTCCATTGGACAGCATCCGCTTAAGTGTTTTATAGATAATTTAACATTTAAAATCTTTTAGAACAAGCCGTCCATGACTAGTAAGCTATAAAAATATATATTCTAACTCTCCCAATATGCATCAAGGTCATTTAAGTCACCTGTGCAAATCTGCAGCTGATCAGATACAGGAATAGAGAGAAAGTCAAGCATCCCTCCGTTTAATGTATGTGAAAGTGAAACGCCCAATGTTAAATATGACCCACTCCTGTTACTTTTAACAGATTTTTTTGCAGTTCATTTTATTGTTATTCTTTCCTCTATAAATTTGGGATCATTACGCATCCACAACAACCCTTGCATAAATCAGCTGTTTGGAGCCTAACCAGCTGAAGCAGAAAGAGTGGTGTATGGTACAGGCTCTGCAGCTAAATAGAGTGGGAAAAGTCTGTTGTGTTATGTTTCTTTAGATACACTAATTTATAGAGTTATTACTGTTGCAAAACTATTTGCAGATGCATGCACAAATACACAAATCTGCACAGATTCACCAATGTGTGCACAGATGCATGATGAGACCTGCAAATGCATGTAAAGATCTGCAAATTTGTACAACGACCACAAATGCATGCACAAATCTGCAAATGTGACCAATTTGTTCAGAAAATGTACTCTGTTTTGCTTTTAGACAAATTCTTACAAGACATCAAATACAACTGAAGTCTGCCTCTCAATTAGCTGTCAATACACACGTGACTTTTGCAACACTCCTGCCATGCACGATCTGCAAATGAGTACTCAGATCTGCAAGTGTAAGATCAGTGGGGTTGGTAGCCCTCAGCGCAGGCTCACAGGCAAGGCCGCATGTCTCATAACATATGCGTCACACTGATAAGTATTTAATGCTAAGTGCTGAAATGAAGGAATATAAAACCACTTTATAGTTATATCCCTCCCTCTCTTTTTCTCACTCTCCCACTTCCCATTTTAATGACATTCAATTCATCTCGTAAACATTTTAAATCTGAGCTTAAAGGGTGACAGGTGGCCTGTGTCTGTTAACAGACTCTAAGATTATCTAAAATCAGTGTAACTTTGTTCATCAGTGAGGTTTCATATGGATCGATCACACTGGGCTGTTAGTTTGTCTATTTTCTGAGCCTGGATTATGTCTCAAAGACCTGTTTTGTCTCATATTGATGTTTGGCACTTCTAGGCATTAGCATGCTAATTATTATAATAAACTATAAAGGATTACTTTATAATACTCCAGCCCACTGGGGGGAGCCAGCCCTTTATGTCTGTGTGAAGCATGAGTTCGACCATAAAATGAGGCCTGGCCAGGGTTTGACTCCCCCTACTCATTAGAGAAATACAGTCTCTGTGTAGCATAAGTTTGACTATTATACTGACCCCTACCTTCCAACAATCATGAGTTCTCTCTCAGAGGCTTTAGGCCTGGCTTTATGGTACAGGTCCAGAGTAAAGATAGTTGAGCTGCTGTTAAAGATGGAGGTCAGCGATGACATCAGGGCAGCTAACATTACTGCTAGCATCAAACCACGAAGACCTGTACAGAGAGGAAGATCAACAAGATAAAATATCTGAAAGTCATGAACAATTTTTAAAAAAACAAGTCAAACACATCAAAAATAATTTTGTTTTGTTTTGTTTTGTTGCATTAAAGCATGCAGCAGCTCTTCTGGGCTTCAACCAATCCAATACAGCAAGTCACTTAACTGTTCATCTCTACACTGGCTGCAGCTCGCATAAAATCAGAAACTACTTAGTGTTTACTAAACAAGAAATAAAATTGCTCCAATTTACCTGGATTCCCTCATCCAGGTCTACACTCCCTCTCACCTGCTGTGCTCGACCTGGTACCTTCAGCACATCAGGACCCTAAGTCAATATCTCGACTCTTCTCCTGTCTAGATCTTTGCTTGTGTTACACTTTCTCTCAGACGTACGTTTCTTTAGACAAAATAATATTGACATTAGAATATTGCAACAATAGTAACATAAATGTTGAGCTATTATTGTTGCGAAACTCATTTGCAGATTTCTGCAAGCATTTGTGGATTTGTGCACACATTTACAAATCCATCTATGCATTTGCAGATTTGTGCACAGATCTGTGCACATTTGCAAATAGTTCTGCAACAATAATAGCACCATACATAAAAGTCTGTGTTACAAAAGCCATGATTAAACTAAAACTGTGTGAAAATCTTGTCCGAGCAGACTGAAACTCCCAACGCCCTGCATCCACACACATATGGCAGTGTAAAAAAAGTATTACATTTATATATGAAACCACAACATTGCGTTAAAAAAAATCTACACATGTGCATTCAGGCATTTGCCAGTCCAGTTTCGTGCACAACTCACAGATGAGCAGACGTGCACATTTGTACATCTTTTGTTACACAATAAAAGCCCATGTTGAGCTGAAATAAACCAATGTAGCACATGAATAAAGAAAGTATGGCTATTCAATAATAAGACTGTGCTTATGAGGATAAAACCAGGTGGTTTACACTCAAATTCAGTGTTATATATTGACAGCTGGGTATTTATGCACATTTTGTAAGTTAAAATAAGTGACTTCTTTAGTTCACTGCTAGCTACTGACTAAAGTGTACCTGTTTTTGCTAAGGCCTCAGAAAATTATTAGCTCAAAAGTTGAGCAATGAATTAACTTGAAATTGAATAAAACAGCAGCTGAATATTTTGGAACATTTAACTGAGGTGTATGAGGAACACTGCATGTCAGATGCACGTGTGTTTGAATGGCACAAAAGATTTAGTGAAGGCAGAGAGGATGTCCAAACCAGTGAATGTTCTGGGCACCCATGCACATCAAAAACTTCTGAAAACATTCAACAAACTGAAAAGTCGTTGGAAATGATCGATGACTCAGTATAAGAATGGTAGCAAAAATGGTCTCCATTGACAAAGAGACGGTTCGACCAATTGTGCATGAAAATTTGAACATGACAAAACTGTGTCCTAAAACTTCTGACCCCTGATCTAAAGGAAAAACACAAGCAGATTTGAGGAGACCTTTTGCAACAAATTAAAGGGAAACAAATTTTTTTTTTAGACAGAGTGATTACATGTGATGAAACTTGGATCTTGAAATACAACTCTAAGACATAACAGCAGTCAATGTGTTGGAAAACACCACCAAGGATGAAGAAAGCACCACAAAGTAAGGCCACATTTAAGGCCATGATGATTGTTTTCTTTGACATTAAGGGTATCATTTCAGAGGAGTGGGTTAAGGATCAACAGTGATTCAACACTATTACAAACAGGTTCTAGAAAAACTGAAAGATAAAGTCTAAAGAAAGAGAGCACAACTGTGGAAAAATTGTTTAATTCTTCATCAAGACAATGCTCCAGCTCACACTGAGCTCTCAGTAAAGCACTTTCTGGTCCAAAAACAAATCACACGCCTGATCACCCTACCTATTCACCTGATCTAGCACTGTGGGACTTTTTCCTAAGACCAAATCTGTGCTCAAAGGAACACATTTAGAGTCTGTGTCAGCAATTAACAAAAGAACGACTGAGGTTCCGAGACAGAGGTGGGACGCGTGAATGCAGCGGTGTGTTGATGCAGGAGGGGAGGAGATTGAAAGACACTGAAAAATGTTTATGTTCAATAAAATTGCATTACAGCGTTAGTCTCATTTTTAAATAGCAATACGTTACATGTGTACTTCTTATCATAAATATTCACTCTTGTGCAGTGTAGCAAATCCTGTTTTGTAAAAGTGTGTGTGTGTGTATAAGACTCACCCACAGGCATTAGCTCCACAACTAGTTTAGGGTAGGCGATATTGGAGCAACCAACCCGAGCTCCACATACATCCTGGCAAACATCTGGATCCACACAGCCCACCTCATCTAGACAGACAAGAGCACCACAGTTAAACATGATCAACAAACATACAAACTCTGTAGACTGATAAGAAAATAAAGACAGAGGGCAATCCACTTAGATGAAAAATGACCATAGTGTTTGTTTTATCCCACACTTTTGACAGGTAAGTGCCTTGAAACAAGAAATTATCCACTGAAAGCAATAACACTCAGAGTTTTATCAAGCAAATACTCAAAGTTTTTGATCAAATTGAATTTGTGCTCATATTACAAGGAATTCAGAGGGAAAAAGAGTTGTTTGAGACAAAAAAAATGATGCGAAGAAGAAACAACAATAAAGATTTTGATGTATTCTATTGCAAACTGACAGAATTACCTGGAAACAGTGCTCTGCTGATCATGCCTGGCATAACAACAAAGAACATGGGAAGAAGTTTGAGATAGCCACCCAGAATGCTGCCAGCTTTTGCATGAGACAAAGACTTTGCTGAAAGAGATCTCTGGACGATAACCTGCAGACATGAACACAAACACAGAAAATGGCCATCTTTATGTACTTTAAATTCACTGATCTGTGCCCACTGCCCTATTTGGGAGAAAACAAACCCTCAGATTGGTTAGAAAACAGCGATAAAAATGCAAATAAACACCATTTTGTTGAGTTTTGTGACTTAATTAAAAAGCCATAATTTAAGGCATGTTTTGTTATTCTCAAATGATGAAAGAGTATCATAGAAAAGTTCTGTGTCTTTTGGCTGAAACTAGAGAGGAGTAAAATGGGCAAATGTTGGTCTTAATGGCTTTATGCTAGCAATCAATCTCTGACAACAGGAGCTCTAGTCTGCCTGTTAACAGCTGTTTCACAGCCACATTCGAGTGTTAAAATCCAAAACAAAAGGTATGTGATGTCGGTTTACGACAGTCACAAGATTGGACTGGTTGTCCAGTTTGGAGAGAGCCTGGTCACAACACCCATGTACATCTATAATTTCATAGTGTTATGATGCAAGTAACCCCACCCCCACTACACATGACACTCTGCACCTCCGGCTTTATGTTTCCCAACCCACTGTTTTAGGAACATTCCTGTTAAATGTAATCCTTTGCCGTTGTTTGGTCGGTGAATTTACATTACACACAAGTGGACAAAATTGTTGGTATCCTTTCGTTAAAGAAACAAAAACCCCACAATCGTTGCTAAAATACTTGAAACTGACAAAAGTAATAATAAATAAAAATGTACTGAAAATTAAAAATGAAAATTATACATTGCTTATGAATTGTGGTTCAGCAGAATCATTTAAAAAAACAAACTAATGAAACTGGCCTGGACCAAAATTAAGGTTTCCCTAGAAAAGATGTGAAATAATTTGACCATGAGGGAGATGATAAACTATAAACTCTCCTATAATTAGCATCACAACTGTTTTCAAACTTTTAATCAGTCAGTCTGCCTACTTAAAGGGTGGAAAGTAGTCACAGTGCTGTTTGGTATCATGGTGTGTACCCATAGACTGTAGAAAGAATTGGAAAAACCCTGCGTGACGTCAGCTGTCTGCTTACAATAGGCGGACTCAAGCTGCTTTTGAAGCCAATCCGCGGCAGGCTCCATACTGAAATCGCGGTCTCAGCCAAACTTTGGATCAACCTACTGGCCCGCCCACTAAGCGTGACTTCCTGTCAGCTGGCTAGCTAGCATTCTGGTCAACAGAAACATAGCTTCTGCCTGCCGAGCAATCTGTCAATCAGATGAGACACGCCAATCAGCTTTTCCTTAATATCATCTAAACCACTGTGGTACAAAAAAATTCACCCCTCGTACAGTGAGAGCACATGAAGACATTAGCTGATGAGACACGTTTGGTTTTAAACCAGTTTATTTCTAGTGTAAAAACACGGCTTTTTAACAGGTGTTCAGACGGGACTTCCAATGTTCCTGCAGCTAGCCTCAAGCGGACACTCGCGGGATTGCAATTTTTTGCACTTCCGAATTGGCTTCATTTTTCAGGACCGGAGGTTGCCACTTAAGGAGACAGTTGTCCCAGGAGATTAGAAAGAAAAACTGCTGAGACCATCTCCAAGCAGCTAGATGTTCCTGTGCCTACAGCTGCACATAATATGCAGAAGTTTGAGGTCCACGGGACTGTAGCCAACCTCCCTGGATGGGGCAGCAAGAGGAAAACTGATGGCAAATTAAAAAGACGGATAATATGGATGGTAACCAAAGAGCCCAGAACAACTTGATTAACATGATTGACTCAAAAGGTTGTGCAACAAAATAATAGGTTAAGGGTACCATTATTTTGTCCAGGCTAGTTTCATTAGTTTGTTTTTTCAAATATTTCTGTTGAACCACAATTCAAAAGCAATATCTGATTTTCATTAGTTAATTTTCAATAATTTTTACGTATTATTACTTTTGTCAGTTTCAAGTTATTTCAGTGACTACCGTGGGTTTTTCTTTCTTTAAAGAAAGGGTACCAACAATTTTTTCCAACTAGTTCTGATGATTTTGATGTGAGAAATTAAGATCTTCCTTGAGCAGATCAGCTGTTTTAAAATGAGGTCATGGGCGAACTGAATAGTAAGGACCTACAAATCAAGGTGATTTAATAAAAGATGCTGTAAATAAAGCCACTGAAGCTGGCACACAGGGAGGACAGAAGGAGGCCAGCTGAGCTGAGCTGGAGTGATGCAGAGAAGGGAAGAATGAGCTGAATTAAGATTGGATTTTTAATCTGTCACTCAGGAGATATACTGTAAGTGGGTACACCAAGGTGAATGATGTTTGTTGATATACCTTGGGTTTCCTAATATTTCAAATTGAGATTTAGTTATAACCCCCTCTTTAAAAAAATGCATCATACTCCACTGGCCTGCACTGTCCTGTTGCGTGAATAAAATGCTAATAGTTATATTGTTTGCATCCCCCTCTTTACACGTACACACAAAAATAATAGATCATTCAAAACACTGAGATTGAGAGAAGGGGTAAAGTCACCTGATCTGTACACCACACCCAGGTGGCCAGTACAGTCAGCCCAAACACCAATCCTGGCCACGGTAAATCCCCAGAAACAGGATCTCTGAACAAGTGGAAGGCATCGCTACGAGGCAGATGGCAGCTGGTATTATTAACTGTCACTGAGGGAATAGCCGCCATGTAACGGTCAACCAGTCCTTCATACCAGTCGACTCTGGAGAATGCTGATAAAATAAAACACATACACAATAACGGGATCATTGTTGAGCTGTTGTTTGAGCTCTTCAGCAGGCCTTGACTGCATTAAAGTCTTTGCTCATTGTGCGTGTATGTATGCACGTCCTACCTATGAACATAAGAGCAAAGGCTCCTCCAACCATGATCACTGTCTGGAGTGCATCGGTGTAGATGACTGCTGCCAGACCACCTGCAAAGTTTCATCAGGGACCCTGCTTTAGACATCCACCAAGATAAAACTTAGAGATCAAAGATTGCTTTCTTCTCCCTTTGGTTACATATCCCACACAACTTCTTAATTATACTATGGACCCTTGAAGTGTCTTCGATCATTTATGTCAGCTGTGTATCTTTGCATTAATTTTGGCTGTGATCATGCACCAGCCTTTGCATCCAGTATGTGTAGTTTTTGGGAGTTTTGGTTAAAGTTAATGTCATTTTAAAGGTTGGATTTCCAATTAAATGTCATTTTATCACTTTCCTACATTGATAAGGAAAAACAGTAGTCAACAAGACCTCCACACCACTTAAAGGTCACATATTTTACCCCTTTAAGACAAGTTTATAATGGGATCAGAGGTAAAACAGTTACATTTGTTTATCAAATTAGCTTGTAAAGGATTTACAAGTCAGTTAAACTAATTACCAAGTATTTTTTACAAACACGGGCGTAAAATCCCGGTCTGTAATGCTCTTTTAAACTGTAAAGAACCTCCTATCACTAGAGGCCGTTGTAGCCTCAGTTAATGGCCGCTGCCTAAACATTCAAATATCATGAAAAACGTGATTATATCCAAGAAGTGAAACTTCCATGTATTCTAGATTCTTCTCATGCAGTGTTATATTTCATGAATTTTTAAGATTTTAATTTTCATGATTTAGGCTTACAGATCACCAAAATAATAATTAAAAAAATCGATTATTTCAAAATATAAGAATATCACAAAAATCTTGTGAAAGGCTTCATAATACAGAAATGTTGACCCGTAAAATTCTCTTCATTTATGCTCTCAGTAATTGATTGGAGCTCTTTGCACAAATTCCTGCATCAATGCAATGTGGATTGGAGGCGATCAGTCTGCGGCACTGCTGGGGGTGTTATGAAGCCCAGTTTGCTCTGATAGCAGCCTTCAGCTTGTTGAGTCTCATGTCTCTCATCTTCCTCTTGACAACAATTGAGAGTTTCTCAATGGGGTTCAGGTCAGACCAGTTGGCCTGGCCAGTCAAACACAATACTACCATGGCCAGTTAACCAGTTTCTGGTAGTTTTGGCTTCACTGTGGGCAGGTGCAAAGTCCTGCTGGAAAAGGAAATCCATGTCACAATAAATTTCTCAGCAGATGGAAGCATGAAGGACTCTAAAATCTCCTAGTAGGCAGCTGACAACGTTGACTCTGGACTTGATAAAGCACAGTGGACCAATGGCAACAGATGGCATGGCCCCCCAAACCATCACTGACTGCTAAAACTGAAAACACTGGACTTTAAGCACCTTGGATTCTTGCAGATCTTCCTCCAGACTCTGAAACCTTGATTTCCAAATGATATTCAAAAAAGGACAGGACTTTGGACCACTGAGCAATGGTCCAGATCTTTTTCTCCTTCTCCCAGATGAGATGCTTATAACGTTGTCAGGATTGGTTCGACGCTATAAACACGACATTTGTAGATCATTTCCTGGACTCCAGCTTCAGTCCACTCCTTGTCTGTTAGATCAGCAGTCTTCCCCATGGTTGTGGTTGTGTGAACTGAACTAGCGTGAGATAATGAAGGCTCAGGAAACCTTTGTAAATTGGTACTTTTCAACAATATTCTAATATTCTGAGATTGTGTATTTTTGATTTTTGTGAGTTGTAAGCCGTAACCACAAAAATTAAAACAAAAAGTCTCCTAATTTTTCACTTCATATGAGATGAATAGGTGGATGGGTGTGTATACCTGCCACAGTGTAAGCAGCTGTGATCAGCAACAGGATGCCAGTTGATAGATAGAGATCCCAACCCAAAGAAACCTGGATGAACAACGCCCCTGAAAAGATGTCTGTCTGGATCGCACACACAAAAACAAGTATTTATTTTATATGGATTTATTTTCCTGGAGTGTAAGTAAATTTTAAGACATTTTGGACAAGTTGATGTTTGTCTTACAGATATTTTAGTGAAGATATAGAGGATGAGTGACAAAACAGACATGTATGTGCGTATTCTCTGGCCTCCAAAGCGTTTGGCGAGGTATTCAGGCATAGTTACCACACCAGCAGAGATGTAGACAGGGATAAAGATCCAGCCCAGAGCCACAAGAACCCAAGCTGCCTTGATAGACACATACAGTAAAGTTAGAGAAGCAATTTGTCAATATGTCTGAAGCTGGAAGCTATATTATTTTGTCTTTGTTAAATGCAGTGTAAATGTCCTCTCTTCTAACACCAGTTTGTTCTTTTACACTCATTCATTAATACTGTGACCTTTTTGGGTCATAATGTTACTCAAAAAACTGTCCTCATAGTTTCATCCATCATTGGATTCCTGCAGTATCATTTTTAAAATCATGACTTGCCCCTTGGGACACCCCCTCTCCCTCTGACAGGTGAAACTCTGACAGATGCGTGAATAAAATTTCAGGAAGATTTCAGGAGCATGCTGTAAAGAAATTTTCCAGAAATATGAGCCCAGTTAATTTTGTATGTTCTGCCATCTCTCCAAGATTTTGGAATAACTTTATCTAAGTGCGCTTGTACTCTCCAATCACCTGGGGTCATATAGTCATAGAACTACATAGAGAGATATAAACTTGACATAAACATAGCACAAAAAGTAAGGAAAGTTGTGTTTGGTAGATTATTTCTTTTTTTTTTTTGTAACAATGGTTCTAGGCAATAAATCTTATACAGCTTGAAAGCCTGTTTATTACCTTTTTAAATGGTGCCACATTTGTAAGGAACATGCATTTGTGGGATGAGCAGCAGAGCTGAGTATGTGGGTTGCACCCATGGAAAATTTTCCAAATCTTTCCTGCCAAACAGCTTATTTTGCTCTTGATATTGACTTGATTTGAGCTTCTGATTGTCTGATTGGCACCTGACTGTGATCTGGACATGGCACGTGTAATAGGGCAACTTCAAGCTGTTGTTCTGCAAAACCAAGATGTGAAATTATTTGAGTGAGCCCTAGTACAACCCACAAACTGAAGGCCAAGTTCAGTGTAAAGGGGGATGTCAGAGACAGGCAGTGAAGTGACAGGAAGACAACCGCCCAAGAAGACCATTTCTTCATCCTGTCTGCAGTCAGGAACCCTAGGCGGTCTTCTACAGATTCTTCTACAATGTGGCTGACAACTCCATGCCCAAACAGTGTGGAACAGACTGCATGCAGCCAACCTCCAGTCTCATAGAGTTGCCAGGAGGCCTGTCAAGACTGCCCTTCACCATCAGGCCTGTTTGCAGTGGTGTCGGCATCACATGCACTGGAACCTGAACATCTGGAGGAATATTATATTAAGAGATGAGTCCAGATTCTGCCTGTGGCAATTGGATCGTAGGGTCAAAGTGTGGAGAAGACACAGAGCAAACAGTGCCGATTTAGGAGTAACATCTTTTGGTGTAGGCAGTGTGACGGTGTGGGGCGGTATCTTTCTCAGTGGAAAAGCAAGGCTTGTCATCATTGGAGGCAATCTTAATGCAGAGAGATATCAAGATGAGATCCTGCAACCAGTGACAATCCCATATCTCCAAAGTCTGGCACTGACTTCTATCCTCCAAGATGACAACGCTCACCTCCACAGAGCGGGGTTTATCAGAGACTACCTCCGGAATTAGGGAGTGGAGAGGATGGAACGGCCTGCCAGCAGTCCTGACCTCAACCCCACTGAACACTTGTGGGATCCGCTCGGGTGTGCTGGTGGTGCCAGAGTGACCAACACAACCACGTTGGCTGACTTGCGACAAATGCTGGTTGAAGAATGGGATGCCATCCCACAGCAGTGTGTGACCAGGCTGGTGAGCAGCTTGAGGAGGAGGTGCCAGGCTGTTGTGTCTGAGTATGATTCTACCACACGCTACTGAGGCTACTGTTTGTTAAAAGAATGAACTGCTAAATTGCCAACATGTCTTGTTTCATCAAACAAGAGTCAACGGCAGAATAAGTGGTTTGGCACAGAAGATTGGAACATTTTTCATGGGTGCAACCCAAATACTCAGCTCTGCTGCTCATCCCTCATATGCATGTTCCTTACAAATGTGGCACCTTTGAAAAGGGAAATAAACAGGCTTTCCAACAACATAAGCAAAGAAATAATCTACTTGTGCTTAGTTTTTTGGTTATTTCTCTACAAAGAAATGATAAAAACATAGTCACTTCTAAGTTAGATTTATATGGACCAAATGCCAAAAGTCACACTGGCATTGCAATAACATTTTTAGATGCAACTATGAATCGCTCATAAAAACTATGGAGAGGACAAAAAACTGTAACACTCAGGCTTAAAATTTAGAAGTGTCAGTGCTGTGTACTGGAGAATACCAGCCTACTTGAGGGACTGACGTCATCTGTCTTCCTTCCTAGAATTTGATTGATAAAACTACTTTAACAGTGGAGAACACAGGGGTGAGATTTTTGGCCAACTCTAGTAACCAACTGGATGTACTCTAATGTGCCGCCACTTTGAATTTCAACACCAGCATTCATTTTGCTGACAGTGCAGCTGAGGTGGCTTCCATTTATATCAATGAGACTAACCTGAAACTGGCCCACTGGTGCCAGAATAATAACCTAGTCTTGAAAACTGACAAACCTGTGGAGCTGAGAGTGGTGTGAAAAAAGAAGTAAATGAGCCATGCCCATTTAGACATCAATGAGATTTTGGCTGACAGCACTGTCTAAAACAAAGAGGCTTAAAAAAAGGCTTTGTATGACATTTAACTGATGAGAGAGGCAAGACAGAGTTTTTCAATCAGACTTTTAAAGGAAACTTGGGAAATTTCCAAAAATACTGTATTTGTTATTTAACTTAAAACTTAACTAAAGTTATTAATCTATCTCTCCAAAAGTCCACCACAGATCCAGGTACTTACATTCCATTCAAATCCTCCAACGGCGATGCCTCCTGCTGCTCCTGTTCCTGCTAGACCAATAAATAAACCACTGCCAACATTACTGGACATCAGAGAGGCTCCGATCTACCAATAAATACAGAAACAAAAAAATCAGAATGAATAAGGTTATGTTTTTAATTATTTCCTTTTATTAAACTATATAACTACAAGTAAGACCGAAAGAAAGGTCACCTGGTCATCAAGCTATTAAAAGTAATGGATGGCTTCATCTCTGAGATATTTGATGGATCACAACCTCCTTGCTGTTCAAAGATGAGGCTGAGGTTTAATTGATCAGTTCCTGAATTACAGGGAGAAACTAGGGTGTTTTCTAGACAAAAGCTCAGGTCTAGGGAGGTTAAACCATTTACAAACTTTCACTGGTTTTGTAAAGAAACTTAAGCAACAGTCTATCTAGCTATGCCGGATAGCCATCAAATAAAGGTGCAGCTCAATAAATTACAATATCATCTAAAAGTCGATTTATTTCAGTAATTTAATTCAAAAAGTAAAACTCACATATTAAATTGTTATTACTATATATTCTGTTTATTTTTTTATTTGATGATTATGGCTTACAGCTCACGAAAACCCCAAAATTCAATAACTGAGAAAATTGGAATATTGTAGAAAAAGTTCATATTTGAGATTCATGGTGTCACACTCTAATCAGCTAATTAACTCAAAACACCTGCAAATGTTTTTAAATGGTCTCTCAGTCTGAATCAGTAGCCTGCATAATCATAGGGAAGACTGCTGGCTTGACAGTTGTCCAGAGGACAGTCATTGACACCCTCCAGAAGCAGGGTAAGACACAAAAGGTCATCGCTGAAGAACCTGTCTGTTCACAGAGTGCTGTATCCAAGCATGTTAATGGAAGTCTGAATGGAAGGAAAAAACGTGGTGAAAAAGGTGCAAAACAAACAGGAATAACCACAGCCTTGAGAGGATAGTGAAATGAAGTCCATTCAAGATTTGGGGGGGACTTCACATGGAGTGGACAACAGCTGGAGTCAGTGCTTCAGGAGCCACCATGCACAGACGGATCTAGGAGATGGACTACAACTTTGGCATTCCTCGTGTTAAGCCACTCCAAAACCAGAGATGACTTCAGAGGTGTCTTACCTGGGCTAAGGACTGTTGCTCAGTGGTCCAAAGTCCTCTTTGAAAGTAGATGTCAAAGGTCCCAGAGTCTGGAGAAAGAGAGGAGAGGCACAGAATCCAAGCTACTTGAGGTCCAGAGTAAAGTTTCCACAGTCAGTGATGGTTTGGGGAGCCATGTCATCTGCTGCTGTTGGTCCAGCGTGTTTTTATCAGGTCAAAGGTCAGTGCAGCCATCTACCAGGAAGTTCTGGAGCACTTCATGCTTCTCTCTGCTGACCAGCTTTATGGAGATACTGTTTTTATTTTCCAGCAGGACCTGGCACCTGCCCCACACTTCCAAAAGTACGAATACCTGTTTTAAGGACCATGGTAACCCCATGCTTGATTGCAAACTGCCCTGACCTAAAGCCCATAGAGAGTCACGGGGTATTGAGAAGAGATTAGCGACACCAGTCCACTACTTGTGAAGCTCCCCCAAAATCTTAAATGGGCTTCATATCACAATCCTCTCAAGGCTGAGCTCATCTCTATTTTCTGTGAACCTTTTTCAACACATTTTTCCTTCCATTCAGCTCTCCATTAATGTGCTTGGATGCAGCACTCTGTGAACAGCCAGGTTCTTTAGCAATGACCTTGTGTGCCTTAAGTCTTGTAAGACTCGTCATAAAAAGTCAGAAAGCATGCAGTTTACTGCAACAATTATAGTTATTGGGCTTGAACAATTATCGAATAACATTTTCAAGATCAGTTTGGTACTTACAGGCCACCAGGTCATAGAACGGCCAGCCAGGAAGTAACCTCCCACAGTGTTGCGATTGGCTCGGAACGACGACTGTAGAACAGAAAGTTTGAAAGATTTCGTCAGCACTGAGCTTACAATCTTTTTATAGAAAAAAAAAACATTCATGTACAAATATACAGTATATATAAATGTATAAACACATCCACAGTGCTTAACAAGTTTATTAGACCACCCTATCCCTCACCAAAGTAAGGTTTATGCCACAGCTGCCCTAAATTAACCACATTGGTAATTACCAAAATCATTTTTTATATTTCTGCAATGGTTAATACACAAATATGTAGAAGCTCTTTAACCCAAATGATATTTTTAATGCTAAAATATAATTATTATTGTTATCCATGAATTTTCAAATTTACTGATTCACAAAAAAAATGAAAAAATAGTAAAGCACATCAATATTTCTTGATTAATATGTCAAATTATAGTTATTTACTTGCATTCCTGAAGAGAAAAATGAGTTTGAGTGGTTGAATGTTATGCTTGATTAATTTCTGACTTCTCAGAGAAGCCCAGTGAGCCAACTCAAATTTGGGTGAATTCAGTTTGAAATTCCTCATTCCTGTTCAAAATGGTAAAACGTGGAGAGCTCACTGAAAATGAAAGAGTCCGCATTGAAAGCACTTCATGATGCTGGATGGTCTCTGAGACAAATGTGACAGGTGGTCTAATAAATTTGTTAAGCACTGTATATGCATATTAGCAAGAAAACATATGTGAACTCTTTGAGATTAACTAGCTTTCTCCATTAACTGGTCATCAAATGTGATCTAATCTGCATTTAAGTCACAATTTTAGACAAACACAATGTGTTTAACCTGATACCACACATACAGTGGGGGAAATAAATATTTGATCCCCTGCTGAATTTGTAAGTTTGCCCACTCACAAACACAAACACAACATTAAAGTTATAAATGTTGTGCATTTTATTGAGTGAATTAAGTATTTGATCCCGACCACTCACCCAGAATTCTGGCTCCGACAGATTGGCTGGTGCCCATGTGGCACACAGCTGTGCACCATCAACCAATTACCGATCCTCCTGGGCTTAACTCGTCATGTGTATAAAGCACACCTGCTGTAGGAATGGTCTTAGCCAGTGTGTTTGTCTATACTTGGGACTTTGATGCAAATCAGATCACATTTGATGACCAACTAATGGAGAAAATGTGATCATTTTAAAGGGTGCACATACTTTTCCTTGCCACTGCACAATGGATACATAGTATAATATGTCTTACCCAAATCCCAACTACCATTACAAAGATAAAGTAGACAACAACCACAGCGATGTCAGCAGCACCCACTTTCATCATCCCAGAATAGCTGGTATCTGCATGAAAATCAGAAAACAGAAAATAAGTCATAACATTTTTTCCTTTTGGCTGAAAAGAAGATGGACCCCTGAGTGCAAAGCTTGACTGTTTCTCAAGAAGATGACGCTAAAATTACAAGTCAATGTAAAGAGGTAGAATTTTTAACTATGTGTGGAAAATATTCAAACAAAGTTGCATTCTGCCGTTAAATGTTTTTAGAAGTTTTGGATGTGAACATGCTCAACTCAGGCCTCTACCCTGGCCATTGTCAGTTTACAAATTTACAAATGTTTTAAGTTAATGCTTTTGAGGAACAATTAAAATACTGCTGCTGTGGTTCGAGAGCGTCATGAGCATTCAATCTGGGGGAGCTGGCCCCTGACTTTTTAAGAAATTAGTTTTTTCCCCCCAACAGTAATATTATTTGTTTTTTTAACCCTATTTATCACGCAGTAATGAAAGATACCCACTCTTGCTGAAGAAACTGATTTTTTATAGTTTGTGTAGTAAATAGCCCTCTTAAAAATGGAAATCCCTTTTGTAGAAAAATGATTAAATGGGTTAAAAATAGTGGGTTATTAATTGTGGAAAAGCTGGTGACATTTGATTTTTAAAAGTAGCAGAAATTTGTTAGAGGTGGAAAAAATTAAATAAAGATAGCAAAAAATAACCCCCAAATGGCAAAAATGGGTTAAGGTAGCAAAATGAGCATAAATAGTAAAGAAAAGGAGTTAAAAGTGGCTAAGTTGCTTTAAATTAGCAAAACAGGTGAAAATTTGGTGAAATGGGATGAAAAACTGATATAAACTGGCAAAAAGGGTTAACTGAGAAAGAAAAACCGGCAGATATTGGCAGAAATAGGTTAAACTAGCAAAAATTGGCAATCAAGTAGTGAAATGTGGTTAAAATGGGAAAAATTGGACATAAAAAGTGGTAGGTGTTAGGCTTAAGTGGCAAGAATAAGTTTAAAAGTGGCAAAACAGGCAGAAAAAAAGTGGTGGAAATTGTTTAAAATTGACAAAATAGGTGTTAAATGGCAAAAATGTATGACCCCCAAAGGGGTCCTGACCCCAAAGTTGAGACCCACTGCATTATACATTAAAAATAAGCCCCCCGCCATGTTTTAAATTTCTTATTCATTATTATACTTTGTATTAATAATGTGAATCTGAAAAGTCAGCTCCTTCAAACTGTCCTTTATCACTGCTTAATTTCTACTTGCAGTAGGTCTTTTAAAAGGCTTTGTCCTTTTTATGCAACGGTTTCAGATCAATTAGAGGAAGATGTGATGGTGAGGTCATCAGGCAAGTTAAGGAGCTAATCTGAAGGAAGCAGGTAAATATGGAGGCCTAAATATAATGATAACATGACGATGATTTAACCAAAAAAAGCCATTGCTTTAACTAGAACTTGCCAGGCTGCTGTGTCAGACTGACTTTAGTAATTGATCATTTGGAAATGATCTCAAAAGTCAGAGAAATACAATTTCTTTTAAAATAATACCCCCCATGCTGTTGAGTACACGTTTCAAAATGCATCAACATGGCATTATTCTTCCCTTTTCTCAAAGAAGGGCACTCAAACATAGCCCCCTCCTCCTGCTTACCTACAAACATAGGATTTAACCACACCTGATTAAAATCTGCTTTAAACATGCCAAATAAGTTTACTGCACTGAAAACAGAGTTAAAGAGCATTCAGACCTTTAGTAAAACTGGCAGCCATGTTGATTCCAAGTCTAGTCTTCAAGAACTTGTTGAATCCTTAATGAAACCAAGTCTGCAGGCTTTTTCCTGCTTAAAACCAGGAAACCCAACAGAGGAATCTATGCAGGTGAATCTATGTGGTCAGGCTGAGCTTAATCATTAATCTGCTTGTTATTGAGGTCAAACTTCACTGGTTAACTGTAATGTCTTGACAAAGAGACATCACTTAAAAAGAAGTCCAAGGTTTGATAAAAGAAAGTAGTTTCATTCATTTTATTACATTAACTCAGGGGTGTCCAAACTATGGCCCAGGGGCCAAATGCAGCCCACAGTGCACTTTTGATTGGCCCGGAGCAAATTCTTTCTATTGTACTTCTTGGTTTCTGCACAAGGCAGTGTTGCAAACAAACATTTTGACAAGAAAGATAATTGATTTGTGTTTTTCGTGACTAAATGAAGACAGCACTATAAATTGAAAACATACTGGCAACCAAAATAACCAAAATTTTGATTTATAACGCCCTGATGGATTACAAAGGCTACTAGCATTACCAACTGTGTTTAAGGGGCCTCCTGAAATCTGGCCGGCCTCCTTAAAATCCTTAAAATAATTGGCTATTTGCCTTGTCAGCCATTATGTAGCCATTTAAGCATACCCAATCACCAAGCATATCTTAACAATCATAAGATTGATTTTTACTAACTGTACTATCCTCAGGGTAAGGCATAAAAGATTGGCCCCACCATCCTTATATATTTTTGTATGCAGCCCTCAGTGGAAAAAGTTTGGACACCCCTGGGTTAACTGGTTGAAAACAAATACATGCAGACTGTTGGCCAAGATCCTTCGCCAGCTCTTTTTACAATTCTTTCAAATTCTGGGACTAATAAAATCTACCATCAACAACACTGCGTCTTCTGTTATTTGAAATGGCAAACACCAGGCTATTTATATTCAGGATATTTGCTCTGCTTTAATAATCATTTTGTGTCTTCTAGTCATCCATTTGAAAGCTCAGATGCTCCACTTCTCAAGATCATCATCCTTCAGGGATAAAAGCTGAAGTATACTAGTCTTTAAGTCTAACTCCAGTATACACAAGGATCATGACGGAGGCCTTAAGCAATACTGATGTGAGAAACACCACTGGTATTGACAAACTGGGACCATTGCTATGCAACTCTCTGTACACCTCGTAAGTAAAACCATAACTCACATTTTTAAACCAAGCACTATCTCTGGCATCATTCTGTTAGATTGGAAGACTGCCTGCATATTCCTCATCACAAAGGTGATTCAAAGCTACCATGTTTTGCAAAAATAGCACATTCTTTTGTTAACGAGGAAGTAAAATCTTTTCTATTTACTCCTCCCCCATTGGCTTCATTTCAGTCTGAGTCAAGCCAAAGTACAGCACTACAACTTCCTTCTCGGTTGTCATAAAAAATGACTAGCAGTGCCAGATAACAACAGAATGTAATTTCTGAAGAAATTGTGCTGTGAATGCTAATTGCTAAATGGCTGATTGTTGACAGGCTCACGTCCAACTGCTAATGCTGGGTTGGAAAAATCTATGAAAGAAGCTAAATGTTGCCACAACCATGTTTCACTCATCATCAAGCAGCAGTCATATTCATTAAAAATCTGTTCTCATCTCTTTTGCAGTCGGTCTGTTTCAGGGTGAATGCTGTGACTTTTCTCTGCTCTTGCCATCTGCATCCCATCTCATCAGCATTTGGTCCAGACGCTCAGGTCATCTCATCCTGCAAACTTTTGTCGTCTCCCGAAGCCTGATGTCTCACATTAGATTTATCATGAAAGTATAAGCTGTCCAAACACGAGGTGGTTCAAGCAGGACAGCTGCTCTCCTCATACACCCTCCCCTGTCTCTCTTGTTATGAGGCTGCTCAGAACAGTCCACTGAAATAAAACTTTGCACTAACTCCTCAATTTATGTAGATCAAGCAACAAATAAAAAAATACTGTACTGTACTGAAGTTTTGGGCATGTTTGGGCCGAAATTTGAGGCTGAAGTAAAGTGTGTAATGGTGAGTATGCCCACCTGAGGGCCCCATCGGGCGGGAAGGAGGATTGACACAACCCAGGTCATGCTCTGGATGTCTTTGTACATTACCAAAGGGCATGGGAAAATAATCTGATAAAAACAAAACATAAACCACAGCTTTAGGGCGAAGTTATGGGTAGATGTGGCGCTTAAACATAGCCTAGGGTACTGTTAGGGCGGGTAGGAGGGTTGCCACAACCCCCTGGTTGTCGTGTGTATGTTCTAAGCACCTGAAAACTGTCGGTGGTTGCTGGGCGTATTACCAGGGGTGCAAAGGCCCGGACAAAAGAAATGTTGTTAAGCTTGACCTTGGCTGCTGAGTGACACACGTACATGTCATATGTGTTAACAATGACACTGGCCACCCTCCCTCCTCTCTTCAGCCCAGGGTTGTGGAACATCAGGACCTGTGAAAAACCGTTGGTGCTCTACATGCCTTACACTTCTGCACAGTACTGTATATGCTACATTAATATGCCCCTATGTAAAGTATGAAGGGCTGATACAGGGCATGGTGTTAGTTCAAGTCCACTCATGTGTAACTATGTTACCTTCCTGCCTTTCCCCTTCAACCGTCCACTAGAAGGGGCTCACAGGAGGATGTGGTGGAACGTCCCCACCCTTCACAACCACGCGTGGTGTAACCCATGGTGCCAATGGCCTTAAGGGGGGAGCCTGAGCAGCACTGCTCAGTGGTACCCTCTCCAGTGTCTAAAGATGACAAAAAAAAAATCATTTTAACAACATAGCATATGTTAAAATACAGTTAATAACTTTATGACAAAAATTATTGAAGATATCAAATAACCTGACATAAGATTACATTTAAAACTCAACTGAAGAAAAAACTATTGTCAGTTAAGCATGCCATGTAAGCAGCTTGCCAAAGCAGCTGAGCAAGAACTGGCATCTCCACCATGTCAGACAAGTGATTCTGTTGAATAAAATGTTTAAATAAATGAATCACTTATCCCATTATATAAAATAATAGTATCAAAGAAAACATGCTTACGCCATCTCTGGCCCACAGTTCTGGATGGTCCAGGGGGGAGTGATGCTGGGTACCACTTGACACCTTAGTAAAGGAAGAAGGACTTATTAAATATCAATGGAAAAACAAACAAAAAAAACCATATAGATAATGAAGTTTATGTATTAAATGAATTAAGAAAGAGGTAGCTGCTGCACTTTCATATCTGTTGTAAACATACCCTAACTGGGCACGCCAGATGGCTGTGTTTCACACATCTATCTGTAAACCACTCACAGACAGCATTTTGGAAAGGGCAGAGCCTTTGAAAAAACCCGAAGGGTGATTGGATGAATGTTCTGTCTGTCACATCTTTATGGGACAATCAGAGCAACAAATCATGTGACGTTGTAGCCGCTACCGAGGAATAAACTCCACAGAGAACTGCATAACGCGAACCATGCTGACTATAGACATGTCAGTACACGACTTTTGTCATTTCTGAAAAGAAAACAACCTGTGCATGATACTGATTGGGAGCCCCTAATTTGTCAAGCCACAGCGGAGAGATTCCTAATCCATGAAGATGTCACACTTCAAAAACAAAACAGGCTACAGTCATGATGACCTCTCATTGAAATTAAAGATACTCAGGCAAAATAAGTGATAAAAAATGATTAGACAAGGAAAACAACAATTCTCTATATGTCAATAAATAAACTAGATATTGAGTGTTTAAAGGGGGACATAATTTGCCCGTTTAAGACAAGTTTACATTGGTCTCAGAGGTCCCCAAAACATGCCTGTGAAGTTTGTTGCTGAAAAAACACTCTGGTATAGGATTTTTGCATGTTTAAAAACCCCTCTGTTTCAGCCTTTGTCAGAACGAGCCATTTCTGTGTCTGTAGCTGTCTGCAGATCTCAGGTCAATAGGCAGCTTAGTCCTTAGAACAGCACCATAGTGACTAAATGCACCTTCACCTGATTTTATTTTTAATTTACGTACATTTAGAAAGCCCATACCTGAAGATCTGAGCGACCTGACTGGTTGATAGTGAGTGAGCAGGTCAGAAATGTACTGAGGCGCCATACCATTCAGCAATTTATAAACAAGAAGTAGCACTTTAAAATCAATTCTGTATTGGACCAGAAGCCAGTGAAGATTTTTCAGACATGGGTGTGATGTGTTCTATTGTCTCTGTTCCTGTTAGAATGTGAGCTGCAGCATTTTAGATGAGTTGGGGGCGTTTTATTGTCCTCTTGGAAGTCCAGCATAGAGAGGGTTACAGTAACCTAATCTGATGGATGTGAATGCATGGACCAGTTTTTCACAATCAGTTTGAGACATGAATGATCTAAGTTTGGAGATGTTTCTTAAAAGGTAGAAGGCTGTTTTGGTGATGGCAGTTATATGATGTTGCAAGATTAAGATTGTATCGATCATGACTCCAAGATTTCTGACTTGCTGAACAGTAGTGGACCAAGAACTGACCCTTGTGGAACCCCACAGTCCAGACTGAAATTTACTGATGTGAAATTTAGGGTTGTTCCAATCCCAATCCCAATATTGGGAATATGTCTGATACTGCTTAAAATGCAGGTATCGGTATCGGTAAGAACACAAGTTTATGCACCAATCTGATAACGCTTGGTTTAGCTTTATATTTTGCTTCGTTCAGCCATGCTAAATGTTAGCGCTATAAATCGGGAATCAATTCTTATTTGTTGCCAGAAACGGGCTACCATTTTTAGCACGGTGAATAAGAACCAAGGGCCCCACTGCTGCAGCAGAAAAGATTAGTTGCTCCGTGACAGTTTTTCTCTGAATGTGATCATTAAAACGCCTTCCAGACCGGGGCTGTCATACATGACAAAAAGTGGCAGTTTATCAAAAGTTAAATAACTTTTGAACCATAAATCGCTGCCTCTTGCTTGTTTTTCTTCCCGAAGCTAGCCGTTGTGTCGTCCCATTGACGCTATTGATGTCTTTGAACTTTAATGATAAAATCCAAACCAGTTAAGCTGAGATTGAATGTCTTTTTATCCATTTTAATAAAATTACAATCATTTATTACCTCTAGCCCAAATGCTAATTTGAATGCTAACCGCCAGATTTGTTTGTGTCTGTCAGCCAGCAACAGGCTGTTCTGTAATCACATCAACCTGCCTGAGTAGAACATAAAAGAGAGAGAGATTCTGTGATGCAGCCCCCCATATTATTATTTCAATATTTAGGAGTAAAACTCAATAATCAGCAGGAAAGCAACTTTAGGGTCACAGAGATGATGTACATTATGATTCTATTTGTTGAACCATGTTCTGAGTCAAATATAGGTCTAAAATTATTTGCTAGTCTGCACAGTCAGTCCAGAAAATTCACACCGGTATTGGATCAGTACTTGGTATCAGCTGATACCCAACACCTTGGTATTGGAATCATATCGAGAAAGAAAAATAGTATCAGAACATCCCTGGTGAAATTACAGCATAAAACTGAGAATGTGCTTTCCTTTAAATGTGATTTAAACCAGTGACTGACAGATTCTGAGAGCCCTGTGTGGTTTTCTAGTCTGTGTAGTAGGATGTTATGGCCAACTGTGTCAAAGGCAGAGCTTAAATCCAATAAAACCAGGATGGACAGTTTGTTTGAATCATTGTTGAGTTTCACACCGTTGATAACCTTGCCCAGTGCTGTTTCAGTGCTGTGATTGTTAACTGTGAAGTTGATTGTAGACGACTGTTTCTATGATTTTACTAACAAAGGGAAGGTTGGAGATGGGCCTGTAGTTGCTAATTATTGATGGATAAAGCTTGTTATTTTTGAGTAATGGAGTGATAGTGGTGTGCTTGAGAGAAAAGGGGAAATCACCTGACTAAAGAGATGCACTGATAATATAAAGCATAACATAACATGAGAGACACTTCAATAATTTTGCAGGAATGGAGAACAGGTAGAGAGGACTTGAGGTGTTTGATAACTTCCTCAAGATCACTAATGCTCAGGTTTTAAATCGCACATGTTGGTCTGGACATTTTTAGGAACACAGAAGGTCAGAATCACTGTTTCGTAACTGAAGTGTTAGCTCTGATGGCGGTATTTTTTCTTTGATGTTGTAAATTCATTACACTTGTTTGAAGAGAGAATGTCAGCAGGGGTTGATCTGGTGGGATTCATTAGTTTGTCCACTGTAGCAAACAGGTAGCAGGTATTTTTGTTTTCACTGATTATTTTTGAGATATGCTGCTGTCTTGACTTTTTAATTTCTTTATTGTAGGTGGTAAATGTATTTTGTAGAGTTCATAATGTACATGGAATTTGCTCATTTGACATTTCCTTTTAGCCTTCCTGCAGGATCTTTTCAGCACCCTCACTCTTTCCCCATTTCTCCTCATAAATTTAGTGTTATGGGTGCAATACTGTCAATGATGTGACCTCCTGTACAGTTGAAATTGTTCATTATGTGACTGCATGATGGGCAGATTATGACTTGCACATTGCTGAATGAACACATGAGATGTATTTTCACCAATGAAACGCTTGTTTACAGTTCTGACTATATTGTCATTTCTGGTTGAACAGGTCATATCAAAAAGGTGCAAAATGGTCTGAGAGTGCAACATCCAGAATATCAGTGATTGTTATTGCTATATTGAGGCCTTTGATAGAACCAGATCAAGGGTGTGTCCTTGCTTATGTGTGAGTCCAGTAACATAGTGCGTAAATTCAAATGTGCCCTAAATGTTAAAGGGGAGATATTTTACCCTTTAAAGAAAAGTTTATATTTGTCTCAGGGGTCACCAAAACATTCCAGTGAAGTAGGGGTGGGCTATATGGGGAAAAAAAGAAAATCACATCACAATTTTTTTATGGCCAGATCACAATCTCGATATTATCACGATTTTTTTCATTCAATTTATAAGACAAATTTGTAAGCTGATAACCAGAAAAACTTTACTCTATAATTTTTCAAATATTGCGTCAACAATTTAGTTTTTTCTTTTTTCTTCTGCATCCTGTCGGCCAATGCAATAAATATTTAAATCTTTTTTTTTAAGGGGGTGCACGTCAGGCTATGGTGTAGGGGTCCACGTCGACGCAGAGGGCTATGCGTAGCTACATGGTCAACGCAACGCAGAAGCATAAATCAGGCTTAACTCTCCACATGACATGAGGGGAAAATATCTGAGAACAGCTTGTTTCAGCACACATTTTCTGAAAGGTGGAGAATGGGGGGGTCTGGTACTTGAGGGGATTGTGGACAGGTCAGGTGCACATTTTTTATTTTAAAGCCTGAAAAGGTGACTTTTGCATAATATGTCCCCTTTCTGAAACTGTTTTGATTAGCAGGACGGTTCATATGTACAGTGCTTCACAAATTCATTAGACCACCTGTCACATTTGTCTCAGAGACCATCCAGCATCATGAAGTGCTTTCAATGCGGACTCTTTCATTTTCAGTGAGCTCTCCACATTTTACCACTTTGAACAGGAATGAGGAATTTCAAACTGAATTCACCCAAATTTGAGCCGGCTCACTGGGCTTCTCTGAGAAGTCAGAAATTAATCAAGCATAACATTCAACCACTCAAACTCATTTTTCTCTTCAGCAATGCAAGTAAATAACTATGATTTGACAAATTAAACAAGAAATATTAATGTGCTTTACTATTTTTTCATTTTTTGTGAATCAGTAAATTTGAAAATTCATGGATAACAATAATAATTATATTTTAGCATTAAAAATATCATTTGGGTTAAGAGCTTTTACATATTGGTGGATTAACCATTGCAGAAACATAAAAAATGATTTTGGTAATTACCAATGCTGTTAATTTAGGACAGCTGTGGCATAAACCTTACTTTGGTTAGGGTTAGGGTGGTCTAATACATTTTTTTAAGCACTGTATCTTAAAATCACCAGAAATGACAATGTGGAAATGTTGAAAATCAGCTCAGAAACTCATAATTAAATCATTTTCTTAGTTTATGGGGGGTGGTACATTGTGAGCATGATTGTAGGACCAACAGATTTAATAACAACAGCTAAATATTAAAAGGTTAAAAATTATAATAACAAAAATAACTAGAAAAGCACTCGGACGGCGAAGAGCTCAACCATTAGCCCTATTGCCCAACAGTAAAGAATCCTTTGAAAAATTCCTGGATCCAGACGAAGTTCTGGATCACTCACAAAATCTCTTATGCCATTTCTGACATTTCCTGAAAATTTCATCAAAATCCGTCCATAACTTTTTGAGTTATGTTGCTAACAAACAAACTAAGTGACAAACCCTGCCGATCACATAACCTCCTTGGTGGAGGTAAAAACTTTATCTATATAGCACTTTTAAAAACAGCTGTTTACAGAGAGCTTTACACACAGCAAGAGCAAAAACTCAGGGAAAAATAAACATCAACAATCAGAGCAGAGCAGGAGCTCTGTAAAATAAAACAAGAAGAGAGGAACATAATGTGGACACAGAGGAAAATTAACAAAAATGAAAATGACACAGGTAGATCTTGAATGGCAGTTACAGTAAAAGATGATAAAATCTAAAATATAATGGAGTCAGTGAAAAATAATATGATTCCTATGATAATATTCCAAAAGATATCATAGGATGTGGGAGAAGGAGAGAGTTAAATACATATATTCAAACAAAACAAACAAATACATGAAGATGATGACGAAAATGAAAATTCACCGAGACAGACAGTCTGACAGTCTGAGTTACTATGACAGATAAATGCAGTTCCTCCACCTTTCTTGTTTTCTACAATTGAAGTCAATAGGTGCTGTTTCAGTCAGCTCTTTGTTACCTGTAGCATCAAGCCATGTTTCTATAAGAAGGATGTGGTCTAGTTTATTTTCATAGATGATGTCATTAACCAGAAATGTTTTGTTAACCAAGAATCTAACATTAAGGAGGGCAAATTGTAAGCAGGAAAGGTGGCTGACAGGGGGGGCTATGCACAGATGTTGGTATTGACAGTAGAGAGTAGGGGTGAGACAAAAAAATCAATACACTGAAATATTGCGATATTTCGTGGCACGATACTGTCTCGATATTTTAAAAATGCAGCATTAATATTTTTTGAATTAATAATTTACTTTGTTGGAGCGGTAGTTTGTGGTGTAATTTCACCCCCTGACCTCTAGTTGTTGGCAGGCAATGGCAGTGGTCAGCAGGCCGTTGACTCTTCCCTCTTCTCCTCTCTTTAGACAAAGAGATCATGCTAAACTTTCGGTCTCGGCGAGCCGGTTGCTCATGCCTTCCTATCAGCATTCATGGTAGAAATGTGAACTTACTTTGGCTTCCAAAACATTAATGACGGCACAAACTTAGACAGGAGTCAAGTCGTTTGTAAGATATGCCCGTGAGAGTGAAATACTCAGACACCATGACGAATCGGAGGGTTACACATCATAGCGATAGCATTACAGCTAACAGCTAACATTAACAAACAAGCCTGTTGAAGCTACTGCTGGTCCCCATTCGTGCAAACATAATCACAGTCAATACTTCATTTCATTTGTAAGGACCTGTGCCGTCTCCGTGTCATTAAGAATGGAGGTTTCTGTAATACCATTAAAAAAAAAACAAAAAAAAAACACTGGCCTGCCCTCCGAAAAACACATTCCATCAGACCTTAAAGGGATACTTCAACATTTTGGCAAATTTGCCCATTGCCATAATCCCTATAGTCTTGTGAATAGGTTTGTTACCAGTAGTTGTCCGTGCAAACTATTTTTAGATCGGCGCTGCCGAGTTTGGAGCTGCTGTGCCAACACAATGGAGTCTTACGGTACTCGGGCTTTTCCTCATCCAACTCATCAAATACACAATCCAACAACTCCAAAACGCTCTTGTGGACAAGTTGTGACCTGCACATTCACCACTTAATAGATTTTATGCACTTTATGTTCAGTCTTTCAGCTCAGTCTTTGTCAAATTCTGTGAAACTGACACTAAATTGCAGTGAATAAATTTAGAAATGTTGCACTTGACCTTTTATAAACTATTCTGTATTCTCTAGTTAGACATATTTTGTGATTTTCTTACAGTACTAGTGCATTTCAAAAGTTAGAATATCATGGAAAGTTCAATATTTTTTGTCACTTGTTTCTGAAAGTGAAACCCATATATTATATAGACTCATTACGCAGAGTGAAGTATTTCAAGCCTTTATTTCTTCAAATGATGATGATTATGGCTTACAGAAAAGAAAACCCAAAATTCAGTGACTCAAAAAATTAGAATATTACATAAGATCAATTAAAAAAAGGAGATTTTCAACAGAAATGTCAGACTTCTGAAAAGTATGCTCATTTCTATGCCTTCAATACTCGGTTGGGCCTCCTGCATGAATTACTGCATCAATGCAGCGTGGCATGGAGGCGATCAGCCTGTGGCACTGCTCAGGTGTAATGGAAGCCCAGATTGCTTTGATAGCGGCCTTCAGGTCATCTGCATTGTTGGGTCTGGTGTCTCTCATCTTCCTCTTGACAATATCCCATAGATTCTCTATAGGGTTCAGGTCAGGTGAGTTTGCTGGCCAATCAAGCACAGTAACACCATGGTCATTGAACCAGCTTTTGGTACCTTTGGCAGTGTGGGCAGGTGGCAAGTCCTGCTGGAAAATGAAATCAGTATCTCCATAAAGCTTGTCAGCAGAAGGAAGCATGAAGTGCTCTAAAATGTCCTGGTAGATGGCTGCGTTGTCTGTGGACTTCAGAAAACACAGTGGACCAACATCAGCAGATGCAATACCAGCCCAAATCATCACTGACTGTGCAAACTTCACACTGGACTTCAAGCAACGTGGATTCTGTGCTTCTCCACTCTTCCTCCAGACTCTGGGACCTTGATTTCCAAATGACATGCAAAATTTACTTTCATCTGAAAAGAGGACTTTGGACCACTGAGCAACAGTCCAGTTCTTTTTCTCCACAGCCCAGGTAAGACGCTTCTGACGTTGTCTCTGGTTCAGGAGTAGGGATGGGCGTTTGGAAGAAACCCGCCAACTCAAGCATCTATAATGTCAACGATCAATTAATTGATTGATCGTTATGCATGTATGAAAACATACATACATGGGCATATAGTTGAAACCAGAAGTTTGCATACACTATATAAAAAGGCACATAAACTTTTTTTTCTCACCATCTAACATTAAATCAGATTAAACTTTTCCTGCTTTTGGTCAATTAGGATTACCAAAAAAATTTCTATTTGCTAAATGCCAGAATAATGAGAGAGATCATTTTTTAGACAATTTTTTATTATTTTCTTGAGAGTCAGAAGTTTACATACACTAAGATTACTATGCCTTTAAACGATTTGGGAAAGCCCAGATGATGATGTCATGTCTTTGGAAGCCTTTGATAGGTTTATTGACAACATTTGAGTTAATCAGAGGCACACCTGTGGATGTATTTTAAGTCACACTTGAAACACACTGCTTCTTTGTGTAACATCATGGGAAAATCAAAAGAAATCAGCCAAGATATCAGGAAGAGAATTGTGGACTTGCACAAGTCTGGTTCAACCTTGGGTGCAATTTCCAGATGCCTGAAGGTGCCACGTTCATCTGCTCAAACAATTATACACAAATATAAACACCATGGGAATGTCCAGCCATCAAGAAGGAGACGGGTTCTGTGTCCCAGAGATGAACGTGCTTTGGTCTGAAAAGTGCATCTCAACCCAAGAACAAAAGCAAAAGACCTTGTGAAGATGCTGGCTGAAGCTGGTAAGAGTGTGTCATCAACAGTCAAACGAGTCCTGTACCAACATGGGCTGAAAGGCCACTCTCCCAGGAAGAAGCCATTACTCCAAAGAAACATAAAAAAGCCAGATTACAGTTTGCAAATGCACACAGGGACAAAGACCTTAATTTTTGGAGACATGTTCTGTGGTCTGACGAAACTAAAATTGAACTTTTTGGCCATAATGACCATCATTACATTTGGAGAAAAAAGGGGGAAGCTTGCAAGCCTGAGAACACCATCCCAACTGTGAAACATGGGGGTGGCAGCATCATGTTGTGGGGTTGTTTTGCTGCAGGAGGGACTGGTGCACTTCACAAAACAGATGGCATCATGAGGAAAGAACATTAAGTGGAAATACTGAAGCAACATCTCAAGACATCAGCCAGGCAGTTAAAGCTTGGGCGCAAATGGGTTTTCCAAATGGACAATGACCCTAAGCATACTGCCAAACTGGTTACAAAGAGGCTTAAGGATAACGAAGTCAATGTTTTGGAGTGGCCATCACAAAGCCCTGATCTCAATCCCATTGAAAATTTATGGGCAGAGCTGAAAAGGCATGTGCGAGCAAGGCGGCCTACAAACTTGGCTCAGTTACACCAGTTCTGCCAGGAGGAATGGGCCAAAATTCCTGCAAACTATTGTGAGAAGCTTGTGGAAGCATATCCAAAATGTTTGACCCAAGTCATACAGTTTAAAGGCAATGCTACCAAATACTAATGAAATGTATGTAAACTTCTGACTCTCAAGAAAATAATAAAAAATTGTCTAAAAAATGATCTCTCTCATTATTCTGGCATTTAGCAAATAGAAATAATTTTGGTAATCCTAATTGACCAAAAGCAGGAAAAGTTTAATCTGATTTAATGTTAGACGGTGAGAAAAAAAAGTTTATGTGCCTTTTTATATAGTGTATGTAAACTTCTGGTTTCAACTGCATATATATATGTCTAATAGATGTCTAATGGTCCTTAGACGTCTGGGCTAAAATCGGTCTACCACTGGTCTAAAAATGAAAGTTTTTTAGCTGTCTAAGTTTAAACTAGCTGTCTAATAGACGTCTAAAGGATGACTACGTCTATATGCCTCGTCTAATCCTAGACGTTTAAATAACCGCTAATATACGTCTATTTATAGATGTCTAAAGTTAGACGTTTGCCAGACGTTTATTTTTATACCAAATGTATACACCTCGTCTAATCTTAGACGTTTAAATAACTGCTAATGAACGTCTATTTATACATGTCTAAATTTAGACGTTTGCCAGACGTTTACTTTTATACCAAATTTAAACCCCATTACAGAATCTAGACGTCGTAAAGACATCTATTAAACGTATTATAAGGATATCCTAATAAATCCAGCCATTAGAATCAAATTCAACCTGTGATCTCATTTTACCACTGGGTATAAATACATCGCTTGATGTTAACATTAACCAAACTATCCCACTGTTATCTAAATCAATGCATTTTTCAAACATTATCCAACCATCACAAACATATGAATGTGCAAACAATATACCTATTTTTAATTTCTTAACACATTTATAAACATACATTGCAATGAAATAAAAGCACAAACTCAAATATACAATATTACCAAAATAAAATAAACTTTTGGTTATTCTTTTAACATTGTGGTAAAAAAACTAGCAGAAAGTCTAATACTCAAAATTTCAAAAATAAAATAAAAACCTAATTTTTTGTATGTTAAACATTACAATTTTTAAAAAAATCCAGAAACTCTCCCTGCCTGGGAGGCATCAACCTAAACCAAAAAGAGAAAAAAAAATAAATAAATAAATAAATAAATAAATTACACCAATGGTGTCCTGAGCCTCTTATAGCCCCCTCCACCACTTCGAGCTGGGTCCTGTTTAAAATGAACGACCATTGCTGAGCTGATCATGTCATCTGTAGCCTCTTTGAACGTTTTCCGAACAGCTTCTGCAAACAGAGCAATAGAATAAATGAAGAAAAATTGCAAGTGTGGTTGCCTATTGTTATTTGTGATGTCACAGAGATATTATCCAATAAGAA
This sequence comes from Cheilinus undulatus, assembly GCF_018320785.1. Taxonomy (NCBI): domain Eukaryota; kingdom Metazoa; phylum Chordata; class Actinopteri; order Labriformes; family Labridae; genus Cheilinus; species Cheilinus undulatus. Next base: position 46,023,944 of record NC_054871.1, on the reverse strand, counting down.
AAGGTACATGGTTTCAAAGGACTTGACTCAGTGGACACTGGGTGACCTGATGACCTCAAAGGGTCATAAATTAAAGCAACCCACCAGGGTTAAGTAATTTATAAAATAAAACTTAATGATCAGCTGAAAGAGTGAAATATTAACTAATTTTCAATTGAATAAATCATTTAAACAGTGGACTCTACTCAGTCATGTTACTCTTAATATGAGTAACAGGACTGAAAGTAACAGGATTGAGTTTTTGGCATAAAGTTAGCAAATACATGAAATCTAGCCACATGAAATTCTTGGTAATCGCATGAGGACGCTGAGCAAAATCTAGTGATTCACCAAAAATGTGTGTGTGTTTTTTTTTTAAACAAAAGATTACTAAGATATAATTTATGTAACAGGAAAGTATGTTGAGATTTACCTCCTCAGTCAGTTAAAATTTTATCAAATAAACAGAAAAATGAATGAAAGAACTAAGTTTAGGTCTTCCATGGCCTTTAGAAGATCCAACTGATGCAACTTCTTGTTGTGTGTGTGACTTGTGCAATGTTCCAAATTAACCAGATGGGATAATGTGTTAGGGTAACAGGACTGAGTGAGAACCCAGGGACACGACTAAAATGTGTATTTTTACCAAAAAATTATAAATTTGTTTTGAAAAAATTATTGTGAAGCATAGATGGGATATGGAAATACACAAAAAAACCCTGACATATATCTTATTTAGATATCATATTTTATCAATTATATTTTATTCTAAAGTGTAATGTTATAGAGTTGGGACAGGTGAAAATTGCAGTTTTTCAGTGTTCAGGGTCATTTTTACTAATCCTTCCCATCATATATGTCAAATTTGCAATTAGATTATTGTGCAGGACACTTTCCTGTATAAGAAAATGTATTTTACAATTAATTTTCATGCATTTTTATACATATAATTTCCTGGGGACGGAAAAGGCACCCATTGGGTGGAATGGCCCTTAAGTAAATGGCCACCACTAAACAAAGGATGTTATTTCGGCGTCGAAAATGACCGTTCATGTAGCCGGGGTACACCATGCATCGACATTAAACTTAAACTTTATTCATTTGTACAGCACCTTTCATACATTTAATGTAACACTAAGTGTTTTAAAAATAAAGATAAAAGAAATGAAAAGAAGCTAACCCCCACTCTCCCCGCACCCACATTCATGCAACACATATAACCTTATTGTTTGTGTCAGATGCACTGTTCTTCAAGCTATAGCTTGCCTGCTAGCTTGCAATCGGTTTGCTGCAAACGGATTGATAATGAACATGGCAGGACAAAATAACATTTCAACAACGTACCCTTGAGCACTTACCCATAAGCAGCCCTTCTTGATGTCTTTGTTGAGTTCTAGTCGACACTTTGAAAATAAAAACAATTTCTCAGAGAGCTCCGAACGACTCTGCTCGCCTTTGACGACACGAGCTTTCAGCGTGTTGCTGAAAGCTCGGCTCGAGGGAGGGATCCGCTGACAGTACATATCTCGTCCATGTTTATTTAGATTTAGACTACTGTCCCTGATCGCCATCAGTGCCAACTGCCATTTTATTTTACTACTTTACTTTTTTTTTTATTTCGAAGGAATTATTTGCATTACTGCCCAATAAACTTTATTGCAAACTGCCTTTATTTAGCTATAGGTTAATAGTGATATCTAATTATTTCTAAACATCGTTGGCATAATCTTATGCCTAAAAATAAAAATAACTTAAAAATTTAAACCTGGTCTAAATCTTAATGTTGATTAAATGTCTAAATCAAGGCTAAATCTCAACTTTACAGTATATTGATCAATGGCCATTCAAATAATTTAAGTACAATATTTGGACATCAGTTGTGCAACTTACAGCTATTTTTTGGGTCAATATTCATTATTTAATGTATTTAATTCAATCGTCTAGATTTGGTTTAAAAAGAGATGTTGATATGAGGTCTTGATTTAGACGTCTAAATCGAGTCTAATCTAAACTACACTGTACATTGATCAATGACTGTTAAAAATGTTTTAATCCAACATTTGGCCATCATTTATACAACTTACAGTTGATTTTTATTTAATATTTAATAATTAATGGATTAAATTTTATCGTTTAGATTTAGGCTAAAATATAGACCGATTATAGAATTTCGGTCTAAACTCAGACGAGACGTCTAATAGACGTCTTTGGCTCAGTGGGTCCCCTCTCATGTGTCGCACTTTGTCAAATATTTTCCACTAAAACATGAACTAATGAACGAAACATGCATAATTACTCACCGGAGACAGGTGGACAGGTATCTGCAGCTGGGATATTGTCTGTAGTTGATATCCTGGAGTGATATCACGGCACGGATTCAAGCTAACAGGGGCTAACCGGGCTAGCCAACAATAGCACCGGCTGCTATCATCCAGACGAAGCTTCTGGAGAAGGTGGTGGTGGGCTTCTCCGAGCTGTGAGGGATCCGATGCACCCAGCCCCGACGAGTGTCCGTCAGTTATGGACTTTCCACAGCAGAGAAAGCAGGTCCAGCTCCGCCATTGACAGCTGACTGATGCCGGATGTGGAGAAGAAAGCCCCTCCCTCCTCGCGCGAACAGGGCGAGTTTATTCGCGCGTGTCATTCGCGCGAATTGAAAAATATCAAGCGAGTAAACTCCCTCTATTCGCGCGAGTAATTCGCACGAATTAAGCGATCGATCGCGCATGGTGTGAACACACGGTTAGTCCTCATAGTAAGCACTAATGCATGACAATGCTGTTCCAAGTGTTCTCTGTTATCTTTGTTTTGTTGTGGGGTTCAAAAATCCACTAAACAACAGTAACAGATTATACAAAGATAAAATGTGGTATTTGTTTAAAAGAAAAATGGTTGAGTGTTATATGCCAGTAACAAATACACTTTCATCAATGTATGTTGTAATTATTACAATTAGACAATATCTGATTAAAATAAAATTATTTCAAAGACATTTTAAGAGCTCTTATATTATTAAGTACTCGGTATTGGTGAGTACTCAAATTCAAGTACTCATACTCTGTTTGAAAAAAGTGGTATCGGTGCATCCCTACCTGCAACTATTCTTGTTAACCTTCTAAATTAGAGCTGGGCGATATGGCTTAAAATCGATATCCCAACATATTTTTGTTATATCCGGATACACAATATATACTGCGATATTTTGAAATGTCCTCTCAGCAGCTGTATAATGTTAATTCAGCCCTAAATGACACCAGTTTGGTGATTAAAATAGACTGTTCTATTGGATTTTTAGTAAAACTGTATACAGAAAGGGTAAAAATTAGGCCTGTTTATATAAACATGTTAACGCTTGTGATCAATCTGGAAATCTTAACACATTAAAAAAATAATAGCACAATTTAAACATATGACTAAGGTTGACCATAACTTCCTCCCGTAGTCCTCCTGCATGGATGTTTACATCCCTGGGGTGAAAAGGTTAAAGGCAGGTCAAACGCAGCAAGCAGTGGTGAGTGAGGAGACAGACCCAGGTCTGCTTCACGGCAAATTTCGGTTTAAAAAGTTGCCTAATGGAAGTCTGGATTAAACAAAAGTTGTGTGTACGGTGATTAACTGTCTTTACTCAGAAGTGCAACAAGTCTGAGATACCACCTCTGGGTAAACACAACTTTGCTACAACAACACGGGTAAGCCATGATGGCAAATGTTGCTATAGGCCTAAATGGTAGTATTTTAAATGTTGATTTATAATTTTAATAATAATAATAATATTTTTTTGTAAAAAGCGCTTTCAAAGTGCTGTAAATAAAGTTAAAATAATCAAAATAAACAATTGATAATAAGAACGTTTGAAAATCTAAAAATTACTGGCGCGTTGGTAGTTGAGTGGTTAAGCAAGCGCCATATACGAGGGCGACACGGGTTGGAATCCGGCCCGTGGCACTATTTCCTGTATGTCTCTTCCCGCTCTCTTCCCAATTTCCGACTCTATCCACTGTCCTATCAAATAAACGCAAAAAGGCCAAAAATAAATCTTAAAAAAAAAAAAATCTAAAAATTACTGAATTAAAGAAATGCTGTAATTAATCATGATTAATCACAGCATAGTGATGTGATTAACTTGATATTTTTTAGCAATTGACAGCACTAGTAAAAAATTTAATATGAAGTCAAATTTAGCAGTTTTATTTTGAAAAGGACTTAATTCAGTCTTTTACTAATAAATCAAAAATACATCAATCCTGAAATACTCCGAATTTTACAGTGTATGGAAAGTCCTAAAATCTTTTCTGTGTTATTTTTACTATTGCTGATTATAACATGATTATTTTCCTCATTAAGGGTGAAGCAAACTTACACGGGGCGGATCTACCGGGGTGGCATGGGGTGGCAGTTATGGTTTATCGGACCTTTTATGCAAGCTATTTCTAATGTCCAATTGCAAGTGAATACAACACCAGATAAGTCAGCCCCTCCCCCACTCTTAAGGCCAGAAGTTGTTTTCTGTGTCATCTGAAGTAGCCTGAGGCATGGTGAAAACTGATGGAGGAGGTTGCGCAGCTGACCACACAGAGTCAAAAAGGTAAATGATAAACTTTCTATGAAGAAAGAACAATTACTTCTAAGGTGCATGGCTAATGGAGTTGTGATACTAATACAAATCGGGTTGAAAAACGCAATCCACAGCACTTTCCTGAGTTTGCATGTAACGTTCGCTAGGTCTGACGTCAGGTCTGTTTTATATAGGAACACTTGGGCTATTTAGGTTTTTCATGCATGCTCAAATGTTACATGTCACTGAGCAGAGACCCGTTTCAGAGAGCAAAAACAGGAGCAGCAGGCAAGGTTATCTTAGTGCTAATTTGCAAATCTCTCGATTTATTCTGACGATATTTTATTCTGATTGTCCAATGTTTGCATGCTTGCAACAAGCCAAAAATACCATGTAGTGAGTATGGATCTCACAGAACATGCACCCAATCTGTAATATACCCAACCTGTACATAACTGTTTGTAAATACTATTTATAATTTGTGAGTCAACATTTTTATATTCCATATTTTTGTATTTATTAGTGCTCTTGCAATACTACTTTTATTTGTACTCTATTTCTATTGTGTTTCTGTCACCAATGGCCTGCTTTGTCTAAGATACTTTCTGCTGCTGTAAATTGGAATTTCCCCTTGTGGGACTAATAAAGGAATATCTTATCTTATTTTATCTTAACTCATGATTTAACAAGGGAGGCAATTACTTTTTCACATAGCCTCCTGACTACCAGTAGCTCAAATTTGTCCTCTGTGGAGGGCATTTCTAAACCTGAATATCTCCCACCCACTGCATACTACCAAATTAACTCCTTTTGACATCTACAGAGGACATTTAGGGCTTTTCAATGATACCAAACGTGAAGGGGTGGGGCTTTGGTACCTTTTTTTTTCTCATCAAGGAATATGGTGTCCATCAGTGTAAGCACATTTTATGGGAAGAAGAAAAGTAAGTGCACAATACTTTTTATTGAGCAAATTTTGGCTTGAAATGTTGTTGGCATATTTCATATAAGTCTCTTAACAACACATTAAAACATTCTCTGAATTATTTTAACTGTATTTTAGCATAATATTCAAGTGTTTCAAAAATGTCCTCCGTAGTGGTCATTTGTAGTTATTTCCTCCATTTTGTTCTGTTTTTTCAAATGACAAGAAAGAGAGTCATTCTTGGAAGCAGAGTTAATTTTACTGCAAACTGTTGATGGAAACTCAGATATTGAGTTGTCTGATGAAAAAGATCAAGAGATAGTGTCTGAGCCAGGTGGACAAACACATGCGTCAACATGTTGCAGATCCGGCTGCAAGAGCAAACAAACTGTATGTGATGTGCACAAAGTGCAAGGTATTCCTTTGTGTTTCCAAGAGGGGCCTCATCACAGGCTCAGAGGGCCACATCACAGGCTCAGAGGGTCACATCACGGGCTCAGAGGGCCTCATCACAGGCTCAGAGGGTCACATCACGGGCTCAGAGGGCCTCATCACAGGCTCAGAGGGCCTCATCACAGGCTCAGAGGGTCACATCACAGGCTCAGGGGCCTCATCACAGGCTCAGAGGGTCACATCACAGGCTCAGGGGCCTCATCACAGGCTCAGAGGGTCACATCACAGGCTCAGAGGGCCTCATCACAGGCTCAGAGGGCCTCAACCCAGGCTCAGGGAATTGCTTTTTGATGCATCATACCAAATAAGCACAACAAAGCAAAACTAAAATGATGATGGACAGTTATGTGGATGTTAAACTCATTCTTATGTTGACTTTTTGGCATTTTCTTTGGGAATAACTGATTGCCATCCAGGTTCAGTTTCACATGTATGGTGTTCCGATGTCCATTGTAGTGGACACATGATATTTCTCAAAAAAAAAAAAAAGTTTTAAAAAATCTTATTACCTTACAAAGATTTTAAAACAAATGTGATTGGAAAACATTTTTCCTGGTAGTCAGGAGGACAGGGCCAGATAGGTTTGGATTTTTCCCCCCTTAAAAATGTAATGATCATTCAGAAATTGCATTTTGTATTTACTTGGGTTGCCTTTATGAGATATTAGAATCGGTTTGATGATCCGAAACATTTAAGTGTGATAAATATGCAAAAAAATAAACAAACAAACAAACAACAACAAAAAAAAAACAGGAATCAGAAAGGGTGGTGAATACTTTTTCACAGCACTGTACTTTTGATACAGGGGCTTTCACAGTGAAATATGACCTGTCCTTAATGTGCAATAACAAGAAAATATGGACCTCCAACCAAGTTTATTATTATAAGGTGTGACCTAACCTAAAGTACAATGCATCGGCTATTTTGGGAAGGAATGTGTGATCATTCTCACTTTGTGCATGTACTCACCGTCATGTCTTGTGAAAGCCTAATGCCTGATTGTTTTATATTGTTGAGGGAAAGTGCAGACCTCCTTGTTGTGGTGTTTGTTTTGTAATTTTTTTACTCAGCACTCGATGTGTTTTAAAATGTCATCAAGTACAATACTTCACTCATTATATACTTAAGTGAAAGTTAAACTAGTGATTTAAAAAAAACTCCTCTTAAAGGTACAAGTACACAAAAAAAAGCTACTCAATTACAGTCGTTTGAGTAAATATATTTAGTGGCTTTCATGTTATGGTATGAAGAGTCATTTGGGAGTCGGCTCTTTTTACTACAACGCGCTAAATAATCTGGATCACTGAAAAGAGTCGAGTTCCCATCAATCATATAGAGAGCAGCAGTGCGCCTTGGTTGCGTCTAGTCTGCCGGAAATTCAAAAGAAGAAGAAGAAGCAGCAGCAGCGGTATGTTTTTAAAGTCCATGGAAAACACAGTAGAACTTCACTGGTGAATGAAGAACAAGAATGTTTTCAGTGGACAGGTTCAGAGATGTCAACGAGACTGCTGCAGCTGAGGAAATATGTGACGATGCTACAAGAGCTGCCGTCGAGTGCAAGGCAGAGATCGACCGTCAGAGCAGAATGCTGGATATCGTCTGGAACCCTTACATCCTATTACACAGAATAGGTGAGGAAATACGATTTTGCTTTAAATTTGTGTTCAGAGATGCTGTTAATATGACGAAATTGGTCATATATGTTAAATAAACAAACAATAACAGATATTTCTAGATTGAGTTGTAATGGGCTAAGGTCAGCTCATACATTCTGCTGAAAGGGAATGGGACCAGTTTTTAAACTGTGGCCAAGCCAGCCTCCACAACTTTTTATGGTGCACGTGAAGAAAGACATTACAGCCATAGGCGGTTTTACCATCAGGCAAAGGTAGGCAATTGCCTAGGGCCTCGTCCATAATGGGGGCCTCAAGAATTTGCCTAGGTTTGTTTTCTTACAATTGTAGCTCACTTATGTTTTTGTCACTCCCCAGGTGAAAGAAAATTATTCATAGTTTAGCCTTTAGAGCTGAGGAACATCATGGCAGAGCGCAGCTGCAGCATCACCTCTGCTGTCTCAGTGAGTCTTATCTCCAGGGCCGTTTCTGGATATAGGCGGTTGCCTGGGGCGCCGTCATGAGCCCTGAACATTTTACTAAGTCCATCAATGTAACAGAGCATCAACTCCTACTATCCTCTGCGTCCCTCGTTCGTGAAACAGTCCAGGCTCACCTTGCCGCTCTGTCTCTCTCTCCATGCGCGCACACTGGGAGCCCAGCAAGACGTTTAGAGAAAAATAAGTGTTTTTTTTTTCCTCATTCACACAGCGCTGAACGGACAGGATGTAGAGATAGAGCCCTGCGTCGGACAACTAACACCCTACCTGCCCATTCCCCCTGATTTCCTGATTATTAACACCTGCCTGTACAGTGTGTGTCATCTCTTCCTCCCACCTGTGCCCGCAACATGCGCATCCAGTTCCTCCTAAAGTCTGACCATCCACGTAATGCACAGAATGACAGAAGGTGCGTTCAGTTTAAGAAATTATAATACTGCGTTCACTTAAGCACCGCCCTTGAAAAACAAGGTTTTTCATTGCTCTAGTCAAAGTTTTCTCACTGAATGAAGCATGAAAAAAAACTCACATCCTGGACTAATTTAGCCCTGGTTGTATTAATAAGAGTAATGTCAGGATCATATTTACAGACTTCATGTACACATCCTTGGTTTCTTAAGCTGTAGGTGGAATTATTTTCCTGATCATTGTTCGCGAGTGCCAAAAAGCGCAGCGCACTCCAGTCAGCTCCTACAGGGAGTTTGTTTTTACTCTGTTCGCCCCTCTCTGTCCCTGTCCTCGTCTGTAAATTAAACGCTTTATGAAAAGGGGCCAGTTTTTATGGATAGAAAGGATTTCCACTTAAATAACAGAATGTTGGTTCAGTATCTCTGTGCCAGTCTCTTCCTTTGCGTCATGAGGCGCATCAGAGCAGTGGAGACGCTTATACTGTATGTCTACAGCGCCATGAGGAGTGTTACAGCTTCTGGTTGCATTTAAGGAATTATACTGTGCCCTGTTTACGAACTTAAACAGTTTTAGTGCAAGCAAAAATGAAATTCAGATCTGATCCCAACACAGCCATCTAACTTTTTTTCTTTTAGTAGAGCTAACAGGATAATTATCTTTAAAAACTGCTGTGGTGGGTAAGTTCATCAGTCAGAAGTGGAGCCATGGGGTGGCTTGTGGGGTCTATGCCCCTGATGTTTTCTCAAAACATTAAGTCTTTAACTTTGGTAAAAGTATGTTATCTCTGACTGATGAATGTAAAAAAGAAATATCTTGTCTTTTGATAAACAGATTGACCCCACTGATCACAACATGGAAATTTCATTCTTGTTTGAAAACTGAGAAAAAAAATCAGATTTTTTTTTTATTTTAGTCTGAAAAGCTTAAAAGCACATGGTACAGAATAAATAAAAACCTTACTATTAATACTTCTGCATTTTTTAAGAAAAATGCATCTGTAACCACACATTTGGCAGCGGGGCGGCAAATTGTAAGTTCGCCTAGGGCACCAAAATGGCTAGAAACGGTTCTGCTTGTCTCCACATCTCTGACTAGTTTCTTGCACAAGGGTCTTAACAAATGTCAAAGCCAGAGAATTTTGCCTTGTAGTACTAAAGTTCCTCCCCTGAGTGGGATTAAAACAGCTGCTCTCAGGATAACAAATGTAATTGTCCCTCAACCACAAACGCAGACATTGCATCATGCTTTGGTGAATGACTTAGTTCAATCTCCAGCCTAATTTCATCCTACATTAAAGCTAATCTGTAATGCCAGACTGATATAACCCAATTTTATTTACATAAGATCTTATTTTATGTCATCAAGAAGTGAACTTGTGGGCTTAAATACTTCAATTTAAACAGGACATCATTTATAAATCCTGTGGCATATTTAACTCCAGCTCTCATTAAATGGTAGAAATTCTTCTCATAACGGTGAAAATGACTCAATAACTGAACATTCAATCCTAGTCTAAATGTGTCCTATGACAAGTGAGGTCGGTATGTTTGATCTTGGTGCAGCTCATCCATGAGTAACGCACAGAGATGGCCCCATTCATGATGCATGCAGGGATGTTAGGGGGATTCAGAAGGTGGACATGAAGAATGACTATTCTAGGGGCTCAGACATGTGCTTTAACATCAAGTTTTTACTCAGCAGGTGAGGGTTTGTATCTCTATAAGCAGTAATAGCGCCGAAGTGCGATGAATCTCCGGAAGATCCTCGTCGCTGTCTCCGTCCTCCTTGCCTCCCCGACATCTCTCTCTCTCTCGCGCTCGCTCACTCTCGTCTTCCCGCTGGACTCTGTGCACTGATCCCAGACCAAGTAAAATAAGGGTCCGATCAGGCATTGTGGACGACAGGTTGCTGTTTTAAATCCATAAACAGTCATGTTAAATGTATATTTATAATGAATATTACAGTCTTGTAAATTCATCATCATCAGTGGGTCATAAAAACGTTTAAAAAAAGGGCAGCATATTTTTGCCTGACCTGTTTAGTACCTGCAGGTAAATTCTCTGTCAAAAGTAGCTAATTAACTCTTTAGTGTGCAAACATGCAGCACTCATTAAATAGTATCTGCACCTAATATTGGAACATTTCTCTCTATAAACATTACAGCAGCCTTTACATCAGCTTTTGTTGTATTGATGTTGCTAAAAAATTACCCAGCCAACAGGACGTTTCTTGGGTCTAGTTACCTGGCTACACGTAATACTAGAGCTAAACGTAGTATTGACCAGACTCAGCCTGAGCTGTGTGTCACAAATCACTCGCTCTGCCAGCTGTAGGAGTGGATATGCCTCGCGCGTGCATCACAGCACAACGCAGGCATTTAAATCGGTGATGACGGTGTTGCAGAAATCCATTCCGTGGCAAAAATTTTACCAGTGATGGACAGACACCTATGCACCTAAATGACAGAACCACAGCGCTGATAACAAGAAACATGCATCATGTTATCTACCATATCATGTACATTGTATATTGGTGTAAATGTTACATTATGCTAACTTTATAGAGAATCAACATGAGATGCAGGTTTATTACTCATATCTTTCTAAGTATTAGACTAAGTGCTCCGTCATTTCCTCGTGTAAACGATGGGGCTGCGTGTAATTTGTGCATCTGTGAAATGGAGGAATAGGGGGTTGTAAAATAAAGCACACTGTGCAAATTACCATTGTCTGCTCCATGTCTGATTTCCTGTAACCAAACCATTTCCAGATAATGGAGTTAGCTCCTCGTTTAGCAACAAACTCATCCTCTGCTTCAACTCCGCCTTCCACCATGTTTGTTATGCTTTTGCATGTGAGTTACGAGTGCGTCGCATTTGATGACGTATGTGCGCGCGACGATTGCAGACACATACATCAGCAACCTTAGTTTATCGTTATTATCGTTGAATGCCATTTTCTCATCGTGGAACGTTTTCTTCACGGTATATCGCAAACGATAAGACATTGCTTATTCCTACTCCACACTCTTTAGCTTTTGCTCTCAGCTCAACTCTTCCCATGGGGGTTTCACATCTATTTCCCCTTTCTTGTTATCCATTTGTTTTATGATCCAGGATAATTGGTCCAGTGAAAAACCCAGGTTCTCACACCAAAACCTTTACCCAATTTATGCGTACGTCTTAAAAAATTAGAACATCATGAAAAAGTTTAATATTTTTGTCACTCATTTCAGAGAGTAAAACCCATAAATTATAATTACACTTAAATGAAGTATTTCAAGCCTTTATTTCTTGAAATGTTGATGATTATGGCTTACAGATAATGAAAACCCAAAATTCAGAGTCTCAGAAAATTAAATTACATAAGATCAATACAAAATGATATTTTAAACAGAAATGTCAAGCCGCTGAAAATTAAGTTTATTTTAATGCTCTCAATACTTGGTTGGGCCTCCTTTTGCATAAATTGCTGCATCGATGCGACGTGGCACGGATGCGATCAGCCTGTGGCACTGCTCTGGTGTAATGGAAGCCCATTTTGCTTTGATAGTGGCCTTCAGGTCATCTGCATTGTTGGGTCTGGTGTCTCTCCTCTTCCTCTTGACAATACCCCAGAGAGAATCTATGGGGTTCAGGTCAGGCCAGTTTGCTGGCCAATCAAGCACAGTAACACCATGGTCATTGAACCAGCTTTTGGTATCTTTGGCAGTGTGAGCATGTGCCAAGTCCTGCTGGAAAATGAAATCAGCATCTCCATAAAGCTTGTCAGCAGAAGGAAGCATGAAGTGCTCTAAAATGTCCTGGTAGATGGCTACATTGACTGTGGACTTCAGAAAACACAGTGGACCAACACCAGCAGATGCCATGGCAGCCCAAATCATCACTGACTGTGGAAACTTCACACAGTGAGGGCAGAAACATGAGCAGAATAAACAACTTTGGGGGATTGTTTTCCTTTGTAAACGGTCAGACAACATAGAGAGAGAGAGAGAGAGAGAGAGAGAGAGAGCACTCAGGTTGTGCAGGACCATCGGATCATACAGTGTGAGCACACAACTCGTGCACGACTGTCTTCTGGTCACCTTGAAATTGCACACTGTGCACCCGGCTTGAAATAACAAAATATCATGTGGTGTGGAATAGGTTGAACATTTTGGCTAAACAAACCGTTGTATACTGGCACTAATGACATGCACCCCTGCCTCGACTTTGTTTTGTTTTTATATCTCCAGACGCCCCACAGCAACATGTGTGTAAGGAGGAGAAGACTGTGGCTGAGCAGGAGCTCTGTCACCAGGAGAGGAAGTCCAGTCTGGCCCAGGGGGAGCCAGAGCCTCCACAGATTAAAGAGGAGCAAGAGGGAGAGCAGTTCATAAAGGAGGAGACTGACACATGGATGTTGACTCTTACTAAGGAGGAAAGTGAGCACAGAGAAGCAGATGGACAACATGAACTCCAGCTCCTTTGTCACAACTCTCATGTTGCTGAGAATCAAGATCCCACAGAGAAAAAGCAGAAAGACTCAGAAATAACTGGAAAATCAAAACCTAGACAAGAGAGCGACAGAAAACACACATGTGAGAGTCTTCACTCTTGTAACACCTGTGGAGAAGTATTCTTGTCTACATGGCCTTTGAAAAGCCATATGAGGACTCACACAGGGGAGAAGCCTTTCTCCTGCACCACCTGTGGAAAAATATTCAGGCATAAATCAAAATTGAATGATCACATTCTTACTCACACAGGTACAAAGTCGTACACCTGTGGTACCTGTGGGAAGTCATTTATCCATAAATGTCATTTGGATAGACACTTCAACATCCATACAGGTGAAAAACCACATAGCTGCACAGAATGCAACAAATCTTTTAGACGAAAAGATAGATTGACAGTCCACATGAGATCACACACAGGTGAGAAGCCTTTCTCCTGCACCACCTGTGGAAAAAACTTCAGGGATATTTCAAATTTTAAAAATCACATTCGTACTCACACAGGTACAAAGCTGTACACCTGTGATACCTGTGGGACATCATTCACCGAGAAAGGTAGATTGGATAGTCACTTAAAGATCCATACAGGTGAAAAACCACATACCTGCACAAAATGCAATAAATCTTTCAGACATGAAAGTCATTTGACAGTCCACATGGGAACACACACAGGTGAGAAGCCTTTCTCCTGCAGCATCTGTGGAAAAAGATTCAGGTGTAAATCAATATTGAATAATCACATTCTTACTCACACAGGTACAAAACCATACACCTGTGGTACCTGTGGGAATTCATTCACCAAGAAAGGTAGTTTGGTTAGGCACTTAACCATCCATACAGGTGAAAAACCACATACCTGCACAATGTGCAACAAATCTTTTAGACAGAAAGATAAATTGACTTTCCATATGAGATCACACACAGGTGAGAAACCTTTCTCCTGCAGCACCTGTGGAAAAAGATACAGGGATATTTCAAGTTTTAAAAGTCACATTCTTACTCACACAGGTGCAAAGCCGCACACCTGTGATACCTGTGGGAAGTCATTCACCAAGAAAGGTAGTTTGGATAGGCACTCAAAGATCCATACAGGTGAAAAACCACATACCTGCACTATGTGCAACAAATCTTTCAGACATAAAAGTACCTTGACAGACCACATGAGAACACACACAGGTGAGAAGCCTTTCTCCTGCAGCGCCTGTGGAAAAAGATTCAGGCATAAATCTAATATGAATGATCACATTCTTACTCACACAGGTATAAAGCCATACACCTGTGGTACATGTGGGAAGTCATTCACCAAGAAACGTCCTTTGGATCGGCACTTTAAAGTCCATACAGACAATAATGCTTAAACCTCCTAAACATGTGGCCAGGTCTCTCAGAACTGGTGCTGACTTGATGATTCATGAGAGAAGGACTGATATTGCTGAGAAGCTTACCTTTGCTATCTGAGATCTTCCAGAAAAGAACTTTGTCTCCTCTACTTTTTCATGACTAGCGTTGGGTCCCGTTACTGTTAAGTAAAGTTACTTGCATTGATGTCCCCCGGGTCCTCGCGCCAGTGTCAATACTTCCCCACTCTCAACTTTTGCCGTGCATGTGGAGCCAGGATCCTGTAACACTACTGAAAATTCTCCAACTGATAAAACTGCCAGAAATGCCAGGTTTAAGAACAGCCATAAAACTATTTCTCCTGTCAACATCATAAATCACACCAGGCACAGGAACATCACAAACAGCTCTCTACTAGGGTTGGGAATCACAGGGCGATACGATACGATGTGCGATATATGGTCCACGATACTGATAATATCACGATACAGCAATACTACAATAATCGATATACTACAAGAAAATCACAAAATATGTCTAACTAGAGAATACAAAATAGTTTTTAAAAGGTCAGGTGCGGGATTTCTAAATTCATTCACTGCAATTTAGTGTCAGTTTCTCAGAATTTGACACAGACTGAGCTGAATCACTGAAACAAACTGTCCATCCTGGTTTTATTGGACTTAAGCTCTGCCTTTGACACACTTGGCCATAACATCCTACTACACAGGCTAGACAACTACACAGGGCTCTCAGAATCTGTCAGTCACTGGTTTAAATCATATTTAAAGGAAAGCACATTCTCAGTTTTATGCTGCAATTTCACCAGGGATGTTCTGATACTATTTTTCTTTCCACATACAATTCTGATACCAAGGTGTTGGGTATCAGCTGATACCAAGTGCTGATCTGATACTGGTCTGAACTTTCTGGACTGACTGTGCAGACTAGCAAATTATTTTAGGCCTGTATTTGACTCAGAACATGGCTCAACAAATAGAATCATAATGTACAGCATCTCTGTGACCCTAAAGTTGCTTTCCTGCTGATTATTGAGTTTTACTCGTAAATGTTAAAATAATAATACGGGGGGCTGCATCACAGAATCTCTCTCTCTTTTATGTTCTACTCAGACAGGATGACGTGATTACGGAACAGCCTGCAGCTGGGTGACAGACCCAAACAAATATGGCGGTTAGCATTCAAGTTAGCATTTGGGCTAAAGGTAATGAATGATCGTAATTCGATTAAAGTGGATAAAAAGACATTAACTAGTTTGGATTTAATCATTAAAGTCCCCCCATCATAAAAGTCACACAAGTTACAGGCTGGCTAAAAATGCTGCCACAAGGGATTCAAAGGCATCAATAGCATCAGTGGGACAACACAACTGCTAGCTTCGGGAGGAAAAACATCTAAGAGGCAGCGATGTATGGTTTAAAAAATTATTTAACTTTGATGAACTGTGTCACTTTTTGTCATGTATGATAGCGCCGTTATGCAGCCACTAACCTTTTCTGCTGCAGTGGGTCCTTTGGTTCTTCTTCACTGCACTAAAAATGGTAGTCCTTGATTGGCAACGAAGAAGAATTGATTCCCGGTTTATAGCGCATTTAGCATGGGTAAACAAAGCAAAATATAAAGCTACACCAAACGGTATCGGATTGGTGCATAAACTTGTGTTCTCACTGATACCAATACCTGCATTTTAAGCGATATAAGATGTATTCCCGATACTGGTATTGGAATCGGAACAACCCTAAATTTCACATCAGTAAATTTCAGTCTGGACTGGGGTTCCACAAGGGTCGGTTCTTGGTCCACTGTTGTTCAGCCTTTACATGCTCCCACTTGCTTCAATCATTCAGAAACACAATGTCTCCTTCCATTCATATGCTGATGATACACAGCTCTATGTCTCACTCTCCCCTGGTAATCTCAATCCTATAAATCCCTTGGTCAAATTCTTCAATGAAATGAACCACTGCATGCCACTGAATTTTCTTCCACTTAACACAGATGAAACAGAAATCCTGATAGTTAGTCCACAACAACCAAGACAAGAATTAATTTCAGTTTCATCTTCGTTTCCTTAAAAGTTAAAAGATCAGATACAAACTTAAACTTGCAGCATCATAACTGCCATCACCAAAACAGCCTTCAACCTCTTAAGAAACATCTCCAAACTTAAATCATTCATGTCTCAATCTGATTGTGAAAAACTGGTCCATGCATTCATACCCATCAGATTAGATTACTGTAACTTCTTGTTTATAAATATCTCGATGGTATGGTGCCCCAGTACATTTCTGACCTGCTCACTCACTATCAACCAGCCAGGTTGCTCAGATCTTCAGGTATGGGCTTTCTAGATGTACATAAAGTAAAAGTAAAGTCAGGTGAAGGTGCATTTAGTCACTACAGTGCTGTTCTATGGAATAAGCTGCCAATTGACCTGAGATGTGCAGACTAAGTTATTTTAAGAGTGGTCTGAAAACACTGCTTTTCTCTTGTGCCTTTGACTGCTAGATACAGTACAATCAAAAGTATTTGCATTTTGCCTGTATACTCTGCTAAGAGGACACATGACCAGGGCCGCCCCTGGTTTGCTTGAATTGTTGATTACTTTTATTTGATTGTTTTTTACCTTCTGTAAAGCACAATGCATTTACATTGTATGAAATGTGCTGTACAAATAAAGTTGAATTGAATGATGTTACTCCATTAAAAATCTTTTCAGTATCTTTTGAGCAGATCCTTCTCTGCCAAGTAAAACTGAATATCCATTATGCAATAAAAAGGTTACATGCATGATGGGAGTGTTCCTGACTGAAAATGAATTTTTTGCAGTTCTGGATGGATCAAAATATATACTGAACAAAGAGGAAGGACAAAATAAATGCATTTAACACCTAATTTTCGCATGATGGCTTGTACGTTTTTGCCAGTTTTTGAGAGATCATTTGGAGTTACGTTGTTATCAAGGCAAAAATAAAAATTTAGTTTTGTCCTATCTCTTAAGGAGTACAACATAATGTATTGGTGTATGTTCATTGCTGGCCTCATTACTTCACAGACTTTTGCTGATATTTTGTCCCAGATACAAAGTTGCAACACACTGAAAACAGCTCCACAACCCACTTATGTCTCCTAACCCACCAGTTGAGAATGACTGCTTTAGAGTAGTGGCTGGGGTCTGTGCACTGCTGTGGTCGGGCCTTCTATATTTCCAACATCAACCTGAGTGCCTAGAGCTGGATCATTATGGATTACATCTCATACACTGTTATGGTTTTTTTGTTATTTAAAAATCTGTTAGCCTTTGGTTAGAAGTTGGAGTTTGTTTTTTTCTATACATTACTGAAAGTAGATTTTAAAAATCCTGCTGCTGCATTGTTAGAATACAAGGATGTCTGTACTGGTAAAAGTACAAACACATGGAGTATGATTAAGTCCATTGTTATTTTCAGAATAAGACTAAAAATCTTTATAAATAACATTTATTTCAAGATGGGCTATGAGTCATGAATATTCTTAATACAATTTTACCCTAACCAAGTTGCTAGAACTGAAAAATTATTTTATAGGCAGGTGTTCAGACTCTTGGGTCGATAACTTTCTTTTGAAAGGTGAGATGCAGTCACAGTGAAAACAACCAGCATGTCGTTGTCTTGATTTGATGATCCGATACATTTAAGTGTGATAAATATGCAAAAATAGCAGGAATCAGAAAGGGGGCAAATACTTTTTTTACAGCACTGTACTTTTGATACCCAAGGACCTTTCACAGTGATAACGACCTGTCCTTAATGTGCAATAACAAGAAAATATGGACCTCCAACCAGGTTAATTATTATAAGGTGTGACCTAACCTAAAGTACAAAGCATCGGCTATTTTGGGAAAAAATGTGGAATCATTCTCTTACTATGTGCATGTACTCACAGTCATGTGTTGTGAAAGCCTGATCAGAAGTGTCTGATCGTTTTATGTTGTTGGCGGAAAGCTTGGACCTCCTTGTTGTGGTTGTTTTTATTTTTTACTTAGTACTCGGTGCTTTTTAAAATGTCATACTTCGCTCAAAATATACTTAAGTGAAAGTAAAAGAAGTGATTTTAAAAAAACCTCTAAAATAGTAAAAATGCACAACAAAGTTCCTCAATTACAGTCATCTGAGTAAATGTATTAAGTTACTTTGATATGATATGAAGAGCCTGAACCGCGCCAAACAATCAGTCCGGATGACTGAAAAGAGTCGAGTTCCCATCAATCCTGTAGAGGGCAGCAGTGCGCCTTGGTTGCGTCTAGTCTGCCGGGAATTCAAAAGTGGAGGAAGACGCAGCGGCATGCTTTTACAGTCTATAGAAAACACCGTAGAGCTTAACAGCTGAATAAAGAACAAGAATGTTTTCAGTGGAGAGGTTCAGAGATGTCAACGAGACTGCTGCAGCTGAGGAAATATGTGACGATGCTACAAGAGCTGCCGTCGAGTGCAAGGCAGAGATCGACCGTCATCACAGGGAGCTGGATACCGTGTGGAACCCTGACATCCACTTACTCAGATTAGGTGAGGACATACGATTTTTGCTTTGTATTTGTGTTTAGAGATGCTGTTATTAAGAGGAAAAGAGTTATATATGTTAAATAAACAATAACTGATATTTCTAGATTGAGTCATAATGGGCTAAGGTTAGTTTATACATTCTGTTGAAAGGTAATGATGTGCCATATTCAGGGCCAACCCAAGCTTATTTGGGACCCTAAGCAAAGTTAGACTGGGGCCCCCCACAGCCACTGATCACTGTTACTGATGCAGTCAATGCTAGATAATCTGTACATATACAACTAATCTAAACCCCACTGGAGAAAAATGAGGTAACAGAAATTGAGATTTTTTTTATTTTATTTCAAACCAGAAAAATTCAACAGATAACATCATGTACATTACTTTAGTTAAACCTGAAGTGATTTGTCTCAGTTGATTCTTTAAATGAGTTAAACTAGACTTATGTATTTGACTAGTGTGTATGAACTGTCTTTCTAGTCCACTGATGAACATTCCTGTACATAATGGTAGTGACTATTAAATCACACTCTGGGCTCACTGGCATGCATGCAGTAAACTGAGCTGGGAGCTGGACTGTTGTGGATCTGGAGAGGACTGTGATTTTCTCTGGGAGATCAGGAAGTCCTCCACTCCTCTGTCCCTACTGGGATGTTCTGGGTTTTACCTTTATGCACACAGAGGAAGAAAGTTTCCTGTCTCCCCTCTCTTTTCTGGACTGTCTGTTAGGAGATGGCTGGAGCCCCTTAAGGTCCTGAAGTCTGTAGGAGTGGACACTTGCGAAGGCGATGGACTTCTTCCTCTTTTTCTTATCTGTCAGTCATTCTTTTGGAGACTCGCCTCATCAGCATGCATCCAAACTAAAAAATAAATCAATCTTTTTAATGTGTTATTGGTAATAACTTACATTTATGTACAAAACACAGAAATCAGGGGTGGAAAGTAACTAATTACATTTACTCAAGTTATTGTAATTGAGTAGCGTTTTTGTGTGCTTGTACTTTTTTGAGTACTTTTCGAAATCACTACTTTTACTTAAATACATTTTTATGGAAGTATTGTACCTCACTACATTTTAAAAAGTATTAAGTACTGAGTAAAAAAATAAACACTAAAAGCCAAAATGAGGTGATTTTAGCTTTGAGCCAACAAGAAAATGTCCAGAAGTTTGACTTTGATGCCACATGATGGTCAGTAGTGAGAGAATGGTTTCACATTTCATCCTAAAACTGCTGCTGCATTTGACTTTAGGTTAAGTCTCACCTTATAACAACCTGGTTATAGATTCATATTCTCTTGTAGTTATTTCACATTTAGAAAAGATAATATTTTACTATATAACCACCTTAGGTATCAAAAATAGCTACTCAGTACTTTGAGTAAATTTACAGATTACTACTTTGCTTCTACTGATGTACATTTTATCCAGAGTAACTTTACTTTTACTTCAGTACAATATTCTAGCACTTTCTCCACCTCTATCAGAAATAAACTTGCTGATGTCCCACACCCTCCCTTTTAAAACACATCCTCCTCTTTCTAAATCATATTTTAGAAGCATTTAGAGCCATAAAACAACACCGAAGGCTAGCAGTTCATTTATTTTACATGCTTTTAACCTCAACTATAAACCCTACCACAGTAACAGTCAGCTAGTTTTATATAAGCATTTACTTTACAGCTCTTTTAATGATCAGTATTAACATGAAATCCCCTCCTGTAGTCAGATATTATGACTTCCAGGACTGGACTGGGACCAAAAAATGGACCTGGCATTTTTGGCCATGGCGGCCCATCATGATTATGTATACAATATATGATGGCACATGACATACAGAGCATAAATATGCACATTGTGTTGTTTCAGAAATTAAAATAAAGCGCAGAAACCTACATGGAAGAGAGTAACCATGTTAAAAAATTGATAGGCTCTTTTACTAGTCAGACACTTTTCATCTTGGGAGAGATGGCCGCACTACCAATGATAAATCATCCATCTCAGCAAAGCAATGTTTCACTAATACTACATGATAATAGTAACTGTAAGCTGTAACACATGCAAACTGTAACTTTATGGCAAGCTAAAATAACACTGTAAGTTGGACATCAGGTCTACTCATAGCATTATTTGAAAACAAAGGCTATAAAGGCAGTTCTCTCTCACATACACACACTAGGGTGACCACCTCCAAACCAGCAAGGACAAGGTTGTGCACAAAACTCTATAGCAGGGGTCTCAAACTTATTTAGGGTAGGGGCCGGATTTGCTCCGAGACGTCCTGTGGGCCGTGCATTTTTTTTTATCAATATCAGTACAACCAACAACTGATGTATAGGCTGCTGTAATGTTCATAAGAAGACATGATCCAATATTAGATGCAGGTACCATTTAATGAGTGCTGCATGTTTGCACACTAAAGAGTTAATTAGCTACTTTAGAAGGAGAATTTGTTTGCAAGTAATCTAAACAGGTGAGGCAAAAATATGCTGTCCTTATGACATATGACAGTTTTAACAGATTTTAACTTTTTTAAAAATCCACTGATGATGAATTTACAAGACTGGAATATTCATTAAATATTCAACGTGACTGTTCATGGATTTAAAACAGCAACCTGTTCACAAAACCTGATCTGAGCCCTATTTCCCCTGGCCTGGGATCAGAGTCCAGAGAGAAGATGAGGGAGAGAGAGAAAGATGGAGATTCATCACACTGCGCTGTTTACAGGGATGCAAACTATGGCTGGGCATTGTTAAGAACCTCACGATTCAATTCGATTTCGATTCTTTAGGGTGCGATTCGATTCGATATCAATTCGATCAATTCGAAAATAAAAATTTGCAAAATAATAACTTACTTGTGCAGATGGAGTACAAAAGTAAAAAACATGACAGTTCTGTATAAACACTGAAAAAGTAAAGTACATGTAAACTTAAAGACTATTTCTGTCCTCTTGGAAATTGTGATAAACCTCACATAACATGGTTATGGTTGGTTGTTGTTGTTTGGTCTAGTGCAGCCTTCGTCCATACAACGCGAATCACATGCACAGCGTCCCCCACTGGCCAGGAGGTGAATCGATTCAGAGGATTTGCTGAATCGATATTGAATTGGGGGAGGAAATATCGCGATGCATCGATTAATAGATATTTTTACCCACCCCTTATGCACACCCTCACCTGCTGAGTGAAAACTTGACTTTCAACACATGTATGAGCCCTACAATCGTTCTTCTGGATGTCCACTATCTGAATCCCCCTGACGTCCCTGCATGAGTCATGAACTGGGGCATCTCTGTGCGTAATTTGGATGCGTTTTGCGCTGCACCAAGACTAAACATGCCGACCTCTCATGCCTCATGTCTCATGCCTGTGTCCAGATTGTTCAATTAGAAAGTATTGTTTTTATCGTTATGAGAGGAATTTTTTCCACTTGACAAGCCCTGGAGTTAAAAACCCCACAGGATTTATGAACCGTGTCCCGTTTAAACTTAAGTGAACAAGACCACAATTTCACTTCTTGTTGACATAAAATTAAATCGTATGTGACTAGAATTAGTTGATATTAGTTTGACATAACAGATTGAAATAATGAGGGATTAAATAAATCAGGAGATTGAACAGAGTTGCTCACTAAAGCGAGATAAGATGTCTGCGTTTGTGGCTGATGGACAATTACGCAGGGAAAACATTTTTCATCCTGAGTGCAGCTGTTTTAATCCCACTCAGGGGAAGAAGTTTGGCTTTACAAGGCAAAAACCTCTGGGTGCCTTTATAAACTTACTTAAACTCCTATCCATATCTCTGGTCCTTCCTGTCACATCAGTGAGCTGTGATCGCACAGGTCCTCGTGCCTGCACCGTTTAAAGAATAAGTTGGAACAGCAGCGGAGACTCTCAGACCAGAAACCTGGTACTGCTGGTAATAAACTCAGACAGAACCCGAGCCCTGGACCAAGCGAAACTCAATGATGCCTTCACCCTCAACCATAACAACCAGAAGCTTGTTTCATTATGAAGACATCAAAAGAGCGTGTTTTTTCAGCTGCAGTGTGTTAATTAAATGCATTTGGATTAAGGTACCTATTTTGAATGCTTGTTCTTATCTCTTAATGCTTATTCATATTATGGATATAATACGAATTGAACCTTTTTTTTTGGCTTTAAAGCTGCAGTGTTGTTGATTGGTAGCAGAAACTGGTGGATGTTTGTGACTGAGGCTGAAGTGTGCGTGCGCCCTCTCCAACTCCGGTCAGCTCAAACGGCAAAATTTGATGACCTTGGTCAAGGGGGAGGGGAGGGGCGGGCCGAGGAGGGCTGAGAGATTTCATTGGATTAGCCCAATGTCCTTCAAGAAAATCCTTCAAGAAAATCAACCAATGGGTTGTTGCAGTCAATAAAAATGATTTATAATATACTTTTTTGGTTAAACTATGACAGCCCCAGGTCGGCCCAGAAATGTGCGTTGGCCTAACCCTGCCCAGTACGCCAGATGGCCTGTCCATGCCTGATGACTTTATGCAAGCTTTGTTTTCTTTATTAATGGTAATCTGGAAAAATAAATCAAACCGTGTCTTACCTGTGATCATATTTATGAATCCTTGTGGTCTGCTGTCTGTGTGCAGGAAGGCATGACAACAAGTCTGCTAACTTTTATCCTTTTTATGTCCTTTCTCGTGGTCCGTACTAAAACCCTACACAGTTCAGCTTCCTGCTAAGAAGAGACTAAACTGTGTGTGGAGTCATTTGGTAACAGAAACTTAAGAACACCACGACTTTAACGAGACTCTAGTTATTGTTTAGCATGTCTGTAACACTTCTATAGTGCAGAGATGCTCTTTGACTGTTGTGTGGTGCATTTAAGAACATTACTTAAATATTCGATTTAATGGACAGACTTGAGAAACAGCCTAAAACAGCGTTAAACGAATCCCCCGATGTAAAACATCTACCTATTAAATCTGAGGTGGGGCTCTGTTTCTTCCTGGCTTTTACTCCCAGGACCTCATTCCCCTTCACAGCCTGGCTGATCTCACTATAGTTTGCTTCTAAACTGCTTGTGAACATTCCCTCCTTCACTCTTGGGGGGGCCCCCTGGTTGCGATGGGGCCCTAAGCAGCCGCTTATGTCACTTATGCCTTGGGCTGGCTCTGGCCATATTAAAGATCTTAGAAAACTGAGTCCGTTATTTTCGGATGCGTTTTTTACTGTGGTCAAGCCAGCCTCCACAAGGTTTTGTCGTGCAAGTATAAAAACAATTATATTTCAAAATAAAAGGCCTCTGTGTTAGTTTGATAATGATTTATGAGAAGGAGGTCACACTCTGGTGGGATTTCAAAATAAAAGCCACCTGAAAAACGTCATTTCCTGACATGTTTTAACGTGGATTAAATATGAACTCCCTGTGACCACCAGTGTTAATTTTGGTGGTTATTTTTGCTTTTACTCTTAGTTTTAGTCATTAAATGAAATGCATTTTAGTTTTAGTCACATTTTAGTCATGTCTATCCCTTTCAGTTTTAATGTAGTTTTAGTCAATAAAAACTCAAACATTTTACTCTAGTTTTAGTCCATAAAAAGTCCTCACATTTTAGTCTTTATTTTTAGTCCAGTCATTTATTTTCTTGCCTAAATGTGGTACCGAATCATGGTAGTGTGTCCTCTGCACCCTGCCAAACCTGGGGTCCCTGCTTTCTACAGCTGAGAAGCAGAATAGCTACATCTGCATTTGAAGGTGGTGTAGGTTTGCTTCACCCTTGATGAGAAAGATAATCATTTTATAATCAGCAATAGTAAACAACACAGAAAAGATTTCAGGACTGTCCATACACTGTAAAATACAGAATATTTCATGATTTATGTATTTTTCATTTGTTAATGAAAGACTGAATAAAGTCCTTTTCAAATAAAACCGCTAAATTTGACTTTATATTGATTTTTACCCTTTTTTTTTTTTCACCCATTTTTACCCAGGCCTGGGTACAGTAGGCTACTTGCCATAAAGTCATAGTAATAACATATGGTTGTCCAAGTTCCCAAGGCACACCTAGTCTTGCCTCAAGGCACACTAGTGTGCCCTGCCACACCATTTGAGAACCACTGCCACTAGTAGATTTCCCTCATCCCATGCTGCTTATTCATCAGTCCTCTTCTACTTCTTGTATTTTCGGCAGTTTCAATGCTTCTAGGCGTTTTACTGCCTTCCACTGTTCAGACTAGATGTAGGGAATCACTAAAGCGGGGCACAACTTGTGCCTTACTCCTCCAACACTTAGTCAGACGTACTCAAGATTTTATAAAGTCCTGAAGTCTAAATGATGTTACATTCAAGTATCTGTTAGCTTAATAATTCCTCCAGTAGATACTGTAGTTCCCTTTGGTTGCTTAATGAGCAAATACGTGTCTGTATTAACGTAGTGTTCTGATATGACGCAGACAGATAAACAGCAATGTATGGAGGGAGATGATGAGAACACCGTTACTGTCAGTATAGAACACAAACTGCATGGACTGTTAAAGACTGTGAGAGTAAAGAAAAGTTTAAATAACTGGTTTACTTTTAACCATGTAACTTTAATGTTACATTCTTATTAAGTTACTATCACTCTCTGTTTGAGAGAACATTTACATTATAAACATTAGTTAGGATGTGGTTAGACATGATGTGTCTTAAAAATTTTGGAAATATCTGTCTTATACACTCGTTATAATTATTTTATATCAGGGTTATCCAAATAATGGCTCTGTGGCCACCTGTGGCCCTTTTTCGATAAATATGAGGTTATTTCTATTTAATTAGTGAACATTTTATTCATTTACATAAACAAGGCACCGCTTTTTATTGTAAAATTAGTGGAAAGGTTAAATAATAAAGTTCTAAACAATTAAAATGGAAATAAACTGAATTTAGAAAAAAATAAAATGGAATTCGACAATAAAACAGATTTCATAGGACCCTTGAGATCGCACACTCTTGTCTCATATCCTCACATACAGTCCTGTATTGCACAGGAACTGTAAAACTGCTTTCATGATCTGCTGGTGGTTGTAATGGAGGCCAAAGAAAGATCAGAGTCTGCGAATTAAAATTCGTGGCTGAATCGGAGGAAAATCGCACAGTGTACATCCGGCCTAAAAAAACAACAGAATATTATGTGATATTGAATATGTTTAAAACATTTCGGGTGAACAAACAGTTGTAAACCACCCCCACCCCCACCCCCCAACTTTGTTTTTGTATCTCCAGACGCCCCACAGCAAAACGTGTGTAAGGAGGAGGAGACTGTGGCTGAGCAGGAGCTCTGTCACCAGGAGAGGAAGTCCAGTCTGGCCCAGGAGGAGCCAGAGCCTCCACAGATTAAAGAGGAGCAAGAGGGAGAGCAGTTCATAAAGGACGAGACTGACACGTGGATGTTGACTCCTACGAAGGAGGAAAGTGAGCACACAGAAGCAGATGGACAACATGAACTCCAGCTCCTTTGTCACAACTCTCATGTTGCTGAGAATCAAGATCCCACAGAGAGAAAGCAGACAGACGCAGAAATAACTGGAAAATCAAAACCTAGACAAGAGAAAGGCAGACACACAGGTGAGAGTCGTCACTCTTGTAAGACCTGTGGAGAGGAATTCTTGTCTACATTGTATTTCAAAAGCCATATGAGGACTCACACAGGTGAGAGGCCTTTCTCCTGCGAGACCTGTGGAAAAAGATTCAGGTGTAAATCATATTTGAATGATCACATTCGTACTCACACAGGTACAAAGCCATACACCTGTGATATCTGTGGGAAGTCATTCACCACAAAAGGTAATTTGAATATGCATTTAAACATCCATACAGAAGAAAAACCACATACCTGCACAAAATGCAACAAATCTTTCAGACGAAAAGGTCATTTGACAGACCACATGAGAACACACACAGGTGAGAAGCCTTCCTCCTGCAGCACCTGTGGAAAAAGATTCAGTTGTAAATCATATTTGAATAAACACATTCTGACTCACACAGGTACAAAACCATACACCTGTGGTGCCTGTGGGAAGTCATTCACCAAGAAATGTACTTTGGATAGGCACTTAAGCATCCATACAGGTGAAAAACCACATACCTGCACAAAATGCAACAAATTTTTCAGACATAAAAGCACCTTGAAAGCCCACATGAGTATACACACAGGTGAGAAGCCTTTCACCTGCAGCACCTGTGGAAAAAGATTCAGGCATAAGTCTAATTTGAGAATTCACATTCTTGCTCACACAGGTACAAAGCTGTACACCTGTGGTACCTGTGGGAAATCATTCACCAAGAAATGTAATTTGGATACTCACTTAAACATCCATACAGATGAAAAATCACATACCTGCACCATGTGCAACAAATTTTTCAGACATAAAAGTACCTTGACAGCCCACATGAGAACACACACAGGTGAGAAGCCTTTCTCCTGCAGCACCTGTGGAAAAAGATTCAGGTGTAAATCTAATTTGAATGATCACATTCTTACTCACACAGGTACAAAGCCGTACACCTGCGGTACCTGTGGGATATCATTTGCCCAGAAACGTACTTTGAATCAGCACTTTAAGATTCATACAGACAATAATGTGTAAACCTCCTAAACATGTGGCAGGTCTCTCAGAACTGGTGCTGACTTAATGGTTCATGAGAGAAGGACTGACACTGCTGAGAAGCTTACCTTTGATATCTGATATCTTCTAGAGAACAGACTTTGTCTCCTCTACTGTTTCATGACTGGTGTTGGGTCACGTCACTGTTAAAGTTATTGTTACTTGCATTGATGTTCCTCGCATCAGGGTAAATACTTCCCCACTCTCAACTTTTGCCGTGCATGTGGAGCCAGGACCCTGTAACACTACTGAAAATTCTCCAACTGATAAAACTGCCATAAATGCCAGGTTTAAGAACAGCCATAAAACTATTTCTCCTGTCAACATCATAAATCACACCAGGCACAGGGACATCACAAACAGCTCTCTACTAGGGGTGGGAATCACAGGATACCTCATGATACGATGGTGATACATGGTCCATGATACCGATGTTATCGCGATTCTGCGATAATTGATAAATTGCAAGAAAATTGTATAATGATTGGTGCTGTCAATTGATCAAAAAATTAATCAAGTTAATTACATCACTGTGCTGTGATTAATCATGATTAATCACCGCATTTCTTTAGTTTTGGTAATTTTTAGATTTTTTAATGTTTTTTTTATCAAGTGTTTTCATTATTTCAACTTTATGCACAGCTCTTTGAAAGTGCTTTTCACTAAAAAAAAGTATTCTTCTTCTTCTTATTATTATTATTATTAAATATAAATTAACATTTGAAATACTACCATTTACTTGTATTTTTTAAACTTAACTTGTACGTTTTTTTAACTTATTTGTGGTTTTTAAATCAGAGTGTCTTAATTCACTGAGTAATAATATTTATAATCTGCAAACGAGCCCAGCAGACACTCATCAGGTACAAGATGACTTGTGCTGTAAAGTGAATGATCAGGTGTGCTGTTACCCCGAGGTAGCTGAAGTTGCTGGCTGATGTCCAGTGGTCTCTCGTCAGTATAATAAATGTAGCTCAGGCCAGCTGCTCCACTTTAGTTGTCATTTTAGCTGTCATACAGTTCACGGATTCTTGTGACAGTAGTTCTTGTAGGTCTTCTGTGGCACGGGTCATCCGAGATGGGCTTGGTGTTGTGGCTTGATCCTGTGTTGTTATTAGCGTCTTTGCTAACATTAGCAAAGATGCGTTTTGCCCAGAGGTGGTACATCAGACTCATGCTTAGGAGTAAAGACAGGTCATCACCGCAGTATGTACACACAACTTTTGTTTCATCCAGACTTCCATTAGGTAGCTTTTTAAATTGAAATTTGCTGTGAAGCAGACCTGGGTCTGTCTCCTCACTCATCACTGCTGGCTGCGTTTGACCCGCCTTTAACCTTTTCACCCCAGGGACATAAACATCTGCGCAGGTGGACTACAGGAGGAAGTTGTGGTCAAACTTAGACATATGATTAAATTGCGTTATACGTTTCTTTAACACATTAAGCTTTCCAGATTAATCATGAGTGTTAACGCGTTTGTATTAACAGGCCTAATAATGGTACATCACAAAATGTCTAACTGGAGAATACAAAATTGTTTGGTCAAGTGCAGGATTTCTAAATTTATTCACTGCAATTTAGCATCAGTTTCACAGAATTTGACACAGACTGAGCTGAATCACTGAACACAAAGTGCATAAAGTCTATAAAGTGTATGATTTTTACAGTATCATACAATCCAAGGAAGAAACCCTGGAAAACCCTTAATGTCTGCAGGTTTGAAAATTCCTGCAGGATTTCCAAAAGGGAGGAGGACTTTTCCCCCATGTCTGCCAACTACCCATCCTTGTTTATCAACCTTTTGCACTTAACCAGCTTCTTAGACAGTAAGACGCTGGACCTGACACTTTGGATAAATGACAGATCTCAGGAGAGATCACCACTTTAAAGTTGGAGATATCTAATTGGATGGCTGGAATAAGAGCCATCTCACTGACTAAGTCTGGGTCTTACCTTTGAAATGTAAGATCATTAACAAAGACTTTCTACCTCTAAACAACAAAACCAGATGGTGATTATAAATAACCTGTTCTTTTTCTGCTTTACTGAGACGATAAGGACTCCATATCTCCTAAAAATGCTATAATTATATGTTTATCAAAACATTCTTGTATTTGTCTGAGATGGCACACATGGAAAACAATGATGTGTTTCATATTTCTATAACATGTAAGATGGCTAAGAAATTCATTTTTGATTTTAATCCAGATGTCTTCCATGGACCAACAGTGCTATCTAATGTCCAGTATCGGTCACACACACATCTCCACCTGACCAATCCCCTTTGTGTCTTAATACTCAAATGTTATATGGTTAGCTATGTTGTTGCATGTCTAGCTGTGTGGCAGTTTAATTGATGTTATTTTATTTTAGAATTTTATAACCATTGATGCTATTCCTACATGCTCTTATTGAACTACTGATTTGATGGAGAGTGGTTCCTCTAGTGACGTTTGATCTTCAAAGAGGAGGGAAATCTCAGATGAAGACCCCTCCCTTTTGTTTTAACATGAGTATCAGAACCCAAGTCTTGAGCAGTCTCAAGTAGAGTCCAGTTTTATCTTCTTCAAGTTTTCTTTGTTTTTCTATCTTGTTCCTTAAGTTATCTAAGTAATTTTTTTTTTACTTCTCTGTGAAACACATGTCCTTGCTTTGTTTCTTACAAGTCTGAGCCAGGTTCAATAACTTAATTGAACCTCAAACTTTATTTTGATCCAGCACAAATTCTTAAATCTTTTATAGCCTTTGCACTAATTTTTGCTGCAGAGGTTTTTTTTTCTTCTTTCCTCGCACATCCAGACTTCATCACTGTGATCCTATAATCAGCGCATTGATCGTCCTGAGATATTAATTTTGATATTGATTGGACGAATTTTTTTTGGAACAAGACGAGTCCATTAGAATCCTTGGAAAAGACCCATCTTGCCGTGTTCGACAGACTGTCTTCTCTGACAGACCCACTTTTGCGTGTTGAAGAACCCCCCAGCTCAGCCAATCAAACAGTAGGATTCTGATCCAACTCATCAGGGTGGATGGTGTCTCCATCAATTCCAGTAAAAGAATTAATTAATTCAGATCTATCTTTCCAAATTTACATTCCAAATTCTATGCTGATAATTATCTTTTTTTTTGATATTCAAATCATCCACTCTCCATCAAACTAGATTAGCATCATTCCTTTATAATCACATTCAGTTATTTCCTGTTTATATTCTCACATTATATTCACATTAGCCACGTGATATTTACATTGTATTTCTGTGATTTAATAATAAATCCTCAGAACGTCGGTTGTTGTCCAGAAATGATTGTTAAGTTGGGAAGTGGAGTCACTGTCACGAAGACTCATAACTTGAGGTATGAGATTGATTCATGATTCAGAATTTGTTTAATTAGGAATTTAATCAATTAACAATTGCATTTTAATTGGGTATTAAAGAACCAATCTGCATAAGCAGTGGTGCCCTGTTATTATTGATACTATTGAGGTTTATTGATAATATTTATTTATTATCACTTTGTATCGCTACATTATTTTTGGTACCCTGTTTGAGGTCGTGTCAAACGATATTTCCCAAACTTATGGTGCTTTCACATTAGGGGCCGGGTCCCGGATCCGAGTGCACTTGAGCCCAAAGTCTGGTTCATTTTGGTAGTGTGAATGCAAACGAACCACGGCCGGCACCGGGCCTGGGCCCACTTGGGGAGCTTCATGACGTCATCGTAAAAACTAAACTTCTTTCCACAGTGCATTGTTCACATTTTTCCTCTAGAAAGGGCAGAAATGATCAGAATACAGTCAGGAAACGGTCTGTTGTGACTCACCTTACAGATGAACACAAGTTGGAGTCAGTCAGAGGAGGTGCAAAGGCAATGAAAGTCTCCTGTCATATCAAAAACTGCTGTATCTTTGCAGCGCGAGCCCATTTAATCCTGAGAGCTGCAAGTAGATGTGCAGATGCAAAGAGCGACATTCCTGGCATCTTAAAAAGTGATTTTAAATCACCCATGGCTGCAGGATAGACTTTTTGCCAAAACAAAAACAATCTTCGCTTGGGTCATGACCCCAATGGTTGCCATGGTATCTTCTTCTTCTTTCTCCCACTCTGCGGGGTTGTAAAGCAGCTACGTGCATACTGTCAACTGTTGTTTCAGACTGAGAACATACGCAAGTCAGCCTGGGCACAGTTTGATGTTGCTAGTGTGAAAGCAAATCAGTGGGGGAATGGGGAGGGGAGGAATTGCGCCGCGGCGCGATTCGAAACAACTGGGCCTAATGTGAAAGCACCCTTAATAATGATCACAAACACACAACCTCAATCACACTTAAGTTTGCTAAAGTTTCTGGATTATGCATGCTTTTTAATCTGTTTAATTTGCTGTGATTAATTTGTGCTGAAACTGTTTAAATCCACGCTGCTGCAAACGTGTGTGCATTTCTGTATGACAGCATGCCATATCTTGTCTTAGGATCAGATTCTAGTGACATGTTTAGGTCTGTGTGAGCCTACGTCCTGATTTGATTAAAAACAATCTTTTGATTGTTTTATGCACAAAAGTCTTGACAATTTTTAATTTAAGTGCACTGAGCTGAACGCTGTCATGTCATGAACTTGTCATAAACTGGTCCAGTGTTCATCAGCACACATAATGAACTAATGTAATCACAGCTGTGAGCCTGAATGGTGGACTAGACTTCAGGGTTTTGGCCATCGGCTGCATGCAGGATTGGTGAGTTTTGTGTAGGTTTGCTTCACCCTTAATGAAGAAAATAATCATTTTATAGTCAGCAATAGTAAACATAATAGAAAAGATTTCATGATTTTTCATACACTGTAAAATACAGCATATTTCATGACTTGTGTATTTTTGATTTATTAGTAAAAGATTCAGTGAAGTCCTTTTCAACATAAAACTGCTAAATTTGACTTTATATTGATTTTTACCCCTTCTGCATACAATTTTATTAAAAATCCAATAGAACAGTCTATTTTAATCACAAAACTGGTGTCAGTTGGGGCTGAATTAAAAAATTAAAATATTGCGATATGTGTCACATATCAGGATATAGCAAAAATATATCGGGATATCAATTTTATGCCATATCACCCAGCTCTAATTTAGAAGGTAAACAAGAATCGTTGGAAGCCACGCCCCCACGAACATCTGCTCCGGCTGTCACCAGTTAATATGGCACAATGGAACCAACCGCCAGTTTTTCAAAACTGTGGCCAAGCCAGCCTGCACAACTTTTTGTGGTGCATGTGTAGAAAGACATTACGGTAGAGCAGTAGTTTTCAAACATTTATCGCCAAAGGCACATCTAAAGTTAAGCCAGAATCTCAAGGCACACCATGTTTCAATTGATACAAAATAGACTTTTTAAATAATGTTAGTCAAGGTGGCCTATATGGTGAGAAAAGGGGAGAGCTTTCTTTGGCCGAGCCAACTGGGGGCTCATGGAGATGGCAAAATTGGGCAAATAGTGGCAAAACAAAGTAGAAATGGGCAGAAATTGGTAAAACAGTGGCCAAACAATGGGAAAAAATTGGCAAAAAATTGTTGAAAGTGTCAAAGTAGTGGCAAAAATGGGTTACAAGTGGCCTAAAGAGTTAACCCTTTAAAACCTACCATTGTGCAAATCCGCCAGGACATATTCTTACATTTTTACATACTGTAGTGCCATTTTTGGGAGTATTTTTATTTGCTTTACATTAATATAACCCTTATATCCCAAGTTTTAATAATATATATTTACTTATGTCTTAACTACTACAACAAATTGCTTAAAAGTCTAATAAACCTAAATAATGAAAATCGTTTTTGTTTTTTTCACATATATATGTATATATATATATATATATACATATATTCACAAAATTGGGCAAAAAATATGATCAAACGAATGCAGAAGTGGAAGAAAATTGGCAACAAGGTGGCATAAATGGGTTGAAAGTGTCTAAAGGTGGCAAAATAGATCACAAGTGGCAGAAAAGCAGCAAATAGGGTTTAAGTTGCAATAAGGTGGTAAAAAGGGGTTAAAAGGTATCAAGGAGTAAAAATGGCTGAGAAGTGGCAAAAAGGTTGCAAAAATGGCTAAAAGGTGGCAAAATGTTCCAGGAAAGTGGTAAAAACGAGTCAAAAGTGGTAAAAAAAAAAGTGGCAAAAATGCAAAAAAAGCAGCAAAATGGTTTAAGCTATCAAAAGAATCAGTCAAATCAACCCATAATTAGCTTGCCATGCTTTTCAGCTCTAAATGAGGTCACTGTTAGCCAGGATGCTAGCACCAATGCTACTGATCCAGCTCATATACACTGATATCATTCTCTGGGTTTTTTCCAGCCAGACCTGTGGGCAGGCCTGGTTACAGTAGGCTACTTGCCATAAAGTCGTAGTAATCGTATGGTTGTACAAGTTCCCAAGGCACACCTAGACTTGCCTCAAGGCACACTAGTCTGCCCTGCCACACCATTTGAGAACCACTGCAGTAGAGGATGTGAAACAACTGAAATGAAAATAGACAAAGGCTGTGTCTGAAAGCACACATTCATTCCCTGCTCCCTATCCCCTTCAGCAGCATATAGTGGACTATATAGTGGAAACAACTGCAAGACACAAAAATGATTTCGGACGCTACTTCGGCCATGGGCAATGACATCATCACAGTCTCACAGTCAAAACGTTTAGCAACAATGGCTAGTTGATTCCCCTCACTGGATCCCATATCTCTTATTCATCAGTCCCCTTCTTCCTCTTCTTGTATTTTCGGCAGTTTCAACGCTTCTAGGCGTTTTACTGCCTTCCACTGGTCAGATTAGATGTAGGGCCCTGTGATTTCCACGTTAATGGAATCGTGGATAGAATCGTGGGATTGGCCAATAAAAACGGAACCTACTGTTCACTAATTAAATTGGAGAAATCGAATGAATTTGACCGAAATGCTGTGTTTTTTAGAAAGAGGAATGTATATCTGGGGAATATGTTTCGGGGAATCACTAAAGTAAGGCACAACTTGTGCCAAACAATACAAAGCACGTCAAAGCAGCTGCACGAACACCGACAAACATCACGGGGCAGTACAAGGTGACATAATGTTGCCTCCCAATCTCTCCTGCTCTCTTCCGCTCCCTCTCTCTATCTCACACACACAAACAGCTTCACCTCTATGTCAGCTGCAGGTCCTCGGGTAGTCGTAGGGGTAGTCGTACAACCAAAATATCACATGCCAGAAATCCTCCCAACAAGTCCGGAGCAGGTCATGGGGTTGTAGTTGGGCCGTGGTCGGCCCTCACCCCCTGAGCATAGCACAACAAACAACACCCAATCCGAAAAACAGTCAGCCTGACTTCAGAGTAATTCATACAAGTCAAAATTTGTGGCTGAATCGGAAGAAAATCGCAAAGTGTACATCCTGCTTAAGATGACACTCTGCCACGCCTGTCTTATAGTCAGCTTGAAATCGCACAGTGTTTTAACCAGCCTAAGATATCAAATCAGGGCTGTACGTTAACTTTTTTTGCCCATAGCGCTGGTGCTACAGAGGTCGACAATCTTGTAGCACAGAACAAAAACCTGTAGCACAATATATAAAATGTTTGTGACATCTCTAAAACCAACATGTAACCAAAATATATGCTCAGTAAGTGAAAGTACTTTAAAACAAAACCAAAACAGCCTAAATTACAACTCTCATTAATGTCTACCAAAGCAAACAGCCAATCACAGAGAAGAGAGACGCTGATGGTCTGAATGTGGAGGTGAACCAGAAGCGTGGTGCTTGAAGATGATTAGAGTGGTATGATTTAGAAATCAGACTTTGAGATCAGACAGAGGACCAAATTAACTCAGTTTGTGCTGCTATTTGCTGCTGGAATCCTTTTTCTGTGTTCATCCTTATTACTTAAACTTTAGTGTGTTCTAGAGACTGAAGTATGTGTCTGTGTTCATCCTTAAACTGTTTTTCAAGGACTAAAGTGTTAGATCTATGCATTTATATATTGGTATTGATATCAGTTAAATTTTATTTCCAAATATCCCCATATTATATAAACCCCAATATTGTGCATTCCTAGTCAAACTAAGAAATATAGTAAAGTTTTATGTTCTTATGTGGGTCTTTTTTAATGGATTTCTTGCAGGCCAATTCAAAAGGACCAAGGGCCACAGTTGGCCCACAGCCCATAGTTTGGACACCCCTAATATATTTACTGATACTCAGAGTAATAGGAAACTATTCCTAACATTATTAGACATTCATTAAACACTGTTAGAGTTTGGTCCATATTGTAGTATTGTCTGATGTTTACAAAACTAATGTAAATGAACAGACGCTTTTTTCTCTCTAACAGTGTAATCATAACATCAGTACTAACGGAGTTCAACGGTAATTAAAAAAAGTTATCTCCAAATCACGTCTTTACCGTAACAATACACAGAAAGTTTATGAAGTGTGGGCCTGTATTATCTACTCCGTGCCCCTCTCTCTCTCTCTTTCCCTCATCTCTCCCTCGTACACTGCTGTCTGTCCGTCCGTGTCATATCGGACCTGTATGCTAAATTCAGATGCGTATTGGCTTGTTAACCAAACAGCAGCAGCTATGATATTAGTGGAGAAAACATTGTTTTATACATTAATGTTCCCTTGGGATTCTAGCAGCGCTCCTCTTCAACATGACACCTGTACTGCGTCTGCTCTGAGCCTTCCCCGTCTGTAAGAGCAGCAGTAGGTCCCTCTCTCACTATCACGGAGCGTGGCCGCATGCGCAGTATTGTGCATGACGAGAGGTAAAAACGTTCTGCTAGAGTCTAAAATGTACGAGAAATAAGAAAAAAATGAACTGGGCATGAAATTCAAATCTCAGATCAAAGTGGAGTGAAGTTTTTCGGGCAACAAGTCAAACCTAAAGTCTTATCTGCGTGTCTGGCATGCACACACCTCTCTCACTTTGTCATAGCACCTGTGTGATGAGGAGTGAAAACCTCTTAGCGCAGACCAATTTTCTCGTAGCATTTGCGACATATATGTCACACTGTACAGCCCTGCAAAATATCATGTAGTATTGAATAGGTTTAAAACATTTTGGCTGAAAAAACAGTTGTAT
Source organism: Cheilinus undulatus (assembly GCF_018320785.1). Lineage (NCBI taxonomy): Eukaryota > Metazoa > Chordata > Actinopteri > Labriformes > Labridae > Cheilinus > Cheilinus undulatus. Next base: position 45,987,388 of record NC_054871.1, on the reverse strand, counting down.
TCTGGCACTAATGACATGCCCCTCTTCTTCGACTTTGTTTTGTTTTTGTATCTCCAGACGCCCCACAGCAACATGTGTGTAAGGAGGAGGAGATTGTGGCTGAGCAGGAGCTCTGTCACCAGGAGAGGAAGTCCAGCCTGGCCCAGGAGGAGCCAGAGCCTCCACAGATTAAAGAGCAGCAAGAGAGAGAGCAGTTCATAAAGGAGGAGACTGACACATGGATGTTGACTCCTACGAAGGAGGAAAGTGAGCACAGAGAAGCAGATGGACAACATGAACTCCAGCTCCTTTGTCACAACTCTCATGTTGCTGAGAATCGAGATCCCACAGAGAAAAAGCAGAAAGACTCAGAAATAACTAGAAAATCAAAACCTAGACAAGAGAGAGACAGAAATCACACAGGTGAGAGTCGTCACTCTTGTTATACCTGTGGAGAAGGATTCTTGTCTACATCGCATTTGAAAAGCCATATGAAGACTCACACAGGGGAGAAGCCTTTCTCCTGCACCTCCTGTGGAAAAAGATTCAGACGTGAATCATATTTGAATGATCACATTCTTACCCACACAGGTACAAAGCCATACACCTGTGATACCTGTGGGACATCATTCACCAAGAAATGTACATTGGATAGTCACTTAAAGATCCATACAGGTGAAAAATCATACACCTGCACAATGTGCAACAAATCTTTCAGACGAAAAGGTCATTTGACGGTCCACATGAGATTACACACAGGTGAAAAGCCTTTCTCCTGCAGCACCTGTGGAAAAAGATACAGGTGTAAATCTAATTTGAATATTCACATTCTAACTCACACAGGTACAAAGCTGTACACCTGTGGTACCTGTGGGAAGTCATTCACCAAGAAATGTAATTTAGATTCTCACTTAAACATCCATACAAGTGAAAAACCACATACCTGCACTATGTGCAACAAATCATTCAGACGAAAAGGTACCTTGACAGACCACATGAGAACACACACAGATGAGAAGCCTTTCTCCTGCAGCACCTGTGGAAAAAGATTCAGGCATAAATCAAATTTGAATCATCACATTCTTACTCACAGAGGTACAAAGCCGTACACCTGTGGTACCTGTGGGAAGTCATTTACCAAGAAACGTACTTTGTATACTCACTGTAAGATCCATACAGACAATAATGCGTAAAAAGAGACTTTGTCTCCTTTACTTTTTCATGACTAGTGGTCGGTCATGTCGCTGTTAAAGTTATTGTTACTTGCATTGATGTTCCCCGGGTCCTCGTGCCAGGGTAAATACTTCCCCACTCTCAACTTTTACAGTGCATGTGGAGCCAGGATCCTGTAACACTACTGAAAATTCTCCAACTGATAAAACTACCATAAATGCCAGGTTGAGAAACGGCCATGAAACTATTTCTCCTGTCAGCGCCATGAATCACACCAGGCACAGGGACATCACAAACAGCTCTCTACTAGGGGTGGGAATCACAGGATACCTCACGATACGATGTGCGGTACATGGTCCATGATACCGATATTATCACGATACTGCAATAACTGATACATTGCAAGAAAATTGTATAACAGTTAGTGCTGTCAATTGATCAAAAAATTAATCAAGTTAATTACATCACTATGCTGTGATCATTCATGACAGCATTAATCACAGCATTTCTTTAGTTTTGGTAATTTTTAGATTTTTAAATTTTTATACGATACGCGATACATGGTCCGCGATAATGATATTATCAAGATACTGCAATAATCGTTATACTGCAAGAAAATCACAAAATATGTCTAACTAGAGAATGCAAAATAGTTTTTCAAAGATCAAATGCAAGATTTCTTAATTTATTCACTGCAATTTAGTGTCAGTTTCACAGAATTTGACACAGACTGAGCTGAAGCACTGAAACAAACTGTCCATCCTGGTTTTATTGTATTTAAGCTCTGCCTTTGACACACTTGGCCATAACATCCTACTACACAGACTAGACAACTACACGGTGCTCTCAGAATCTGTCAGTCACTGGTTTAAATCACATTTAAAGAAGAGCACATTCTCAGTTTTACTCTGCAATTTCACCAGGGATGTTCTGATACAATCTTTCTTTCCCAATACGATTCCGATACCAAGGTGTTGGGTGTCCATCTGGACTGGGGTTCCACAAGGGTAAATTTGCTTGAATTGTTCATTGCCTTCATTTGATTGTTTTTCACCTTCTGTAAAGCACAATGCATTTACATTGTATGAAATGTGCTGTACAAATAAAGTTGAATTGAATGATGTTACCAGATTACTGCCATAAAAATCTTTTGAGCATCTTTTGAGCAGATCCTTCTCTGCCAAGTAAAACTGAATATCCATTATGCAATAAAAAGGTTACATGCATGATGGGAGTGTTCCTGACTGAAAATGAATTTGTTGCAGTTCTGGATGGATCTAAATATTTACTGAACAAAGAGGAAGGACAAAATAAATGCATTTAACACCTAATTTTCGCATGATAGTCATTTTTGCCAGTTTTCCAGAGATATCTTGGTCAAATAATCCAGAATCATAAAGTCTCCTTTCACTGCTACGCAGACGACACACAGATATACCTGCCCCTGAGACCTGAGGATCCTAGAAGCCTAGCTGCTGTAAAAGACTGCCTGTTTGATATTAACTGTTGGATGGCCCAGAACTTTCTTCAACTAAACACCTGCAAGTCTGAAATAATCATGTTCAATTTACAAAATTCTTCAGACTTAATCAATAACAGCCTTGGTTCATTTTCATCAAATATCAAATCAGCAGCCAGAAATCTCGGAGTTCAGTCTGATTCTAACCTCACCTTTGCAGCTCATATTAATAAAATCACACAGTCATGCTTCTTTCACTTACGCAGCATCTCCAAATTAAAACCCATCCTCTCCCAGTCAGACATGGAAAAAGTCATCCACGCCCTCATTTTCTCCCGTCTAGATTACTGCAACTCACTTCTCTCTGGTATTAACCAAAAATCTCTCTCCCGCCTTCAACTTGTCCAGAATGCAGCAGCTAGGCTTCTAACCGGTTTTAACAGACGACATCACATCACCCCCATTTTAGCATCTCTACATTGGCCTCCAGTTAGTTTTAGAATTGATTTTAAGATTTTACTCATTACTTTTAAAGCTCTGAAGGGTCTGGCACCAGTTTATGTTACAGAACTTCTAACCCCTTATGAGCCAGCCCGCACCCTAAGATCCTCTGGTGGGGGCCTCCTGGTCATTCCAAAGTTGAGACTTGTAAGTAAAGGTGACAGGGCCTTCTCCATCAGGGCCCCTCGACTTTGGAACGACCTCCCCGAGGAAATAAGGCGTACAGAAACTGTCACTGCTTTTAAATCACTTCTTAAAACTCATTTTTATAGACTTGCATTTATGTGATGTCGTCTTCTTACTCATTCCTATTCCTTCAATCATCGTTTTACCCTTTATCTTCACTTTTGTTACATTACACCAATTTTTGCTGTTTTACTGTTATTATTGTTACTATTAATTCTTTACTACTTCTGATTTTTAGCTTATTTAGTACCTTTTACTCTTCTTATTCATGTTTTAATATCTCTTACTCCTTACTGTTTTGATTTTCTATATCAATGATCTTGAGTCTTTAATTTAGGCAGTTCTTACTGGTTTTAGCTTTTACCTTTGATGCTTGTATCCTTTTAGCGTTTTCACACCTCGGACATATTCTTTTACACTTATTCTTCCTTTACAATTTTACTTATCTTAATGTTTTAGTTCTTACTGCTTCTCTTTTACTTGCCTTTTAAAACTTCAGTCCCCTTGGTCTCAGGTTCTGTAGTTGGGTTCCTGTGTTGGCCGGGTACCCGTGGGTTCTTATGATGTCTTGTTTTAATGATGTTCCAGGATGTTTCAGCTCAAGTGTAGTCATGTGAAACATATCAAAGCTCTCATGACTTCCATGGATTTGTATTTCTAATATCTCAGTAATATTTTTGTTTTGGCTGAACCTGTAGTTGGTTTGATCTTGTTTAGGTTCTGTCCCCTTGAGTGCACTTTTGTCTTTGTTGTTGTGTTTTGTTGTCTTGCTGCTTTGTTTTTCTGAGTGTGAAAGCACTTTGTAAAACCTTGCTTTTAAAAGTGCTATATAAATAAAGTTATTATTATTATTATTATTATTATTATATTTTGGAATTACCTTGTTATCAAGGAATAAAAGGAGAATTGAATTGTCCTATCATCTCTCTAAAACAGGACAACATAATGTATTGATGTATGTTCATTGCTGGCCTCATTACTTAATAGACTTTTGCTGATATTTTGTTCCAGATACAAAGTTGCAACCCACTGAAAATAGCTCCACAACCCACTTATGTCTCCTAACCCACAAGTTGAGAATGACTGATTTAGAGTAGTGGCTTGGGTCTGTGCACTGCTGTGCATACACTGTTATCTTTTTTTGTTATTTAAAAATCTGTTAGCCTTTGGTTAGAAGTTGGAGTTCGTTTTTTTCTATAAATTACTGAAAGTAGATTTTAAAAACCCTGCTGCTGCATTGTTAGGATGCAAGGATGTATGGACTGGTAAAAGTACAAATGCCTGGAGTATGATTAAGTCCATTGTTATTTTCAGAATTAGACTAAAAATCTTTATAAATAACATTTATTTCAAGATGGGCTATGAGTCATGAATATTCTTAATACAGTTTTGCCCTAACCAAGTTGCTAGAGCTGAATAATTATTTTATAAGCAGGTGTTCAGACTCTTGGGTCGATCATTTTTTTTCAAAAGGTAAGCTACAGTCACAGTGAAAACAACCAGCATGTTGTTGTCTTGATTTGTATGTCTTGATTATCTGAAACATTTAAGTTTGATAAATATGTCAAAGAAGAAGGAATCAGAAAGGGGGTAAATACTTTTTCATGGCACTGGGCTTTTGATACCCAAGGGGCTTTCACAGTGAAAGTGACCTGTCCTTAATGTGCAATAACAAGAAAATATGGCCCTCCAACCAGGTTAATTATTATAAGGGTTGACCTAACCTAAAGCACAATGCATCTGCTATTTTGGAAAGAAATGTGGAATCATTCTCTCGCTATGTGCATGTACTCACCGTCATGTGTTGTGAAAGCCAGATCAGAAATGCCTGATTGTTTTCATGTTGGGGGAGAACATGGCCCTTCTTATTGTGGTGTTTGGTTTTAATTTTTTTACTCAGTACTCGATGCTTTTTAAAATGTCAGCAAGTACAATACTTCACTCAATATATACTTAAATGAAAGTAAAACTAGTGATTTTACAAAACTCCTCTAAAAAGTACAAATACACAAAAAGCTACTCAATTACAGTCATTTGAGTAAATATAATTTGTTACTTTCATATGTTATGATATGAAGACCCGTTCGGGAGTCGGTTTTTTTTTACTGAACTACGCCAAATTATCCGGATCACTGAAAAGAGTCGAGTTCCCATCAATCCTGTAGAGGGCAGCAGTGCGCCGTGGTTGCGTCTAGTCTGCCGGAAATTCAAAAGAAGAAGAAGAAGCAGCGGCATGCTTTTACAGTGGAAAACACAGTAGAACTTTGCTGCTGAGTAAAGAACAAGAATGTTTTCAGTGGAGAGGTTCAGAGATGTCAACGAGACTGCTGCAGCTGAGGAAATATGTGACGATGCTACAAGAGCTGCCGTCGAGTGCAAGGCAGAGATCGACCGTCAGAGCAGAATGCTGGATATCGCCTGGAACCCTTACATCCTGTTACACAGAATAGGTGAGAATACGATTTTTGCTTTGTATTTGTGTTCAGAGATGCTGATATTAAGACAACGTGGGTCATACATGTTAAATAAACAAACAATAACAGATATTTCTAGATCGAGTCGTAATGGGCTATGGTCAGCTTACACATTCTGTTGAAAGGGAACGGGACCAACCGCCAGTTTTTAAACTGTGGCCAAGCCAGCCTCCACAACTTTTTGTGGTGCACGTGTATAAAGACATTACGGTAGAGGACGTGAAACAATCGTCAACTTAGATGAAAATAGACAAAGGCTGTGTCCGAAACCACACACTCATTCCCTATTCCCTCTCCCCTTTAGCAGCATATAGTGGACTATAAAGTGGAAACAACTGCAAGACACAAAAATGATTCCGGACACTACTTAGGCCGTGGGCGATGACGTCACTGCAGTCTCACAATTAAAATGTTTAGCAACTACGGCTAGTAGATTTCCCTCAGTAGATCCCACATAGACATAATAAAGAGTAGACGCCGCATCGACCGCTACTGCCTGTTGGCACTGACGAGCCGTGGGGCCGCCATCTTGGTCCGGTCACCCACTCCACACTGTAATCTGTTTGGCAGGCGCAATAAAGTGTAAGCGCATTTAATCAATCATAACTTGCTGAATACTAAACTGATTTTCACGCGGTTTTTTTTTCTGCAAACGTCATACATGTAGGTATGATACAGGACACATGGTTCGGCTTAGTTTAGTATTCATATTGGGCTTAACAGTAATAGAATATTCTGATATGTGATATATGATAGGTATTTTGCAAAACACACACACATACACACACACACTATATATATATATATATATATATATATATATAAACACTACTATATATGATAGAGAAGCAGATTGTGTTCTACTCAGCTGTTTTAATAAGTTTAAAAATGAAGAAACAATATATGAATACATTATACATCCGTATGTTAGATATAACACAATAGACAGAAGTTATGTATCAGAAAAAAAGAAAATCTATATCAGAAAAAATAAAAATTGTAAAAAAAATTTTTTAATTTGAATTAATAAATTTATTAGATTTATTTAAATTAATACATTTAATTTTTATTAAAAAAAAACAATATAAAGTCTCATTTGGCCTAATAACTGGGTGAACATTGGCTGTAAACATAGCCAAGCTAACATTAGCTGGCTACGATTTCGCAGGTTGACATAAGCACTGTACAATAATATTCTATTCACAAAATATAACCAATAATATTATTCAATTTTACCTGTGAAAACGAATCCCCCAAGCCCTGTATCCAATAGTCCGCAGATTTGCACAGGAATATGCTGCACAGAGCTTTGGCATCTAGAATTCTCTGCAGCTTCAGTTTATGTTTACAGGTAGGATGACCGGACAGAGATGGCGGCTGTATTTCTTGCGCCACAGCAGCCAATGCTGCGTCTACTCTTTATTATGTCTATGGGATCCCATGCCACTTATTCATCAGTCCTTTTCTTCTTCTTCTTGTATTTTCAGCAGTTTCTAAGCTTCTAGGCGTTTTACTGCCTTCCACTGGTCGGACTAGATGTAGGGCCCCAATGATTTCCGCATTAACGGAATCGCAGAATTGGCCGATAAAAATGGAATCTACTATTTACCGCAGAAACTGCAGAAATGTATTGAATTTGACTGAAAAGCTGTGTTTTTTTAGAAAGAGGATTGTATATCTGGGGAATATGCTCCGGGAAATCACTAAAGTTGGGCACAACTTGTGCCTCACTTCACTCTCACTCAACCTGCCCCTCCCCAAACAATACAAAGCGTGTCAAAGCAGCTGCACGAAACACTGGCAAACATCACGTAGCTCAGCACTACAGTACAGGGTGACATAATGTTGCACCCTAACCCTACAAGAAAACTAATCCCTAACTCAAGTTATTTTACCTCACCACATCAGAGTCATGAAGAGACAGGTGTGTCTGTGTGCGAGACACACAGCTGCTCACCCCTTGGAGGCTTAAAACTTGAGTTAGACAAACTCAAGATTTTATAAAGTCCTGTAGTCTAAATGATGTTACATTTGAGTATCAATAGCTTAATAATTCCTCCAGTACATACTGTAGTTCTCTTTGGTTGCTTAACGAGCAAATACGTGTCTGTATAATGAGATGATGAGAAAACGGTTACTGTCAGAATATAGAGCACAATGCAGCATCAAACTGCGTAGACTGTTACAGGCTATGAGTGTAAAGAAAAGTTTAGGAAACCGTTTTACTTTTAACCATTGAACTTTATTGTTACTTTCTTAATAAGTTACAGCCAGTCTGTATTTGAGAGAACATTTACATTATAAACATCAGTAAGGATGTGATTATACACGTGGATGTGTCTTAAAATGCAGATCCTGGTGAACCGCCACGCCAAAATAAAAGCCGCCATGCCTTCAGAATTATAATCTTTTTTATCAAATGTAAAAATGTAAATTATAACGTATGAACTTTGGTTAGTTTAGTACTTCATTGATTATAATCCGATGATTAGCTGTAAACTAGAGTAGTTATATCACCATCAACCGTGTCTCATGATGGAGATGAGACGCTAGCGATCTAAAAAATAGCTTGTTGTCTTAAAAACTCCAGCCGAACTTTCATTCTGTTTCTGTTGAAATACAAGACTGGACAAAAACAATAGCAATTGACTGTCAGGTGTTCATCTAATCCGTGATATTTGCCTCATGGAGAGAGGAAGAAGAAGCGCGAGCTTCACAGTCACAGGGTGACAGGAGCAGTTGTGCATGTGTGTGTCTGTGGATGTGTGACAGAGAGGAGAGATTTTTTGTGTGTCTGTCCGTGAGTACAGGTCGACAACAAGAATTAACGAAGTAACGTTAGCTTTTTGAATAAGTGAATAATAAATGTTTATAAGTTATCGTAATATCAATAACTTTTATAGGTTGAGACTTACCTGTGGCTCTGGGATAAAATAATTGCAAGAGGACATAATAAAAGCAGAATTCCACTGTAAGAGTCTTTGGTTCAAATGATATCCCCAGGCTGTTGTCATTAGTATGATCTTAAAGTGTTCATGTATGTCTGTAAGGGGGGAGGCAAAGTAAAAGCATAAAAAATATAATTTTCACTTTTTGGTTGGAAAAAAAAAAAAATCTGTGTGTGTTTATCCTGTGGCATGTTCAAGTTATATACTTTAACAGAACTAAAAAAATGTTGGTTTCTTTTAGTTTTAAGAATACAGACATTTAAACTCTAACGTTATTATATATATCCATTTTCAATGTACCCCAATTAGTGGAAAGGTTGAAAAAATGGAATTCCTAAAATTAATACAGAAAAACGGAATATGGAAAAAAATAAAATGGAATTAAGCAAAAGTTGAAACTTATTTCATAGGGCCCTATAGATGCCACATTCTCGTCTCATATCCTCACATACAGTCCTGTATTGCACAGGAACTGTAAAACTGCTTTCATGATCTGCTGGTGGTTGTCATGGAGGCCAAAGAAAGATCAGAGTGAGTCATGCAAGTCAAAATTTGTGGCTGAATCGGAGGAAAATTGCACAGTGTACACCCGGATTGAGATGACTTTCTGTGATATGGAGTAGGTTTAAAACATTTTGGCTGAACAAACAGTTTTATACTAGCACTAATGACATTCCCCCCCACATCCGACTTTGTTTTGTTTTTGTATCTCCAGATGCCCCACAGCAACATGTGTGTAAGGAGGAGGAGACTGTGGCTGAGCAGAAGCTCTGTCACCAGGAGAGGAAGTCCAGTCTGGCCCAGGAGGAGCCAGAGCCTCCAAGGATTAAAGAGGAGCAAGAGGGAGAGCAGTTCATAAAGGAGGAGACTGACACGTGGATGTTGACTCCTACGAAGGATGAAAGTGAGCACAGAGAAGCAGATGGACAACATGAACTCCAGCTCCTTTGTCACAACTCTCATGTTGCTGAGAATCAAGATCCCACAGAGAGAAAGCAGACAGATGCAGAAATAACTGGAAAATCAAAACCTAGACAAGAGAAAGGCAGAAAACACACAGGTGAGAGCCGTCACTCTTGTAACACCCGTGAAGAAGGATTCTTGTCTACCTCGCATTTGAAAAGCCATATGAAGACTCACACAGGTGAGAAGCCTTTCTCCTGCACCACCTGTGGAAAAAGATTCAGGTGTAAATCATATTTGAATAAACACATTCGTACTCACACAGGTACAAAGCCATATACCTGTGGTACATGTGGGACATCATTCACCAAGAAATGTACTTTGAATCGGCACTTTAACATCCATACAGGTGAAAAACCACATACCTGCACAAAATGCAACAAATCTTTCAGAGAAAAAGGTCATTTGACATTTCACATGAAATCACACACAGATGAGAAGCCTTTCTCCTGCAGCACCTGTGGAAAAAGATACAAGCATAAATCAAATTTGAATAATCATATTCTTGCTCACACAGGTATAAAGCTGTACACATGTGGTACCTGTGGGAAGTCATTCACCAAGAAATGTAATTTGGATAGTCACTTAAACATCCATACAGGTGAAAAACCACATTCATGCACAAAATGCAACAAATCTTTTAGACATAGAGGTAACTTGACAATCCACATGAGAACACACACAGATGAGAAGCCTTTCTTCTGCAGCACCTGCGGAAAAAAATTCAGGCGTAAATCAAATTTGAATAATCATATTCTTACTCACAGAGGTACAAAGCCGTACACCTGTGGTACCTGTGGGAAATCATTTGCCCAGAAACGTCCTTTGGATACTCACTTTAAGATCCATAAAGACAATAATGCATGAACCTCCTAAACATATGGCAGGTCTCTCTGAACTGGTGCTGACTTAGTGGTTCATGAGAGAAAGGCTGACACTGCTGAGAAGCTTACCTTTGATATCTGAGATCTGCTAGAAAAGAGACTCTGTCCTCTACTTTTTCATGACTAGTGTTGGGTCATGTTACTGTTAAAGTTACTTGCATTGATGTCCCCTGGTTTTTCGCACCAGTGTCAATACTTCCCCACTCTCAACTTTTGCCATGCATGTGGAGCCAGGATCCTGTAACACTACTGAAAATTCTCCAACTGATAAAACTGCCATAAATGCCAGGTTTAAGAACAGCCATGAAACTATTTCTCCTGTCAACGTCATAAATCACACCAGGCACAGGGACATCACAAACAGCACTCTACTAGGGGTGGGAATCACAGGGTACTTTGTGATATTATATGCTGCGCTATACATGGTCCACGATACAGATATTTTCACAATACTGAGATAATCGATATATTGCAAGATAATTGTGTAATGATTGCTCCACTTGAGTTGCCTTTTTAGCTGTCATACAGTTCACAGATTCTTGTGACAGTCATTCTCGTAGGTGTTCTGTGGTACAGGTCATCCGAGATGGTTTGCAGTCTCTGGCGACCCATTAGTGATTGCATTAGTTAGCTTAGATGTTGTTATTTTGGGGACTAATCCGGGTCTGCTGGACTGCGCTGGTATACACTATATTGCTGAAGCATTCAGAGTTCCTTTCACTGGAACTAAGGGGCCAAGCCCAGCTCTTGTGAGACAACCCCACACAATAATCCCCCCTCCGCCAAACTTTACACTTGGCACAATGCAGTCAGACAAGTACCAGTCTCTTGGCAACCGCCAAACCCAGACTCGACCATCAGACTGTGAAGCGCAATTCGTCACTCCAGACAACGCGTCTCCACTGCTCTAGAGTCCAGTGGCGGCGTGCTTTACACCACTGCATTCTACGCTTTACATTGCACTTGGTGATGTATGGCTTGGATGCAACTGCTTGGCCATGGAAACCCATTCCATGAAGCTCTCTACGCACTGTTCTTGAGGTAATCTGAAGCCCACATGAAGTTTGCAGAAAGTTGGCAACCTCTGTGCACTATGCACCTCAGCATCTGCTGACCCCGCTCCGTCATTTTACGTGGCCTACCACTTCATGGCTGAGTTGCTGTCATTCCCAGTTGCTTCTGCTTTGTTATAATACCTCTGACAGTTGACTGTGGAATATTTAGGAGTGAGACATTTCATGACTGGACTTGTTGCACAGGTGGCATCCTATCACAGTACCACACTGGAATCCACTGAGCTCCTGAGAGCGACCCATTCTTTCACAAATGTTTGTAGAAACAGTCTGCATGCCTAGGTGCTTGATTTTATACACCTGTGGCCATGGAAGTGATTGGAACACCTGATTTCAATTATTTGGATGGGTGAGTAAATTCTTCTGGCAATATAGTATATAGCTTGGCGTTATGGCTTGAACCCGTGTTGTTGTTAGTGTCTTTGCAAACATTAGAAAAGATACGTTTTGCCCGTAGGAGGTGTTTCAGACTCGTCGTGCTTCGGTGTAGACAGTTCATCACCACAGTATGTACACACAACTTTTGTTACATCCAGACTTCCATTAGGCAGCTTTTTAAATTGAAATTTGCCATGAAGCAGACTGGGGTCTGTCTCCTCGCACATCACTGTTGGCTGCGTTTGACCCGCATTTAACCTTTTCACCCCAGGGCCGTAAAAATCTGCACAGGTGGACTACGGGAGGACGTTGTGGTCAAACTTAGTCATATGATTAAATTGCGTTTTTATTTTTTAACGCGTTAAGCTTTCCAAATTAATCACGAGCATTACTGTGTTCATATTAACCGGCCTAATAAGGGTACATCACAAAATACATCTAACTAGAGAATTAAAAATAGCTTTTAAAAGGTCAAGTGCAGAATTTTTAAATTTATTCACTGCAATTTTGTGTCAGTTTCTCAGAATTTGACACAGACTGAGCTGAAGCACTGAACACAAAGTAAATGAAGTGTAAGAAGTGCATGATATACATTTAAATAGATAGAACTACTATTTTAAGTCAATATGGAATATAACAAACAGACTTAAGCTATTTAAAAAGATATGTAGTACTGCATCATCTGGCATTTTAACTACTTTTGTGCAATCTGGAGATGAGGATTTACCATTTGCTGCACTAAATTAAAATGCCCCTAGAAATAAACATTTTTAGGGGAATAGATCAATATAGAGTAAATCTACTTCAGCCTCTTATATTTCAGGTTATATCAGTGTTTAAGTCATCACGTAACGACAAGGTGTTTGTGGAGGGAGACTGCTGGAGATGAGCTGATTGTCCAGCTTTAAGGTCTGATGGACTGGGTTTTTCAGAGGGCATGACGTGACTGGCTAGTGTTTGTTTTTTGTTTTTTTTTTATTTTATCGTATTACAGAAACCTCCATTCTTAATGTGACACAAAGATGGCAAGTAAAACGAAGTGATCATGTTATTCATGTTAAAAATTAGACTCCAGCACCTCCACCTGCTGCTTAGAATGCAGTGACATGATAGTCAATTTCAACTGTACAGTGGGTCACATCATTGATAATATTGCAACCATAAAACTAAATTAATGAGCAAAGAAAACAAGGGCGAAACAAGGAGAACTGGGGAAAGAGTGAGGGTGCTGAAAAGATCCTGCAGGAAGGCTGAAAGAAAATGTCTAACAAGCAAACTCCATGTACATTATGAACTCTACAAAAATACATTTACCACCTACAATAAAGAAATTAAAAAGTCAAGACAGCAGCATATCTCAATCAAAAAAACCCACCATCAGAGCTAACACTTTTATTACAAAACAGCAATCCTGACCTTCCATGTTCCTCAATTAATAAAAATGTCCACACCAACATGTGCGGTTTAAAACCTGTCAGCATTAGTGATCTTGTGGAAGTTATCAAACACCTCAAGTCTTCCCTGCCTGTTCTCCATTCCTACAATATTACTGAAGTGTCTCTCATGTTATGTTACAAGATCTACTTTATATTATCAGTGCATCTCTTCAGTCCGGTGATTTCCCCTTTTCTCTCAAGCACGCCATTAGCCTATCACTCCATTACTCAAAAATAACAAGCTTTATCTTACCTTTGTCTTACCTTTGAACTGTAAGGTCATCAACAAAGCCTTTCTACCTCTAAACAACAAAACCAGATAGTGATCATAAATAACTTGCTCTTTCTCTGCTTTACTGAGACGAGAAGGACTCCAAATCACCTAAAATGCTATAATCATATGTTTGTTTATCAAAATATTCTTGTATTTGTCTGAGATGGCACACATGGAAAACAATGATATGTTTCATATTTCTATAACATGTAAGATGGCTAAGAAATTCATTTTTGATTTTAATCCAGATGTCTTCCATGGACCAACAGTGCTATCTAATGTCCAGTATTAGTCAAACACACATCTCCACCTGACCAATCCCCTTTGTGTCTTAATGCTGAAATGTTATATGGTTAGCTATGTTGTTGCATGTCTAGCTGTGTGGCGGTTTAATTGATGTTATATTGTTTTAGAATTGTATAACCATTGATGCTATTCCTACATGCTCTTATTGAACTACTGATTTGATGGAGAGTGGTTTCTCTAGTGACGTTTGATCTTCAAAGAGGAGGGAAATCTCAGATGAAGACCCCTCCCTTTTGCTTTAGGACGGGTATCAGAACCCAGGTCTTGGGCAGTCTCCGGCAGAGTCCAGTTTCATCTTCTTGTGTTTTCTTTTGTTTTTCCTATCTTGTTTCTTATCCAAGTAATGTCTTTTTTACTTCTCCATGAAGCATGTTTCCTTTCTTTGTTTCTTACAAGTCTGGGCCAGGTTCAATGATTTAAATGACTTTCAAACTTTATTTTGATCCAGAACAAATTCTTTCCATTTTTTATAGCCTTTGCGCTCATTTTTGCTCCAGGCTGCGTTTTTTTTTCTTTTCTTTGCACATCCAGACTTCATCTCTGTGATCCAATAATCAAAGTGATGTCGACCGTCCTGAGATAATTATTTTGATATTGATTGGACGAATTAAGAACTTTTTACTTTGGAACGAGATGAGTCCATTAGAATCTTTGGAAAAGACCCATCTTGCCATGTTTGTCAGACTGTCCTCTCTGAGAGACCCACCTTTGCGCTGTTGAAGAACCAGCCAGCTCCACCGATCAAAGGTCCGATCCAGCTGGTACCAACGGTAGCTCCGGGCTCTCATCTCCTCATCCTTCTTTTAAGGCAAACAGCAGGATTCTGATCCAACTCATCAGGGTTCCATCAGTTCCATTAAAACAATTAGTTCAGATCTATCTTTCCAAATTTACATCCCAAATTCTACGCCAATAATAATCTTTTTCTTTATTTTGAAATCATCCACTCTCCATCAAACTAGATTGGCATAACTCCTTTATTATCACATTCAGTTATTTCCTGTTTATATTCTCACATTATATTCATATTAGCCACGTGATATAAACATTGTATTTCTATGATTTGATAATAAATCTTCAGAACATCAGTCGTTGTCCAGAAATCATTATTAAGTTGGGAAGTGGAGTTACTGTCACGAGGACTCATAACTTGAGGTATGAGATTGATTCATAATTAAGAATTTTTTGTCGCATGATTAACGCATGCGCTTTCTGTATGACCCTCGACCCATCCTGTAGTTTGCCAGACCAGGAAGCGGCACCATCGTGATGCGGTACAAGCGAGCAGAAATGGATAAAGGACAGAGACTTTTGAATGACAGGTTCAGCTTTCAGATCATGTCAGATAAGACTGAAGTTATTTTCTCCTACTGTCGACATGAACGGAATTACAGGAAGTTCGTAGAGTCTCATATAGCCCGCACCACTTGCTAACCATGCACACCGCTAATGCAGAGAGCCGCCCCCCTCGCCATGCTGGATTTGTTTACAATGGAGACACTCAAACAGCTCTGCAGGGATGGACTCGCTATCTGGCATACCGGGCATTTCCCGGTTTGCCGACGCACTTTTGGGCCAGTATGATTTATTCATTTATTTAGGCTATTATATCTGCCATGAACCGGCACCACAGCTGCGCTATTGACTGTTGACTGGTCCGATCCCGTCTCCTAAAGGTCCGCTCTCATACCCACGCAGCTCTTGCTTGAAAGTGAAAGTATTCAGAGAAAAACGAACCTTACCAAAACGATCGACTGGAACTGTAAATAAACGCCAAATTTAAATAACAGTCAATCAAGATGCTGCAAAAGTGTCAAAGACTCTGCAGTCCCTATAGGAGATTGTCTGATGCATGGTGAATGTACAGCTGCATCATGAGGAGGAGGAGGAGGAGACAGAGCAGCAGAGGCTGGTGTGTGACAGGAGAGCAGAGGTTAGTGAATGAGCTCTGTAGATTATCTTAATATAAGCTGAAAGCATTATTCGACTGTGGGTCTCCTTTATTTAGGAAGAAAAAATGGTTTTAGATTAAATCTGTAGCTCTTCTATGATCTGAAGAATGAATAGACGGTTAAGTCCTCTTACTTTACCTTAAAAGTTCTCCACTGAGACTTCTTTTACTTTGTGTGTTCATGAGTTTTGAAAAGAGGCTTCACATGTGTGTTTATTGACATCATTCCAGTAAATCTACTGGACTGGTGACAGTCATTTCTTACTGTTAGCATTTATTTTACATTTGGACTACATTTTTTAGTTTGAAAGTAAAAATATGATAAGTAATAGCAGACATTTTTTAAGTAATTACTTGCTTTTTCTCTTGAGCAGGGCAGATGTGTCCACCTTACTCACATTAGAACAGTGAAACACCATTAGATGTGTCTGTGCCTTACTGCTGAGCTCTCAGCAGAGACTTGACTTCTTTATGTCCATGTGTGATGATGAGATCTGTTGTTTGGTGTTCAGCTGCTGAGAACAGAGGATTTAACTTATAGAAGTCTAAAGTTTGACTCTACATTGTGGTATTATTCAGTAATGTTACATAAAGGTCAGTATCTCCATCTGTTGTGGCTTGTTGGGCTTGAGTTTACCATGTTATGCTCTCGGCATATTTTTGCAACGTTCAGTATCTTTATGCTCAGACTAGAGAATTTTCTGGACTTTATCTGTTGTTGTTTTGGGTTGTTGACATGAACAAACATTTGCATAAACAAAGCATTTTTGTCCACTTGTGTTGATAAGGGTATTTAAATCTTGAGAAATAGTACTGTAAGGTACATTTAGAATAGACAAAAAAAGTGCAATTAATTTGCGATTAATCATGAGTTAACAATGGAATTGTGAGATTAATCGTGATTAAAAATTTTAATCTATTGACAGCCCTAATTGTTTTGTATTCAAAAGTCTAGATAATTTTTGATATAAGTGAACTGGGCTGAATGCTTTCATGTTATTGAATTGTCAGAAAATGCTCCAGCATCCATCAGCACAGATAGCGGACTGATGTAATCACAGCTGTGAGCCTGAATGGTGGACTAGACTGCAGGGTTTTGGCCTGAATAGTGGACTAGACTGCAGGGTTTTGGCCATCGGCTGCCAGCAGGATTGGTGAGTTTTGTGTAGGTTTGCTTCACCCTTAATGAAGAAAATAATGATTTTATAGTCAGCAATAGTAAACATAACAGAAAAGAGTTCAGGATTTTCCATACAGAAATGAAATACAGCATATTTCATGACTTGTGTATATGTTTGGTATATTAGTAAAAGATTGAATGAAGTCCTTTTCAAAATAAAACTGCTAAATTTGACTTTATATAAATTTTTACCCTTTCTGCATACAATTTTACTAAAAATCCAATAGAAGAGTCTATTTTAATCACCAAACTGGTCTAATTTGGAGCTGAATTAAATACAGCTGCTGAGAGAACATTTCACCGCGATATATATTGTGTATCGGGATATAGCAAAAATATATCGGGATATCAATTTTAGAACATATCACCCAGCTCTAATTTAGAAGGTACACACGAATCGTTGGAAGCCACGCCCCCCCGGAACATCTGCTCCAACTGTCACTTGTTAAAATGGTACAACAGAACCAACCCCCAGGTTTTCAAAACTGTGGCCAAACCAGCCTCCACAACTTTTTGTGGTGCACGTGTAGAAAGACATTATGTTAGAGGACCTGAACTCACTCACTTCACACTCACTCACCCTGCCCCCTCCCAAACAGTATAAAGCGTGTCAAAGCACATCACATAGCTCAACACTACAGTACAGGGCAACATAATGTTTCACCCTAACCCTACAAGGAAACTCAACCGTAACTCCAGTTATTTTACCTCACCACACCAGAGTCACGGAGAGAGACAGGTGTGTCTATGCACGAGACACACAGCTGAAGTCACAACTATAAGACCTGCTCACCCTTGAAGGCTTAAAACTCGAGTCGGACAGACTCGAGATTCTATAAAGTCCCGTAGTCTAAATGATGTTACATTTGAGTATCAATTAGCTTATAATTCCTCCAGTAGATACTGTAGTTCCCTTTGGTTGTTTAACGAGCAAATATGTGTCTGTATTAACGTAACGATCTGATATGAGGCAGACGGACGGACAGCAATGTATGGAGGGAAATGATGAGACAACCATTACTGTCAGGATAGAACACAATGCAGCATCAAACTGCATAGACTGTTAAAGACTGTGAGAGTAAAGAAAAGTTTTACTTTTAACCATTTAACTTTATTGTTGCTTTCTTGATAAGTTACTGTCACTCTGTGTTTGAGAGAACATTTACATTATAAACATCAGTAAGGATGTGATTATACACGTGGATGTGTCTTATAATGTTGGAGTATCTGACTCTTACACTGCCTATATTTGTTTTATATCAGGTTTATCCAAATAACAGCTCCGGGGCCACCTGTGGCCCCTTTTCAATAAATTTAAGGTTATTTCTATTTAATTAGTGAACATTTTATTCAATTACATAAACAGGACACTCTTTGTCATGGCAAAATTAGTGGAAAGGTTAAAAAACGGAAGTCCCAAAAATTAAACAGAAAAACAGAATTTGGCAAAAAATAAAATTTCATAGGGCCCCTAGATGCCACACTCAAGCCTTACATCCTCCCATATAGTCCTGTAACGCACAGGAACTGTAAAACTGCTTTCATGATCTGCTGGTGGTTGTCATGGAGGCCAAAGAAAGATTTATTAGAAAATGAAACCAATCCCAAATCTCATAGTGTTTTATACAAATCTCTCCTCTCAGCATTATAGTTACTACATTCAAGAAGAAAAGTTTCACTGTTTCAGGTTGACCACACTCACATAGCCTTGTACTATGTTTCCTAATAACAGACATATTATTTAATCCACAATGTCCCAGTCTTAATCTGCATATTTTAACAGAATCTTTCCGGTTTCCTTGATAATAAATGACTTGTTTAATTTTTGGGTGAAAAGAGAAATGGTGTCTTCCCTTTATTAACTTTCTCCACACACTTTAATTTTCACTCTCAGCTCAACTCTTCCCAGAGGGATCTTCATATCGATTTCCCCTTTCTTGTTATCCATTTGTTTTTTGATTCAAACGATTGCGTCACACAGTATGAAGCTGGGCATACACTGTGTGATTTCAGCCGACCATACGACAGTCGTAGCAGAATGTCATCTCATACTGTGAGACTGAATCGTTTACGATGCACAACCATCACACATGAGTTGTTTGCTCACACTGTGCAACTGACGTTGGGATGGACTGTGACAGAAACCCGCAGAGTTTCCTTTTTTAAAAAAGTCTTACACATTAAGAGTGAAGTATTTCCAGTCATACCCCCCCACACACACACACAGCTGCAGGTCGGCTGGTATGAATATTACCTGCTCTTTTATTTCCTTAATCATAGTGGGGATGTGCCAGAAAGTCATTCCAGCTGTTGTCATGGTAATTTAGAACATTGTCTGTAGGGGTGGGAGTCACTAGTGGCTCCACAATACAATATTATCACGAAACTTGGGTCACAATTCAATATTATTGCGATTTTGAACTTATTGCAATATAGTGAGTATTGCGATACATTATATTGTGATATATCACAATCTTTTGTACTTTTTCAAGTATTTAGCTCATTTAGCATTAGTCTTGCCCTCATGCTTGTTGTATTTCTGCAGTATTTTATTTTCATGTAGCACTTCTTGCTAACCTTGTGTCATGTCCACCTTATTTGTGCCCTGCTTTCGTTCTAATGTCCTTCCCCCGGTGCTGGCACCTTTGTTGTACTAACTTCCTCCTGCTCTATGACCGTCACCTCTGTTGAGCTCACAAACAATGGATTTTATTTTTCCATTGCCATAGACCTCAGTTCATGTCAGCAATTAATTTGAAAAAAACTCTATACTTGATGGACAGGACGATACGATATTTCACCAGACAAAATATTGCAATACTATGCTGTAGCATTTTTTTCTCCCACACTTGTCTGACAGTTTCCAAAGGAAAACAATCCCCCAAAGTTGTTTATTCTGGTCGTGTTTCTGCTCTCACTATTAAGTGTCTGGATTTGTACGACCAAAATATCAAACATGCCAGGAATCCTCACAACTAGTTGGGAGCAGGATGTGGGGTTGTCATCAGGCAGTTTTCGGCCCTAATCCCTTGAACACAGCACAACAAATGACACCAGACACGACTTAAAGTTGACCCGACTTCAGAGTGAGTAATGCGAGACAAAATTTGTGGCTGAATCGGAGGAAAATTGCACAGTGTACACCCGGCTTGAGAAGACACTCTGCCACAACTGTCTTATGGTCGGCTTGAAAATGCAAAGTGTACACCCGGCCTAAGAAAACAACAAAATATCGTGTTATTGAATCAGCTTAAAAACATTTTGGATGAACAAACAGTTGTATAGTGGCACTAATGACATTCCCCCCACACCCGACTTTGTTTTGTTTTTGTATCTCCAGACGCCCCACAGCTACATGTGTGTAAGGAGGAGGAGATTGTGGCTGAGCAGGAGCTCTGTCACCGGGAGAGGAAGTCCAGTCTGGCCCAGGAGGAGCCAGAGCCTCCACAGATTAAAGAGGAGCAAGAGGGAGAGCAGTTCATAAAGGAGGAGACTGACATGTGGATGTTGACTCCTACGAAGGAGGAAAGTGAGCACAGAGAAGCAGATGGACAACATGGACTCCAGCTCCTTTGTCACAACTCTCATGTTGCTAAGAATCAAGATCCCACAGAGAAAAAGCTGAAAGACTCAGAAATAACTGGAAAATCAAAACCTAGACAAGAGAGAGACAGAAATCACACAGGTGAGAGTCGTCACTCTTGTAATACCTGTGGAAAAGGATTTTCGTCTACATCGCATTTAAAAAGCCATATGAAGACTCACACAGGTGAGAAGCCTTTCTCCTGCAGCACCTGTGGAAAAAGGTTCAGGCATATATCTAATTTGAATGATCACATTCTTACTCACACAGGTACAAAGCCATACACCTGTGGTACCTGTGGGACATCATTCACCAAGAAATGTACTTTGAATAGGCACTTTAACATCCATACAGGTGAAAAACCACATATCTGCACAGAATGCAACAAATCTTTCAGACGAAAAGGTCATTTGACAGACCACATGAGAACACACACAGGTGAGAAGCCTTTCTCCTGCACCACCTGTGGAAAAAGATTCAGGCAACTTTCAAATTTGAATATACACATTCTTACTCACACAGGTACAAAGCTGTACCCCTGTGGTACCTGTGGGAAGTCATTCGTCACAAAAGGTAGTTTGCATAGTCACTTAAACATCCATACAGGTGAAAAGCCACATACCTGCACAGAATGCAACAAATCATTCAGACATAAATTTACCTTGACAGTACACATGAGAACACACACAGGTGAGAAGCCTTTCTCCTGCAGCACCTGTGGAAAAAGATTCAGGCATAAATCAGATTTGAATAATCACATTCATACTCACAGAGGTACAAAGCCATACACCTGTGGTACCTGTGGGAAATCATTCACCAATAAAGGTAGTTTGGATAGTCACTTTAACATCCATACAGATGAAAAACCACATACCTGCACAATGTGCACCAAGTCTTTCAGAGAAAAAAATAAATTGACTCTCCATATGAGATCACACACGGATGAGAAGCCTTTCTCCTGCAGCACCTGTGGAAAAAGATACAGGGATAAAACTAATTTGAATATTCACATTCTTACTCACACAGGTACAAAGCCATACACCTGTGATACCTGTGGGAATTCATTCACCAAGAAATCTACTTTGGATACTCACTTAAAAATCCATACAGGTGAAAAACCACATATCTGCATAGAATGCAACAAATCTTTCAGACATAAATTTACCTTGACAAGCCATATGAAGACTCACACAGGTGAGAAGCCTTTCTCCTGCAGCACCTGTGGAAAAAGATTCAGGCATAAATCAAACTTGAATAATCACGTTCGTACTCACACAGGTACAAAGCTGTACACCTGTGGTACTTGTGGGAAATCATTTGCCCAGAAACGTACTTTGAATAGTCACTTTAAGATCCATACAGACAGTAAAGCTTAAATCTCCCCATGTGGCAAGTCTCTCAGAACTGGTGCTAACTTGATGGTTCATAAGAGAAGGACTGACACTGCTGAGAAGCTTACCTTTGATATCTGAGATCTGCTAGAAAAGAGACTCTGTCCTCTACTTTTTCATGACTAGTGTTGGGTCATATTACTGTTAAAGTTTCTTGTTACATGCATTGACATCCCCCGGTTCTTCGCGCCAGTGTAAATAATTCCCCACTCACAACTTTTGCCGTGCCTGTGCAGTAGGGATGTCAC
This sequence comes from Cheilinus undulatus, assembly GCF_018320785.1. Lineage (NCBI taxonomy): Eukaryota > Metazoa > Chordata > Actinopteri > Labriformes > Labridae > Cheilinus > Cheilinus undulatus. The sequence continues at coordinate 45,965,001 of NC_054871.1, read as the reverse complement.
GATTACAAGTTTTCACACGAGTGTTAACGTGTTCATATTAACAGGCCTAATAAGGATACATCACAAAATACGTCTAACTAGAGAATACAAAATTGTTTTTAAAAAGGTCAAGTGCAGGATTTGTAAATTTATTCACTGCAATTTAGTGTCAGTTTTACAGAATTTGACACAGACTGAGCTGAAGCACCTAACACAAAGTGCATTTAAAGTCTATAAAGTGCATGATATACATATATATATGACTACTATTTTAAGTCAACATGGAATATAACAAAACAGAGTCAAGCTATTTAAAAAGATATGTAGTCCTGCATCATCTCACATTTTAACTACCTTTGTGCAATCTGGAGATGAGGATTTACCATTTGCTGCACTAAATTAAAATGCCCCTAGAAATACACATTTTTAGGGGAATAGATCAATATAGAGTAAATCTACTTCAGCCTCTTATATTTCAGGTTATATCAGTGTTTAAGTCATCACGTAACGACAAGGTGTTTGTGGAGGGAGACTACTGGAGATGAGCTGATTGTCCAGCTTTAAGGTCTGATGGACTGGGTTTTTCAGAGGGCATGACGTGACAGGCCAGTGTATTTTTTGTTTATGTTTTTGTTTTTAAATCGTATTACAGAAACCTCCATTCTTAACGACACAAAGACAGCGCAGGTCCTTAAAAGTAAAACGAAGTTTTGACTGTGATTATGGTTGCAGGAATAGAGACCAGATGTTCACATATCTGCCATGAATGCTGATAGATAGGCAAGAGCAACAGGCTTGCTCAGACTGGATGTCTAGCGTGATCTTGTTGTCAAAAGAGAGGAGAAGAGGGAGGGGTCAACAGCCTGCTGCCAACTGGCGTTGCCTGCCGCCAACTAGAGGTCGGGGGTGAAATTACACCACAAACTACCGCTCCAACAAAGTGAATTATCAACTAATAAAATAAAAATGCTGCATTTATAAAATATCGATACAGTATCGCGCCACGAAATATCGCAATATTTTAGTGTATCAATTATTTGTCCCACACCTACTCTCTACTGTCAATACCAAGATCTGTGCATAGCCCCCCCTTTTGGCCACCTTCCCTGCTTACAATCTCAAGCATCTTCAGCAGAATGCCTCACTGCCCCACTGTACCATCAAGAGAAAAGGAGGATGGTAAAAATTTCAACCACTGTCTCCTCTCCCAGACATCCACCCATCCTGCCATGATTTCAGTCAGAATCAGTGACAGGAGGATTGTGAAATCTAGACAGGCTGTGAGCGATCATGTTATTCATGTTAAAAATCAGACTACAGCACCTCCACCTGCTGCTTAGAATGCAGTGACATGATGGTCAATTTCAACTGTACTGTGGGTCACATCATTGACAATATTGCAACCATAAAACTTAATTAATGAGCAAAGAAAACAAGGGCGAAACAAGGAGAACTGGGGAAAGAGTGAGGGTGCTGAAAAGATCCTGCAGGAAGGCTGAAAGAAAATGTCGAACAAGCGAACTCCATGTACATTATGAACTCTACAAAAATACATTTACCACCTACAATAAAGAAACTAAAAAGTCAAGACAGCAGCATATCTCAAAAATAATCTATGGAAAAAAATACCTGCTATCTGTTCGCTACAGTGGATAAACTACTGAATCCCACCAGATCAACCCCTGCTGACTTTCTCTCTTCAAAAACATGTAATGAATTTGCAACATACTTCAATCAAAAAAAACCACCATCAGAGCTATCACTTTTATTACAAAACAGCAATCCTGACCTTCCATGTTCCTCAGTCAATAAAAATGTCCAGACCAACATGTGCGGTTTAAAACCTGTCAGCATTAGTGATCTTGAGGAAGTTATCAAACACCTCAAGTCTTCTCTACCTGTTCTCCATTCCTACAATATTATTGAAGTGTCTCTCATGTTATGTTACAAGATCTACTTTATATTATCAGTGCATCTCTTCAGTCCGGTGATTTCCCCTTTTCTCTCAAGCACGCCATTAGCCTATCACTCCATTACTCAAAAATAACAAGCTTTATCTTACCTTTGTCTTACCTTTGAACTGTAAGGTCATCAACAAAGCCTTTCTACCTCTAAACAACAAAACCAGATGGTGATCATAAATAACTTGCTCTTTCTCTGCTTTACTGAGACGAGAAGGACTCCAAATCACCTAAAATGCTATAATCATATGTTTGTTTATCAAAATATTCTTGTATTTGTCTGAGATGGCACACATGGAAAACAATGATATGTTTCATATTTCTATAACATGTAAGATGGCTAAGAAATTCATTTTTGATTTTAATCCAGATGTCTTCCATGGACCAACAGTGCTATCTAATGTCCAGTATTAGTCAAACACACATCTCCACCTGACCAATCCCCTTTGTGTCTTAATGCTGAAATGTTATATGGTTAGCTATGTTGTTGCATGTCTAGCTGTGTGACGGTTTAATTGATGTTATATTGTTTTAGAATTGTATAACCATTGATGCTATTCCTACATGCTCTTATTGAACTACTGATTTGATGGAGAGTGGTTTCTCTAGTGACGTTTGATCTTCAAAGAGGAGGGAAATCTCAGATGAAGACCCCTCCCTTTTGCTTTAGGACGGGTATCAGAACCCAGGTCTTGGGCAGTCTCCGGCAGAGTCCAGTTTCATCTTCTTCATGTTTTCTTTTGTTTTTCCTATCTTGTTTCTTATCCAAGTAATGTCTTTTTTACTTCTCCATGAAGCATGTTTCCTTTTTTTGTTTCTTACAAGTCTGGGCCAGTTTCAATGATTTAAATGATCTTCAAACTTTATTTTGATCCAGAACAAATTCTTTAAATTTTTTATAGCCTTTGCGCTCATTTTTGCTCCAGGCTGAGTTTTTTTTCTTTTCTTTGCACGTCCAGACTTCTTCACTGTGATCCAATAATCAAAGTGATGCCGACCGTCCTGAGATAATTATTTTGATATTGATTGGACGAATTAAGAACTTTTCACTTTGGAACGAGATGAGTCCATTAGAATCCTTGGAAAAGGCCCATCTAGCCGTGTTCGTCAGACTGTCCTCTCTGAGAGACCCAACTTTGCGCTGTTGAAGAACCAGCCAGCTCCACCAATCAAAGGTCCGATCCAGCTGGTACCAACGGTAGCTCCGGGCTCTCATCTCCTCATCCTTCTTTTAAGGCAAACAGCAGGATTCTGATCCAACTCATTAGGGTTCCATCAGTTCCATTAAAACAATTAGTTCAGATCTACTCCAAATTTACATCCCAAATTCTACGCTGACAATAATCTTTTTCTTTATTATCAAATCATCCACTCTCCATCAAACTAGATTGGCATAACTCCTTTATTATCACATTCAGTTATTTCCTGTTTAAATTCTCACATTATATTCATATTAGCCACGTGATATAAACATTGTATTTCTATGATTTGATAATAAATCTTCAGAACGTCAGTCATTGTCCAGAAATCATTATTAAGTTGGGAAGTGGAGTCACTGTCACGAGGACTCATAACTTGAGGTATGAGATTGATTCATAATTAAGAATTCAATTAATTAAGAATTTAATTAATAGGTAATTACAACTTTTACTTGGATATTAATAAATAAGCAGTGGTGCCCTGTTGTTATTGGTACTATTTTAGGTTTATTGTTAATATTTATTCATCATCACTTTATATCACTACATATTATTTTGGTCCCCTGTGTGAGGCGTATCAAGCGATATTTCCCAAACATAATAACAATTACAAATACACAATCTCAATCACACTTAAGTTTGCTGAAGTTACTGGATTATGCATGCTTTTTTAATCTGTTTAATTTTCTGTGATTAATTTGTGCTGAAACTGTTTAAATCCACGCTGCTGCAGACGTGTGTGCATTTCTGTATGACAGAGCATGCCATATCTTGTCTTAGGATCAGATTCTAGTGACATGTTTAGGTCTGTGTGAGCCTACGACCTGATTTGATTAAAAATTATGTTTTGATTGTTTTATATGCAAAAGTATAGATAATTTTTGATATAAGTGAACTGATCTGAATGCTCTCATGTTATGAAATTGTCGGAAAATGCTTTAGCATTCATCAGCACAAATAGCGGACTAATGTAATCACAGCTGTGAGCCTGAATGGTGGACTAGACTGCAGGGTTTTGGCCTGGATGGTGGACTAGACTGCAGGGTTTTGGCCATCGGCTGCCAGGTGTAGGTGTGCTTCACCCTTAATGAAGAAAATAATGATTTTATAGTCAGCAATAGTAAACATAACAGAAAAGATTTCAGGATTTTCCATACAGAAATGAAATATAGAGTATTTCATGATTTATGTATATGTTTGGTATATAAGTAAAAGATTGAATGAAGTCCTTTTCAAAATAAAACTGCTGAATTTGACTTTATATAAATTTTTACCCTTTCTGCATACAATTTTACTAAAAATCCAATAGAAGAGTGTATTTTAATTTGGAGCTGAATTAAATACAGCTGCTGAGAGGACATTACAAAACATCGCGATATATATATTGTGTATCAGGATATAACAAAAATATATCGGGATATCAATTTTAGAACATTTCACCCAGCTCTAATTTCAAAGGTACACACAAATCGTTGGAAGCCATGCCCCCCCGAACATCTGCTCCAACTGTCACTTGTTAAAATGGTACAACAGAACCAACCCCCAGTTTTTCAAAACTGTGGCCAAACCAGCCTCCACAACTTTTTGTGGTGCACGTGTAGAAAGACATTATGGTAGAGGACTTGAACTCACTCACTCACTTCACACACACTCACCCTGCCCCCTCCCAAACAATACAAATTGTATCAAAGCACATCACATAGCTCAACACTACAGTACAGGGCAACATAATGTTTCACCCTAACCCTACAAGGAAACTCAACCGTAACTCCAGTTATTTTACCTCACCACACCAGAGTCACGGCGAGAGACAGGTGTGTCTGTGTGCGAGACACACAGCTGAAGTCACAACTATAAGACCTGCTCACCCTTGGAGGCATAAAACTCGAGTCGGATGGACTCAAGATTTTATGAAGTCCCGTAGTCTAAATGATGTTACATTCGAGCATCAATTAGCTCAGAATTCCTCCAGTAAATGCTGTAGTTCCCTTTGGTTGCTTAACGAGCAAATACGTGTCTGTATTTACGTAATAGTCTGATATGAGGGAGACGGACAGACGGCAATGTATGGAGGGAAATGATGAGAAAACCGTCACAGTGAGGATAGAACACAATGCAGCATCAAACTGCATGGACTGTTAAGGACTGTGAGAGTAAAGAAAGGTTTTACTTTTAAACATTTAAGTTTATTGTTCCTTTATTAATAAGTTACTGTCACTCTGTGTTTGAGAGAACATTTACATTATAAACATCAGTAAGGATGTGATTATACAAGTGGATGGGTCTTAAAATGTTGGTGTATCTGACTGTTACACTGCCTATATTTGTTTTATATCAGGTTTATCCAAACAACAGCTCTGGGGCCACCTGTGGCCGCTTTTCAATAAATTTAAGGTTATTTCTATTTAATTAGTGAAAATTTTATTCAATTACATAAACAGGACACCCTTTGTCACGGCAAAATTAGTGGAAAGGTTAAAAAACAGAATTCACAAAAATTAAACAGAAAAACAGAATTTGGCAAAAAATAAAACGAATTTCATAAGGCTCCTTTAGATGCCACACTCAAGCCTCATATCCTCCCATACAGTCCTGTGTCATGATCTGCTGGTGGTTGTCATGGAGGCCAAATAAAGATTAATTAGAAAATGAAACCAATCCCAAATATCATAGTATTTTAAACAAATCTCTCCTCTCAGCATTATAGTTACTACATTCAAGAAGAAAAGTTTCACTGTTTCAGGGTGGCCACACTCACATAGCCTTGTACTATGTTTCCTAATAACAGACATATTATTTAATCCACAATGTCCCAGTCTTAATCTGCATATTTTAACAGAATCTTTCCGGTTTCCTTGATAACAAATGACTTTTTAAATTTTTGGGTAAAAAGAGAAATGGTGTCTTCCCTTTTTTTCCTTTCTCCACACACTCTTTAATTTTCGCTCTCAGCTCAACTCTTCCCAGAGGGATCTTCACATCGATTTCCCCTTTCTTGTTATCCATTTGTTTTTTGATTCAGACAATTCAGTCACACAGTATGAAGCTGGGTATACACTTTGATTTCAAGCTGACCATACGACAGTCAGAGCAGAATGTTATCTCCTACTATGAGACTGAATCATTTATGACGTGCGACCATCACGCATGAGTTGTGTGCTCACACTGTACGATCAGACGGTCTTGCATGACTTGAGTGCTCACACTGGGCGACTGAATTTGGGACGGACTGTGACAGAAACATGGGAGTTTCCTTTTTTTTTTTTTAAAGCCTCACTCTGTGAGGCTTTAAAAACTGAGTGAAGTGAGTGAAGTGTTTGCAGTTTACACCCCCCTTCTGTCTCTGCCCCCCCCCCCCCCGCACTCTCTCTCTATCACACACACAGCATCACCTCTGTGTCAGCTGCAGGTCTGCGTATATTTCCTGCTCATTTATTTCCTTTATCATAGCGGGGGGTGCACCAGAAAGTCATTCCAGCTGTTGTCATCGTAAATTAGGACGTTGTCTGACAGTTTCCAAAGGAAAACTATCCCCCAGAATTGTTTATTCTGCTTGCGTTTCTGCTCGCAACATGCCAGGAATCCTCCCAACTAGTCGGGAGCAGGAGGTGGGGTTCTAGTTGGGCAGTGTTCGGCCCTCACCCCCTGTACACAGCACAACAAACAACACCCGACCCGACTTAAAGTCGACCTGACTTCAGAGAGAGTCGTGCAAGTCAAAATTTGTGGCTGAATCAGAGTAAAATCGCACAGTGTACACCCAGCTTGAGATAACATTCTGCCACGACTGTCTTATGGTTGGCTTGAAATCGCAAAGTGTACACCCGGCCTAAAAAAATAAGAAATAACATGTGGTATTGAATCGGTTTAAAACATTTTGGATGAACAAACAGTTGTATAGTGGCACTAATGACATTCCCCCCACACCCGACTTTGTTTTGTTTTTGTATCCCCAGATGCCCCACAGCAACATGTGTGTAAGGAGGAAGAGACTGTGGCTGAGCAGGAGCTCTGTCACCAGGAGAGGAAGTCCAGTCTGGCCCAGGAGGAGCCAGAGCCTCCACAGATTAAAGAGGAGGAAGAGGGAGAGCAGTTCATAAAGGAGGAGACTGACACGTGGATGTTGACTCCTACGAAGGATGAAAGTGAGCACAGAGAAGCAGATGGACAACATGAACTCCAGCTCCTTCCTCACAACTCTCATGTTGCTAAGAATCAAGATCCCACAGAGAAAAAGCTGAAAGTCTCAGAAATAACTAGAAAATCAAAACCTAGACAAGAGAAGGACAGGAAACACAGAGGTGAGAGTCATCACTCTTGTAACACCTGTGAAGAAGGATTCTTGTCTACATCGCATTTGAAAAGCCATATGAAGACTCACACAGGTGAGAAGCCTTTCTCCTGCACCACCTGTGGAAAAAGATTCGGACATAAATCATATTTGAATGATCACATTCTTACTCACACAGGTACAAAGCCATACATCTGTGGTACCTGTGGGAAGTCATTCACCAAGAAAGGTCATTTTGATGCTCACTTTAACATCCATACAGGTGAAAAACCACATACCTGCACCATGTGCAACAAATCTTTCAGACATAGGAGTACCTTGACAACCCACATGAGAACACACACAGGTGAGAAGCCTTTCTCCTGCAGCACCTGTGGAAAAAGATTCAGGCATAAATCAAATTTGAATAATCACATTCTTATTCACACTGGTGAGAAGCCATACACCTGTGGTACCTGTGGGACATCATTCACCAAGAAATGTACTTTGGATAGGCACTTAAACATCCACACAGGTGAAAAACCACATACCTGCACCATGTGCAACAAATCTTTTACACGTCTTAGTAATTTGAGAGTCCACATGGGAACACACACAGGTACAAAGCCATACACATGTGGTACCTGTGGGAAATCATTTACTCAGAAACAAAGTTTGGATAGGCATTTAGACACCCATATAGGGGAAAAACCACATACCTGCACATTGGCAACAAATCTTTCAGATTTAAAAGTGACTTGACAGACCACATGAGAACACACACAGATGAGAAGCCTTTCTCCTGTACCACCTGTGGAAAAAGATTCAAGCATAAATCAAAATTGAATATTCACTTTTTTGCTCACACAGGTACAAAGCTGTACACATGTGGTACCTGTGGGAAATCATTTACCCAAAAACAAAGTTTGGCTAGGCATTTAGACATCCATACAGGTGTAAAACCACATACCTGCACCATGTGCAACAAATCTTTCAGACAAAAAGGTTGCTTGACAGACCACATGAGAACATACACAGGTGAGAAGCCTTTCTCCTGCAGCACCTGTGGAAAAAGATTCAGGCGTAAATCATATTTGAATATTCACATCCTTACTCACACAGGTACAAAGCCATACACCTCTGATACCTGTGGGAAGTAATTTACTTTGAAAATTTCCTTTCGATAGTCACTTTAAGATTCATACTGACAATAATGCGTAAACCTCCTAAACATGTTGCGGGTCTCTCAGAACTGGTTGATGGTTCATGAGAGAAGAACTGACACTGCTAAGAATCTTACCTTTGGCATCTGAGATCTGCTAGGAAAGGGACTTCGTCTCCTACTTTTTCGTGACTAGTTTTGGGTCATGTTACTGTTAAAGTTACTTGTTACTTGCATTGACGTCCCCCGGTTCTTCACGTCATTGTCAATACTTCCCCACTCTCCACTTTTGCCGTGCATGTGGAGCCAGGATCTTGTAACATGACAGAAAATTCTCCTACTGATAAAACTGCCATAAATGCCAGATTCAAGAACAGCCATGAAACTATTTCTCCTGTCAACGCCATAAATCACACCAGGCACAGGGACATCACAAACAGCTCTCTACTAGGGGTGGGAATCACAAGGTACTTCACAATACAATACAATGCATGATACATGGTCCACGATACAGATATCATCATAATACCGTGATAATCAATATACTGCAAGAAAATCCCAAAATATGTCTAACTAGAGCAGTGGTTCCCAACCTTTTCCAACTCAGGTCCCACTTTTAAGTCTCAAAAATGTTCGCAGCCCACCTCCAACCCCATAAATACCGAGGCCATATAATACAATCTCAGGGAACTTTTTTTAAATTGAAGATTGAACATAAAGGACTGAACTGAATACAGGAGAAACATGTTGGAAGTGCCACAGTTGCTAACACAGCATCTGTAACATGTTGCAACACCTTCAGTATTACGGTTTTCAAGGAGCTGTCCACACAATAACCTCTAGATAACAACTAAAGTTCCTATCTCTCATTTGCTTGTCACATGTCTAATACTACTAATAATGAAAAGAATATCTGAATATTTTTATTATCTTTATAAATGTAACTGAGTTTTCACATTTAAAACACTATCCCTTCGCCGCAGCCCACAGGTTGGGAATCACTGAACTAGAGAATACGAAATAGTTTTTTAAAGGTCAAGTGCACAATTTCTAAATGTATTCACTGCAATTTAGTGTCAGTTTCACAGAATTTGACACAGACTGAGCTGAAGCACTGAAACAAACTGTCCATCCTGGTTTTGTTGGATTTAAGCTCTGCCTTTGACACACTTGGCCATAACGTCCTACTACACAGACTAGACAACTACACGGGGCTCTCAGAATCTGTCAGTCACTGGTTTGATTCATATTTAAAGGAAAGCACATTCTCAGTTTCATGCTGCAATTTCACCAGGGATGTTCTGATACTATTTTTCTTTCCAGCTACAACTCTGATACCAAGGTCATGGGTATCAGCCGATACCAAGTACTGATCTGATACTGGTCTGAACTTTCTGGACTGACTGTGCAGACTAGCAAATTATTTTAGGCCTATATTTGACTCAGAACATGGTTCAACAAATAGAATCATAATGTACAGCATCTCCGTGACCCTAAAGTTGCTTTCCTGCTGATTATTGAGTTTTACTCATAAATATTAAAATAATAATACAAGGGGCTGCATCACAGAATCTCTCTCTTTTTTATGTTCTACTCAGGCAGGATGATGGGATTACAGAACAGCCTGTTGCTGGCTGACAGACCCAAACAAATATGGCGGTTCCCATTTGAGTTAGCATTCAGGCTAACAGTAAAAGTGGATTAAAGTGGATAAAAAGATGTTCAGTCTCGGGTTAAGTGGTGTGAATTTAATTATTAAAGTCCCCAAAAGTCACAAATGTTCCAGGCTTGCTGAAAATGCTGCTTTGGATTCAAAGGCATCAATAGCACCAATGGGATGACACAACGGCTAGCTTCAGGAGGAAAAACAAGTAAGAGGCAGTGATGTATAGTTCAAAAGTTATTTAACTTTTGATAAACTGTGTCAGTTTTTGTTGTGTATGACAGCGCCGGTCTGGAAGGCGTTTTAACGATCGAATTAAGAGAAAAACTGTCATGCAGCCACAAACCTTTTCTGCTGCAGCAGTGGGTCCTTTGGTTCTTCTTCACTGCACTAAAAATGGTAGCCCGTTTCTGGCAACGAAGAAGAATTGATTCCCGGTTTATAGTACTAACATTTGGCATGGCTGAAGCAAAAAGTAAAGCTAAACCAAACGGTATCGGATCGGTGCATAAACTTGTGTTCTTGCCGTTACCAATTCCTGCATTTTAAGCAGTATCGGAGGTATACCTGATACTGGTATCGGAATCTCAACAGTCCTTAATTTCAGATAAGTAAATTTCAATCTGGACTGTGGGGTTCCACAAGGGTCTGTTCTTGGTCCACTGTTGTTCAGCCTTTACATGCTCCCACTTGCTTCAATCATTCAGAAACACAATGTCTCCTACCATTCATATGCTGATGATACACAGCTCTATGTCTCACCCTCCCCTGGTAATCTCAATCCCATAAATCACTTGGTCAAATGCATCAATGAAATGAACCACTGCATGCCACTGAATTTTATTCTGTTTAACACAGATAATACAGATAGTTCTTCCACAAAAAAAAAAACAAGACAAAAATTCATTTCAGTTTCATCTCCATCTCCTTTTAAGTACAGCGAGGAAGTCAGATACAAGCTTAAACTTGCAGCATCATAACTGCCATCACCAAAACAGCCTTCTACCTCTTAAGAAACATCTCCAAACTTTGATCATTCATGTCTCAATCTGATTGTGAAAAACTGGTCCATGCATTCATATCCATCAGATTAGATTACTGTGACTCTCTATGCTGGACTTCCAAAAAAGACAAAAAATCACCTCCAACCCATCCAAAACACTGCAGCTTGCATTCTAACAGGAACAGAGAAAAGAGAACACACATGTAGTATATAGTACACATGACTTGTACTGTACATATGAGGGTGTGTGTGTGTGTGGGGGGGGGGGGGTAAATCTGCTCGAATTGTTGATTACCTTCATTTGATTGTTTTTCACCTTCTGTAAAGCACAATGCATTTACATTGTATGAAATGTGCTGTACAAATAAAGTTGAATTGAATGATGTCACCAGATTACTGCCATCAAATATCTTTTGAGCAGATCCACTTCTGATTAGTAAAACTGAATATCCATTATGCATTTAAAAGGTTACATGTATGACGGGAGTGTTCCTGAGTGAAAATAAATTTGTTGCAGTTCTGGATGGATCAAAATATATACTGACCAAAGAGGAAGGACAAAATAAATGCAATTAACACCTCATTTTCCCATGATAGCTTGTACGCTTTTGCCAGTTTTCCATGTGCATGTATTCCAGTCATGTGTTGTGAAAGCCTAACGCCTGATCGTTTTATGTTGTTAGCGGAATGCTTGGACCTCCTTTTTGTGGCGATTGGTTTTTATTTTTTTTACTCAGTACTTGATGCTTTTTGAAATGTCATGAAGTACAATACTCAAAATATACTTAAGTGAAAGTAAAAGTGGTGATTTTAAAATCTCCTCTAAAAGTACAAATACACAAAAAAAGTTACTCAATTACAGTCATTTGAGTAAATGTATTTAGTTACTTTTATCGATTACGGTGTGAAGAGCCCCAAATGATCCGGATGACTGAAAAGAGTCGAGTTCCCATCAATCCTGTAGAGGGCAGCAGTGCGCCTTGGCTGCGTCTAGTCTGCCGGAAATTCAAAAGAAGAAGAAGAAGCAGCGGCATGCTTTTACAGTGGAAAACACAGTAGAACTTTACAGCTGAATAAAGAACAAGAATGTTTTCAGTGGAGAGGTTCAGAGATGTCAACGAGACTGCTGCAGCTGAGGAAATATGTGACGATGCTACAAGAGCTGCCGTCGAGTGCAAGGCAGAGATCGACCGTCGGAGCAGAATGCTGGATATCGTCTGGAACCCTTACATCCTGTTACACAGAATAGGTGAGGAAATACGATTTTTGCTTTGTATTTGTGTTCAGAGATTATGTTATTAAGACGACGTGGGTCTGATATGTTAAATAAACAAACAATAACGGATATTTCTAAATGAGTCGCAATAGGCTAATGCTAACTTATACATTCTGTTGCAAGGGAACGGAACCAACCGCCAGTTTTTAAACTGTGGCCAAGCCAGCCTCCACAACTTTTTGTGGTGCACGTGTAGAAAGACATTACGGTAGAGCAGTGGTTTACATACTTGTTTCACCTGAGGCAAAAAGGGGCAAAAGACAGGAAGAAATGGGCGACAACTGGGTTTAAAAAATGGCCAGACAATGGGTGAAGATTTGCAAAAACTTGTTGAAAGTGGCAAAAAGGGGATGCTAGCACCAATGCTAATGATCCAACTCACATACACGGATATCATCAATAATAATAATTTAGGAGAAACGGAGTTTATAACAGACGATAAACGGAACTAGCGAACTCTCAAGAGAATATAAACATCAGAAGTTTTAAAAGGCTCAATAACTGATGGGCTGGGATTTAAAATAGTGTTTGAAATAAGCACTTATAGTGAAATATTGTGAATACATTTAATAAAATCAATAATAAAGAATGAATCAGAATGTAGTTTAATATTTGATCTGTTTTCTGCAACCTGAAATTTGTGTCAAAATACCAGTTTCTAATTTATTTGCAGCAGAGATGTTGTGCATTACATATCAGTGCCATATTTTTAGAATATTGTACAAAATATATGTATATTTTCTTCATTTTTGTATGTTTTTCTTACTAAATATGAGAATTATATAAAAAGTATCATTCCTTTTAATATAACAGTGCAAAATAATCTTATCAATGACAATCTAATAATGTTTTTGTCATAGTATAGAACAGCCATTCCCAAATGGCTGCTGGCCAGCAGGTGTCATCTGGCCCGCGAGACAATTGGGAAAAATAATGGAAATTTAAAAAAATATATTCACTCTTAAATACCCTCTTATCTGTTCAAAATGCATATTTTCACTCATGTATCATGATCTTTCTATAAATATAGCAAGGAAAGGTTGTACTACTCTGCAATAAATGAGTTAGCTATGGTACTTTGAACTCTCCTTAGAGCAGGGAGGAGCATCGTAAAAAGACGCATGGCAGACTGCTTCATCACCTCAACTCTGCAAACATGCTGCCCAAAAAGAGACTGACACAGACTAGGGCTGAACTATTTGAGAAAATAATCTAATTGCAATTTTTTTTCCCCCAATATTGTGATTGCGATTCAATATGCAGTTAATTTTAGGTTCCTCATCCTATGCATTATTCAAAAATCATAAGCAATAAATCATTATATATTATTACCAATACAATATTAGATAAATCAAACTAGGGATGAAAGATTTAAAAAAATATCTAACTGGGATTTTAGGCCGAATAGCAAAGTTGACATGGATTGCTATACTGAAGGGATAATATTTTTTTTTTCAATGCTATTCTCATTTTGATTAAGAAAATCATATACACGATCAGAAAAGGTTGGATTTTAGTGAACTATTTCGAAAATAGACACTTGTATGTATGCACACTGTGTAGAGCATGAAGTCTTTGCTGCAAAAAAAATGGTGTCAAACTGGTATTTTGAAATGTTTCAAGATAAAAAAAAATAATAATAATACACTGCGATTTGAAAATTGCAGCTGGTCATATTGCAATTTGATCTAATTGCGATTAATTGCCCAGCCCTAATACAGACTGCATGACTTTTAAAGACCCTGTAAAGTGAAATCCAAAGTTTTTGTCTTAACACTCTAGAAATGTTGGAATATGGTTGCTGTAAACATGTGAAAACTCTGACATCTACATGAGACTGAATTCTGGATTTAGGCCATTTCATCTCTTTCCCATCTTGGTTTCATGTGGGCGGGGCCAATATGTGGACTTACGATGTCATGAGCCCACAGTAGAGAATGATCCCGCCCCTCTAGCACTACAATATTGTGGAGGGAAGCAGTCACCTGGAGCAGGGACTTCTGGTTCATTTTGTGCAAAGGAATTCAGTCTTGTACTCTTGTACCGTTCTACAATGTTCATGTTTTATTGCAAAGTTATAGTTATGCATGTTTTGTTTATTGGTTCATGTTTTTAGGGGAAAATATTTTTCCAAATATAACACCTTGAGTGAGGGGGTTAATGCTGCAGACTACCCGTGTCCTGAGTGGGCGTGGCTTCAGCTCATTCAACAGACACGCCCACACCATCCTGGAGCAGATTTTAGTGCCTAATTTTCCATGATTTCAAGCTTAACTTTATAAACTTGGAGATGGTTTATGTGACTGAAATTTGACCTGGGGGTTCATAACACAGTGATCTACCATACGACAAACCTAAATACAGATTTATTTTTACTTTACAGGGTCTTTAAGACTGAAGGAGATGGAGCCTACTTATTTTGTTAAACTTAAAATGATTCTTTTTTTGAAGATGAAGAATTTTACCACGTACCTGCACGGACTCTCATAGAGTCCAGCACTGCCCGTACTTCTGACTAATGTCTTTACAACTAATATTTGCTGGGTGGGTTAGTAGTCAGTTACTCCTTTTATTAGATTATGAAGAGAATTAAAGTCAGACAGCAGCAGTCTCTGTCAGAAAGAAGAAACATGTTTTAAATCTTCACGGCATCAATAAAGTTTTAGTCTGATCAGTCTGATGTCAGTCAGCCTCAGGTTTGATCAGTAGCCTTCACACTGAATAATTAAGATAATAAATACATGTGTAATAATGCATTTGCATGTTTTTTTTGTACTGCAGTTTCCTCTTCATATGTGTTTGTGATCCCACACTGAGACCAAACTTAGGGCCCTATGAAATCCGTTTTATTTTTTTTCCAAATTCCATTTTTTACATTTTAATTTTTTGGAATTCCATTTTTTACCCTTTCCACTTATCTTACCATGAAAAAGAGTGTCCTGTTTATGTAAATGAATGAAATGTTCACTAATTAAATAGATACAGCCTTAAATTTGTTGAAAAAGGGCCACAGTTGGCCCAGAAGCTGTTGTTTTTCTAGCAAACCTCATGTGTCATGTCCATCTCATTTGTGCCCTGCTTGCATTCCTAATGTCCTTCCCCTGGTGCTGCCACATTTAGTGTAACTTTTTCCTGCCCTATGAGTGTCGCCTCTGCAGACCCCATTGGACAAAGAATTGTCCAAACAATTGATTTTGTTTTTCCATTATCATAGACTTCAGTTTTTATTAGCAATTGGATTTTGAAAAAATCAATACTTGGTGGACAAGACGATACGATGTATCACCAGACAAAATATCTTAATCCTATGCTGTATCAATTTTTTTTCCAGCCCTAGTAAATGTGGATATTTTATTAGAATAAATGAGTACAGATTTATGCAGACACAATCAGCTGTTTATGCTTTCTGACAGCTGATTGATGATCAGCTGATTGACTATCAGCTGGCACCGTCATCACAAACTGATATCACAAACCGCAGAGGGAAGGATGTCCCATGGGCCGTTAAACATCTCCTTTGTCTTCAGTCCTCCCGCAGATTCCTCCAGTCTCTCCATGAGTCTCTGGTGGGCAGAACTAAGACTCAAAGAAAAGACTCACGCCAGAGACCCAAGCCATAAAACAGATTTAGACAAACATCATGTAGCTTGTTAATCAGCCCTCTTCTTCTTCTTCTTCCTCTTCTTCTTCTTGTATTTTTGGCAGTTGCAACGCTTCTGGGTGTATTACTGCCTTCCACTGGTCAGACTAGATGCCACACTCCCATCTCATATCCTCACATACAGTCCTGTAATGTGCAGGAACTGTAAAACTGCTTTCATGATCTGCTGGTGGTTGTTATGGAGGCCGAAGAAAGATTTAATAGAAAATGAAACTAATCGCAAATCTGATAGTATTTTAAACAAATCTCTCCTCTCAGCATTATAGTTACTACATTCAAGAAGAAAAGTTTCATTGTTTCAGGGTGGCCACACTCACATAGCCCTGTATTATGCTTCCTAATAACATATATATCATTATTTAATCCACAATGTCCCAGTCTTAATCTGCATATTCTAACAGAATCTTTTCGGTCTTCTTGATAATAAATGAGAAATGGTGTCTTCCCTTGTTTTCCTTTTCCCATTCTCTTTGCCATTCAGTCTCCACACACTCTTTGATTTTTGCTCTCAGCTCAACACTTCCCAGAAGAATCTTCACATCATGAAGGCAGGTATACACTGTGCGATTTCAATCCAACCATACAACAATTGTAGCAGAACGTTATCTCATACTGTGAGACTGAATCGTTTATGACGCATGACCATGAGGCATGAGTTGTTTGCTCACACTGTGTGACTGAAGTTGGGATGGACTGTGACAGAAACCTGCAGAGTTTCCTTTTTTTGTTTAAAGTCTCACAGAGTGAAGTGTTTCTAGTCATACACCCCCCTTTTATCGGTCCTGCTCTCTCTCTCTCTCGCTCTCTCTCTCTCTCTCTCTCTCTATCCCACAAACACAAAAAGCATCACCTGTGTCAGCTGCAGGTCCGCGGGTAGGAATATTTTCTGCTCGTTTATTTCCTTTATCATAGCAGGGGTTCACCATAAAGTCATTCCAGCTGTTTTCGTGGTAATTTGGGACGTTGTTTGATGGTTTACATAGGAAAACAACCCCCCGAAATAGTTTATTCTGCTTGCGTTTCTGCTCTCACTATTAAGTGTCTGGAGTCGTATGACCAAAATATCAAACATGCCAGGAATCTTCTCGACCAGTCGGGAGCGGGTCGTGGGGTTGTAGTCAGGCCATGGTCGGCCCGATCCGACTGAAAGTCAAAATTCATGGCTGAATGGGAGGAAAATCGCACAGTGTACACCCGACTTGAAATCACACAGTGTGTACCCAATAACAAGAAATATCATGTGGTATTGAATAGGTTTGAAATATTTTGGATGAACAAACAGTTGTATTCTGGCACTAATGACATGCCCCCTTCCTCGACTTTTTGTTTTTGTATCTCCAGACGCCCCACAGCAACATGTGTGTAAGGAGGAGGAGACTGTGGCTGAGCAGAAGCTTTGTCACCAGGAGAGGGAGTCCAGTCTGGCCCAGGAGGAGCCAGAGCCTCCACAGTTTAAAGGGGAGCAAGAGGGAGAGCAGTTCATAAAGGAGGAGACTGACACGTGGATGTTGACTCCTACGAAGGATGAAAGTGAGCACAGAGAAGCAGATGGACAACATGAACTCCAGCTCCTTTGTCACAACTCTCATGTTGCTGAGAATCAAGATCCCACGGAGAAAAAGCAGAAAGACTCAGAAATAACTGGAAAATCAAAAACAAGACAAGAGAGAGACAGAAAACACACAGGTGAGAGTCGTCACTCTTGTAACACCTGTGGAGAAGGATTCTTGTCTACGTCGCATTTGAAAAGCCATATGAAGACTCACACAGATGAGAAGCCTTTCACCTGCGGCACCTGTGGAAAAAGATTCAGCCGTAAATCATATCTGAATGATCACATTCTAACTCACACAGGTACAAAGCCGTACACCTGTGATACCTGTGGGAAGTCATTCACCACAAAATTTATTTTGAATATGCATTTAAACACCCATACAGATGAAAAACCACATACCTGCACAATGTGCAACAGATCTTTCAGACGAAAATTTACCTTGACAATCCACATAAGAACACACACAGGTGAGAAGCCTTTCACCTGCGGCACCTGTGGAAAAAGTTTCATCACACTTTCAAATTTGAATCATCACATTCTTACTCACACAGGTATAAAGCCATACACCTGTGGTACCTGTGGGAATTCATTCGCCACAAAAGGAAATTTGGATAGTCACTTAAACACCCATACAGATGAAAAACCACATACCTGCACAGAATGTAACAAATCTTTTAGACGAAAAGGTACCTTGACAGCCCATATGAGAACACACACAGATCAGAAGCCTTTCTCCTGCAGCACCTGTGGAAAAAGATTCAGGCATAAATCAGATTTGAATCATCACATTCTTACTCACACAGGTACAAAGCCGTACACCTGTGGTACCTGTGGGAATTCATTCGCCACGAAAGGTAGTTTGGATAGTCACTTCAACATCCATAAAGTTGAAAAACCACATACCTGCACAGAATGCAGCAAATCTTTCAGACGAAAATTTACCTTGACAATCCACATGAGAACACACACAGGTGAGAAGCCGTTCTCCTGCAGCACCTGTGGAAAAAGATACAGGGATAAAACTAATTTGAATATTCACATTCTTACTCACACAGGTACAAAGCCGTACACCTGTGGTACCTGTGGGAATTCATTCACCAAGAAATCTACTTTGGATACTCACTTAAAAATCCATACAGGTGAAAAACTACATACCTGCACAATGTGCAACAAATCTTTCAGACAAAAAGATAAATTGACAATTCACATGAGATCACATACAGGTGAGAAGCCTTTCTCCTGCAGCACCTGTGGAAAAAGATTCAGGTATAAATCAAATTTGAATGATCACATTCTTACTCACATGGATACAAAGCGGTACACTTGTGGTACCTGTGGGAAATCATTTGCTGACAAACGTACTTTGGATAGTCATTTTAAGATCCATACAGACAATAATGCTTAAACCTCCTAAACATGTGGCAGGTCTCTCAGAACTGGTGCTGACTTGTGTTTATGCGGTCACGTAATGACAGGGTGTTTGTCGAAGGAAACTCCTGGAGATGAGCTGATCGTGAGGCTTTAAGGTCTGATGGACGGTGTTTTTCGGAGGGTAGGCCAGTGTTTTTTTTTTTTTTTTAATTGTACTACAGAAACCTCCATTCTTAACGACACGGAGACGGCGCAGGTCCTTACAAATAAAATGAAGTATTGACTGGATTATGTTTACAATATTTTATCTATGCAATAATGAAATAATAATACAGGGGTCAGCATCACAGAATCTCTCTCTCTTTTAAGTTCTACTCAGGCAGGATGACGTGAGTATGGAACAGCCTGCAAATGGCTGACGGACCCAAATATGGCGGTTAGCATTCGGGCTAGCGGTTATAAATGATAGTAATTCGATTAAAGTGGATAAAAAGACGTTCTATCTTGGGTTAACTGGTGTGGATTTAATCATTAAAGTCCCCAGAAGTCACACATTATGTTAACAGATTACTGCCATTAAAAATTGCATCACATCCTGAGAAAAGAAGCCCAGTTCAGACCAAAGATTCAAGACATAACCAGACAGAACAGCTCCAGTCAGTCCAGCTGATGGTGTTGTCAGTTTCACTTCATCTCGTTGTAAATCTTTGGTCTGATCTGGGATTTAGTGTACGTTTGCATTACTGCAGATTTAAATGTTTTTGTGACTTGATACACACGACAGAATGTTCAAGTGAGGTCATTTATGCACAGCCTGTTCTCTGCAGTTTAATTAAAATAATAACCTTAACAGTTCTGCATTTCAATAACATGACAGCAAACTTGGATGAGAGGTTTACAGTATTAAACAGCTACTGAATGGAAAAAGAACAACACACGCTTTTGAACTTTTGATTCATGTTGATGTTTTTCTTGTCGTTTTGTTCATTAACAGATATTTCCACACAGTAAATGTTCTGCCTGAAATCTCACTAGTTAAATCAGCTAGCTGCTCATGCACATTAGCACAGGTGTATGGCTGGTACACAGCTATGGGCTGACAAGCTGGAAAGAAACAGAAACTGTGCATACGCTTTGAGGATTTGCATTTTTAATCACAGTGAAAATGAAAAACATGTATTTTTACCCTTTTGTATGTTATCAAAAATAGCCTGACTACTTGAATTTCAGAACAAGTGTTTTAACTACATGTTGTAACAATAAAGTACTGTAATGGCTTCACTTGAGGTGAGTTATTCTGCTGTCTGTTCTTTATAAAGTCTTTGAGGGCATATTTACCAAGTGATCTGGTTCAGATCAGTTCAGTACTGTACTAGTTGTTTGATAAGTTGATTTTCAAGGATGGTCAGTTTTCTTTGGAGCGCACAGTTAAAGACATAGATATTTATTAAAAAAAAAAAAATAGAAAAGAGAAAATCTCTTGAGAATATACTTTAACATCTGGTTATGGCTGTGTTTGAAAGACTTTAGTCAGACATGAATCATGTAGAATAAAAGACAATCTAAAAGAGAGGAGATTAACCTTCGACTCGTGATTTAGCCTGGGTAGACTTTTCTACGTTTCTGCTTAAGTTCCAGCTGTTGGTTGACCGGGGTATTGTATGATCTCTTTACAAATAGAAAGTACTACCTTATTCACTCTTCAAAATCTTGGCAATTGTGAACGTCTCTCAGGATTTGGTTTCTAATTTATCTGGGATCTTGTACAGGTAAAATGTTATGTGGATTTTAGACTTTGGAAGATGGCCAGTTTTTGTTTAAGAACAGGGGTGTAGGATTCTGAATTTAAGTCTAACCTGAGAGCCTTGAAGGGTCAACTTCTAACCATAAACTGCCAACATTAATGTTAACAGAAATAAATTATTGGGGAAAAACTTAGCGCTAATAATAAGTGATATTGATCATTATAAAATTCAAAATTACATGTTTAAAGGCTGAAAGTCTGAGATGAGATGTCAAACTTATTACTTCAAAGGGTCAAAACACAAAATTAGATATCAAAATAATGTTTTTAAAAGGCAGATATATGAATATATACTCAATAACATTTTAAAGGTCAAATATGAGAAAAAATTTGGAATTACACGTTTAAAAGGTCAAAATATGAGTTACAATTTTAAATTGTGAGGCTGAGTGGTCAAAATATGCGATTAAAAGTTCATTTTAAGAGTTGAAAAGGTCAAAACGTTGAAAATAATGAGTTAAAAGGGTAAAAATATGACTTCAAATTTAAAATTGTATACCTAAAAGGTCAAAATATGAGATAAAAATTCAAAATCACAAGTTAAGTCATAATTGCAAAAAATACAAAATTGAAAATATGAAATAAAAAAATAATTCCTTTTCCACATTCCTGACTTTTTATTTCATTATTTTTAGTCTTTCTTTTTCCATCTTTTTATGACTTAACGAGGATATTTTAAATCATCAAGGTTAAAGTAACATTTTTATACTAGAGGAAATCTGCAGACCTCAAACCGGTGGGCCAGTTAAGATATAAACACATGATATGGTCTTGCGGGCCAGGTATAACTACCACGGGCCAGATTTGGCCCCCGGGCCTTCTTGACTTTGACACCTTTGTTTAAGAATGATTTAGTCTGACCTTTTTGACTCCAACCATGGGGAAGAAGTAAACTTGAGAGTTTTCCCTGAACCCTCAGCTAATTTAGCCACTTCATTTTTAGTAAAAACTAGTTTGAAACACAACACAGTATAAGAAATAAAGCTTTTAAAGCCTAAAGATTTCTGGGGGAGGGAAGCCCCCACACATATCTGAAGTAAATCGTACATGCCTTGTACCTATTGGTGGCTGGCACAGTCACCTTTGATGCTTCGTATTTACATATGCAATAAGGATTTTACATTTGAACAGGAATTGGAACAGTCACTTTTGTTTTGTTACCTTCCTAGCCCTGTCGTTTTCCCATGTCTGTGCATTTCCATACGTGTCCTGTGAGAGGGTAGACATCCCGGCAGATTTCATAGAAAAGCAACAGTGGGGGGTGTTGGGGGAGGAGATGAGACAAAGAAGCTGAAATTCCATTACAGAAAGCACAGTTTAAATTTTGATGTTGAGGGACTGATGAAAATCGTGTATGGAGGATTGTTTACTACCAGTTAATGGCACGCTAACAACTATGCTTTCTTGGTATAAAGATATAGTCAAAGAGCGACTCTAATCAAATTTGTGAGATTAAGTTATATTAGCCTGTTGCTCATGGGTCCAAGAATGTTAAACTGAAACACTCCGACTTTGGGCCGAACTCAGCTTCAATTTTGTTTTGGTTTGCAGTCACCATCAAGTGACATAAATCATTAGTTTAATCAGACAACCTTAGAGTTTAAGCCAAACTATTTTAAAGCTCCTGGTGTCAGAGAAGATACATTTGTCAGAAAATAATAATAATAAAAACTTATCCAACTTAGATAGATAAAACTTAGATAAAATAAACAACAATAGAAATGTTGTGTTTTTAACTCTGGACTGGGATTTGATTTAAAGTGAGCGCAGTCAGAGAATGACTTTCATATGGCTAAGATATTTATCAAGGAAGGGATCAACTTCAGACAGCTGTAAACAGAATAAGAATTAGAACTAGTGGTTATATCATGGATAAAGAAAGAGCTATAAGATAAACTTTTACAACCTATGCAAAGGAAAGTTAGAAACAATTCTGGAAACAATACTGGATCACCAGGGCGATCTGGAGCACTTTGTGGGGAGATAGTGACGATGGGAATGGAGAAGCAATACATGAAATAATAGAAGAAAAGGAACTGGTATGTTTAAATGATGGCTCAGGCACAAGGGTGAATTTGGTAAAGGGCACAATAATCAGCAATAGATCCCACTTTAATATCAGTCTTTGGCAGGAAAAGTGGGAGGTATTTAGGGAAAACATAATGGGTGGTGATCACTATCCAGTATTCACAAATAGAGGTGTAGGGATGGGGAAAGAACAAGAGGAAAGAAAAGGGACTAAAAACTCTTTATTTGATGGGAAAGTGTGTATCTGGAAAATGTGATGTTTCTGAAGTTAATGAAAATGTTGAACATATTGTTTTAAAGTGTAGAAAGTATGAAACAGAAAGAGATGCTTTAAAAAACAGGATATATGAATTAGAACAACCTTGGAGTCTGAGTGGGATTTTAGGAAGAAATGATAAAATGAGAGACTGCTATAAGGCTCTTTAAGTCTTCAAAAAGAAAAAAAACAGGATTAGAAAGGAGAATATAACTGTCATGTGCTTCCATTATTATTTATTACGACTTAAGGATGTAACCTGAAGTATTTGTCACCCTAAAGTTGCACACTCATGTACAGTAGGTGGCGATATTCACCTGTACAAGTTGGTTGCGAACCGCCATAAGCCTAGAGAAGAAGAGAAGAAGCAGATACAACTGTAGAAGAAGAAGAAGGAGGAGAAGAACGAGGAGAAGAAACATGGCGACTGTAGAAGTGACAATACCGTCAATACACGACTGTTGTCGTTTTTGCAAAGAAAATTTACGAATGAACGGTACTCTGCAAAATACAAAGAAAGTGTTTGAGGTAGATCAGGCAACGCATGACAAAAGTGTTTACGATCGACTTAGAGAGCTGGGATTAACGCTGCGTCAAAGTAAAGAAACTTCCATTCGGATGTGTAGATCTTGCTTTCGCCTGCTCGGCAGACTAGAGGCTTACTTTGTCGTTTTTAGAAGATGGCAAGAAGAAGAAAAGGAGGCATGTGGGGGGGAAACATCTTCAACCGATGAGCCAGTTGAAGCCCTCAGGGCTGAGAAACGACACCGAGAGCCTTCTCCTTCTCCTTCAGAGACGCCAAGCAGTCCGAAGAAAATGTGTCCTGAACCCCCATCACTAACTCGTGCACCATCCCCCATCCCAATGCGAAGGACGGCGACTACCAAGATGCCTGCTCGCCGAAGTCTGACGGAGGTATTGTATGTTTAGATTGTGGAGTACACTTCAGAAGCTAAAGCAGCTAGCCAAGTAGCTACAACCCATTCTTAATTTGTCAGTAATTAATGTTACGTATATACAGTGATGTCATTACTACACCTGTATCGCCTAATACTGTTGTGCCACAGAGAAGTTATGCTTTTAGCGTCTGCCCTAACAAGATTGACCATTTTTAACGTATTCATAGTGGTTATATATTATTATTCGATTTATTTTATATTAAAGTATTGGTTCTTAATCTTGGGGTCGCGAGACGTGGAGAGGGGTTTCCAGATGCCCTAAAAAATCTGTTTTATAAATCACACTGTTCTCACTTTACCCCCCCCCCCACACACACACACACATTTTTGCCATTTAACACATATTTTGTTACATATTACATACATATTTTGTTGCCACTTATGCCTAATGTTGACCCTGATGACCCACTATTGCAACCATTTATACCTTTTACCACTTTTCACGCCTAAATGTTTTTCCCTTTTTAACCATATTTCACTTTTAGATATGCCAGTTTTTGCTAGTTTAACCAATTTCTGCCAATAGCTGCCTATTTTTTCTTCCTCTGTTGACCATTTTTGCCAGTTTATATCAATATCACCCCATGTCACCAAATTTACACCAGTTTTCTTTTTTTTTTTTTTATACAAATTTTAAGGCCATTTCAGCCACTTTTTTAACTCCTCTTTACCAGTATTTATGCCCATTTTTGCCGCCATAACCTATTCTTGGCATTTTTATCTAATTTCTTTCCACTTCTAATCAATTTCTGCTGCTTTCAAAACCCAATTTCACCACCTTTTTCACAATTGTTTACTGTTAATTACAAATTTTAGCCAATTTTAACCAATTCTAAAACTATTTCAACAAAAAGTATTCAGATTTTTAAGAGTGCTATTTACCTACTACAGTAATTATTGAAAAAAGAGGTGTGTTTCTTTGATTAGAGTGGTTATTTTTTCAAGTTAAATATAAAATATGGATATCCTAGCTTAACCTTACAATGGACCATGATTTTGCTGACCTCCATGGGCCCCCAGTTTGGCGGGGTACCAGAAAGCTCTCTGATTTAGCCCCCCTTATAGGTGACCTTGTCTGCACGACTATTCTTAATTGTGCATGGCTGTGTTCAACCACCTTCAGGTACTATAAGGGTCCCTGGTCTCTGGCACCTTTATTTTGGGGGTCCCGAGCTGAAAAGGTTGAGAACCCCTGCATTAAAAAATGTCCTGTAAATTTTCATTCAGTATTTTTAGACTCTCCCCAATGACAGCCCAAAAAGAAAGTACTGTACTAAACAAAACAGTATTTTATCAAACCATATATACCCAGGTTAGGGCTGGGCAATTAATCAAAAAATAACCAAAACCAACATTTAAAGCCTCTAACCGACATAAACCTGCCTTGGTAATTATTTCAATTTTTTCCCCTTTTCTTGGAAAAATGTGACTTTTTACGAAAAACATTTTCATTTCAGCTGATGTGTGTTTTGATTTCAAATATTTCAATAAATAACCATAAATTGTTAATCTGTGCATGTTCGTTTCAGTTGTTTGTTTTGAGATTCTACAAATACTTACAAACGAAACCTAGTCGGAGGTTGGGGGTGGAATAATCGTTCATTAATCGTATCCGTATCCTATCATTAATCGTAACCAAGGTAAAAAGTGCAATTAATCGTGATTTTAATTTTTCCCATAATCGCCCAGCCTTAACCCAGATAAACCATATATATACATACCCAGATATCCCCACATCCCATACCCACATCACATTATATTGTTTTGCCGTTTTAAAAGAGTAAGTGCTAGAGCAGAGTGATTGTATGACTACAAATATAGATATTGATTTGCCCCAGGCAATCAAGTACAAGAGTTTGTCTTATAATAAGTATTTACTGCACACTGATTAATATGCATAACGACTGCAATAGTTAATTCCTAATGACACCGTTGGTTTGACTTTCAGGTTATAATTCGCTACCCATCCCATCCAGGAGGTGACAAATTCACATGTTCACCCAGCACTGCAGGGATTGTGGAAAATATCACTAAAGAAAATTGGGAGACAGCTGCCAACCTCATTGCCAGACATGAAGAACTTTTTGGACAACTCAGGGGAAACGTACTTAGAGTCATTGAAGATGAGTGTGAAGAAATTTCACACCCGCACCGTGGTTCCATGCTATGGCGATCATCACCAGAAGATTTAATGGGATTTTCGTTCGAAAATTTAATGTTGGAACTCCAAGGTGTATCCCCATTTCTTTTCTCCATACTCTCTCAGGTCACCAAACAGTCACCCCATATAGCTTGTGCTGCTGCTGCTATAGCTTTGAGAGGCAGGGAACCCCGCCTGTCAGCCTTTGCCTACTATATCAACAGTGTAATACTGTATGGTGGCTCAAAGAAAGCTGTTTTTGAAAGGCTTAGCAAGTTGGGCATCACAACATCATACACTGCTGCTGTGGGAAAACAAAAAGCTCTGGAATATACCTACAAAGAAGGTCTCCATCACCTGACAGTGGAGAGTGAAAACTTCCTTTGCTCCCAAGAGGAACATGGAGGCGTGGACACAGATGAGAGTGGAAGTGTCCAAGGAATGGAGAACATCGGCTTGGAACTGGATGCAGAGGATTCTACTGAAACAAGCTCACCTACTTTGGTTGAAACTGACCCGTACGGAGCTATGCAAGGCATTTAGCAGTTTGTTTGGTCAGGTGAGAAGATCTAGACATTACTGATTCATTTTTGTGTTTTCTTGTCTATGCATTTTCTTTCACATGTATTTCTGCCAACAGTAGATGTCAACTCTCAGTGTCACATTGTACATCATGAATTAATTTTTTTTTCCATTGTTGTTCATATAGAGGAAACAGGAAGTACATCCGAGGACACTGCTGCCAAACATGGCATCTCCAAGGAGACTGTCTTTGGGCCTGAAGATGATGATGATGCAGCTTTATGCAACTTCAGTTCTATAACAGATGCTGAAATGACTGATCTGTGAATCACTGTTCTGCAGAAATGAGGCAAAACGGTTAACTCTGTCACCCACATTTTATATTTGACGATCTGGACTTTTTTTTTATACGAACACACCACCAGTCTGTGAGCCGAGGAAACAAATCAATACACTGGATCCACCACATCACAGTGGCAGATAGAGTACCTACGAAACAACAAAACACCTGAGTGATGACAAGCCAAGAGAGATGATTGCGGACTATGACATTGCAGTGTTTCCCCTAGTTTTACAGCTTTTTTGGGGGAGGGGTGCAGATGAACACCGACACAAATCCTTTAAAGAATCATAGTATGAATAAATAATACAGTGCTGTGAAAAACTTTGCCCCTTTCTGATTCCTGTTTTTTTTTTCTGCATACTTATCACACTCACATGTTTTGAGCCATCAAACCAATTTTAATATCTCACAAAGACAATCCAAGTAAATACAAAATGCAGTTTCTACATGATGATTTCATTTATTAAGGGGAAGAAAATCCAAACCTATCTGGCCCCATATAAAAAAGCAATTGCCTCCCTGAACCCAAAAACTGGTTGTGCCACCCTTGGCAGCAATAACATAAATCAAGCATTTGTGATAACTGGTGAGGAGTCTTTCACATTGTTAAGGAGGAATTTTGACCCACTCTTCTTCACAGATTGGTTCTACGATTCGCAAAAATAATTAAGTTGTGATTTTTTTCCCCCAGTATTGTCATTGCGATTTGATATGTGATTTTTATTAGATTCCTCATCTCATGTACTTATCAACAAGTTCAAGCAATAAATCAGTCTATATTACAACCTACATTTAGTCAGGAACACTCTCATCATACATTGAACAGTTTTGATTGCCAAATCGATCTATTATGGTTTTACTTGGCGGTGGAAGCTCTTCTCTAGAGTGCTCCCTGGGATAGTCAAGCAGCATGTTTTGCCTTTCCAGGGAGTGCTTGGCTAGATGCCCCCATATGGATAGATACAATTATGACACTGTGCATTGAAAACAGTGAAATTCTTCAGAAACAATTCATTCATAGTAGCATGAATCTGAATAGGAGGGAGAAAGAAGCTTTAAGCCAGGGGTCATCAACCACATTTGCAAAATGCCAGATTTAGTCTCCACAGAGACTCTGGGGGATAATTCAAATGATTCAAATAAACAGAAATTAAATAAATATTTTGGTCAGGTTAAAATATTATTGTATTGTATTTGTATTTCTTTTCAACATGCAGGGCATTTTTAGGTATTACAGCGAGATCTATCCCTGTTATCTATAATGCAGCAGGCCACAAAGAGACAGACTGGCCCACAGCATTGTCCGGGCCCTTAAAATCCCAAATAATGGGCACTCCCCAACTGTGATTAAGCACTAATATTAATTTATTTTTGACACTGTTAACCTCTTTCATTACTTCATTTGGACATTTCTGCAGCATTTTCTGTCCCTCAACTTATTTTTGATCGTTTTTGCCACTTTGAGAACAATTTTTGCCACTTATGCCCATTTTGACACTCTTTAACCCATTTTTGCAACTTTCCTGTCAGTTCCCGTCCCCGTGTCCCACTCTTTAACCGCTTTTCACTACTTTGCCACGCTATTGTTGCAATATTTTTGCCTCACATTTGACTCTTTTTTGATACCTTTTTGCCTCTTAAACAATTTTTCTTTTCTCTAACCCCATTTCATTCAATTTTCCTGCACATTTTTGCCCCTTTGTGCCACTCTAGTATCAATTTTTGCCAGTTTTTAACCCTTTTTCATCACTTTTTTGCACCATTTTTGCCACTAACTCATTTTTTAAAAAACATTTTTGCCCCTTTTTTCCTTTTACCACATTTTTACCACGTTTTTTAACCTCTTTTCGTGCACATTTTTGCCCCTTGTGCCACTCTAGTATCAAAATTTTTGCCACTTTTTAACCCCTTTTCATTACTTTGTTGCACCATTTTTGCCGCTAATTTTTAAAAAATAATTTTTGCCCCTTTTTTCCTTTTACCACATTTTTGCCACATTTTTTTAACCTCTTTTCGTGCACATTTTTGCCCCTTTGTGCCACTCTAGTATCAAATTTTTTGCCACTTTTTAACCCCTTTTCATTACTTTGTTGCACCATTTTTGCCACTAATAACTAATTTTTATACTTTTTGCCTCTTTTTTTCCTCTTTTACCAATTTTTTGCCACATTTTAACCTCTTTTCCTGCACATTTTTGCCCCTTTGTGTCTCTCCACAACCCATTTTGCCACTCTCTAACCACTTTTCATCACTTACTCAGGCCTTTTTTGCAACATTTTTTGCCAGTCTTAACCCATTTTTAAAAATATATTTGCTAATTATGAATGACGAGTGAATTCCTGTAAAAACAGGTAAAAATCAGATCATTCTAAAACTATTTCAATAGTCTTTTTTTGGGATGGATTTAACAGCTACAGTCACTTGAAGCCAAAAGACACTCCTAAAACTTCTTCTGGGGGCCGGACAGAAAGCTTTAGGGGGCCTGATTTGGCCCTCGGGCTGCCAGTTGATGATCAGGGCTTTAAGCTATAAAGGAGGAGGCTGGGGTTGAGGGGTGAAGCTTTGCAAGTAGGGAAAGGTGGCACATTGATCACAGCTTCATCGATTCACGATGACAATGAGAGCCGCGTACTTTTCCCTGTCGGAGGCAGAAATCCTCATGGAGGCTTACGAGGAGGTAAAGGACCACATAAAAAGAAACACCGCCACAGTTATAAAACGAGAGAAGCAGCAGTTACAGAAGCAACAACTAAGCACACTGTAAGGCCGACCAGCTTGAGGTTGTTACAAAAAATCAGTTGTTTTAAACTAAAAATCCAAAATAGCTATTATAGTTCTATTTTTCTGAGTTGTTGAACACATTTTAAGTTTTAGGTAAACAGTACTCAGCCATTGTAATTATTTTTTATCCCAAAATGCCTTTGAGCATTAGACACATTTGCACCATGAATGAGGACGCTAACTCAGTGACAGTGGACATAAGTTCTGCCTGTAGAGTGTAGATAGGCTGTAAAGTGAAAGGTAAACTGTAAATGATGAAGTTCACTTTTCACTAATTGTGGTTTGAAGTCACATAAGTCAGGCTATGTTAGGAGACAGTAATATTCAAGATTAAAGTATGTGATAGAAAAAAGGGATGATTGTAGTTGATGTAGAACACATATCTTAATGAAAACTACCCAACATAAAGCTATTAGAAATTATTACTCAAAAAAATTCTACCACCTAAAAACTTTCGGTACATTTACTCAATTTAATTTGATACTAATAACTCAATTTATGTAGGCATAATTGAAACTACAAGTTACATTTACTAATTTTTGGCAATTTGTGTAATATCTTTGTAATATTTTTGTAATATTTTTTCATTGATTTTATCAAGTAAAGAGCAGTATTTTTTTAGAGTGTATGTATGCATTTATTTCAGTGTGCAGACATGTGGGGTGTATTATATACAGACCTTTGAATATGTATTTATTCTTATGTTCTACAATATGCTGTGATTCTGTGCTTTCTATCTTGTAGAGTCACTGTGTGACTTTAGTTCTGAAAGGAGCTGATGGTTTACTTGCTTTGATTTATCCTTATTCAATAAAGGAACTTCATGTTACTCTTTGATCTGTGTTTATATTTATATGGCATAAATAGTCTGTGGGAAACTGTAAATTATCTAATGATTGCAAAATCATCTAAAATAATCCATTCATCTAAAATGATGAATGAATGTGAATGTGATAACATTGTGTGGTGGGCAGTGGAATAACTATTGGTTTCCATTTGTGGTGACTGCTGACTGAGATAAGGGATGAGATTAAATAGATCCTGGAACTTAGCCTGGTCTGGAGCAGACTACCTCCACAGAATAAATCTCCATGGTAACTTATGCCATAACATATTCCGATTTTGTGCAACCGGATCACGGATAAGTTAAGCCAGGTTAACCAAGATATCCCGGCTTAATCCCTTATCCTAGTTTTGTGCAATGTGCCCTGGGATTACTGAGGAATGGTGAAATTTAGGGCCCTGGTGATTGACTGACTGCATAGAAAAGGTTGCTGTACAGTGGTGTGAAAAAATTTTGCCCCCTTTCTGATTCCTGAGTTTTTTGCTGATTTATCACACTTAAATGTTTCAGATCATCAAACCAACTTTTATATTTCACAAAGACAACCCAAGTAAATAGAAAATGCAGTGTTTGAATGATTATCTAATTTTTTAATGGGGGAAGAAAATCCAAACCTATCTGGCCCTGTGTGAAAAAAGTAATTGCCCCCTGAACCTAATAACTTGTTGTGCCACCCTTGGCAGCAATAACTGAAATCAAGCGTTTGGGATAATGGGTGATGAGTATTTTGCGTCACTGTGGAGGGATTTTGCCCACTCTTCTTCACAGAACTGCTTTAACTCAGCCATATTGGAGGGTTTTTCAGCATGAATTGCCGTTTAAGGTCACACCACAGCATCTCAGTTGAATTTATGCCTGGACCCTGACTGGGCCACTCCAAAACCTTAATTTTGTTTTTCTTGAGCCATTGAGAGGTGGACTTGCAGGTGTATTTCGGGTCGTTGTCCTGCTGCATAACCCAAGACTGCTTGAGCTTGAGGGCATGAACTGATGGTCGGACGTTGGCCTTCAGATTTTCTGGTAGACAGCAGAATACATGGTTCTACCAATCACAGCAAGTGGTCCAGGTCCTGAAGCAGCAAAGCAGCCCCAGACCATCACACTGACACCACCATGTTTGACTGTTGGCATGATGTTCTTTTTAACAAATGCTGTGTTATTTTTACCTATTGCCATTAAATACCACTTGTTTCCTATTTTTTGCCCAGTTCTGCCACTGTTGACTGCTTTTTGCCTATTTTTGTCACATGTTTTTTTGCCCCGTTTTTATTTAAGTTTTGTGAATTTGCCATTAGTTTATTTTTTAACATGAGGACATTTTCAGATCAGTTTTATTTGACGAGTAGCACCTTTTATCATCTGCTGGTTCCTCTTGACATCTTTCTTCTTTTTTTAAATGGCCTACCTAAGTTTTTGTTATCACAGTTAAGTACAGTTCTAGGTAGCCTGTGTGGTGGCTGTTGATGCATGGACTCCAGCCTCAGTCCACTCCTTGTGAAGCCCCCCTAAGTTCTTGAATCTGCTTTGTTTGACAGTCCTCTGAAGTCTGAGCTCATCCCTGTTGCTTGTGCACCTTTTCCCCCTTCCAGTCAACCATCTATGAATAAACTTTGATACAGCACTCTTAGAGCAGCTAGCCCTTTTGGCAATGCCCTTCTGTGGCTAACTGTCCTAGTGCAGGGTGATAGTGATTGTCTTCTGGACATTAGTCAAGTCAGCAGTCTTCACCATGACTGTGGTTGTGTGTACTGAAAAAGAGTGAGAGAACAGAAGCTCAGGAAACCTTTGAAAATTAGGCTTTCCCACAATATTCCTGTATTTTGAATCTAAATGGCATTTAATTTCCCAGCACTATTTCACGTCCATCACTGATAACGGGGCTGATGTGTGCCTTCAGGCTCTACTTTGTGTACTTTGAATCAGGTCCATATCATATCAGACAAAGTAGATTTGTGACCACATATAAATACAAGGGTCACCTGTGTCTTTAAGAGACTGCAAATCTCTGTTGGGTCAAAATATCCCAAATTTAAGCAGCTATCAGTCTGTTTTTCTCCCATTTTCATCCCTTCTCCGTTGAGCTGAAGCTGAGTTTTGAGCAGCTGTGTAGTGTACTAGAAGTAAGAGAGCATACCCTTGATTCTGATAGACTTTGGCATTGTTTGAGGATCAACAGCAGTCAGCAGACCTGATTTTTAGTCATTAGACTGAGTCAGCACTGTAATCAGCTGTAAATCAGCATAAAAACTACTTCAAACTAAGTGAAAATGTCATATCTGCAACTATTTCAGTTGGTTTGGACATTAAACTCAACTAGTTAAGATGAACCTTATTTCTCTGTAGTGCAGTCAATGCTGGGTTCAGGCGGCTGGTTAATCACATGACAGGTTAAGGCACGGCCCACTGTATTAATAAGGACTGGCAAACAGGAACAGTGAAAAGACTGTAGCACTTTATCAAAAATACTATACAATAGTACTTAAATTTTATTCAAAGACAAAAAAAAATGCTCTTAAGCACATAAAACAGATGCCACATCACCAGGCCCGACAGTAGAGGAGGCCTGACAGTGAAGGAGACCTGACAGTGGAGGTCTGCAGCCAGACCCCTCTTAGTTTTGAGTGTATGCTCTCCATTATGTTGAGCATGTTGGAAATACAAATACCTGACCTTGAAAACAGGACAAGCACATTTTTAAAAAATTATTGAGACAAATAAAGACTTTGAGTCATTAATTTATTAATGAATTAGTATTTAATTTAGTCATAAATTCTATATACCCAAATGCTTAGTAACAAAAAAACAGCAGAAAAATAGTTTTTGCTCAGAGGAGAACAATCTGGTAAATGAGATGAAAATATGGTAAGAATTTAAAAGAATCACTGAAAGGAATGATTCTTTTAGAAGTTTTGGACGGGGGTCTGTGCCATAATGCCAGCAGGGGGGTTGTCCTGTTCCCTCTTTGTTTTCTCTGATCCACTTTTCTTCCTGCAGTGCTCACTTTCTTGCCAGTCTTTCTTACGGCAATCTCATCAGGCCACAGGGACTGAAAAGACTGAGCTAAATTATTTTAGCTCAGGACAAACAGAGCTCTTTTCAAAATGTGTTTCTTGGTAAAGTTATGTTGCATAGTGATCGAAGCTTCCAAGGTACTCCAGAGCTGCCCGGTAACATAGTTGGTACTGTTCCTAGTGAGACATGAACACACAAGAAAAATACAGGGGTCAGTTAAAAAAAATGAATTAAATAAAAATCTATTAACCTAAAGAAAACCAACATATTTTGAGGAATGGTAGAACACCCTTAGAAAATGTGCATGAGATGACAAAAAAGCACGACTGAAATAAAAAAACTTAAAGCAACATAAATCTAAAGGGGGACTGGCATTGTCAGACCTAGTAAGGACTTCTATGCAGCTCAGATAAAACACTTAATGACACAGATGAATCAAACAGAAAAAAACAGTGGGAGGTTGTAGAAATGAACTCAGCCCAATCTTGAACATTTTGGTGAGAAAAAGGTGAAAGTGAAGATAACTATTGTATCGTGAACACTGTAAAAGCATGGAAGAGAGTTCTCAAGGCAATAAATATACAAGAAATTAAAAAAGTTTATTTGAATAAAATTGCATAAAAAACAGAATTAAAGCTAAATTTAATAAACACAGTCTCTTCAATTAAATAGATATAATACATTTGTAGACTTGCAGGCTATTTAATTTGTCCCTGCATTTACTAGTAATAGAATAGTAGCCTTATCCAGTTGCAGGACAGTGATTGTTTGGGTTTGTTTCATTGTTGCAAGTGTCACAAGCTAAAGGTTAATGTGTATTTCATACCTCGGTCTGTACCATGGCCAGCCTCTGGGTTCGTAAAGTCCTGACTGCTTGGAAGACATCAACCACGCCTTCAAACCTCATCCTCTCCAGGACAATGCTCAAAGAGATGAACACACCAGTACGCCCAACACCAGCACTGTTGGACACAAATGTTATTGGACTTCAAGTCAAAATTCATCACTGAAAGTGCATTCAGAAAGTATTCAGATGCCCTTCACTGTTTCCAATTTCAAGAGTCATTTAAATGTATTTTTATTCTCATAAATCTACACTCAGTATCCCATCATGACAAAGTAAAAACAGAAATTTAGAATTTTTTGCAAATGTATTAAAAAAAAATACGGAAATCTTACATTGACATAAGTATTCAGACCCTTTGCAACAACAATTGAAATTTAGTTCAGGTTCCTCATATTTCTCTTTATTGTAGCTGAGATGTTTGTACACCGTGATTAGAGTCCAGCTGTGGTAAACAAATTGATTGGACATGATTTGGATGACTTGTTTCTGCAGAAACAGCTAATTGCTGAGCAGGTTTTTGATCGTTTCAGATGTATATCAGACAGTTGGTGGGGGCTATGCTATAAGTAAAATCCCATTTTGAAAATTCCACAATTATTCCCCCCAAATGTTTCAGTAAAACTTTGTGAACGTTGTCCCAAAGATTTGAATAAAATTCTTTTTAAAAATCTATAAACATTTATGAGATTTTCAAGAAAATCCCCCAAATTTCTCACCAAATTCACAAAAATACACAAATACCATCTGAATCCAGGTGTGAGAGGCCAACTCAGCCAAAACTGGAGAGTTTCCTCAGGATCATTAAGGGTGATCATTCATGGCTGGAGTCCTCACAGTCCAAAGACGCATTATTCTTTCTCTCATGGACATTTTTCTTTATATGATAGCCCCAAGATTCATTTTTCCTCAGTGTGAGTACTGTGATCACAAAAAGTCCTAAATCAAAGACTGTGGTCTCTGTGCTTTGATCACTTTTACTGATATGCATGAAGATATGATGAAAATAGGTCATTTATAATGGATGTACATGAATATAATTTGTAAATAAACTGATTGTTGCGTTTAAGTTGGATTGATAATCGATACTCAAAAGGAATAACCCATGTTAACTCTGACAAACAGTGAAACCTATCTGAAATCAATTCCCTTATTGTAGCAGCCTTTGCATAGATTTTGTGCCCCCTGTTGGTCCAACAGTGTAAGCATAACTCAGTTATTTGCTTGAAGTTCATTTAATTATTCTCTGTCATCTTATATAGTTTGATTAACAGCTTCATTTATGGGCCACAATAAAGAAGCCTAACTTCTTGAGTTAACATACCTTGATCTGGAGGCTCTCCAAGTAAATATCGATTGATATGACTGGGATTAAATCTACATATACACTCAACCATGGGGTGCCACCCCCCTTAAAATGTCCTTCCACCTTTGTGCCACCCCATGAAATTTTTTCTAGAGCCGCTGCAGCCCACGTACCAAAGCAAGTTACTACAACCACACTTAAACACACTTATTACCTGCAGTGCACAGTGATGGGTCCATCTTGTCCAAATTGCTCTTTAGTTTTATGAACTTGGCCAATGAAGTCGATGAAACCCTCTCCTGTTTTAGGCACTCCTTGCTCTGGCCAATCAGTGAACTGAAACTGCCTGATTGTTCTTGACTGACCATCCTAACAAGCAAACAGGAAAAATGAGACAGATGTTATAAAGCCTCATGAGTGTGATAAGTACGTAGTCTAAATCCTGCATATGAAGTTAAGTTCAGAAAAGGCTACATCTCTGGTACTACATGCATTGAGAAACTTACCCTTGCATCTGTGACTTTGAACTCTCTCAGGATGTACTGAGGCATGTTGTACTCAGCCATGGGGTCCACAACAAAATACTGGTAGCGTGCAGAACGGTCGGCAGGCCAGTACTGATGACACTTCTCCTAGAGAATTGAAGGGTTTTATAAATATCTTCTTTGAAATGGGAAATCAGTGTGAGATACTCAAAGAGTATGACTCTCAGGACATTTATATCATATCCTGAGCTTAATGACTTCTGACACACCACAATGCATTTGGCACTATTACTCTGCTGTTGACATCTCATTTCAGAATATGGAAAAAATGCCTTCTTTCCCCCTTTCTGATTGTCAGTACAAAGCTCACATTTTAAAAAACATCCATCCATTATCTACACTGCTTATCCCGTTCAGGGTCACAGGGGATGGGAGCCTCATCTGGCTGTCATTAGGGGGGAGGCAGGGTACACCCCGGACTACGGTGACCAGATCCCAACCCTCTAGATGTGGGACAAAGACTAAATTTGTGTGGAACAATGTGGGAAACCAACACATTGAGGTAGTCTAAAATAACAAATATATTTCAAATAAATGCAACTTCCCCAGTGTGCATTAAAGTGCTTTAAACAAGGTTATGGCTTGCCTGTCATAACAGACAGAAATAACACAACCCCAGCACAACTCCAAACATCATAACATTAAAGTTATTTGACTTTTCTTGTAGAACAATATACTGAACCACATATTCATGTAGAATATGTATTGAAGTAGGCTAGGAACACATCCATAGACTGGAAAGCCTCCCTTTGAGAGACACACTTTTTGTGGGTCTCGCATTTTCCATGTTGTTTCGAGTTTAATTCACCTCCATGTGAAACAGAAAATTACTCAAACTTAAGAAGAAAACTCTCTGGATCACCTTGCACTAGTCCCACCCATGGATAAATAGTTTCCCATTCCTTATAATAACTGCATCTCCTTTTCTTTGCTGTCATTGCATTTTGCTTTCCTCCATGTTTCTTCATGCTGTTTGTTGTTGGTGGTGGATGCACCCTTAACCGGCCCACCAAAGCCCCTGATAAGCCCTGGCTGCTTTCTCCACAGCCATTTGCTGAATGCCAGATTTCAAAACATGCACTTGAAAACTGGAGCCTGTCAACCACAACGGGGTGTGAAAAGTAATGAAAATGCAGGACTGTCACACACAAAGCAGGACATCTGGTCGCTCTACCCTGGACTGGTCTGCAGTCAATGACAGGGCTGACACACAGAGACAAATAACCAGACACACTCATACTCGCACCTATAGCCGATTTAGAGTCACCATTTAACCTAATGAGCATGTTTTGGGTGGTGAGAGGAAGACTGAGTACCCAGTGAGAACCCACGCATGCAAGGGGAGAACATGCAAACTATGCATAAAAAGGCCCTGACCGGGAAGCAAACCAGGAACCTTCTTACTGTGAGGCAACAGCACTAACCCCTGCACCATCATGCAACTTGCAAAGTAAGTAGGCTATAAATACATGTTCAAAATAAGAGCTTCGGAAAATGTCTGAAAGGATATCAGGATATGTCCTTTAAAAAACAAAGTATTGCAGCCTATTATACACTTTCAGTTCACACATGTCAGAATTTGGAAGTGCTATGCACACAAATTTACTTACCCATGATGTCCGGCAAAATAAAAATAGCTAATTTATTCTTCTGCTTATTTTCAGTGGTGTGGTCATCTAAGAGAATGGTCTTTAATTCTAAATTATACAACATTACACAGTGTGATGTTTTACCCGTCCCATTTCGCGTAGT
The DNA here is from genome assembly GCF_018320785.1 of Cheilinus undulatus. Lineage (NCBI taxonomy): Eukaryota > Metazoa > Chordata > Actinopteri > Labriformes > Labridae > Cheilinus > Cheilinus undulatus. The sequence goes on along the minus strand of NC_054871.1, from coordinate 45,926,765 downwards.
TTGGTGAGCATGACTACAATTGTGGAGTTTTGTTCCCACAGCATTCTCCAGAAGTCCTCGGTGGTCTCGGGTAAGGGTCCCTGAGTGGCGATGTATGCTTTCTGTTGCCTTCAAATTAGAGCAGAGAATGTTTGTCTTAGCTACTGTTCTGAAATAGAGTTCAATTTTACTGTATTAAAAACATAGCATATGCTGATCTAATTTTATTTTACTAATATGAGCTTTAAACAACAAACAATGCTGTTGCTTTGATTGTTTTTACCCAGGATTTGATTGTATATTTCCGGTGAACATTGAATGTTGACTAACAGTCAAGGGGGAAAAAAGAAATGCAAATCTGTTCATCAGAATCTATTCTCACTTCACACACATAAACTGGTGGCCATCCTCTAGTAGCAACCTAAGATTCACTTTCTTACTCAAGGCTCCTCTACGTGCAGATTGCAGCAGCCAGGGATGGAGCTGCTAATCCCTCAAAGAGCAGACAACCCATTATATCCCCTGAACTACAGCAGCCTTCTTCCTTGCCTTTGCTGGCAAACACATTGCCATATCGGGGCTTGTTATTGTGAGGAAGTGAATTCTGTTACCTGTGTGTGGATGAGCATCCTTTAACATGAGAAACATAAAACTACCATACCATGGCATTAATAGAGGTCAAAAGCAGTATGGGAAATGTTAGTTATAAGTCCCTTAATATTGTATTTTATTTAAAATGTTTAAAAAAAAAAAAGACTAACTAGAGTAAAAGCTCTGGTGTTATTGATATTTTTAATAATATCAAGATGGCGTTGCATACATCTGTAAAGATATGCAGAGAGAATTCTTTCAATTCTAAGCAAACAGTTATGACTTTGTCCAGATATGCAGTGCATTCAGGAAGTAATCAGACCACCTTCACTTTTTTCACTTTCGCTATGCAGCCTCATGCTACACAATCATTTGAATGCATGAGAACACTAAGCACTAGCTATAGAAGTAATCAGATGATCTTTACAGCGTATCTATTAAGTCAATCGTTGACTCACAGGATTAGATCATGGCTTATCTATTAATGAATTACAGTTGATGAGTTACAGGGTCATCTTAAACTTGAGCGCTGTGTTAGTTTAGGAGATTTCAAAACTAGAATTAGGGAACATTTGACCAGTGTGTGCACATGGTTTTCTGCTGAAAGCTGCTGATTTGTTGATTGATGTAACCTATGTTCTATGTCCTGTTCTAATGTCATATATGTGAAACTTATCATGCTGCTGTCTTGGCCAGGACTCCCTTGTAAAAGAGCTTTTTGTATCTCAATGGGAATAAATCCTGGTTAAATAAAGGTTAAATAAATAAATAAATTACTAGGGTCTATGTCAGCTGCCAAAGAAAAAGCCCATCTCCACATTTTTCAAAGTTGCAACTGCTAAACCAGTCCTCTTTTACTGTTGTCCCTACATGTTTGTTTGTATCCTCCTCTTTCTTTTTTCCCATGGTTCATATTCTAAAGGTAATTTTGCAGACTCACCTATATCCATCAACAAAGCTTGCATTGATGTAGTCTGACCCCTCCATCCCTCTGATTGGCTGCAGACTGACACGGTTGGACTCAAAAGGCAAGATGTTCACCAGACGGTTCTTGAATTTGTTACACGGTAGGTTGGCACTGATGAATCTTGAGGTATGTACATGAGAATTGGATAGTTTCTGTGGAGACAGAAAGAATGCTATTAGAAGTGCATTGCTAAATCAGTCTTCAGCTGTTGAATGTTGTCTTGATCTGCTTCTCGTTCACAATGCAAAAATGCACTATAATTAAAAAAAAAGGTTATCTGGAAAAAAAAAAAAAAAAGAAATCAGTCATAATCTGACAAGTGAATCCAAGAGGAAAAAGCTTTGACACAAAAGCAAAAAGAGGAGCAGGTTAAAGATTGAGGTGTACTATTCACACTGTTGTTTGTTCAGATAACTTTATCTTTGCATTAGATGTGTCTGTGGTACTTTTTTCAGCTTTTGGGAAAGTTCTATGTATTCAATGCATATTCCATGTATTAAAGGGACAAAGGAATGGCATATACAATTATGTCAAATTCAGCGTAACTGTATGGGGGGCTAGAAAATAACAAGCTGCAACAAGCAGTTTCTATTTTATCAAGTTGAGCATGTCTCATACCTGTCACCTTGTAAACTATTGAAAGTAGGCATTTGTATGTTGGACCCAGGTCATGAACCTATGCATTTAATGTGGCTTTTAGCATTCTAGGTTCAGTTTTGTGGATCCAGCAGTTAAACCTGACAAGTTTTGCCAGTTATAACCCTGTGGAGGAAATCTAGAGAACTGTTGCATGAAATAGTAACAAGCATGAGTCTGCCTCCAATTGCAAGCTACATCGTTGCTCCAATTGTCCTTGATACCTCTCTGAAGACTTCTTGGGTGTACAGGTTTGAAACTGGTGTCATAAAAAAATCATAAACATGTACAGATTTTGTATAAAATCCAAAAATGTTGCACCTTTTACTTAAGTTTGCCTCCCTTCCCGTCCCCCATTCTGTCGCGTCCCCTGATTAACACATACTTCTAAAGACACTTTTAAAGTCGAGTCCTGAGCTAAGGCACATAATTTGATGACTGATGGCTTGGAATTTCGGAGATTAAATGTAATGCACCATAAGTCCTCCAAAATGCTGACGAGGAGACGGTCTTCGCTTTCAAACTCGCACTATGAGCAAAAACTACACTGAGCTCATGACTCTGGTTTTTCTTTATAACTGAGAGAAAAAGAGACAGAGCTGAAAAACAACTGTCATCTTGGTATTGTTGCATCTTTCTTGGATGCATTGTCTGTGGTTTTCTCACTAGTCTTGTGTTGTTTTGCACCACTTAATTTAAAAAGAGCAAACAGATGCTATTAACATGGCAGTTTGATTTGGACCATGTATTTCACGGATTAACTCTGTAATTCTTTATGGGTCAATTTTGTTGAAATTGCTTTTTTAGCAATTGTTAGTTCTGTTATGCTGAAGTGCTAATTGATATGCTGTTAGTTCTAATTGGTAAGTTGAGTCTTGATTCATCCAAAGTTTCTTTTCCATGAATCTGATCCCAAATTTTTTATTTTTTTTTGCTATTTTGAAGTGAACAGGTAGAATTTAAGATCTATGCTTTAGCCCTCAAATATGTTTAAAGCAACCTAGCCAGTATTGTTTCTGCAGTCTGTCTAAACAAACATACGGAAAAACTGATAATTAGCAAAGAAAACTTCTTAAAAGGGTATGTACCTTAAACTCTAGTTCCAAGGCGCTGACCGTCTCTCCAGGAGGAATCTGGGTGAGTTTCTGAATATGGAGATAGAGATTTCGGGCAGGGATATCTGTCATGCCACATGTTGCAGCTTCCAGCAGAACTTCATGGATGAATATGTACTGCTCCTCCGTCTGGACCATGTAATTCCTTTGAGCTCTTATACAAGTTACGTGACCGTAGATATCCACTGACTTCTCATGCTTTATTCTCTCCAGCATGGCGTCGATCACAATGAAGCAACCAGTACGACCCACACCGGCACTGACGGAAAGAGAAAAATAATACAAACAAAAATTTATACAGTGCTTAACAAATTCATTAGACCACCCTAACCCTAACCAAAGCAAGGTTTATGCCACAGCTGCCCTAAATTAACAGCATTGGTAATTACCAAAATAATTTCTTATGTTTCTGCAATGGTTAATACACCAATATGTAGAAGCTCTTTAACCCAAATGATATTTTTAATGTTAAAATATAATTATTATTGTTTTCCATGAAATTCCAAATTGACTGATTTACAAAAAACCTGAAAAAATAGTAAAGCACATTAAAATTTCTTGATTAATATGTCAGAGAAAAATGAGTTTTAGTGGTTGAATGTTATGCTTGATTAATTTCTGACTTCTCAGAGAAGCCCTGTGAGCCGGCTCTAATTTGGGTATAAAAAGGTGAATTCAGTTTGAAATCCCTCATTCCTGTTCAAAATGGTAAAACGTAGAGAGCTCACTGAAAATGAAAGAGTCCACATTAAAGCACTGCATGATCCTGGATGGTCTTTGAGACAAATATGACAGGTGGTCTAATAAATTTGTTAAGCCCTGTATTTACAATTGTTTCTTCAATTTGTTAACCAATGTCATAAAAATATCAGCTGTGTCACACCAAGGTTTTTTTTCTGCATATTCATTTATACTGAGTGGACAGCAGTCCATGTTGTGTTCAACAACTCAGCAGTAACAAAGGCTTTAAAGGTTATTCTTTGGTTGTATCTTTATGCACATTTTCCAAATAAGATTTATTTATTGTCCGTGAGCATTTTTCTCTGTATTCCTTTGTCTGTCTCTGTCCCTCTCTATTTTCTGCCCCTTTCTCTATCCCACTTTCAAGCTCTATTAGGACCTATTAATTTTTCCTTCCTGCTAGAAGGAAGCTTTCTTTACTGCAAAGAGTTTATCATTAGCTTCAGACCGTACACCAGGCAGCAGCTGCATGCTCAGTAGACACACTGAAGATGCAAACAGGCATGGCCTTGTCGTAACAACAAGAAGAACTCCAGAGTTTTATACAAAAATTGGCATTCATGTAATTTAATGCTCAAGCCTTGTTTTTGTCTATGGTATTTCTGGCACTTACATTGAAGCAAACTGAGGACTACCTCTTGGTGTAAGAGGTGATTTACCTGCAGTGGACTACCATGGGGCCAGCATCTGGAGGATTACAGGCTTTGATCCTGCGTACAAAGGCAATAGTTGTGGTGGGATACTCAGGCACTCCATGGTCAGGCCAAGCAAGAAACTGGAACTGTCGTACCTCTCTCTTTTCACTCGACCCGTTCTGTTAAAGCACAGACACAAATACATACATTTTCCCATGTAGAGACAGGGGTTCAACACTGACAAGTGTATTTAATGATTATAAATCAATTAAGAAAAAAACAAACAAACAAACAATAACTTCCAAAAAAAAAAAAAACAAGTTCCAAAATTAACTGGACATATCAAAGCTGCAACCCCAGAAACAAACTGGAGAATAACCAGCTTCAATCTGCAAGTTCAGTGGTCAGCTAACCAATTAACATACAGAGAATATGAAGTAGGAAAGGATGTTATCTGTGGAGGTTGTGCTTAAATAAATATAACAATAACAGCAACAAGAACACCAATTATTATTATTACTGATATACTACTTTTATACTACTATTATTTATAATAACACCAACAAAAATAATAAGAATGATTACAAAAATATACAACAATAATTCATAGAAATATGTATTTTTATTTTATTTATATTAATTTTGATTTATGATTATTAATAACAATACTACTGATTATAACAACAGCAAAAACCCCACCAATATTATTAGTGATACTACTACTACTACTACTACTGATATTAATAATAACAACAACAATAAATATTATTGTTATTACAAAAATAATCGAATAATAATGATTCTTAAAACAAGTGTTTAAATTGTATTTATATTAGTTATAATTTATTTATAATAATACTACTACTTATAATAATAGCAACAACAAAAAAACAATAACAATAACAATTTAAATAATTTGCATTTTATCATTATGGCCACTTATTGTTATTAATACGATTATCATAATTATTATTATAGTTGTTGTAAATACATCACAGTCTGCTGGTGAATTAAGATGCTTAAAAAAGTTTTGTATTTGTGTTTTTTGTACAATAATTTTCCTATTTGCTTAAAAAATGTGAAATTTCTCAGTCTTAGTGGTGATTAAGTTAACCAGTTAATGCCTGTTGTATCATATTTGATACGTACTTTTCATGATACCTCTACTTTATCAATATGATCATAAACAACTAAAAAAACTTCTGAATACAATCTGATAAGTGATTAAAATGCCCTCAAGTGGATTATCAGTTACCAAAAACACCTAATGTATCAAATGAGATTTTTATGGAAATTTTATGGAAATTTGGATTTTTTCAAAAAATGTTGCCACTTTGATTACTGTTATGATTTCACAGATGTTTATAAATCTAAATATAACTTCAACAGAACATTTATTTTCTTCCATTAAATGACATTTTGGATTAGATTAATTCATTAGTGTTTTGAGAAGTAGTGGTTCCAGGAACCACATTATTTGTATAAACACTTTTGGTATATGAATAAAACATCAAAAAGAAACTTTCTTTGAAATTTTGGAGAGATGTTATTGTGCTTTTATTTTAAGCACAAAAAAAAATCAGTGGCTCACCTTGTAGAGGGCAAATGTACGCAAGATGTAAGTTGCCAGCTCCACCGTGTCAAGCGTAGTCACCTGAATCATCCCGTATGTCTGTATGCCCCGAGTAGGCCAATACTGGTCACATTTTACCTGCAAACACACAAACATTCATGCTTGTATAGAGAATAGAACCACTGAGAGATAACTGATGGCCTCATACAGCACACTTTAAAAAATAAAAAAAAAATCAACAGTGTGAATCACTGGAGACCAGCTGAGTTCAATAACAAAAATCAGCAATAACTATTCTTGCCGAACGATCAAAAATACAAAATAGTTTTGCCTCCATGTTGACATGGTCAGAACATAACATTTCAATAATGGACAAGGATTTTATTAATAAACAACTATCTCCACTTTATAAAGAAAGCTCACAAGCTCTGATGAGCCATTCTTGGTCAGGTCTCCCCAGAAAGAGAGATCATTGATCTCAATGGGACTTACATGATTAAATAAAGGTTAAATAAATAGAGCAAATAAAAACCCAAGAAATATTCTTGTCCCGCACTCCTGAATCTACTTATATCCTTGACCATCACAGTGAGAGTGACCAGGAGGAAAACAGGAACAGGAAGCAGGGTGCTGCCTTTTGCTGCTTCGCATGCTGTTAGGACACTACAATTAAAAACAGTGTAACCCAGCTGATTTGGTTGCTGATGCTCACTCTCTTAGCTTAAAGTTAGGACACAGTGTTAGACTCCATCATAATTTATTCATAAATTCAAAGAACCGGTGAGGCCAAAAGCAGGATAGGAAACCCTCCTCACTGAGTCTGGCCACCTGTGCCGGTGGTGAGGTAGAGCCAGCCCTAAGCACAGACAGTATAGGCAAATGCTGGTGGAGCCACAAACTCTAGGGGGCACTGGCATGAGCTCCGGCCTTTGGATTTAAGCCCCATGTCTTACTATAAATGGTTTATTTGCTGTTATTTGTCAGTTGTAGTTGGTGGTGCTGCGTAAACATGACTGAATGCGTGTCGTCTCTGTGTGGTGCCTTTTTAAAGCTCCACAATAAATTGTGTGTCCATTAAAAGTTGTAAATAAGTCAAAAGGCACAGCTTAATGCTCCCTTTATTGTGTTGTAGGCCATTCACCACTGACACACACTGGTGTGCAGAGATATTAAGCTCATATGCAGTTATTTTGGGGGAAACACACCTTTTTAAAATTAACCATATGTAAATAAGGTAAGAAAATATTACTTTGACAATGTCCTACCAAGCCATGACAAGGAGTTAAATCAGTTAAATCAGGAGTTTTCCCTCATTCAGTGAGGGAACTTGATCAAGGTGGTGCTTAAGTGAACACAATAATACTGCCATTCCTAAACACACTGTCTGTTATTCTAAATATTTAATATGGATTGTCAGAATCTCTGTGGGTGCAGGCGGGAGTGGTAGGAGCGGGATGAAGAAGAGTCCAAGCAGGGCTCTTGTATAAATTCTTGTATAAATTACAATATTACATCAATAAATCATGTCTCCTCTGGATTACTGCCTGCTAAAATTGCATACAATTAAGGAGGAAGCAAGTATTTTTAGTTTTTTTATGTTACAACATACACTCTAAATAAAAATAAGTCAAGCTATTAAGATGAGAGCAGTATGTGGTGAAGAACAATAAATAAGAACAAAGGCCACTATTCATCTGTTTTAAAGCACACAGAACATTCCTTCCCATTGCCAGATCCTGTATGATAACAGTTGATTATCATTTCTCATCTTAAGTCAGAGAGGAGGGGAAGAAAGAGAGAAGAAAAGAGTGAGACGTACGTGCAATAGATGGAGAGGAAAAAGAGAGGAACTTTGTTTGCTCCTCTGTCCTGATGTGGCTCAGTTTACTCATTAAGTAAGAGCAAATCCTCAACTGTAAACCACTTCCAGGACTCCTGCAAACCTTGCCCTATAAGCAGTTATTTTCATACCCAAAGCATTTTGATAAAGGATTAATTGAAATGCTGGTGGAGGTGTGCTCTGCTTGTGTGTGCACGCCGACAAATGCCTGCATAATGTGACTTTAAAACACCTGGCAGTAAAAATATATAGCCTGGTAAAAAATAAGGTGAGGGTACTAAAAAATGAAAACTGCCCAATCCCAGTAGACAACCAGCAAGCGTTTATGAATGTTGAAGTGTCCATGTATTTAGGGATGTTAGGTGTTTCTTGAAGTGCTGGGAAAAAGTTCTGACAGGAAGGCAGCAGCCATTAAATGAAGCTCAGCGTTAGTTCATACAGGACACGGTAGTGTCAAGCTGATCCCAGTTATTGCCTCCCACCTCCCACAACCAATCACAGCTCTTTCTCTCAACACAGCTGTCTGTTTAAATATGACGCACTTCTCACTAATCCCTGCTTTCACCATGGTGCCGCTGCTGACAAAGCTTAACCTCCTCCACCCCAGCCTCCTCTTTTATAGCATAAAACTCGTTGCTCCCTCATATTGAGATTCATGCCAATACGGACTCATTACTTTTGAACTAATTTCATTGTATTCAGTACACATTGTCATTAATGTAGTCATCTATATGGAGGATTCTAGCCATGCACTCCTGGAAAGTCAAAGCATGCTGCTTGACTAACCCAGGGAACATCTTTTAAGCAGAGTATATCCATTTTGCAATAAAATGCTTAAATGTAAAGAGAGTGTGCCTGATTAGGTGAAAAAGAAGACCTCAGTTTCAACTACAACTCCTGGCAAGCTTAAAAGCTAACAACTACCAGTAACTGCAGCTGAACACTGCCTGATCAACAGAAAACTACTGAATGCTACCTACTGAGGTAGCGTTGGGTGGTGCGTACGAATGCAGCGGCCTGGCGCTCCATCACTAGCAGCAAAACAAAGCCCTACACTTACACCAGAACCGACAGCCCACAGAGTGTACATCTTTACCAATTGAGATTATCTGGAGAACGGGGTGCTTGGAGACTGACAGGAGGAGGACGGAGAGCAGCACAACACCTACAGCCGGCGAGAAGGAGGCAGAGACAGCGTTGTGCAAGAGGTGGAAGCAGGGCAGTAAACAAGCCAGGCTGCAGGCTAGGCTAAGAGTGGCCCCACACAAACCTGCTGTACTGAGCATCTTTCTCCCATGTTCCCGCTCCCTATACATATATTTTTATATATATATATAAAAAGTGCTTACAGCCACACAATACATTACATCTATCATGGAGTCTGCATGTTCAGTGATATAAGGACTCTTGGGGTGTACTTGGATGGCAAAACCCTGACAGCCCACTGGCATGTCAGAGCAGGGAAATTTGCACATACATCTTAAAGAAAATCCCTTCTGCAGTAAATTGTGGCTTTGTGGTCAACCAACTCTGAAGTTTGATTGTTTAATTGTATTTTTGTGATATGCACACCATCACAGACGTCTGCCAAACATCCTGTCACACAGAGCAGTATAACTAGATTCAAAGGTGTAGTGTCTGAGAGGCATATATCTTCTTGTCAGTGTCACAACTGACTGCAAAGGAGAGATTAACATTAAGATGATGAGTAAAGAGGAGGAGAGACAGCTCTTTAAAACTATGTTGGGAAGCTTAGACTCTCAGACAGGCATCACACCAGTTACAATGTCAGCAGCAGCTTCTTTCCCAGAACAAATCCTCAAGTATAGCTTGTCCAGATATAATGCTCCCTGTCTTGTGGAACCACTAGACTGTCTCTGAATAAAAAGTGCCTTTTGCTTTTGTATGCACTTGCTCCTCATTCACAATGACTGAAAATAGCCAGTTGCACAGAAAAAAAGGAAAATATGGACACATGCACCATGGGCTGTGCAGGCATACACTACCTCCAGGACAAGTCTGCAAGTTCAGATTGTTCAGTCACAGTACTCCCTACTCCTATTTTTTCATTTGCATGTTTTAGTGTCAGTTGTTGTTTGCGTTTTGCCTTAGTTGAACTTTTAATCAACACCAAATGCTCACCCGTGACTTCTCTTCTAACTTGGTCATCATTACAATCGTGCAGGTCCTCTGTTCCCAGACCATTCTCCAGAAGTCACTCAGCGTCTCTTGCAGTGGCCCCTGTGTGGCAATGTAAGCATTCTGTTTCCTGTAGCCATCAATGTAGTTAGCATTGATGTAGTCACTCCCTGGGACTCCTGTTTCAAGGGTCAAGACAGAGATACTTAAGTATAAAATTAAACATAAGTGAATCCCAAAACAGAAAGGCTTATTAACAGAGGTCGGATTTTCACTGTCTAAATTCTGTATATGCCTCTTACCGTCCACAGCAGCAAGGATGACCCTTGAGTGGTCGTAGGCAGTAACATTTGCATAGCGGTTCTTTGGCTTGTTCACCTCTAGGTTCGAGTGCTCCCAGGTGAACTGCTGTCCTGGATCAACAGACTGAGAAAAGAGAGGAGGCAAATAGAAGACAGGGATTCCAAAAGGTGCCAGGTAGAGAGATAAAAAGAGAGAGAAAAGTTTACATGAGAAAAGCAAGATAGAAGACACAAATGACCCGTAGATACCAATTTATCTATAAAGAAAAAGAGCAACAAAAATATGCTTTCTACTTTTTCAACAACAACAAAAAAAGATAGATCTTGTTTGCTCAGCTCATTCTGGAACACAGTAAGGGGCAAACAAACCATCATGCTAACCTGACACAAATCCTCAGGAAAAAACTCAAAATGCCAGAAGACAACGAGATTCTGCCTGTATTACTTGATTATACTGTACTCTGTTTGTATACAAAGGTAATCATCTCAACTTTGCTTTTAATATAGGACTTTCACCCTGCCCATAGTAAATGCAGAAATCGAAGCCAAATGTTTACACTGCAATCCACCCCATCCTGGACCTTACAACCTGTACAACCAAATACGCAACTTCAAGGCACTAGCCACAACATGTGGAAAGGCCCTGAAAGATGTTGCAATCCCAGGCTAAGCATATCCTACAGGAGCAGCAGAGAGATAATTGCACAACCAAGATCTGCTCCATGAAGACCCCCTAAGGTACCCAGAGGACATTCTACTTTCCTAATTGGCCACCCAGTGAGGCCCACCCCACTCCTGCCAACCTCCCTTGAATATGGTGGTGAGCAGATCAAGCCCCTACCCAACAGTTTGCAGAACCCCAACCTGGGACCTGAGCACATAACAGATGCTCAGCTATCTCTACATAATCATGATCCCGCCTAGATCCACAGGAACAGCAATGATGTAATCCATGAGCAATCTTTACACTTTCACCTCTTGAATATACAGTGTCTGAGGTCATCTGCTTTAGATACCATTCTCTAACATTAAAATACCACCAAGGTAGCTCTACTATAAGAATATTGTTACCAAAACATAATACTGTGACTTTAATTGAAAAAAGCAGTCTGCTTTATGAGTTACCTCGTACTCTTGACAGAAGCGCAGGCCATCATTTGCCTTCAGCCCTTCTACGTGGTCTGCAAGGTCACTAATAGAAATAGGCGGGTGTTCCCTCATCCCTGCAGGAAAAGATGGAGTAGTGAGTGCATCTTACAACACACTGTAAAAACGTGATAAAAATTGTTGGTACGCTTCCGTTCAAGAAAGAAAAACCAACAATGATCACTGAAATAACTTGAAATTGACAAAAGTAATAAGTTAAAAAAAACACTGAAAATTAACTAATAAAAACGAGGCCTTACTTTTGAATTTTGGTTCAACAGAATCGTTTAAAAAAAACTGGCATGGACAAAAATGATGATGCCATTTTCTGGGTCTTCACTCATTATTGCACTCCCAAATGCAAGCTTGCTAATGGCACCCTAAGTCTCTAAATTTGAAGTTAACACAAGATACTTATACCCTACTGAAATAATAAGCACTCAGTGAAGAAATCCCTACACACACACACACACACCCCCACACACACACACACACACCCACACATATCAGGGTGTAAAGAGTTGAAAAACCAGAGGCAGGGGATATTTTATTGAAAAAAAACAACAAAAAAACCACACATCTCACAGATGGCGTTTGGCTATAGTGGGGCCTATTCAGGCCTATTCTGGCCCAATTCTTTAATGGTGCAACTGGTTTGAAATGTATAGTTTGTGGGGACACAGTGGCTGATCTCGGCTAAATTAGCTACACCTGACATGGCTGAATATCTGACCTAAATATTACCACAGCAAGAAAAAAGCCTCGAGCACATTCCCAAACATCAGGGCATTTTCCCTGTATTAAGTTTTCTCAGCTGAGCAGCAGATGATCCATGAAGGACAGAGAGAGAGCTGCATGTGGAGGAGAAGAACTCAAGTTTAACCAGATAAAAGTCAGAAAACTTCTCAAGGTTTTATCACCATCTTTCCCTCATCAATCTCATCAACAGTCACACTCAATTTCCCTACAGGATAAATGTTTCTTTATGACACAACAAAAACTGAACCGACAAAATCAATATGTGTGCATGGCTAGATACTCCCATATGAATGACTACATTAATGATAATGTGAACTGAATACAATGAAATTAGTTCATGAATCTCAATATGAGGGAGCAACAAGCTTTATGCTATAAAGGAGGAGGCTGGGGTGGAGGAGGTTAAGCTTTGCCAGCAGCAGCACTGTGGTACAAGCAGGGATTAGTGAGAAGTATGTTAAATTTAAATAGACTGCTGTGTTGTGAGAAAGAGCTTTGATTGGCTGTGGGAGCTGAACACCGTGTCCTGTATGAAATAGTGCTGAGCTTCATTTACAGTAATGGCTGCTGCCTTCCTGCCAGAGCTTTCGGACCATAGTATGAGCACATAAATGTCAAGTTTTGGTTGAGTGTTACAAACGTGAATGCTGAGATTAGATTAGATTAGTCCACCACTGTTAAAGAGTAGGATGCATGTGTGTATTTGTGCAATTCCATGCCTTGTGTCTGAAAGTTGATTCTCCTTAACTCCACAGGATCTGAGAAGTGGGCCAGTAGTGAATCCTTCACTCCTGTCAAGTGCTCATCCTTAGTTGGAGATGTTCTTTTCCTGCGGTACAGAGAAGTGTTTAAGACACCAAACAGAAAACGTGTCACAACCTAGCCACGTTAGAAGTGACAGCAAATGATGATAAAATAATGAGATGGATAGTTATATTTTTTGGAACAGAAAAATGGCCTCCTGCTAACTTTAAATGCTGGTTGTTTTCAATTGCCTTATCTCTATCTCTGTTCTTATGATACATTTTATTAAAAGACTCAAAAGCTAAGCATAATCTTATTCATTTTTCAATATCCAATCAGGCCAAAGGATTTTCTCTCTTCTGCACACTAGCTACAAAGGTTACACTGCAGGGTTGGAAATTCACTTTTATGCCTAGATGACCCTCAACTCTTTTAGCAGCAACTTTATAACGAGCAGCATGATGTAACGACGTGAAGTATAATAGTCTATGCTTAAGGTATTCAAGTTAAAGGCTGTTTAATAAATGGAAATATTTAAACTATTAAATAAATCCTAGCATGCTCTTTGTCTTGTTCATACAAAGAAAACTTTTTTGTTATTTTGAGGCTGGTTAGTTTCCATTGCAGTCAGGTCCTGAAATGCAGATTTAACGGAAATGTAACCCCAAATGAGAGGCAAGATAACTGATTTATTATTATAATTTAATATTTTGTTCTTCTGTTCACTTTTGCAAATGTCAAGCCTTGTTTTTAAAAGTGCTATACAAAAAAGTTACTACATTAGATGAGTTATCACCAGAGCAGTTTCTACTATGCAGACTATGCAAATGCATAGGGCCCCCCCCCCCCAAGCCACCAGGGGGCCCCAAAGCTGAATGTTCAGTCTCATCTGAAGAGAATTAAAATGACCTGTCTTCACCACGAATACACTTAAGATAAATGTAGGATATAAGAATAAAATAAGCTTCAAGCTTCAGCACGATTAGGTCAAAATTGTTGAGCTCCACTGTCATGCAGTGAGTGATGTCCGCCGACAGGTAGGATGGGGATGATTAACAGGTACACATAATTCCTGTTCATAAGAATATAATTGGCAAACAGTGTTATTGCATCAAAAAGAAGTTATACTAGTGGGGCAGACGACAGTAAGAAGAATGGATTACTTCTGATTAATTCATGAAGTTTAGTGTATTTTATAGGCCTCTAATTAGAAATGTGCTACTGCTTTATAAATAACACTAGCAATTTATTAAGTGATTAATAAAAATTAGACCTATTGTTGATTAATTTGGATTATTGTGGCAGTGGATTATTGCTAATTCAAGAAACCTTAATATTACAAACACAAGTGTAATGTGACCTATAATATACTGTATATGACTGTTAGCTCTGCCCACAGAAAGACATCTAGGTTGAGACCATAAAAAATTTGATATGAGAGGTTATCATGACTGCTTTGCTTGTGAAGTGGAATGGATTAGGAATCTCTCCATCCCAGTTTGGCAGACTAGGGGCCCCCAAACAGCATCATGCACAGGGCCCCCAAAAGCTAGAAACAGCCCTGGTTATCACAAACATAAAGAACTAAGCAGTGTTATTCTGTTGTAACATACAATGCTATTTTCACATGTCCAATGTTTAAAGACAGGATGTTTTCAGAACCACTTAAGCATGTACAGGACAACATCGGCAAGAGAACAGATGTACTGTTTTGTTACACAACTTTTAGTTACTTGCAGTAATGCTAACTGCTGAAGGCAGATTACCAGCTAAAGAGAGGGGTTCTGTGGCGATTAGCCAAGCAATATAACACAAAAAGATACTTGCCTTTCTTGTTTGCTGCATCCACGGGAAGAAAGCAGACAGAAGATTAATTTCACTTGAACCAAGAACCAGAGAATAGCAGTTTTCTAAATTTTGTCCTTACTTTGTCATGATGGGGTACTGAGTATAGATAAATGAAATAAAAACATTTTTCTCAGTTGTAGCATTAGGCTGCAACATAAGAAAAACAAAAAAAGTGAAGGTGGTCCAAATTCTTCCTGAATCCACTGTGTGCAATGTGGCATGTAGCCAGTCAGTCTGTGGCAGTGCTGGGGTGTTATGAAGACCAGGCTGCTCTGATAGCATCCGTGTTTTAATCTTTATGATAACGGCTTACAGCTCACAAAAAAAATCCACAATCTCAAAATATTGGAATATCACTAAACATCCGTCCAAAAAAATTTAAGATACAAAACATGTTGACCTTATGGAGAATTATTCTCATTTATACCCTCAGTAATTGGTTGGAGCTCCTTTTGCACAATTTACTGAGTCTATGTGATGTACTGTAGCCTGGATGCAATAAGTCCATGGCACTGCTGGGGTGTTATGAAGCTCAGGTTGCTCTGATAGCAGCCTTCAGCTCATCTTGATTGTTCAGTCTGGTGTCTCTCATCTTCCTCTTGACATTTCTCCTCAGATTCTCTGTCTGGTTCAGGACACACCAGCTGGCTGGCCAATCAAGCACAGTTATACACAGCAAACCAGTTTCTGGTAGTTCTGGTTTCACTGTTGGCAGGTGACAAGTCCTGCTGGAAGAGGAAATCAGTATCTCCAAAAAGCTTTTCAGCAGATGAAAGCAAGAAAGTCTCTAAAATCTCCTTGCTGACGGCTGACAGCAGTGACTCTGGAGTTTATAAAGCACAGTGGACTAACAGAGGCAGATGACAGATGGCTCCAAACCATCACTGACTGTGGAAACTAACAACACTGGACTTCAAGCATCTTGGACTCTGAGCCTCTCTGATCTTGCTCCAGGCTCTGGGATCTTGATTTCCAAATGAAATGCTTAATTTACTTTTATGTGAAAACAGGACTTTGGACCACTGAGCAACAGTCTAGTTCTTTTTTTTTTCCTTAGACCAAATGAGAATCTTAAAATGTCTGAGGTTCAGGGTTGGCTTGACAATAAGAACCCATCACTTGTCCATTTTCTAGACCCATCTGGTGGCTCTTGATCCACTGACTCCTCAGTCCACTCCTTGTGATGTTTCACTAAACTCTTGAATTTGCTTTGTGTGACAGTCCTCTAAAGGCTGAGCTAATCTTTGTTTCTTGTGCATCTTGTCCTAACACATTTCTGTAATTTTTGTAATTTGTAAAAACTAAACTCCACAAAAATAACACATTTCATTTCTTTAAGACTTACCTTTTAAAGAGAAGAATGGCGATGACTATGATAATGATTAGAATGACAGCAAGGACAGGACCCATCACCCAAAGCATCTCTGGGTCCTCCATTTGTTGGTTCACCCCACTGTGGAGCTTGATTGTGATTGGCTCAGAGAAAGGGCTAGCCACAAACATGCTATGCTGCAAAAGACCACAAAGGCATCAAGAGTCACATGATAAATACAAATGCATGTATACATACATAAAAACTTGGCACAAAAAGTAAGGAAATTTGAGTTTGGTAGCTTATTTCTTTGTTCTAGCAATGCTTTTCGGCTATAAATCTTATACCAGTGGAAAGACTGTTTATTACCCTTTTAAACGATGCCACATTTGTAAGGATCATGCATTTGTGGGATGAGCAGCAGAGCTGAGTATGTACCACTGAAAAATGTGTCAAATCTTCTCTGCCAATGTCAAACAGCGTATTCTGCCATTGAGTCTTGTGTGGTGTTGTTTGATGGATTGGATGACTGAAGTCTGAAGGAACAAGACATATTGGCAATCTAACAATTGTAGCACGTGGAAGAACCATACACAGCCACAACATCCTGGCACCTCCTCCTCATGCTAATCACCAGCCTGGTCACACACTGCTGTGGGATGGCATCCCATTCTTCAACCAGCATTTGTCGCAAGTCAGCCAACGTGGTTGTGTTGGTCACTCTGGCATTAACAGCACACCCAAGCTGATCCCACAGGTGTTCAATGGGGCTGAGGTCAGAACTGCTGGCAGGCCATTCCATCCTCTCCACTCCCAAATTCTGGAGGTAGTCTCTGATTGACCCCGCTCTGTGGGGGCGAGCGTTGTCATCTTGGAGGATAGAGTTTGGTCCCAGACTGTGGGGTTATGGGGTTGCCACTGGTTGCAGAATCACATCTTGATATCTCTCTGTATTAAGATTGCCTCAAATGATGACAAGCACCTGACCGTCAGCAACTGGGAATACCAGAAGCTCAAAAGAAGAGTCGATAGCAACAGCAAAATAAGCTGTTCGGCATTGGCAGAGAAGATTTGGCAATTTTTTCATGGGTGCCACCCACATAATCGGCCAAACACAAATGACCTTAGATTTTGGGCTAAGTTTATATATGAATAACTTTGCATAGATACTCACAGACTCATGTTCAGTCAAGTCTCCCAGAACAAAGCAACAAAATTGCTGGCCAGTAAGGGGTTTGTTGTAGTAGCCGTTGTATTTCTTCTCATCACCCAAAGTAAATATTTCAGGAAGTTCATCCAGCTTGGCTGCGATATAGGGCTGAAGGATATCCTGGCTATGTTGCTGCTTTCTCTGCAAACTGCTCCCAGCACCATCCTCCATGAGCTGCAAGTGGAAGACAAAAAAAGACAGTTGGGAACTGGCATCACACAGAGGTAGTGTGAAAATGGAACATCTTTCATGTCACGTCTTTCTCTACTTAGGAGTCAGATGATAAAGACATGATTTCTTCTTTTGTTCTCAGTTTAAATACTCTGTATGTCTGCATGCATAACTTTGTTTTCTGATGAATGCAGGAAGTTAAAAGATTAATGTTTGCTTAGAGGATCTGTGGTTTTATGTAAAATTCTTTGGCTAAATGTCCTCAAAAGTTAAATTTTCCTCATCAATGGCGCCATTGTAGCTCTGTGACCCACTGACCTCTCGGTGACCCTTTGCTCTTGCTGCAGGATGAGATGCAATGTTGATATAGTGATGATTTACGAGCGGGAGTCTGTGCATTGTGTTGTATTTTGAAAGAACCGGATATTCTACGCCTGTGCCTTCCTTTTTGGAGCTGTCTGATCATCGAGTACTGACGCGGTTTGGCAGCAGCCAGCGCTGAAAACAGATCTGTAGCGTATCTTGAATGAAGCGGAGCGAAGTGATGCTCCAGGCCCACACCGCTGCCGGCATGGAGCACCAGTTGTGGAAATGCTCCGATAGACTAGAGAGGGAGCGATTAGCTCTGCAGTATGATTCGCCTGCGGATCATGGCGTGGTCGCTTTATGTGGAAATTGGAGGTAAGAAAAGTTTTGAATGTGCTCTCTTCACCATCTTTTTCTTTGTTTGTAGTGTATTTCCGTGGCAGCTTTACAGCGCCTCTTACATGCCTGGCATATGAACTATGGCGTTTTCGGTCATTTTGAATGGTTCCGTGCTAGTAATGTATGGTTTCCGTCTCCGTGTGGACAAGGCCAAACACAATGGCTAGAAAAGCAAACTGCTGTTCAAAAAGGCATTTCTTCTAATCAGTCCAAACAGAGTGCACAGTAAGATAAAATACTAAGCAGACAGAGAGAGACCAAAGGATAAGTCAAAAGGCTGAGTCATACAGCAGACACAACACAAGAGGAAGTGAGAATGCGGTACACAAAGGAAACACTATAACCTGGTGACATGAGCGAAGACACAGGTGTTAAATACACAATCAGGGAATTATGAGACACAGATATGGGTGATCTGGGACGGGCAGACACAGGAGTCAGGGAACATGGAACAGAGCCTGGAAGACAGAGACAAGCTGGTTGATTAAAAAAATAACAACAACAAACCAAACAGGAAGTAAACATGAAAAAGTGCAAGAACAACAACATCATGACCAAGATAAGTTTGTTTGTGTTAGCTCTTTTTTCATTTCAGCGTCTATGTTTACAAGTCAGGGCTTTAACACTGCCAGTGTTAGTGGTGCCATTCAAATGTACAGCCTTAGATGTCTACTTTCACCCACACCTGGAACAAAATTTCTTAGACTGTAAAAACTGAATGGTTTATCTTCTGGGGAACAACTTTAAGTGGCCCCTTCTATCAGGTCTAGGGTAGCTGCAACTCAGGTCTACTCACCTCTTGTATGTCCATGTCTTCAGGGTTCTCCCATTTTCTCAGCAAAGCTGGGGTTACAGGGACAACCACTAAGTAGTACCATCTGTAGAAAACACAGAAATAAACTGTCAGTTTTTTGTAGATGAGGAAGAAGTCCAAGCAATAGGGGGAACATTAGTAAAGAGCATTGGGAGGTGGCAGGAGGTGAACCTTTGTGATAACAAACAGGTAGAGCAGCAAAGGAAAGATGTAGCAGAGAGATTAAGAAGGATTGGATAAATAAGTCTCCCAGGAAGGTTAAGGTTATGGTGTTTGTATCATTTTCTAGTTTGACATGACCACTGCCTGTTTACCTAAGTCAAAGGGGAGGGGCTGGTAAGACTAGTTTGTATATTAGGAAGTGGTTAGGAGCTCCTTGGTGTCTTAAGCTTGATTTTAGGGAAGATCTACCTCCCCGACGATTGTGGGGTGTATCCCAAGTGTTGCAAAAGATTATTTGTCTGAATAATCCTTGTGTGTGGTGTCAACATGATTGTTTGACTGCTCACAATCGCATCATAGCCTCCCAGACCCTGAATAATAAATGTCAAACATTTGATTTTTTACAATTCTTGGTCATAGTGCCTCTGACAGAGTACCCATAACAACCAATGAGAGATAGCAGATGGGGAGGCGTCACCAGTCGGATCATAGATTCAATCACCACTCACAACCATAAACACGACTGTACCTTCATTCAAGCCAGGATTTCATCCTGAGTCTTTGCCTTGTTTTATGTTTTTTGCTGCACCTTTAATGCATGCAGGGACAGCAAGAGGGTATCGACAGACATCTGTGTTTGTTTTTCTTTAGTCACATGATCAGTCGTTGGCAGATCAGCAGGTGTGTGGTCTTCAGTGATCTGACAGTCTGCCTGAGTTGCCTAGTGTGTGCATCCAGAGGATAAAAGATGAAAAAATTGTTTGAAATTGTCCTGATGTCTGTGGTTTCCCACGTTTCCAAAATCATTTCAGATTTAAAAATCGTCTAGTGTGTGGCCGGCAGTAATGTGGCACTCCAAGGGAAAGGGATACTCCAGCTACCAATTACTAGTCACACAGAGTTGATGCAATCAGTAAAGACCCAACAGAGTCAGAGTAAAATACTGAAATAAAAACAACTTTTATATAGCTTTTACTTGCATCTTCACACTTTCACCACACTCTGAAACTCAAAAATTAACTGATATGTTACAAGGATAGAATACATTTCATATCCATGCCTGGTATCCTGAGTAGTCCCTATTTTTTAACATCAGACAGGAAAACCCCACAGACCTGACAGACGCTCCAGCAGGTACCCTGGGTAGGCTGACTGTAACTTTACCAGCCTCCTCCCAATCCTGCTGGTAGAGAGCTGGTTTCATCCTCAGCAGATCTGGAGCTGTTCTAATGGAGACTTGCTGTTGAAGGCCACCGGCACCGTTACCCCGGCTCATGAGCACAAAGGAATAATCCGTTGATGGCTGTAGTTTTGTGATCAGCCTCTTCTTCAGGTTTCCTGGAACCTCCAAGCTCAGTTGGTTGTATAGGATCTGAGAAAGGACAAGGTTCCTTATATGCAGTTCTACAGTTTGATACATTAGTACATGCTATTTATAACATTTAGATACGTTTCTGGTTATTGAATAGTAACTTTCAGTAGTTTGATTTACTTGTTTTGTCCAAAAATGCAGTGTACCGTATTCATCTGGTGCTGAAAGATTATTATCTTTTCTGCACCGCTCATGACACCAGCTAGGGAAGAGTTCAAAAATTGCAAAGATCCAAGAAGTCTTTCTCAGGCAACGTCACAGGAAGCCAGATACAAAAGAAAATAGTGCTGCAGTCAACCAAAGAAAAACGGGGTGGACCAAAACAACACGACAGAGCGACTAGTCGACTGGTCTTTCAGGTAAAAGAAAAGAAAAAAAAACCCCAGAAGTCTCAAAATCAGCTTAATCTGTGACAGGCTCCTCCTTGCACAATTCTGGTAATTTGAATGAGCTTTGTGATGATGTTTATTATTCATTATCATGTTGTACTAAAACAACTTTCCATGATTTCTCTTCATGTTTGCATGTAAGATTCTTGCATAATAACAAAATTAATACCAGTTTAAGTGCTGCAGCTGTTTCCACTGGTGAATGCGAGTGCTGATCTTACCGTCAGAGGAACTTCAGATTTGTAGGCTTCAGGAACCTCCCAGGTCAGCAGGACAGAAGTTTTCGTCACAGCCTTCACACCAAAGTTCTGGGTGAACACTGGGGGAAGATCTAGATGATTATTAGGAGGTCACTTTAACAGTGGACATAAATGAGATGAGCCGCAATTAAAGTACTGGTGCATAAAGGCATGAAAGATAAATTAATCAAAAAGTACAATGAGCAAACAATCAACCCAACTGTCGGCACAACACAGCCTGTATCTGGACACAAAAGGCTTTAGTACGGTGATTTTGTCCTCTAATTCAGGGGTTGTCCACCTTGGGGTCGGGACCCCCTTGGGGGTAGCGAGACACTGGAGGGGGTTTGCAAATGCCCTAAAAAATGAGAATTTCTTTTAAATTACATTGTTGCCAGTTTGCATCAATTTTGCAAAGTTGTAACTCCTTTTCATCAAATTTTTCTTACCAATTTTGCCAATTCAACACATTTTTGCCTCTTTAACCCATTTTTTGTCAAATTTTAACTTTTTCCACCAATTTGTTCTACCTGTTTTTACCATTTCTAAACCAATTCTTGCCATTTTATTCCCAATGTTGCCTCTGTTGACCCATTATTGCCACTATTAACCACTTTTGTGCCCATTTTTGCCCATTTTAACCACATTTTATTGTTCAATATGCCCATTTTTGCCAGTTTAACCCATTTCTGCCAATTTTTGCCTATTTTTCTGTCTCAGTTAACCCTTTTTTGCCAGCTTATATAATTTTTCATCCCATTTCACCAAATTTCCACCAATTCGTGCCAAAGCAGGACCATTTCTGCCACTTTCTAAACCCCTTTTACTACATTTCATGCCCATTTTTGCCAATTTAACCATTCTTTTTTCTCCATTTTTTGTTTGTCTTCGTCACTTTAATCTAACCTTTACCACCTCTAACCCACTTCTTCTACTTTTAAAACCCATTTTCACCACCTTTTCCACTATTTTTTACCATTATTAGTCACTTTTAGCATTTTTCTAAACCATTATAATTTTGTTTTTAACAAAACAGATTTACATTTTGAGAAGGCTATTTACTACACAAATCTATTATAAAGATATTTATTTCTTTTGTTAAAGTGTCTTTTTCAGGTTGAATATAAAATATGGATATCACAGCTTAACTTTACAATGGACCATGATTTTGCTGACCTCCACTGAAACCCCCTTATAGACAGCCTTGTCTGCACAAGAGTATTCTTGATTGTGTATGGCTGTGTTCAACCACCTTCGGATACAGTGGGGTCCTGGTCTATGGCACATTTATTTTGGGGGTGGTGGGCTGAAAAGGTTGAGAACCCCTGCTCTAATTAATAATTTATTTTTTTTTACCAAAATCAATGATTAAAATCCACACAATATTCAAACATATTACATGTAAGGGGTAACACATTATGATGAGATGATTGGTGAGACAATTACGACATCAAAGTCTAGTGAAAGTTTGGGTACTTTAAAGCTATTTGTTCCCATTCATCTGAAGGGCGTAAACACTTGTGTCATAAGGAGTCTGAGGACTGGGTTTATGTAAATTTTTGAATATTTTTCTTAGAGAGAAAGTGAAAAGTGAAAGAGAAAGTGTGCATAAGAGAGCATATGAAATGCATATTAGGCTCTTACCTGGCATGGAAGTTGACATGGTTCTGCTTTGAATGCTGGGGCTGAGGGGTCCGCCCCCTTTGCTGGTAAAAGCTTCGACCCTAATGTCATAGGTTGTGTCAGGTTGCAAGGCTTGGACAGTCATCTGTGTTTTTGTGGTACTGTTGGTGTGATTTTGCTGACTATTGATATCACGATACACCACCACATACTTGACAATTTTTCCATTTCTCTCAGCTAGAGGAGGGGGGTCCCATGCTAGCTTGATGGAGGTGGCAGTAAGTCCAACCACACTCAGATTATGAGGATAGCTGCTTGGAATGTCTTCAGGGATGCTGATTTCCTTTACGAACTCCTCTCCATTGCCCACTCTGTTTTTTGCACTTAGTTTGAAGATGTATGTGGCACCCTTGTGAAGGCCAGTGTATGTGAAATGATCATCCGTATGTCTGAAGTCTTTGGAAATGAAGGTTTCCTCGTCTGCTCTCTTGTACTGCAGGCAGTATCCAACATGTTCCCCTACCATCTCCTTTGGGGGCTGCCACTGGATCAGAGCAGTGTTCCCTATGGTGGTGCTGATCATCATAGTGGGCTTCCCAGGCACTGGAAGACAGGAAAGTACGAACCAAGTTAACAAAACAAAACACATTTTGTGATGATACAGCTGTGTTTTCTGCCCCAGCTTCTGCACAATAGAAATCTCTTATCAATAAACACAAAGTTGTTCTATTTGCTGCCACTAATATTGTCGTTGCAACATTATTGAGATCCTTAAACATGTGGCCATCATTGAAATAGTTCAGCTTAACATTTTGTTCAAAATTAACTGTATCTGTTACTTTACACAACACTCAAAGATGTTCATAAAGCACACACCTGCCCCTGAGGTAGTGACAACCTTGGCCTTGCTGTAAGCCCCATCTCCCTTAGAGGTGTATGCAGCGACAAGCACTTTGTATGTAGTCTCTGGGAGAAGATCTGTTATAGTGGCCTCCTGTGGAATTGGGAGACACAGAGAACAACAAAAGAGAGATTAATGCCCTATTTGCATGGGACTCTTATAACCTAGCGACCTCTGGTAATTTGTAATAATCTCACAGGACGTCTGTGCTGTAACCCCATGTGAATTGAACATGTCTGTAATTTGTGGTGTAAAAATTCCAGGGCAAATTACCGACCATAGTTCAGCACACACAGAGGATAATTCCAATCCTGTGCAAATTGGCTTTGCTGTAATTGAGGGTGGTAATTTTTTTCACATTCTGTGCAGCTTTTTTTGCTCCTCCCTGACTGAAAAATAATAGAGGCTTCACAGGACATTGTTAGCAAAGTTTAGACACATATAGGTTGCTTTTAAAATTAATTTCAAATCCCTTAATTAACTTTTTTAATCTAAACTCTGCTGTCCAAATGTGTGTGCACACACCGTTGCTCTCTTCATGCACTCTGCTCTTCTGCTCTTCCTATTACAAGTGCCTGACCTTGTATCAGTATTATTTAGCAGTATATTACATGCATAACACCATCTATGATTTGAAATGTGTCAGTCAACATTCAGTGGTTAGAATGCATCAGCTGATCTCCGTGAGGAGGGTTGATCTGGATGCGCAACGATCCAAAAGACACATGAAGAAAAGATCACCTTCAGAATGTGATGTGCATGACACTGCTTTTTTGTTTTTTTTTTTGTATGAATTTTGGAAATAAAAATTAATTGTGTATTTTTATTGCTGCAGCCATGCAGCACCCTTATGTTTTCCTTCAGAGATGTCTGTAAATTTGGGTACATTATAGACTTTGCTTATCCGTGGCAAATGTACCACACCAAACACTGACATCAGGGTGTAAATCACACATTACCAGAGGTCCCTTGGTAATACTTATCCCGTACAAATAGGGCAAAAGACAAAAGAAAAATAACTGAATTTGTGAATTCTTCAAGGCATACTGTCCATTAAAATACTATGTAAAAATAATTTGATAACTGCCTACAAAAAATGTTGTATTTTGTGTTAAAAAACATCTAAACTTATCACAAAAAGTAAGGAAATTTGTGTTTGGTTGATTATTTCTCAGTTGTAACAATACTTCTAAGCAATAAATCTTGTACTGTTGGAAAGCCTGTTTATTTCCCTTTTAAATGGTGACACATTTGTAAGATAACAATGAGTTGTGGGATGAGCAGCAGAGCTGAGTATGAAAAATGTGACTTATTCTGCCATTGACCCTTGTTTTGATCATCAGGTACCCCCAGGTGCTGACAATCAGGTGGCTGACTGTCAGCACCTGTGAGCATGGGCCCTGCTACCGCAGTCAGGAGGTGTCTGAATGGGCATGCAACATTTGATTAATTTGGATATGGCTTCTGCCAAACCAAACTGTGGCATTATTCAGAGGGAGCCCCTTGAACCATCTCCAAACTGAAGACCAAGCTCCATTTAACAGGGGATGTCACAGACAGGGCAAGAAGTAGATGTCCCATGAAGATGATGTACTAAGAGTACTGTTTCCTCACCCTGTCAGCACTTAGGAACAGTAGGTTGTCTTCCACAGATTTGCAGTTAAGGTTTGCAGTACAACGTAGCTGACGGCTAACGTCAGCGACCATGCATGGGAACCTGAATATGTGGAGGAACAATTTTGGATCGTAAGGTCAAAATATGGAGAAGATGCAGAGAAAGCTATGGCCATTGCTGCTCTGCTAAGAGTAACATCTTTTGGTGGAGGCAGTGTGATGGTCTGGGGTGGCATCTCCTTCATTGGGAAAAGCAAATATTGTCATCATTGAAGACAATCTCAATGCAAAGAGATCCCAAGATGAGATTCTGCAACCAGTGGCAATCCCATGTCTCCACAGTCTGGGACCAAACTCTATACTCCAAGATGACAACGCCCAGAGAGGGGGGGTTTTATCAGAGACTACCTCCAGAATTTGGGAGTGGAGAGGATGAAATGGCCTGCCAGCAGCCCTGATGCCAACCCGATGAACATTTGTGGGATCAGCTTTACCCAGAGTGACCAATGCAACCACACTGGCTGACTTTGGGACAAACAATGGTAGAATGGGACGTCATCCCAAAGCAGTGTGTGACCAGGCTGGTGACCAGCATGAGGAGGTGTTGCCAGGCTGTCATACAATCAACCAAACAACAGTCAATGGAAGGATAAGCTGTGTGACATTGGTAGAGAAAATTTGGCAAACTTTCATGGGTGCAACCCCCGTACTCAGCTCAGCTGCTCATCCCACAAACGCATGTTCTTTACAAATGTGGCACCATTTAAAAGGCTTTCCAACAGTATGAGATTTCCTAACAAGAAGCATTGTTACAACAAAGAAAAAAGCTACCAAACACAAATTTCCTTAATTTTTGTGCTACGTTTGGATAACCACTGGTTCAACAGGTTAAATACATTTAGAAACAGTGTTTTCTCACTGAGTTCTTAGTGTCTTAACCAAACAACCCCTCCTACACTTAGTTTTAACCAGTTACATATACAATAAACACCTTATTAAAAATGCTTGGACCAGATTAAGAGTGGGACAGTACCTCAGCTTCAGAGAGGGAAACATCCTTGATGACCGACTGCCCATGAGGCTCCCCGTTCTCTAGCCTGGAATAGACTAGATGGTAACCTCTGATCTGGCCATGCTGCCTCACAGACAGGGGAGGCATCCAGGTCACCCTGAGGGCCGTGGAGTTAAGAACATCAATCTCCAACTTCCTTGGAGGAGCTACGGGCACTGCAGCACAACACAGCACATATTTTCAACCCAAAATACTAAGCCAGAATGGGGCTCATTTTCTATTTTGCTTTCCTTAAAATTATCTTTATGCTCTGAATTTTAAACTGCATATTTTTCCAGCAAACTTTCAAAGGTTTTTTTCTAAGGATGTCTAGATTTGACCAAAGTCATTTGTTTTACAGCACATTCAGAAGTTCAAAAAGACTATTAGCCCTTCTTTAAAAAGTCCTTGTATATTTTTGGGGAATCCAGGAGTTCTATTTATAACAATTTGAGATTCACGAAAAGGAAGGACATTTTAGGACAAGCTCTTTAGAGCCTAGCTGCAGGTGAATCTGCACATGATAGAGAGAGAAAAAGATGAGTACTGTTAATGTATGAGAGAGGTGTAACGTCTCATAAGAAATATTATGGCCGAGATGAGTTTTCACTTTACAAATTAAAGATGTGGTCAATTTGCACAAGATTAAAACAACCACAATAATTACACTTTACATAGGGAGTAGCACGAGGTTACAGGCTCACTAGCCCTAAAGTTAGATGATAACTTTAGATGGCTTAAGTGTAGCAGTTTTACACAGAGCAAGACTTGAACTCTCCACCTCTTCCATTCACGCTGTTCACTTAAAGCACTGCACCACAAAAATGTTACAGAGGGCAGAGTGAAAAAGTCTGATTTTCATACATTATAGCAGGACGTGAAATATCAATACATGTGGGTGCAGGCATTCGCCAGACCAGGTGAACACACGGCTCACAAAAGTGCAATGTGTAGCTCTTTTGTTACAAAATAAAAGCCCTAGTTGAGCTGAAATCAACCAAAGCAGGACACGAGTACACGAGTTTGGAAGTTCTGCTCACAGCCAAACATTCATGCATATGTGTACCTCTTTAGGTAGCCCTTCAAGACCCACGGTAGCGCCGGCGCTCCCAATCATTTCCATCTTTAACCACCAGTGGAATTGCAACCAGATGAGCTACAGCAATAATTCTTTTTGCATATGTACTGGGGGAGTATCACTAACATATCACACTGTCAATGAGTCCTAGAGTACTGTTTCCTTCCAGAAATATCCTTATTTCTTTTGCAGAAATGTATTAATAAGCGCACACATCAAAAACAATATCATATAATATAATCCAGACTGTTGCCTTTCACAG
Source organism: Cheilinus undulatus (assembly GCF_018320785.1). NCBI lineage: Eukaryota > Metazoa > Chordata > Actinopteri > Labriformes > Labridae > Cheilinus > Cheilinus undulatus. The sequence continues at coordinate 45,898,847 of NC_054871.1, read as the reverse complement.
CACTTCCTATTTTACTGACATTTTGACTGCATGAAACCTATTGTGTTGTTTTCTTGCAGGACACGAGTCTCACTTGTTTTTGTTTCAACATGGTCTTCTGCAAACACATGCATGCTCAAAACTATCGGGCACACTTAGAGACTTGATTGCACTACTGTGAATAGTTTACTTTTTGTAAACATGCAGTGTTTTTGCAAATTGAGCACAATTTAATTTTATCTTTGTTTTTGCCTTCTATGGTAGGTCATAAAGGGTTAAACAGTCACAAGTGTGGCCATGTACGCTGAGTGCATGTGCTGGCACAAATCCCACTTTATAACAGTTTAGACTCATGCACTTTAGTACCACAGCCCCACATAAAGTGCACAATGAAAATGCTATCTGCATAATATATTCAGTTCTTCATGACCCTCACCTCTTAGATTCATGATTTTAGATAACCACGATATATATAAAGAAAAGTAGTTTACACAAACAAGCAAGCAAACAGACCTATTTACCTAAACAACAGGAAAAAAACTTGATCAGAAGCCTCAGTACTTACTGGTCTGAGCAGTCTTGGCCTCGATAGGCTGCGTAAAGAGTCCTAAACCCATGCTGGATCTTGCTGCCAGGGTAAATACGTATAGTGTATCTGGCTTTAGACCATCAACTGCATAAGAGCCTGCTGGTTCAAAGTTGACCTGATGCTGTGGAAAAATAGTGACCATGAAATCACAAAGGTTAAAATATACATATTTAAAGTGTACTGTATATTTTCATAGGGTGCTTTCACATTAGGTGCGAATGTTTTGTACAACGCCCTTGCGCAGTTTCTTTCCCCTACTCTCTCCTCCTCCAGACGCATATGCCAGATCTTTTGGCCAAATAAAATCTCCAACAAGCAACTCTACAAGTAAAAAACCTGGGACGCCTAAAACCACCTGGCACAGAACTGTGACAAAGGAGGTGGAACAAATTAACCTGTCATGGGGAGAGATGCAACATGCTGCAAAGGACAGAGAAAGCAAATTAAAGCCTTATGCCCAATAGGGGATGAAGAGGAGTAAGTAAGTCTCTTCTCAGTTAGCAAAATCGTTCTGTACCCGGGACACTTGCTTATATATTTAGTTACAGCAGGGGGCAGCATGCATGCATGTAGCAAAATGCATGTGGCAAAACTGCAATGTTTGCAAATATGCCAAGAAGAAGAAAGAAGATGAAGCAACTGTGGCAACCACTGAGCAACAACTGGAAAGGTTTTATGACAGCAAGAGTCCACCCTGCCATCATGAAAGGCTTTTTAAATCATTTTAGGACACCAACAACAGCCATCTTTCTACTTACAAATCTACAACAGGTCAGAGGATGAAATGGGCCCTTGCTCAACAGATACAATGGATTTTGAGGAGAAAGGAGATGTTCATTAACTTTGCAACTCTACTTGCTGGCTACAACTTGTCACGTCAAATCAGGCATGGGAGCATATGACGGTTTGGCCACATCGACCTTCTGATGGCCACCCTGCCGGCCTGCCCCAGGCCCATCCCCCATTTCTCCAGGTATCCTACCAGCTGCCCCCTCCACAATGCACATGGTTGCCCCCTGGCATCTGGACAAATGCACCAGGTCCTAGGCACCCAGTTATGTGGTGGGTCAGGGAAGCACGCCAAGTGCTCATGAAAGTACATCTGCCATTCCCCTATCAGACAGCAGCCCCCCCCCCCCAATCCCAGCTCTCCTTAGCATCTCAACATTAGACACACAGCCTTGCCAACAACACCCAAAGATGCAGCAAACAGAAGTTGTCAAAAAGAAGTCCAGTCAGTTCCTCTGGCCATCAGTCAACATTCAGGCCTCACAAGAGTAGAGTAAAACCAGAAGGACCAACGACTGAAAGACTGTGACTTTCGTCCACATGCTCAAATACCAGGAATGCCACACTGTCTTGCTCAGCGAACTCAGCACCCTGTGCACGAGTCTAAGTCTGCAGCTGAGCTCAGCTTTGCAGTTAGCAGTTGGTGGATTACATTGCCAAGGTAGGTGAACTGCTCTACAACTTCCATGCTCATGCCATTCAAAGACACAGATTCAATGGCAGCATCCAAGGCACCCCAAATTGTCTGGATCTTTGTTTTGGCCCAGGAGATGTGCATTCCCAACATTTCAGCCTCCTCACTCAGTAAGTTAAGAGCCACCACAAGGACATTTACAGTCTCCCTAAGGACCACAGCATCATCAGCAAAGTCCAGATCACTGATCTGTGTCATCGCCAAATGACACTCCACAGATTGCTGCCCCTGGTGGCGAACTGCAGAGTTATGGAACTCCTGGTACTGAAGACGGTAGGGGCTAAGATGCACCCCTGTGTCACCTCAGAATCACCTGGGAAGAAGTCAGCAGTAGAACCACCACAATTCACAGCACTCTCTGCACCAGAATGTAGGGCAGACATCAGCTGGATGAGCACACGTGGGATCCTGCTGAGCTCCAGGATCCTCCAGAGGGCATCTGTACTCACTGAGTCAACTTGTGGTCATCCATAAGGTGAGCCACAACAGACCATTTGTTGACTAGATTCTAAACATTTCAACAGTGCATTTAGAAAAGTGTGAGCAAACTGCTAGGCCGGGGAAAGAAGTTTTGTTATCATGATGGTTTGCTGGCGTAACTCTCTGTCTAGACTCTCCATGCATTCACATCCCTTGTGTAACCTGCCAGAGTCCCTTTGAATCGTTTTTAAGACCACCTCTCCAAGCAAGTGCCTAAGTGTGGAACATTTGCATTCACACTGCAAAAACTGAACCGGACTTTGCGCTCGAGTGTACTCAGATCTGGGCCCCTAAATGTGAAAGCACCCACAGTCTAAGAAATCAAAAAATCCACACAACCAAGTAACCAAATTTTTCTAATGCATCCCTCAAATAGAAGTTATCAAATTGGAAGTAGCCAATGCAGCTGTTGTTTAGATTCTATTACAGGTAGATGTTACTTTACTAGTAGTTTGTGGAAATTCGGATGAAAAATCACACATATGTAGATTATCCTGAGGTCACACAATTGTCATCGGATGAAACAAATGATTATTGTGACACCTCCTGCATCAAGTAATGCTTTATATGCAACATGATGTAGATTAAATTAAACAACATTTAAAAAAGTAGGGTAAAACTGACATTTTTTGACAAAAGGCTAGGAAAACAAAAGTACATAAAATACAATCTATATTTAAAAAAAGAAAATTAACTGAAATTTTAATACAAGATATACACTGATGTACCCTTAACATAAAAGTATAAATATAAAACATGTCATAGCACCAAATACAGAAATTTTAAAACATCATCAGAAATAGACTGTACATACTGCAAGACAAAAATGATCAAACAAGGCAGTAGGGGTGTAAATCACCAGTTTCATCACAATACAATACGATATCAATTCTTAGAACGATTCGATATTAGCCGATATCACAAAGTCTGCCACGATTCGATTTCGATTCGATTTAGAGGGCTGTGATCAATAGCAGATGATACTGTGAACCCAATTACCACAATTTGCTACTTTTCGCATAAAGAAAATAACACAATATTGAAAAGTTTTGAGAATTTTATTGCCAAAAGGCATTTACATAAAAAACATTTTTCAACAAAGTGAACAAGGGGACGCGCCGGGGGGCTTTCAAAATAAAAGCGTAAGGTAAATATGGCGATGGATATCAATGTTTCTTCTTTGAATCGATTTGACTGAATCATCGCTCAAACAATCGATATATCGATTCAGATCACTGAATCGTTACACCCCTACAAGGCAGACTAGTGTAAGGTGGTACTGACCTTGTCTGTTGGATTGTTTGCCTCCCAGTAGAGCAGTTCCAAGTTAATAACAGGGTCCTGGACTGGCCAAAGCCATGAAAGCATGATACGTGAGTCTAGCTCAGCCTCGGCCTCAAAACCTGACAGCTGAGCTGGAACTGTAGGCACAAACAATAATATAAGGAAACTTAAAGACTTAAAGACAGAGTAAAAGGCAGGATAAAATATCAGAACAAGGTGGTAATGATGCAAAGAACTGGCTTATGGCAGAGTGGCTCAAAGGAGCCTCTCCTCTGAACTGAAAAAAGTGAAGGCTGTCTGAATACTTTATATTCTGCAAGGTTGTTTGATATTGTAAGCCTTTCGGCATATGTACAACTGGGGACTTGTATTGTGACTTGTGTTTGTTAGAAATAAAGCCTGTTCATGATGTTTGATTGAGCAGAGCTGTGCTGGTATTTATCAATAACACTAACACAGATAGCCTAATGCTGCTCCTTTGACAAGAGTCGCAGAAATTCATCAGCCATTTTCAGGTAAGATTAGATTGATATGTAAAAAATGTAACCTGCGAGTTGCTCTTTCACAAAGTAATATTAACACTAAAGTTGTAAAAAAGCAAAAAAAAACAAACAAACAAAAAAAACACAAAAATGTACTTATGTAAAACTGCTTGAATCAGTTCAAAGTGTGCAGAGCCACTGTCTTATACTGATGTGATCAAGATTTTCTCACCTCCCTGCTGGGTTTTAATCTGCAGGACATCAGAAAGAGGCCCATCTCCCACCGTGGTGAAGCCCTGCACTCTCAGACTGTAGGTGATATCTGTAGTGAGGCCTGAAATAGTGGTGAGTTGGCCGTCTCCTGTGTTGTGTCTCTGCCAAGCACTGAGAGGAGCATCGTGCTCGGAACTATAGTAGATCCGGTATCCACGGATTTGGCCATTGGACTCCTCTGGAGGATCCCACTGAACCATCATGGTGCTGGAGTTTAGCATACGTGCCTGGACATTAAGAGGAGCTGATGACGGTGCTTGCTCGCTTGTGCGAGTATTGACAATACTGCTGGGAGGCCCCCGGCCAACATTGTTGACAGCCATGACGCGAAACTCATATTCAGAGAAAGGACTCAGGCCTCCAATGCTGTATCTGGTTGTTGCTACCCCATCTACTTCCTGGAAGCCATTGTCAGAGATTTTGGGGCGGTACTGGATTACATAATAGGAGACTGGTTCTGGATTGCCGGAGTCCCAGGTCAGGGTCACGCTGGTAGCTGTGGTTTCTGTCACAATGAAGGAGGTGGGCTGCTTGGGTAAAGCTATTGAGAGAGCAGATACAAGCAGGTAAGTCAGGAGAAGAAGTGAAATATCAGTACAACTGGGGCGTGCTATGGTTGAGTGGTTTAAGGCGTGCCCCATGTACGTGGGCAGCCCAAGGTTCGGATCTGGCCTGTGACCCTTTGCTGCATGTCTCTCTCCACTCTCTCGCATCTATTTCTGAGGCCATCCACTGTCCTCCTCTATCTAACAAAGGCTCAAAAGGCCCCAAAATAAATCTTTAAAAATCTATCAGTACAACAACAGTAACAGTACAGTACAGTGCCAGCAGAAACCAACCTTTACCAACTTATTTAAGGATGGTGATGATCAAAACTGCACTGATAGATGGCATATTTTATTGCTCTACTCTTGGTTTTATTTATCATTGTTGTTTGCACATTTTTTATTGCAGCCTCTATGGATCTTTTAAACATCAGAATAATGATGTGCAATTAAGAGTACTTAAATGCCATTGTTTCACTTGAATCCATTGGAAATGCATTAAGAACATGTGCACACTGTGAAAGCTATTAAATTAAATTACTTTAACATATGTAACACATTAATTGCACATTCAACTTTCTGTCTTTTACAATGCTTAATTTTGTTGTGAATATATATGATAAATTTCCAAACAATGAATTAAAAAAGAGATATTAAAATATAACTTTGCTAAATCAAAGTTGTTGATTAAGTGTTGGAATTTTTGGCATTTTGTCAATTATCAGCATCTTCTCCTTAAGGCCCCTCTGTGCACTGGTTACAATGGTGTGTACAATTTCCAAGATTTGAAATTGTAAGAAATGGATAAATTTAACTCTATCATTTAAGGAACTACATCACATTCAGAAAGAATTTAGACCCCCATATTTTTCAATTTTGTTATGTTGCAGCCTGATGCTAGACTTTAATTTTATTCTCTTTAATACACACTCAGTACCCAAACGTGACCAAGTGAAACCAGAATTGTAAGCATATTTTCAAATTTATGAAACATAAAAAGATGAAATATCACATTGGTATGAGTATTTAGACCCTTTCGAATACAACTGAAATTCATCTCAGGCTTATCTTATTTCTCTTGAGTGTTGCTGAGATGTTTCTATACCTTGATTGGCGCAAAACACATGAAAGCCCATTTGGCTTTTTACGTGGAAGTTTTCACAAAGTTCAAGCTAGCTTTCATGTGTTTTGCACTGAGGAAAGGCTTCAATCTAGCTACCTTGCCATAAGCCCAGAGGGCTGCAGTTATGTTTGTCCTTCTGGAACTTTGTCCCATTTCCACACAGGATCTCTGGAACACAGTCAGTGTGACCATCAGGTTCTTGGTCACCTCTTTTACTAAGGCCCTTCTCCCCCAGTTGCTCAATTTTGCAAACAGTCTGAAAAAGTATTTAAGTTTGATATTTCAGTTTTTTAATTAGCAATTCTGTTTTCACTTTGTCCAGATGGGGTATTGAGTGCAGATTAATGAGAAAAAATGTTTTGTTTTTTCTTAACTGCAGTATCAGGCTGCAACATAACAAAATCGGAAAAAAGTGAAGGGGGTCTGAATACTTTCCGAATGCACTTTACAATATGGAAATTTTTAGTAGGCCGCTTCAAAATTGCAGTACTAGTAAAAGTAAGTTTTGGGGAATTAGCAGACATCCCAAAGACTGGTCACAAAAATATTGGATTAAAAAAAACGACCCTGCTATCCTTAATTAAACCATTCATAAAAGGTTTTTGAAGCCCACTTTAGGATAGCTATAATGAAGCCAAGAAAGCACTGCTATATAAAGATTAGATATAAGCTCCCCATTTCTCTGGAAGCATTTCTAACCTTTGACGGTGATCTGTGCTGTGGTCTCAATCATGCCAAGGGAGGATATGGCCACACAGGTGTAGTTGGCAGACTGTCGTATGTTGGTAAGTTCTAGGACATTGCGGCCAATAGGCATCTCTTCCTCTCGAGTCAGCTCCACCTCCCCACTTATCCACTTTACATGAGGCATTGGAGCACCAACTGCAACACAGGTCAGGTTGACACTCCCACCTGGCATGACCTCATGATTGGTAGGGGGGATGGAGAAACGGGGAGGCACACGGCGAACTGCAAGAGTAAAGACAGGACGTTAAAGAGGATCCAGAGTCATGACTTGTCCTGTGCAGCATTGTTACCTACTTACATTTAAATGTAAAACTAGCTGAGTTTTAGTCTATGATCATACTTGTGCTACCCAATCATCATGGTTACAAGTTTTTTTAGAACATGTAATTAATGTTAAGCCCAGTTCAGACCAAAGACGGATGTGCAAAATTTACACCTGCTTGCTACTTGGCTGCTCTGCTACATTCAGATAGCCTAACAGTTCACACCACTTCAGCACTTTTAGCATAATATATTTTTCGCAACAAGGACAGTTATGCACTTAAATGTTTCCAAAATCCAATGTTAAAATCCAAAAATGTTGCACCGAGTCATCATTGTGGGACTTCTGCTGCGCTCTGTTTACCTCAAACGCTGAATGTCAGAGCTGGGAATGACATCACATCTGAATTGAATGTGTCTCGTTTGCTACAAGCTTGTAAGAGTGAGTTTCAGTGCCGGAAATTAAGTGGACTTTGTGTTTGGATGAGATGGTAGACCTGCTCCATGATCCCTGATTAAAGTACGCTCTGTTTGAAGCACTTCTCCGTGATGTGTCACATGTTGCTGTTAGAATTATTCCATGAGAAATTAAAGTTTTGATGCCATTCTATCAGCTGAAGCTGTAGTCTCTGAAGAGCCAGTGTCACACAGCAGGTGGGCAGTGTGATGCTTTGTTAAAGATCCACAAAAAAGTGTGTGCACTAAAGCTTTGTAAATAAGTCAAAAGGCACAGCTTCGATGCTCCCTTTATTGTATCATTGCCTATCACTGCACAAACTTAACTGCATGCAGAGATGCTGAGCTTATATGCAGTTCCTTGGGGGAAAATCACCCCTTCCCATGCAAATTAGCTGTATTGCATTAATGACCTAACAATGAAGATGGGAAGAGCATGGCAAAAACAGAGCAAGGAATAGCCTACTGTCTGCAACATCTGATGGAAGTGGGCTGCAGTTCTTATGAAACAAAAACTTTCCAGAGATCAGGAAACAATTTCACCTGAGTATTACTTTAAAATAAGACTTCTCCTAACTCATATCAAAGAAGATAATTCAGGAGATGTGTCACATGTTGGTGTTGGAATCATACACTGAGAAATCATATGGCAGATGGGCCATGTGAGGATTTGTTAAAGCTCCACAAAAAATGTGTGCATGCAAACTTTGTAAATAAGTAAAAAAAAAAGCATAGCTTTGATGCTCCTCTTTTCATGTTTGCCTATCAATACACATATGCACCGGCATGCAGATACACTGAGCTCAAATGCAGTTATTTGGGGGGAAAACACCCCTTTCCATGCAAATTTGCCTTATTGCATTAATCATCTGATGATGAGAACTGAAATATCACAGCATAGATAGAGTTAAGATTTCTGTCTTAAACCATTAGGTCAGTAAATATTACTTTGACATTGCTATTACTTAACCATAACCAGAAGTTAAACCAGTCTGAGATTCCTGCTTTTGCTATCCATGTGTAGCACCGTCACAAATGACAAAGATGTCTTTAGATCAAACTTAAGAACACATTTTTACTCCCTGGCTTTCGGCTCTGCTTGAGAATTTAGCTTTTTTATCCTTTCTGTTTCTTTTAATCCATTGATGTCCTTCAGTTTTTATTTTGGTCCTGCGTTTGTGTTGTAGTGTTGGTTTTACTGTTTTTTAATTTCTTTACTGTAGAGCCCTTTGGTCAGCATGTTGTTGTTTTGTGCTTTGTAAATAAATTTGGATTGGATTAGAAGGATGTGGTTAATTTCTTAGGGTTTGATTCATTCAGAGAGGAAACTTAATCAGAGATGTGCATAAGTGAACATATCAATATTGCCTTTAATTAAATACATTGTTATTCTGAATACTTAACATGGAATATTTCGCAGGATTAAGAAAAGAGTCTGTTCAGGGCTCTATATGAAAATCCATAACAATAGGCTGTATGATTCCTGCATGAGTGTAAGTGTAAGTTTAAGTCCCCTTTTGTCATTCCCGTCATAGCTTGGCAGCACAATTTCATGCCACAGAGCCGTAGATCTCTGGTCCAAACTAGGCTTAAGTCAAAGTAGATCTTAGTACCCATCTAAACAGTGAATGGAGAATGCTTCAAATGAGGATTCAGGTGTCACCATGACAAGATAATGGTATTTTTTTTATTGTTTTAGTGCACACTGCAATAGTTTAAGAAGAAAGTCTGTTATTTCTTATTTCGTCATCAACTTAAGATTTTCAAATAAACATCATGCTAATAGTAATGAATGTGATAAAAGAAAAAGGATTAAGACATCAAATCAGGCAAGAACCAAATAAAAAAGATCAGCTCAAATGAAGAGTTTCAATGAGTTAACATGCATGAAAATAACGAGTAAGGTTAAACTATTAATCTGTGTCAGAAATACTCGATTCACAAATACGTTTGTCCTGTTGACATTATGACACAGGGATCCTGGTTGGGAAAGATCAGACTGTACGGTAAGTTTTTATATACAGGGCTTAACAAATTTATTAGACTACCGATCAAAGTAAGGTTTATGCCACAGCTGCATCATGAAGTGCTTTAATGCGGACTCTTTCATTTTCAGTGAGCTCTCCACTTTTTACCATTTTGAACAGGAATGAGGAATTTCAAACTGAATTCACCCAAATTTGAGCCGGCTCACTGGGCTTCTCTGAGAAGTCAGAAATTAATCAAGCATAACATTCAACCACTAAAACTCATTTTTCTGTTCAGGAATGCAAGCAAATAACTATAATTTGACATATTAATCAAGAAATAATACTGTGCTTTAATATTTTTTCAGTTTTTTTGTAAATCAGTAAATTTGAAAATTCATGGATAACAACAATAATTATATTTTAGCATTAAAAAATAATTTGGGTTAAAGAGCTTCTACATATTGGTGTATTAACCATTGCAGAAACATAAAAAAATGATTTTGGTAATTACAATGCTGTTAATTTAGGGCAGCTGTGGCATAAACCTTACTTTGGATGGTGGTCTAATAAATTTTTTAAGCACTGTAACTTTGTTGTAAGTGTGGTTGTTCTTTGAATTTACTTTTCGATATGACCAGCGACAAAAATTTAAGAATGGATGCGATTCTAGTTCTCCTTGTGTCACTTAAATCTCAAAGTGTTTATTGTTACAACTGGTGATAATGGTGATTTCTTTGTTGCTTCTGAATGAACACAAGTCTCTTTTTAATATCTAAATATTTCAATCAACAGTTGGGGCTGGTGACTCAAAAAAATCTGGACAACAGGAGGAAGACCAGCCCAGAGCACCATATTACTGTCAGTACTGGTCACTATAGGGTTTATCATCAAAACAACTAGATACAATAACTTGCCAGTTTTTATTTTGCTCTTTTTATTTCTGTCGTCCTAATTGTAGTAAATGATGTTTTTTCAGTTACTTAAATCCAGAGAAGCTTCCCCTAAATGCAGACGAACAGGCCTCTCAAAGCCCAAGTGTCATGTTTTCAGTTTCCTGACCTGATTAAATCATAAAAGTAGTAGAATATAACAATGTAATAATTAAAATTAATCTTACAGTGGTCTTCACTTGGGAATTAACTTAATTTGAAATCATGATGAATCCTACGCCTTTGATTCTGTCAGTGAAACAATGAAATATGATCTGCATGCTTGTAAAAAGACATTGTGGGCATCGACACAGTTACACAATTTTGTGAAGTGAGCACAAACACTGAAACCATACTAATTTGAATCTGCATAGTATTTAAAGATGATATGACCTCACCCTGAAAGATTTTAACAGTGCCTAATGAATTCATCCTTTACTCTTACGTGAAGACTTATCAAGCAGCTTAAAGGGATGGATCAGATTGTTTTAAGCGGGGTTGTATGAGGTGCTTGGCAATAGTAGTTAACCTTCCATAGATGGCGTTTGGGAAAGGGCAGAGCCTTTGAAAAAAAAAACTCGGAGGGTGATTGGATGAACGTTCTGTCTATCACATCTTTACGGGCCAATCAGAGCAACAAAACACGTGACATAGCCGCTTCTGCTACCGAGGAGTAAACTCCATAGAGAACTGCATATCGTGAACCATGGCAACTGTAGACATGTCAGTACACGACTTTTGTCGTTTTTGAAAACAACTCACTGCTATTCTTTGTTCTTCTTTTAATGAACAAATGTCATCAAGTTCTGATCAAACTGGCGCTGCGCAGCATCCACGCTAAGCCCTTCTGCCATAATTGCACCGGCCTCTTCTCGCTGCCTGCATACGTCATGACTCTGCTGCACCCGAAAGTTCTGCCCCTTGACGCTGATTGGTCCTGTCACTTTCTAACCAGACCCAAGTGGTTCAAATGGGAGCTTTGCAAAATGAATTCACCAGTAAGAAACATGGAAACAGGCGAATTCATCTGCTTTGCAAGGTAGTAGTGGCACTAGCCTCCAGAGATTTTAGTGTGCATTTCCCCTTTCATAATAATGTGCTTTCAGAAGCCGGCCTATATACAGCCACAGATAGTTTCTCTGTGCAATTTAGAGAATGTAAGGTAAAAAAGGGCCAAAACAACAATGCTGACAAGAAGAAAGGCAGAGGGACACAGAAGCCGAAAGCTAGCGCTGCAAAACAGTTCCAAACACAGCGGCATTTGGGGTGAAAAATTAAATGCTACAAATATGCTCGATACAGTGTACAACTGAGCCAGTGTTGAGCCAGTAAGTAGAGAAATTACACCCATCTGTGGCGCTTTTTTGTCTAGCTTCTCAAAACGGTGCATTATTAAAGGGGAAATGCACACTGATATATCTGGAGGCTAATGGCACTACTATCACCAAGTACCTCATACAACCCAACTTAAAATGATTTTCAATATGCAAGAATAGCTCTGAGTTCTTAAGCAAAAAATCAACTAGCCTCCAAGGAGCTAACTGTACATTTAATTGTTCTCAAGTACAAATATGTAGGTTTTTTGGATATCATTAGTGATTCTGCATGTCAGTGAGGATAACAGAGGTAAGTCAGGCTGAATCATCCTCCCTTTTCTGCTAGTTTACCTGACTCATTAAGACCATAACATTATTTAGGTGGGGCTGGTTATAGAGAAGCCCTGGTGCTTTATCTCTTCACTCATAGGTTGCTAAGAGCCTCTTTAATACATGCTCATTTCACAAAGTTCAGACAAGCAGGCCACATGAAGCTGTATGTGATGTTAGGAAAGGAAGAATGTTCTGGCATGTAGCAGGTGGCAGGCTAGAAGGGTGGGGTGGGAGGGGTTTGGTTTCCTGAGACAAAGGCCGGGACGGGCCATGGCGCCAAGCAAGATGCCAGCGCAGCACAGCTCCAGTCTGCCAGGGCCTGGCTTTATGTGGTAAAGACGTGAAAAACCAACCTTCTCGTTGATCTGATAGGTGAGATTTGAATTGTATTTTTGGGTGCAATGATGATGGTTGAATTGAAGATAAAGTGGGAAAAGAAATAACAAAAAGAAGGAGCAAAATAAGAGGAAGGAGGAAAAAGACAAGGAGAAAAAGAGTAAAACAGGCAAATATCTGGGTGTACAGTGATGAGAAGGAAGAGAAGAGTCTTACACACCAGCACGCACACAACAAAGCACGCACGCAAACACACATACAGTAGATAAATTAATGTAGACATATAACAACATTCCCATATTTATCAAATCACACAGTCAGAAGAATAAATCTGAAAAACATCATCAGTACCTAACACTTCTACCAGAAGAGATGCAAAGAGTCAAAGTATATAAAACAAAAAAAATATCTGGGAAATTACCAGATGGTCTATTCATTACTTTCACACGAATAGAAAAAGGGTTTTGGACAGTGGAACAGCATAGAGGGATGGGGACTGAAACAAAGATTTGAAAAAGAAGAAAATATGATGATAAAAAGAAGATGCACACACAAACACACACATTTTGGTAACATGCTGCTTGTCAGAGTGTTTTCTTTAAACTCAGACTATGAGCTGGGGAAAGAAACTTAATTTACCAGAAACCTTGGAGAAGTTAGAGGTTAAGGCAAATAAACAGGAACCTTAAAAACAAGCAGAACAACACATAGCTTGACAATACTAAGCATGAGGTATGTTACTTTGTCTGATGTAGAGAGATATGGAAGCAATTGTTTAGCACCAAAACCACTCCTTGGTAGAAAAAACAGCAACCTTTTTCAGCTTACTTTATTTTTCATAAAAAGATACACTGCTGAGTTCATGCAAATGAAGTAGCTTAATGGGTTACTTTATCAATTACTCTTTACTGGTAACTGTTGTAGTTGGTCTGCATTCAAAGCGAGTATGTGAGTTTGGAGTGGCAGGTGCCACACATGCAAAAACCATGGATCATAAAAAGCTTGCTTACACGAGGTAAACTGGGTTGATATCTAATGTGCATGTGTGTATTAATTCCCATAAGTGTATCTGATAGCTGTATTACTTTCTTCAGGGTTGACAGCCTCACTTAAATGTTGCTTACAGTGGTAAAGGTACATCTAAAAAATTTAGAATATTATGATAAAGTAATTTTTTCCCTGGGATTTAATTTAAAGAGTGAAACTCCCACATAATCTAGATCAGTGGTTCTCAACCTTGGCGTCGGGGCCCCATTGGAGGTTGTGAGACACTGAGAGTGGGTCTCCAGATGCCTTAAAAAAACCTAGGAATAGTTTTAAATTTACACTGTTTCCACTTTACACTAAATTTGCAAGATTTCAACACGGTGTCATCGCTTTTTTTAACCACCAATTTTGCCAACTTTAACACATTTTTGCCAGTTAAAGCTCATTTTTGTCAGTTTTAAACCCTTTCCACTGTGTTTTTTCTGCCTATTTTTGCCCCTTCTAAATCAAATCTTGCCACCCTCTGCCTATTGTTGGCTCTGTTGACCCATTATTGCCACTATTAACCCCTTTCCAGCACCTTTTATGTCACATTTCAAAATTTCATGTGTCCATTTTTGCCAGTTTAACCCATTTCTGCCAATTTCTGCCTCAGCTAACCCTTTTTTGCCAGTTTATATTAATTTTTCAACAAATTTCTACCTATTTTAGCTACTTAAACACCATTTCAGCCACTTTTTAATCCCTTTTACCACTTAATAATCCCTGTTTTTGCCACTTTTTGGTTATTTTTTGCCAATTTTATTCCATTTTTGGCACTTCTAACCCATTTCTGCTACTTTAAAACACCAAATTCACCACCTTTCCCAGCACTGTTTGCCATTATTAACCCATTTTAGCTATTTTTAAAGTATTTTAATTCTGTTTTAAACAAAAGGATTTAGATTTTTAAGAGGGCTACTTACAGCACAAATGAATTAAAAAGATATTCATTTCTTTGATAAGAGTGGTCAATATTCAGGTTAAATATAAAATACCACAGCTTAACTTTATAATGTACCATGATTTTACTGGCCCCCAGTTTGACTGGGCCATTTTCCCCCACTAATGGGCGGCCTTGTCTCCACATGACTATTCTTGAATGTTCATGGCTGTGTTCAACCACCTTCAGGTACAGTGGGGGTCCCCGGTCTCTGACTTCTTTATTTTGGGGGTCGCGGGCTGAAAAGGTTGAGAACCACTGATCTAAATGCATCATTACAAAGAGATATATTTCAAGACTTTTTTGTTTGAATCTTGATGGCTACAGCTTATGCTCATTTATTCACTCAGTAATTGGTTGGAGCTCCTTTTGCAAAAAATGACTGCATCAATGCTACATGGCATGGAGCCAATCAGTCTGTGGCACTGCTGAGACGTTATGAAGCCCAGGTTGCTCTGATAGCAGTCTTCAGTTCATCTCTGTTTTTGAGCCTGCTGTCTCTCATCTTCCTCCCAAATATTTCACCAAATATTCTGTATGGGGTTCAGGTCAGACTAGCTGGCTTGCCAGTCAAACACAGTAATACCATGGTCAGTGTTGACTCTGGACTTGATAAAGCACACTGGACCAACAGCAGCAGATGGCACGGCACCCCAAACCATCGCTGACCGTGGAAACTGAAAATGTGGGACTTCAAGCACCATGGATTCTGGGCCTCTAAGATCTTCCGTCAGACTCTGGGACCTTGACATCCAAATGAAATGTAAAACTGGCTTTCCACTGATACAGGACTTTGGACTACTAAGCAACGGTCCAGTTCTTTTTCTCCTTAGCCATGACACTGATGACATCTGTGGTTCTGACACTAAGAATATGATATATGAAATCTATTTCCTGGACCCGTCTGTGTGTGGTGGCTCTGGACTCCAGCCTCAGTCCAGTCCTTGTGAATCTGCAGTTGAGTGTATGGAGCCAGAATGAGAGAATAGAGCAGAAAGAGAAAAAAAAGCAAGCTAGAGGGCCATTTCAAGCAAAAAACACAATTGTTTTTGCTTTATCAAAAGATCAGGAATTGTAAGGAAATCTTAATCTACCTCATGGATCTCTGGGAACCCTAAGTGTTTGAAGCTTGGATGCATAAAACTTTGCCTTTTCTGTATCCTCAACAATAAAAATCAGCTGCTGTAGTAGATTATGTGTAGGAAATGTTTATTACTCAAAATCAAGTGTATTGCAATACATATATTGTGGCTGTGGGAAATATTCAGCCCTATTAACTAGTGTTAGCTATCTGTACATATTCCATGGCTTGTCTGGCACCTGCCTCTTCAAATTCACATACTCACTGCAAATGCCACCCTCTAATTTGCAGGTGTACAACAGTTTTATTTACACCAAAAAAGATGGTCTGCAATGAGCTGAAAAAGTGGGTGTGGACATTTTTCTGCCGAAGAGTTATAGTAGTGGGAAACAGCTGCTTGCAATGGATTCAGAATCTTAAGAAAACCCTACTTGAAACCCTCACAAGCTACAAAGGTGCAGAGGTAACATTCACAGATAAGGTTCTCAAACTTTCAGCAGCTCTCATGGAACAAGTAGATGTCATCTAAACATAGCGCAAAAGGTAAGGTTTGTGTTTGGCGGATTATTTCTTTGTTGTAACAATGCTTCTTGACAATAAATCTGATATTGTTATAAAGCCTGTTTATTTTCCCTTAAATGGTGCAACGTTTGTAAGGAACATGCATTTGTGGGATGAGTAGCAGAGCTGGGTGTGTGAGTTGTGCCCATGAAAAACCTTTCCAAATCTTCTCTGCCAATGCCTAACAGCTTATTCTGCTGCTGTTATTGACTATTGTTTTGAGCTTCTGGTACTCACAGGTGCTGACAATCACAAACTGAACGAGTGGAGGAATGTTATGTTCAGTGATAAGCCCAGATTCAGCCTACAGCAGTTGATTCATAGGGTCAAAGTGTGGAAAAGATGCAGATGCCAATTGTTGCACTGATAGAGTAACATCTTTTGATGAAGGCAGTGTGATGGTGTTGGGAAAAACAAAGCCCGTCATCATTGGCAATCTCAGTGCAGAGAGATATCAAGATGAGATTCTGCAACCAGTGGCAATCTCATATATGCGCAGTCAGACCAAACTCTATACTCCAAGATGACAACACTCATGCAGAGGGCGGGGTTTTTCAGAGACTACCTCCAGAATCTGGGAGTGGAGAGGATGTAATGGCCTGCCAGCAGTCCTGACCTCAACCCCATTGAACACTTGTGGGATCAGCTTGGGCGTGCTGTTCGTGCCCGAGTGACCAACACAACCACGTTGGCTGACTTGTGACAAATGCTGGTTTAAGAATGGGATGCCATCCAATCCCGAAAACAGCACCAAACAATAGTCAATGGCAGAATAAGCTGTTAGGCACTGGCAGAAAAGATATGGCAAAATACTCAGCTCTGCTGCTCATCCCACAAATGCATGTTCCTTACAAATGTGGCACCATTTAAAAGGGAAATAAACAGGCCTTCCAGCATGAAAGATTTATTGCAAAGAAGTACAATAACAACAAAGAAATAATCAACCAAACACAAATTTCCTTTCTTTTTGAGCTACGTTTACATAATGCATCCTCTTAATACCAGGGATGCACTTCAGACTTTAGACTTATGACCAGGTTTTAGGTGATCAATGGTGCGGTCATTCTCTGAGTCCTCAAGATAGAAATGCACCAGCTTTGCACCTGACCAGGGAATATCATAGTTAAGGCATCTATATGGCAACAGGGACTGGCCACAAAGCTAAATGGAAATCTTACCTCGAACATAAAGGTTGGCTGGGGCTGAGTATCGAGTTCCAGCACTGTTTACTGCCACACACTCATACTTTCCCTGGTCTGACTCCTCACTGTTCTCAATTTGGAGGGCTCCTAGGGAAAGAAGTAATATTTAACAGTCCAGGTCTGCATCCCACACATATAACAAAATAAACATAAGGTGGTACAGTTATCTGATCCTGACCAGGGACTGTCCATAACGTACAAGATTTTGTCCAGGATAATCTAAGAGCAACGAGATGAATGTTAGCAGCCAGACAAGCAGCTGCTCTACAATGATAGTAAAAAGTTAATAGGCAAGGCCTATAAGATGTAAAAACAGATGTGTTTTTACAAAAGGTTGATCAAATCTATTGTTAACCATTGGTATTTTAGCTTATTGGATAGTAGTCATTAGCATGTGTTGTAATCCAGTAAAAATATACTAAAATACTAATGACTCACTGTCTAACTTACCTGAAATGATGGCATACATCTATTAATTGAAAACACATTACTTAAGGGTTTCATTTCATTTCTAAATAGATTTAATATAAAGGTAGCAGTACATTGGTTAGATTTGAATATATAACATAAACACACCTGAGGTGACAATGCAATATTAGACACTGACATGAATGAGAAAAATATCATGCGGTTTTTCAGTAGACAATAAGAACAGTGAAAAATAAAAGGTATTTATGTACATATTTCAGAATACAATCCTGAAATGCAACATGGAATGGGTGTGAAAGTGTTAAGATTTTGATTAGAAAAAAAATCTGTAATTGAAATTAAACATGTGGGTTCAGCCACATCCCTTAGGATTTGGTGCTCAGAGTAAACAGGATGCAGCCATCAAGGAAGTTTTACAGAGATGCATGGACTCATGGCCCTCACTCGTGGTATGTTTGTTGATCAAAAGACAGTTTGTTGGAGTCTGAGTTCAGTCTTTTTTCTGTAGATTAGCTGGTACATGAGTCGGTGAGTTGTCAAAAACAAACTATTGATAGTGATTTTAACTGTGAAATCTCTTGTTTTAGTCCTTTTACTGACCATACACAGCTCTGTAAGGATAGTATGGAGGCAGAGAAAGCGTCAAAGCTAAGGAAAAGGACAGAGAGCTGTTCATGGGGAGACACTGTGGTGACGGGAGGAAGGAGGTGATGGGACGAGAGTGGACGGTGATCGGCAATGGGAAGATGTTGACATTTTCTATATCCAGCATTCTTACCTCTGATTGGTGTACCACCTGGAGAGGTAATTTGAATGCAAATACATTAGAGATAACCATTAGTTCAAAGATAAAGATGGAAAGAAGTGAAATAGAATAGTGGCAGGAAATCAGAGGGAGGGGACAAAATAGATTACAGACACTGTTCACCCTGGTTGTTAAATACCCACAGAGTTGAGAGGTACTGCTGTTCAAATAAGTGGAAACGTGCAATTAATCCAATTTAATTACCACATTTTTCTTAGTGGAAGGCTCTTTAATCTTTATCTTGTTGTGTAATTTTAAACAAAATGCATTTTAACAACATTTTCCAGAACTTAGATCGAGCTGACTGGCTTTAAGAGCCTCATGTGTAGCTTAAAATTGCACAAAAAGTACGGAAATATGTGTTTGGTAAGTTTTTACATTGTTGTAACAATGCTTCCTGGCAGTAAGTCTTATACCACTGGGAAGCCTGTTTATTTGTCTTTTAAATGGTGCCAAATTTGTAAGGAACATGCATTTGTGGGATGAGCAGCAGAGCTGAGTATTCGGGTTGTGCTCATGAATAATTGCCAAATCTTCTCTGCCAGTGTCAAACAGCTTATTTAGCTGTTGCTTCTGACTCATGTTTGAGCCTCTGGTGCCCCCAGGTGCTGACAGTCAGTTGCCTGTTGGCACCTGTTATGTTCAGGGATGAGTCCAGATTTTTCCTACAGCAGCTGGATCACAGGGTCAAAGCGTGGAGAGGATGTAGAGACCGCTATGCTGATTGCTGCGAGTAACACCTTTTGGTGGAGGTAGTGGGATGGCATCTCCCTCACTGGAAAAATGAGGTGTGTCATCATTGGAGGAAATTTCAAAGCAGAGAGATATTGAGATGAAATTCTGCAATCAGTGGAAATCCCATATTTTGAACTCTACCCTCCAAGATGACAACACTCACCCCCACAGAGCGGGGTTTATCAGAGACTACCTCCAGAATTTGGGAGCGGAGAGGATGGAATAGCCTGCCAGCAGTCCTGACCTCAACCCAACTAAACATCTGTAAGATCAGGTTGAGTGTGCTGGTTGTGCCAGAGTGACCAACACGAACACATTTGCTGACTTGTGACAGTTGCTGGTTGAAGAATGGGATGCCATCCCACAGCAGTGTGTGACCAGCATGAGGAGGAGGTGCCAGGTTGTTGTGGCTGAGTATGGTTCTTCCACACGCTACTGAGACTCCTGATTGTTAAATAAATTAATTATTCAATTCCCAGTATGTCTTGTTTCGTCAGACGTCATTCATCCAATCTGCAAAATAACACCAAGAAAAAGTAAAAGGTAGACTAAGCTGTTAGACATTGGCAGAGAAAACTTTTCATGGGTGCATCCCACATACTCAGCTCTGCTGCTCATCCCACAAATGCATGTTCCTTACAAATGTGGCACCATTTAAAAGGGAAATGAAAGGGCTTTCCAGTGTGAAAGATTTATTGCAAAGAAGTACAATAACAACAAAGAAATAATCAACCAAACACACATTTCCTTACTTTTTGTGCTAAGTTTACATTTGAGTTGTACTGAAGGAGACCTCAATCACCACACTAATGCAAAAACCCTTATAATAGCAATATAATTTCAATACTTTGAGGCTATAACACAAACCATTTACTTATAACCACATAAATTAATGTTAGGGAACACTAAAAAAGTAATGACTTATGAGGATGGATTAAAAGTCTAATGAGTTCTATTCACTATGTGATTTCTCTAATGCACTATATTAACCTAAAATACAGGTGTGCACAAACCTTGTAAGAGAGTATGTGAAATACACAAAAGATTAGACTTGCTCTCATGTTTTACGGTCTTGGAGAATCAGCTTAGCTCCTGCTCAGTATATTTGTTTGAAACAGGTTGTTCAAGTAAATTCTTGGTGTTCAACTTAATCTGTCACTTAAGTTTTTTTATGATACTGTTGGTTATTATAGTTTTTGTAATGAAATGTATGAAGTTTATTTCTAGTTGCACAGGGATTGCACTGTTTAATCAGTAAATAAGAACTGAATAATGGCACCATTTGGGCATATTAGGTAATATGCAGCAAACAGTAAGAAGAGGAATGGTTAAAATGCAGATGCTTAAGATCTGGATAATAATCCAAGCCTCTGTGGAGAAACACATAGAAATAAGGAAGCCTTGAAAGCTGTGTGCCCTTGGGTTTGGTAAAAGAGAACATCACCAGCTTTCAGAGGGCTAGGCTGGGCAGTATTGTAACATGCTGAAACTCCAACGCCACACGCCTAACAGCCAGAATATTCACACACCATCTCTGCAAGAAATCAGTGTGATGAGATTCACTTCGCTTTTCATTGTGAAAAATACTTCATTTTATTTTCACAATGTCTAGACTGAAAGGATTCTGCTTCTGTCGCAATGTCCTTCGATGGAAACTTTGACGGGCGACAGCTTGAATTTACCTTTTTTTACACTTCAACTCAAGATAAATACATAAAAGCAGTGCTGAAGGAGACCTCCATTCATTTTACACATTACTATTACCTTTGGCTGTGGCAGTTGCCTAATTTTGAGCTTATAATCTTACATTTTTCTGGGCAAAAAAATAAAAATCTTACACTTGAAGGTGTTATGACCATCTGTAACACACAGTCACTGCTCCTTTGTGGGCTGCTCAAATGCACAATGTTTACCTCTAGTGTAACTGACAGCCCTTCATGTTACTAAGCTAATTGCTGAAATGGTAACAGCATGGTAATTGTGGTGCATTATGGTGTACTGGTACTGGTAATAAGTTAACCACAGCCGTTGGGGTAATGTGTTACAAAGTAATCCATTAGGATATAAGGAATACTTATTTTTATAGTGATGTAATGCATTAGTTTTGCTGATAAATACTTATTATTTAGTTTCTATACAAGTAGTCCATTCCTGTAAAACACTAGCTTGTTTCCCTTTAGCTTTTGCTAAAATAAAAGAAAAAGAGGGGAAAAAATCGCCAACATTGACGCACAGCTGCATACCAGCAGAAGGTAGACACAGCTGTGTAGTCCCCACATGTAGCTAATGAGCTAATGAATTACTCCACAGAAACTGCAAGGAGGATTAAACGTTGGTATCGTTCCCCATTAGGCAGATTTTTTGGACAAAAGGGACAAGAACATCATAGCTACATTTAAGTTCAGAAGCTTTTGTTGTATTATTTTCATAAAGCATTACTACGGTGGCCTGGAAGTGCAATACAAATTTACAAAGTCTTCAACACTTCACAAAAACAATTCTAAAAAGAATACAAAACATAAATTACAAAAGTTTTTCAGACTTTGTGGATTTGAATCAGACCTTTAACGTCTATTTCCTTTTGTAAAAGTTAGAGGTGTATAGGTCTTCATATTCGTCCTGTACCATCACTGTTCAGGGGTCACGGTTTAGTGCATGTAGTCACATCACAAATACATCTGAATCATTAAAAAAAAGAGATAACTTCTCCCTCTTCTCATCTCTGTGCTGTTTTTAAAAGCCTCCGGATGTGAAAGCAGAGAGGGTCGAAGATTTTACCACTGCATACACATTTTAAAGACTATACACAGACCTGTAAAAGCAGAGAACACTGACAACAAGTGTGTTTTTAAGTGCTCTGTTCAGACTCCTTTGCAAAGTCCATTCATGTGTTTACATGAGCTACTCTGGAATCCACTGACATACAATAGTCAGGATTATGCACATTTTTTTAAAATTTAAAACAGTGTTTCAGCACACTTCATAAATCAAAAATATGATACATTGCTCCAAAAAGCACGTACTTTAATCTGCATATTATTATGTATTTATTTTGACTTTTTCAAATCAGGAGATATTAGGCTGTTCTCTGTTTTGTTTTGCATATTTTTTGTTTTAATCTTTTTTTTGTCTTATGTTTAATACATCACAGGCTGCACCAACTATCACTGATAGTTCTAAATAACAGCTGGAACACAGTATTGATAGATTAGTTGATTGAAAAGTATGTTTCCAACATGTAAAAAAGTATTAGCTGCACTAACGTCACTAAAAGAAAAAATAAGAAGTGAGGGACATCGAGAATTTTAAATCTGGGACTTTATCTTTTTACATCGATGAACCAAACCCACACTGAACTGTGACCCCAAAACCGAGGTACCAACCAAACCGTGACTTTTGTGAACCACTACACCCCGAGTAAAAGTGTTTCACACTTCAGAATTTTGTATCCAACTTTGTTAGTTGGTTTCAAGCTTTGTGAGTATTTTAAACTCTGTAATTTTGTATAAGACATTTTGTAAATTGGTTTGGTAAAATGTAAAACTGTTCTGTCTTTGTAATAGTGTTTTGCTAATGTTGATTTATTTTATGAAATGTTATTTATTTTTTTTTTATTGTAAATTTTTTTCAAACTTTGTAAAACGGTTTCAGACATTGTAATTTTATATTGCACTTCCAGGGCACCAAACATTACACATCAAAGGCAGACATTCACTAAGCCATGCCTAGTTTTTTCAATTAACAGGTTAATCAGAGCTAACTATGGGGTTTTAGTTTTTGTGAATGTATAAGTACTCACACACATTTCTTTTTGAGTTGGTAACTTAATGACATAATGAGTTACTTTTAGAATAACTGCTCAGCACTGATTATCATAAAGTACAGCTGAGTTACCAAGAAAACTCTGGATTATTCTCACATTCTCAAACCAATTTTTAGCATTCAATATCCAGAAATGTAAATAGTACTTTCTAATAAATTGTGGTGCTAAATAAAGTAGTTTTACTTGTATATTCTCATTAAAATCATTTAAAAAATAATTCATCAAAATTCACACCAGTACTTACCTGGAAACACCCACTCTGAGAGGGTATCCCTTTACTGTTTAATCACCACAAACTTATACCATGCAGGTCCAATGAAATTAACAGGTAAAGTAGATATATTTACTCAGTAAGGAAGCTGAAACTGGACTGTAAAAGGACTTCTCGTTTATTTCTTCTGTATTGCCAGAATATTACCGTAACCTATCAATATAAATTTGTACACTGTGGAAACCATCGCATGCTTTCATAAAGCATGTTTACCTAGTTACTGAGCTAAAACTGGACTGTAAATTGAAGTTTTGTTCGTCTTGGATAAGTGGGATTGTGAATGCTTCCTTAAGAGTCTCTTGGCCTGGCTGGATTCTGCTCCTTGCATCTACTGGAATCTTTTTGAATGATGATTTGCCAAGTGGCTCCTTCTGTTACTTAAATTCTCCTTCAAGTGTGTCTCCCTCGCCATTTGTAGCATCCACTATTTTTGTGCTGTTACATCCAGCTAGTGAGTGGCGCAGAAAGGATTATGGGTACATAACTGTAGTTCCGACTTCCCTTCATTCTGCTCCACTAAAAGAACTCTTTTTGCCCTGAAGATCTATCGTTTGAAGCCGTTACATGTCCACAGCGGTACTGATGCTTCTGTCACCGTGATACCACAAAATTAACACTGTTACATCTCTACTTTCTATCCATCCATTAAAAAAATTTACTTCCTTGCATTGGACACAAGGAGGCATTGTCTGTATATTTACAGATATACGGACGTAAGTCACTTATGTATGTCAGAAGGAGGCATCAGGCTGTCAGTAAGGCAGTGAAAGGGAATCTGCATGGCAGGCTCCACAACTCAGTTTTACATACACTAAAAAATAGACATCATGTATGTAAAGTCTTGCCTACAAATTTGACATGAGTTCACTACCTGAACGCAGCTGTTTTATGCGCCCATTGCTGCTGTTGATGTCCACAGGTATGAAGTCTTTGAACCAGAAGATCTCAGGGTCAGGGTTTCCACTGGCTGCACACAGCATTGTAGCGGTACGTGTTCTTTCCACAACCTTCAACTGGGGTCCCATGTCTATGGTGGGGAAACCATGAGGGATCTGGTCCTCTGTGGTAAAAAATAATAACAAAAAAATATTTTAATTAGGACATATGTGTTCCTCAATCCCAACCTTATTTTAAGTTTTTTTTTTGCTGATCAACAATCTTTTTGGTTGTTCACTTCTTTCAAAGTTTAACAGAAATATTCAGCAATAATGTAAATGCATCCATGCATCCACCAACCCCGACATCCCTGTCCCCAACTAAGTTTTTTCAGCTCCTTCTTGGAGATTCCAAGATGATCTGAGACTGGATGGTTCAACCTTTACAGCTGACATTGTTTTGCTTTTCATTTTTTGCCTTGCCAGCATAACAGAATCACGAGTGAAAGCGTCTTTTTTATGGAGGGAGGTAGTGCTGTCTGCGAGCTCTGGGCATTGATCATTATAAGAAAATGTTTTAAACAGTATCATAAAATTCCCTGAATTTATTTAGCCTACACACATGCTACTGCATGACCCCAGCCTGAATCTCCCTCCTCTATCCTTCATTGTGAGCAGCAGACAGGTACAAGTGTGACATGTAGCCTACACTAGTCTGTGAATAAATGTTTTCCTTTATTAATAAAATTCAGTCACTACTCTACTGCATGACCATGTGTCTCAGATAACAATAATATTCTGGGTTATCTTTATATTTGTTCATTTTGGCTGTCTATATAAAAAAGGCTGAAGTAACTGTCATATATAATGTATATATCCAGGCTACTGCATGCTTTAAAATGAAACATGGTGTTAAAATGTGCCTGATAAACAATAAAATAGATTTAAAAATGAAGAAGAGGACACATAAATCATCATTTCAAATTGGTGCAGAAACGTGGAGCAGAAAATGAAAACATTGGTTCCATAAACTAGATCAGAGTCCAGGGAGACACTGTAGGTGTTTGTTGTTTGAATATTCTCCAGACCCTCCTTTTCTCATGGTGCCAATGAAATGGCAAATTCAAAAATTCTAGTGCCATGGCCAACAGGTTTTTGCAAAAGAAAAAAAAAAAATAAAGTGTGACTTTAAGGACAGTATTTGTGTATGATAAATATATAAATGGAAAATAAGTTTGTTTTTTCTGGTCAATATTAACTTACAAATTTGTGCTATAAATTTAATGAAAAAAAAAGTGGTAAAATCAAGATTGTAATCTGGCCATAAAAAATGTCTTAGGATTTTTTTTTTCCATATCCCCTCATGGTTTATAATCCCTCCAGTGATTTCTGAATCTGCCCTGGGTGGATGTGCCCTGAAGACTTTCACAGGGAGGAGGAGGAGGATGGAGGCATCCTGTTGAGATGCCCAAATCAACTCATCTGTTTACTTTTCAGTGGAAACTAATTTTAAACACTTGTAATTACTATCACATTTTTTTTGTCACTACTCAAAGCTCACAACCCATAAGTGAGGGTTGGAACAAAGACCAATTGGTACTTTGCCATCTTAGCTCCCTCTTCATCACAATGGTCCAGTGTTATATCTGGAATATTGGTGATGTTGCACCAATTCTGTCAATATTAGTGTCCATTCTACCCTCACTCATGAAGAAGATGTTATAACTCTCACTTGGGGAAAGCACGTACTCTTTACCCAGAGAGAGCAACATACTGTCACCTGGCAGAGCCACGGCTTCAGACTTGAGGGTGCTGACTTTTATCCCAGCTGCTTAGCAGTCAGTTCCAGTAGAACTGTTACTGGAAGTCTGTCTGCCATTGCATCTGCATTCTATTTTTTTATTTTATCCATTACAGTGGTATGATTACATAAATGCATCTCTCATGTTAGTGTTACCTATGAGGGATGACACCATGCTGCTGGCAATTCAATAAACCCTCAACTCTTCCTTACTTAAAAAAAAATAAATAAATAAATAAATAAGTGAGGGGGGTGGTCTGGTGAGACACTCACTCATGCTTTTCTGAGTACAGGGGCTGAAGTTTGTTTGTTAAACATTGCAAAACACTGATTCCCATGTAACTGCCATCTTTTCCAGTTTAGCTTAATCAGGAGAAAAGTTGCTTTGGTGGCTCAGACTTATGGGTAAGTCGCTTGTATGCTTTATTGTCAGAAGGGATTTGAAGAGATCTACCCTGAATGGGAGTGATGCATCCTGTAATCATGAATATTTACATGAGCGGGTGTGTGGCTCTCCTGTTTAATCAATCTTAAAAAAAAAAAAAAAAAACGCATACAAGAAGAACAAAAAAAGAGTTGCAAGGAAATGCAGAGTAAAAGTGACATTAGAAAGGCAGAAATTCAGGCGGGTCTTACCTTCCAAGACAGTGAGCTTGGCGCTGGTGTTAATCTCTCCAACATTATTGGATGCTGTGCATTCATAGATGGCTTCATCGCGGTGGGTCCGTAAAGGCTGGATTCGCAGCACAGAGCCTGAGCTGTCATCAAACTCGATCACCTAGGAGGATAAATGTTCATCAATGTTCTATTCTCAGTTGCACATCAGTATATTGTCGAACTTAATTTTGAAAAAAGTTCCTGTTTTTTTTTTGAAGGACAGTTCTAACGTCCTTGCTTCTCCTTATAAGAAGGAAAATTCTCTTTAAATCTCAGCCCCAGATGATTGTGATTCATTTCAAATAATGTATTCAGTATTATACTTCAAGGCTGTTTCATAGGTAGGTAAAGAAACTATTTAAGATGGAGCCCTCAGTTATCTTCAAACTGTGCAGTGCTTAAAGGCCGGCTCAGACTACACAGTTTTTTTTGGTCATTCACAACAGCACTATGTCAGATGCGACCAAAATCTTGTCCCATCTTGGCTGACAGCCTGGCCACACTACAAGAGTGGTCCAGACTGCTCCCTGTATGCTGACGTCACCACTGTCTCCACAGGTTGACGGGGGGCGGGCCAAAGAGTGTCAATCACTCTGCAACAGAAGCGCTCTGTGTGACTGTAGCGGTCTTTTGCTCTTAAAAAAGGAAAATAAGAAACAACTGTGGATTGGATTATGGATAGTTAGTATGGATGTATCAAGAGGAGGACAATATGGACTGGCTCTCCTTCAGATAGAACTTAAGGTATGCATGTGATAATGTAAATAAAATAAAATTTACACATTAGTTTTAGGGAATAAAAGGGGATAAAAGTGGTAAATCTTGTAAATGATGTGGCAAAGATTATAAGCAAATGCCCTCCTGTTGTTAGACGTCAGGATTCACGTCGTTAACGTCAGATCAGGGTGTCAAACTAGACGATGATGTACGAAAAATTCTGACATGCTAGTGTTGTTGAATCGTGGTCGTGGGGCATCTCTGATGTGTCGTTAATTATGTCACACTACAAGACCGTTTGCTGTTACTGACACTCTAAATCGGGCCCGAGTTTTGACGACAAACTGTGATGTCACAGTCGAGCTTAAATCTGGCTGAATTCATGTAATCTGAGCCGGCCTTAAAGGTCAGGTCAGATGTGGGGGCATATGCCGATGCAGTATTTTACTGCGTTAACCCTGGACCAGTACTGCTCTGGCCTCCTGATATCCTTTGTCCAGGCCTGCACCAGGCCTGTTCCCTTTCCCTCTGGGTATCTTAAGAGCTGACTGCAGGTATGCAAGAGTCCTCCTGAAGAGGGTTGAGGGAAATAGTTGAGAACCAGTTGCCAACACATCAGCACCACCAGCAAAATTTATCAGCCCACGATTGCTGTGCAGTGATTTCATCCTAGTACACTGACTAGAGTCCTGAGGGTTATGTCCTGCTGCCTTAATATTACGCACAGCTCATCCAGTGGGTGCAGCGTCAGGAGTCCTAGGTGTCTACGTGCAATGACGCCAACCCGCCATAAACTTTACCCTTTTTCTCTCTTATGTTAATTTCTGTGTGTTCTGCTTTAGTAATGGGTAAAATTTCACATTTTTCAAATATCAAAGCCACATGCTAATCATAAACAAGTAATCTAGCTGCAAAGAGACTTTATGAACATTGGTGTAGAAGGTAAAAGCTTTTTCTAGGGGGTGAAAGCTATGCCAAACATCCAATAACATATCTGTTTGTGCTTGCCACAGAAACCCTGCTGCCTGTCCTGATGCATGCCTATCATATGTATTACTTTGAATGTCTACTATGTGATTCATCATGAAATGGAAACTGAGGGACTTCTTAACTTTATCATTTCATGTTTTTACAACTTTGTTGTAATGTTAATTGTAATTAATCAGATGTTATGTGTAACACTCTCTTACACCTGACAACTCTGGATTACCACTTAGCATGGGAGAGGAGTTGAAAGAGGTCCATTAATATCTTCAGAGTGATTAAAATACCATAAGATTAACCAGATGACTCTGCCAGGGTTTTTCTTGGCACAAATTGAGGTGGTGTTGCACCATTCTCATCACTGGTATTCTGAACTTCCAAGTGGAATGGGGGCATGCTCCCCCTGGAGAAGGATCTGTACATTTTTAAGTTAAACACATCAATCTAGTGCACTTTTAACCTCTTAATTTTGCTCTCAATCTATGAAAAATGTGTTTCTATTTAAAAAATGTTGTTCTTCTGTAGTACTTAAAGCGAAGACGCGCTAATTCCTATACGAGTTTTCACTGCAACGGTTTTCTGTTTCTTCGTGTCACTATCTCTCAGCTCTGTTTTTCGTTATTTTATTGTCCCACCCTTTAGACCTGATAGCATAAACATAATATACGTAGTCGCCTCATTGGCTGTGTTTGCCCACTGCTGCGACACGTCAATGTGTCCGCCATACTGCCAGAGAGAAGAACGTCTCACAGGCATATACAAGTATGAGATTTGAACATGAGATTTTCTGAATAAAAAGTACTCGTGTTCAAATAAAACTGATTTGGATCAGTCGTTTTTGTACTCAATGGTACGGAAAAGGATTAGGGCCATTTTTTAAGAGAAAATAATTTTGGGTAAGTTGAGATTAAAGTCGAAATGACAAGAAAAAAGTCGAAACTTGCTATTACTAACGGTGGATCATAGACGCTGTGTTTATGTTTTAAAAAGAGAGAATCTCTTTGTTGTTAAATTCAATAATGAGGTATAATTTCACATATTCATCGATATGAGGCATAAGGCATTTTGTAGAGACAGTCATGATTCTCTGTTATTGTCTCAAATATAAATCAACAGGAAAGACATAACAGCTCTCTTCTCTTCCTCTCCGTCTGATCACCTGTAGAGATGCACAGTGCTGTTATGTCCCTCCTGTTGATGTATGAGTGTTGAAGACAATAACAGAGAACTGTGCCTTATGCCTCATAAAAATAGAAACTAAATAGAAACATATCAACTGACAGTAAGCAGTGAAAATATAGAATTATATAAACAGATAGTTTAAAAATATGCTTTTACTGTATTCTTCTTAGTGTCAAATTAATGTGTTACTTTTTAAAAAAATGTGTTAAGTCAGCGGCAGCATTTGTAAAAAGCCCTTCGTGTTTACACGTGTCTGCTGACGGTACAGAGTGAAAATTTAGTCAATTTACTTGATTAGGCTAATGCTACAGTAGTAATATATAATGTATATCTGTTAATTAAAGCCAGTTAAAGGTGAAAAAAATCTTTTCAACAAATATCTATTTATCTTTGCATTTATCCACAAGCCAGTACAGCTCACAACATAACTATAATTTCAAATTAAAGAGAATAACTGTAATTTTAGTGCTAAAATAGAAGAAAGTAGATTCCGATTCTGTGTATTACTCATACAACCTCATTCATTTTTTATCTAAGTGGTTTTTATTACCAGTACTTACATGAATACAGATCACTGAGTATAAAACTATTCATTTAAAACTATTCAATGTGATTGTTTGTGCTATTTTTATTCCGATGACTCACATACACCTTGTCTTGTTGTATTGCCTGACGTAGCAGAGTTGCCTCTCGCAATATAGCTGCGACATCAACGTACAGCCATCCAGTCAATGAGGCGTCTACATATGTTATGTCTATGCTTGATAGGTTAGTCAGAAAGTAAGTGACCCGCATTTCCCTCTTGAGTAACATCTCTCTAAACCAATAAAACTCTTAAGAGAGATCGGTGAGTTCAAGGACAATGGAAATCATAGCATTTTGGTATTACTTCACAACTGTTGCATTTAGAAGACATGAATGTGAAATATTACAGATAATATATTATAAAGAATTGGTTTTGCAGTTCACAATTTAAACCATTAAATGTGATTAAGAAAAATGTAAACAAATTATATATTTACATATTTAAACAGGACGCTCCACAAGTATCAAAGGCATTTGGACACAAACTCGCTCTAATGAGGTGAGAAGATCTATCACATGTTGTGGAAGAAAGCTGTGTCAAACCATGGCTAAAACATTGACTTCTTGTTTGGAAAAAAAACACTTTTTGCTGTTTCACTGCTCCTCAGCATCAGAGCCTTCCTCGTCTCCACTGGGCAGCAGGACAAGGCTCTCGGGATCTGCGTTGCTGGATAAGGGGGAAATCCCTGTCCAGCAAATGTCGATCTGTTGGTTGAATGCTGGTGATGCTAAGGTGTCGACGATCAGTTCTCAACTGTCTCAGCTCAACCTGAGGCAGTCTTTCTGAGTCAGTAACTGGAATGAAATTCTTTTCAGGAAGACTCCCACATATCTGCAATGTTAAGGGAGCTCACATGACAATATACGCCAAAATTGAACCTTGATATCGTAGGTAAGGCCTGCGTGCTACACTCCAGACTGACCCATTCAGTCTATGCTTTGTCAGAAGTAAGTTAAATCTCTACAAAGGAAGCGATCTACACCCAGCTTTACTCAGTGGCGGTTTTGCTCTATAGCCGTGCCGTGGTCACCCATGGTGACTTCAATGCTACCACTGGCTCAGACAAGGAGGGTTACTAATCAGCAGTTTAAAGTTTTTGTCTATACATTTACTTCATCCACCAGTGAGGAATGAGACTTGTACCTCAAAGCGCTGAGAGCTGACCTTCTTCCCCTTCTTCATCCAGGTGATGCGAGGTTTGGGGTGACCCATAGCCTGGCATACAAATGAAGCCACTCCACCTGATATCCCTGTCTGGTCATCAGGGGACTTAATGAAGCTTGGCATGCCTATACGATAATGATAGGGAGACAAAAGAAAGATAAGAAGCAGAGGAAAGGACAGGGAAGAGGATGTAAATCAGCATACAGTGCATTCAGCAAGTTTCCCTTTAATTTTTTCTTTTTTCCTATGTTTCAGCCTGATACTACGCAGGACAATCTGGGTAATATTTTTTCCAGAGTTACAAATATTTTACTCAAAATAGTCAAATTTACTCTTTTGTGGGTGTATTTTTTTTACCAGCCCCTGCAAGAGCTGGAGTAAAATCTCCCACACCCACATCTCAAGTTTCCATGCAGCTTGTCACAGCTGCAGGTAATCCTTGGCATTCAAGCCCTCCTCACCTCATGTTGAACTTTCAGACACCAGTGTACTACAGCCTCCAGTCAGTTAACCTGGCTCCTCATCAACCTTTGTATCTAGTGATTTTTCAGTGAGTTATTTGCCTTGTCTAACACCTTTTTGTCCTCCTCTTTTACAGTGTCTCTGTCTTTTTTTCCAGTGCTTCTGCCAACCACCCGCCAGGACAATCACCATCGTCTGCAATACTGTGTTTGTGAAATACATTCCTTTACCCCTACCTCATCTCTGCTCTCCTGGGTCCTTGCATATGTTGTCACAATTGTTTTTTTTTTTTTTATATCAGATCAATAAGGTACTATTTGCATGGGACTAGTATTACCTGTATACCCCTGGCATTTGTGAATTACCCCCTGATATCAGAGTTTGGTGTGTGGCATTCACACAGGACATGAAGGCTTTGCATGGCTGCAGCAGTGTAAATGTACAATAATTTTTATTTCTACAGATCATACAAGAAATACAATATTGCGTGACCTTAAAGGTCACATATCATGAAAAATCACTGTTTCAGACTTTTCTAACCAATATATGTGCCCCCGGCCTGTCCACAATCCCCCCTAAGAATCAGAAAGATTCATTTGCCCCCCCTTCAGAAAATGTGTGCTAAAACAATGTCACTGAGGGAGTTAGCACCACCCCCAGGTTCGGTTGGACCTCCCCACTTGGAAAATATGTGACCTTTAAGTAAATCACTTCATAAAAATTTTATTTATTGTCATTATTCTTGTATTTATTTTTTAGCTGTAACACTAATTACTATGACAGCTGATGCATTTTGCTGTCTTTATTGTGTGAACTTCATTCCCAGCTGTGTCTCATTCGTATCTTTTAGTCCATGGCCTGTCTTTGAAACTGTTAACATGTCTGGAGCTGTGAGCGTAACAGTACTTACTCTCAATGTGAGAAGGCATCACCAGTTTGGCCAGCAGCAGGAGATAAAGGGTTCCACTGTTCAGAGGAGGCAGCTGTCTGAATCCTAGATCCATCTTCTGACTGCTGGTACTCTGACCTCTGGTCCCAAAACTCCAGATGGCTACAGTTTAATACAATCATAGAGGGCCACCTGCAGAGAGACAGGGCAGAGGTAAGTCTAAGGTTCAGCTCAGGAATATGTCATATGGTCTGCCACTCTATGGATTTTATATCTATACAAATAGTATCAAATATTTTTCCCTTGCTGTGCTAAACAAATGCAAGATTATGAACCTTAAACCAATCAAACCGGTGCGAAACTGGTTTTTGGTTTCACCAGCATCATCAGATTTCTGATATGTATGAACCCAAAGCATACATAAAGGCCTGATCTAAAAAAATAGAACACTTAAGAAAATAAGAATAAAAAACACTCAAGCAGCAAAGAATAAACCAATCATTTCAACCTTTGCAAGACAGCAGGACAAGTTTAAAATTCTTTAAAACATTTGAAATAATTACACCTTATAATTTAAAATGAATAACAGGGATTTGTTTAAAAGATTTAAAAAATTATGCATGCAACAAGGCCAGAAAACAATATTGGCTGGCCATGCCAAATAGATTACTCCCCCATCTGGGTGGCTCCCAAACAAGTTTGGCTTCATTTGACCAGCCGACTTTAGCAATGCCATGACCTATGACTGACATTTGTGCAGGTATTTTACTCCAAATATGGTTAATTTTTTTAAATTGATGAAAATATCTCTTAACTATTTTTCAAAATATACAGTTTCCCCAAAACACCTTTGGGGTCAGATGAAATCTGCTCACTTATTTGACTGTATGACACACCTGATATTAAACATTAATGTTTTATATACATTCTTCTTTTATGCATGGTGTGTCTGTAGTAGAGTTTATAATAACTAGCACAGGGCTGCATGGCGGCACAGGGGTTAGCGCTGTTGTCTCATAGCGAAAATGTTCCCGGTTCCCTTCCTGGTCAAGGCCTTTCCGTGTAAAGTTCACATGTTCTCCCCGTGCATGCTTGGGTTCTCTCCGGGTACTCCGGCTTCCTCCCACCACCAAAAACATGCTCATTAGGTTAATAGGAACCCTAAGCTGGCTGTAGATGAGAGCGTACCTGCTTGTCTGTCTCTATATGTCAGCCCTGTGGTTGACTGGCGACCAGTCCAGGGTGTACCCTGCCTCTCGCCCAATGACAGCTGGGATAGGCTCCAGCCCCCTGCGACCCCAAACAGGAGAAGTGGTATAGAAAATAGATGGATGGATAACTAGCAAAAAATTAGATAAATCGCTCTGAATAAACAACAAAAAAATCTAAATGCAATTTTGGCTCATATAGTAAATTTGATATTAATTGCTGTATTGACAGGGATGATCATTTCTTTGTTATTCTTGTTTTGAATAAGAAAAACATAAAGCAGGATTTTTGTAAAAATGTATCAAACTTGTAGTTTGACACATTTCAGGTTAAATACATAGACTGTAGAAAGAATTGGACAAAGCCTGTGTGACATCAGTCGTCTGCTTACAATAGGCGGATTCAAACGGCTTTTGAAGCCCATTCGTGATGCTTCCATATTGAAATCGCGGTCTCAACCGAACTTTAGATCAACGGCTCGCCCACTAAGCGCGACTTCCTGTCAGCCTGCTAGCTAGCATTCTGGTTGACAGACATGGAGCTTCTGCCTGCCGAGCTATCTGTCAATCAAATGAGACGCGCCAATCACCGTGAAGTGAGGTTTCTCCTAAATATAATCCAAACGATCGCGGTACAACAAAATTCACCCCCCCTACAGAGGGAGCACAGTAAGACACTAGCTAATGAGACACGCTTGGTGTTTTGAACCAGGCTGTAAACCAGTTTACTTTGTGTGTCAAAACCGGCTGTTTAACATGTGTGCAGACGGAACTTCCTGTTTTCCTGCAGCCAGCCTCAAGTGGACACTGGCGGTATAGCAATTTTTTGCACTTCCACATTGGCTTCATTTTTTAGGACCGGAGTTTGCCGCTTGGTTAAATATAGCACTGTCTGCGATTTGAAAATTACAGCAGGCCACATTGCGATTAATCTAATTTGTGATTAATTGCCCAACCCTACTAACGACTCATTAATAAATGGGTCAATCAATAAAAGTCACATAATTATTGAAGGACAAGTATGCATGTTTTATTTTATTCCATTTTTCCCCATGGAATGGAAATGCATGGACATTTCTTGTTGCAGTTACTGATTATCTTTGGAAACCAGCTTTTTTATAATATGTAATGGATTACTTCTTTTCAGAAACTAACCCAACATTGATCAACAGTGGAAAGTTCTGTCACTGGCTGCTGTTCAATTCCCCACAAACATTTCTGGCTGAGGTCAGCCCTACACATGGGTTTGTATGTGACTGACTGACTGACTGACTGAGTAAGTGAGTAGCGTTTACTTTCAGAGCCATACATACAGAGTTGCACTTTGGGCAGGGTTTAGTTGTACTGAAAGGCGTCAGTAATGGCTGCCTCCATTGCAATGATTACCTCAGATAAAGCTTCAGCATTGTGCCCATTTTACTAGAACTGGACCATGTTTCTGTATGAAATAACAAAAAAACCAAATAAGTGATGGTTATGGTGGAAAGAGTAACTTCTTATGTGAATGCTTGTATACAATAGCTACTAGTAGAGTGATTAGCTTGGAATTAGCCACAGCGGCATTTTTGTCTACTGGACAACATGACGTTATTAAAACAAGCGCTGACAGCAACACTGAAAGCTTTTTATGACAGAAAAAATGTTTTTGCTCTTCTGCCAACCTGCTTTGGCATGATGTTGCGATTGTTATGGTGGGGTTTTCTGGTGTATCCAGGGGCTGCCGGAAAGCAGCAGTTTAATCAGAACTGGACCACATTTCTTTTTAAAACCAGAGCAGAGAGCCAGACCAAGACCAAGAGGCCCGTCATGAATGTGACAGACAGAACGTTCCTCCAATCACCTTCTGAAGATTTTCTGAAAAGTTCTGCCGTCCACAAACATTTTCTATGGGAGCTTTCCCAGATGATTGTGAAACATATTCATGGAATGGATCGATCTGGCGTGTCAGGTTTGCTGTTTCCTACAGGGCTTTATGTTTTAACATTTAGGGTCCTTCAACTGTCAACCCACAAACATCAGGGACAACACAGTTATACACCCAAAAAACTAATCACTCTGCCAGAACACACAATTCAGTCTGCAGTTTCAACTGGCATCTCAGATAGTTGTGATCAGCCACATATACTAGGATTGAAGTTAGTCTTGTTATAACAAATTTCAGAAACTCTGCCTTCATCCAAAGTAGAATATTTGGTTTCAATCACAAACAGTAAAAAAACCAAATGTATCTTATGGTAACTATAGATAGTACAATTAACAAGGCAAGTATGGTAAGCTGTTTAAAAAGGTACCTTTTTAAGAATAACTGAAAACACTGTAAGTAAGCTAAGACAGTCTTCCAGACAGTCCAAAATGAATAATTAAGAAAAAGGTGGGTGGCCTGCACAGAGTCAGTACAGTGAAAAAAAATAATAACTAAAAAAAATCCAGGACTGTTTATCTTTTTTTGTCTTGGCATTACATTCCCCTGATGCTGTGACATACAAGGCGTTGCATCTTAGCAATGCCCAGCAGTATCCAGGGGAGCAGCAGATTGCCGGGGCTCAGGGCTCTGCCAGACCCTGTGGGTTACATCCCCTTTAGAGCCTGGTCCAGGCTGCCATCAAGCCAAGCAAACCAAGTCATCAAGCCAGAAGCAAAACCTCCTGCCATCGGGGACGTCACGCTCCCAAAGACACAGGGCCAGCACCCTGCCAGTCCTCTCCTTATTCAGCTCATTGCAGACCATGAGGGTACATAATGTACTGGACATATGGGCATGAGTCATATCCGCCAAGGTTACTGTCATCTGACAAAATAAGCAGTAAAAGCTCTTAGAGAAGGAAAGAACAGGCCAGACCACTGTAGCTTAAATGAACTCTGCAATACTAACGCTGGGAGTCCTCAGCGGTTGTGGGATTAGTTCAAGATTGTGGCATGAGTATAAAATGTGTTTCTGATTTTTAAATAATAAAACGTGACCTCACAGTCCTACGGAAAAATTCTGAACATATCAATCATTCAATACTTGTAACTGGAATCATTCAAAGGTAGATAAAAAGAAAACTACTGCTAAAAAAATGTTTCAGCTTTAATTAACTTTGAATCTAAAGATTCTTTTTGCTATAACTGTGTTCTACAATGCTTCAAGCTTGTAGCAGTCTTTATTTCTGGGTGAGAGAGTGAAGTATGAAGCCCTGTTAACACCCCCACCCCCCTATACACACCCACACACACCCATACACACACACACAATCATATCCTCCTGAACCCTGAGCTTACGTTTCTTGTGCAGTTTTAGTTTCTGCTCTTATTTGGGATCAGTGGCTGATTAAACCCTCAGCCTTGTCTTTTAACAGGAAGTACTTTAAACCAAAAAAAAGTGTCTGTATACTAGGACAACAGACTAATCTTACTGTACGACACACAAAAATACTGATTTTTTTACACATTTTTTAGTTTGTGTCGGTCAGTTGATGGGGGCTGATTGACTGACTCCATTCAGTAAGAAATGGAGTCAGCATTCAGAGGTGAACCATGTAGTCCTTTTTATGATGATAGACCACAAGAACTTGTAAAGGCCTGGTATAAACCAATTTCCACAAAAATTTTGGAGATCCTGGAAAATTTTCTTTAAAACAATGGAAGAATATCCAAACATCAAAAATGAAAAAATAAATTCCCTCAGAAATTACAAAGGATTTCTTTTGAAATTAAAAAATCCCTTTAAGAAGATCCCAAAATTTCCTTAAATATTCCCCAAACATTTCAGTAAACTTTCCTAAAAAAGACTTAAGATTTGCATAAAATGTTCATCAAAATTCCAAGAAAAATCCTGAAAAATGTTCACAGACATTATACATAAGGTGTAATCAAATTTACAAAATACATAAATAAACAAATTTATTAATTGATTAATTGATTAATTAAATTCAATTAAAAACTCCCCCATATTTCCATGGAACATTTCCAAACACCCCCCCCCCCCCCCCCATCCAAATACATGAAAATAGGTGAAAACTTTTGTAAGGATATTCCCTACCCACATTTCCAATTGAAGTCCCAAAAAATTGTGCATTCTTCAAAGCAAACTCTCCAAAATAAACCAGTGATGCTCTAAAGCATAGGTGGGACGTCAGCATTAGCCAATGGTGGCCTCGTGAACCCTTATCTACAAAAAATCGGACATGCACCAATAGCAACGTGTAAAATACACAAATCTGAAGTGCATGCTGCTGTGAGATAAAATGATAAAATATGACAAAAGCAATGATTGACAGCAGTCCAAGTTTTCTGCTGCATGCACCCAGCTGTCTGTACAGATCTGCAGAATCGCGCAGCGTCTGACAAATATTGGGACACTTCAAACATTGCCCCTCTGTCTACCTGACCAGCTGTGCAGATATACTGAGGAATAAAATCAGTGAGACTTCTTTTTACACACAGAGGTAGACCCTGATCACAGTGTGAAAACTTCACTGAACTACAACTACAGAAACTATAACTACTTTATAACAGTCTGTTCACAAAAGATTCAAACAAATAGTCTGATCTACTTGTCTGCACTGCGAACGTATTACATCCTGGTACAAGGACCGCTATTTTGATGAGGAAGTAAAGCAAAGCACACAAGCATGCTTTATGCACAACTAATAGGTATGCCTGCAAACTCTGCTTCAAACATCCTGGATGAGAAGAGTAACAAACTGAGCTGCAGCGGGCAGAGAGGATAATCTTTGGAGAGAAAAACATGCAGCTAACCAAGCAGTAGACTTTGAGGTAGGGCTGGGCACTATATCAATTTTTATATCACCATATTTTTGGCTGACCACTGACGCCAGCCCTACACATGGGTCTGTATGTGACTGACTGACTGACTGAATATACTTTCAGAGCCATACATACAGAGTTGCGCTTTGAGTTTAGCTGTACTGAAAGGTAATGGCCGCCTTCGCTGCGGTGATTATCTTGAATATAGCTTTAGCACTGTGCCCGTTTTACTAGTAGTGCACCACGTTTCTCTATGAAATAAAGAATAAAAACAACCTAAAAAGC
Source organism: Cheilinus undulatus (assembly GCF_018320785.1). Classification (NCBI taxonomy): domain Eukaryota; kingdom Metazoa; phylum Chordata; class Actinopteri; order Labriformes; family Labridae; genus Cheilinus; species Cheilinus undulatus. The sequence continues at coordinate 45,859,826 of NC_054871.1, read as the reverse complement.
TTTGCATGTTGTGAAAGGTCTTTTGCTCTTCTGTCAACCTGCTTCAGCATGACTATGTGGGAAAAGGGAAAAGGTTACTTCTTATGTGAATGCTTGTATACAATGGCTGCTAACTGAGTGATTAGCTCGGACTTAGCCACAGCTGCACTTTGGTCAAAACTGGACAGCATTTATTTTCAAAGCAAGCGCAGAGAGCAACACTGAAAGATTTCCATGACAGAAAAGGTGGTTTCTTTCTTCTGCCGACCTGCTTCGGCACGAGTATGTGAGAGTAACAGGGAAAGGGTTACTTGTTATGAGTGGTTGTATACAACGGCTGCTAGTGGAGTGATTAGCTTGGACTTAGCCACAGTGGCGGTTTTGTCTGAACTGGACAGTTTCTGTTTCTTTATTAAAACAAGTGCAGAGCAACACTAAAAGCTTTCCGTGACAGAAAAGATGTCTTGCTCTTCTCCCATATGTTTCAGCATAGGTTTGCGATCATTACAGTCACGTTTTTCCAGTGTATCCAGAGGTTGCTGCTGCAGTAGCCCTTATCTCTGATGTAGCTGTAAGAATGCAGCAGTTTAAGTGGAACTGGACTGCATAAACAAGCACAGAGAGTCACACCGAAGCTTGCCTTGGCACAGAAGTTGTTTTTGCACATCTTTCGAGCAGCCTTGGCATCAATTTTACATGAATCACTTTTATTAACAATCTAAGGCAGCGGTAGCGTGCGCAAGAGTAGCAACGTCATTTGTTGCTCTGATAGCCCGTCATGAATGTGACAGACAGAACGTTCCTCCAGTCACCTTCTGAAGATTTTCTGAAAAGTCCTGCTCTTCCCAAACGCTTTCTATGGGAGCTTTCGGTCTGCAATTTCAACAGACATCCCAGATAATTGCGGTCAGCCAAATACTAGATTTTAACCTTAGTCTTGTTTAAATAAGAAAAAGGATATAAGATGATTGTTAAAAACAACGTTTTATGTTGAGGCCGATTTGAAAAAAGAAAGTAGTGATTTATTTCAGGTTAATGAGGCTTTTCTGCAGTTATAAGGTTTTTATTAGCTGTTATTGTTTTTCAAATTATCTTTCATTGTGAAATGAGTTTTGAAAAGATGTTCCACCGTAGATTTCTATGGTTGGATTCGTCCCCTCTAAATCGAAAAAAAAGGCTAGAATTAAACTGTTCATTATACTATTGTTGTTAATTTTTGTCCCTGGTCTTACGGAGGAAGTTAACATCACAAATTTAAGAGGTAACATCAGTTGGTGAAAAACATCCGCATCAGCCCTGATTTTCACAATCAGTGCATCACTACAATAAGCAAATATCTTCACAAAATTTCAAGAAATTCCTGAAAATTCCAAAGCAAATTCTCCAGACAATATAAGAAAATGACTTAAACTTTTCTGGAAATTCTGGACAATTATCTCCCAAATCTAACAAAAGAATTTACGACTATGTTTTAAGGAAGTCAGAATGTCACCGGTGCACCCAGGGTCTCAGTAGGATATTTCATTTATAGTGTTGGAGTGGTTTCTAAAAAAGTACTCCATTACACATTAGTGGTTTAAAAAAAGCAATGAGCTCCTTTGCTTAATTTCTCACTGCTGAAAGTTCACTACCAGTTACCCTGACTTCAGCATTCCTCTTAAACATCACCTCAGATGTATTGTCAAATGATATCCAAGTAAAAATATAAACCATGTAAACGTCCCCATCAGCACAAATCATTATTCTAATTAGAAGGATCTAGACAAAATATCTTTTTCAGGCTTTTAAAAACAAAAAAGACACAGCAGAGTAATGACAACCAGCCCTAGCAGCACTCTATAGAAATCAGTTTTAGGATGGCTACCACCTTTAAATGTCTACAAATCAAATTTTGATTAGGGAGGTGTACCCATGGGCATGGCACAGGGGGGAAAAAAGGGACTGATTCCTTTTTGATTCCTTTTCAAAGTTGAACGACTGCTGGATGACAGACCCAGCGCTGTTTCTCGTTGTCCATCTCTGAACGCAGATAACTCACCGCCAACTCGCCACGCTGCTCTGTTTACCTTCCTCTCCCTTGCTCCTCTCTCTGATACGAAAACGCTTATGTGCGGAGGAGTTTTCTGGATGGGAGGGGGGGACTCGCTGCTGTTTGAGATGCGTTCAGGGACAGTGGGAGAAGGGAAACTCCAGCGAGAAATTCGCATTGACAGCTCAAAACTTCCACATAATTCATACTAGGGTTGAAGGATTTGGGAAAATAATCTAATTGCGATTTTTTTTCCCAATATTGCGATTTAATACCAGATTATTTCTTAAGTTCCTTATCTCATGTATTTTCCAACAAAAACATACAATAATTCATTCTAAATTACAACAAACACAATATTAGATTAAATGAGGGCTGAACAATTTTATAAAAAAATATCCAATTTTGATGATTTTCACTTATTTTGCAAATTGGATATGAATTGTTGTATTAAAGGGAGTGATCATTTTATATAATTCTCATATCTAACAAGAAAAACATACAAAAATGAAGAGAACAGGACTTTTTTGTACACTGTTCTAAAAATATGCCACTTGAATGATTGCATGATATGTAATGCATAATGTCCCTGCTGCAAAAAAACAATTTAAACTGGTATTTTGACAATTAATTGCCCAGCCCTAAGTCATACTTGGATGTTTGTGATATAGTCACTTTATCATTGTGCGTGGCAAAAGCTGCGACACATCAAGCATACTGGATATACTGTCCAGCCCTAATTCAGGTATTTTACAGCAACATACAGCAACAGAACTAAAAAATGCCCTGAGCTGAAAGTCTGCACTCAACCCTTTAGTAAAGACTATACCCCACCACAGGCAAAAAGTGACCAACGTAGTGGATAACATCACTCAAAATAAAAAACAATAATTCACCAGAAACATGAGTGAAAGAATCCCAGCAATGATCACTGTACAACAGGCCACATCTAAACACGTATAAACTCTCTACCCAAAGGCATGATGTGGAAACTCCACAGGAATAACCCCAGATTTAAAATGACAGTGGGCAGAGCTTGGATAAATTGACTCTAACACTAAATGCATCAACATCGTCAAGCAACTCCAACACTGAAGGCGGTTTAACTGTCAATGGATTTAGAATTACACTCAGAAAGTCCAAATCAACTCTGAAATTTTTAACACTGAGAGTTCAACACTTCAGTTTTGCTGTTTCTTGACACGTTTTACTTCAATAATCAACCCTACAAGTTACCTGATTCTCTGTTTAGCCCAACTGAGCAGAAAAAACCCCCAGAATACACACAGTCATGGTGTTGCAACAAAACTCTGCATAGAGACATGTTCATGTGCCGTAACAGCCACTTATCAACAAGCCTCATGTGGTCCTTGACAACATCAGAGAGGTCCAAAAATGACATGACATGCCTTCTGTGAATTCTCAAAAGTAATCAAATCAAAAAAGTAACACAATTTCTGACCCAAATAAGGAAAACGTACACGCCAAGTGACATTCATGTAAATCGGCCTATCTTTGTATATTCCAAGAGTGGGTGGGTGGGGGGAACTCTGCCTTTTTCATAGCTGTTGGTGGCCATGTTTGCTTGTCAGAGGCATTTGTTTTCCTGCAGAGTGTTAGTACAAGCTTCAGCAGCAGGTCTGCTTGGTGACTGGACTTCAGCCCGTTCTGGGACAGTTCCAGGGTCCAGCCACATGGCCAAGCAAGTGTCGGGGTTATTGTGAGGATATTCAATAAAAAAAAGTCCTTAAAATGTCAAATGGACAGCGCCCAGCCAAGCATTCCCTTCAGAAAGGTAAAGGCAGTAAATGGCAGTAAATGCTCCGAGATCATGCTAATAAAAAACATGCTTTTGATCATGTATGTGAGAGTGCGAGGGAATCACATGCAGAAGGAGCAAAAGGACTGGCCAGATTTCATGTGTGTCAACGAGCAAATCCATGTTGAAAAACTAAAAATCTGAAACGGCTGTGCACAGTCTGACCTGACCAATCAGCATCATTTGAGGAGAATGAATCGTTGGCTACGGGTGGGGTTTAGTTGTACTGGAAGCATAGACTGTAGAAAGAATTGGACAAGGCCTGTGTGAAATCAGTCGTCTGCTTACAATGGGCGGGCTCAAACTGCTTTTGAAGCCAATCCGCGGCGTCCACTAAGTTCGACTTCCTGTTAGCTAGCAAGCTACCATTCTGGTTGACAGAAGCATAACTTCTGCCTGTCGAGCTATCCGTCAATCAAATGAGACGCACCAATCAGTGCGCAGTGAGGTTTCTCCCAAATATAATCTAAACCATTGTGGCCCCCTCTTACAGTGAGAGCACATAAAGACTTTAGCTAATGAGACACGTTTGGTTTTTTGAACCAGATTGTGAACGATTTATTTCTTGCGTAAAAACTGTTTAACATGTGTTCCTGCAGCCAGCCTCAAGTGGCCACTCGCAGTATTGCAATTTTTTTGCGCTTCTTCATTGGCTTCATTTTTCAGGACTGGAGGTTGTCGCTTGACTGGAAGCTGTTATAATGGCTGCTGATAGCAATTAGCTCAGATGTAGCCACAGCGGCAGTTTGTCAAGACTGGGCCACATTTGTTTATTTTTATTATTTTCTACAGAGCAAAGAAGTCCAGAGAATTGCACACAGAATGTCTTTCACGGTGGAAAAGATGTTTCCACTCTCCTCCCGACCTGCTTTGGCATTCGGTTGCCATAGTTAAGAGTGGGCTGTATTGAATGCCAGGAGTAATTACTGCCACTGGTAAAGCTTAGGGCTAAACCATTTGGAAAAATAATCTTACTGCGATTTTTTTACCCAATATTGCAATTTAAGTTATGATTATTTCTTAAGTTCCTCATCACATGCATTTTACAACAAAAACAAGCAATAATTTTTCCATACCATAACCGACACAATGTTAGATTAAACTAGGGCAGAACCATTTTTTTTAAATATCCAACTGTGATGATTTTTTTTTTACTCATTTTGCAAATTTGATATGAGCTGTTGTATTAAAGGGAATGAACATTTTTATATAATTGTCTAACTTAATAAGAAAAACATACAAAAATGAAGAAAATGTGTTTTTTTGTACACTATTTTAAAAATATGGCACTAGAATGATTGCATGATAAGTCATGCATAAAATTTCTGCTGCAAAAAAAAGTTCTAAACTGGTATTTTGACACAAATGTCAGGTTTAGGAAATTTTGCACCTTCTGAAATTTAAAAATTGCAGCAGGTCATATTGCGATTTAATCTAATTTGCAATTAATTGCCCAGCCCTAGTGAAGCTGTTAGCTCGGATGTGGCTTTAGCATCTTTAGCAACAGTTTTTACCAGGTCTGGACAGCATTTGTAATAGGAGAGGAGCAAAGAACCACACTGAAAGTTTTTCTAAGCAGGGGACATTTTTGCATCTCCCTACCAGCCTAAGCTTGAGATTCACCCAAAAATAAGATGACAACAACTTACTGCTGAGCCTACTATCTCATCTGTTTTGTTGCTCCAATTGGCTCATCATTAATGTGACAGCCAGAACTCTTATCCAATCACTTTCTGAGATTTTTTTTTTTTAAGTCCTGCCTTTCCTAAACTCTTTGTATGGGAGGTTTCACAAATGAGTGTGAAGGTATGGATATTATAATGAGACTGCTCTTATGAGGCTAAAACCAGGTGGTTTACAGTCACACTGAGTGTTAAAGGCTGGGTATTCACGCACAACTGCTTTAGGTTTCAGATAAGTGACGTCTTTAGTTCACTGCTAGCTGCTGACTGAAGTGCTCATGTTTTTGCTAAGGTGTCGGAAAATGATTAGCTTCAAAGTTGAGCAACACATTAACTTGAAATTTTGGGTGAAATTGAACAAAACAGCACCTGAATCTTTTGGAACACTAACTGAGGTGTGTGGGGAACACTGCATGCCACGTGTTCGAATGGTTCAGTGAAGGCAGAGAGGATGTTCAAGGCCATGAACGTTCTGGGCACCTATAAACTTCATAAACTTCTGAAGACATTGAACAAGTTGAACAAAATGTTAGAAATGACCAAAGACTCAGTACAAGAATGACAGAAATGGTCTCCATTGATAAAGAGACAGTTTGACCAGTGGTGCATCAAAATCTTTTTCAGCCCTGCTCCGAACGAGCTGTTTCTGTGTCTGTGGCTTTGAATGTTAATGAGCTGTCTGACTCCACCCCTCAGGAAATGGATGTGGCTCTCTTGATCCTCCTCTCCTGATGGGTTTTTCTGGTACTTAAGGGGATTGTGGACAGGCCAGGGGCACATATCTGGAGCTCATCAGATAACATAAAGGTCCCTTTTTCAAACAACTGAAACTATTTTGGTACACTGCAGCAGTGATAGTGCTGCCAGCTGTACTGCTAAAAACATGAGTAACGCTAGCTTTCAGTTTTAAATGTCTATGAACACTGAAATAAGCACCTCTTTTTAAACAACTAGGAGGAAATCTACTGGGATTAAAAATGAGTTTGGATTGAAAATCATTTTTGAATTGGACTGTGGCCAGACACATTCAGGCAATTAGCACCATAAATTAGCCTAACAAGCTTTTGAACTGTAGATTTATCCGTAGAAAACCCAGGCACAGGAAAAATGATCCCATGCAGAACCTGGAACCTGACAATGCTGTCCAATGCACCACCAAACAGCCCTGTACAATACACAATCCAACAACTCCAAAATGCTCTTGTGGACAAGTTGTGACCTGCACATTCACCACGCTATGAAATAATCATGGAACATTATGAGACGGAGATGTTTTAAAGCTAAATGCAAAGCCGGAACTACCAAGTAACTACGGCACTGCTACAGGTGCCCACTGTGTCACTCCGCCCAGCAGTTTACTCGGAAAGTAGTTCTGCGCATTTGCTTCATGTGCCGTAATGTTACATAATTAAACGTTATTATTTCATAGCATGGTGAATGTACAGGTCACAACTTGTGTATTTGATGAGTTTGATGAGGAAAAGCCGGAATACTGTAAGACTCCAATGAGTTGGCACAGCAGCTCCAAACTTGGCAGCGCCGATCTAAAAATAGCTTGCACGGACAACTAAAGGTAACGAACCTATTACTAAGACTATAGGAAATATGGCAATGGGCGAATTTGCCAAAATGTTGAAGTATACCTTTAAAACTTTTCTCATAGCAGTGATCATCAACTGGCAGCACAGAGGCCACATCGGGCCCCCCACAGCCTCCCATCCAGCCCCCACTAGATTATTAAATCTAGAAAATTTAAGAAGGAAAAGGTGGCATGTGATTGTTTAACTTTTTTTTTTTAAATGAAAATGTATCAGTCTTATATTGATAAAAGCTGTGCTTTGTCTCATCAGTTTTGAAATCCTCACAGAACATCTGTTTCCTGCATGTGTTTCTGGCCAATCACAACACAGCATATTAGTATCAATCTCAGCTATATGTGGCTATAATATCTCAATCACCCCCTTGTGGCTGGCTGCGGTATAGTTGATGGGGACTGATTTCACTGTTAAAGGCAAAAGTTCCATTAATTTTGGATTAAAAAAAAACGTTTTCACAAAAATATGTTAACTACACCAAATATTGATTTTCTATTGATTTTAGTGTTGCAGCCTTTTATAAAAGGCCTTTTATAAAAGCTTGCAATTATTTTAGCTTTCAAAGTTTATTTCAATGTCCAGCCCCCATATATGAAAATCAGCTGAAGTTAAGAAAGACAGCATAGCTAACTAACAAGCCTAGGAGAACTGGCAGTTACAGAAGTCTTCCCTAAAATGTGCTCATTTGATCATGTGACCGGTATTCTCATTATAACATATTAATCTCTGAATCAGGGATTCTCAGCCTTTACAGCCTGCAGACCTCGAAATAAAGGTGCCAGTGACCGGGGACCCCCACTGTACCTGAAGGTGGTTGAACACAGCCATGCACAATTTGGAATAGTCATGTGCAGACAAGGCCGTCCATAAAGGGGGACAAATGGGAGAGCTTTCTGGTGCCAAGCCAAACTGGGGGACCATGGAAGTCAGCAAAATCATGGTCCATTGTAAAGTTAAGCTGTGATATCCATATTTCATATTTAACCTAAAAAAATAACCTCTCTTATCAAAGAAACAATCTTTTTTTAATCATTTAGTGTAGTAAATAGCCTTCTTTAAAATGTAAAAAACAAAGGAAATAAAATGATTTAAAAATTGTTATGGGTTAATAATGGCAAAAATTGGTGGAAAAGGTGGTGAAATTTGATTTTAAAAGTAGCAGAAATGGTTTAGAAGTGACAAAAATTATATAAAAATGGCAAAAAGGCAAAAAATGGTTAAAGTGGCAAAAATGGGTGTAAATAGTGGTAAAAAGGAGGTAAAACGTGGCTGAAATTGCTTTAAATTGGCAAAAATGGGTTAACTGAGAATGAAAAAAATATGCAGATACTGGCAGAAGTTGGTTAAACTAGCAAAAATGTGCATATCAGATGGTGAGATGGGGTTAAAATGGGAAAAATGTGAAGAAAAAGTGGTTAAAAGGGGTTAATAGTAGCAATAATGGGTCAACAGAGGCAACATTAAGCTTAAGTGGCAAGAATTGGTTTAGAAGTGGCAAAAACAGGCAGAAGAAAAGTGGATAGAAAGAGTTTGGGGTGGGGGGGGTGATGAAAAGCGGTAAAAATTTTGACAAAATTGGTGTAAACTGGAAACAGAGTAATTTAAAAAAATATTCTTGTTTTTTTAGAGCAACTGGAGACCCCCTCTCAGTGTCTCGCGACCCCCAAGGAGGTCCCTACCCCAAGGTTGAGAACCCTTGCTCTGAATGATATCAATACAGGTTTCCAAAAACTAAAAAATTAGACACTGTACCTTTAGAAAACTAGGTTAGATCAATTTAAGAGGGTCTCTGCTTTGACTCAACAACATGTATTTGTGGAATATTTTAATCACCTTTTTCTCTCATTCTAACAGAGATTATCTGCTATTTGGTTGTGTAAAGTAACATGAAGGTTTGGCTCTTTCCAGTACACTTAGAATTCTTATTAACTTGTTTTTACATCTTAGCTGTATAGCAGTGACTAAACAGAAGATAGGAGATTGTTTTACATTCAAAAAGCATCTAGGGGCATGTCCAGGTCACGGTTCCAACACTGGAATCTATTCATCCATAACATCCAGCCGCTTGAAGCTGAGCGAGGGAGCCTCACATGCAGTTACAGACGGGGCAGTGGAGGATCTTTCAGAAATCACACGTCATTTATTTTTATCATGCCACAGTCACAACTGCATATTTTAGCTCTTTAGAGACAGCAAGGTAAATCTGTCCTCAGTCTACGGTTCAGTTATTGGCCATCTGCTATAAAATCATAGTATTTGATGCTATGAAAGTACAGCACACTAAGGAGAGGGGAGTGAAAACAGCCATATCTGAGAACAGTCAGGGAAAACAGCTAGAAATACATTTAAGGAAAAAAAAATCATCATCGATATTATTATTATTATTATTATTATTATTATTATAGTGGGCAGAGATAGCTGGCATGGGGTTGTGGGTTAGCTCTGGGACGCCAGAGCTAACCGTCAAACCTGAGGTGGGTCAAAAACATCAGCCTTTCACGCTCCTCACTCAGCAAGTTAAAAGTCCTCACAAAGACGTCTTTACAGAGGTTTACAGCATGATCAGCAAAGTCCAGATCTGGACATCACCACATGACACTCCACAGTTTGCTTGCTTGGGGGGTCAGCTGGGAGGACACCTGGAGAGATGTGGGGCATGGGCTTGGCACAGGCCTGGACAAGTGCTGAACAGACATACGGTCCCATACCTGACCTGACCTAAGCTGACATTGTCCTTAGTCTTCCTCTGCTTTAGGGATTAAGGATCATAAGTTCAATGATAACAAGGCAAGAGGGGGAAAAGTCTTTAGTAAAGATTTTTTTTTTTACAAAAAAAATTACAAACATTTACAAAAAAAACCCTCTTTAATGTCAAAGTGAAAACAGATCTCCACAAAGTAATGCTAATTAAATAAAAATATGTTCAGTAAAATGGGTGACTGCATACATTTTCACACCCTTTAATGTGACTGATCTAATTCAGCAGAGGTCCAGCTAATTAGTGCTAGTCTCACAGTTAGTGAAACCAGGATCACCTGAGTGCAGTGAATGTGTCTCAAGTGATTGTACTATAGGGACACCTGTGTCTGGAAGGTCCAGTCACTAGTTAAACAGTATTTCTGGCTACCATTACACCGGCATGACAAAAGAACACTCCAAGCTACTCAGAGAAAACATATACAAAAACCTTTCCAAGGCACCGAACATCCCCAGAGTTCAGTTAAATTCATCATCAAGAAATTGAAGGAATATAAGCATCAGCAGCTGAGATGAGAGAGACTCTGCATACCAAGGTTGTTACAGTTAACAAAAACTAACTAAAACTAAAATTCAAAAATCATTTTAGTTAACTGAAACTAAATAAAATCTAAGCTTACCAAAAAAGAAAACTAACTTAAACTGTATAGTGCGCTTACAAAACGAACTAAAATAAAAATGGAGACAAAATATCCTTACTTTTAGTGTTTGACACAACCATACTAACTAGCACTGACACACAAGTCTCGGGAGTGTAAAATTGCCTGATCTGATTGGTTAAGACTTCACCCAGTGGTATTTTTATGTCTGGAGTTGTATTCAAACGTCATCTTTAAATAAATAAATAAGTGAAGAGTAGCTTGTTTTAATACATTTTCAAAAATGTATTACACAAATTTAGCCCCGACATCTATCCGTAAAAAACATAAAACCAACACTATAACTAGAAAAGCATTCAGAGAGCGCAGACCTCCACCATCAGCCCTATCTCCCAATAGTGAAGAATCCTTTCAAAAATTCCTGGATCCATCCCCATGTGCCCCCCCCACCACGGCATTCGCCGATTACTCCCTCCCTTGGGGTGGAAACATGGTGAGTCAAAGCATTGGCTTCACTATGTGTAGACTGTCATGGTGAAAGCATTGCCTGCTGGTGCCAACAGATGCACTGACAGTCTCACCCATGGTCTCACTGGACGACTGAAGTCATGGCAGAAGGTGAATATTCCCCTATTCCTCCCAGCATTGTGAGTATTCTCGCTACAATTCGCAGTCTTTCTCTCTGATATGCTCCCACTCGTCTCCTCGACTGGGCGACTCTATAAACTCCAAAATTTTCAATAGAAACACACCAAAAACTGGTGTTGGGATTGAAGTTACTCATGTCCGCCATCTCCTGGTGTAAAGTTGTAACAGCGCAGACCTCCACCATTAACCCTATCTCCCAATAGTACAGAATCCTTTAAAAAATTCCTTGATCCAGACGGTGATCCAGATCAGTCCCAAAATCTAATTAGTTCTTCCTTATGCCATTTCTGACATTTCCTGAAAATGTCATCAAAATCTGTCCACAACTTTTTGAGTTATGTTGCCAACAAACAAACAAACAAACCCACCCAATCACATAACCTCCTTGGCGGAGGTAACTGATAAAAACTAAACTAAAATCGAAAACAGAAAGTGAAAACAAAAATAAATTTAGAAACTAATGAAAAATCCAAAACTATTTTAACCTTGCTGCACACAACAACTGATGACTGCGTTCTTCACCAGTCAAAGCTCAATGGGAGAGTGGCAAAGAGAAAGACACTGTTAAAGAAAAATCAGATTAAATCTGGATTATAGTTCACACAGAGGCCTGTAAGAGACTCCATGGTCAAGTGTGAGAAGGTTCTTTAGTCTGATGAGACCAAAACGGTGCTTTTTGGCCATCAGACATGTTTGATGGACACCAAAATTTTTAACTGCACCACAAACACACCATCCCCACTGTGAAGCATGGTGGTGGCAGCATCATGCTGTGGGGATGCTTCTCAGCAGCAGGCACTGGAAGGCTTGTAAAGGTAGCAGGTGTATGAAATGAAAAAATAAAAAACAAATGATATTTACCATGATTGATTTATAAAATCAATAAAAGGTAAAACACTCAAGAGTATGAATACTTTTTATAGGCACTGTATATATTGACTGTACATAGCTGATCCCCGTAAATGGTGAACAAACTACACCTATGTAATCCCCTACTGCCTTTGTGGCAGCCCTTTCTGTCTCTGTCTATTTCCATGCACGTTCCTCTTTGAGCTGTCTGTGGTACTTAACTGAGCTCTGTCAGTTTCAAATGAAACCAATTTATCTTCTTCATGTTAGTCTTCCTTTTGTATTCTCCAATCCTTTGGATACTGAAGGCAGCAATTCTTTTTTTAACTGTCAGATAAATGAATAGTGAGTGCTAGTTATTCAATAAAACTTGTTAACTGTGAGTGTGAAAACACACGAGCTGCTGTGTGGCAGCACAATGAGATGAGACTGGATCTGATGAAGAGCATTCAGTTAAAAACAACATCTATAGCCTATTTATACAACTTACACAGTGTAATTCAGTCTTATATGGGTCTAAACACAAAAACCGATCAACCTAGGGCTTTACATTTTTAAGGAGCAGTGCTTTCAGCAGCATCTCTTTATTTCTACTCATGCACATTTGTGCACATTCGTGGGATCTTATGTTGATGGCATAAGGAGAGCTGAAAGGATAGAAAGCTAAACAGACAATGTTGAAATTATCCTAACCATGCTGTTATACACAGCACTGATCTAAAAAATGTTACTTATGATAAATAACATCGTAAAATGTCCGACATGCAAAGAGTTTTAAATGTGAAGCACAATACTGAAGTTAGTGATAAAGGATTTTTGAGATAAATTTGGTGTTGCATGCAGCGTCCAGCCTGTTTGATGCTTCTTTTACGTAGAGATTTGTAAAGTTTTTGTTCACCTTCTTCAACAACAAAATGGTGAAAACATTCAACCACTCACCATTTTCCGGGGATAGCCTGTCCGTCTATCCGAGTATCCCAAAGACGCGAGGGCAGAGAGGTCCTCAGATATGACAGAGGTCTGATAGAGTCCCGCTGCTATTCCTCTGATGCTCCGATGAGAGAGGGGAAAAAAGCCGTAAAGCACTTTAATGGATGTGAGGTAAAGTCTTCTCTTAGTTGCCGGAGTTTAAGATATTTCCACTTTCAGGCTTGAATCCCAAAAAAAGCTCGTAGTATCCACTTTCTCCCAGTACATCCGTGGCGGCTCCTCTCTGAATGACCAGTCTTTTCATCGCTTCGTCCATATACAACCTCGGGAGGGGTCGGCTGAATTCGGCTGTTTCCGGAAGCATCAAAGTAACAGACTCGGGGATTCACGAGCTCGATTACAGCAAAATACGGAGTAGCTGTTGCATCGGTCTCTTTCTTCTTCCACTTCTTCTTTTTCACTGAGAATTAGCCTTTATTTTGAAACAAATTTAAATGCAAACCCAGTCTTTGAAATTTGCTTCCTCTGACATTTTTATTTTTATTTTTATATTAAACCTCCGATAGAAAAAGGATACATGCGTTAAGGCTACAAATAAAAAAAGATAAAAGTATATATTTTTTTCAGTTCGTGTTTTGTTGGCATTCAAATGTCAGGACTGTACTTAACAGGTAGTGCAGGCGTTATAATTTTCTAAAAATAATCATATATTATAGCTTCAGACAAAGTAATAGCTAATGACTTTGGCTGAGGGTTCCTCTCTTTCTTGAACGAGCTATAAACTAACTGTGAAATCATGTAAGCGACCAAGTTGCAAAGTGAGAGGTCTGTTAAAGCCATAGGCGGAGGGAGGGGGTGGCCTAGAGGGCTTAAGCCCTGAATGTTTTTCTCAAACGTCCCAAATGTTTGGGCTGGTGAAAAGTATTTTTCCTGCTCAGTGTTCAGTGAATGCAAAAAAAAAAAAAAATCTTCTATAGTGTACAAATGAATGTGGAAATTTAATTCTTTTAGGCAAACTGTACAAATGTGTAAGAACTTATACTTCAGTATGTTTTTTTGTTTGTTTGTTTTTGTTTGTTTGTTTTTTTACTTTTAATGTTACATGCCATCATTGACAGAGAAGGACAGAGGACTGAATCACAGGATTACTTTGGCTAAGCCCTGGTTCTACCTCTATAAAAATGCTAGAAAAGCTTAAATAATCAGAGGAAGAAGTAAAATAAAGAAGAAGAAGAAGAAGAAAGTCTTCTCCCTAGAATTCAGAATGTGTATTATAACAAAACCATGGACATTAAAGGGCTCACTTCAGAGATGTCGAGCAAAAGCTATCCTGCTCCAGCATGTCCACAGAATGGAAGGAGATGTAGGAAAATTTGATCAGTTTTAGGAAGCGATGGACTGCACATGCAGAAGGCGATGATGCACATACAACTGAACGGCAGACAAACCTTGCAGTGGATATTTTCATTCTGATCGCTGACTGAACGACTGTTACTGTGATGCATTCAACAAAGAAAATAGGGATGCTTTGGATTGGATCCCACAACTTCATACATATGAGAACATCTTTTTGCCACTCAGTCATCAAATTATACCCCATATCTTAGCAGGGTAAAAACTACAAGATAATCCGTCTAATTTTGGCCCCAACCCTCCAATCAAAGTCAGCAAAGCCCTGATTATCTGATGTAGATTATCATGCCAGATTTTCCTATGATATGAGGTGTGTTAAGATTAATTTTACCCTCACTAATGTGCTCGTAAGACAACCAGGGTGGCCCTGATTCGAAATTAAATGTTCAATATTTACCATCAAAATCCTGTAGTGTGAGGGAAACACTGAGAACAGCCAAGCATGCACTCAGACTGTCACACAGAATTAATTGATAATCAATCAGGAAGTCACTGACTGAAGAAGGAACACAACAAACACAGCCGTGGCAGTGGTAGTAAAAGCATAAAGTTAAATCTAAGTTACTTGTCGCAGCACGTCACTGTTTATACAAAGTGTCCTGTAAATTATACAGTTATGGACGAAAGTATTGGCACCCCTGGAATTTTTCCAGAAAATACACCATTTCTCCCAAAAATTGTTGCAATTACAAATATTTTTGGTATACACATGTTCATTTCCTTCATGTGCATTGGAACAACACAAAAAATCCAAAGAAAAAAGACAAAATTGACATAATTTTACACAAAACTCAAAAAATGGGCCGGACAAAAATATTGGCACCCCCAACGTAATATTTGGTTGCACACCCTCGTAAAAAAATAACTGAAACTAGTCGCTTCCTATAACCATCAACAAACACCTTACACCTCTCAACCAGAATTTTGGACCACTCTTCTTTTGCAAACTGCTCCAGATTTCTCAGATTTGAAGGATGCTTCTTGCAACAGCCATTTTGAGATCTCTTCACCATGCTTGTTGTGACACACACAGGCACACAACACAAAGGTTGAGTCAACTTTTAGACATTCTAACTGGCTTCAGGTGTGATTTCTAGATTGCCAGCACCTGTTACTGCCACAGGTGAGTTTAAATGAGCATCACATGCTGGAAATGAAATGATTTACCCACAGTTTTAAAAGGGTGCCAGCAGTTTTGTCTGGCCCATTTTTTGAGTTTTGAGTAAAATTGTGTCAGTTTTTCTTTTTTCTTCTGATTTTTTTTTTTTTTTTTTTTTTTTTTTGGTTGTTCCAATGCACATAAAGGCAATAAACACATGTATACCAGAAAAAATTAGTAATTGAAATGCAACAATTTCTGGGAGAAATGGTGTATTTTCTGTAAAAATTCCAGGGGTGCCAATACTTCCATGACGTCCATGATTGTACAGTGGCCTGTAAGCGCAATAAAATAAAGTCTGAAAAACTTTTACAAAGCTTAAACCAAATTTTTAAAGTCCAAAACAAATTTATAAAGTTTAGGACACTTTTTACACAGCTTGAAACAAATTTGCAAATTAAGCTACATATGTATAAAGCCTGAAACAATTTTACAAAACTTGAAACAAATCTACAAAATCTGATACAAAATTAAAAAGTTGCTTTTGATTCAATAATGGCACTCATTTCTTAAAAGAAAAAAACCCCAAAAACTTTTATTACGGGCTTTTCAAGGGCCCCTCCCTGTGGGCAAGTGCTTTTATTGTGAAAAATCAAACAGTTAGCAATATCCAACTTGCTACAAACATAAATATAAAATAATTATGTAAACACATGCTTAATGTTGATTAGATGCATTTAATTCACATTTCAGTATTAATATCCAGCAGGTCCAGTGTCAATTATAAAAAGTGTTTCAAAAAGTTACAGAAGTGTTGACAGGATCACCATGGCATAGCTGAGTGGGTACCTGGAAATTAAGGTTTTAGTTAGAATACTTTACATGTTTGATGACATTATAGTATGAAATTTAGCTTTTAAAGGGCCCATTGCTCAAAATCTATTCACATTTACCATGACTTTATTTAAGAGTTCTCTCAATGGATTTAGAAACCAGCTACTTTTGACATGAAACTGTATCTGTGACGATAAAACTTGATGAACATTGAGTTCATTTAAAGCCTGAATGTTGCTGCTGAAAAAGAGGAAGCAGCAATTAAAGTGAACTTGTGCTTCTACATGAATGAACCTCTGTACTCTGCAAAGAGTACTGCTGTTTTCAAATGGCTATGCTGCAGGCATCCCAAGCTGCTCCGGGGAAAACTTGACATTCCTTTGGTTAAAGCATGAGAACTGGATGCTGTATATGTCCCACTGGAGCATGCATTATAGGGGTAAAGACAATGCAAGGAAAAGTGTTTTTTTCCCCCTAAATTATTACAGAAAAACATCTAATGATGGTACTTCAGTCAAGCACCTTTTGTCAGTTTAGAGCAGGGGTCATCAACAACACTTGTACAAGGGCCAGCTTATGTCTATGAAGACACTGAGGGCTGGCGCATTATCCCAGCTGTCATTGGGCACACCCAGGACTGGTCGGCAGTCAATCACAGGGCTGACATATAGAGACAGACAATGATGCACACTGCACATTCACACCTACCTAATTTAGAGTGATCAGTCAACCTAACAAGCATATCTTTGGTGGTGGGAGGAAGCCAGAGTACCTGGAGAGAACCCACGAGTGCACAGAGAGAACATGCAAACTCTGCACAGAAAGGCCCTAACTGGGAAGGGAACCTGCATCCTTCTTAGTGTGAGGCAACAGCACTAATTCCTGCATCACCGTGCAGCCTGAGAATGTTACCTGTCCGACTGAATTGTGCCAGCTGTGAAGTTTGGTGGAGGGATAATGGTATGGGGCTGTTTTTCAGGGTTTGGACTAGACCCCTTATCTTCAGTGAAGGCCAGTCGTTATGCTTCAGCATGCCAAGACATTTTGGACAATGCTTTGCTTCCAACTTTGTGGAAACAGTTTGGGGAAGGACCTTTTCTATTCCAACCTGACTGTGCCCCCATGCACACAGCAAGGACTATAAAGACAGTGAAGAAGAACTTGACTGCCCCACACAGAGCCTTGATCTCAATCCCATCAAGGATCTTTGGGGTGAACAGGAAGATTATGAGCCAGGCCTTCTGGTCCAACATCAGTGCCTGAGCTCATAAGTGCTCTAGAGAATGAATGGGCAAAAAATTCCTACAGAAACACTCCAAAATCTTGTGGAAAGCCTTCCAAGAAGAGTGGAGGCTGTTATTTGCAACATCTGAATAATCTGTTCAGTAGCCAGGAAGAGTGCAAATTGCACAATTGGTATTAATGTATCGTCTTTTGGTTTTTCAGGGCAAAAAAACCCCAAAACAACAACAACAAAAAGTGAATTTGAATTGCAGCCACTGAGATTTCATGTCCCTCAGATCATCGCAAGATTATGTTATTTTGCACACAGCCCCATGCATCAACTACAGACAATTCAAGAATATAGATACTATGAATTACAAGGTTGATAAGCTCGCCGTAAACAAACTCTGCAGTGCTGATAGAACTTGGACATATTGCATCGTGCCTTGGGGTCAGTGAAACAACAGAACAGCAGATGATGCTTGCCCACTCATTATCTAGAGAGGTTGTCTGCTCCAACATGAAACTCAGCACAGCAGAAGACACTGGGCCCCTGGAGAGAGCATCATGCTACCCAAATGCTTCTCTGGGTTCAGGAAGTTAGATGCAGCTCAATGATCTGCAAAACATAGCTATTAAAAAGTCAGAGCGTTCATTGAAAGAAACTGAAAACTGACACATTGTTATGGCCATTTGGTGATTTGAATGCAAACAGTTGGTGCATTTCTTTTAAACTCAGTCCAACACAGCCAAATGATTATAAATCTTTTCAAGAAACCCTACAGTGATTCTTTGTTAACAACTCCATCAGCACAATTAGGATATTTTAAATGCCTGATATGGTGAAATGGTGAAAGTGTTACAATATTTCAACAGTACAATACTTTAAAAAGCTATGAACATCTTTACTTGACCACAAACTTCATAGATGTGTGGAGCAAGTTTCTCAGGTATGGAAACTATTGGTGTTTTGTTTGCCTTCATCACAGAGAAGTTGCTCATACACAGGGGCGTAGCTAGGGTTTTTGGGACCCCAGAAAGAATATTACACAGGGCCCCCCCTTAACCAGCTAGCCAAACAACAAATGTTGTGTCATTTTTACAAATTACTATGAATTTTAATGTATTTTTGAACCATAATTTGCCCATTTATGAGCAATATTTTTACAATTCATTCAATTTGTAGCCCTGGACTACACCATTCGGACATTTTTAAGGGAGAAGCAGGGGCCCCGCAGTATTGTATTTAACTCTATTTGATGCAATCTCAGTCTGTTCACTGATTTATTTAGTCTGCTTTGATTAAAAAATGGCACTAATTACTAGGAAAAAAATAAAATAAAAAAACTACGGAGCCTCAGACATGACATGGTCAATAAAACAGTAAATTGTGGCCACAATTTAGCTATAACGTGCACATGAAATACTAATTTGTGGCCATGAAGTAGGTATAATGTGTGCACGAAATACTAATTAATAATATAAATATCATTCCTGGACAGCTGGGTAAGCAAATCAAGCACACCTTCTCTAAGGTCTAAGGTAGAGGCAGTAGAGGGACTAAAGCTACACGATGGACGGGGATAATATGATTAAATTTTAGTTTAAGCTGTGAATGAATGCATAAAATAAAATCAATCATACTATCCCTCCTGTAGCTTTAGTCCCTCTACTGCCTCTACCTTAGACCTTAGAGAAGGTGCGCTGGATTTGCTTACCCAGCTGTCTGGGAATGATATTAATATTATTAATTAGTATTTTGTGCACACGTTATACTAATTCTTATTCATTGCCCTTTAATCCCTCCTGTGCTACGCCCATGCTCATACAGGCATGTGCCTCCAAGCATGCAGAACATTCATCAGATTTCAGGCATGGTTGGAGGGTTGAGAACTACAGTGCACCCACAGAGTCATATTTTGGCCTCAGTGTGCCGTTACATTGGAGTTCAATCAACCTGATTTGGATGTTTATAGGTGAACCTCCATGTGTTTTTGCATACAGATTATCAAGCAGTTCAAAAATGTTAAGAAACACAAAAAGTGCCTAAGTTTGCTGACTGAACCTGAGTCTTGCACAGATCTATTGTATAATATCAGTATGGGTCTGTTAAACACTGGCAGGCCTGTTATAACAGTATCATAACACTGAGCAGTTATCATCAAACATGTGGAGGAACATTATGTTCAGCAATGAGTCCAGATTCTGCCTAAGACAGTAGATCGTAGGGTCAAAGTGTGGAGGAGACATGAGAACGCTATGCTTACTGCTGCACTGATCTAGTAACATCTTTTGATGAAGGCAGTGTGATGGTGTGGGGCAGCATCTCCCTCACTGGAAAAACAAGGCATACATCATTTGAGGCAATCTCAATGCGGAGAGACATGAAGATAAGATTCTACAACCAAAATCCCATATCTCCATAGTCTGGGATCAAACTCTATCCCCCGAGATGACAACTTTTGCCCCCATAGAGCATTATTTATCAGAGACTACCTCCAGAATTTGGGAGAAGAGGGGATTGAATGGCCTGCCAGCAGTCCTGACCTTAACTCCACTGAACACTTGTGGGATTGTCAGATAAATAAATTGTGAAATTGCCAATATGTCTGGTTTCTTCAGACTTCAATCATCCAATCATCCAAACAAGAGTAAATGGCAGAATGAGCTGATGGGAAATGTCAAAGAAGATTTGGCAAAATATTCATGGGCGCAACCACATACTCAGCTCTGCTGCTCATCCCTCAAATGCATGTTCTTTACAAATATGGTACCATTTAAAAGGGAAAAAACAGTCTTAGGTTTTCACTGCAACTTTGAGAAAGTATAAAAATAAACTAAAAAGCCTTACTGTGATCCAGTCTTGGCAGGTATTATTTTTGTGTTTATCATGTGTTTTGAATAATGTGTGCACTCAGCTGATGGTGGGTGCTGGACCACCTGCTGAAAGCTGCAGTAGAACCATAAAAAAACAAAACTGTAGCACCTTGTTCTGATTAAGGACTTAGTGACACGTGTGATTTACAGCTGTGCATTGCACTGAAAAACTGCAGCTGTGTTCATTTTGCCTCATTGACCATGAGGCCTCCCTCTGCTGTCCTCTGGCTGTGCTGCACAGAGCCAGCAGGCCATAATCATAATCATTTTACATGCAAAGTGAAGGGGTTGCTATCTGTTTGAAAGTAAATGTCCCAAATTTTCCCGTTAGCATCTGTATTGTGAGACTCATCAGGTAAAGGTTTAGTGACCAAGCTCTTCCAGTGATGTGTACTTCAGTTAACTATCAAGTTTTGGAGGGGGGCAGCCCTGCTGAGTAAGAATAAAATGTGCCGACTTTTCCAGAGGAGCATTGAAGAAGTGCTGATAGATGACATGCCTGACACAGTTGACTGGGCTAAGATCATTCTGGCAACATGGCCCTCAAGCAGCCTCAAGGGTAACAGCTGAAATGTTCTGTTCATCCACATAGACTGTGATAATCCCCAACCACACAACAAGAAAAGTTGTTTGTGTAACTGCTGTTTGTAGAAAGAAAAGTAAAATATTTGCAACTTCAGCTCGAGTGCCCTTAGTGCAAACCAAAACCAAGCTGATGCCATTTGTTTAAAAAATGTTCCTTTTGCTCACACAACCCTAATAAAGAATATTGCCCATTAAGACTCACAAATTAATGAAAATTAAAATGAAAAAGTCATATGGATAATTAACTGAAATGATGGATCCCAAAATACAGAAATACAGTCGTTGTCTTTGACATAAGCATATCAAGTGACATATTGCCTAATGTGGAAGACATTTTTCGCTTGAACCAGCCCCTCACAGCAGGCCGAAATATGACATAACTGTATACACGTTCCTTTGTCACCCTTTATGATAGGGCTTCTGTTTTCATTCTGTTTTGACTAGCTTGTCATCAGAGGTGAGTACACGCCATATCCCTACTTAAGCAAGGAATAATGTATATAATAATACAGATAATATAAATATAAATACATAATGTAAATGCATACAGTAATGACTTTGCAGATTAGTTAAGTTTACTGGAGTAATGTTAAAAAAACAACACAAATTTCATTTGAAATACTTCAGTAAAAGCTGTTCTGCTAAAATGAACATATAGTGCTGAGTATTTCTGCTTCAATACTTTACTCATTCATAAGTTAGTACTGTTCTTTTTTTTAACAGTTACAGCAGTTTATTTCTAAACTCATGAACATATACAAAATTTTAAAAAGTTCAAAAATGAACATTTGAATAGGCCAGCTTACTAATGCAACTGTGATATCAGTGCAATAGCAAACTACTCACAGGGGATATTTTACTGTACTATCAACAATAGACTTAATATTAAATAAAAAATATATGCACAAGCCTTGTATGTAGGGATAAAGTTTGAATTCAGGACTTCCTTAAAGTAAAGGACTTTTATGTTGTGGTTAAAGGGAAATAAAGGGGATCAATAGTCTAACTGTGCTTATCAGCCTATAATATGATACCCTACAGAGCATTATCTCACTCTCCTGTTCACCATGTACCTCTGCTTTGTTACACACCTGTCTGCTCTGCTCTGTCCTTTCCTCCAGCACATTTAGCTGCATGCAGAACCAGACCGTCTGCTGTGTGGACGACAGAGTCTTGACAACTTTTGCAGCATCTTGTTTGACTTATGACTGGAAGAGTATTGACATATCACATCAGTCATTTTCACCTTTAAGTTTTGTTTCCTCTGGACACTTTCACTTTCAAGCTGGAGCAGTGTGGGGAGAGGTAAATGGTCACATCTCCGGGTTGAGTCAGTTAAGCTACTTTTTCCCTCATGTGTCTAGTCTTGTCATTTCCTGTTTTTATTTTGGGTTACTTACCTTGTGTCTCTTTTCCTTCCTGCCCATCCGTACCTGTTTCTCCGTGTCTGTATCACCCTCATGTGTCTCATCTGTGTTGATTGTCTGAGTGGCTGCACCTGGTGATCCCCGGCTGATCGTCCTCCTCCTCATGTATTTAGTTCATTCACTCCCTACCTTCTGTGGGAGATCGTCTTGTTTCCTTTGTGTGCATACTTTCGAGCCTTATTTTCTGATAGATTCCCTGTGTATTTGACCCAGTTTTGTTAGTAGTTTCCTCGAGTTTTTGCCTGCCGATTTTGATACCTTCGCCTGTGTTTTTCGACCCCCTGTGTACCGAACCTTGCTTGTATTAAATGGACTTGAACCTTTTTTGAGTGTGTCTGCCTCTGAATCCTTTGCCCGGCATTTGGTGATATAAACAGACCTTTAGGACAGGGTTTCTCAAACCTTTCAAACAATAACCCTCAAAATATAAGTGCCAGGGCCCCCCACTGTACCTGAGGGTGATGCAAATTCAAGAATAGCCATGAGCGGATTCACATGTTAGGGATTTTTTTAGACATTATTGTGATTAGAGCATAAATCTCACCAAATCAACGTTTTTATTTTACATTAACTAATTTTATGCATATATTTTATTTTTTTGGAAGGCATCTGGCGACCCCCTTTCAGTGTTTGGCGACCTCAAATAGGGTCCCGACCCCCAGGTTGAGAGCCACTGCTATCGAAGACGTGATTGGACTAGTCAACTCTCACTATAGAACTGCCTCTGCTGTATGGGCCAGTGCTCAGCAAAAACAGGAGAAAAAAAGATTATACCGGTCACAAAGTGCGTAAATGCCCCGCATGCCAGATCGCCAGTCCAGCTTTGGCCTCAGTTCATTGATAAACATAGTTACACTGATAAGCAGTAACCTCAATGTCTGCGCCTGCGCATTTCACAGGTCTGTGAAACACACGCACCAATCACATGACAAAAACAAACGTTGCGGAACCTACTGTCAACTGCCGGTATATGTTTAAACATACTACTTCAGGAGAAATTTTCAAAATAAAATTTGCAAAGCAACACAACGTCATGACTCCCGAAGATAAAGATTACACTTTGGTTTTGAGCTCCCGAAGAACAAGCAAGATTAAAAGCCAAATACTTTTGCCACGAGTTCGTCAAAAATGTGTCTTTTCATCACACATTTGAGAACGAGCTGTTGTCGTTTACTTTAATTTACCGATTCAAATACAGTATTACAATGTAATAGTGCTCATGTTTGACGTTTGTTCTGAAAGCTGTCCTCTTCCGCTTCTGTTCTAGGTGAAGGTAGTTTGCTTGACGCAACTCTTTGCTAAGCAGTTCGACCAAAGTACAAAAAACAAGCTGAACGCATGGTCAGTGGCATTTACAGCGTTGCAAGATGTCTCCACTGAAGTTCTGTGCGAATATTTCCTGGCTGTTCACGGAGCTTCCAGACTTCAGTCAGAGGATATATGCAGCAGCCTCGGCTGGCTTTCAGGCTGTAGAGGCAGCCTGGCTTTACGATTCTGACATCCAAGAGCTTCAGAGAGCCAGAGAGGCTACAGGTGTTGAGGTGGTACTCATCAACACTCCACCAGGTAAATAAAAACAGCTAACACCAGCACGAGCTCCAGTCAGCAGCCCTACGTCAGCCATAGGGGCATTAGGCTAATGGGCCAGATAAGGTTGGAGCATCCTAGCTCACTAAACTTTAACTGCCAGTCACAATGACTGATAATTAATTGTTGTTTTAACCATTTTTGGCAAATAAAAACAGTTTTATTGGTCAAAAGTTGCTCGGTTCAGTGTGACAGATTGTTATGTGAAGTGAAAGAGCAAAAATGTACAGAAAGTGACAGTGGCAAAGCAAAACTACTCATAACTAATCAGGGACATAGAGACGTTCAGAAAGATTACCTGTGAAGTAAAATACATTTAATCATTCATTGGACATGCTTTTTAAATAACAAAAAGCTAATATATTAATATAAACCTTTTGGAAAAACTTGTTTTTGGAAAAAAGTACTTTTAGACACTGGCCCATTTTAGCCTAACCAGCCAGCTAAAGTGGGCATTGTAAATATACTGTCCCACATGGGATTTAAACAGAAACCTAGGGAAAAAAAAATATTTTTTGATGTCTAAATATGTGGAATTGGACCATCTTAATAATCTTTTTATTGTTTGTGTACAGTAGGACATGACAGTATAGCAGGAGGACAGAGTAACAAGAACCAGAGAGAAAAGATACAACACAAAGACAGAAAGAAAAGAAGATGAAAATACTACCAGAGCAGAAATGACAGAGGATCATAAGGTAGACTATTTATCTGACCTTTATTTAACCAGGGAGACCTAGACTAATAAAGACCGGCAGACACTAAATGTTTGATTTTTAGCAAAGACTTGGAGCGTTTCAAATGTCATTTTGCTTTTTTGTTTATAAGAATTTAATAATTACTGTTAGCCCATTTTAGCTGAACACTTGGTCAGTTTTTCCTAAATAAAGCAGAGTAGCTCAAGGGTGGGTACCTTGATATTCTTGCTCTGATAATACAAAAACAATTCTATTTTCCTCCAATTTTTTAACACATTAATAATCAAGAGGCCTGTGTCCATGTATAAAAGTATCATTAGATTTTGTGCATGACATATTTGATAGTCAAATAGACCGTTTACCAAAAACTGGCTCATTTCAGCTGAATTCCCCCTACGTTTCTTACAAACCGGCATAACAAGCTGCTGATTTTGTTCTGTGTGTGCGTGCATGTGTGTCTGTGTTTGCAGGAGATGTGAAGTCAGGAGATCTTGGTCTTGGAGCAGTACCAGGAAGAGAGGAAGAATTCAGACAGGGTCTAGATCTGGCGTTAAAGTATGCAAAAGCTTTGGAGTGCAAAAGGTGAGACATGGAGTAGCTTCTGTGCAGTTTCAGCCCGGCTATACCTTGGAGATAAAAGTGAACATTGTTGACACAGGGTTAAGCTTACATCTCAGTTCACTCCTTCAGAAAGTCCTTTTAATTTGTATGTACTGCAGTGGCAAAGGGAATGGTTTAATCCTTAGTTAAAAAAACAAGACTTCCAGGACTTGCGAAGCAGTGGTGCACTCAGGGTGTTTGAGGGTCGGGGATGAAGATATTAAAAGGGCTGCTGTATATTGTGTTGCACCAGTGACAATAACAATAAGTCATACTTCTATAGTGAAATCAGGGCTCTGTCTGCTTTAAAGGTTGTAAAAATTAGATTTGCACATATTGAGTAAAATCATGATAAACATGAGTTTATTCAAGGGTTTTTTGGTAAGAAATAAAACATGTGTGGAGCTATTTTCTTATGGCTTTATAAAGAACAGTTAAAATCAGCATTGGGCTTTGACAGCAATGTATTGCTTTTTTATTTGTGTTTGTATTTGGGGTGCTTCACTTCTCTTTGTTGCAGGTAGGGTGAGCACTAAAGAAAAAAGGTTGGGAACCACTGCATTAGAGTCATGTAAAACTGGATTAAAATTCCTTGTATGTGCCTACATACTTGACCAATAAAAAGTACAGATTCTGATTTTCTCATTATTTTCACATTTTCTGAAGTAGTTAAACTCTATCAGATAAACATGTGACGAAATATTTGTATAGTGCCAGGATAGACAGTTTCTCTGCCTTTCTGATGGACCAATAAGAAAAGCTTACCCTGATCCTTCTCCACAGCTCCATTTTACTCTTTCCATTATTATAACACTCATTAGTCATGGGTTTACAGGATCCACTTGATGGCCGGGAGGATTCCTTTGGGCTTGAACAGATCCGAAGTTGCCATGGAAATGGAAACCACTTTTGTAAAGAACTTAACCTATGCTGCAGATGTCCTCTCAAAGGCAGGTGACTTTAACTAAGATCTCACTTGTAAAAGTTTTCAATAACAGGATTTCTGAATTTAAAATTGGTGGAGACAAAGCAAAGTCAAGAAAAAGTATAACCGAACTGATCTTACACTACCACATTTACACATTTGGAAATGAAATAACGAAAGAATTAAAATGATCTTTGAAGTACTCATTCACTGATCCTGATCCTGTGTTGTGGCATGTTCCTTTTTTCCAGGAAGGAATCTCTGGTATGATTGAGCCAATTAACACCAGAATTACTGATCCCAGGTACTTTCTGGACTCTCCACATCAGGGTAAGATATGATGTCCTTTGGGACAACACATTTACCTCAATTCAGCACTGCCCGCCATGTTTCTTGATATGGGAATTAATTTTATTTCTGCTGTTACCAAAGTGCAGTGAATGCAACTGGTGTAATGTTAAATAGTGGGTGAGCCCATTGAATCTACTATAAAGTTTTTCTCAGGTTCAAAAGCTCAGCCAGGCCCAGAATGTTGATGTCAGCCAGGAGGCTAGTGCTAAGTAGTGCAGCCATGCCAGCGTGCACACCTTGATATATTATTAAATGACATTTTGCAAGGGCTCATTTATTGCATCTTTCAGGGACCCAGCCATGTCTGTGGGCGGGCCTGGGTACAGCGACAAGATCATTAGAGCGATTGTAGGAAATTGCACTGGTGCAGCGGGCCTTAAGTTTTCCATAGTGCATGATCATGTGCCCAGAGTGTGAAGGCAGTTCCTGCCACTCTTTGTTTTTCCCGTCCTTTTCCTCGTCTTTGAATGACAAACAGCATGCAGGGCAACTCCCTTATGAACAAGTAAGTCAGCAGATTGTCTCGGTAGGTGACCCTGGAATTTTTCAGAACATTTCAGGGTTGCATGTGTTAAGATGGGCTATCGGGTACCAGGCCTGTGTACTTTGATTTAAGAAGAAATATGATTTTTTTTTTTTCTGGACAAAAATTAAAAATAAAAGCATTGTGTGAAGAATAGCGTGGAAGCCTAGTGGTCACATCAGTGTGCCTGTGTACAGAGTTTGTTGTCTTTGAAGCAGGTGTACCAGGTCTAGAACTAACCCCCCCATTTGGTGGCCCCGTTTGAATGAACCTTTGAAATGGGACAATCTTGGACATGCTACTGTGACACTGTTAGATGATACAGCCCCTTGGTTAAGCTCTGGCTACCTGTTATGTCTTGTCTTTTAGCTGATCTTTGTTTTTGTATCCGTAGCTGCTGCAATACTGGAGAAGGTTGGGAAGGCAAATATCAAGCTGCAGATGGTATGTGACATGAAATTGATCATTTGTATGTGAAAATCAGAAAAGTGTTAATCCTTTGTCTTGTTTAATCTCTGTTCCAGGACATCTTTCACTGGCAAATAATGGATGGAAACCTCACACAAAACATTCAAAAGTATTTTCCAATAATTGGTGAGCAATAAGATACTATAAAGTCTGACTGTGCAAATAAAGCTACTAGGGCTGTCAGAGGTCTTAACAGCATTTGTGCATTCAGAAATTGTGATTAATCACATGTATTTTTCTCTCTATATAAATGTTTACCTACAGAGAGAGAGAGAGAAATGTAATTATTTACAATTGCTACATATTGTCATTTTTGAATGTTTTGACAATTTACTGTGAAAATTCTACAAATTGTACCTTTAAATCAGTTCCACACCAGCTTGGTCTTTATGCAAGAGTTTCTTCAGAATGCTTACTTAGTGAATTAGTGCTTAGAAATAGTGTTTAACAATATAGTTAAGCTGTGATAATTATATTATTATATATGTATTATTCCCCCTTTTATAAATAAATAACAATAATAAAAATATTTTTTTTATTTATAACCTGCATAATTACCACTTTTATCAAAGCAACATTTTTTTTATTTATGCTGTAGTACAAATATGGCCTTTCTCAAAATGTAAGCCCTTTTTCTTAAGACAACATTACTTTTTTATGGTAAAGTTAAGAGTGTGGATGGGCATACAGATACAAACCATTTGGAAAGTAATGTCAGACTGCAAAGCAAGATCATGATGTGTACAAATGTTAGGATGCCAGAAAATTAAACATAAGAAAAGAAGACAACTTAAGTAGAAAATAATTACATATTTGTGAAAAAAGACAAAAAAGGTGAAAAAAGAGTTGCAAAAAGGGCCAAAATACAAGAAGACAAAAAAAAAAGTGGCAAAATTGAGTGAAAAGCAACTTAAATTTGTGGAAAATTGCAAAAATGGGATTTAAATGCAAAAAAGGTAAAAAATGGGTTTAAAATGGCTAAACAGTGGCAGAAATTGGGTTTAAAGAGGCAAAACTGTGCAAGAACTGGCTTTAAAGTGGCAGAAAATGAGTGAAGCAGCTTAGGTTGATGAAGAGCAGCAAAAATGGGATATTAATGCCAAATAGAAGTGGCAAAAATGTGTTTAAGGACAGAAACATGTGGGAAAATGGTCAAAAAGTAACAGAAAAAGGGGGCGTAAAGAGGGAAAATCTGCCAGAATGGGGTAAAATTTGCAAAACTGAGAACTGGCAAAAGATGCCGCAAAAAGTGAGGAAAAATTGGTGAAAAGCAACTTAATTTGGTAGAAAAAAAGGTAAAAAAAATTACAAGAATGGGCATAAAATCCCAAAACATAGCAACAAGGGTCTTAAAGTGGCTAAACAGTGGCAAAATTTAGCATAAAGTAGCAGAAAGAGATTAATTGTGGGAAAAATGTGTAAAACTTGCAAAAAGAAATGGCCAAAATAAGTGGAAAGCAACTTCAGTTGGCCAA
Organism: Cheilinus undulatus; assembly: GCF_018320785.1. NCBI lineage: Eukaryota > Metazoa > Chordata > Actinopteri > Labriformes > Labridae > Cheilinus > Cheilinus undulatus. The sequence continues at coordinate 45,830,853 of NC_054871.1, read as the reverse complement.
AAAGCAGCATAAATGGGACATAAATGGCTAAAAAGTGGCAAAAATGTGTGTTACGTTGGAGAACAGTGGGGAAATAACTGTCAAAGAGTGGCAAAAGTGGGTGTAAAGTGGCAAAAAAGAGCAAAAATGGGTTAAAAGTGGCTTAACAGTGGTAACAGTTGTCTTTAGTGAAATGCTTTCCTCAAAAGTCCAGTGGTGTGGGTTATTTCTACCACAGTGGCAGCAGGAAAACTGTGCTATGGTGCACTGAAAGAAATAAGTGACAGAATGTGATTGTGATTAAAACCACACAATGCATTGAAATAGTAATATAATCATGATTAACATGTTGATGCTGACAGCCCTAAAGGCTACTAGTGATCTGAGCTAAAACCTATCAGAATTGAAAGATATGTTTTGATTTTTCTTCCTGAAATGATGTGAAGCCAGGCTTGGACAAAGCCGAATAGAAACTATCCTGCCTCCAGAGGTGATGAAAACAAAAAGCCTAACACTACTTAGGAACTGTGTTTTTTCTCAGGTCATGTTCAGATTGCCCAGGTTCCAGGTAGGAATGAACCTGACAGTGCTGGAGAACTCAACTACAGTTATCTGTTCAAAACACTACAAAACCACAACTACCAGGGATACATTGGCTGTGAATACAAACCACTAGGTAAGCACACTTCTGATTAATGACAGAATCACTTCCCAAGTATAAAAGTCAACAAAAATCTTCTGTATTTACTGTAGGCTCGACAAAGGAGGGTCTAGGCTGGATCAAAGATTATGGCATAACCAGCAAGTGATGAACACAGGTGTCCCGGCCACGAAATTGTTTGATTTCTAATGATTTTTACATCTTTAAAGCAACGACACATAGTTAATGAAATGTTATACATAAATGGTTTTCATCGAATCCTGTTATGATGCCACTTTGGATTGTTTTCCATCCCTTTTATTAATAAATTTTCTTGTGAAAGAGGTCCCAGAGTGCTTTTTAAATAAATGTATTATAGTTTTTCAGGCTGACAGCCAGGATATACAGTACATTCATAAAATATTTAGACATCCTTACTTTTTAATTTTGTTATATTGGTGCTGCAGTTGGAAAAAAAAAATTCTCACTAATCTACACTTGGTACCTGATCATGACAAAGTAAAAACAGAATTTTAGAAATTTTTGCTAATTTATTAGAATAAATGATAATATCACATTTAGATAAGTATTCAGAATTTTTGCAAAAAAACTAAATTTAGTTCAGGTTCCTCCCATTTCTCTCAATCTTTGCTGAAATGTCCCTACACTTGGATTGGAGTCCACCTGGGGTAAATTAAATTGATTGGATATGATTTGTAAAGGCACACATCTCACTATAGAAGGCCTCACAGCTGACAATGATCAGTGCAAAAACCAAGCCATAAGGTCAAAGGAACAGCCTGCAGAGCTCAGAGACAGGATTGTTGCAAGGCACAGATCTGGGGAAGGCTTAAAAAAAGTTTTGCTGCACTGAAGGCTGCCAAGAGCACAGTGGCTACCATAATTCTCAAATGGAAGAAGTTTGGCACAACCCAGACTCTTCCAAGAACTGGTCGCCTGGCAAGACTAAGCAATGAGGTGAAGTGAGCTGACCAAGAACCTGATGGTTACTCTGAGCTCTGGAGATCCTGTGTGGAGCTGGGACAAAGTTCCAGAAGGGCAACCATCACTGCAGCCCTCCACTGATCTGAGCTTATGGTAGGGTGGCTAGACGGAGCCTCTCTCCAGTGTAAAACAAATGAATATATATGTAGAGACTGAAGGAAAAAACACTCAAGCTCAAGTTGTCTATTAGAAACTCTTCCTGACAATATGGAACACATGCAGGAAAGGGTCACCTGAAGAGCGTGATGTGCACAACATTGCATGTTTTTATATAAACTTTAGAAATAAAAATTCACTGTGCGTTTTCATCGCTGCAGCCATGCAGCACCCTCAAGTTTTCCTTCAGAAATGTCTGTAAAGTGGAATACATTACAGGCTTCTCTTATCCCACAGCAAACACTGACATCAGGGGGAAATTCACAAGTTATCAAGGATCTACTGGTAACACTAGTCCCATGTGAATAGCACTATAGTTTGATTTTAATTGCAGTAGTCTAATATGGTCCACCAAGACGACATCCTTGACTTCCTGTCTGATCAGTTGCACATACACAGATGACTAATGAGACCTCAGTAATTAATGGAAGTTAGGGGAAATATTTCACAAGTTTTTTTAGTCATGGACAGTTTGGTACAGATAGACATAGAGAGAGAGAAAAAAGTTGAGCACATGTTGTCTAATGTAAACTCTGGTTAACTGTACATATTAGGGCTGAACGATTTTGGAAAATAATCTAACAGCGATTTTTTTCCCTAATATTGCAATTGTGATTTGATATGTGATTATTCCTTAACTTTCTTCCATTCCTAAACAAGGGCTGAAGAATTCTTTGAAAGTGTTCAATTCTGATGGTATTGGCTGGAAATTGCAAATTGGATATGAATTATTGCAATGAAGGGTTTTTTGGGTTTTGGGTTTTTCCTATGTTTAATAAGAAAAAAGTACAAAAATTAAGAGGGTAATATTTTTTGTAGACTATTCTAAAAAATGCACTTGAATGATTGCATGATATGTATAACATCTCTGCTCAAAAAAAAAAAACAAAACAGTTTAAAACTGGTATTTTGAAATATTGCACCTTTTGGTATTTGAAAATTGCAGCAGGTCAAATTGTTATTTAATCTAATTTTTGATTAACTGCCCAGCCCTAGTACGCATAGGACACATGCAGGAAACGTCACCTGCAGATTTCAATGTGCACAACATTTGAAATAAAACATTAGAAATAAAACCTCACTGTGCATTTTCTCTGCTGCAGCCATGCAGCACCCTCATGTTTTCCCTCAAAAGGATCTGTAAATTTGAGTATGCACTTCACTTAGCCTGTGTGAATGCACCACAGTAAACCCTGAGATCAGGGGGTAATTTGTGAATCATGAGAGACCCCGAGGTAATACTCGTCCCATGCAAATAAGGCATTAGTTGTTCCTTTTGTTTTAAAAAAGGGTTTCCAGAACTTCGGTGATCTTAAAACACAACAATATACAGTTAGCATAATTAATTTTCAACAAAATGACAGCTTTTATCTTAATATTTCAATGTACAAAGATGATTCAAATATATTCAGTCTCCTGCTTTATTTAGCATGTGACATAATGTATAAATTGTTCAGTATATACATATCATACATTTAACAATGATTATATTACAGTCAAAATGCCAAGCACTTATTTATTGCAGTTCACATTTTGCATGATGAATATGCAGCGTATCCCATTCAGACTCAGCTCTGTGCATTTTGCTCAAAATTTCTTGTTTTCTCTCCGCTAAGAAGCTCAGATATGTATCTGGTTTCCTTCCATAGAAAATCTGTAGAAATGTAAGGATGGTTATTATCACATGCTGGGAGACTGCAACGGTCATCAAGCCACATAGTTTCACAACACACGTCAGTAGAAGTCATCAGTGAGCAGATTCTGGATCAACCAAGCCCGCCTCTGGCATTCTAGTATGTAAATAATCAAACCTAGAACAACCCTTTATTTCAGGGTCTGACTCAAAGACACTTTTCACTGCATTAAATTAGGGTTGAGAGCTTCCAAAGATTATTTACTCAGAGTTGATAGAACAAAGGTATCCCTTCATACATTTGGAGATTAAAATAAGGAAACAAAAACAGGGAAAGGCACTTCAGGAGGACAGATACAAATATGGCAGTAGGGTTTAAGTACGAAGCATACATGAAGCCTATCCAGTGTGCACACTTGCATCTCATTTTTCTCTATAAAACACTGATGGTATGTCAAGGGCCAGTGCTCTTGCTTATGTGAAACTGCAGAAATACGTATGTAAGCAGAGAAATACTATGTCAGCTCAACTGTTGGGAGACATCAAAACTAGCCGCAATCCACTAATGCTCTTGGAGGTACAGTAGGGGTGGTAGGAGGAAGCTGAAGACAAGGAGCACTGCTGCTGGTCCAGGTGCATGTGACTATGAGTGTATGGGGATGTTGTCCATATGCCTGTAAGGATGCAACTTTCAGGTCCCTTGCCAGTTATGAATTAGTTTGCCTACAATGTAATTTTTTTTTTCTGTCATTGGGACAATCACTTTTTGCTCTGTAGAGATTGCAACACTGACCACTTTGAATTTTAGACCAAAATAAGAACTGGCTGATAAATGGGCATTATTAAATAGAAGAAATCTTAGCTAGGACTGGTTGTCCTAGTCTAATTCTAAACAAAATCTGAGCAGGATTCTTTAAATAATACTGCACAGCCTAAACATCGGACTGAGATTGCTGTCTAGCTGCAGAACAGAATAAATTCTGTTGCATTCTCTTGATCTAGCTTTTAAAGGCATGTTTTTTCCTTCTTTGAATAAATCTAAGAGATGTTGTCAATTAAGACCAACCGATTGAGTAAGGGTGCCACATGAAGACTGATGCACAACTCTACAGAGTTACCATAAAACACAGAAGGACTGAAATTAAGGGTGTGATGCAAGTTATAAGGAAGAAGATAAAGGCCAGAGGTGAAGGAAAAAATGCTGCACATCAAGATAAAAGTCCAAATGTCAAGAAAAAAGTCAGCATTTTAAGAATAATCTGACCTAAGTCAGACTTTTTTGCTCATATGCGACTCTCATCTGATTTTTTTCTCAGAGTGTGAACAGCACAAATCACACAGACTCTGATCTTTTCAAATCAGATTCAGGCCACTTTCATATGTGGGTCTAAATCAGATACGCATCTGATTTTTTTTTTGGAAGTTGAGAAAAGATCAGAACTGAGCATTAAAGCTTGCAGTGTGAACACAGCCTTTTTTACAGTGTGTTTATGAGCTAACAGAGAAGGAATCTCGATGTCAAATTTAAAGTACAGTTTCACATGTTCATTGATACAAGGGGTTTTGTAGAAATAGTCAAGATTTGCCATTTGTTTTAGTCTTAAACACAGGATAAGTAGTGTTGACCTCTGATAATTCACATATGTGGTGGGTGGTAACCGGTATCAACACTGGCACCGGTAAAATCTCTGCCCCAGAATGGATTTTTGCAACACTGTTATCACCAGCTTAAATGCGTGCATTATTATGTAGTGCCCACCTGAGGCATAACTGATGAATGATGTTAGAAGAGCAGAGAGATAAGTGACAGTCGGCGGCAACTTTTGCTCTAGCCTCATGAGCAACTGGGTAGCTAACCCAATGTCACAATCTATTTGAATAATTTGCAAGATCTACATTTTACTTTTGATGTGGACTCTCAAATGCTTTTTTTCTCATTAGATATCAAAGTAGTTTGTTTCAATGTTTCTGACACAAAATAATTCCACGCTTAATGTGCAATACAGTGAAAAGGTAAACTTGTGTTTCTTCCTTTCTAGTTTTGATGTCTTTCATAACCGCATCATAATGACTGCTCGCTTTGCAGAGTGTTTGTCGGTCTGTCTGGTGCTTTAACCAATCGTCTCAGTTTACTTTTAGTTCAGCACTGCTGGGGTGCAGCCTAAACCAGTAGTTCTCAGTTAACTGAATAAGTTGCAGTGTGGATCATGATTGGACCAAAACACGTGCTATAAAAAAAAAGAAAAGGGACAAAACTGATAAATTTTATACCCTGTTTCCCCATCATGTGTCAGTTTTTACCTGTTTTCCAGAAAATTTGTGAAATAACTTCATTATCATAGGAAAAGTAGCCATTTATTGCAAGAAGAGGTGATAAATTAGTTGAAATATTGATCAAACATTTAAATTTATCCAAATTCACAGTGAAATAGGGTAAAATAAAAGGTATCGATGCAAGTTTAATAAGGATTTCAGGACTTTTTGCCACTATTTTTATTCCAGACACCCACTGAAAACTGCTCTGCAACCTACTTTGGGTCCCGACCCACCAGTTCAGAACCATTGGCCTCAACAACTTTTTTAAAGGTATAAATAAGCTCATTGTAAGTCCATGACGAGTTTAAAGAAGCGAGCTTAGGTGTTAAATGAAGTCAGAGATGCAGCTGTAAACACTTAAAGTCACCAGCACTGCTGCAATAACAACACATGTGGAATTTTGATTTCTAAATTCCTTACAAAAATGTTGTAACCCATTTTTCCTCACGTACTAGAGTTTCCACTAGACAACATGTGCAAGTGTTGTTTTTTTGCTTTTTTAAAATTGTATAATTTGCTATAAGCTGTCCATGATCAATAAATGAGTGAACAGTCTCCCTTTGCTTTCCCATTACACATCGAGGAAGAATGATGAAGAGGAAAAGAGGGATGAGCGCTGTTGTGTCCCTCCTAATATACAAGAGAAGTGAGATTCTAAACTCTATCACTCTTCCAATTTGGGATCGTTGCTTATCCGTAGTGTAGGTTGGCATGATCGCAGTTGTGAGGAGGGATGCTGCTGCATAACAATTCCAAACCCCACTCTTTCCATTTGACAACCCTCCCAAATGATCCCAAATTAAAACAGCATCAACTGCATCAACCTGCATACCTAGTTAACAGTGTTGTGTAGGATACATGAGGACAATGTCTCCTGCAAAAGGTGATGGGCACTACATGCATTAGTGTTAGGAATTAAGGAATAAAACAGTGACACTGACTTTGTTGATCCTGTGCAAATGCATCTGACCAAACCCTGACGTCACAGAGTATTTGATGAATTATCATAGGTCAACAGGTAATAGCAATCCTGTGTGATTAGTGCTCAGGAAACAGCAAATCTTGACTGTCCTTACAAGCCCTTCGTATTAATGAACAATGTGGAAATGATTTCGACTTTATTCTCAATATTTCAACTTTAATCTCAAAGTGCATAGTATTATTTTCCCTTCAATTCTGGCCCTTATCCTCTTCTGTAAAGTTAAGACATTTTCCAAAGGGAGCTTGGTTCAAGCAAGTTTACAGAGGAGACTTTTTCACATTTTGCCTCACATTTGTGTACACAGAAAAAAATGACTCATAGCTGAAAAACTTAAAATCTACTTTTTACAAATCAACCACAGATGGGCAGTTACAATATTGGGGGTATTTCACTTTGACTCCTTCATACTGCAACTCTGTTTTCTGAATAACTGAATGTTTTTTCCCATTGAGGTGCTAAGGAGATCACTGGTTGTGACACATATTTGCTCACTAATTTGGAGCCTTTTAGTGTGTAATCATTAAGTACATGTGGGCTTGTTGATGCAATAATTACAAAAGACAAGCAAAAGGCTGCTTGCAACAGATTGCAAAATTTTGGTAATCGGCCCGTTCCCTGGATTTACACTCACCGGCCACTTTATTATGCATACCTATCCGCTACCACTTAATGCATTTATCCAATCAGCCAATCAGTGACAGAAACCAATGCTTTTAGGCATAAACATGAAAACCTGCCAAACCAAAAACAACCTTGCCAAATCCAAAGTCAGTCAAATCCCCTTTCCTATCCCGATGCTCATGTCTTTTTACCATGCCTAGGTGATTGCTGTCAGCTGATCCCTACTTGGGATGATGAGCAGCTGAACAGGTATACCTAATGAAGTGGCTAGTGTCTACAGTAGTTGGTTATCTATTTTCTGATCTGTTAAAATGTCAGGTTATTTATCTATAGGGCATTGTATTAATGCAGTAACATGAGGACATGTTTGTTTCTTCACGCTGCCCGATCAGAGAGCATTCTGGTAAAAGGATAATTTAACAAACCCTCATTAAAATCTTCCTTTGTTTGCCTCTACTGTTAACAGTTCCCATGCTACAGCTGTAGTCACATGGATATGAGGTAAGGCAAGTCCAACAATGATCGTCTCTACAGCAGTCCTGTCCAGAGGTTGTAACAGGCTGTATTTATCACAGACTCCAGATGGTGATACATGGACACCAGCTGAGGAGGAGGGCTGCTGCTGTTTTGCTGCTGCAATGGCAACGGTTCACGAAACACAACTTTCAGACTCTGTAGAAGAAATGACAAAATTTTAACTGTTGCACAAATTTAAAATATAATATACTCTTTATTAGAAGCCATATTAGTAAAAAACTTACTGTTTTTCCAGCTTGACTATCCAGAAAGACCAGCACAAAGCAGTCAGTGAACTTCTGGTTGAGAACAGCCTAAGGTGAAGGGAAAAGGTCACATGTAACAGTAGTTTCAGTAATTCAGGTCTGGAAATCTTCCTAGAGAAGTGTTTCTGACTAAGTTATCCCCCTCTTTAAAATCAAAGAGTAACTTAATCACTGTATTTTTAAGAGGGGGTTAGTAGGAGGAGGCTAGGCTGTGGCTCAGTGGTAGAGTCAGTAATCTATCACATGAGGTTTGACATGTACAGTAGTCACACTACAAGTAATCAGAGGACAAGCAAAGTTCTGAACAGTCAAAATCCTTCTGCTATTTACAGAAAGTTGGAATGTTAAAGGGATACTTCAACATTTTGGCAAATTTGTCCATTGCCATAATTCCTATAGTCTTAGTAATAGGTTCGTCACCTTCAGCTGTCGGTGCAAGCTGTTTTTAGATTGGCCGCTGCCGAGTTTGGACCTGCTGTGTCAGCTCAATGTAAGCAGACGGTATTCCGGCTTTCCCTCATCAAACTCATCAAATACACAATCCAGCAGCTCCAAAACACTCTCGTGGACAAGTTGTGACCTGTACATTCACCACGCTATGAAATAATCATGGAACATTACGAGACGGAGATGTTTTAAAGCTTAATGCAAAGCCAGAACTACACTCCAGGAATGGCTGCTGCACTGTGTCACTCTGCCCAGTGGTTTACTCAAGAAATAGTCCAGAGTATTTGCTTCATGCGTCGTAATGTTACATAAGTATACATTATCATTTCATAGCATGGTAAATGTGCAGGTCACATCTTGTCCACGAGAGTGTTTTGGAGTTGTTAGGATTGTGTATTTGAGTTTGATGAGGGAAAGCCTACTTTATATTTCTCACATAAAAAAGGTAGTGGATATATGGAGCATCTCCTCACCAGATACTGGATACTGTTGTCATCGAAATGTCTGCAGCTCTGAGGGAAGCGATTCAGCAGAACTTTAATCAGACTCTGGTACCAGGCTGGACTCATGGTGAGGAAACAGTCCTGAAGCACAAAACACTGCTATTTAAAGAAATATTTTGCATTTCATGGTTAAAAAAAAACATTGCTGTAGCGACTGAAATAATGAGATTTTCTTGTGTTTATGCTTAAAATCAGGTCAAAAAATCATTACAATATCCAAATTTGTTTTATGGAATCTGTGTTCTTGTTTTCATGTCAGCTGGACTGGTAAATTATTTCAAAAGGGTTGGTTCACTAAATTCAAACTGAAAATAACACATCCTCTCACTTTCAATGTAGTTAAACAATTAGTGTAGTCAACATTTAAAATTCCTGAAAAAAACAAAACAAAACAAAACAAACAAAAAAACCTCAAAACTCTTTAATGTCAAACTGACAACAGATTTCTACAAAGTAATGTCAACTGAATACAAAAATGTAAAGAGAAATAATTAACGGCATAAATACTCTGCCCCTTAAAAGTGACAGACCTAATTACCATGGACACGCCTAATAACAATTAGTGCTTAAAGTCTCACAATTAGTGAAACTGGGATCACCTGAGTGCAGTGAATGTGTCTCAAGTGATTGTAGTATAAAGACACCTATATCTGGAAGGTCCAGTCACTGGTTAATCAGTATTCCCAGCTACCATTACACCATGAAGACAAAAGAACACTCCAAGCAACTCAGGGAAAAGGCAATTGAAAAGTATGAGTTAAGGGATGTACACACACAAAAAAAATCCAAGGCACTGAACATCCCCCAGAGTTCAGTTTTATCTATGATGAAGAAATGAAAGGAATATGGCACATGTGTAAATCTGCCTAGATCAGACTGTTCTCAAAAAACTGAGTGACCGTGCAAGAAGGAGACTAGTGAGAGAGGCCACTAAGACACCTGTGATTACTCTGAAGGAGTTACAAGCTTCAGCAGCTGAGATGGGAGAGACTGCATTGAACTACTGTTTCCTAGATTCTTCGTCAGTCAAAGCTTTATGGGAGAGTGATACAAAAAAAGTCACTGTTGAAGAAAACTCAGATTAAATTTAGACTAAAGTTCACCAAAAGACATGTGGGAGACTCCATGGTCAAGTGGAAGAAAGTTCTTTGGTCTGATGAGACTAAAATGGTGCTTTTTGGACATAATAAAAGATGCTATGTTTGGCGGACACCAAATACTGCACATCAACACAAACACACCATCCCACTGTGAAGCACGGTGGTGGCAGCATCATGCTGTGGGGATGCTTTCAGTAGCTGGCCCTGGAAGGCTTGTACAGGTAGAGGGTAAAATGAATGCGGCAAAATAAAGGAGCATCCTGGACGATCACCTTATTCAGCTTGCAAGATAACTACAGCTTTGAAGATTTATTTTCCAGTACAAAAATGAACCAAAGCATCCAGCGAAAGCTACAAAGAAATGCTTTAAAGACAACAAGGTGAATGTTCTAGAGTGGCCGAGTCAAAGCCAGGACTTCAATCCAACCGAGAATTTGTGGCTGGATCTGTGCAACCTGACAGAGCTTAAGCAAAGAAGAATAGAGTACATTTGCAGTGTCCAGATGGGCAAGCTTGATTGAGACCTGTCCACACAGACTCAGTAATGTGATTGCAGCAAAAAGTGCTTCTACTAAATACTGACTCAAAGGGGGTGAATATTTATACAGTCACTTATTTCACTTTACATATTTGTATTTAATTGGCATTATTTTGAAGAAATAATTAAATCGTTTTGACATTAAAAAGCTTTTTGGTGAGTTTTTTTGGTCAAAAAGCCAAATTATAATGACCATGATTGATTCATAAATCATTAAAGGGTGAAACATCCAAGGGGGTGTATACTTATTATAGGTATTGTATGTCCAGTACAGTAACAGGATTATCAGCCAAGAAAATACTTGTAAGTTTTATAAATGACAAAAGACAGTATAGAAGAGGTAGTTTGGAAAAGCAGTCAAAATAAGTCAACCTTATCTTTTAACAATCAGGTCTTGATGCACCATCTGGTAAGAAAATGAAATGCTTAAATGGAAATCTTACCAGTTGTGGGTCAATCTCGCCAACCGAGCGGCTCTGCACCGCCTCCAGCAGCTCCTCCAGCTCACTAAACGACAGTTTGGTCAACTTCAGCTTGTCCAGTGCCAGATGCTCTCCATGGAACAGCCTCCTCCACAGGTTATCCCTGCGGCAGTGACCCATGGCCTGCTCCACACTAGCCTGGATCTGTCTGCGAGCTGATGCTACCTCATTATTAAGCAAAGGGAACAGAGGGGAAGGATAGAGCATCCCCTGAGCCTCTGCCCCACTCCCTACCATAGGGAAAAACTCATTGCTCTGACAGGGGGCCAAGGCAGCTGCAGCTTCAGAGGATGTTTCCTCCCAAAGGTCCTGTTCAGCACCATGGGGTCCACAGGTCTCTGCTCGATCCGGGGGAGCCCGACCACCCAGTTCAGCGGGATCACGATGGATCTGATGAAGCTTCTTGAAGCGTCGCATGTCAGCAGTGAGGCGGGGGAAAAGCTCTCTCTGACTGGTCATGATTACGTAGAACCGCAACCTTCACAGAGAGGTAAATAAGTGATATCAGCCTCTTAAAGGTTTGGATCAACCTCATAACACAGAATTATTCGCAATCATTCTTTAGGAGGTGCATCGAGTGAGCATCAGAAAACAATGAAGAGCAGGAGAGGAAACAAATACTCACTGTATTGCATACAAACACATTGTCCTAATATCAATCTCAATCTCTTTACCTCAGCAAATGCCTCTCTCCATCTGACTGTTCCTCAAACGGTGCTGCATTATGACACACAACCATGGACACATCGAAGTCATCATGATGGTGGAGGCCCTCCAGATCCTTGTAAGAACCAGAACTAAGACAAATATAGAGGGAACAATATTAGGAGAAGTAGCTCAAACATAACCTGACATGGAAGATGCATTTGTTTCACACAGCCATCTGGTAAACCTTCCATAGACAGTGTCTGGGAAAGGACAGAGCCTTTGAAAAAAAACACTTGGAGGGTGATTGGATGAATGTTCTGTCAGTCACATCTTTACGGGCCAATAAGAGCAACAAAACACGTGATGTTTTAGCCGCTACTGAGGTGCACATGCGCCGCTACTGCCGCTTGATTGTTTTACTGACACAATACTCAGCCAAAACAGACACAAGATCATACGGGTGCATTTGTTTCGCTTCCTAGAGTCTACCAGACACAGAGAGGGTAAATATTCTTAAATGCACCGCCCCTCTCAGACATAACAGTAACAAAACTAAACACATAATATGTTGTGTCAGAGATAGTCAGTGTTTTTATGGTGTTTTTATTGTTACACCCCTTGAGTTAGCGTTGTTTTGGGACTAAATGAGGTCAAAAGTTGCTAGTTTTGTTTTTTGGACCCCTACCTTAATCTAACACCAGGATTATTCTGATTTTTGGACTACTATTTGACAGAAAAGGCAGGCAGCACACACTGAGTTTGGCTTTTTCCTGTGTTTTCATGGCACCAGTTTCATACCAGTAGAGCCATTGAGTCTTCTGAGAGATATCAAGGACAATTGGAGCAGCGGTGTGGCATGCAAATCAACAGACAGACTTCCAATTATAGTGGGAAGATATACAAATAAAGCAGCACAAGTAATAGCAAATATATCAGAATTCTGATGCTGCGTTACCTGTTCCAGAGAGCTACGAGTGCATATTCATGTAGGTCAGGTGTCCCTTTCTTGTTTTCGTTGGTGACCGTGCCCTTGGACATGCGCAGCGGTTTCATGCCATAGGTGCTGGCATGGTCAGTGATGTAGTTGTAGAGCTGGTGAGCTGTAATCATCCCAGTTGAGATGGAGAAGCTTCCTGGAGAGGGACACAACGATCAGAGACTCTCAGAGTGGTTATCACAGAAGAACTAACCCCCTTCTGCCTACCCACAATGCTTAGAAACTTTTCATGTGAAACTACATTCATGGTTTGACCATCAGTTACTCTGAAATTCTTCCTGGTAAGGCCAAAGCATAGGCTAAGTCACAATATACATATAACCGACCAGGTAGTTTTTAAAACAAAGACTGCTTTGGATGAACAAAAAACTGATAACAGCTTTCTTCTCCTTACCAGCTTGTGACTAACCACATCATAATCCCATAAAGTAATTTGCTAAATACTTTGATTTCCCTGCATTTTTTCCTGTTGCCTTTGCGAATGATTCAGGACAACTGGAATTACGAGATAACTTCAAATATTAATGCCTAAATTACCTTGAAAGACATGGTTGCGGCCAAACTTGGGAATGTCTGGGTGATGGGAGATGAAGTCGTCTAAGAAGTCCGTGAGCTGGTAGCCCTGGCGGAGTGTCATGTGGCTGCCCACTAAGTACTGGTGAACCACTCTCAGGTGAAAGTCATAGCTGAAGGAGTGAACATGCATCAGGTCCCGCACCTTATCACACTCTTCTGTGAAGAGCATGGAGAGCTAAAACAGACAACAGGGGAGTCACTAAAGGCACAAACTGATGAGAGGACAGCCAGAAAACAGTCACACCAAAACAAATATTCTCTTTCATCGGAGGAGTTCAAAACTATTTTTATTATTTAAAACAATTAATAGAATGAAGCATGTGCCGATTTCTCTTGAAAATGATCCTCGTCACCTTCCACTGGTGATCCTGAATTTCACCAATCTAATGGTCTTCATTTTTACTGCTGCATTCTGAGCACCATTGGGCACTGATGCATTTTGTTAGCGAGTGAGATATTATCAGATTAATGATTATTTACTCGATTCCAATATCAACTGTGGACTGACTGAAACTTAAAATGAGAATACAAGATGCAGCAGAGTTTTTAGTTTGTGTTCCAGCAGACTCCAAATGCTAGTCCTGCATTTCGCCTTACCTGGGCACATGCATGGAAGTTTGAGGCAAGAAAACAACAGAGCATTTTCTTAGCTAGCTCAGTCGTTAAAATAATTCACCATGACCTTTCCCTGCCTCAGAAACCAGCATACAGAACAGGAGACTTACACCATCTCTGTCACTGTTATCATATTCACAGAAAAACAATATATTTGTTCTCATGGGATAAGGAGCAATGCTCAAATAAAATTTGACCCCTTAGACTGTTGTTTACTCAGCCAGAAGCCCCTAAATAACAGACATTTCTTTGAGCTGGTAGAGTTTCTATCTGCCATCTTGACTGTCAGGAAAACATTTATTTAATCTGATCAACTATCCCAGCAGTTCACATTTAGCTGATTGAAAAACCCTGCATTGCCTTGAAAACAACAAAATGCTCAGTTCAATTGCTGGGCAGCATTAGGATATGTTGATCCAAAATGTGTATCATCAGTTAAAAAAATCATAAATCCAAGGTTGAAGATTGTGACATCCATTGCTATGTTACATTGAGGTTGTACCCCTTGTATTTTCCGTAGTAAAAACTGAAATACTTCAAGACATAGCAACTGTTTATAATAAAGAAGGCAACAACATCGATTTGAGACCCAGAAATATGTTGCTTTTTGGACTCTGGCACCAAGATACTAAGTGAGTTAAAGCTACCTGATTGTAAAAACACCACAGTAGTGTAAACAAACCTGGAGGTCTTTCTGAAAAATGTACATATGAAGCATTTAGCTATGACAAGTTGTATTCTCATATGAAAACTTTGTTTTGTGTGTATTTCCAAACCTGTAAAACCAGGGAACCAGGGAAAACAATATTCAACTTTGATTTTGCATATATAAGCTTAACACAAAAAGTAAGGAAATGAGTGTTTGCAAAATTATTTCTTTGTTGTAACAATGCTTCTTGGCAATAAATCTTATACTGATGAGAAAACCTGTTTATTTCCCTTTTAAAATGGTGCCACATTTCTAAGGAACATGCATTTGTGGCATGAGCGGCAGAGCTGAGTATGTGGTGCCTCCATGAAAATTTGCTGAATCTTCTCTGCCAATGCCAACAGCTTATTCTGCCACTGACTCTCGTTTCATGGATTGGATGATTGAAATCTGAAGAAACAAAACATATATGCAATTTAACAATTTATTCATAACAAACAGGAGCCTCAGTAGCGTGTGGGAGAACCACACACACAGTCACAACAGCCTGGCCCCTCCTCCTCATGCTGGTCACCAGCCTGGTCACATCCCATTCTTCAACAAGCTTTTGTCGCAAGTCAGCCAATGTGGTTGTGTTGGTCACTCTGGCACGAACAGCACATCCAAGCTCATCCCACAAGTGTTCAATGAGGTTGAGGTCAGGACTGCTAGCAGGCTATTCCATCCTCTCCATGCCCAAATTCTGGAGGTAGTCTCTGATAAACCCCACTTTGTGAGCGCTAGCTTTGTCATCTTGGAGGATAGAATCTGGTCCCAGACTGTGGAGATATGGGATTGCCACTGGTTGAAGAATCTGCATTGAGATTGCCTCCAATGATGACAAGCCTCATTTTTCCAGTGAGGGAGATGGCACCCCACACCATCACACTGTCTCCAACAAAACATATTCCTCTTTGTTCTTTACAAATATGGCTCATTTAAAAGGGAAATAAACAGGCTTTCAAACGGTGCAAGATTTATTGCCAAGAAGCATTGTTACAAAAATGAAATAATCTACCAAATACAAATTTCCCAATTTTTTGTGCTAAGTTTAGTTTAGGATATCAATGTACAAAATCAAATAAATGCTAGAGCTGTTGGTCTGTGTGAAAAGTCATTATTATTGCAAAACTCTAATTGTTTCTGAACAGGAACTGGTGCGATAAGAACGTGAAATACTTCTTGAAAAAAATGTGAAATGAAACATTCAAAGAATTCAATATCAACTCTACAAATCTCTTAGGCTACGAACTTGTAACAATATAAATATGTTCACCACTTTGCCATAGTCCTTAAATTATCAATAATAAGTGGTCACTTAACAAAGTGTTACTGGCAATTAAAAATAAGGCGTAAACATTCCAGTGTATCACAATAAAATCAGCATTTACAGCAGTAATCATCTAAGATGAGCAGAGGAGCAGCAGTTTTTGCCTGTTGAGAAATGATCAAATCTTCAAATCCAAAGATAACCTGGAACTAAAAGTAGAAATCAGCCTGGAAGAAAAAAACCCAGCTCCAGTCATTCCCAAGATCCCCAAGTTCGAAGAGGAATTAAATGGAGATTATCAAAAGGAAGAGCAAAATCACAAGCTGAGACAACCACAACCACACCCAAACCAGAAAGCATGGAGACAAACAGCCAGTTCGAAGTAAAGGATGGAAAGAAATCACAGGGGAGCTTGACTTATACCTGATCTATCAAAGAAGTTGTACAAAAAGATATGCAAAGGTCTTGCTTTGAGATCTAACATCCATCTCACTCAGGAATTTTCTCAGTTCTACGTTGAAGCGACTGTATGAATACAGCTTGAAAGCACACTTTGATAAACCCATTCATTACTGAAGAGACAATAACCAGAACATAAAAGATTTTAAAAGGAAGAGACCAGGACTGGTGGCAGCAAGCAGAGCGGCAGGGAGGGGCAAAGCCTGATTGTAGTGATAGACCCCTCCCTTGAATATATCTGGGACATACCGCACAGTCAGATACTGGGGTGGCATCTGGGAACGGCTTGCAACGAGGTTTGGTGAGGAGGCTGCCCTGATGGAGAGATGACATGTGGTGGGACGAGGCAGACATATAGAGAGGCTCACAAAGGTACTACAAGATGGGAACATTATTTTCTCAAACATACATGTGGAACACCTTACATAAACACATCAAAGTCACATTATACTAACTGCGGGATAGACCATCGTTCAGCTATCAAACAAGCTGACTACTAAAACACCATGGTAGCTGAGGGCACATTCATTTCAGTCGTCACTGAGTGTATAACCAGCCAAGAAAGCTGGACATCATGTTGACTTGTCTAGATCTGCTACATTATTGTGACATGCAAGCCTACTAAACATAGGCGGAAGAAGCTATCATACTGAATTAGGAGTACACTTCCTGTGGTAAAAATGTACTTGAGCAGAAATAAAAGCACCAGTCTATAAATCCACTTAAGTACAAGTGAAAAGCAGATCATTCAAAGTTTACTCACAGAGTCGAGTAGCTATTTTTAGCTACCTGAGGGGCTTGCACAGTCAAATATGATCTTTTCTTCAAGTGCAATAACAACAAGAGAATATCAATCTCTAACCAGGTTATTTATTATAAGGTGTGACTAAACCAGAGGTAAAATGCAATGGTGGTTTTGGGATGGAATCAATACTTGTTATGAGCTGGTGTAAACACAGTTTCATGTCGCTCATAGAAAACTTCTTGTTTTGGCTTGTATTGTTCATGTTTCTACCCTTACTTTAAGTAAAAGTAAAATAACCGATTTTGAAAATCACCCAGAATTACACAAAACAGCTACTCAACTACAATAATTTGAGTAATTGTAATCAGTTACTTTCCATCCCTGCAACTAAGTGATGTAAGGATGCACCTTTGTCTATCATGTTTACCAAGTAAACTTAGCACAAAAAGTAAAGAAATGTGTGTTTGATAGATTATTTCTTTATTGTAACAATCGTTCTTGGTCATGGACACCCTACTGTTGGAAAGCCTGTTTATTCCCCTTTTAAATGGTGTAACATTTGTAAGGAACATGCATTTGTGGGATGAGCAGCAGAGCTGAGTGTGTGGGTTGGTCTCATGAATAATTTACCAAATCTATGCCAAAGTCTGCTCGTGGTGTGTGCCACAAGTGCAGTGGAACCTGAACATGTGGAGAAATATTATGTCCAGCGATAGATTATTTTTCACAGGTGCAGCCAACATACGCAGCTCTTCTTCTTATTCCACAAATGCATGTTCCTTACAATGTGGCACCATTTAAAAGTGAAATAAACAGGCTTTCCAGCAGTGTAAGATGCAATGCCAAGAAGCATTGTTACAACATAGTAATAACCTACCAAACACAAATTTCCTTACTTTTGTGCTAAGTTTATGTTTTTTGGATTTAAAGCTTTTATAACATGAACCTAGCAGCTTACTGCAATACAACAATTTGTTGTTAGGATGGTTGTAACATCAGGAGTTATTTTAGCTTGTGCCCACTGATGGTGCCATGTTTAATTATATGCCTTAAGTTCTTTATCTGTGGTGCATGGTGTTTCAGTCTTTGCCAATCCCAGCAACCGCTGGAGACAGTGATTGAGAGTGAATATGATTACATTTTATCTTCATTTTAACCCACCTTTAAAAAAATCCTTACTAGGCCCCAAACCAACAGATATCAAAATATAGGGTCAAAAACAGGGCAACACAAAACAGCTATATTAGATGGTTAAGATAACTACATTAACATAAAATACTGTGAAATAAATAAAATGGATAAAAGTAACTTTTTTAGCCAAGAGAAGGGCCTAAAATACAACAATTTTTCTTAGCAGTGATATCTGACTTTACTAATCGGGGATCATATAGAAGAGGATTTCAACTTATGGGGCTTGAGCAGCCAAGGTCTGATCAGTCACAAGTCAGGATAGGGAATAACCAGGAAGTTTCACATAGGAAAAACTGGAAGATAACAAAAAAATAAGATAGTGCCTGACCACGTGAGGCTTTGAAAACAAGCAGCAAAATCTTAAAATCAGTTCTTAAACCAACCAGTTCCCCTGGAAGATGATCTTCTTGTCTGTTCTGAAACAGGTTTATAGCTGAACAGGGCTCAGCATCAGCACTTACTAAATATGAAAGCACTCAGATCAGTAAACTTTGATAATTGTACAACCCTCATCACATGGTTACGCAGTGTTCAGCCAAGCTAGTTCAAAAAAGCATTAAACAAAAAATGGAATTCAGACATACGTTGATTTCAAAGCCTGATTTACCTTATGTCAGAATTTATTCTGGACAATGGCACTTAAATAAGTACCATGATGTTATACAGAAACTTTTACTTGAGATGTTTTTTTATTTTTATTTTAATCATATTAACTGTAACTTTTTTCAAATAAAGAAAATATTTTTGTTCACCATGCCAGAAAGAGTCTTGTTAAAGTGATTTAGGGTCACTAGCAAAATGTGAAAAGAGAGAAAAAGTAGAAAGACATTAATGTTAAAGTTCAAAAGATGATATCACATGATTTAATGACATGTCTACAGAAATGTTTTCATATATAGCTTACAGCTAGACTCAGACATACTTCAAGTAATAAATAAAATCCTGAAATTAATACCAACACTTACAGCCAATGAAGTATGGCTCAGATTAGGTTGATGAGACATGGTGAGGTCCAATTCAAACTAGTAAGACACCTTTTGGAGGAGGCATGATATTTTTTAATATCACTGGGACTTTTTGCCTTCGTCCAGATTTAACAGCGAGAGACAAGAAATATGTGGAGAGTGGGGCAAGACACACATGAAACAGCACAGAGACTAGGAACTGATCCCGTGACCAGTGCATTGACGACTCTAGCCTCTGTATTTGCTGTATGTGCCTCTGCTCTACCAACTGAGCTAAACTTGTGCTGAAAACATTTTTAAGTGTTTTTTGAGATTTCAGTGATAACCAAACACAAGTTGGATGTTGGAGCTGGGAATGATGAGTTGAATACATTCCATTTGGAGAGAATTTGGCAGAGGTGAAAAACACATGGACTTTGTTTAAACACGCCCACAAGGAAAGTATTTGGATGTGATAATAAACCTGTTCCACGATCCCTGATCAAAGTAAGCTCTCTTTAAAGCACTTCTCCATGCTCATATTAAACAAGATTATACAGGGGATGTGTCACACATAGCTGTTAGAATCATTTACTGAGAAATCACAGTTTAATTGCCGTTTTGCCGGAAGTAGTCGCCGGTGCTAAGGAAACATGTTTGACTATGGGTCTGCTTCTGTGTAGCTAACATCACACGAAAGGTGAGCGAAGTGATGCTTTGTCAAAGCTCCACAAAAAGTGCAAGCACTTTATTTTGTGAATACGTGAAAAGGCACAGCTTTAATAATCAACTTATTGTGTAATTAACCTATCACCACACATATGAACCAGCGTGCAGAGACACTGAGCCATTATGCAGTTATTTGAGGAGAAAAAAAATCACCCCTTTCAATGCAAATTTGATTATTGGATTAAACATCTAATGATGATAATACTAATGATGCTCTATTTAACAGCTTGGCATAAACAGCCTAAGATCAGCCCACTGTGAGTGAGAGCTGATGGAAGTGGGCTGCAGTTTTTATGACGCACAAACTGTCCAGAGATCAGGAACTGTTTTACCTCTGTATGACTTTAAAATAAATGATGATAAATGATGTGTAAATAAGGTTAAGTGGGGGTAGGACTGCATTAACTACAAACCACTTAGACAGGGATCATCACCATTACAGGTCACTCCAGAAAATAAAACAAAACCATTCTGATGGCAATCAGGGAAAGCCAGAACAGCAAGAAATACGCAAAGCAGTCATTTATGGGGTCAATGAACAAATCAACAAATAACATATGCAATATAACATGGCATGATTTCCCTTCTCAGTTATATTATAGAATGCCATTTAACGGACATCTGTAGCATAAGCACAAGGTCTGCAGAGTAATGAAATGCACAGCTTTACTAATTAAACAAAACAAAAGTTGGATCATAGTGGCCAGGCCAGGACTGATAAAATACAGCTGTGAGAGATCAGTGATTACAACAAAACACAGTGGAAATCCTAACATTCAAGCAAAAATGTCAAAAGAGCTTAGAATTAATTCTCCATCACACTGAAATGGCAAATATGCTTCCTAGTACCTGACAATACTGAACAAAGTGCAAACATCTATACTAACCGCTAAATATGAACAATTCTTATTCCCAGCAGATCTGGACTCAGTTTAAGAAACAATAAAATAGTCTTTAAAGTCAAGCCAAAACAGAACTGTGACTGTATTCTCCAAACAATGCTATCAGCTTGACAGATGTAAAATTCTATCAAATAAGCAGAAGCAGCAGACAAAAACTCACTTATGCCCTATTTGCACAGGACTAGGATTACCTAGGGACCTCTGGTAATTTCTAGTAATCACCCAGGACATCAGTGTTTTAATCCTGTGTGAATCTACCATATCTGTGATTCATGGAGTTAAAATTCCAGGGAAGATTACCTACCATATTTTAAATTTGAGTATGTTACCGACTTCAATACACTGCAGTGCCAATACAGTGCACCAAACACTGACGTCAGAGGGAAATTCACAAATTTTCAGAGGTCTACAGGTAATACATTCTGTCTTAAATGACAGACATCGTGAGACTCTCGAACAGTACCTGTGTTTATACACTTTTTGTTATGAGCACTTTATCTGCAGTTTACCTATGCACTTCCAAATTATTGTCTGCTTTAACTGATTGTTGTAATCTGTCACTGAAATGTATCATTTATTATGACGTGTGCTGCTGAACTCTTGGCCAGGTCACCCTTGTAAAAGAGATCTCGCTCTCAATCGGTCTTTATCTGGTTAAATAAAGGTTAAATAATAAAAAAAAAAGAACTAGTCCTGTGCAAATTGTACTACACACACCCATGCATGCTCCTTAATACAGACCGATACATCAGATTGATGAGTTGTGTTTTTGGCCTTCAAATGTACGACACATTTAATAACTCTAGACAGCTGTGACATTCCTGTAGAACATCATGGCTTCCTTTCACAACAGCAAAATTAAAACTGACTTTGAGAATATTCCACAAGGACATTCCAGACTCTTCCAAGGACTTCCAACACATAAAGGGACACTGCTTTACTACTCATGGGAAGCAAGTAGATGAGAGAGCAATAGGGTATATACTAAAGAGGACCAATGCCAATATTCAGCTACTGCAGGGGCTAAGGCAGTAGGGACCTGGGTTAGGAACTGGAGGGTTGATGGTTCTAATTCCAGTATGGTGGAACAGGTGGCTGAAGAGTTCTCAGTAATCTTCCTGATTACTGCTGAGGTACCACTGAGCAAGGCCTTAAACCTCTGACTACTAGGAGGTGCAGGTGTTCAGGCAGCCTCCTACTCAGGGACTTAGCTAAAGCAAAGAGCCGCCAGAGTTGCATTATGAATGCAATCATTTCTATAAAAATGACCTTATAGTCAACTGAAGACCTGGAAATTCCAAAATAAGAGCCCTGAAACATCTATCATTCAATCTTATGGTCCTTATCATTTTCCTAGACCTTTAAAATTACAAACCCAAACCCTCCCCAGGACCTCACTGTAAAATCACTGAGTTCAGAGGAGGTCAGTACACTCTCCTTCACACAGGTAGAACCATTGCATTAAATAATTGAGTTTTCCTTTTAAAATTATCCTCTCTCTCCCATGCTTTATGTTCCCACTGAAGAAAAGGCCAAATAGAGTGTTATATGTCAACAAAGCTTTGTATTTACCTGAGAGTTAACTGTTTGGCCCATGGGAATGCGGGAACACTCCAGTGCATACTGCTTCACACAGAAGTAACACCCCTAAAATAATAGAATCAATGGAGATTTGGTACTTCAGCAGGCTTCACTTAGGTTAAAAAAGTCAAAATCAATGAAAGTTCCATGTGTTCATAGAGCAACATGATTATAAGAGTCTAAGAATGGCGTTACAGTGTCAGTAAATTCAACTCATCTCACCTGAAAAGCGAGTTCCATCAACACAATCCCCCCTGGTAGTGCTCTCTGGAGGTGGTATGCAGTAGTTCCAGAGGGTGAGGTCTGAAATAAAGATTTACAAAAAAAAAAAAACAAGAGTCACAGATTGGATAAAGTATGGTAATTAAAATTTTTAAGCATTTCTTTTGCCTTTATTTTGTCATATTTCATTTTGGTTTCTAGTTCCTTTGGGTGTCAAAACTATACTTACAACATTCACAAAAGGAGTTCATTGAGCTATTGTGGGGTAAAATGTAATACTTAAAGACTTTCTTCAATACCCTCTTCACATATTTGACCCCATTGCATCTTCGATTTCTAACCAGCTACACAGGCAACACAGTCATGTGAACTTTTTGTGCAGATTGTGAGACAAAAATGTGACAATATTGTAGAGAATATGCTGGTAGTATCTGTTGTTGTAGTATGCAAATAAATCTTTTTTTGAGATGCTAGCAGTGCTAAACTTACAGATTCTGGGCAAGTATTACACTTGGTAAAAGTTTCCCTACAAAGCTCCCTCTTTTTTACAAGATCCTGCAAAATGACTGGCCCTAGCCTGAGCCCCAACCCCTTCTCCAACCATTTCTCAGACAACTTGCAGTTACCTATCATCTGCATGCACAAATCAATAGATCACATAGAAAACTTGCAGCAGAGCTTCAGAATACAATCAAGTTCGCAGACTGATATCAAAACTGTTTGAGCTTAATCAGAAGCTTAACTGTGCAAAACAGATGGATTGGCCAAATTCAACGTCTGTCATCAGGCAAATCTAACCAATTAGTGTCAATTAAGGAGAGTGAAGTTGTAGCTACGAGTTGGGTTTTATTGTAATGGAAGCTGATAGCAATGGCTGCTGGTGGTGCAGCAATTAGCTTGGATGTAAATATAGTATAGCAGCATTTTTATCAAAGCTGGTCCACATTCATTTATTAAAAAGAGCAAAAACATAGCTATGAAAGCTTTTCATGACAGAAAAGATGTTTTTGCTTGTCTCCCAAACTGCTTCCACATGGTGCAGGAACTGTAAACTAGTATATACAATGGCTGCCGCTGGTGTAGCAATATTGGGTTTAATGCTAAAATAGCTTTAACTTTATACTTACTGTTGTTGTGATTCTACAAGTACAACTGACTTTTATATGTTAAACTTGACTAAACTGAGTTAAACTTTAATCTCTATCTATCCATTATCTACACTGCTAATCCCTTTTGGGGTTGTGGGGGAACTGGACCCTATCTCAGCTGTTAATCTGGCAAGAGGCAGGGTACACCCTGGACTGGTTGGCAGTCAATTGCAAGGCTGACATATAGAGATGAACAACCAGGCATGCTCATACCCATACCTACGGCCAATTTAGAGCCACCAGTTAACCTAAAGAGCATGTCTTTGGTGGTGGGAGGAAGTTGGAGAACATGCAAACTCTGCACAGAACCTTCTTGCTGTGAGGCAACGGTGCTGCCCCACTCTGCAGCCACTCAACTCAACTCAACTCAACTCAACCTAACTAAACCTAACTTAACCTAACTTAACCTAACTTAACCTAACTAAACTAAACTAAACTAAACTAAACTAAACTAAACTAAACTAAACTAAACTAACAGATGCATACACTTTTTTTTGGTATAACTGTTTGCAGCACTCAGAGGGATTTCAGTCGTTGCCTGTTGTCAAACCCAGTTGGCAACTGAGCTAATTCACATTACCAAATATGTCTGGGTATGCCAGGATGGAAATATCTAAAAAAATTCTGCAAGTTTTATGCACCATGAAAACACTTGAAACCTTTGTCAAGCTTTCTCTTGATCTTTTCAGCCTTATGGCTTTGACCTGCACCCGTTTATTATGTCATAATGATCTGTCTCATCACATTGAAACTCTTGTTTTTATGACATGCAAGTGAAATCAGTGCCTGATAGGCTTGCAGAGATGGTCAGCTATGCTTTACAGTAACACTTGGAAACCTGTGAATGTAGTAAGAGTGTTTAGTACATTTTATGATGATAAATCAGAAATAAAACAGTTTAATGAGGAAGGAAGGAGAATAGGATGCAAGGTCCGGGATGCTAGGACACATTGACTTGTGTCCACTGAATTTTTCAGGGCATTTGCTGTGATAGCATTGTTAAGTGTGTGTATACATGTGTGGGTGGGGACTACTTAAAAAAAACCCAAAAAAACAAAAAAAAAACATTTCTTCATATCTGAGTTACACACCAACCTTGGGGCTGTCCTCGCTCTTCTGCTTTACATAAGAAAAAGACATCCTCCCCTCTGATGACATTGAGCTCAGCATTGCAGCCCGAGCACGCGCGATGCTGTGAGAGATGGAGGATGGAAAACAGGGTTCAGTTAGGGGTTACAGAGACTAGAGATGGTTAAGGGCTGTTGAAAACATCAACGGCGTAACAAACCCGTAATAGACATAATTCAGACAGTCACATGGTCTGAGCCTAGAAAGTGACAGGAGCCATGGGGCAGCAGTGCTACAAGGTCAGAGGTAAGACACTCGATGACTCATAGACTACAAAATCTTACAGTGGAAGAAAGCAGATCATTCAGGAACCAGCTAAATTAACTATTTGTTAATTTTTCCATGCATTTTTTTCATTTTTTATCTCTGAGATAAATCCAAGAAGAAATCAAGCAATATATTTTAGGGTTTTATTGAAAAAAAATATACACAGGAAAAAGGAAAAAATAACCATTGTTATAGATACAGACCTGCGAGCTGGTGACTGAGGCCGGACCTGAACCAAAATGAAGCCCATGCTCTGCAGGTATTGGACGTACTGCTGAAGGAAGGTGCTGGAAATTTCAAGAAGCCAGGGCTCCTCCTTAAGTCGGATGGGGAGCATGTCACCCGAGTCAGTGCTGTAGCTCCGGTCCCGTCCCGATGTTGATGAGTCACTGGAACAATGTCGTTTCTGACACATGCACAGGTGTGTCTCAATAAATTAGAATACCTTGGAAAAGCTAATTTATCCATTACTCATAGTAAAAACTTTGAAGGCATTATGTCTTTTAATTTTGATGATTATGGCTTACTGTTAGAGAAAACCCATAATGTAGTGTCTCAAAAATTTAGGATGTCTCATAAGACCAACAAAAGGGTTTTTAACACAGAGATGTTGCCTTACTGAAAAGTATGTTCATTTATATACACTCAATACTTGGTCAGGCCTCCTTTTGCATGAACTGCTGCATCAGTGTGGTGTGGCATGGAGGCGATCAGTCTGTGGCACTGCTGAGGTGTTACGGAAGCCCAGGTTGCAACCTTTAACTCTTCTGTCTGGTGTTTTCCGTCTTTCTTTTGACAATACCCCAGAGATTCTCTATGGTAGTGATCATCAACTTGCTCCCTTTGGGGCCATATCAGACCCTAACACTCCCCATCCAGGCCCCAAAAGATGATATGATTCAGAAAATGTGAGGAGGAAAAAATGTGTTGTTTTTAGGATATCTTTTGTCTTTAATTCGTTAGAGCTAAATCGACCTCAAATTATCCCCTTTTTTACAGGAATCTACCTGTCAGCTATCATTAGTTCATAGGATGCTTGATAATCATGTACTTATCGGTCCAGTCATGGTTAAATCTGCAGTTTTCTGTTTCTCTTGCAGTGTGATTTTCCTGCCTTAGAATCAACGCAAAGACCTGTTTCCTCTATTTGTTTTCCACTAATCGGGATGCGGGAAATTAGCATCAAATCTAGTGATTTGACACAGCATGACAGTCCTAGAAATATGTAGTTAAAATATATTGAATGCCAATCGACCATAGGGGCTTACTGTATCTTATTGCTTAGAATCTACTCATGCATAAAAATTACTGCCATTTTGCAAGGCAACACAAATACTAATACAATATTATGGTATTTGGCCCAAAAATATTGATTTCATTTTACTTAATTTGAAAGTCTGGCCCCTAAAGCATCTGTCAAGACACAATCTGGCTCTTACACAAATATAGTTGATGACCCTCTGCTCTATGGGGTTCAGGTCCAGCAAGCTTGGTGGCCAATCAATCACAGGAATTTCATGATCATTAAAGCAGCTTTTGGTACTTTTGGCAGGTGCCAAGTCCTGCTGGAAAATGAAATCAGCATCTCCATACAGCTGGTCATCAGAGGGAAGCATGAAGTGCTCTAAAACTTCCTGGTAGATGGCTGCGTTGACTCTACACTTCAGAAAACACAGTGGACCAACAGCAGCAGACCAAACCATCACTGATTATATAAACTTTACACTGGACCTCAAGCACTATGGATTCTGTGCCTCTCTGATCTTTCTCCAGACTCTGGGACCTTGATTTCCAAATAAAAATGAAAAAATTACTTTCATCTGAAAAGAGGACTTTGAACCACTGAGCAGTAGTCCATTTCTATTTCTTAGTAGCCCTGGCAAGACGCCTCTGGTGTTGTCTCTAGTTTAAGATTCGCTTGACATGAGGAATTCAACAGTTGTAGCCAAATTCCTTGATACATCTGTGCGTGGTGGCTCCTAATGTACTCACTCCATCCTCTGTCCACTCTTTGTAAAGCTCCCCCAAATTCTTGAATGGATTTTGCTTGACAGTCCTCAAGGCTGCAGTTATCCCTGTTGTTTCAGCATCTTTTTCTACCACACTTTTCCTTCCACTCAACTTTCTATTGACGTGCTTGAATACAGCACTCTGTGGACAACCAGCTTGTTTAGCAATGACCTTTTGTGGCTTACCCTCCTCGTGGAGGGAGTCAATGACTGTCTTCTGGACATCTGTCAAGTCTGCAGTCTTCCCCATGATTGTGTAGGCTATGATCCAGCCTGAGAGACCATTTAAAGGCTCAGGAAACCTTTGGAGGTGTTTTGAGTTAATTGGCTGATTAGAGAGTAGTACCATTAATTTACAATATTGAACTTTTACACAATATTCTAATTTTACGAAATACTGAATTTTGTTTTTATTAGCTGTAAGCCATAATCATTAAAATTAAAAGAAACAAACACTCTAAAGGGTTAGGGTTAGGGCTAATTTTCTGAGATGTACCTGTACTTATCTATTAGTCAAATCTATGCATGTTGGATAGTAATGACATAGACTGCAAGCATACCTTCACTGCAGGTTGAATGATTTGTTCCTCTTGGATCTGCTTGCGGAAGATGGGGTCAAAGAGGAGAGGGGTTGCACAGTAGTGGACCAGTCTGGAGGACTGTTTGAGTGTTTCCAAATCTGTACCCTGTTAAGACATCCATGGTTATTATCACTAAAGCATAAGATAGTGACACAGCTAGTAGTTGCAGGTAGCATCAAGATTAATCAGCTTGGAGTAGTTGGTGTGAACCTGACATTAGTGCCTTCAGATTAAATTACTGGTTATGTTGCCCATCCAGAGACATAAAAATATGCCTTTAAGTCCCTGTAAAGTGATAAAAAAAGCTAAGTGGTCATACAACAAACCTGTGTTTCAGGTTTGTTGTATGACCACTGTGTTATGAACCACTAGGCTAAATTTCAGTCATGAGAAATATCTCTAAGGTTATAAAATAAAGCTTCAAAATCTTGAAAATGAGGCAGCAGAATCTGCTCTAGGATGGTGTGGGCGTGTTGGTTGAATGTGCCAAAGCTGCAATCAGTCACGGGAAATAAGATCCTCTTAAATATTAAAATGTTCTACAATCTGAATGGAGGATTCATCTGTCTGCTGTGCTGCTATGTTACACATTTATATCAAGGCAGGCAGACAGTTTAGAGCTATAAAGTCTCAGTTTCATTTTCTCCTCCTGTATTTAACTCTTCAGGTATTCCTCATACCTCATTTTATGAGTTATGTGAAGATACGCTTCTCTCCCATTTACGAAACATCTTTGTTGTTAAGTTGCTGCTAAAAACACTCAATTTACTGATGTTACTCTTCAAAATAAAAGTCTTCAATGATGATAAACACTGGAGGCTTTCATTGCGACAGACTTGGCAGGAATAGAACGTGACAATCATCTGATACTTTACTAAACTTTGGCATTGCGACGTTAACAGACAGGAGGGATTGAACTGTTCCTGCTTTGAGAGAGACAAAGCCACAGGATGCTTCTTTAAATCATCCAGGACTTAAGACAGGTGAAATATGGATTAAAAAACACTGTCAGCAGATAAAATATTTGCTCCTGCTGCATGGGGTTCAAGTGAAAAATAGACGAGCACTCCAGCAATTAGCCTGCCCCCTGACCTTACAGTGAACTCTGGTCAGAGCCCAGCTGCCTGGCTCTGTGCCAGAGCAAAGAGTTGGGGATTCAATTTACTGTTTTCTGGTACTAATTTTTCTGTTATGATACTTTTAATGAGCTGTAGGCCACTGTGACTGACAGACTTAACAACTGACTGTTGAGATGAACTGCCTGTGATTTTATATCGTTGTAGCATTAGGGGGGCAGGGTTATTCCTCATAGCGGCTGGCGATGTGGTGGACTCATATTTGCCCGGCCCAAATTAAACCAAGCGGGGAAAGAATTTAAAAACTAAATAAAAAATTCTGTCACTTATAGATCTCAGTGTTTTCACATGTTTACAGCAACCTTACTGCAAAATATCTAGTGTGTTAAGACACAAATTTGGGATTTTACAGGGACTTTAAACCAAATGCCAGTCGAAATGACTATGGGCACTGATAGGCCCAGGTCTAGTTACAGACAAAGGGGGTTTACCTGTGCAGACATGCTATTTTTCTGAACTTAGCCATTCCCCATCCCAACTCCCAAAAACAGACCAGCTTTTGATAACACCAATCCTATCAGAGCACAAAACTGAGCCTGTAGCCTTTACATCATAACACCTTATATCGCTGTGATGTACAGTTAGTAGGTTATCACCTTGTTCAACATGATATTGAATAAGATTAATATGCCTTGGGAAGTTAATTTAGTTTAGAAGTGAAATATTTTATCTATTAGGCCTTGAATGGCTTAAATTTCAAATTTCCAATCTAAGACTTTTTAAGACTTTTCAAGGATCTGCAGGAACCCTGTGTTTAAGTTAGGACCATAGTAGTTGTTCGCTCAAAACCAATTTTTTGCAAGTTGTCAAATAATTCTAACCTAGCCTTTACCATTTAACTGTTAGTAGAATTTCTAAGGGTACTTACTGAAATAGGCATGTTTGACTGTGCTGACCTCTGCTGCCAAGTCACAAACAGGTTCTCTATTTTCATCTGTTTTTCCATTTCTGTCAAGACAAAGAAAAAGGCAATAAACTCTTTGATCTAATATGAAACTGGCCAATTCGACAATATATATATATATATATACGTATATGGTCAAAAATATTTTCTTTTTAGTGAGTTGTGAAAGGATCAACCTCTACGCTCAGAAGCCTTAATCTCCAGGAGCTGAGACCCATGTCGGGCCACCACATCCCCATCCATCAAGGGTCGGATAGTGCATACATCCCTCAAAGCCTCATCAAACGGGAGCAACTCTGAAGGAAAGTGGAGTGGAGCAAGACTTCGACCAGAGCTACCCAGCCTGCCCTGCTCTTTACTGGGCAAAGGAGGAACAGCACTGCGCAGTAAAGCATCGGGCTCCATAGAAGGGCTTAGGAATGGGTTTGGATCCTTGAAAAAAGAAATAGAAAGTTAAAAAAACATTCAGTTGAAAAAAGACATGATGTCATCTAAAAGACCTGATAATAATGATAAACAGAAATGACCAGAGTGTAAATAAAATAATATGTATGGGCTCTAAATGATCAGAAGCAGAGGAAATGGGTCATTTACTAGACGTTCCAGAGATTTTTTGAGGGGTTGGTGGATCACCTGAAACTGTAGGAATGAGCTCATATGCACAATGCATTTAGCTAAAGTCTCCTTGCATATTTCTGATCTCTTCGTATGACGTAAATAGTATAAAAAAGAAAAGATTTAATCAAGTGCAGTAAGACAATCACTGCCCATAACTCATTCTAACCACCCAGCCAGACATAACACCACAGCAAGCTGTACTAGTGCCCCAGGAAGAGAGGCAAGAAGGCTGGGATAAGAGGGGTAAAAGCTAACTAACCAGCTCTGACCTAAGGCTCCTCCACTAACCAGTCCTCTGGCTAATGTCCAGTCATAAGAAAATAAATAGATGATAGAAGACTCAGGCTAACTCAGCATCAGCAATCAGAAACTGTTGTCAAGCTGTTGCATTCATTATTCATATTATTCAGGTGAGATGTTTGATTAGAGCCTGATGGATAGAGTACACAGCACCAAAACAAACAGCGGTATTTGCTGCTGTATCACCAGGGTATGGTGGATTTTCATCAGGTGATGAGACTCATAAAATCTTCCACTATTCTTATTATGTATGGCATAAAGGGACTATAGCTTGTACTCTGTTGAACAATCCTGTGTTACAGAGTATAATTATGTGTGTTGCTGGGTATTATCATTGCTATTACTGATGCATACTTCTGGAACACTGTTTATGTGCCCTGGTTGACGCTGAGAGGAACTTTTGGGCGAGTTTGTTCAGTGGAGCAGCTCAAGGCCCAGATGCCCCAGTGTGTGGCAGAGATGGCTGCACCTTGCCCACAGGCTGGAGGGTCAAATGTGCACTGGTGCTCCCTCTGCTTCTCATCAGGACCATGACAGATGAAGCTCTGTTCAGGCAAATTTTCTGCTGCTATGACTCTGCCTTCTGTCTGGACTCATTAGTTATGTAGGGATGATGAGCAGGGTCATTGAAGGGAGAGGAAAAGTTTCCCTTCATTCTTTGAGCTTGTTTTGTAAATTGGCTTTAAGGAGGAGGCTTGAAGGCCTTTTGGTGTCTTTCTTTGCTTAAATCCACGCTTTTATAAGTCTCAACTGTTTCATGTTTAAAACGACAGTGAAGCTACAAAACTATATATTCCATTTGTAGTGTTTCATAACCCTTTGGAATTTAAAAATAGCTGCAAAAATGTGCAGACTGACCTTCGGGGGGGGGGGCACTACTCATTCATATCTTCCCTAAATTCACTTCTCTACTAAGCAGCTTCGTTGCTCATTCCCTGCTTTCTTATTCACAGTGTTGTTGATCTTATTGTGCATTACTACTCTTAAATGTTTCAAAAAAAGGAAGGCATTGGTATCCAAATCACTTGATTCCAGATAACACCTATAACTTGCAGAATTACACTACTTGAGAGACTGCATGTAAAGAGCACAAAGCCACTTTTTAAACAGGGTTCTGTTTTAACAGGTAATGACATCTTGCACACTTGGAAGTCACTAAAATTCCTCCTCAGGATACAACAGCTGTGTAAAGTCTGCCTGCAGACCAGCTCCTTCCTGAAACAGTGTAAACCCAGATGCTGACACGACAGGTTGATTCCACCTGAACTACCAGCCCATTCTTGTCAGTAGCTCATCACCCCCAGCAGTACCATATGTGGGCAAACTGGCAGGTAGTTTGAGAGGGATGCAAATCAGCTGCTTTTTAGTGACAAATCTGAAGTCCATCAGCATGTCTTAAAATATAAAACCTTGTCTTTAAAGGAGTAATGCATAAAGAAGAAATAATTGCAATATCTTAAGAGCTTCAGCATTTTCTTCCTGTTCTAATTTTAACTACTTTACATAGGAAACCTGGTGTCCTTACCTGTTTGGAGTCCAGTTCATGAAAGGGTGCATCAGAGAAGCAGTGATGATGGAAAAGGCCCATCTTCTGGCTCAGCAGACAGTGGACAACATGAGCTCTTGCATTTTGCCACTTCACAAGGCGTATGAGCTCACGGTTAAGAGAGGCACCCAGATCCACAGACCAGTTATAGCTGTACAGAGTCACCTAAGGTAAAGAAGGTTGAAACATGGATTAGGACAAGCCAGAAACACACAAAAATTACTTGAACATCCGACTATGTTTACGATTATGTTCTGCTTTAATCCCACAATGGCACAGTATTAAGTATTGATAAGGTCCTTTAAAGATAGCATTTAATGTAAGTAAAACTGCAACTTACCACATTTTTCTTTGGTAGATTACTTCTTTGGTGTATGGCAGGATGGCGCTGTACTAGCGGCAGCCTTTTAGATTTTACAGCAGCTCTGTTACACTACTTTTTGCTGCTGTAAATTTTGGAATTTCCCCTTGTGGGGCTAGTAAATAAATATCTTATCTTAGCAATGCTTCTTGGCAATAAATCTCATATTGTTGGAAAGCCTGTTTATTTCCCTATTAAATGGTGCCACATTTGTCAGGTACATGCATTTGTGGGATGAGCAGCAGAGCTGAGTATGTGGGTTGCATCCATGAAAAATTTGCTAAATTTTCTCTGACAAACTTCTTTTTTTAATGAAGAAATGTCGTCAAGTTCTGATAAAACTGGCGCTTTAGCAGAATCCGCGCTAATGTCTTCCGCCATAATTGCACCGGCCTCTTCTAGCTGTTTGCATACGTCACGACTCTGCCACGCCTGAAAGCCCCTTGATGCTGATTGGTCCAAACTGTTTAGAACGGAAATGGGGGTATCCATCTGCTTTGCAAGGTTACTGACAAACAGCTTATTTCTCCACTGACTCTTGTTTCTTGGAATGAATGATTGTTAAATTTCCAAGATGTCCTGTTGTTTTAGACTTCAATTTACTCTTTTAACTGCCACAACAGCCTGGCATCTCCTCCTTATTCTGGTCACCATCCTGGTCACACACTGCTGTGGAATGGCATCCCATTCTTCAACCAGCTTTTGTCACAAGTCAGCCAACGTGGTTATGTTGGTCACTCTGGCAGGAACAGCACGTCTATGCTGCTGGCAGGTCATTCTATCCTCTCCACACTCAAATTCTGGAGGTAGTCTCTGATAAAACCCACTCTGTGGGGGTGAGCGTTGTCATCTTGGAGGACAGAGTTTGCTCCCACACTGTGGAGATATGGGATTGCCACTGGGTGTAGAATCTCATCTTTATATCTCCCTGCATTGAGATTGCCTCCAATGATGCAAAACCTCGTTTTTCTAGTGAAGGATATGCTGCCCCACACCATCACACTGCCTCCATCAAAAAATTATACTCTATCAGTGCAGCAATCATCATAGCTTTCTTCACAACTTCTGATCATCCCACAAAAGCATACTCCTAACAAATGTGGCATCATTTAAAAGAGAACTATACAGGCTTTCCAACACAGTATACGTTTTATTGCCTATAAGCATTGTTACAACAAAGAAATAATCAACCAAACAGATTTTCTTACTTTTTGAGCCATATTTACAATATGAAGCCATTTAAGGTCGCTTGTATATTTCTATCCCAATTTATTTACAGCAATAAACAAGATATTCAAACACAAGTGCAGTCGTTCTGCACATGCACTTTCAAATTTCTCATAACTGACTCCCTCTGTACTTTAAAAGGCTCAGTCAAATTATGTAGTAAAAAGGCAGAAATGCCCCCTGTGAAATGATCAATTCACAAACTATAAATCAAAATATCAATCAAATCGATCAAATCAATCAAAACAGTTCAGATGCTATCCAGTGCACCACAACATAGAAACGTCCTAATGCCAAGTCACCTTTTTGTCCAGGATGCTGATGAAGAGGAACCTCTGGCGAGGAGCCAGTCCTGCCCCTGCTTGGCTGGGACTAAACCCATCACTCTGCTCTAAAGCCTCGAATCGCTGGAAGCCCTTATGAGCTGGACAGAATAGAGATCAACTCAGTAAAATGGAAAAGTAAAATGAATTAAAGCCAGACAGCATGCCCTAGCAAGCTCTTTTCACAGCTCCCTACAAACTACACTGACTAGCTACCTTAATTACAGGATAACAGCCAATGGAGAGAAATATCAGCACTTTTTAGATGTAATCCTTTTGTGCAGTTTTAGAGTGAAGATTCAGAAGTCTCTGAAATGATTCTATAATTCTACGTAAGTCAAGTTTAAGTTTGGCATACTAAATAAAAAATAGAAGTGATTTAATGTATTTTTCTTCCTTACAGTTGAGCTCATTAAACATTTTTGAGAAACTAAATTAACCCAATGTTTAAACAACCCACCAGATCCAGTAAGTTAAGCCGAATGGTAAACTTACGTGTGAACCTATTAAGCACTGGGGTGTTTTCCTCATCTGAACTGTCTTCTGTAGGCAAATAGAAATGGTACAAATAGCAGGGTGGCATGGACAGTGAAACACAGCTTGGCAAACACCAATGAAAGCAGACACAAAAACAGACTTCTGTTATGCAGCTGGTAGCATGGACAGAGAAACAAAGAATCAGAGAGCAGCAGGAAGGACGGCATGTTAAAAGCTCTGACACAAAACATTCATGCTTGGACTTGACCTTCACACGACACAAAAGATTCAAACATGTTAGAAACATGCTGCTTTGATGAGTTAACCCAAGTCTTTGAAATAATAGAGGCCTTCAAAGGTATTACACAAACAGTATTGGAAACTTGCCCTTTAATTTTTCTTTTTCCATTTCAGTATGAAAAGTTTTACACATTTCCCTAAATCTCGAAAAGATCCCATCCCATTTCAAAGTTATCTTTTTTTTTTGTTTAGATATGTTTATTGACCAAACTTCACATATGGTACAGACGTCAAAGATTCAAGAGATCGTATGTAAGAAGTTTGAGGTTTTTTTGTTTATAACAGGGTGGCTGTGTTAACCAATAGACAAACATATCAAATTAACTCACACAAGAACACCCACAACACCTGAAATCACCCTCCAATCCCATTTCAGAGTTATCTTAAAGAAATTAGATTACCAGCCGGGTTATTCAACATTTGGATTGACATTTAATCATCCAAATGGTAAACCTGCTGCGTTTGGAGAGAAACAGAGACTTAAATATTATCAACCAACAGGGGTTAACATGTAAAACTCTTTCTTCCTGCTTATTCATTGCTCCATAGGAAGAAGTTTCTGTTACCTTTTAGATCTGCACAAAAGTTATTTAATTTCTAAGAGTATTTGCAGAATTATCCAGCAAATTTATTGGCAGCAGATTCTGTTGATGGCTTACTAATTTTGACTGTCTGAAGGAGAAACAGGAAATGACTTCTACCTCCTGGAATATTTAAAAAAGTTAGAGATCCAACAGTTACAACTGATAACCAGCAGATATTCATGATCAGGATAAACTTACTTACTGTGGAGAAATAAAACACCAGTAACATTTACGAAAAGCTTGAAATAAACACGGTAGCTGTTGACTTGCACTCATTTTCTGCACACATTTTCTTTTGCCTGTCTCCTATTGCAGTGGGTCCCAACTAGGGCTGGGCAACTATTGAAAATTAGATTAAATTGCAATACGGCCTGCTGCAATTTACAAATCACAAAAGGTGCAATATTTATTGAACATAAAATTTATGTCAAAATACCAGTTTAAAACTTTTTTTTATGTTATGTGGTACATTATGTTTTTTACGAGACGTTACGCATTACATTAAAATGCAAACATTCAAGTGCCTTTTTTAGAATAGTCTAGAGAAAAATTCTACTTTATTCATTTTTATACCTTTTTCTTAGTATATATGAGAATGGCAATACAACAATTCATATCCACTTTGCAATACAAGCCCAAATCATCACAAATAGGTTTTTTTTTT
This sequence comes from Cheilinus undulatus, assembly GCF_018320785.1. Lineage (NCBI taxonomy): Eukaryota > Metazoa > Chordata > Actinopteri > Labriformes > Labridae > Cheilinus > Cheilinus undulatus. The sequence continues at coordinate 45,794,529 of NC_054871.1, read as the reverse complement.
TCAAAATTGTTCTGCCCTTGTTTAGTTTAGTATTGGGTTGGTTGTAATATAGAATGAATTATTGCTTGAGTTTGGTGGAAAATACATAAGATGAGGAACTTAAGAAACAATTGCATTTCAAATCGCAATATTGGGTAAAAAAATCGCAGTCTGATTATTTTTCCAGCTTGGTTGGCCAGGCCAAAAGTTATTATAGTTTACTAAAAGTGGCTAGATAAAATTAAAAAATCAACTTAATTAACTGAAACTTCTAAAAACTAAGCTTTGCAAAAAAACTAAACTAACTAAAAACTGTAATGTGTGCTTACAAAACTAAGTAAAATAAAATAAAATCAGGAACATTAGTTTAAGACCTTGACATTAGCATACAGACTGGTATGAGCCCCTAAGCCAGGTAGTGTAAAATAGCCTGATTTTATTGAAGAAGACTTTACAAAATAATAATTTTAGGTCTCTAATAGTTGTGTATTAACATATAATTTTAATAGATAAAATTAAAAGTGTAGAGAAGCATGTTTGAATGTACCTCTTAAAATTGTGTAATATTTTTATTTTCTCACCCTTTTGTGTTTGCCAATAAACATAATCTTAATTGGTCTCTGTACTGACAATGAATAAAAGTTGTAGGCAAATATTTAAAAATCTAACTGACTTCAAATTATATAGATTCAGTGGGTTTATAATCAATAACTGTTCTGCATTGTGTTTTCTGTGAAATCGAGTAGGTAGGACCACAGAGTCTACAGAGACACAGCAGGTACCTTGCTCTGTGCTGCAGTGCCACTGGTGGAAGTTGCGGCCAATGAGAATGAAGCTCCTTGTGGCACCCGGAGGCTGACTGAGGTTCAGGACAAGAGGGAATGGTACAAACATGTCTCCAGATTGAGGACAGCTAAAAAGATTTGAGTAAAGAAGAAAATAATTATTTTATAATACATAAAAAAAAAACTTTGATCAAAAAGTCAGGAAATCCTTGTTAAATAGATTACTTCTTTGTTGTTACAATGCTTCTTAGTAATAAATCTTAAACTGCTGGAAAGCCTGTTTATTCCCCTTTTAAATGTTGCCACATTTGTAAGGATCATGCATTTGTGGGATGAGCAGCAGAGCTGAGTGGTGTTTGGCATTGGTAGAGAAGATTTGGCAAATTTATCATGGACACAACTCAAATACTCGGCTCTGCTGCTCATCCCACAAACGGATAATTCTTACAAATGTGGCACCATTTAAAAGCTTTCCAGTAGTATAAGATTTATTACCAAGAACCATTGTAACAACAAAAAAATATCTACTAAACACAAATTTTCTTACTTTTTGTACTAACTTTAGTTGTAACTATAGACATTTGAGATGTACAGCACATGTTAAAGAAATGGGGCTTCTCACTCAACAGTTTATCTGTGAAGTTCTATAAACATCTACAGTTAGTGCTTTCAGACAGACACAGTTTTGGTTCTGGAGTCTCAGAACCTTGGTGCTTTCTGGTGAACCAGTCTGCATTCACACCAGTGTAAGTGGAACCAAAGTGGGAGTACGTTACTTTGTGTTACTCGAGCCAAAGTAAATACAACACTGGCAAAATCGCAGATCACATAGATTATCTGCTACTGCTTTGCTATTATAACATTTTATGATCTTATTTATTATTGTTAATCATTTGGTCTGGCGTTGAGGTGAACCCAACCTTTCGCCATCTCTTCTGCAAGTTCGGCATAACTTGTCCTACCCTCCAGCTTCACCCGGGATTCTTTTGATGCCTAGATTGCAACCAAATATTTTGTCTCCTCAGCAGACCAATTCTTCTACATTTTCCACTTGTCTTCACAACCTAAGTACTAACAACTTACCTTTTCTTCTCAAATGCCTTCACTGTTGTATCGCTGGCTAGAGAGCTGACCAAATTGACAATCTCTGCCAAGACAGAAGGCAGTAGGAAGTTTGAAGCAATTTCAGCCGTGCACTGCTGAATGGAGGGGCAGCCTGTTTCCCAGCATCCAGGTCAGAGGGAAAGAAAAGATGAAGAAGTGCTTCATATGACTTAACCTTTGATCATCTGAGCTGCAGTTTTTCTGATATATTATGCCGATTTAAAGCAAATATCGGAGCATTAATTAATACGCACCAACTTTAGCCATGAAAGTGATCCAGGGCTGGCAGGTAGCTTGGTACATCGGGTGAAGGGTGCCTGCGTCTCCCTCCTCCAACTGAGACACCTGCCTCCTAAACAGTCACAAAACACAAATGTTGGTTGTTTATAGGAGTACTGTTATTTTCAATAACAGGAATGCCCTTTTTTATTTTTCAAGAGGAAATAAAGAATACCACTATTCCATGGAAAAATGGTAGCCCAAATACTCACTCTCCCCTTTAGGATTTAGCCTCAACTCACTCATCAGATGCCCCACAATAACTAACATTTAGACTGCTTCAATTTGGGGCCAAAAACACTAAATCAGTGGCAAAGTGTACTTAGCCAATTCAGCAAGTCTGTACTTGACACTAAAGGAAAATAATAAGCCAAAAAAAAAAAAAAAAAAAAAAAAAGGTTTGGGAGCAAACTGTTAAGAGTCACATCGACATGTTCCTGCAGAAGTCTATAACCTACGGTGTTGTGAAAAAGTATTTGCCCCCTTTACAATTCCTGATTTTTTTGCATATTTACCACACTTAAATGTTTGGATCATCAAACCAGTTTCTGTATTTCACAAAGACAGCCAAAGTTAATACAAAATGCAGTGCCTGAATGATTATTACATTTTTTTAAGAGGGGAAAAAAATCCAAACCTATCTGGCCCTGTGTGAAAAAGCAGTTGCCCCCCTGAAACTAATAACTGGTTGTGCCACCATTGGCAGCAGTAACTGAAGTCAAGCGTTTGTGATAACTGGTGATGAGTCTTTCTTGTCACTGTGGAGGAATTTTGGCCCACTCTTCTTTGTAGAATTGTCTTAACTCAACTTAATTTTGTTTTTTTGAGCCATACAGAGGTGGACTTGCTGGTATGTTCTGTGGCATTGTCCTGCTGCATAACCCAAGATCGCTTGAGGGCATGAACTGATGGCTGGACATTGGCCTTCAGGATTTTCTGGTAGACCGCAGAATTCATTGTTCCATCAACCACAGCAAGTGATCCAGGTCCTGAAGCAGCAAAGCAGACACAGACCATCACACTGCCACCACCATGTTTGACTGTTGGCATGATGTTCTTTTTATCAAATGCTGTTATTTTTACACCAAATGTAACAGACTGCACACCTTCCAAAAAGTTCAACTTCTGTCTGGTCAGTCCACAGAATATTTCTCCAAAAGTCTTGGGGATCACCAAGATGTTTCTTGGCAAACGTGAGACAAGCCTTTGTGCTCTTTTTGGTCAGCAGTGGTTTTGGCCTTGAAACTCTCCCATGATGCCATTTTTGCCTAGTGACTTTCTTATGGTTGAGTCATGAACTCTGACCTTAACTGAGGCCAATGAGGCCTGCAGGTCTTTGGATGTGGTTCTAAGTCCTTTTGTGACCTCCTGGATGAGTCGTTGTTGCATTCTTGGAGTTATTTTGGTTGGCTGACCACTCCTGGGAAGGTTTACCACCAGTTTTCTCCATCTGTGGATAATGGCTCTGACCTTGGTTTAATGGAGTCCCAAAGCCTTTGAAATGGCTTGGTAACCTTTTCCAGACTGATAGATTTCAATCACTTTGTTTCTCATTTGTTTTTTAATTTCTTTGGATCGTGGCATGATGTGTTTCTTTTTGAGAACTTGTAGCCTACTTCACTTTGTCTGACAGCTTCTATTGAAGTGATTTCTTATTTAAACAAATTTGGTGGTAATCAGGCCTGGGTGTGGCCAGTGAAACTGAACTCAGCTTTCCAAAAATCGTGGTTAATCACAGTTACCTCATGATTTAACAAGGGGGGCAATAACTTTTTCACACAGGGCCAGATAGGTTTGGATCCCCCCCGCCCCCCTAAAAATTAAATAATCATTCAAACACTGCATTTTCCATTTACTTGGGTTGTCTTTGTGAAATATAAAAATTGGTTTAATGACCCGAAACATGTAAGTGTGATAAATATGCAAAAAAGTCAGGAATCAGAAAGGGGCAAATACTTTTTCATACCACTGTAACTTCTGTGCTGGTACTTGACTCAAAAAGGGGCACGCTGATGAGCATCTCCTGTGGGTTATATGGTTACTTAATACAACCCCACTTTTAAAAAACTGAAACAATAGTTAGTAAAGGCTGTTGTGGAAAGGATGCTTTCTTATGTTGAGTACTTATTACCTAAAAGTTTAACAACAAACTCATTCATGGAATACACAACCCTTAACTGTAAAAAACCCTTTGTTATTTTCGCCATATCTTTGTAGTTTTATTATCTAGTTAGCTTTATTACTTTAATATTCTAAGTTACAGCTCACCTCTGGGCCTGCTCTAGCTCCACAGCCATAGCTTTCTCCTGGCTCCACTGCTGCTTTATATTCTCCGTCTTGTGTCTTCGTCGCGCTGCTCGGCCCTCTTCTCCTTTTTCTTGCACAATGTCATCAGTTGTTTTTGGGCTTCCAAGCTCTGATGAGTCTGGCTTACTCTGTAAGCAAGAAACAAGTAAAAATGTGAGCTGTGATCAATAAGGCTTCATTTCAGGATCTCAATCTCAATAAAGTATTACTTATATCAGTAATAAAGTCAAGAAAAACATGTTATTATTATCATCATTATTAATAAAAAGGGAAATAAAAAGGCTTTCCAAAGGTATAAGATTTATCACCAATAAGCATTGTTCAAATAAATGATCTACCAAACACTAAATTCAATACTTTTTGAACTGAGTTTATAATGAAACACCTTTCTACAGTTATCTTAGTTGTAAAATTATAAAACTGAATGATAACTTTGAATTTAAATCAATAATAAAAGGCAAAAATATCTTGAAAGTCCATATTTTAAATTAATTAAATCATAATGACAGCTTTTAACTGTATATTTATTTCAAACCTCAAAACAAACTTCATAAACACAAGAATTCTTCAGTGTGCTGCATTAAAAAACAAACAAAAACAATCCTGTTGATAAAGTTTTGAAGATGTTTAAAAAATAGGTCTTTAAGAATTGTCTAACTTCTAGAGCAAGGTCCTGAGATTATACAAATTCAAATTATGAAAGAACTGACCAGTATGTCCCAGAAGCTCCGACGGGTGCTTTTACTCGTGGGTGTGGTTGATTCTGGTGTGCTGGCCCCCGCCATCGGGCTGCTCCCTATAACTTGGGGTAAGGTGATGGGAGAAGGGCTCGTTTTGAAGACCCGTGAACCGCTGCGTGGCCTGGGGCTGTCTTTCACTTCTTTTACCTCAGGCAAAGAAATCAGAAGTCCTAGAGAAGCAGGAAAGGAAAGACCCAGTTAAAAACATGCATGTGTATGGAATCTCCCAGTAGTTTGGAGTCTGTTTGACTTACAGTTTCATTACTCACTGTGACGGTTGTCAACAAATATATAAAGTTGCAGGTTAGGATCGGGCGACTACTATTTAAAGCTCTGGGTTCTAGATTTTTAGTTGTTTCTTAAAAACAGTTTTAATTTTACTTACTGTGAAAATTGTTGCTCTTGTTAAGAGCTGTCTGAAGATATGCAGATACAGTTGCAAAATGCAAAGCAATACTCTGATTTCTTACATGCAATAAGTCGTGTTTTTGCAGGTTTAGTTAAGTTTAGTTAAGGTATAGCTTAAAGAAAACGGCTCTTCTAGGTGTGGTTCTGAATTTAGAAGACGCCTGCAATATCTTCTGCATGGGATGGACATGTGACAAACTCAAATATACTACTGGTATGAATTACAACCATTAAGAGACCAGCTGCAGTACATCTAATCTCATAAATGTTGCAATGATAAATATTTCAATATTTGCAATAATAAAATTACAGTATGTTTTGGGATAAAGAAAAACAGCAGTAAGCAGTACTGAAGGGTCCTCACATTAACATTTCAATGTGTAGAGAAACAGACCTTGATTGTACTTGATTGGCACAAATCAGATGTTTAAAATGAGAGTTACAGTGACTTCCTGTCAAACTGGCGTGATACTGAAATGGTCGGCATTGCCAGTGAGATGTCCTTTGATGAAACGTGTCCGTGCTGTGGTTAGACAAATACTGAAGCCTATCTTTCAGAATCTGAGACTGAAAGGTTCAGCACAGTAAGAGGAGTAAAGAAATGAACCAGTTGTGCCGTTTCCTGTTATAGGGGGCGCTATGCCGAGATGTTTAAAAGTAGGCGTGTTCAGTGTGATACTGTGGTGTTGGCGAAAAACTGTGAAGAACACAGAACAATTTATACAGAAGTTACAACAGGTTAAGGTTATTTACCGTCATCCTAAAAAGCCTTGTATAGTAACTAAGATGAATCAGGTGGACTTCCTGTTGGGATTTGGGTCTAAGATGCACATGCAGATGAAAGATCAAGAGCCTTGAAGTAATAATGTGAAGGGGCTTAATTTTTTAAATGTTTATAGAGAAGCAAATAAAAGATCATACAAAGAAAATATGTTTGCCTTCTTAAGAATGATTCTGATGCATGATTGTATTCAAGCATTATGTTTGCTCTTCCCTGCAAAGTTTGGTGATGATTGACATAGGCAGTAAAACCATACATGGTGTTATTTTGCTGAAAACACTTCAAAAAGTGGTAAAAATCACCCAAATTCAGGCTCCTGTCACGACCCTGCCATATAGCAGAAACTCAAGTTTTCAAGAGTATCTGGATGCAGCCGAGGACCTCCACTTCACACCAGAAGTTGGAAAATCACTGCCATATCTCGTCTTCTAATACTGGAAGTCACTTTAGCTGAACGTCTTCTTTGTTGTTTTTTTCCATTTGTCAACACCATATCAATAGAGGCATGTCCGCCACATAAGGAAATGCAAGTAGACGAAAAACATGTGAGTTTTCGGGTTAACAAGCACAGCGATAACATAACATTATTTTTTTTTCAAGATTTGGAGCTTTTTGCGCCTGTATTTTGTATTTTTTTCAGTTTTTTTGTAAATCAGTAAATTTGAAAATTCATGGATAACAATAATAATTATATTTTAGCATTAAAAATATCATTTGTGTTAAAGAGCTTCTACATTTTGGTGTATTAACCATTGCAGAAACATATATTTATATATATTTATACATATATATATACATATATATATATATAAATATGATTGTTTAAGCTTTTTATTCCGAAAAACTTGCGCAAGCCTTGTCTACTGAATTGAATGACGTTGCAGACTTGCCTCTGGAAACATGGCGGCGACATCGGCGTGCGGCTAGCCTGCCAATCTCCAGTCGCTTAATATGTCTGTGCAAAGTGATACCTGAATTTGGATCATAAATTGATTTATTTAAATTAATGTGATGTAATCGCTGTGCTTGTTAGTCTGAAAAGTCCCGTATTTTTCATCTACTTGTATTTCCTTATGTGGCAGATTTGCCTCTATCAATATGGCGGCGACACATGGTGAAGAAGACGTTTAGTTTAAGTGACTTCTGGTATTAGAAAACGAAATATGGCCGACTTCCGGTATGAAGTGGTGGTCCTCGGCTGCATCCAGGTCCCTCTCCAAGTTTCTGATAACTTGAACTCCATCTTGTCTAGAATGACCATAAATATTTTCGAGTCAATCAGATAAAATTCCTTAGACTAGAAGAGTATAATGAGGTAGCATAGTGAAGAACTTTAACATTGAAAAGTTCGTACTGACACATTGATAGTTCACGATTAATTGATTGAAACTAAGGAAGATGTAACACTTTTGAAAAAGAGTAAATTACCTTAAAATTGCTTATTATACTGTAACCCACTATGACTAAATATGAATGCCTAGGAGATGACCATGTGATGATGACTTACCTTTAGCCTCCTCCTTCCGAGCTTTAGTGCCTGGGAAGGAAACCCCCAGACATAAAGGATTCGGCAAGACTTTTAGCTCCATGACAACATCACAGAGAGCATGCCGAAGCGCCCCCTGCAGTTTGTCACTTAGCTGTAAGGGGCTGACGTTTCCTTGTTCCCAGATGTCAAAACGTACAATCAGCTGTGTCTCTGTTGGAACACAAGCAGACGTGAGGGTTGCTGCTTTTGAAGAACTACATCCAGATATCTTATGACTGTAACCGCCAGTGTGTCTGTGTGTCTGCCTGCATTTACACGCCACACCGTTGCTCCAATTTTCTTCGATACCTCTCAGCAGACTTGAGTGTACTGGTTCAATTGGTGCCATAAAAAATCCTACATACAGATTTTTAGTACAGATTTTCTAGAAAATCCAATATTGTTGTGCCTTTCGCTTCAGTTTGGCCCACTCCCTGTCCTTGCCTCTTTCTGTTTCTTTGCAGTTGTAGTTGATGGTGGTGCATAACAAACACGTGCATGCACTAAAATTTGGTAAATAAGTCATAAGGCACTTCTTGTACTTACTAAATGTGCAGAATACTTTTGCCCCCTTAAACCTAACATCTACCCCTCTTCCCTCTAAGAGTTAGTGTCATTCAACAGCTCAGTCAGTGTGTTTACCTGTGCCTTGGATGTCTTTGGTGGAGAACACTTTATCAACAGTGGTCAGTTCATCAAAATGCTCCTGTTGAAGAGGAAATGTGCAGTTCTCCGATCTCTGCAAACTGGTTACTTCCTGCGCTGGAACTTGAAGGGCATGACCATGGCCGTCCACAAATGAGAGTGCGATGCAGGCAATACCTGAAAGAGTAGAGGGATACACTCACATGACATCTGAATGAAGAAGACATCTTCAAACAGCCTTGGGGCTAATATGTAAACTACTCTAAAAATCCACGTGAAGTTATTTTCTTTCTGTTGTCATTCAGTTTTTGGTACCTTATCCTTCCATTTGCCATTTGTCATGGATTAAAAGATTTAAAAAACATGGAAGAGCTCAACAGTCATTTTAAAAATTGAGTTTTAATTGCCATTCTTTCAAAAATCCCTAATTGTTCCAGTTCTTTCCCATAGTGAGTGTCTACATGCTTTTCCATAGATTACAGCTATCAGGTAACACTCTTTGAAATGGATTTTTTTTTTTTGTTGCTCAGTGTTTAAGCTTTGGCATTGGCTATTTCAGCACACAGTGATTAGGTAGCAACATGCATGCAGGGCATGGATGTCAGGACACAGGCCATAAACATATTTATGAAATAACAGAAATTTGTTAATTCAAACATGACGATGCCTGCTGTCACAAAGGAGATACCTGTTCTTATAGTAGTTTAACTATTTAACTTTCCTATTACAATTCAGTTTTGTAAAAATGGTGGAAGACAAGACATTTTTACCCCTTTTCATCACTTTTCTGCCAATTTTTGCCATTTCAAACACATTTTCAACACTTAAAACCGAGTTTTGCCATTTCCACCACCTTTTCTGCCCATTTCTTCCATTTTTAAGCCATTTTTGTCACTTTTAAACCCTTTGCACCACCTTTTCTGCCTGTTTTTAATCTTTTTTTTTTTTGTAACCAATTCTTGCCACTTTCTGCCCATTGTCGCCTCTGGTGACCTGTTATCGTCACTATTTGCCCCTTTTCACAATTTCTTTTTAATAATTTTTGCCCATCTTTAACCACATTTCACTATTTGCCATGCCCATATTTGCTTTTTAAACTCTTCTCTGCCACTTTCCACCTGTTTTGCCACTTTCAACAAAATTTTGCACTTTTTTAAATACCATTTTACAAACTTTTCTGCCTGTTTCTTACACTTTAGGCCATTTTTGTCACCTTTAAACCCTTTCCACTCTTTTTCTACCTATTTTTGCCACTTCTCAACCAATTCTTGTCACTTTCCACCTATTGTTGTCGCTGTTGACCCGTTTTTGCCACTAATAACTCCTGTTCACAACTTTTTTCTGACTATTTTGCCAATTTTAACCACATGTCACTATTCATTACGCCCACTTTTGCTACTTTTAACTCATTTTAGCCACATTCCACCTATTTCTATGCCTCTTTTAACCACATTTTCTACTTGTTATTCCCATTTCACTAACTTTTCTGCCAATTTCTTGCCACTTCAAACACTTTTTTGGCACATTAGACCCTTTTCTGCTACTTACTATGTATTCTTTTGCCTCTTTTAACCCATTTTTGCCATTTAAACCCCAAATTTCTACTCCTTAATCCCATTTCACCATCTTTTCTGTCCATTTTTGCCACTTTCTAAACCTATTACGCCAACTTTTCTGTCATTTCTGCCATTCAAAAGTCATTATTGCCACTGTTAAACCCTTTTACCATTTCTTATGCCCATTTTTGCCACTTGTAACAAATTTCTGCTTCTTTTAAAATTCTATTTCACCACCTTTTTCATCAATTTTTGCCATCACAAACCATTTCAATTCTGTTTGTTAGAAAAGGGGTTTACATCTTTAAGATGGCTATATACTATGGCACAAAGTTAAATAATGGATATATTTGTTGCTTTGATAAGAGTGCTGATTATTCAAGTAAAAAAAAATATGGATATCACAGCTTAACTTTACAATGGACTGTGGCTTTGCTGAACTGTATGTTCTCTGTCCTGGGCATCAAAATGTAATGCACACAGACAGAGATATATCTATGGTCAAAAATGCTAAATAGTCAGAGGTATTTTTTGAGTTGGTTATAAACCCAGTAAAGAAAAAGCACAAAGAGATTAATGAGAGGCTGCCCAAAACATTTTTACCCATCTTAATAAAACACCCTACCCTAGGTAAAATGCTGCATCAAAAGTAGGGACTACAGTTGTGTTAGGGGTGTCTAAAACCAGAGTCAATGCAACAAAAGCCAGTCCAGCAAAGATCTAAAAGATACACTCTTTCATACACCAGAAAGTTCATACTGCATGCTCCTTGGAGGTCCATGCTAAACCTAACGATAACTCAAAAATGACCACAGTTTAACAAAAATATAGATGCTGCAGAAAGCCTTAATCAAAGGAGTACAGTACAGCACTGCAAAAGAATGCCAAAAACAAACAAACAAACAAAAAAACAGAGCAGACACACGAGGGCTGGCAGCTACAATGGCTTAATTCAGCAAGGTGGCTATGAAGGCTCATAAAGTGAGGAGAGAAGATCACATGTGAGGGTACCTTTAAACTGAGAAGGAGGAAGGAGATGTTGTACCAGCTCTGACATGGTACCTGGGCCAACATTAGAGACACCCAGAGAAAAACATTAGAGAGCACCGATAATCATAAGAGCCAGAAGTTCACATATTTATAACTCTGGTACGAGAACATTTACTGATTTGGAAAAAAAAAGATTCGTTAAAGTTTTAGGTCTGATTAAACTTGATTTCTTTGTCTTATCTCTTTTATCCATGACATCTCTTTTGATCTTTAAGAATTTTACTCCAATACAAAAATTTACCTCAACTCAACATCTCTAACCAAACATACAAAACAACCACACGTAGATGCCATACCCCTACCCAGCTACAAACCAGGAATCACAATTAAAAGAACTCAACCAGTTTTCTGAAATTTAAAAGCAAGGCTCTGAAATGGAATCACAATGTAAAAGAAATCAGTCATGTTTGTACGGCAGCAACGCTTCCCTCTACTCTAATAAACATCTTTAAAAATATTAGAAATAAAAATTAAAAATGAATGTTTCCAAAAAAGATTCTTATTCTGTTCAAATAGTGGGGCGACTTCTTTCACTGAATGTACATGTTACTTTCAAGATTTAAAATCAAACTTACTTTCCCCTTTGCTGTATCTACTGTATATCAGTATCAGTCTCAAAAGTTTAACACCAGCAAGGCACTATTGACAGGCGATCAAACTATCACTGCTCAAAAATGGATTTACTTGGTTTAAAATACTCAAGACAACATTTGTATATTTGCTTTGTTAGTTCAACTTTTTTTGGATTTTCAGAAATTTGATTTAATTTTAAAATAGTTTGATTCTATACGTAAACTTTTAAAGAATAGGTCAAGACTTTTTGTCCGTAATAGTCCAAAAAAATTCTGTGATACAATCTGTGATTCATTGTTAATTTAAGGGTCATACAAAGAAAAGAAACAGAGGGATTTAAAGGAAATAAACAATAATAAACAATAATAAAAACATTTTTTTTACATTTCAAAGTTAAAGGTGCAGTGTGTAATATTTAGCCTAGTTGCATTTAGTAAAACAAACAAACTTGGTTAAATGAAACATAATGTCTATAGGTAGGTCTATCCTAATGACTGTTTACCCACCTGAAAAAATGTGCTTTTTTTATATTAACTCAGAATAAGCAACCTATTCATGCATGGGGAGGGTCCCCTCCACGGGCGCCGCCATCTTGAATTGTTGCATTTTGCATGTTTGTCTGGTGAAAACTGTGGCAACCAGTGGAATTTAAAAAAAAAAGTGTATCTGTTATTTGGTCGCTTCTGTGGCACCATAGAAACATGCAAAATGCAAAAATTCAAGATGGCTGCGCCCGTGGAGGGGACCCTCCCCATGTATGAATAGATTGCTTATTCTGAGTTAATATAAAACAAAAACACATTTTTTTTTCAGGTGGATAAACAGTAATTAGGATAGACCTACCTATAGACATTATGTTTCATTTAACCAAGTTTGTTTGTTTCACTAAATGCTACTAGGCTAAATATTACACACTGCACCTTTAAACTGTAATCACCTTAGAGTTTAATGAGCCCTACACATGCTGCTAGAAACAATGTCCACTGACATCAATAATTTAAAAAGTGGTATTTAAAATGCACTTAATGGGTGCAATTTAAACTGCAGATGTTAAAGAGCTTAACAAGTTATAAACAAAAAAACCTCATAAAAGTATAATGGTAAATGTCGGTATGTTGGGTAACTGAATATCTGGTGAGATATCAAATGCAGTGGTTGTTATTCTATAAAGCTGTTGATTTGAAACCTGCCAGTAAGAGAGAAAGCTAAGAACCTACCACACGTAAACAAAATGCCATCCAAGCAGAAATCTTATCGAGGGGCATAGCTCAAAAGAAAGAAAATTACACAGGACCCCTCCCTGCCATCTCCTCCTCCATCATCCTCATCTTGCTCTCTGTCCCTGCTTTCTTCTCCTCCACAATCCTCTTCTTGCTCTCTATTCCTGCTGTATTCTCCACCATCTTCAAATTTCTCTTTGTTTCTGCCATCTCCTTCTCCATCATCCTCATCTGCTCTCTGTCCCTGCTTTCTTCTCCTTCACCATCCTCATCTTGCCCTCTGTCCCTGCTTTCTTCTCATCCATCATCCTCATCTTGCTCTCTGTACCTGCTTTCTCCTCCTCCACCATCCTCATCTTGCTCCTTGTCTCTGCTTTCTCCCCCTTCATCATATTCATCTTGCTCCTTGTCCCTGCTTTATTCTCCTTCACCATCCTCATCTTGCCCTCTGTCCCTGCTTTCTTCTCATCCACCATCCTCATCTTGCTCCTTGTCCCTGCTTTCTTCTCACCCATCATACTCATCTGCCCTCTGTCCCTGCTTTCTCCTCCTTCACGGTCCTCTTCTTGCTCTTTATTCCTGCTTTCTTCTCCACCATCCTCATCTTGCTCTTTGTCTCTGCTTTCTTTTCCTCGTCAGTCCCTAAATCACTGTGTTCACTCACATCTCTTTGAAAATAACTGTGAGTTAATTTAAAGTGTTTTGTCGGCATCAGTCACCCAACTTACAGTCACCTTTCTTCTCTTCTTCAGGCTCCATTTTACCTTGCAGCACTAGGGTTAGACTATACCATTTGGACATCTTTAAAGGGTGGAGCACTGGCTCCCCAGTGTTTTATTTTAATCAATTTGATACAAATATCACCCTGTTGAACAAGTCTTTTATTGGCTTAAATTAAATAATGACAATAATCACTAAGAAAAAAACAAACAAACAAACTTACTTGTCATTTCCAGGCTTCAGAAGCCCTTCCAACCCCACTCCACTGTGAACATGGGTAATCAGTTCTTTTCCCCCTTGCTATGCCCATGATCTTATCCATTGAACACTTTCATCAGACAAACATTTAAAGTTAGAATTCAGCTGACCTATTACCGTTCAGTGCAGCAAAGATTTAGTAGAAAACTCTATTAATGAGCAAACACAAAACAGGGATAAGAGTTTGAGCACCTCTCAGTGAGTGTAAATACTGTTTCAGCTATGAACACATTCATTCTATGTAACAACACTCTATGTAACAGGAATGGTTTACTGGACACCCATTCTCATTTTCAGACCTGTGTCAGATATTCCCTTTGAATAAATTCAGCTCTAGTTTATACTGCTTCATTACTTGTCTTTCAAACTTACAGTAGCAAGCCAATCAAGAGTAATGTGCTCTGGAAAGGCAAATGGACAACAAGCTGGAAATATAATGTAGAGCCAAACATTGGCAAACATGGGTACAGCAGAATGTATAAGTAATTATGAATGAGAGCTTTAATTCAATAAAGTCTTCATTTACATCTAAAATTAGTTGCCCTTTGGTGCTGTTGAAGGATGTCAGAATTATTTAAATACTTTCCAAAACAGCTCTTTCATGATCAGGGGAAAATTTCAGGAAAGTCCATGTGTGTGTTGTCCTCACAGTTTTCACCAACAAAATAGCATGATCAAAACAGCCTATGTGCTTTCCTTCATAACAGATCATTACTGGTGTTAACACAAATCAAAATAAGCTACGAAATGCAAACATGTGTTGGAAAGAACACAAATAGCAGAGTGTTTACTGACAGGGATTGTGTAAGAGTCGAGGACGTAATTATAGACAGTGCAGCTGCTCTGGGCCTGTGCTGTATAGAGATGAGCACGTCACATCAGATGGAAGACGGCCCCTAGTGAGGACTTATTAACATTTCAAATCTACATCCAAAACGTCGAACTATTAAAGATTTAATATGGGCAATCATCTGCAATATAACCCTCAAACACACCTTATTCTTTATTCTTATGAAAATAAGAAACTACTAAAAATACTCAACCAAATGAATATTAAATATTCTCCTTTGCATTTTTGTAATATACAATCCAAGCCTCTATGAAAAAGTCATTGCCCCTAAAACAAATAACTGGTTGTTCCACTCTTGGCTGCGACAACTGCAAACAAACGTTTGGGATAACTGGCAATGAGTCTTTGACATAGCTGTGCAGTAGTTTTGGCCAAAAAATGCTTTAATTCAGGGTTTTTTCCAGCATGTTTGAGGTCATGCCCCAGCATCTTACTTGGAATTAAGTCCAGACTTTGACTAGGTCACTCCAAAACCTTTTGAGGTCTGCCATAGGTGTTGGTGTTGTTTGGACTGTGACCATCTAGTGGTAGAGTGGGTAAGATAAAGAATCTCTGTGTTTAACCTTCCTGTGATATTGTTGAACAAGCTGAACAAAACAGCAGTAAAGGGAGGTTTCCATTTGACAACCCTAGTCATACACTGGCTTTTACTATGCATGAGCTGATTTGGTTGAGTTGCTGGGGCCAGTAGAAAGGACATAATTGAGTCTGGGGGTTTCTTTACCAAGTACCTCGTGTTTATTTCAGCAGAGTTTCTGCTGCAATCAACAACATCCAAATAATTCAGGCCCATTAAAACCTCTCTAAATTTAACTAAAAATGTCACTGAAGAGTCTAGACAACCTAACAACTAGTGTTATATGTTGGTTTAAGGAATAGTATTCCACTAAGGTCTCTGCTAATCATCTAAAAGATAAAATTGTTGGTATAGCTAATACAGGGTAATAATACAGTAAATCCTACAGCTGGCTGAGTGAATATATGTACCTTTTCCACCCGTCCCTTGGCCTCCAGGCTTATTGTAGAGGAAGATATCGCCCTCGGATAAGTCACTGCTCAAATGAAAGTAGTGCTGCAAAAACAGAAGAAGACAATATCTTTCCTCAAGCTCACATAGTAAAAGACAGCAATGCATTCATAGATTTAATTTATTTCTTTTTTTTACTACTTAGACTTTTACCACTGATTCTAAGACCGAGTAAGATCAAAAGTTTACTGACATTGTACAACAGCAATTAGTACATACCCCAGGAACAATCTTGGATGAGCAATTTAGCCGGTTTACCTTTTAACTCTGCAAGCCAGCTAAACTAAACTGACAAGAATTAGCATGTTCCTTGCTTACAAATTTATTATCAGCTTGCTTACAATATAAAGTAGTTCATGTACGAGCTCACACATGACTTCTTAACACAGCCTCTAACAAACATGCAAAGCGACACAAAATAAAAAATGTGAACCAAGTTAAAAAACTGTACAGAGAAGGTAAAATGTTTTACCTCCTCTGTACCCCACTTACAGTGCATATAGGAAGTGTTCACCCCCTTGGAAGTTTTACCCTTTCACTGTATTATAAATCCATCATGGCCAGTATAATGTCACTTTTTCGACAAAAATGACAAAAACCCTATTTAATGTCAGAGTGAAAACAGATTTCTACAAATACCAATTAAATAAAAATATATAATGTAAAATAAGTGACTACATAAAGATTCACATCTTAACACTGCAATTTTACTCCATTCTTCTTTGCAAAACTGCTCAAGCTCTGTCAGGTTGCACAGGGATTAGACATATGCAGACCTTTTCAAGTCCAGCCACAAATTTCCTAAAGTCTGGGCTTTGACTTGGCCACTCTAGAACATTCACCTTGTTGTCTTTAAACCATTGCTGTGCAGCTTTCGCTGTATGCTTCGGCTCATTGTCTTGCTGTAAAATGAAAGTTCTCCCAAGCTGAAGTTCTCTTGCAGACTGAGTAAGATTGTCCTCCAGGATTTTCCTATATTTTGCCACATTCATTTTACCCTCTATCTGTACAAGCCATCCAGGGCCAGCAGTTGAGAAGCATCACCACAGCATGATGCTGTCACCACTGTGCCTCACAGTGGGGATGATGTGTTTGTGGTGATGTGCAGTGTTTGGTGTCTGCCAAACATAGCGTCTTATCTGATGGCCAAAAAGCACAATTTTGGTCTCATCGGGCCAAATAACTTTCTTCCACTAGACCATGGAGTCTCTAGCATGCATTTTTGTAAACTCTAGTCAAGTTTAATCTGAGTTTTCCTCAACAGTGGCTTTCTCTTTGCCACTCTCCCATAAAGCTTTGACCGGTGAAGAACCTGGGCAACAGTTGTATGCAGAGTTTCTTCCATCTCAGTGGCTGAAGTTTGTAACTCCTCCAGAGTAGTCGTAGATGTCTTGGTGTCCTCTCTCACTAGTCTCCTTCTTGCATGGTCACTCAGTTGTGAGGATGGACTGATCTAGGCAGATCTACTCGTGCCATATTCCTTCCATTTCTTGATGAATTCTGGGGGATGTTCAGTTCCATGGAAATTTCTTTATATCAAGCGTTCTTTTGTCATCATGGTGTAATGGTAGCGATGAATATCAATTAACAAGTGCCTGGATCTTCCATACACAGGGGACTTTATACCATCACTTGAGATACATTCCCTGCACTCAGGTGACCCCCATTTCACCAGTTATGAGACTGTTAGCACCAACTGGCTGTAACCCTGTTAAGTTAGGTCAGTCACTTTAATGGTGGTGAATATCCTCAAGAACTTTATCTCTTGAAGAACTCTATTTGTCCAATTTATTGTGAAATCAATCATCTGCCTTACATCTTTTTGTTCAAATGACATTACTTTGTAGAATTCTGTTTTCACTTTGACATTAAAGAAGTTTTCTGTAAAAAGAAACCCCCAAAAAAGTCAGATTATTTTAACCATGATTGATTTATACAATAAATAAAACAGTAAAACATCCAAGGGGGTGAGTATTTCTATAGACACCATATCTGTACCTCAGAAAGAGTGGGTGTATTCCAGCTGTTAGTTTTTTTTCTATTGTTTGAATATCTATGAAAACAATTAGGAATATTAACAGGGTTGAAGCACATTGCAGCAAAGAAATCTCACAACACTGCCAGAACAAAATCTGCATAAAATGTACCTTGAAGTGATGTGCTGTGTTGCTGTCGGTGTACTTTGGTACATGCAGGAAGATCAGAAGGTTCTGTCTGAGGTAATGAGCCACAGCAGGCAGCCATGGGAGACAGTACTGGGGTAGGCTGAACTTCATCACCTCAGTGGCCGGGGATCCAGAAGGCTGGATGAACTGACCAAACAACATTTGCTGTAAGACTTAATAAAAGCAACTTTCAGTTGCATTAGTGCATTAAGTGTTCTTTAGTTGCCTGAGTGGAAATAAAACCCATAATTCTGGAAGAGTAAGCAATTTACGCACTGCATTGCACAGGTCCATGTCCTTAGAACTAAAGACAAGCCCACATAAACATGAGCACTGCTTTAAGAAATCATGATTGTACTTTCACCCTATTTATTTTCATTTAAATAAACAAAGAGAGCGAATCACCTCCACATCAGCTGGTGTCAGCTTGCAGTTCCTCACAAGCATGACGGTGATGATGTCCAAGGTCGTCTCATCCAGACGCTTACGCAGCACCTTCACCAGCTCATCAGTGATCTCTGGACCTGAATTAGACAAATGCATGTTGTCCTTTTATTGCAAGCTTTTCTTTTGCTGCTAAGAAAAGCCTTGTTGCTCCATCTTTTATGCCTCTGAATGATTATGATGTTCCTCACATGCATGCATCTGCTCAATGCCTTAAATCCTTAAATACAATGGGGCACTGAGGTTCATCTTCTGTATGATTGACTTGGTTGGCCTTCTTTGACCACTCACTGGCTAAAACATTGACATGTCCTTATTTATAAGGCTATACTTAATCTGCTTTCATCATATTTGGGTGATTTTATCCATGTGGAAAGTTCTGGAAGCCTCAGTCTTTACTCTGTGACTCTGTCACAAAATTTACTTCTGCTATCTGTTCCCTAGGTCTGTCTTGAGATGTAAAAGGAGTTTTGAACACGCTGCTCCTGCAGAGTAGAATCTTGGAAAATGTATGTCTTGGGAGCAGGTCTCCTTAAATCATTTTAAAACGAGATTTAAGGTTTTGGAGGAAGATCTATCAGGTTGTAGATGTTTTTGACTGATGACTTTATGCTCTACCACTCAAGATTTGGTTGATGTGACAAAACAAACAAAACAAATAAAATAAACAGTAAAAGCACACAAATGTCAGAAATAGTCTACCAGAATTCTCATTTCAGGTTTATTTGTTTATTTATTTATTTTTTTAATTCCCAAAAAAGGATATATTTGTGGTGGAGCTATCAAAAGTATATCATTTTTTATTTCTTCTTCCAAACTTCTTACTCCTAATTGTTGCTGATATATTATTATAATATTGTTGATATAATCCAAGCTGGTCTTAAACAAGGAACTATAGTTAAAACAACAGTGCCACCAAGGCATCCAAGGAAGGAACAGCAGTCCTGTTCAGCTAAGAAGTTCACAATCAGTTATCAAACCAATTTATGCTTGGCCTACTTTAAAAATGTGATTATAGGATCAAGTATATAAAACAAGTGAAATAAGACTTGCTTTTTTTGTTTTTGTTTTTGTTTGTAACAAATGTGTCACACACAGTCAGGCACGCACTTTTCAGGACTGTTACCCCCCAAAAAGTGGAGATCATGGGAATGAGTTGATTTAAGCTTTCCATTATCCACTGACTTTTTACTGTTTTAAGTCCATAATCCAGTTTACTTAATAAAATATTCTTTATAATATACTCGTTTATCATTCAGTGTTACCTGCATTTCCCACTCCATGCACAAGAAGTAGGATATGTTTGTCCACTTGTCCAACTGGTCGAGAACCATCGAGGGAAGACCTAGAGCCCTGGAGAAAGAGTCATAAATCATCAAGCTCTTGACATAAAACTCCTTCATAAATTTACTGCATGATTAATTTGATTTGATTTCACTTTAGCATATAAGGTAAGCTGCAGAGAAGTGCAGGGGTTAAACTATTTTCACCAGACCAAAACTTTCCTGCACTTCTTCTGGAGCAGGTATAAAAAAACTTCTTAATGGTACCATATTTAAGACAACAATAACCTTTAAAGCCTGTTGAAGCAAAAACAGTTCTTGTGAACATATTAATCTTACTTCCATGAGTGGTGGTATGTCTGTGTGTCTGTCTCTTTTTTCATGCCACACCGTTGCTCCAACTGTCCTTGGCACATCTCAGGAGCCTTCTTGGATGTACTCGTTTGGAACTGGTGCCATAATTAATCATAAATACGTACAGATTTTCTAAACAATCCTAAACTTTGGCACCTTTGGCTTTCGTTTGTCCCTCCTTGTCTCCCATTACATCCCTTCCCTGTGTAACACACGCTCACTCTACCACAATGCCAAAGAGGAGATGGCTTCTGCTCTCAAACACACATTTTAAAAGAAGAAAACTACATCTGCCTATGACTCTGGTTTTTCTTTATAACTGAGAGAGAAAGTGCCAGAGCTGGAAAACAACTGGACTTTGTTGAAATATGGATTTGCCTCAATCTCTGATCAAATTGGGCTCTCTTTAAAGCACTTCTCCATGCTCATATTAAAAAAGATAATACAGGAGATGTGTCACATGTTGGTGTTAGAAATCATGTTTCATTTGCTGTTATTTGTCAGTTGTCATCGGGGATGTTGCTTGAACATGTTTGAATCTGTTTCTGTCTCCTTGCTGCAAAATGCTGTGAGGCTTTGTTAAAGCTCCACAATAAAGTGCATGCTCTAAAACTTTGTCAACAAGTCGAAAGGCACAGCTTTAACGTTCCCCTTACTATGTTGTATGCTGATCACTACAAATACGCATCAACATACAGAGACGCTGAGCCATTATGCAATTATTTTGGGGAAAAAACACCTATTTCCATGCAAATTGGCCGTACTACATTAAACATCCAATGATGAGGTTGGTAACAACCCAAAAGTAGATAGATACAATAAATATTGTGAAGATTAGTCTACTGTCTGTGAGGGCTGATGGAAGTGTGCTGCACTTTTTTGATGCCCAAACTTTCCAGAGATCAGGAAACAATTCCACCACTGTATGACCTTGAAATAAAATATGCTTAAATATAGTTGCTATATATTACTTTGGCAATACTATCACTGAGCCACAACCCAGAGTCAAATCAGAATCTCCCAGACTTTTTTCATGGCATTGTTATGCATGACAAGGATGTGACGGTTGTGGTTGTTTTCTTAGACTTTCCTTCATTCAGGGGGGGAAACTTTGTCAAGGTGGTGCTTCAGTGAACATAGTTATATTGCCATTCCTTTAACTGAACACACTGTCCGCTATTCTGAATATTAAACATGAACTGTAGGAAATACAGCAGGAGCAGGATAAAGAAAATAGTAATGGGAAGGGCTCTATTTTATATAATTTTAATGATTTGTGATTCTTTGTCATCAGATGTAAGAAATGTCACCAGCTAGTCTGAATTAAATGCTTTATCACTACTAAGTAAATCTAAAGTTCTTGGCAATTGCTTAAAACTGCACTTTTCTTTTCAACAGGAATTGTTCGGGCCAAGACGTTGGTAAACTTCTTGTTTACTTACCATGAGGTCCTCAGATAATAAGGGCTCCTGACTTCTGGCAAGCCCAATGGAGCGAGTAACATGGAGGTTTCCATCCACATCTGAGTATTTCCCTGTTAGTGATGTTTCACAAAGTCTGGAAAGTAAAACATAAGAAACAGGAAGTGATGATGCATTTTTCCCGAGTTTGTAATCATCAGGATCCTTTGGTACTCAAAGAAAATCCTGCTCATTGATTGAAGACGTCCTGCAGGTAATATTAAAATTCATCATCTCAAATTTAATTTCCTTTCTTAGTGTTTCTATATCATACCTCCAAAATGTGCTAGTATTTCAAAGAGAGCTCTACAAAGTTTTAGAAAATCTCCCCCAAATAAGTTACAGTTGGTACAGAATGGTCAAAGTGAAAACAATTTTGTTGTCATTGCAAAGAAATGAACAAAGCTCTCAGAACAAGGCTTTGGTAGTAAAATAGTATATGAGAAGGTCATCCGGCAAACAAATGGCCATCAATAAGAGTTGTTGTGCTAACATGCAGTTTCCCCAAAGGTTGACAGCAAAGATCGTCACTGAAAGTTGAAGCAGGACGGCTGCTAAACCCAATCAGTGACATCCACCTTAAGTTTATAGCACCCTTTATTTGGATGAAGTTTTACAGGATACAAAAACAGAACCCTGCTCTGGGGTGAAAGTTGTGAAAAGTTTAGGAGTGATTTGCTGAAGATGAGAAATTATTTGTGAACTACATGAGCAGTGATTGTTAGGACACAGTAGTGAATCCTCCTAATCTCACAGTTAAAAAGTAGGATGCCTTGCAGTGCTGTATTTGATAGCTTGTCTGTTTTGCTGTCTTATAAACACTCCCTTCCCCAAAGCCCCCTGTCAGGAAAAACTTTAAAGGAGAGCTGCACTACAAAAATATTCAGCTTTCACCCCCCTTGAATGTAAATGTATTAAATCAGAATGTAATATGATTAATTACCTCCTTTACATTTGTTAATACAGGTGGTGACAACTGTTAAAAAACTCTTGAATAAAAGCATAAACGATGAACTTCAGAGAGAGAAGGGAAAGGACAGCTGTAATTGCTGATGAGAAAATCTGACCTGAGGTAGAAGACTGATTTAGTCGTGCGCTCCTGGTAGACAAACATGTTCTTTCGGTTGACCACACAGAAAGAGTTCAGCACGGAGCGCAGGGCCTGAATCGCTGCAATGGGGACACAAATTACAAAGGCATGTTTGGCATGTGTGGAAAATAAAACTAGAGAAGAACAGCAGCATCTAATCATCAACTGAGAATGGTTCATTATTTTACATGAAAATTAAAGCAAAATTGTGAGCAAAATCGGATACATACCCCTAACCCAGGTGAGAGTTATGGATCAGTCATGATCTCACTTGTCATCTGACAGTTTTCTTTTAAAAATCTTTAAACAATTTATAAAAAACATTTTCTTATAAGTATTTTTTTTAACTTTCCTAATTAAGACAAAGACAGGGCATGTAAAGTCACTTCTTTAAGAACAAGAAGCTGACTGCTCACTGCAGGGATTAAGTCCAAATAAAAACACATGACAACACTATCTTAAAGGGGTCCTACATACTGCATATCCCAACACCTAAATATGTGTTTGTGGGAAATAAAGCCCAAATTAATATATTGAAATTTATCTGTGCTCATCTGTGAATCCAAGCAGGCTATACCTTTCCTTTTCTATAAATTAACAAATCAGTTGATAAAAACTTAAATAAAGGGCATTATATATTTTTTTGTCTAGTATGCATGTAATTGAGCAAGTGTCAATAGGACGATGGATGATGATAGATTACACACAAAAATCAATCTACCTTCAGTGAACTTGACAGACTGCTTGATTCATTTTTTATATTTGTCACCAACTTATTTTAAAAGGAATTTAGTCACCTCTACCTCTAATTAACTATTGTTTTTTTGTTAAACAGAAAGAGATTTAGTGAATAAAATTAGAATGACAATATATATCTCACAATCATTTCAAACTAGACTCCACCCACTAACAAGTTAAACCAGCATCTTGATAAACAAAATAACTATGATTACATGTCCTTCAACTCATCCGGTCTGAGTTTATATTAAGGAAAACTGTCCGTATGGCTACCACTCACCTCTGGATACCCCCATGTTAGGACCCATCTTCAAACGTGGGTGAATGTGGATTATTGTGCTCCACACAACGTCACAAGAAAAATGCCCAGGGATGAACTGCATGGTGGCTGCCAGGTAATCTCTTGCTTGATAGCTTTCCTCTACGTTGTAATCTGTGCGGTCAGAATACATAAAGGTCAGTCAAAGCTTACACAGCAATTATACCCTAGTGCAACACAGGAGAAGAAACTAAAAGATCTGATCATATTAATTAGACAAGAAAAAAATTAAATTGTATTGGGAAAGAAATCACAAAGCATGCAAAAAAATAAAAGCCAAACCAAATGTATCAAGTGCTCATATACCATCTGAGGTGTTTAACTTCTGCCTGTAGAGAGACTCGGTCTTCCAGATGTCCTCTTCACTCTCAGCCACCAGCAACGAGTTACACACATGACTGTCATGCAGGTCCTGCAGTAGCATTCGCTACAAATAAAAAAAAAAAAAATGAAATACACACAGTTTAAAATCAAATCATGATCTGAAAGATAAGTTTACTCCAAGGTTATAACAGTTTTGGATTTTTTATTAGTTTTTACTTTTATATGTTTTCACTTTCTGTTTTCAATTTCAGTTTAGCTGAATTAGTTTTTACTGCTGGTTTGTTAGTTTAGTTTAGTTTTGCAAAAATGCTTCATTAGTTTAGTTTGTATTAGTTTTTTTATACATGTCAGGGCTCAGTGAATATCACACACTATTAAAAACATATTCTAACAGAAAAATCTTCACTTAGCATTTATTTATTTTAAAGATGATGTTTGAATGCAACTCCAGACAGAAAACTACCACCACAATCAAAATCAAGCCATTTTACATTCCCCAGACTTGGCTGTAGGTGCCAGTCAGTATGGCTGTGTCAAAGACTAAAATTAAGGATATTTTGTCCCTATTTTTTATTTAATCTTGTTAGTTTTGTAAGTGCACTATACAGTTTCAGTTTTCTTTTTTTTGGTTAAGCTTAGATTTGAATTAGTTTCAGTTAACTAAAATGATCAATGCATTTTAGTTTCAATTACTATAATAACCTTGGTTTGCACTGTCACTGTGCAAACTGCTTCAATATAAAGTTAAGTCATCTTGAAAGACACTTAAGTAAAAATGAACTCAATCTAAAATATTTATAGGAAACAGAGAAAATCAAAGGGGAAAGAAACGTCAGATAATAGATCAATAGTGTATTCTAATATTTAGCCAGTAATATTTTTTAATCGGTATAATAATTTGAAACATTTTTCAAAAGATGGCACTTTTACTTTGTTTATATATTTATTTACATATTTGTGATCCGGACTCTGAAAGAAAAAAAGTAGTTTCTTACCTGATTCACAATTCTGCAGATTTCCCCTATCCTTCTGACCACCATTTGATGCAGCTGTAAATATTCAGGCAAGTCAGCATCATCTTCTTTGTTTTCCATCTCCTTAGCTGTGTCTTCTTTTCCTTCTGTGAAGCACCTGAAATAAAGTCCCAAGAAATCAATGTTGTTCAGTCACCAGTAGTAATCCAACATCAGAGAATTATTTAAAGGAATTGTCCAAAGTCTGAGTAGAATTTAGATAACAGACTGATAATTGAATTTCAAATCATTGAGAAATATCAAAATCATTATTTAATGTTAGTCTGACCTGGAATGGGAGTAGACCTTTACTCTGTCCTGGTGAATCTTAACAATCAGCCAAAAGTCAGGCATTAGCGGTGACTGGCACTCATGTTCTCCCAGAGTGGGGCTCTCACATTCAGAATCACTGCTGCCACCATCATATCCTTCACACACAAAGAGGCAAAACAACAAATAATATGAACACATAATAAAAAATTATCATAATTCATAAAAAAAAAAAAACATAGTTTCTCTTCAAAAGCTGAAATGTTGCACATATAAAGAAACGCAGATATCAAAAGTAATTCAAAGTATTTAAATATTATATAAAATGTGCTCAAGGGTTTTTGATTTACATGTGCCCCTCTCCTTCAACCTTTTGAGTGTATAAAATTACTCTTGCAGATTTTAGCAGTGTTTGGCCAACATACATATATATATATATCAGGATTCACCACCAAGTCCCATCACTGTTGATTACAATTGAAAAAAAATAAATAAACATTTTGAAGCAAAGATATAAACTGAAAGTTGCTCCACTTACTGGAGTATGAGAGGCCCCTATGGCAATTTAAATTGTTAGACACTGTTTCAAATTGCATTTCTTCACTTTGTTGTCTGTTTGAAGTGAATATTTCTGGTAATTTTTACAGAGTAGATCTGTTTCTTGTTTGAATCACCCAATTTTGCCTGTAAGAAATGACCAAAAAGAATTCAGATTTGTCACGACTAGGGCTGTCAAAAGATTAATTCTAAAGTTTTTGCAGCAAATTGAGATTAATCACATCCTTCTGACCACATTTTTAAAATTCCACTATTTTGCCTTCAAAATGTTTTTGTGTCATTATGGATTTTACTACCATCTTAAACTAAGTGTACCTTTTTGGCTCAACTTACCCTGCATGTCTGAGTCCAGACTCCCCTGACTGGAAACCACACTCTGTACTCGACTTGGCCTGAGTTTGCCACAGCCTGGAAAGATAAATGGACACATTTGTCAGCACCATTAATTTCACCATAATAGATGAAACCTGCCAGATCCTACACCTTTGTGCATTTTCATCAGCAGTCCTTAGAAAATATCCTTTCAGTTGTGAAACAACAGAGATAGCACAGAGCGATCAGCTATAAGATTCTGACAGAACTCAGTGTTTGTACTGTATTTTAAAACAACAGGCCCAATGGAGATTTCTACTGGTGGCTTGATCAGCCTGACCTACCCTCTGTTTGTGCTTACTAAAGGAGAGGCAAGGGAAAATAAATGCTGATAAAAAAACTTTTTCAATTCTGAAAAATCCATCACCAACATCATACTATATGTAAATATGTTTTTTTGAATTTGTTGCCACCTAAATATCTACTTTCTTCTTTTTTAAAGATTTATTATTATTTTTTTTTTGCATTTATTTGAGATAGGACAGGGGACAGAGCTTTTTACTTTTTATCTCAGACCTAAATTTGCTACTTTAACCATCCAGAATATTTAATAAAACAGTACAGACTATAGTGAGCCGTACACTCCTCCACCTGTTTGTTGCTTGTTTGTTTTTATTTTGTACACACATCAATAAATATGCCTTTCCACCAAACAATACAATCATGAATTGAAAATCTGTATTTTCCCTCTAGTATTAACATATTCCATTAATTCACCAGTACTTTTGCCATTTAAGTTATTTTAATACATTGTACAGATAATAGGCCCATCATTATACTGTAAACACTGGGGATTGCTATGCAGGCTTTTATTTTGAAAGTTACACCTTTCCCATTGAGTCATGTGACTTTATTTTCCTCAAGTATTTCATTAAAACAGGAAAACAAAATCATGGAATTGAAAAAAAAAAATTGGACCAATTTTTAGATTTTTTTTTCTTCTTTTTCCATTTTTGTGTCAGTAATAAAAAAAATGGGAAGTGGCTCGGTTTTTTTTTTTTTTGTCAAAAACAAAAATAAAGAACAACAAGATTGCTTCTGGATTTCTGAGGCTTGTTTCAACCGGATACTAGACTGCCAGAAAATACACTGACCATTTACATTCCCGCCATCTCAGTTCTTACTTCCTGGTTCCCATACTACTGTCACATGGCACTAACCCCCCTCTCTAAAGAAACAGCTTTCAAAATAACATATTAAGTTGTTCTATTACACCTCGTACCATCGTCGTGCATTAGCGGCCTCATGGACTGCAATTAAATGTTCACTCTCAGCTCATTCAGTGCATTTTATTTACTAAATTCCCTGTGTTAGTTAAGTTGAATCCCAGCAAAAAGAAATGTGGCAGTTAACATGAGAAAAGAAATGTGTGACCCATCATCAACACAGTCTTTCTTATGTTCTACTGCCTGACTTATAATGTCTGTGGGATAATTACATACAACTGAACCAAATGATAGCTATCTAATTTAACACTATGGCCCGTACCAGAAGAGAATGACACCTTTATACACCTAAATCTCTCTGATTCACATCCTCAAACCCATTAAGGCTAACAGTAATAAAAATGAAAAAAACCCTTTTGTTTCGTTTTATAATTTAAACAACTGACTTGTTACTCTTGTGATATATAAAATTAGTAACATGTTCTAAAAAGAAGTAAAAACCTTGTGTTTTAAAAGCACATTCATTTTAAATACACTGTAAACCCACCTCTTGTTTGATGTTAATATTTAATCCCATCACTATGATGATGACTGTGGCCACTATGTTCTGTAACTGTATTGAACAAAAATGCTTAGGTCTGCATGTTCATGCATGCTGGGTGTCTAACAAACTCACTGTGGGAAGCCGATTGCATTGACTCAGCCAGGCTAACACTGGACGGGGTTTTAGGGGGTGAAGATGGCTCTGTTGTAGACTCCGTTTGGAGCTGGAGAGTACCGGGCTGACCTCTGTCCACCACAAAGCTGAGGGAACTCTGTGAAACAGTATCATATGTCTCTAGTTTCTGGGCTCTGACTGGCTCACTGGTTTCTGCAGCTGTATCACTTGGAGTATCAGCAGTGGCACAAATGGACTTCTTGTCTTCCCCCTACAAGTGGAGAGTTACATACATTTCAGCTGAAATGTCATACAGTCGGTCATTTATTGAGGAAAAAAAGCACACTGAGCAAACAGAGCAAACAAGAAAGAACATAATCTAGACTTGTAACATAGAGCTGAAGTCATGTGAATCATAGCAATTTATTATTGTAGTTTAGGACTCCCTGCATCCAAGTGGGCCATCTCAACTAAGGTAAACATCACTCATTATCACTTACTGTGTATTTGATTTTGCAGAAATGTAACAGCTCTTGGAAACCTTCAGTGGAGCAGAAGTTTTTGTTGTCTGTGCCTGTCAACAATCCTGTCTCTGAGCTCTGCAGGCCGTTCCTTTGACCTCATGGCTTGGCTTTAGCTCTGCAATCATTGTCAGCTGTGAGGCCTTCTATAGAGAGGCGTGTGCCCTTCCAAATAATGTTCAATCAGTTTGATTTACCACAGGTGGACTCCAATCAAGGTGTAGAAACGTCTCAGCAAAGATCCAGAGGAATGGGAGAAATCTGAGCTTAATTCCAAGTGTTTTTGCAAAGGGTCTGAATACTTATGCCAATGTGATATTTCAGTTTTTCATTTTTGATTGATGTGCAAAAATTCTAAAATTCTGTTTTCATGTTGTCATTATGGGGTACTTCAAAGATCACAGCTGTTGCAGTATACTTTAACTCATGATAAATAACCAAATTGAGAAGAAGGAACTGGACTTACATTAAAAAAGAGGGTCACTATGTAAAAGTAGTGTATTGCGACATTGAGAATAGCACTGAAGAACTCTGGGAAACCATTTTTAGCCAATACTGCAGAGATGTTGACTAGACCAATGATGATTCATTTTATAGTTATTTGTTTTAACATGGTACCATGAACTTTCCCATCAAGTCTTATTACGTACCTAGCTGCAAATTAAACTTTAACACCAAGAGCAATCACACAAAGGCCTGCATACTTTCATTTTGTTAATGTTGTTACAGCCATCACTGAGAAGCTGCATATTTCACCTCCTTGTCAGCCTTTGTTGCCTCTGCCTCTGCTTCACTCTCCAGCATCCCCTCCTCCGCCAGTGCTCCATCAGTGCTGGGAGCAGTGTGTTGTCTAGGGTCTGTGGTGCTCTCAGACAGCTTCTTGGCAGCATTAATCCTCCGAGGATGCAGTCTGCTCAGGGACATGTAGTAAAAGTTTTCATGTTCTCCGTTCAGCACATATCCAGAGAAGGACATTCTGCGGAACTCCTGCAAAAACAGACATCATATCATCAGATATCAGAAACCTATGGAGACATTACATATGAGGAAAAAAGCTCAAAGTTACAAGATGAACAAAGACATATCTTCCAAAGATGTCACTGTGATGCATCAGTGTTTGTATATTGTACAGTTTCAACATAAAAGTCGTATAAACAAATTCATTGGAAGAGAATTCTCAGTGACGTGTTCTTCTTAAAGTGTTCATTGAATGATTACGGAAATTTGTCCTTGCCTCTTTGAATTTTTCCAGAGACTGTTCAGGCCCAAAGACAAACTGCAGTGGAACATCTTCACAGTGACAATGCTGTCGACCGCTGGACCGCATGACATGCTCTGCTACTTTCTGCAGCGTGGCTGAATTGATGACTCGAGAATGACGCAGAGCAGAAACAATCTCGTCCTCCAGAAGCCAGCGGATCTGAAGCACAGAGCATGAAATAAACAATTAAATAAAATTTAGGAAAGACAAAAAGGTTCTAAATGACCAAGAACATTTTAAGTGCCAATAGTAAAAGCAAAATAAGCTGTTTGGTATAGGCACAGAAGATTTTGCACATTTTTCATGGGTGCAACCCACATGTTCAGCTCTGCTGCTCATCCCACAAATGCATGTTCCTTCCAAATGTGGCACCATTTAAAAGGGAAATAAAGAGGCTTTACAACGGTACAAGATTTGTTGCCAAGAAGTATTGTTACAACAAAGAAATAACCTACCACACACATTTCCTTACTTTTTGCGATAAGTTTATAATATATCTTGTCACCATTCTGCTTTTAAAGTTCACTCTGTGTTATGCAAGACTTACCTCATCCATTGTAGCAAGAATTGCTAACTTGTGAGGAACTGGGAGTTTGGATAAGGGATCACCGGAGACCCTGATGAATTGAAGAGAAACATTGGATAAAAAGGAATTAAAACTCTGCTGAGAGACAGTATCAGAGTCATCTGAACAAAGTTCAGCTCAGTGCTGTAGATAAATCATGTGAAAAATCTCACCCATCAACACCAGCTCCCCTCAGGTTGTCTAACACCGCCATAAGTTCCTCATCTGAGCGATAAGAGGAGGGCTGTCCTGGTGAACGATTCAGGGACACACTGCTCTCTGATGTGTACCTAGATCCAAAGGTGAGATCTCATCAGCTGATCATAACAAGCACTTGTTAATAAATTAATATAATAATTAAGTGGATCATAGAGGTGTGATCATAGAGGGTGGAATCTGGATTCAAAAAGACTTATCACGCTTTGACTCACCTGTTATGATGGAATTCAGACATCACCTCAATTTCCAGGGGTAGTGTCAAGACAAAAATATCTAACGTTACTGAGAGTTCATTCAAATCCACGGTCTTCAGGGACTCAATGTTCTCCAGGCAGGAAATAATCTCCCCTGCAATCACAAGGAGTTTTGAGCACAGAGATTGTGACCAAACTGATATTAAGATAGATTTCATGTTGTGTGTCCCTTTTGCTGGGAGGTAAAGATGTTATCTAGGCTGGACTCACCAAGGCAGGTGGGTAGTGTCTGTATGGGCATGGAGCCATGGCAGCTTTTCATGTTGATGGAGCAAGTGACATGAACGAACAATGGTGGCATGTCCATCTGGGGGCCCTCAGGCTCCAGCAAGGAGTCTCCTTCCAGGATGCTGAAGGAGTCCTGGTCCTGATTGACAGTGTTCGAGTCTGACAGGGACTGGTCTTCACACTCTCCTTGGGTTCTGGTGTCTGGCTGTTCGTCATACTCCACCACTAAGTCTGTGTCGCTCTCAGTCGTGATGCATCCTGACATGTTTTCTACACAACAGCAAACTTGTCATTACTGTGAACATCATACATATGCATACACAGGTGCATCTCAATAAAGTAGAATACCAAATGTGTGTGAATGCACAGCGCCTCTGTTTCCCTCTTCCTACAGTTTCTCTTTACAAGTACCTAAACTTATATTAGTATTATTTAGTTGAACATCTCATGAATAACATAATTTACAGTTTGAAATGTGTAACTCAACATTCAGAAGTTAGGCTACAACAGCTGATCTGCACAAGGGGGGGTTGTTGTGGATGTGCAATGATCCCAAATTTATAAATCGCAGAATAACATCAACACAGCCCCTGTATAAAAACTGTTAAAGAAACAGGAGAGGTTTATATTTAATATTAGATGTGTCCTTTTCTCATACATTAATAGGAGGGATTTTAATAGGAGGGAGCGACTTTTTCTCTCCCTATTTGATTAGCTGCAGATATACACAGGTTACTTACACTGCCTCAGTGAGTAATGAGAGTTAGAGGAGATATTTCACTAGTTAATTAGTCATGGACAGCTTGCTATGGGTATAAAAAAGGTTAAAATATACATATATATAGAGAGAGGGTAAAAAACACTTAAGTGCATGTTGTCCAGTGGAGACTGTGGTTATCAGTGTGTGTAGGACACATGCAGGAAACATCACCTGCAAAACGTGATGATCACAACATTGTATTTTTTGGTATGAATTTTAGAAATAAAATTCACAGTGAATTTTCATTGCTGCAGCCATGCATCATGCAGACATTTCTGTAAATTTGACAACATTACAGACTTCACT
Organism: Cheilinus undulatus; assembly: GCF_018320785.1. Lineage (NCBI taxonomy): Eukaryota > Metazoa > Chordata > Actinopteri > Labriformes > Labridae > Cheilinus > Cheilinus undulatus. Next base: position 45,762,391 of record NC_054871.1, on the reverse strand, counting down.
TATCCTGTGTGAATGCACCGCACCAAACACTGACATCAAGGGGTAATTAATGAATTATAAGCGGCCCACAGGTAATTCTGGTCCCATGCAAATCGTACTTTAGCAGTAGATAACAACTTCAAAGTTCTTATTCTGTGAAATGAGGTATCATATTCTGTTGTAGGTTAAGAAATATGCAGGAGTGCATGTACAAAATGACTCACTGATGTCAAATTTCCTAAGTAATAAGACAGCATTTGCACTCTTCAGGAGTCCCAGTTTAGTAGTTTAACACTGACAGACATCCAGAGGTAATTTACAAATTATCAGAGATCCACAGGTACTTCCAGTCCCGTGCGAATAGCACTTAGGAGAACATTTAAAGCAGTGTTACTCAACCCTTCTCAACCAAAGAGCCAAATTGTTGAAAAATACATTTGCAAGAGCCACAATCTAAGTGGTGAAAAGTGGCAAAAATGGGTTGAAGTGGCATAAAAATAAGTGAAAGGTGGCAAAAATGGTCAACAGGTGGCAAAAATGAATGAAAAGGGGCAAAAAACTGAATGAAAAATGGGAAAAATGGTCAAAAAGCAGCAAAAAAACAATGGAAAGTGACCAATATGGGCAAAAATCAGCAAGAAGGTGGTAAAATTTAGCAAAGAGAGGCAAAATGGAAAAAGTGGCAAAAAAGGAGGAAAAACTGCAAAAAGCAGGATAAAAGTGACATAAATGAGCGAAAAGTGACAAAAGGAAATGGCAAGAATGGGCTCAAAACAGTATAAATTAATTAAAGTGGCAAAAAACAGTTACAGCCTACTGTGCAATGGATTATTTCCAAGGTCAAAGTTTCCCTTTTTAAGATTTCCTGGGAGGATAATATTTCAAATTAAGACAAAAGAGCCACATCTGGCTCAAGACCCACGCATTGAGTCACTGATTGAAAGGCTCAGGAAACCTTTCAGAAGTTTTTGAGTCAATACGTTAATTAGAGTGTGACACCATTAGTTTACAATATTGATGTTTTACTCAATTTTCCAATTTTATGAGATACTGAATTTTGTTTTTTTTTAATTAGCTTTACAATTTAAAAATTACACAAACAGTTACCTCTGTGTGTAATGAATCTATAATAGGAGTTTCACTTTTTAAATGTACCTACTAAAATAAATGAACTTTTCCACAATATTCTAATTCATTGAGATGAACCTGTACATACAGAGTATATATTTCATATCTTTACCATCCTCAGTAGCTTGCTCAGCTTCTGACACCAGCTCCTCGCTGGGCCTCCTGCCTACCTCGGCATGCTCTGAGTCCTCCTGAGGAAGAAAAGGAGAAGCGATCTTAGGCTCACTTTGGAAAACAACAGCATCCATATGGATGCAGAGTGGGACCTTCAGTCCAAGCCTGAGCAGGTTGATTCACTTATATTTACAGGAAATGTAAAACACTGTCAACTCACTTCTTTTTTGTTTGATGGGGGGCAGTAGAAAAAGTAATGTGGATTGGAAGGCACAGCTCTGAAATACCGGGACACAATCTCCATGAATTTATCCTGTGGAGGAAAAATGTTAAAATTTAAATTCAATCATGTTAGCAATCTATAATCCTAGGATTTAAATATTCAATGAGAATTAAATATATATATATATATATATATATATTTTTTCATGTAAAGCATGCTTTACCTGTATTATTTTATGCAGGTCAGGATACACTTCACACTTAGGTTGTGTCTGAAGCAGCGTCAGAGAGAACTCTGACATCGGGACTTTATTGGACTCCTCTGGGACCAGTGGGGATGTAGGAGCAGAGGTTTTCCATCTATATTCTGCTTCACTGACGTCATCCATGTCAATACTATTAATGTGAAATTACAAAACATTAATTGTGCTACATTCCAGCCAGTCGATCATTAATTCAATCTGTAGGTTTGTCTTACCTGGATGAGGAGGCCATGGTAACCCTGTCATCTGGTTTGTCCTCCTCAATCTCTCCAATGACAAAGGTGGGAGGGCTCTTTGAAGGTTTTGAATTCCCTCCCCAAACTGGAACCTCACCATGTTCTCTGTAGACCCTGATATGCCCACAGAGGGTCTGTAGAAAGCCAGTGACATCAATCTCCTGCAGGGATTCTTCACAGTAGTCCATAGCCATCAGGACGTCCTGAGAGCTGATGTTGAAAGACTGCTGCAGGCTACGGTACACTCCTGAGGAACACAGTGAGATAATCAATGACGGGTGCTCGTTACACACATAGGTTTAACTATTATTTTTATGTGTGCCCTCAAATGTAAGCCCAGGGACAATGTAAGAGGAAAAAGTCTTCTGTTTGACTCTAGATTTTTGTGCTCATTCTAGACAAGTTGGCAGTCCAGAGTTGAGCAAACTGCAAGTTTCCATCACAGGGTAGGGCCGCAATCAGGGCCTGAAGTTGAACTTTATCGCTGCCTGCTTTTTCTCTTCAAAACCCTTCAATGCTGTCAGTCATCACCAAACTTAACAGGGATGAACACACATTGAACCTGAATACAATCACGCCACAAATTTTTACTGTTCAGCACCCCCTTCTGACAACTGCACATTTCTTCCTGATTTCATGATTTGTCATTAATAAAAAAAAAATCAAACATTCAGCCCCTGCAGGACAGTCAACCTAGACTCTCCTCTGAGCAAAATACATGAAGGCCAGTTTGTCTTTCATGTGGATTTTACTGCTAACTCCACGCACTTAGAAGAGGCTTCCTTCTAGCCAGAAGCATTCAGAAAGTATTAAGACCCCTTAACCACTTTTTCAGTTTTATTATGTTGAAGCCTGATGCTACAGTAAAAAAAAAAAAAAAAGTTCTATTCTCATTAATCTACACTCAGTACACCATCATGACAAAGTGAAAACAGAATTTTAGCAATTTTTGCAATTTTTTTAAAAATAAAAAACTGAAATACCACATTGACCTAAGCATTCAGACTCTTCGCAACAACACATGAAAGTTTGCACAGGTTCCTCCCATTTCTCTTGACCATTGCTGTCTTTCTACACCTTGATTGGAGTCCATCATGTTGACTGGACATGATTTGGAAAGACAATATAGAAGACCTCACAGCTGACAATGCATATCACAGCAAAAAACCAAGCCATGAGGTCAAAGGAACTGCCTGCAGAGCTCAGAGACAGGATTGCAGCAAAGAACAGATCTGTGGAAGGAATGAAGGAAGTTTGGCACAACCAGGACTCTTCCAAGAGCTGGTCACCTGGCCAAAATGAGCACTCGGGGGAGAAGGGACCAAGAACCTGGTAGTCACTCTGACTGTGCTCCAGAGATCCTGTGTGGAGATGGGACAAAGTTCCAGAAGGACAACCATCCCTGCAGCCCTCCACCCATGGGCTTTATGGCAGAATGGCTGGATGGAAGCCACTCCTCAGTCAGCAGTTGAATACCATCCTAACCATGAGGCATGGTGGTGGCAGCATCATGCTGTGGGGGTGTTTTTCAGCTGTAGGGACTGGGAGACTGGTCAGGTTCGAGAAAAAGCTGAGCAAAGTGCAGAGACATCCTAAATGAAAAACCTGTTCTGCAGCGCTAAGGACCTCAGACTGGGCTACGGACATCTCTGAATGTCCGAGAGTGGCCCAGCCAGAGCCTTGACGTGAACCCCATTGAGCATCTCTAGACAGACCTGAAAATGGCTGTCCACAACGTTTTAGTCATAGAGGTATGTGAGGAGAACCTTTACCTTTCACGTAGCTCTGGTGGTAATGCTCTTGCAACAGGCCACAGTAGTTGGCTAGCTCCTTGTGTTTGTGAGGCTGAGCCAGGAGATCCGTCCAAGGGGATGGACTGCTGCGGTCCTGAGACAGTGACCTGCCAGAATACAGGCGACAGGTGACCAACAAACTAAGTTAGAAAGGATTATGAAGGATCTGCTATGAACTATAACTTCATGTAATATTATCCAACTTCATACACATTCAGTGTAATTTATTAAAGCGTTAAGGGAGCCCAGATCTTCAACACAGTAAGCAAAGTCAAAGAAGCAAACATGCCTGTGGGACACAGCTGAACTCAAGAGCAACATTTCAAGAGTTATGCATGAAAAAACATCATGACAGGGAAAAAGGAACAAACGATTTCAGAGTCAGAGCAGTGCAATGCAGCAGAGTTTCAGTCACATAAAAGCAGGGATTCAACTTTGCATAGTCACTTTGAGGAGCTGCAACATTCACCCTCACCTGCTAAACTGGAGCAAGCACACTGAACTTGTCACTTGGATCGAAATTCATACAGCTAATCATGTTGCACTACATCTTTTGAAAATATTCTCCAGCAATTGGATTAAGTCCTACAGTGTTTACAAGTATATCTAATTTCTATCAAAAGATTTAAATAAATCTTAATAGTTTCTTCATATCAACGACAATAATGCAAATAAATTAAATAGATCTATAAAGATTAATCTCATTAATCATGACTAACTATAATCAATAATTAGTGCACTCATTTTTAATTGCGATTAATCACAGGTCCCTTTTCAAAAACTTTGGTTAAGCCAGGTCAGCATCTCTGTGTGTTAAATACCACTGCTTAATGTCTCATTCCACTTTAAAAACTCAGACAGCTCAGGGGACGAGTTAAAAGTCATCTGATTCATTTGTTAAGAAACATTTAGTGTTTTACTGTTCACTTACTTCCTTTTCAGTCCAAAACAAGTTAATTTTTCTGCGTTAAAGTTAATGTTAAGATCTTATATCTCCAAATAAAGGCAGGCCTGTATTTAAACTGAAAGTCTCTTACTCTTAGTTTAGGACAAAAGAAAACTCCGAAATTATACAAACCAGTTTAAAATGTAAAAACTTGGAATTCAAATGCTGTAAATATGATGCAATTAAAAACAATTAACAACAGAAATCCCGTACTTAATAATGATTAAACATTTTTGATATTTTTGAGTCGAAAAATTAAATAAATTTACCATTTATTTTTTAGGTGTTACATCTGAAAGATGAATTAATCTTAACTAGAGGTCGTCTCTCTAGTTTAACCCTGTACCTTTTTATCTCATAACTACTAAAAAACTAAGAAATATTCTAGTAAACCTAAATACAACAACAACAAAAATAAGTTTAATGTTTTTGCTGGAAAAAAAAATGCTAACAACAGATTAAGTTTCTGCCTATAGGCGCTGACTTTGAATGGCAAAAGTTTTGCCAGATCCCCTAACATTTAAATTTACCTTCACTGGTCAACAAAACTTGATCTGAGATACTTGGAACTTTTTTAAAAACACATCAACTCACTACCAACACAGAGTGCTTTTTCTCTCAGTTTTCTAGTATGGAATCTTGACATCGATGTATCCAGATATATCTTGCTACTGTAATTGGTGGCACGTCTGTTTGTCTTTCTGTCTTGTTTTGCATGCATCACTGTTGCTCCAATTGTCCTTCATATCTCTCAGAAGACTTATTGGGTGTGCTGCCTCAAAACTGGTGCCATGAAAAATCATAAATATGTACAGATTTTATACAAAATCAAACACACATGCTAAAAGACAGAAACTACATGACTCTGATTTTTCTTTATAACTGAGAAAAAAAGTGACAGAGCTGGAAAACAACTGGAATTTGTTGAAACATGCCCAAAAGGAAACATATTTGGCACATCTGGATGTGATGATACACCTGATCCCTGATTTAAGTAAGCTCTCTTTAAAGCACTTTTCTCATATTAAACAAGAAAACACAGGAGATGTGTCACATGTTGGTGTTACAAATCTGTCTATTTGCAGTTATTTGTCAGTTGTGGTCAGTTGTGGTTCTGCATGAACATGTTTAAATATGGGTCTGTCTCAATGCAGCATAACGGTGTCGGTATGATGCTATGTTAAAGCTCCACAATAAAGTGTGTACACTAAAAATTTTGTAAATAAGTCAAAGGACACAACTTTAATGCTCCCCAATTATGCTATAGGCCACAAACACGCATCAGCCGGTAAAGACACTGAGCTCATATTCAGTTATTTGGGGAAAAAACACCCCTTTCCATGCAAATTAGACCTTATTGCATTAAGCATTTAATGACAAGGTTGATAATGGAATGGGGTACATAGAGTAAATACTAGTCTACTGTCTGTGAGAGCTGATAAAAGTGTGCTGCAGTTTTTATAGCACACAAACTTTCCAGAGATCAGGAAACAGTTTTAGTCCAGTGCAGGGCTCTAGTTATTTTACTTAGACATTGTCTCTTGTGAAGTGAATATATTTGAAATGATAACATCTTTCCTGGTCTCTTAATTTGCTGGTGAGAGTACTGTTCAGTTTAAACCTTTATGAAGTATGTATGAAAAAGAACTGCTTGCAACACAAGCCTAAAGGGGAAGCGCAAACAAGGCTGCATACTGATTTGTAGTTTAAAGAAGGAAAATCCCTACCAGATGTTACAAATAAAAGCTGAACAACACCTCAGCACGAAGAGGAGTGCAGAGAAACATGTTTAAGAAGTGCTACCTGAACTTTATCTGCTGACTCATCTCCCAGGATTCAGCATCTCGAGGTCTATTCTCAGGCATGAAGACAACAGAGGCAAACAAATTAATAACCTGACTGCAAAGGATCTCAATAATAATCATTCTACAATGCTGGCTGAGTGTTTACTTCATTCTGTCATGTCGTCCTTCCATGTAGAAAACATCCCCGTACAGTGTTCAACTTAGCTCTGTGAAAAGCACTTTACAATCAAATATGACTTATTTACTTAGCTAACTCTTTACTCAGCTCAGTCTTTGGTTTCCATGCCTTCTACTAGCTCTAATATGAAGAAATGCTGGTAACACTTTATTTAAGAGGGCCTAAATTACCTAGTCATTACACAGTAATTTATACTAGTAAGTATAATTATCTAGTAATTTCTCAAGAATAAGGTGATAATCACCTAGTTATAACTTGGTATAATACCAAGTAATAACTCCCTGTAATTAAGTGGTATTTAGTTTTCTATGGTATTTCTTAAAAATAAGATAATAGTTTTACTATACAAGTTGCTTGATAATTCCCAGGTAATTTCTTTATTTTGGCTCACTAATGGGCTTTTCCATTACATGGCGCAGCTTGGCTTGACTCTGCAAGGTAGCCCAGCGCAGCAGGGGGTTTGCTTTTCCACCACAACCGAGCTACCTGTTTGAGGACGCGTCTAGAGCTGATGACGCAGTGTTTTGAGCCCTCCCTCCTGTTAAAGCAAAAATCAAACTGTGGACTGACAGCGCTACAAGCAGCTGTTTTTACTTCCTCACCCTCCCTCTCTCTCTCTCTGTCTCCATGATCAGTAAACAAACAATAATTCACGTTTATCGTCAAAAGGAAATCATTTTTCTGCATATAAGTTAAAGAACAATCTCCGTATTATTGATTTGTCGGTCCCTAAAGAGCAGAAAATGAACGCAATCATATTTTTGGATTGGGAAGTGACAACAGCATACTTTGCTAGCGCCAGTTAATGAATTAAAGACAGACTCCGTCATGGGCGAAATGTTTCAAAAATCTTCAGCATTTTATTTTTTAAAAGTTTAGAATTATCTATAAAAAGGGGACAAGGTCAAACTTTGGGTCTTAGGAGGTGCAGAAAAAGGTGTATTCCTGGATCTGCGCCTGGTCCTTCCTGATTTCACTCATAAGTGTGAGAAGCCGTGGCAACTATCTGACCGTAGTATGAGCACAAAGATCTCAAGTTTTGGTCTGGTGCCATAAATATTTAAGTCATACATTAAAGGCTGACACCGCTGTAACAGAGTTATGGACAGCTGGAGCAGATTTCTCTCGCTCTCTCAATCCCACACACACACAAACAGCATCACCATCCATGTCAAGGTCCACAGATAGGAATATTTCCTGCTCGTTTATTTCCTTTATCATAGCAGGGGTGGAGAGTCATCAGAAAGTAATTTCAGCTGTTGTCATGGTAATTTAGGACATTGTCTGACAGTTTCTCACTGTGGGAGTGTCTGGAGTCGTAACCAAAATATCAAACATGTCAGAAATCTATCTGACCAGTCGGGAGCAACTCGTCAGGTCGTAGTCAGCTGTTGTACCCCCCTGTACACAACGTGACAATTGACGCTGATCCGACTGAAAGTCGGCCTGACCTCAAAGTGAGTTGTGCCACTCAAGATTTGTGGATGGATCAGACTAAAATCGTAGTGTATTCCCTGCTTAAAAGAAATCACTCAGAAATTAAGGACTCACTTTAAATTAGGCTGATATGCAGAAATGATCTAAAATTACTTATAAATTATGAAGGAAGTTTTTAAGGAATGAGGACATTCAGAATTTACCTAAAATTTACTTGAAAATGATTCAGAAAGGACTGTTTTATTAAGCTGCCAAAATAAAGAAATTACATGGGAATTGTCAAGCAACTTGTATAGAAAAACTATCACCTTATTTCTAATAACTACTTGGTAAAATACCACCTAACTACAGAGAATTGCCACAGTATTTATGAGAAATGACCTGATAATCAATACGTTATTGCAAGGTAAATACTTAATTAACACAACCATATTTCTGTGTAATTACTTGGTAAAACTCCAAGTTGTTACTAGGTAATTACCACCTTAATTTTGAGAAATTACAAGATAATTGGACTTATTACTATAAAATTAGTGTGTAATTACTCTAAAATTACTGGGTAATTACTTACCTGATTAGGGCCTACTAAAATAAAGTGTTACTGATATGCTTGTAAATACTTACAGTGCTGGTACACTGAAAACAGCTTCCAAAAGTCCACTGTCCACTCTAGCCTCAAACGCTAACATTCAGCTTTCCTAGGCTTTACATTTTTAACCCTGCCAATAATCTTTCCCAGGTGAGAGAGGCAGACAACCATGATCTGAAGCATGTCAAAAAATATGATCAACGCAATTGTATTACATTTGAATTATCTTAAATTATTTCACCTTGACATTAAAAACCAATAGTAAATATTTAAGGCAAAATTGCATTGCTTCTACGAATTTTCTTCCTTCTGTTGTTTACACGTAATTTTGAGCAGACAGTAAGTTTAAATCTGTTGTGGACTCTTCAGTTGTTTCACTGGAGATGGCAGGAGAGTCTGGTCTGCAGCAGAATTTGTTTACTTTTGTGTTAGTATTTGTCTGCTTGTACCTGAGGAAGATGTCCCTAGGTTGGCGGCTGGAGTTAGGATGCACCAGTTGCTCCTTCAGATGCTCCAAGGAACAGTTGTAAACATAAACTGGACATTTTATTTGGCTGCAGTCGGTGGCGCTCTGTTGAGGAACCTGCCTGCTGAAGCTGATGATGAAATCATCCTTCAGTGGTTCGGAGAACTGGACTCCCTCTTTTTCTCCCAGGTCTGGAAAAGTAAGGGAATATCACATGATTTCTCAGCTTTTCAGCAACGGCATGAGTGTGATGTGACTCAGCACAAGAGTATTAAAAAAACCTGAGGCTGGGTTCCCAATCTCTGTCTTGGACACTCTGCTGCACAAGCTGACATGGTCTAGGATAACAGAGTCTGCATTCTCAGCCTGGCCTTCGGACTGTGGTGAGAGAACAGGGGACTTATTGCTGAACTGCCCGCTACTGGAGCTCCTCCGTAGTTTACCAGACAGACAAAGGCCTGACTCAGACCTATCCAGACCACTGGTGGACCCGGAAAGGGAGTCTGCCTGAGACCTATTGCTGGGTGTCAAAGTGTCATCCTCCTTTGTGCTAACACTGTCCTGAGGCTCTGTCTCCAGCCCTGATGCTTTCAACATAAGCACATCTGCAAAAAAGATATACAAGCAACATTCAGTTTTCCTTAGTAAAAATGAAAAGAGCAACACATAGCTAAAATTATAAAGGTGTACCTGTAAAGGAAGCAGGGAGGAAGGTGAGGAGAATTTGCTGTGAGCTGATGTGCTTTGCATAGCATCTCCACATGGGTGTTGAGCAGTTCCTCTCCACCAGCAGAGGCTCTTCATCCACGAGGTCGGCATTGCTGAAACTCTTTAAAAAGCAGACAATGCACATGTAAATAACATGCATGTAGTGACTCGTCATTATAGCATCAGAAACAAATAAAAGCTCATTTATGCTGTAATGTTCTTTGTGCAGAGTTTTTTTTATGGATTTGGATCGCATTACCTGCAGTGTACTGGTTGAGCCCATCACCTCTTTGCTACTGCTTGTGGTGTGGAATGATGTCATAGTGTCCTGTCTGTCTGGAGGCTTCACACACTCCTCTGACACAAAATATAAACAGCAGAAATCAGGATTAATTTGGAAAGACACTTACTCAATTAGAACATAAATGCTGTCAGCCCTGAAATTGCTGATAAGATGAAACTGACCTTTAATCACAGGTAAGGAGAAAGGCGCCACATGGCCTTCTCGCTCTCGCTCTAAGATGTGCAGCATGAAGGCAGCATGGTCGCTTTCAGCTAACGGTATCTCTCGGTCACTGAGCTCATGCTCCAGGCTGCCGTGGAAGAGGCTGAGCAGGAGCTCATTGGGGAGACAGGGAGAGCCGTGAAGCTGCTCCTCACTCTCTCCTGATACAGACGAAGAGGTAAAGGTAGGGTAGTTGTCAGGTGTTCCTTTATTATCTTGATTTAAACAACAAACCAAAAGTCTCTGTTTATCTTTCCTACCTGTACTGAATGTGAAGAAGAAGAGCTCCACCTGCTGGCATTTTGGTAGCAGCTGAATGAGGTCAAACTGGAAAGGAACCATCTGAATGCTGTCCTCAGGAGCAAAGGCTTCTCCTACTGACACAAAGGAATCTAATTAAACAGTTTACTAAGATTTCACCTATCAAATAAAAGGTGTATGAAAGTATGCTAAAGCATTCACAGGTTTGTCTTTTCTACAGAAATAGTACAATGAATTTTAATACTTTAACAAGGTTTTATATCTTATAGTTTTGTACCTAATACTTTTGGCAAAATAGATAAACAAATAAACTGTATGAATTTAATACTATTGCTTAAGAACTTCTCTGAATAAGTACAGGTACATCTTAAAAAAATAGTAAATCATGAAAAAGTTCATTTTTTGCTGTGATTTAATTCAAGAAGTGAAATTTCCATATATTCTACATCAGTGATTCCCAACCTGGGGTCCAGGCACCCCTAGGGGGGCCCCAAAGATCTCAACGTGGGGCAGCAAGGGACCCTGTCTGCTCTGATGTCAAAATTAGATGTGCATATATTTTTTCTAAATCATGATTAGAAACATAATGTTCAATGGCGTAGGGCAAAGCAAAAAAATACATAAATTTTAAAGAGGATGCACTAATTTTTTAGCAAAAAAGTCTGCATTTTTGGGGGAATATTGTATATTTTTTAGATGATAAAGTTGTATATTTACAAGAAAAAAGTCTAATAATTTAATTTAAAAAGGAAGGAATTTTCAAGGACATTTCTGAGTTAAAAAGCCAAACATTTTGACACCAGAAACAAAAAAAATCAAGTTTTTTTAAAATTGTTAATTTACAACAGTGTACAGTCAAAAATTCACAAGAAGTCAACCTGAAAACAGTGTTTGTGTGTTTGATACAGCCTCTGAGAACAGCCCGGCCTTTCAGCAGTGACCTTCATTATATATTCATTATACTGTAATTTTTTAGATGCACTTGTACATCCTTACTGCAAATCAGCATTGAGATTTTGTTTTGTGTTTACAGGGTCTTGTTAGAGTATAAAACATGGATATTGTGAATGAATCGTGTTTATTACCTCTCACATCCGTCAGTCCAGACGGCAGTGTGCAGACCTGGTCTTTATTCTGACACAGTTGGCTCAGATACTCAAAGGTCATCATGGTGGACATACAAGCCAAATCTCTTGGGAATATCTAAATGTCAGAGACAAACTATGAAACACAATTTTCATTTTTTTAAATGCAAACGTTATATCGATACATATTCTTTGTAAAAATAGAAACTGAGCTCCTTCCATTCACACACAAAGATTTTGAACATTATCCTCACTCTCCACCCTCAGTTCTAGCTATAAGACTGGGAGTTGGTGCTGTGTAGACTAGTTATACGCACTGCTTGAGGTATCTCATGGTACTTGAGGCCCTTGAAGTGGCGATGCTGTTCCATGCAGTTCATAACCGTGCCACTCTGGGGTTCCACCCAACATTCGGTCACAAGGTTCAGCTCGGTGTCCACATCTACAGCCTCCACTTCAGTGTCGTTGTCATCATCAGTGGAGAAGCTGGAGTCCCACACACAAAAGAAATTGTTAAAATCGCCCATACAGTACAATCCAACATAGCAAATACTGTAGCTCACATTAATGTGCAGATTTTGGGTCAGCCCATAAAGGGTGTCAAGGTATGTGTCTATACTGAAGTAAACCATTACAATGTGCCACGATTAGTGTTGGGAACTGAAATCTTTTTATAGAATATTACAGTTAAAACACACTGGTTTCTATGTTCTACGATGTCTGGAGTCAGATTACATCCATTGCTGCCAAAATTCTATTCTTAAGTTTAAGTATGCTTTAAGGCTTTTTAGGCCTCGGGGGGGATACTGAGAAAGGGAAAGGTGAATGGCTAAGGGGATGGTTGGAGAGGACACAAAGAAGAGAACTGAGAGGAAAATGGTCCAAAACCCATGGTTGTTAAAACAAGGTCCAGATGATCCTTCCATTCTTACCTGTCCTTAGTTGATGTCGAGTGAGGTGGGAACAGGATGTACTGAACAATACAAGAGTGACTCTCTCTGTCAGTCTCCCCTGAAACAGACTATGGATGGATTTTTGAGAACAAAAATAAGGATTACTAATGATATAGAATAAAAAATGTTTCTAATGTATTTCTGAAGAAGGAAAAACCAAATGTAAGCTTCTGGGTGTCATATTCTCATTTATATGATGTCTTGCTGTTATTTACCTTCATTGGTAACTCAATCACCATGTTAATAATGCCCTCTCCAGTGGCTGCAAAGTGAAAGCCCTCTGAGATGCGGATCCTACGCAGACACCAGGAAAGATTTTTAATAAACAAATTCTGAAAAGGTTCTAATTTGAAGAAAAATCAACATTAAATCAACCCCACTGCTTCCCCTATCAGTACAACAACCATTCTGCTATCATCATTTTATCAAATAAAGATAGTTTTAATTCCCTATTCTTTCTCTTAATTTCTGTTCTTTAAATGGTGTTACCTAGCTTGTTAAAACATCAGGCAAACACAGAGAAAGAAGCACAAGATTTGGTTCTTTTAGACCAAAAGGTAACCTCCCTTAACTTTTTTGTTTTCCTTATGTTGCAGCCTGATGCTACAGTCCAAAAAATGTCATTTTTATTCTCATTAATCTACACTTAGTACCCCATCAGGACAAAATAAAATCAGAATTTTAGAAAATTTTGCAAATTTCTAAAAAATAAAAATGAAATATCACATTGGCATAAGTATGCAGACCTTTTCCAAAACACCTGAACCGTAGCTGCATTGCTGCTGAGATGTTTCTACAACTTGATTGGAGTCTACCTGTGTTAAATTAAATTGATTCGACATGATTTGGAAAGGCACATAAAGGAGGTTAAAGGAAGTGCCTGCAGAGCTCAGAAACAGGATTGTTGAGAGGCACAGTTCTGGGGAAGGCTACATAAAACAATTCTGTTCACTGAAGGTTCCCGAGAGCACAGTGGCCTCCATAATTCTCAAATGGAAGAAGTTTGGCACAAGCAGGACTCCTCTAAGAACTAGTCACCTGGCCAAACTGAGCAAGCAGGGGAGAAAGGCCTTAGCAAGAGAGGTGACCAAGAACCTGATGGTCACTCTGACTGAGCTCCAGAGATCCTGTGTGGAGATGGGACAAAGTTCCAGAAGGACGACCATCACTATAGCCCTCCGACATTCTGTGTTAGCCAAGCGGGGTTTCATTTGTTTCCGTTATAAGCCAATATCAGTTATGGGCTGCAGTGATTTCTCAGCAACAAGGCAGAGAAATGTGAGGAACCTGAGCTAAATTTCAAGTGCTTTTGCAAAGGATTTATACATACCTGAATGTGATATTTCGTTTTTTTGTTTTGATAAATTTGCAAAAAATACTAATATTTTGTTTTCACGTCATAATTATGGGGCATTGAGTTTAGATTAATGGGAATAAAAATGTTTTGTTTTTTTTGTTTTTCAACCGTAGCATCAGGCTGCAACATAATAAAAAGGGAACAAAGTAGAGGGGGTCTGAAAACTTCCTAAATGCACTGTAAATAAAATATAGCTGTCATGGTAAAAAAACCAAACAAACAACAAATTAAGGTGTGAGAACTCACTCAGAGAGCATGGACAGGATGTGAGCTACAGCCTGCATGGCAACAGTCAGTCCATGGCTGCTCTGAACAGCCCAGACCCAGCGCTGGTGCAGGAAGTAACGGGACAGAGAGGCCAGGGTGGAGGAAGCTGTGCGGTTGGCTGCCATGCTGAGGGGTGCGGCATTATTTGAGGGTGGAGGGAAGTTCTCCATGTGGAAAATGAAGGGAGTCCGAAGGTCCAGAGGTAGCTTCTCATATCTATAAAAAATGGGTGGATCATTTGATTACAATGTCTCGAGAAGACACTTGTCTTTTATTAAACTGAAAACCGGACACTGCAAAGATTATCTGGAATCTTTCCAAATTTAAGAAAACAGCACTTTTAGCTGCAGACCTTTGTAACCAATGACATTATTTCAATACCTGTAAAAAAATAAATAATTAATTACAGCAGGGAAATAGAAAAGCAAAAGGTTTTCACAAGTGTATTAATTATGCCCTGTTTAAATATGCATTAACCTTATGAGAAGCTTTTCCAGGGGCTTATTTAACACCACCACACATGGTCTGTCTGACAGCGCAGGTTTCGGAGCAGGGGTGGAGGGTGACTTGGATGGTGATGGATGGCCAACAGTCTTCCTTTTGGTCTTTGGGGTTGCCTCTTTGTTCTGAACCCGATGAGGGAAGCGGAGTTTGAGGATCTGCTCTCGCAACTCATCCACGATCTGGTAATAAACATGAATGTCATGACAGAGGAAATAAATTCAGGTGCTAAACACTTGTGATGATTCAACAAATTTGTAGGGAGGTCTCAGTTGTGCTGATCTTTGCCAGTATAGCAACTGATCTGGTTATTAGGCACATTGGAGAATGGGTTTAATTTACAAAACATTTTCATTTAGTTGAGGAGAAAAACCTGAGTGAAAAAATTCCCCATGTGTGCCTTATAGCCACATTAGCTGCTAAACCCTCTGATTCAAATACTCTACTATTGTTATTAGCATTTAGCACCCCATCCCAACTTTATCAGATACAGGGTTGCATGAACAAATCTCTATACATTTCTTAAGCCCTTTGCTTAACCTGCTTAGAAACGCTTGGACTGGGACACTGTTTACCTTCTGTATGTTTGTAATTTTAGTACCTTATTTCTCGCATGAGCCGGGGTGCCAATAGGGAAACCTAGCCTCAGGACCATGCATGGTGTCTTGGAGATGAGACGGACCAAGTAGAAGGAGGTGGGTGGCTGGTCAGAAGAACTGTTGAAAACAAATGAAGTGAAATTTTTTTTTAGAATTTCTTAAATTAATATGTAATTCTAAAATCAGATTCTTGGCTTAAAGAGAACATTTTCCAAGAGTGGTTCATCAATACAGTAGTTTATCTAGTTGTTCATATATTTGATGAATTCCCCATTAATAAACAACAAAATTCTTGGGCCCACATCCTGCAAATAAAACACCATCTCTTTATGCTTTTGACTGCAGCAAAACAAGTGGTGCTTTAAGTCCTGATTCCATATAAAGCATACAAGCATCAAGCAGTCATACAAAAAAAGTCACGAGACCTCAGATAACCTTGACTTGTCTGTCTTCCAGAAGCATCAGAGGATATGATGCTTTATATCCTCTTGCCTGCAACTTTGCAGTAGTGTCTATTTCAAAACCAGTTATTTGTTACATAAGCTTAGCACAAAAAAGTAAGGAAGTTTGTGTTTGGTGGATTATTTCTTTGTTGTAACAATGCTTCCTGGCAATAAATCTTATACAGTTTCTATACTATTTCCCTTGAAATGGTGCCACATTTGTAAGGAACATGCATTTGTGGGATGAGCAGCAGAGCTAAGTATGTGGGTTACACTCATAAATAATTTGTCAAATCTTGTCTGCCAATTCCAAACAGCTTATCCCTAAATTCCACCAGATACGTGTTTGGTCCATCTCCACTTCAGCACGGCAACGAAGCAGACAGGTTTCAGTTTAGGTCAGTGAGAGTGCTTCTACCAGCTCCGCTGCACCGCATCTCTGCTACGTAAGAGCTCTGGCAGTCAAGACCCCTCCACAGCAGATATACGGGACTTCTATTTCTGCTGGATGCAAGAGACCTGCGCATAAATTCAGCATGGTGCAGATCGAAGGGGGCAGGGGGCACCAGAAGGCCTGCCATGACTGTCCTTCATCATCAGGACTGTTGGCGCTGGTGTCGGCAAAATGTGCACCCGAACCTGAACATGCAGACGAACGTTATGTTCAGCAATTAGTCCAGATTCTGCCTGTAGCCGTTGGATCATAGGGTCAAACTGCCCCTAGGATCCCTAACCCCCAGGACATAAGAAAATGCTGACAAGTCCTAGTCATCTGGGGTTACATGTGACTTTGCTGCCATAGCTACCTGCACATGTAGGATAGGGTATAATTTAGTCCTTAACGAACCCCCTCTGATAGTTAGATACTGTATTTGCTGTGCTATTTTTTCATTCATACTTCACCTGTAAATGAGCTTCACATATGAGTAACCCTCGACCAGCACAAAGCTGCTCCAGTCTCTTAGCAGGGATGTTAAGGCAGAGTGAGAGATACGGCACTGAATGGTGCTGTAACGACCATTGTTTCCAGCGGTGTGAAGGTGTTTGGGGACAGGCCTGGAGGGACAAAAAACTAGTGAATTAAAAAAATAAATACATATTTTTATACACTTCTTTATGTTCCAGCCTGGCCAAGTCATGTAGCAATAATATTCTAAATTCAATCACAACTTCCTATATCTTACATGTCATGTTCAAGGATGATGGTAATGCGATGCATGTGCAGCCATCTCTGCCAGAAATTGGCGTCCATGGAGAGGATGGGCTTCCAGTAGGAAGCAAACTGGGACTGGGAGGAGTCCTTGGATCCATTGTGCTGAAGAGACAAGACCTGAAAAAAGAACATCATTCAGTTGAAATTAAGAAACAGATGAAGTACAAAAAGGACATTGGATTCAGCTTTATTAACGCTGTCTAGGGAAGACTGAATAGCCATGCTGTCTTTCACGTAGCTTTCACAGAACTTTTTCTAGTGAGGCTGCAACCTTAGCTGACTTTCCAGGGTCTTTAAAGATTAAATCCACACAAGTAAGTCTGACATTGGACATCTTCTTATCCACAAAATCCATTTTTTAAAATCATTCCTGCAGTGAGCCTGTCGCAGTGTTGTCTGTTTATATCACAGAATGCATTGCGACTAGGCTGTGACAACCATTGGGGAGCTGCTTCATCCTCATAGCATGCTTTGCTGGACAGTTCGTGTGCACAGACTCGGAAACTGAAGAAGAGAACCTGAATGACTCACAATAGAGAGAAACAGGTGCAAAAAGGCAGTAACTTGTCCCTCAGAGTCACTGTATTTCAAATGATGACTCAAATTCCCAAAAGTGCAAGGACTTTTTTGTAAAAATGTGATTATTTTGAATACTTTTTTTCAAAGAATTATTACTTTTTAATTATTTAGTCCCAAAGAGATGGGAGAACAAGTTTGTACAAAAAATGTTTACTATGTTTAATACATAAAAATCTTTGAGTTTTAATTTTGTTTCATTTCTTTTTTTGTCTTTATAGTCCCATAACTTTTTAAATTTCAAAGGACATTGTTGCAACATACATATTCTTAAAGCCCAAGTTGTCCTGAAAAAAAGGATGTTCAGAGCTTGTCTGCACACCACAGGGTTGATATTTTACAGGCTTTTTAAGACAAAAAGTCCAAATGAGACACAATGGTTAAAAAAAATAGCAGAGCTCTAAGGATTAAAGTCTGCACAGTACCGGAGTAGTGGAGCCAGGGGGGATGTAGAAGAGAGGTACTCCATTTTTGGTGCTCTCAGGAATCATATAGTTCTCAGGAACTGAATTAAAGGACTGGAGGTGCACCAACATCTGGTCAGTCTGGTTAATGCTGAAATGATCCACAGAGAACAGGTTGTTAGGGAGCAACACATTCAGCTTTTAATCTCCGTTACTAGTATACACACACATCACAACTTAACATCCTTTGCTGAATTGGAATCTCGATGTTTTTGTTTTTAAATTGTTCCTCCTCCATTAGACAGGTGTACCTTTGTAGTGTGTTCCAAAAGCGACGGATGACAGAAGTGCGGTATGGGCTTGTGATAGGTTTTCTTTGGGTGCAGCTGATGTCATGCAGGATGTCGTAGCTTCCCTCCATAGTCACCTCCACCCTGGTCGTTCTCTTGGCAGGGTCCAACGGCCAGGAGGCAGCTGCCAGGTACTCAATATGCATGTTGTGTTTCCATAGTAGCACCAGCTTCACCTCCAGTTGAGTCCCACCTTAAACAGTACATTTGTTTATTAGTAACTAGGGCTGTCGAGATTGAGTTAATTGCAATTAATGAAGGTCCACAACTAGCAAACTAAATAAAGTGGATTTTTGAAATGCTATAAAAAAGGGTGCGATTAATTGCAATTAACTACAGAAATTCTGAGATTAATCATGATTAAAAAATTTTATCATTTCATAGTCCTATTGATAACTAAAAGTAAATAACTGTTCAACTTGATGATTCAACATAAAGACACAAAAACACAGCACTACAGATTAAAAAGATCATGAAACATTGAAGTTGAAGTGAATACTATTTGTGTCTGTTTAAGACAGTTTACCTTTTGTGAGGCTGATCTCTCTGATGGTGTAGCCTTCTCTTAGTCGCACAGACACCACACTTATCAAGTGAGCATGGACTTCCTTCTCTGTGTGCTTCTTCCTCCTCATGACCAGGGCAGGATTACCGCTGGCTGACAACAGGTGCTCATTAAACAGTTTGTGCTGGGAAACTACAAAACATTGAAAAAGTCAGTATTCTGTTTTTCCTCATCTTGACCTTTCTTTCAATGACAATTGTGGCAATGGGTCCCTTGCATTAGCTATTCAAAGTGTAAGCCTGTATATTTGAGGCTTTTGGGGGGCATCAAGAGTCCTTTAAAAGAATGGAAAAAGTACAACTTACTTAAGTAAAGGTAAAAAACATTTAATTTAAAGTTTACTGAGTAGCTACTGAGGATGTGATTAGGAAAATATGATCTTTCCTGATTGGCAAGAACAACAAGAGAGCAGATCTCCAACCAGGCTGTTCAGGTAAAGTCACCCCTCTATAATAAAGTAAAATACACAGCAAAACTGACTGTGTCATTACCTCATATAAAGTTAAATCCAACCAATAAAAGTGTCTATATTTGTCCGCACTACATTTAGTTAAACTACACTTTTAAAGTGTTAAATATTTTACAATATGACAGAGCTGCAGTAACTCTTGAAAATCTGTGGCGAGTTAGGTCTCCTCAGGCAAGAACAAAGAAGAGTCAACCTCATAGCAAGGCGATGCATACTAATGCACAATGCTTCCTTTAGGACCTTGGTTCCCAACATGGGATCAGGGACCCCCTTAGGGGTGCGCCAGTATTCTCAGAGGGGGTGCATTGCTCTGTATGCCCCAAGTGGCAACCTCTGGTCCTGAAAAATGAAGCCAATGTGGAAGTGCAAAAAATTGCAATACCGCAAGTGTCCACTTGAGGCTGGCTGCAGGAACACCGGGAGTCCCGGTTTTCACACTAGAAATAAACTGGTTTACAGCCTGGTTCAAAAAACCAAACCTGTCTCATTAGCTAATGTCTTCATGTGCTCTCACTGTTCAGGGGGAGAATTTTTTTGTACCACAATGGTTTTGATTATATTTAGGAAAAACCACACTGTGCATTGATTGGCACGTCTCATTTGATTGACAGATAGCTTGACAGGCAGAAGCTACATTTCTGTCAACCAGAATGCCAGCTTGCAAGCAGCTTAGCTGGAGGGCCATTACAAGTTTACTTAGCTACATGGAAGGAAGGGGTGTCTTCTTGTGAGTGCAAAACCAAGATATGCACATAGTATCAACAAGCAGAACTTCAAAAAAGCTTTTAGTATGCCTAAAATCCAGATCTGTCTTACCACAGAAGTACTCCGAGTTCATGGACTCAGGGGTTTTGAGGAATGAATATGTAAGAAAGGCCTTGTGGTACATATTCATCTCCTGACTGTTCACATCCACTTCAGGACAGCTTGGCAGGTAGGACCCAAAAGTAGCTAATGAAATGAACTTCATGAGCTCTACATTGGGGATGTAGCCAAAGCTGCAGTCATAAGAGTAGGCACCGCCAACCTGGAGAAGACAAACACCAGTCAAAGTTTGGTAACAAACCGCAGACTGCTGAGATTATATAACTGTTTTTTGTGATTGTTATCATGCTTAGCATAAAACATTTGTATAAATAGTATGGTTTACATATGTCTCATAATGTAATCCTAAAACTGTAGCTTCTCCTGTCATTCCTGTCTCTTCTAAATTGCAAAAGCAGCTAAGGATAAAACACACTTCCTCCTTTAGATAAAGAAAATAAAAAGAAAGAGAATGCATTATAAATGAGTACTGCAAACACATTCAACTATTCAGATACACATGAGGACAAAATTATTTTACCACCTATGAAATTTTTTGTCAGGTATTTTCCAAGTGCTGTTAAACAGTGGGGAGAGTTTTTAACACAGCTTTTCCAAACATTCTAGTTTTATTCTGGATGCTTATGTTTTTTTACTTAGCATGCCGGGAAAATTATTTCACTAAAACCAAAAACTATCAGGATCAAAATGATTAGCCCCCTTTAGAACTGACATTTTAGTTGAGCCATAGCAAAAACCACTGTTAGTCAATGATGTGCCTTAACTTTGCAATGCTCAAATCTTGTAAAATCAAATTAAAACCAAGGGTTATTTTCCAGTTTACACACAGTATAAAAGCCTCTGAAAGGGTCTGAGCTGCCACTTGAGAAGGTACCATGCCAAAAACCAAAGAAATCAGTTTAGACTTGAGAAGAAGAATTGTTAGATGCTCATAAAGCAGGAGAAGAATCTACAAAGTTATAACAGTGTTTCCAAGTGTCAAGAACTACAGTGAGAAGTATAATCAAGACATCCAATGAGAGCCACACAGTCCAGAACAAGCCTGGCAGAGGGAGGAAGAGAAAGATTTTAAAGACCCTAGAAAGAAAACTAGTGAGAGATGTGTCTAAAGACCCCAGAACAACTGCCAAGACACTAGTGAAGGACTTAGCCAAGTCTGTGGTCCAAGCCCTAACCCTCCCGTAATAGTCACTATCAGTAAACAGACCCAGATGTTAGATCCTCTTCTACCTGACACTTTCAAACCAGACTGAAGTAAGCTAAGGACAACCCGGAGAAGGATTATAAATACTGGAAGTGTGTTGTTTGATCAGATTAAACTAAACTAGAGCTCTTTGGCCATAGAGATGTTGCTTTTCTTTGGAGAAAAAAGGTAGCGGCGTATCACCCAAAGAACACCGTCCCCACAGTGAAACATGGCGGTGGGAGGATTATGCTGTGGGGATGCTACAATGCATTTCGAACTAGAAACCATGTCAAGGTGGGAGGAACCATGAAGAAAGAAGGATATGTGGAGATTTTGAAAGAAACCCTGAAGCAGTCAGCAACAAGACTGGGTCTGGGTCGCTTTGTCTTCCAACACAACAATGACCCAAAACATAAATCGCTCCTGGTGAAGAACGACCTTCAGAAGACCAAAGTGAGTGTACTGAGAGGCCTTCACAAAGCCCTGACTTAAATCCCACTGAAAATCTGTGGTGTGAACTAAAGACCAAGGTCCATGCCAGAGGGCCATCAAATGTGGAGGAGCTGGAGAGATGGCCAAAGAAGAAAGGGCTGGGATTTCTCAGAAGACATGTCAGAAAGTTGCTGAAAGCTACAACAAACGACTGCAGGCTTTTATCCAGCAAATAGCAGACACTATTGACGATCAGCACCAGGGGGGGCTAATAATTTTGCCCCTGGTTAATTTTTGAGGAATATTTTCATTTCTGTGTGCAAAATAAAATAATTTCAGCATCCAAAATAAAACTAGGCTGTTTGAAAAAAACTGTTTTAAAATTCTTTGCTTTGTTTAACAGCACTTGAGAAATATGTTTAAATCAATTACATGTTCATGGGGGGCTAATAATTTTGCCTTCATGTGTATATGTTTAGTCCTTACCTGCACAAAGGAACAGGCAATAGTTCCACTCCTGAGCTGGTTCAGCAGAGTTTCACACACAGCTACATCTGGCACGCTAGTCACCCCATCTGTGATTATAATGATGCCTGGAACACAAAACAGCAAATTAACTATTCATGCTAAGGTCTGGAGAGATGGAGATCAGCCTGCTCTATATCTCAGTTTCATATCATCAAACAACTACTCCAGACACTAGTATCACAGTGGTTGAGTTAATGATTTATAGTTTATTTACAGTACACAGAGGTTTGTGTAGAATTTGTGATGTTTTTGACAAGCATGTAATGGATAAATTAAGTCACAACTTAAGAAAAACCTACCTGCACTGGAGTTTGGAGGCAGCAGCTGAAGCGCCAGGATGCCCTGACGCACCATGCTGACCAGACCCATATCAGCTGACACCATGGAGATGCCCTGCTTTCTGTGAAACTGGTCATCGATGTTGTTGCTATGGACACCAGAGCCTTTGACTGGCTCAAGAGGCTGAAAGCATAGGGAAAAAAGTAAACAAATTTTGGCACAGGAAGTGATGTTAGTACAGCAGCTGCATGTGCAACTGCAAAGCTGTCTGTCATAGCACTTTGTGGTGAAACAGTATGACTGAATGTGAGTGGGAAATGATGGCATAGTTTGAAGGGATAGCCCCTTGAAATGAATCATCTCATTTTTAAGGGGGTCCTGGAGTTTGTTCATAGTTTGATCAAAGCAGTGCACACACACACGGTGCTAGATCAGGTGAACAGGGAAGATGATCAAGCACTCTTTATCTTGATGGAGAATTAAACCCCTGGTTCACCACTCACCGTTGACCCTGCTGGACCCTACTTCTCCAAAATGATACCCTTAATATCAAAGAAAACAATCAATATGGTCTTGAATTGGGAAATGCTTTGTAGTGCTTTCTTCATCCTTGGTGACGATGGTGTTTCCAATGCAGTGTCTGCTGTTTTGTCAGGATATTGTTGGAAAGACCCAAGTTTTATTGCATGTAATCACTCCTTTTAAAAAATTGGGGTTTCTTTGAGTTTGTTCCAAACTGTTATTATTGTAAACTTGCAGCAGTTGTGCATGAACACCCAACCTTTAATATAAAACACTCAGTGGTTTTATCCTCGTAAGCGCAGTCTAATTTTTAGTAGCCATACCCAGCACTATCCATGAGCACTTGCCTGTGCATGCTGCTGATGGAGGACTTGTGCGATGTTGTTCTCCACTGCTCTGAGCTGTTGATAGATTTGACGCAGGAACTCATCAAGGTCAGTTCTATCAAGTTGACAACCCTGTACCAATACCTACAATGGAGAAGAACACTGTCAGATGACTGCTGTAGGAATTCTCTTCAAAAAATGGAATAAAAAATGTTCCCAAGGAATAATTCAGCTAAGTGCCAGCTTGAATTCTGATAAAATCCTCTATTCAAATGATGAACACATTTGGTTTTTTTTTTAAAGAAAGAGGAAGTTACACTTCAAAACTTGTTTTTTAGAGTTGGAACGTAAGATCCTAGGCTCCTTCAAAAGTGCTGGACAACAAAAACAGGAAATAATAGCACTACAGTGAAATCACCTGATGGGATGTAAGGCCAATAATAGATGAATACACCAACAAAAACAGAAAATAACAGCGCTGCAGTGAAATCACCTGATGGGATGTAAGGCCAATAATAGATGAATACACCAAGATAGTGATGAAGATCTTCGGCTTGAAAAGTTCATCAGTCCCAGGAACTTGAAACGGTTGAGCCAAACCAGCCAAACAGCGTGACAAGGCATGAAAAACCTCATCAAAGATCATCTCTCCTGTGCTGTCATCCTGTGAAATGGAGGAAAAAAAGCAAACATCTAGAATACAGACTGGAAATTAAATACATTTGCTTCTTGGGGAAATATCAAGCAAGTTGTACATTGTACACATTTAAAATCTATGACTTTAAAAGCATTAATTTGCTCCTTTTCAGTCAATGAGTGAGTAAATGCTATGTAGTTTCATACATCATGCTCCTGTGTGGCCTGACTACAGATTTGTCTTTTGCCACAAAGGTGGATGAAACATGCCCTATGAGACAGGAGATTGCCTGCATGCAGTCTGTTCCAGATTGTCTGGGCAGAGAGCCATCAGCCATATTGTCCTGCAAACCTTGACTGCAAATCTGTAGAAGACACCCTACAGTTCCTAAGTGCTGACGGGCTGAGGGAACAGTTTTCTTGGGGTGTCAAAGCAAGACTCAATAGCAACAGCAGAATAAGCCATAAGCCATTTGGCATTTGCAGAGAAGATTTGACAAATTTTCATGGGTGCAACCCACATACTCAGCTCTGCTGCTCATCCCACAAATCACAGGAGAGGTCATTTTTAAAATTGCTATGGACACTTCAGTGCAAAAATTCTACATATTGTAGATTTAATATATAAAAAGAAAACAGTTTTACTAAAAGCCACCCATCTATAAAACTAATTCATATTTTACCTGCATGTTTAATGACATTCACTGGCCTGTAGATAACACATTTAATAGAGGAGGGATAATTCAATAATCTTTGAATAGTTTCTACTCTTAACTCATTACAAGTAGTGTAAATTAGACATATTGTGTATACAGTAAATATATGAATCAAATAATGGACTGAGTAAACACTACAATCTTACCACAATCCCTGTGGAGGGGCTGAGGTCCAGCTCGATGATGAAGCGGTACCTTCGTGCCAGGAAGGTGGCCCGTGTGGACGGCACCAACATGTAGGGATACGTCATAGGGGAGCATTCTGCCTGCCATCCTTTCGGTAAAATGCTAAGCAAGTCCAGTTCATTCCCTGAGTTAAGCTTTAAATGAAGAGAGAGACCAAAATGACATAAGAGACTCATAATCAGCGTGTTTCTATTGATCAAATATTGGGTTTCAATGCTCTGCAGTTTCATTCTTACACAACTTCACAAATTTATTGAGTTTAGAGTTATAATATTATAACATTAACACAGACTTTCCAGAATTTGCATATAGACTTAGCATACCATCAGTCATTTTTCAATACTGGTGTGTTGGACCACCAGTGAGGGCAGGAAAAGGAAGTAAAGAGCAGGTTTAACTCACAAGTTCAGGCTTTGACACTGGCCAGATGACTTGGTTTAGTTTGCCAAGGAACCAAGCCAGGCGCACATTTCTTGAGATCCGATACTCCTCTTTCATCAGCAGGTAGATCTGGTCAGCCTCCTCCACCTTATGATACCAAAGATAGAGGGCATGACAGTAGGGATGTATGATATTGAATTTTAACATATTAATTTCATCTGATATCAATATTCATATCAATATATATAGTTCACACCTAAATCTTTATCCCTGAAAGCCCACTTAAAAGTTCAAGGCTGAACAAAAACAAACTTTAGTCCTTAAAACCCCCTCTAAATTTTGAAGAAAGAGAATTAACAACTTTTCTCTTTTATTGATTTCATAAATCAATAAACCTACAATCAATCAGCTAGTTAGCATTTTCAGTCAAGTTTCTACTTTACAGTTCCTTGTGCAAGTTGACAGCAAGAGTTGAGTCATTCAGAACTGGGTTCTGTTAAAACCACGGGATCTTTACGGGTCACCTGAGTTTAATAAATATCAAGTGTAGTTTTCATGGCACATATAATGGCATATAATTGTGGTAACGTCAATTTCCCGACACGCTCCCCTTTCATCTACATTCAGTCTTCTTTACAGGACAGTAACTCTGATAAATCAAAACCTCTCAGCTTTAATGTTAGACACCTGACATGACTCGTGTTACGATCCTCTATTTGTAGCCTGGCTGTCAGGCTGTTAGCTGCTGGGATAACCTACAGCTAACACAAGTTTATGTTTCACCTAGACATGTCAGCACAGCTCTCTATGCTTGCATTGGTTTACTGATTTATGCTTCACTTTAAAACAGGACAGTGCTGGTTTCTGGCAAACAGGAAGAGAAGAAGTGCACAAATACATATGTGCTTTAGTATCCCAAACCAATTCAGCCCCTGTTCCTCTAACTGGGGATTAAATACGACTGTTACCTCGCTGTCCTGTCTCTCTCCCATGCCTCGTGTAGCATATGGACTGTAGAGATGGTAATGATCCTCAGTTGACGAATATTCTCTTTAGTTTGTC
This sequence comes from Cheilinus undulatus, assembly GCF_018320785.1. NCBI lineage: Eukaryota > Metazoa > Chordata > Actinopteri > Labriformes > Labridae > Cheilinus > Cheilinus undulatus. Next base: position 45,735,900 of record NC_054871.1, on the reverse strand, counting down.
AGAAAATACATTGTCTTAATACTTGTTTGTCATCCCACTGCTTCGCCCTGATCATGCAGCCTTACATGTGTCAAGCAGCCTCTACGCCGTGTTTGTGCGTTCAACTTCCGGTCAAATCTGAAAAAATAAAACATACCAAACCTACAGTTGTAATAAACATTGCATTTTTTTTAATGCCCCTAACTCAAAATAATGCCCTAAAACGTATTTCGACGGTGTAAATGTTGGCAAACGTACTTTGAATGTTTATTTGAGGTAATTTGATTTGTCAATTTGAAAATATAAATAAATAAATTAATATGTCATTACAAGCTTTAGTATACATACTAACTGTATTCATCCAATATCTTATGATGAAAATATTAACTAGTATATCTTTGATATACTAGTTTTCATGATAATTGCTACAAAGCTTTAATTTAAAAACAGTAAATTGACTAATCAAAGAAAATAAATAAAGATATGTATTCATACTGATTTGTATCATTGCATGTAATCTAACATTAACGCCTAGCCAACAGGAAAGAGCAGTTTATGTTTAGTCTATCTAATATTGTATTGGTTAGTGGCTACTCAGTACTTAAAGTACACGTTTGCAATACTTTTTATTTGAACATGAGTTAATTTATAGACCAGTTCTTCTACTTAATTAAATTTAAACCAAAGTAACTGAACTTTTCCTTGAGAACAATTGTTGTGTACTTTTTCTGCCTCTGGTGGTAAATATATGTACTACCAGTATTTGTCAAATAACAACTAAATTAAGTAATAACAATCAAATAAAATATTCATTAATGTAAAATATGTATAATAGTGTATTTTTATTTTACAATCAAGTACAGGTCTTGGTCTTTTTGGAAAAATGTAAACAAAATTTAAAGATCTTATTTTGAAATTGTATTGAACTCATTTCCGTTAGTCACTTGTTTTCCTTAAGAGCATGTGATAGGGAAGCTCTACCGCTTCTCTTTTTTTTCTCCAGGGGATGAAGCCTGACTGGACATAAATTTCATTGGTATACTATAATTAATTAATTTTAAAACACGTTAAAAGCTATTTTCCACGTTACTGTTATGGCACGTTTTTAAGTTTTGAGAATTGGGGAGACTCAACTTTAGCCTGTCAGCTCAGTTGCAGGGCAAAATAACCCAACTTCCCGGTTGTCGCTCAGTGATGATGTCATAGTACATGCGACGAGGTCTCTTCTCCACGCTGTTTACGAAACGTTGGCTACTGCTAATGGACTGGTGATCTTTACTTACTCCTGAAGTCCTTAATCATGGGGAAAAAGGGCTCCAACTCCACTGGGAACAAATTTGAATCAACTCTGACGAAAGGCATCGCCGACCCGGTCAAAAACTTTGAGAAATGGAAGAAAAAATACAACAAGACCAAAGCTCGGGTGAAGCGAGAGAGAGTCCAGAAGAAGCCAGAATGGCAGGTCGAAAGGGAATACATCGCCGGGCTCGTTCGTAAGTACGAGGATATAAACGCCAAGGAGGCTGTTAAATTTTCAGACTTTCCCATTTCCAAGAAAACCTTGCTGGGTTTACAGGAGGCTCAGTTCAGACAGCCCACTGAGATTCAGAGACAGACTATCGGCTTCGCTTTACGAGGCAAAGATATCCTCGGTGCAGCAAAGACTGGCTCTGGGAAGACGTTGGCTTTCCTCATACCGGTGCTGGAGTGTCTTTACCGCCAGCAGTGGAGCTCCATGGATGGTCTCGGTGCTCTCATCATTTCCCCCACCAGAGAGCTTGCCTATCAGACCTTCGAGGTCCTCCGCAAGGTGGGCAAGAATCACGACTTCTCCGCGGGGCTCATCATCGGCGGAAAGGACCTAAAGAACGAGTCAGAGAGGATTCACCGCACCAACATCGTGATCTGCACCCCGGGCCGACTGCTTCAGCACATGGACGAGACAGCCACCTTTCACGCCTCTGACCTCCACATGCTGGTTCTGGATGAGGCGGACCGCATCCTGGATATGGGCTTCGCAGATACGCTCAATGCCATCTTGGAGAACCTCCCCAAGACGCGTCAGACGCTGCTGTTCTCCGCCACTCAGACCAAGTCGGTCAAAGACCTGGCCCGGCTTAGCCTCAAAGACCCAGAGTATGTGTGGGTCCATGAGAAGGCCAAGTTCAGCACACCGGCTACGCTTGAGCAGAACTATGTGGTGTGTGAGCTCCACCAGAAGGTCAACATGCTCTTCTCTTTCATTAGAAGCCACCTGAAAAAGAAGATTATGGTCTTCTTTGCTTGCTGCAAGGAAGTGCAGTACTTATTTCGAGCCTTCTGCCGCCTCAGACCCGGCATACCCGTTCTGGCCTTACATGGCAAGCAACAGCAGATGAAGAGAGTGGAGGTCTACAATGACTTCCTGAAAAAACAGAATGCAGTCCTGTTTGCCACTGACATTGCCGCCAGAGGCCTTGACTTCCCAGCTGTCAACTGGGTGCTGCAGTTCGACTGTCCAGAGGATGCAGACACCTACATCCACAGGGTGGGACGGACTGCAAGATACAAGGAGGGTGGAGAGGCTCTATTGCTGCTGCTTCCCTCAGAAGAGTCTGGCATGGTGAGACAGCTGCAGGAGAAGAAGGTGCCCATCAATAAAATTCAGGTGAGACCAATGACATCACAACATCTTACACACAGTGAGCAGTAAAATAAAGCTTGTGCACAGTGCTTCTTCACATAGAACCACAGAGTGCAACTCTGCTGGTGTTTTAAAGCTGTAGACATGTATGTTATGGTCAGCACGCTGTACGTAAATTAAAGGAATTAAACAGATTACTTCCCCGTCCACATTAAATCTACAAGGTAAGTAGACTTTACACTAAAACTAATAAGAGGCAGACTGTATTTCCAATGGATTGAAAGTGACGTAAATGTAAACTCTATTCAGTGTGAGCAAGGCCGCCCATAAGGGGGTAGAAAGGGGAGAGCTTTCTGGGGCCCAGACAAATTTGTGGCCCATGGAGGTCAGGAAAATCATGGTCCGTTATAAAGTTAACCTGTGATATCTATATTTTATTTTTAACCTTGAAAAAAAACACTCATCAAAGCTTCAGAAATAGTTTTATTTATTTCTGCTGTAGTGCAGTATAGCCTTTTCTTTGTGGGGAAACCCGTTTCCTTGAAACAGAATTACCTTGTTAGGTTATGTCAGCAGTGTGGTTTGGCACAATGGACTCAACGATTGGGAAAGTAATGTCAGACTTCATAGACCAGAATGTACACAAACGTTAGGATGACAAAAAATACAGCAGAAAAAACTGAGACAGTTTGACGGAGAATTATTAAACAATTGTGAATAGAGGCAAAAAATGGACAATGGCTGAAACAACAACATATAGATACAATGCAAAAGAAAATTGCATGTATAACCCCAAATTATTCATGTAAATAATTCTTTAAAACAATACTAAAATGGAATTGTAAGATAGAGAACGCAAAATTTATATATTAGAAATTTGTGTATTGTATACAGATTAAAAATAGACATAAATACGGGACAATAATTACTTCATAAGATCTAACTGACCACAATAGACACAGATTTAATCCACTAATAATAATAAACAAATAAATAAACTAAAAGTGGTGAACCACCTGAAAGAGGCAAAATTAAAGGAGGAAAAAATGTACCAAAAGGGCAAAAATGGGCAAAAAGCATAAAAAAAGGGGTCAACATTGGCAAAATGAAGAGGCAAAAAATGGTGAAAATGTTGTAAAAAAGATTGATCATAAATGTCAGAAAGCATCGAAATTAAAAGTGGCTTAAAAAGTGGCTTAAAAGTGTTGATTGTCCAAAAGGGAAAGCCACAGGGCTATCTTCAGGCACACTTGCTGGAGTCAGGGTTTGAGTTAAAAGTTTTTATAAGCTCAGTGCATTTCTAATAATATCAAAGGAAACGCTGACCGATTTCGACCTACAGAAGCTGTTTCTCAAAGTCAAATACTAGTTTTCAAATCCTTCTCTGTGAGAAGGTCCTCCCTGGCAACTCTTGAATGCTCATTTGGAAGAGGTTAGTGAGTGTGCGTGATTACGTCAAGGGTAACGCCCATATACACGGCGGTGACAGAGATCAAAATTGGAGGGGTAACAACAACTTTCACAAGTTTTACTCTGCGCCGTCTAATAAGCTATCACATCATCGTAAAATCATAATAGATGTACTAATATGATCATATAATCATATTGATCATTTAGTGTAATCATATAGTAAAATTATATAATATAATCATATTAAATGGCGCTACTTTTACTTGTGCAGCTTTACTCTGATGATATGAAATAATGATGACAGCACAGTGGAAACAGGACATTTTAAAAATGTATGGAGCACGCTAGGACCTGGCTTTCTCCTGATATTACACTATTTAGAGAAGGAAAACAATGTGCATTGGATTGTAGGTAATTCCTGCGAGCAGAGGTTACACATGTGCATCCTTGGAAATTCTCTGTTTGAAGGACAGTCCTTTGACAAATTTAAAAGAATCACATAGTCAGAGGGCTGAAATAACAACAGCACATAATACAACGCCAAAGAGGTTTTGAGATTGCATATATAACCCTGAAAAATTTTGTAAATAATTCTTTAAAAAAATTCTATTAGGGAATTGTAAGAGAGTGAACAAATATAATTTATGTATACCAATATGTGTAATGTATAAAGATGAAAAATAGAGAAAAATGCAGGACAATATTCACTTCATAAGATCTGACAACAGTAAAAACAGATCAAATCCACTAAAAATCATGAACAAACACAAGGACTGCACAATTGGAGAGAGGCAAAAAAGGTGCAAATGTGGCAAAAAGAAGTGATAAAATGAACTAGAAGGTGGCAAAAATTGGTCAAAAGGTGCAAAAAATGATGAAACACTTGAATATTTTTTAGAGTGACTAAGAGGTGTCACCAGAAAGCAGTGAAAATGGCCTTTAAGCGTAAAAAAGTGGCAGAAATGGTTTAAAAGTGGCACAAGACAGCTACAAAAATTAGTTAAAATGGAAAAGAGAGCAAACAGCAGCAAATATGGGCCAGTAGTGGCAAAACTGTGTGAAAAAAGTGGTGAAAACACATTAAAGGCAGCTGGAATAAACAATTCCAACATAAGAAGACAGTAATAGTTAGACACAATTTCAGCTCCAAAATGAGGTAACTATTAGCCAGGATGCTAGCACCAATACTATTGATCTAAAACACATGCAATAATGATCTTTCAAAGGTTCCTTTCAAATTCATTCATTAGTCGGTGAAAAAGATATGCAACATAAAACACGTCACTTCAAAAGACACTATACTTTCAAACACTTGCTAATCCTTTTAGTCTGTCCGTTTGCCTTTTTATGCAACACGTGTGCATAGAAACACGCAAAAGCCCGCTTGGTTTTCACATGGAGGGTTTTGCAAACTCCAAGCAGGCTTTCATGTGTCACTGTGGCATCAGGTTGCAACACAAGAAAAATTTTATACATAAATGTTAAGAAAGCACTAGACCACAATTGACTTCATTAATTTTGTTTTCCCATATATTACAGGTTAATTCAGAAAAACTGCAGAGTGTCGAGCAGAAGCTGGAGTCCTTCCTGGCCCAGGAGAAGGAGCAGAAAGAGAGAGCTCAAAGGTGTTTTGTTTCCTATCTGCGCTCTGTTTACCTGATGAAGAACAAGGAGGTGTTTGATGTCTTCAAACTCAAACTTCAGGAGTACGCCGGCTCTCTTGGCCTAGCTGTGGCTCCAAGGGTGCGCTTCTTAAATAAAGCTCAGGCACAGAGAGCTGAGAAAAAAGGACAAAAAGAGGAGGAGTCATCTGAAGAAGAGGAAGAGGTTAAGGACTTTAAGGCTCAGCTGAGAGGAAACATTCCTCGTAAGGATGCTCAAAGGTCAGAGTCCGAAAATTCAAGCGATGATGACGAAGATGGGAATGATCAAGAGCTGCATCAGTCTAAAACACTTTCTCTGGGAGCAGATGACAGCAGTGAGGATGATGATCTAAGAGACTTTGACCTCCTTACGGTTAAAAGGAAGGATGTCTTCAATCTGGAAGGGGACCAGGAGAGTCCAGAATCTTCCCAGTCCTTAAAAAAGAAAGTGGTAAAGGAGACAAAGTTTAAAGAAGCCAAAAAGGCCCTGAAGAGAAACTTTCAAGTAAACACCAAATTTTCCTTTAATGAAGAAGGAGAAGCTGTACAGCTGTGGCCTCCGGTCCAAAGGAAAGTGGCAGGTGAGGATGAAGAGGAGGAAGAGTTTTCTGGTATAAATGTAGAAAAGGCCAAAGAAAGGCTGAAACGTGAGGACCAGGAGTACGACAAGCAGGAGTACAGCCGCAAAGTGAAAGCCAAACACAGGGAGCAGAGGCTGAAGGCTAAGGCAGCCAGACGAGAGGCCAGCAAGCAGCGTGGAAAGAAATCTGACGATGAAGAGGAGGATGAGGTAGTGGCCTACCTGGCCAATCACAGCGATGATGAGTTTGATCCCAGCACCTTGCCAGACCCGGATAAAATACAGTCAGCTGAGGAGGAAGAGGAGGAGGAGGATCAGACGAGGTCAGCTAAGCGACATTATAGAAGCGAGAGCAGTGATGATGAAGAGGAGGAGGTCATGGTGAAGAAGAGGAAGGAGAATGATGAACACACAGCCTTGGACACTGGACTCTCTTTGGCTGAAGATGAAGAGTTAGTCTTACATCTGCTTGGAAGATAAGTGTAGGGAAAGTCGTAGAAAGGATTTTCATGGATCCAAAAACTTTTGGACTAAGCAGTGAAATAATTTAATATATATTTCCTCTCTTTACTCTGTCTGTAGTATGGAATAACTTTCAATTTACTGGATCCTGCAATGCTAAAACTTCTACCACCTTTCTCTTTAACCCCCATTACAACTAGGTGAGCAGTCTTATTGTCTATTTTTAGATATTTAGTTAAGAAAAAGTGTAAATGAAATCTTGGGATCTACAAATTTTGATCAAGACCTCATAAGCCAGGTTTAATAAGAAGTCAACTGATTTTCTTATTTTTCTTTTTTTTTTTTTTTTTGTTTGTTCAGTCTCACTTTTTATAAACTGTATCTCGTCTTTGCCGGTCCATTGCTGAACTAAAGGGTACATATTTGCTGGTAATGTGATGTCACTGAAATACACTGAATTTGTAAAGGGTCAAATGCACTCAGAAAAATATACCCATATCACACAGCTGGTTGATATTTGGAAAAGAACAATCGCTGAAAGGGTTTCAACTTTCATGTCATTAAACAAAAGGTTGGTGTTGAGTCACTGTGAGTAACATAGGGAGACAAAGCAACAATGTTATTCAGCAACTACAGCTGAATGTTTCAGCTGAGTTTCTGTGCTCTCGATTGTTCTGTTTGATCTTTTGTACTCTGAAGATTTTCCTGCTTCTTCCCTATTCTGCCCTAAATATCTAGTATATGCCAACACACAAAATTTTTATCATATTGTGAAATTAAAGCTTTGAGTTGTTAAAATAAATCAGAAATGTTCACATTACCTGTCTCTTTTTTGATGTAAAAGTAGTGGGATGTTCACCATTAAGGATCAAATCAGAATTGTGTCATATCAAAGAATTTTACCCCAAATTGTTATGCAAATGATATTTTTCTGATTTTCCTAAATAGTTGATGCAAATGTCAGAATGTTATCAAGTCATCTACCTCTAGAGCAGGAGTGTCAAACTCAATCACAGCAGGGGCTGGATTCTGGATTCAGGTCTAACCTGAGGGCCTAACAGGGTCACCTTTTTAACCAGAAACTGTCAACCTTGTTTCACCGGTAATAACATGTTAAAAAAAAAACAGCACTGCTGATAAATGATTTAGACATTTAAAAAGTTAAAAAGAAAAGTTTAAAGGCTCAAAATCTGAGCAAAGTAAATTTATTAGTTCAAAAAGGTCAAAACATGAAACAGAAACATGTGTTTCTTTATGGCAAATATATTAGAAAGAAGTCAAAATTGTGAGTTTAAAAGGTCAAAATATGAAATAAAATTTGTAATCGTGAAATTAAAAGTCAAAATATGACTCAAAAGTTTAAATTGTGAGTCCAAAAGGTCAAACTGAGATTATGAAGTCAAAGTTTGGAGTTGAAAATACAAAATAATTGGTAAAAATGGTCAAAATATCACAAAAATTAGAATTATGTATCTTAAAGCTCAAATATTATGAGAAGTCAAAATTATGAGTTGAAATACTCAAAGTATGAAACTAAAAGTCAGAATCCTAAGTTTGAGTCTTAATTGTGAGATGTAAAATTAAAAATGTAAAATTAAAACAAATTAATTTCTTTTCCCACATTTCTGACTTCTAATCTAAATATTTTTACTCCTTTACCGGATTTTGTGACTTAACAAGGATATCTTAAATCATCAAGGATAAGTTCACATTTTTATACTTGAGGAAATCTGCAGACCTCAGACTGATGGGCCAGTTATAACAGAAATATGAGATGGGCCCACTGCTTGTGAGCATTGGTTAGGGGTGGCTGAACAGTAGGTTTATGCACGACTGCAAGCCTCTGGAGGATCCTACACCTTGAGGTCACATGAAAACAGTCTAAACTGAGCCCAGAATCAAACTCTGTTAACACATCATAAACACAGCAGCCGAAAGTCAGACAAATAAAACACAATAGTCAATGAGCACTCTAGCAAAAAAGGTAATTTTTGAAAAAGCAATAAGACAGAAAATAAGTGAAGTTTATTACAATAACAGATGATATAACAGGAAAAATGTTTTCAAAATAGTTATTAAAAGAGCAAAACCTGTAGCACACCTGGAGAGGTGAATACGAGAGAAGACACCAGTCAACACACAAAACACTCCAGTGCACTTTCCCCCAGACCATCATCAGGTTCATTCTTTATAGTAAACAACGATAGAGTACCAAAATGTTGGGACGCTGTTGGAATTCAAGAGCAGGAGACAGTGTGAGTCTTTGTTTTCTTCTTCTGACATATTTACATCTCCATCATATTTTACATATTATATGGCAGTGGTGGTTGAACTTTGTCCATCACTTGTTACAGATGGAGGTAATCTGTGACCTCCAGCACTCCTAATGAGCCTCTCACTCAGCTCACCTGTCCTCATTGCACTCAGCTGGTGCTCATCAGCCTGGGTAGTCTATAAAAGGAGGTTCTTTCCCTCAGTTTGGTGTGTGACACCAAAGAGCCAACACCTTCAGCTGGTTTCTCTTGGTTTGTGTGATGAGTGTTTTTGAGAGTGTGAGAGTGGTTATGTGTTTTGAGGGAAAGAGGGTAAATTCTAGAGTTTTTGTGAGGGTTGATCTCTAAGGAGATTTCTGCACTTAGTGTTTTCTCCCCACCAAGCGATTCTATCTCTGTTTGAGGCCTTTTTACTTTAGTTTGCCAACTTTTGGCAAAATTAGTGGGTGGCTGTGGAGAAGCATAACTCCACTCCATCTTTTAGACCCCAAAGGCCTTATTTTTGTTTTGTATAAAGGTGCAGATTTTCTTTTTGTTACTTTCCCTGTCCATGACCCCTGTCCTTCACGTCATGCGACTTGCAGAAACGTGACACACTGAAACTTAAACTTCATCTAAAGTAGGGATGCACAATACTGGATTTTTGCTGATATACAATGTGCCAGTATTTACAAAATTATTTTAGCCGATACCAAGTAATACCAATATTTCTTATAGTTCAGACCTAAAACTTTGGTTCTTAGGAAAAACAAAAATCAAAGTTTGAGGATGAAAAAACTAACAAATCTTAGTCCTTCACTCTTTCAAGTTTAAAGAATGAGCAAATGAAGAGTCCAGCTGACATAGGTCTGTTGGTCCAGCCTCAAACTCCACTAACTTGTTTGTTTGTACAGCTGATATTTACAGCTGCTGTAGGCGGATTTTTACAGCCAAAATATCAGTTTTAAATATCAGAAATGTTCATATCTGCTGTTACAATATCACATCGTACATCCCTTGAAACTTCTAATCTTTCTGTCGCTCTCTCTTCCTCCCCCCTAAGGTCTCAGATCGTCTCTATCTGTTTTTGACATCAACTTTAACTCACCTTTTCTCTCTGAACTGGTCTAAACTGGTTCCACATCATTAGAGCTGGACTGGCTGTGTTTAAATGGTGATAACTGATCTTACATTATGTCTAACTTCTGCCTCCAGTGGTTGCCACTATGCATTATAAGCATGAAAATGTGTTTTAGAGAGTGAGATTTTGTTTAGAGTTAGGAGGTTTTACCAACATGGAGGCTGATTCAGTAAATGAGTTTAAGCAATGGACTGTTTGGTTTAGAGCAGTGATACTCAACGTGATGTGGCTCTAGAGCCTCATGTGGCTTTTATGTCTTCATTTGAAACATTATTACCATTTTTGCCACTTCCTTTTGACACTTTTATCCTTTTTGCCCATTTAAGCTGCCTTTTGCAATCAAATGCCACCTATTTCCCATTTTCCCACCTTCTTTCAGATTTTTGTCCCTTGTTGACAATTTTTTACCAGCTTTAACTTATTTTTGGTCACTTCCCACCCATTTATGCGACATTCTGCCCACTTTCCCCACTTTTCTCTAGTGTTTGCCACTTTTTGACCACTGACTAACTTATTTTGATTGCCACTTTTCATCACTTGGATTGTGGCTCTTGCAAATGTACTTTTCAACAATTTGGCTCTTTGGTTGCGCAGGGTTGAGTAACACTGATTTAGAGAATGGGAAATAGTGTTTTAACAATTGTGCAATCGTATAGTGTATCTACTCGCTCTGTAAAGTTGCAAAAGAAAGTGAGGGGACATTATAAATTAAAATAAACATGATTAAAAGTTACCTGGAATACAATGATGCAAAGCCCACCCCTAAAAGAAAGATCACACCGTCTTTCTTGCTATTTTAGTGCTTATTAAGCTTCTTTGATGAGACTATTTTTTTTTTTTTTTTTTAATTTTTGTTCAATCCTAAATACTTTTTGGCAATGTAATCCAAAGGGACCACTCCTTTTTCCTTAGTTGAATATAGAAAAGGTACTGGCTGTGTGACACGTGTGTGTCCAACAGGGGGCAGTAGAGCACACCTAAAGTAATAAAGAAGCAGACTCAGTAGAGATATTCTTTCTGCCTGAGCCTACAGTAACCGTTGTACAGAAAAAAACATGTTCTTTAATTGTCTCCAAATGTGTTTTGGGCCCATGTCCTCTAATTAAAGGACATTTCATCAAGGAACGTTATTGCAAAATAGTTAAATAAGCTGTATTTGTGTTTATTTAGATCACATTTTAACCAACTCTTTCTTTGCGTCCATTACTATAAGAAAAGTTGATCATTCTGATTCCTAATGTTTTTAACTGCATTTTAATCAGACCACAGACTACCCGTCACTGATCAATAATTTTCATTTTCTCTGTAAACGTTAACATTTAAATTTCTTTTAAATATTTGTTTTAGTGCAGTGATACTCAACATGTGGCTCTTTTGTGATTATTTGTGGCCCTTTAATGTCTTAATTTGAAATATTTTCCCCCAGAAAACCTTACAAAGGAAACTTTTTTGCCCTTTTCACCATTCTTTGCCTTTTTCATTTATTTAAGCTACCTTTTGCCATTAAATACCTATTTTTTTCCTACTTTTTTGCCAGTTTTTGACACTTTATTTTACAACCTTTTTTCCATGTTTTGCAGCTTTTATACCATTTTTGCCCTTTTTCGCCAATTTTTCTCTCCATTTTCACCAATTTAAGCTACACTTTTTCATTAAATACCACTTTCTTCCCAGTTTGTTCCCATTTTAGCCACTTCTTGGCAATTTTCATCCATTTTTTGCCACGCTTTTGCCACTTTTGGACCATTTTTTTGCCACCTGTGACTAATTTTTTTGGGTCACTCTTCACCCATTTTTGCTACTTTCTGACCCTTCTTTCAGATTTCCCCTCCCCATTTTCACCCCCTTTTACGCATTTTTGTTGCTTTTTGACCATTTTGCCCACTTTAACTTATTTTAACTACTTCAAGCTGTTTTTGCCACTTTTCACCACTTAGATTGTGGCTCTTGCGAAGGTATTTTTCAACAATTTGGCTCTTTGGTTGAGTAGGGTTGAGTTACACTATTCTAGTGTAATGTGTCATCTCCGTTAATTGCAGGCTAAAATAACAGATGGTAAACTACTGTCAGATTACTACAAGTTGACTTTTTGCTGTAAAAGAATGTGCTCTCTATGCATTGTTATTGAGAGGAAGTCGAGGCAGTTCTCATTTGTTTTTATTTTATTGAAAGCATATGGTTCACTCGAATTTACAATTACCATACAACTCCGCCCCGCCACCGTCTACTTTATTTCTCTCAGAAAATTCCTAGAATTTCCCCGACCCCACAATAATGGGCTTTTTGAGGTTAGGGACAAAGAAAATTCAGGCGTGATAAATTTAAAAGAGAGGAGTGAGCGGGTTTTAAATAACGGTTGCACCTTTCGGTACCTGCACTGATTTTGTTGACACGCCCATAGCAGCAGTGAAACCGCCCACTCCCATTACCGTTACCTCTGAGGATTACGGAATTTTACCATAATGATCCCAATATGGGAGCACTTCTAATGTAGGGGCGGCTAATGTTACAAAGGAAGTTCAAGGAGTAGCCTGCTGTCTGCAGTCAGACTCGTCCAGGTTACAGCTAGCTAGCATGGTCTGCCTTCGCTGCACTCATGCTGCCAAATAAACAACTTCACAAGGTAAGTGACTTTACTTTTCTCCTTAAGTTTACGCGGTGAATAAGACTTTGTTTGGATGCAAATGTAGTCATTTTGTTGGACGTAGCTAACTGTTTATCGGGCACGAAGCACCAGTTGGTTATATGTCTGAGGATGAAATAACCGCAAACTCTTTTTAAAATTTGGCAGCTAATGACACCTTGTCCACCAATGTGAATAAAACAGCGAAGATATTTAAATTTCTGGTTAATACTCCATTTCTTAAGTAATGCTCTACCGATAGTTGCTTGCTAACTTTGTTAGCCAGTTTAGCTTCTCTTGAAGGTAGTCTCTCATTAAGATGGTCCGTTAATGTAAACAGGCCTGCTATCACGCCATACCTTCATGATGCTTTTTGCTACCTTTTCAGGGCAAAACATTTTTGATAATCATAAGTTGTTAAGGACCAACGTTTCATAAACTAGGCTATAAAAATGGCAGTTTTAGCGACAAATTAAATTTAGCTCGAAATAACCTGAAACATGTAAGACTAGCAAATTAGGAGCGTGTGGTTGCTGCCATGAACTTTCTAAGTTATTATCCACCGAAATCTGCAAAAGATATGAATAATCCTGTGGGGATGACAAAAAGATATAAAAATCATTTCATTTTGTCATTATAGGGGAATTAGGTGTAGAGAATTAAAGTGCTAATGAATCAAAGTGTTATGAGAAATAATAAAATCATTATTAATTCAAAAATATAATAACAAAATTTCTTTTAAGACTGTAGTATCAGGCTGCAAAACTCAGAAAGGGAAGGGGTGTGAATACTTTATGAATTCACTAAATTTTTTTATACTCACCAGGATAATGTAGGGTATTTAGTGCTGGATGCTCAATTTCCATGGGGAGGACTCCAGATCCACCTTTTATACTTCCTCTTTCAATTCTGTATGAATTACTGTTTTTTTTTTTTGTTTGTTTTAACCAAGTTGCCCTCTTAAAATCCACCCCCATTTTGACAGAACGACAAAAACAAGGTCCTCCTTTGCAACAATTTAGTAATTATTTTTAACTAGAGTCAAAATAGCAATATACTGCATCATCGAAATCAACACATTTTGTGGCCTAAATGGACCCAAATGTCTTTGTCCTAAGTCACTTGACATTTCAGAAACAGTACATTAAATCAGAAAGTTCAGCCCTGATACTGTATACTCAGGGGTCTTATCTAACTTTTAATTTTTTAATCATTTGCCATATAAACAATGTATTGATTTTTCTTGGTTCAGCTCTTAATGAAAGGTCTTAAAAAGTCTTTAAATTTGATTTTGAAAAGTGTGTACAAACCATATCTAACAGAATATGTAAATAGATGAAGTAACTACGTCAATTTAAATCCTCTGTCTTAGGGCACTGGAAAGAAAAGAAAACTTTATTATTATTATTCTTATTATGATTATTATTATAGCTCTGAAAAAGCTTAAACCAGACTCCTTTGTTGATTAGTATATTTCTTCATCTTGCATGATTGTCCTTTTGCAGCACATGAAAACAGAACCCTCCAACAACAATTTTATCAAAAATAATGCAAAATATCCCATCCCCTCTAGTTAAACATGTATACTGAATCTGAAAATGGTCTTGAGACACAGTCCTTGATTTTAATATGAGGTATGGCTGTTAAAAAAAAAAACAGACTAGTCTGTAATACAGTTTTATTGAACATAAACATTTTTCAGTTTCTTTCTCCTTCCATATACTCTCTTCTTTATCAACACACTGCCGCATTCAGGTCTTATACTTATCGAAGCAGTGCAGTAAGTCCTCTTCAGACAGTTGTCTCAGAACCTTGCTGTTTTCTGATGCAGACTCTAAACGTGTGCCTTTGAGCACAGATTTGATCTTAGGAAAAAGAAAAAATTCACATAGTGTGAGATCGGGTGAACAGGGAGGGTGATCGAGCACTGTGATTTGTTTTGGGGCCAGAAACTGCTTTTACTGTGAGCTCAGTGTGAGCTGGAGCGTTGTTTAGATAAATAATGAAACCATTTTACCACAGGTGTGGTCTCTTTCTTCAGACTTTTTCTAGCAGTTTTTTCTAGAACCTGTTTGTGAATGTGTGATACCCTTAAGTCAAAGAAAACAATCAACATGACCTTGAATTTAGACTTGCTTTGTGGTGCTTTCTTCATCCTTGGTGATGATGGTGTTTTTTCAATGCATTGGCGGCTGTTTTGTCTCAGGATCATACTGGAAGATCCAAGTTTCTGCTCATGTTATCATTCCTAAAAAATGCGGGTTTCCTTCGATTTTTTTCCAAAATGTCAGAAGTTTTGGAGAATTTTGGCACACACTTTTGTCGTGTTTAAATGTGCATGCAAAGTTTGCAGAACTGTCTCTTTATCAATGGACACCATTTCTGCTATCATTCTTATATCATTCTTAAACTCACCCAGTGATCATTTTTAACAGTTCATTCAACTTGTTGAATGTTGCAGTTTTTTTATTAAAAATGTCAAGGTGACTTTTAAGTGAATCCTTTTCCAATGCATAAGTAAAACCACCTGCACTTCAGTCAGAAGCTATCCTCATAAGCACAGTCTCATTATTTAATAGCCATACCTTGTACATTTTTAACATGCTTTGGAATTTTACATTTATAACCGTACAAAGTTCAATTGAAATGTCAGGCCCACAGTACTATTTTTGTGTTTTTTTTAGAATGATAAGCTCTTGAGTCTTACGCTTGATTTATGAATTTGACTCAAGCAATAATAATAGGGGTTTTGGACCTAAGAGACTGAACAGCTCCTATTAAGTAGTGGTCATTATCAAGAATATAGACAAACTGGAAAAATACTGTTATTCTGAACTTAAAACACATGGTGAGTATAAAGGAAAAATGTACACAGCTATAATCCTGTTAAATAAATGGGCTGACTTTGACCTTTTATTATAAAGTGTCTCCATTTGTAAGTCTTGTATCTTTTTGTTTAAAGTTAATTTCATTGTGTTGTTCCTTTAAATGTTTATTTTTATATGGCACAGTGATGGTATAACTCTGGCTAAAGATGTTGTTATTACAAAAATATGCTTAACAAAATAGGGATTGTTTGCCAGTTGATTTATCTTTAAAGTGGCATTGTATTTCCCTGTAGAAATAATCATGGCCACGGATAAATTAACCCTTGATGCCCAGAAACAAGTGGTTTGCAGTGCAGGAGGGGATGGAGACTCAGCTGTTCAAATCAAGATGCTACAGGTCCATGCCAAGTGTGGACCCAACACTGCCATACACCACCAGCGTGCCCCTGCCAAAGTCTTACCCATTGGTCAGGGCCACCAACACATCTCCTCTACAGGGCTTCAGACTTCCTCTCCTTCTGTTGTGGTGATCGCAAAGGTGGCCACCACCAGAGCAGCAAGTGTTAGTAGCCAACCGCAGGTCACAAAACCAGCTATGATCCAGGCAGGCTCAGTTAACCAGGCCACAACCCCAGGAAGGACGGTGGTGATAGCTGTACCAAGGTCAACAACTCCACAGCCAATTTCTGTGACCCCTCAGCTGCCACAAACAAGTTCCCCACAACTCCCAGCAAATTTCCAGATACCACCAGGTGAGATGCACAACTTTCTAGCTTGAATATTAGACCTTCAGGGTGTTGTCTTATTAGTATTCATATTTTTCATGCTGAAAGAACCGGTGACTTATGCATTGGGACTCTTAATGTAATATATTCCTCTGATTGTGGGTGTAATCAGAAACAAAAGAATACTCATTTCTTTCTGTACAACTTTATAATGGGCCTCTATGGAATACAACATTTTCATTACACATGATAACATGGGACCTCAAGTAAGGCAGATGTTTCTTGGCAAGTCTGCACTGAAGAAACTTCAATGTGCCTAAAGTGCGCAAAAAAAAAGCACCCACTACCCAACACATTTAGATAACCTGGACATTTTCTGCTAAAAGCCTCTGCAAGCCAAAATCTGAACATCAGAAATCATGCTTCAGTCAGGATGGGGAAATTTGGAGCAAAGTTTCAATAGATGACAAGGACATGGAAACAACAAAACTCCCTCAAAATAAATATTTGGTTCAAAACAGAACGTACCTAGAACATACCTTAGATGTTGAAAAAATATCACTAAAAATTAGAGATAACTTGCCAAAAATGAACAAGATGTACCCTTAAAATAGACTAGGTAGACTGTTCAATTACAAAAATGCATCAAAAGATATGGAATAAAAAGGCAATTACCCTCTTTACCTATCCCCATTTTTCTTTTATGTATTCTTTTAACCTTTTCCTTCCTTTTTTTGAACTTTTCCATTTTTTTCTCTTTTTGTATGCATGTGGGTCTGTATTGTTTGTTTAGTTTTTTCTGTATTTAATTAATATATTTGTTTAAAAATGCAGTGTACTCTCAATGACAGCTGTCTGCTACAAAGATTTTTTTAACCATTGCAATAAAATATTAAAAATGTCTCAATAGATGTCACTAAAACAGATAGAAAATGGTTCAAAGTTATTCATGCTCAGCATCTTACATGGTGGTTCATACAAATCTGTCCCAGTTAGTTTTATTGGTAGATTATTTCTTTGTTATAACAATGCTTCTTGGCAATAAATCTTATACTGTTGGAAAGCCTGTTTATTTCCCTTTTAAATGGAGCAACATTTGTGAGGAACATGTGTTTGTGGGATGAGCAGCAGAGCTGAGTATGTGGGTTGCACCCATGAAAAATTTTCCAAGTCTTCTCTGCCAGTGCCAAACAGCTTTATTCTGTCATTGACTCTTGTTTGGTGGATTGGATGATTGAAATCTGAAGAAACAAGACATGGTCACACACTGTGTGATGGCATCCCATTCTTCAACCAGCATTGTCACAAGTCAATCAATGTGGTTGTGTTGGTTGGTTTGGCATGAACAGCATGCCCAAGCTGATCCTACAAGTGTTTGATTGAGTTGAGGTCAGGACTACAGAGATATTTCATCCTTTTCATTCCCAAATTCTGGATTTAGTCTCTGATAAACCCCGCTCTGTGGCCGCGTCATCTCTGAGGATAGAGTTTTGCCCCAGACTGTGGAGATATAAGATTGCCACTGGTTGCAGAGTCTCATCTTGATATCTCTCTGCATTGAGATTGCCTCTGATGATGGCAATCCTCATTTTTCCAGTGAGGGAGTCTTGCAAATCTGTAGGAGAGCCTATGGTTCCTAAATCCTAACAGCATCCCAAGCACAGTCTTCTTGGGATGCCCACTTGGCGGCCTGTCTCTAACATCTTGCTTCTGTGGAACTTGGCCTTCAGTTTGAAGATGGTACTAGGCCTTGCTCCAAATAATGCTGCCTGATTGGCACCTGGTTGTCAGCACTTGGAGAGAAGCTCAAAACAAGAGTTATGGGCGCAACCCACATACCCAGCTCTGCTGCTCATCCTTCAAATGCATGTTCCTTACAAATGTGGCCTCATTTTAAAGGGAAATGAGGCTTTCCAACAGGATAAGATGTATTGCCAGGAAGCATTGTTACAATAAAGAAACAATCTACCAAACCCAATTTTTATTTACTTTATGTGCTTAGTTGTTTTTTAATCCAGTATTCGGCCTAAAAATACAACTGTCATAATGAAAGGGTTTTTTTCTCTTGATGTTGCTGCTGCATGGAAATGAGGGGAAAAAATTCTCCCTTCAGATTCTGAAAATTGTCTGCCGTGACGAAAATTGCCTTAGGTGTGATTCAACATACAAACCAAAGACAAACAACAAAAAACATATTTAATGGCTGTGCCTACTTTCAGGTCCTAAATAAAAATGGCCTGTTGAACTGAATTCTGTATTGCTAATGTATGTGCTATGCCACTAAATGCTCTGCTGTGCTTTTGCTTTGTCCTTCATACCTGGTCTGCAGGTATGATGTTGATCCGCAGTGACAGTGGTCAGCTGATGCTGGTATCCCAGCAGGCTTTGGCTGAGGCTCAGCAGGGACCAAGAAGTATCAGTGGCCAAATGTCCAGGCTGGTGGCCCCACAGGTGTGTGTGCGCGCTTCTTTAATTAATATGTAATACTGAAGAGGCTGAATCCAGTGTTATTTTATTATGACTGAGATTGTCTTACTATTATCTTTGGAATTCAGGTACCTGCATCAGCTGGGAACAAAAGTAATGAGAAAGTTACGCTGATCAGGATGGCAGCCCCTCCAACTTTTCAACAAGCATCAGTCTGTAAGACAGCTGTGGTAAAGGTACACAAAGTAGCCTAACTTAAACGATCACTTACAGTAGTTCATGTGGTAAAACTGTTGTTAATGCACAATGAAGATCTACCAAAATACATAAAGCAACTACTAATTGTTTCATAGCATGCCAGTAACACTATGATTATTGTATTCACAGTGTCCATTTAAGTGTCCATTTAAAACATACAAGTCACAAAGTTGTACTTGGTATGACATAGTTTAGTCTTTAGAGTAAGGGTTAAGTTGTTTGACCGGCACCAGAATGAAGACGACACCAGAATGACCTGTCTGCAGTAAACTGTGTTGTTCAGGTGATCGGTGTAGCTCCCAAACCAGCTGCAGTCCAGTCAACCAGTGCTGTGTCAAAGCAAAGCAGCCGGCCTCACTTACAGGAAGTTGCTGCAGAAACCAGAAAAGAGCCATCAGCCGTCTATACTCAGGTGAGTTTCAGATCCTGCATGCTTCAGATGTGTGATGCTTGGCTGAGAAAAGACATGCAAGTCTGAAATACTAGCCCCTGCGATGTAGAGCCCCTCATATTTTGCAGGTGACATTGTCTTTATCATGTAGCCTATATAATACTGTTAACTATTTCTTCCAACAGACAACATCATGGACATGTGAAGCTACACTTTGGATTTAAAAAATAATGAGATTATTTCTCTTTTAGCTCATAAATACAGTGTATACAATCCGCTGTTTACTATAGTAATAAGCCATGACTTATTCTCAAAATTTCAATTTCTTTCTCAGAATGATAATTCAACTTCATTCTAGAAATGTTGACTGAGCATGAACATGTGTTTGATTACCTTTTTATTATTAATATATAATTTTTGCTTGTACTTTCAAAAACAGCTACAATTTAAACAAGAGAACATGGCAAAACAAATCTGCAGACATACAATAGAACAAAAAAATAAAAAGACAAATAAAATACTTTACATCAAGACAAATAGAATCCAAACTGAGTTAATGTATGTCCCCTATCATGTTTTTATTTTTAACAGTCAACATAAAGCTAGTTAATGAAAGTGAGTTTTAAGAAAAGACTTAAATAGGACTGGGGTGCAGATGTTCTAGTTCGTAGTTAGGTCATTCCAAATATAAGTGGCAAGGTTATTATAGTTAACTAAAACTAACTAAATAACTGAAACTAAAATTAAAAGTAATTTTAGTTAACTGAAATGAAATAAAAACTAAGCCCCACCAAAAAAAACAAAACTTCCTAAAACTGTATAGTCGTCTTACAAAACTAACTAAAATAAACCAAAAATACAGACAAAATACCCTTAGTTTTAGTCTTTGACACAACTAAACTGACTGTCACCTACAGCCAAGTCTGGGGCGTGTAAAATTGTCTGATTTGAGGGTTAAGACTTCACACGGTGATAGTTTTATGTCTGGAGTTGTACTCAAACATAGTCTTTGAATAAATAAAATAATAGTTAAGAGTAGCCTGTTTGAAAATGTTTTCAAAAATGTATGAAGTTCATTCAGCCCTGTCATGCATGTGAAAAAACACTTACACTAAAACTAATTAAAAACTAAACTAAAATGAAGCAAACCCGCAGTAAAAATGAATTAAAACTAAACTGAAATTGAACACAGAAAGGGAAAACAAACTAAAAATAAAAACCAATGAAAAATCCCAAACTATTATAACTTTGGTACAGGGGCAGCCCGGGCTCAAGTCTGACCTGTGGCTCCTTTCCCACTTCTCCTCCACACTCTCCTTTTCCTGTTCCTGTTCCTGTTCCAGTTCCTGTTCCTGTTCCTGACCAAATCCACTGTCCTCCTCTCTAAAGAGGGGTTGCCTGCCTGATACCTCCAAGCAGGGAGTTCCAAAGCTAGAGGCTCAGAACATCAAAGCTTGATCCCCTTGTGTTGCCAGTGAAGGAACAGAGCAGTGTCACAGAATTTACAGAGGGAATTCATAAGTGAATTAGGGCTGTCACGATATCAGATTTTCACTTCACGATTATCATGGGCAAAAAATGTCACGATAACAATACTGTCATAAAGTTTTAAATAATAATGGGACAATCAGTCAAATTTATCTCTAACTTTATGTTGTGTTCTCCCTTTTGGCAGAAGAATTACACTCAAAATACCTGTCTAAGGAGGTACTAAGACAATATGAAAACAGTAACTGTACAACTGCATATAAAAAATGCAGTTGCACTCAGTAGCTAGTTAAAAGGTAACCAGATGAACTGATAAACAGAAAATCCACAAGGTGCAACATCTGCTATAACTACAACATTGACTGAAACAAAATCATTTGTGGATAGCAGGGGACACAACAGTTGTGTGCAACTGAAGAATAACAACTGATAACTTGAACAATCCCTGGCATATTTTTCTTTTTCTGTTTTCATTCTGTTTCCAAACAGTGTTCAAGTGGCACTGGATAATTTACACGATATTATCATATGCACATTTTTAACACGATAAAAATTGAAATTTTATTTTTTAATATCACGAATATCGTCAGTATTGGTATATCGCAACAGCCCTTGATTTTTACCCACAGGAGACCTTGGAAAGTGTAAAGAAGTGCAAGAACTTCTTGACAACATTGATCAAGCTGGCCTCCAGTGACTCCAGATCTGCCAACATGGCTAACAATGTCAGAGGACTGGTCCAGAGTCTGTTGGTATGTTTCACATCTTTGTTGTCACAAGAAAGTATCAGCCATTTGACTTTGCATAGGAATAGTTTGATTTTTCAAATAACACACCTTTTCTCACTTTGGAACATACTGTTCAAAAATGTATTGTATTAAACTTTTTGATTTTTATTTGCAAATCTTTTACCCTGCAGGAGGGGAAGCTAGAAGCAGAGGAGTTTACAGAACAGCTCTATCAAGAGTTAAAGACTACTCCTCAACCCTGCCTGGTGCCTTTCCTTAAGGTGATTAGATTTTAAACAATCTAAAAATGTAACCTCATTTCATGCCATAAGATCTTGGGGAAAATGCTGTAACTGACACTCCAGACTCTCTCTAAACTAGAGAGACCATCCTAGAGATCCATATTTGGCTATATCTGAATTTTTTTAATGGAAAAAGCACTGGCATGAAACTTAACTGTTTAGTCTGTATAATCCTGCTCCAAAAGATATTTAATTGTGCAAGTGACTGAAAAAGCATTACTTGTTTAGGTGATGTCAGCTTACTCAAAGGATATCTTCCAAGAACAGTTTGATTGGAAACATAATGAGAACTGGATTTAGTCTGTTTTTTGTGCTTTCTAAAACAGTATGTGTTCTGCCAAAGACTTTTAAATAGCATCACATCAAAACACTAATATTTTGATTAACATAAATACTCAAAAATTTGAAAGCAAAGGGTTTCAAAGTTTTTTGGTGTGTGCATTCATAGTTTATTTTTGTTGGCAGATTACCAAATTGGCTATGTTTTGTTGTTTTCTATTTCATTTACAAACTATTTATGTTATGGGTGTAATTTTTCATACTTGGATTAGTTAACAAAATTCTTTTACAGGTGCTGTTACAGCATGGTATGGAATATACAAATTACTTTTTACACAGAAAATCTCATAGAATGCCATATGGATCAAGCATTCTGGGGTTAAAATGGACAAAGGCCTGTGACTAACATTTTTACGCTTGTTTACTTCTCAATCATTCTAGAAAAGTCTTCCTGCAGTGCGTCGCCTCACTGCTGACCCCCAGTTATTTATACAACAGGCTTCTACTTCCACACGCAACTCCAATAGCCCTTCTTCCAGACTACAGCAGTCAAGTTCTGACACTGAAAAGAAAGTTAACAACAGCCAGCAGGTAAAGACATGTCGATGACTGCCTTTTATTACTTATAATGCCTATAAAATTTATTCACCCACCTTCATTGTTTTACCCTTTTATTAATGTTATAAATCAAACTTCGTCCATTTTATTTGGCCTTTTTGACAAAAAAAATACAAAAAAACTCTAATGTCAAGTTGAAAACAGATTTCAACAAAGTAATGCCACCTGTGTCTGGAAGGTCTAGTCACTGGGTAATCAGTATTCCTAGCTACCATTTCACCATGAAGACAAAAGATCACTCCAAGTAACTCAGAGAAAAGGTCACTGAAAAGTATGTCAGGACATGGTTACAAAAAAATCCAAGGTACTAAACATCCCCTGTTCAGTTAAATCCATCATAAAGAAATGGAAGGAATCTGGCACATGTGTAAATCTGCCTAGATCAGGCCATCCTCACAAACTGAGTGAGTGTGCAAGAAGGAGACTGGTGAGAGAGGCCACCAAGACACCTATGACTACTCCGGAGGAGTTACAAGCTTCAGCAGCTGAGATGGGAGCGACTCTGCAGACAACAACTTTTAGCTGGGTTCTTCACTGGTCAAAGTTTTATGGGAGAGTGACAAAGAGAAAGCCGCCGTTGAAGAAACTCTGATTAAAGTTCAACTAGGCTTCACCAAAATGCATGTGGGAGACTCCATGGACAAGTGGGAGAAAGTTCTTTGGTCTGATGAAACCAAAATTGAGCTTTTTGGTCATCAGACAAGACGCTTGATTTGGTGGACACCAAACACACCATCCCCACTAAGAAGCATGGTGGTGGCAGCATCATGCTGTAAGGATGCTTCTCAGCAGCCAGCCCTGTATGGCTTGTAAAGGTAGAGGGTAAAGTTGAATACAGCAGTATAGCAAAATCTTGGAGGACAATATTATTCAGTCTGCTAGAGAACGACGGCTTGGGAGAAGATTTATTTTCCAGCAAGTCAATGACCTGAAGCATACAGCGAAAGCTACACAGAAATGGTTTAAAGACTACAAGGTGAATGTTCTGAAGTGGCCGAGTCAAAGCCCAGACTTTATTCCAATAGAGAAGTTGTGGCTGGACTTGAAAAGAGCTGTTTACGTCTGATCCCTGTGCAACCTGACAGAGCTTGAGCAGTTTTGCAAAGAAGAGTGAAGTAAAATTGCAGAGTTTAGATGTGCAAGCCCGATTGGGGCCTATCCACAGACTTAGTGCTGTGATCGCAGCAAAAGATAACTATTTATAGATGTTTTTACATTATTTTTTTGGTCAAAATAATCCAAATTATATCAACCATAATTGATTTTTCAAATCAATCATGGGTGAAACATCCAAGGGAGTGAATACTTTTTATAGTCTATGTATGTCTTTGTGCATGTGAGTAAGATGAAGAGACCAGAATGTACTAAGGGAAACTAGCAAATTGCTGCTAGACACTTTAATGAAGATTAGTCTTGTAAATGCTTAATGTGATCCAATACTAAGTAAGACATTTTAGGTTGGTGTTTAATTTACCTCATTGCTTTATTCACACATTTTAGGGTTATTTGTTAAAAGGGTCTTTTCACCATAATGCGACCAAAAGTAATTACCAAAAGTAATGCGACTTACATTAAATAATTAAGACTTTGGAGGTGTCCATTAAACTTGAATTGCACCCCAAATCTGGGCTTCTCTTGTAATCAGTTCAGGGCTGTTGGTAGCGTTGTGGGGGTTCTATGCATGATGCTGTTTGGGGGCCCCTAGTTTGCTAAACTAGGATGGAGGGATTCCTAATCCATTAGATGATCTACGAAAATGTCCCAGTCTATTCTGCTTCACAAGAAAAACAGGCTAACGTCATGATAACTTCTCATATTAAATTATTTATGATCTTAAACATTATTCTTTGTCTGTGGGCAGAGCTAACAGCAATATATGAAATAGTTTACATTACACTTACTTATATTTGAATAGAACAAAGTACTACATCAAAAACTGAACTCAGCTGTAGAAGTGGAGGCAGGATGGTTCAAATTAGAAAACTACTGTCACAAATATATTCTAGTATATATAGCAATAAGGGAGACGACAGCTAATTCAGTTAAGTTAGCAGTAATCCACTGCTACAATAGTCCAAAATATCAACAATAGGCCTAATATTTATTAGCCCTAAAGCAGTTGCACACTTCTAATTAGAAGCCTATAAAAATACACACTAAATAAATTAATCATAAGTAATCCTAATGTAATGTTAAGTGGAAAAGATTTGAGAAACAACTTCCACTGGACGATGACACATCAGACATCTGCACAACTGCAACAACAACACCACAGCTTATCATTGTGGCTTATTTTATTATTATACTCTACATTTGTTTTAAAGCAAGGGATAAAGACTTTTGATTTTGATAGGTTGAACATTCAGCTTTGGGGCCCCCTAGTGGCTTGTGGTGCTCTGTGCATTTGAATAATCTGCATATATGTAGCAAGAAACGGCTCTGAATCAATTCACTGTTTTATTATTTGATACTTTTCATTTTATGATTATGTATTCTTTTATCCACGCCTTTTTCTCTTTATAACTGCACACTGTTGTTTTCCTTCTCTACCTGAATATCTTAAAACCTGATTATCCTCTTATGTCCAGGCGGGTCTGCACACCAGACCACACCAGTAGAGCAGCTGCCCCACAATACCTCTTAAAAGCCTTTGTTAGTCTCATGTTGTACTGCATGTAGGACCTAAAGACTACTGACATAATGATAGTAGGATCTAAAGACTACTGTCATTATGTCAGTTATTTTACTCAACAGTTCCAAAATGCTATCAGAAGGATATCAGTACTCTCAGAAGGATGTGATGAATACAGATGAATAGAAATGTTGAGATGTGTATCTTCTGAATTAGGAGGAAAGCCTTATTTTGGTCCAATGTTTAATGATTGCCCTCAAAATGTTGGTTATCCAGCAACTTCAAGGAGTGTCAGCAAGACCGGGGTTAAACACACTGGTCCAGTCCAGAAATCACTTATCCAAAAACAGCAGGCCAGCCTCCAGATACATGATGGTCCACATGGAAAGGCACAATAAAGGTAAGTATTATTATTATTCATATAAAAGCTGGAAATCAATGGTAATGTTACATGTGACTCTTTATTACATTTAATGGTTTTTAAGACTAGATATTTTGATTTCAGAACCAATTCTTGGTTAGATACGAATGAAAAGAGAGGTGTGTTTTTTCTTTATTTTGTTCATGCCCGTTGTGAAATCATTCAAAGGTGCAGCTGGTCCAGTGAAGTGCAATGTGTAAAATGTATGGCTAGTTAACTTATTGGTCATTCAAAGGTAACCTAGGTTAATGTGGGAATGCAAACACAAGATATTAGATGCCATAAGTTTAAACCTACTGCTGCATGTTCAAGGATATTAAAAAGAAGAGTAATGTACTAACCAACTTCACTTGCATTTAATAGACAAAAACTGTATGGCTAAAAGTTTTCAGGTTGGTAACAAAGGCCTTTTGATAAGTTGGCATCAGATAACTTATTCAGCTTCAAAAAAATCACCAAGAGATCACCGAGAAGGAATTATCCTTTACCCATTGTGCATTGTAGGGTACATTAATCAGACCAGAATTTACCATCTTGCTCAGACGAAAGAAAATGCTAAAAGAAATGCTTCTCTCTGATCAACTTTTCATGTTTCTCACTTTTATAGAAACCTTTTCGATGAAGCAGCCACCTCATCATACCAAATTTACATCCAGTGCAGGATCTTACAAGTACATAATGCCAATGGCTTTTGGATTCAAAATAAAGTCTAGAACTGCCCAGTAAAATTTACCTTAAAGCTGTTGAGATGCACAATAAGCATTGTGTGGGCTGGTTGTTTCCAGAGAAGATGACGACATCAATGATGTAGCATCCATGGCTGGAGTAAACCTGACCGAGGAGAATGCAAAGATCTTGACCACTGTCGTTGGCTCTGTTGTGAAGTCATGCCAAGATCAGCCCTTCCTCTCATCTCACCCTGTTCTCTGTCGAATCCTTCATACAGGTACAAGATTACCTCTAAGGAGGAGTTAAAGTCTGTGTAAAGTGAAATCCAAAATTTGTGTCTAAACACACTAGATATGTTGGAATAAGGTTAGAAATCGTCCCACCTCTTTCCTGGCTTGGCTTAACCAGGGCAGGGCTAATATAGGCACTGAACCACATCACGACCCTGCCACCCTGATGCTACAATGATATAAAATCACCTAGTGGTTCATCTCTGTACAGTCTTCAGCCGATGTCACTGCCTTTATCGAAAGTTCACAGCCAGCCACAGGCTGTTTTTATTCTTTGTGAGATAAATTTCCCAACTCTATCAGCCACAGAGCTGGGCGATTATGGAAAAAATCAAAATCATGATTAATTGAACTTTTTACCTTGATTAAGTTTAATGAACGATAACCCTAACCTCCGACTCTGTTTGTTCTGTAAATATTTTTGTAATTTAAAAACAAATAAGTGAAAGGAACATGCACATATACACAATTTATGGTCGTTTTATTGAAACAATTGAAATCAAAACACACATCAGCTGAGAAGAAAATGCTTTTTTGTAAAAAGTCAAATTTTCCCAGAAAAGCAGAAAATAAACAACTTGAATTTCTTGCTAGCAACATAAATTATTTTTATACTGTTGTAGGAAAAGTAGAAAATAACATGGCATTGCACAGTTGGCTTTGTGTTTGATTTTTATTGGACCGGGATGGCATGGTGTCACATGACTAGTACTTCTTCTTCTATTTGGTTTCCAGCAGGCTACGTGCCATGTGACACCTGGCTTCCTATCACGTGACTACACAGCCAGTAGTTTGTTTTTAAGGGTTGGTACCTTAGTAGAGAGAGCAATACAGGGGAGAAAAATTAAATTATTGACATGGCAGGTTTATGTCGATTAGAGGCTCTAAATGTTGGTTTCAATCATTTTTCAATTAATTGCCCAGCTCTAATCATAACAGAGGAATTTGTGCCAGAAAACAGTAAATGTAATCCACAACTTCTGTCTCTCTACTCTGGGACAGAGTCAGGTAGCTGTGCTCTGACCAGAGCTGACCCTAAGGTCAGGGGGCAGGCCAATCACTGGAATGCTTGTCTATTTTTCTCTTGAACCAGAAGCAGCAGGAAAATCCTCCTACCTGTTGACTGTGTGTTTTAATACATATTTCACTTTTCCTAGATGATTTAAAGAAGCAGGCCGTAACTGTCTCTAGTTCAATCCCTTGTATCTGTTAGCATCGCAATGATAAAGTTTAGAAAAGTATCCGATGATAGACACATTCTGTTCCTTTAGTTCTATGATAAAACCCAGTGCTAATCATCGTTGAAGACTTTTATATTGAAGAGCAACATAGAAATATGGAGTGTTTTCAGCAGGAAGGCTTAAAAAGGAGAGTTGTAACAGCAGCATAGCAGACGGATGAGTCCTCCCGTCTGATTTTCGCATTTTTTCACATTTGAGAGCATCGTTTTCCTTAAGAATGGATGTGGCTTCAGCTCATTCAACCGACACGTCCCCATCGTCCTAGAGCACAACTACCGTCTCATTTTTCATGATTTTTGAAGATTGATTTTATAAAAATTAGAAATGTTTTCATGACAAAAAATTTGGCCTGGTGGTTCATAACACAGTGGCTTTACATACAACAAACCTAAATACAGATTTTTTACCACTTTACAGTGACTTTAATTTTTTTTAATTGAATCTGGTTATTTTTCCTTTTTTATTATTTTTTGTTTCACTGTATAAAAATAATGAAAAAATTCTAGCTGATGTAATTTTCTTTCTTTATTTATTGAATATACCACAGGCAAGCAAAGCTGTGGTGTCTTTGTATTTGAATCTTTATTTGCTGCTAAAGCAAGAGCTTTGTGTGTGTTGTGTTAGGACAGGCACTGGGAATAACTGATGTCGAACCAGACGTGGTAGCTTTGGTTTCTCATGCTACACAGGAATATCTCCGTGCGCTGCTTGAGAAACTCACTCTGATGGCAGAACACCGCAAGCCAGCCCTGAAGGTACAGCAGTCTAACCCTTACCCAGACTTCAGTATCACATCTGTATTGTCTTAAGGTACCATAACTTCTATATTTGCAATCAGGACAAAAATACTTGCAGGAAGGTTGACTGTATTTGACTGTTTTTTAAATTTCTTCATTTGATTGTAAGCAATTCATTTGAATTGCAAGGATAAAGATCATTGTTATTGTCCCAGGGAAATTTGTAATGCACAAAAGTGCAACTGGGCTCTTTTATTCAAGTATTTTATTTACCAGCTTCAGCATGTAAGAGCTGACAGTGTAACAAAAAACGTTATTAAAACTCCTGGCAAAACAACTCCATGTGAAAGCCAAGTGGGCTTTTGTTGGACACGGTTTTGGACACTTAAAAAACTAGACAACAGACCATCAACTTTAACGCTTTGCTTTCTAGGCACTTAAATAATTGGCAAATCATTTTAGTGCTGCTGGGGAAAACCCAATATCAGCCAACTTCTGCAATAGGATGGAGTGGTCAACGGTATCGAAAGCCTTTGATAAATCTAGAAGAAGTCCAACAAGGTGTTCTTTAGAGTCAGTGGCATTTACGGTATCATTCATGACCTTGGTTGCAGCAGTGACTAGACTGTTTCTGTCTGAAGCCAGACTGCAGCTTGTTTAAAATGTTGTTTAGTAACAAAAGTAAATCCCTTTAGCTATTTAAAGATCAGCCCTTCATTAGAATAACGGAAGAAATGTGGTTAAAAGCATGAGAAACACAGTCATCCTCAACAAACTCTTGGACATGGAGAGACTTATATTGGAAGAACTTGGTAAGTTATTTCCTCACTCCTGAACAGAAATCCAAGCAAACAGGCAACCAGCTTCCCTGCAGGAGGGATTTTGGAAAGACTGAAGTTGACTGTGCTCATGTGTTTTTGACTTGTCCCCTTATTCAGCCTTTCTGGAAGGAGGTGCAAGCGATCATTTAAAAAATGTTGTTTACTAACAGACCAACATTTACATCACTCTATCTTGGAAATTTCCCTGATGGGCTGAATAGGAATGATACTTACCTCCTAAAAATCTCAGAAAAATTGCCCAACGGCTGGCCTCTTTGTTAGCATTGTAAAACAAGATCTTGGAGAGAAACGGTGGTAAAAATGGAATAGTGTCATCATTTTTAAGAGGCCCTAAAACAAGAAAAGGTACCATCATTGCCTGAAGACCTTGTCACCCTGACCAATCACATATAAGGATCACTTCACACATAAGTACGGAGTGGTGTGTTGTAATACATTATGTCTGTGGGTTATAATGTGTAATCAAAGTCTACAGGGACCATCACAGCACCGCATGCTCTCATTCCCTCAGCCTTATTAACTTGTGTGTTTGTCTGACAACAGGAAGATTCATGGCATGCCAAAGTGAGTGATGTACGCTCCCAGATTCGCTTCTTGGAGGAAGTGGAGAGTTTGAAGAAGAAGAGGAAAGATGAAGAGGAGAGGGAGAGACTGCTGCGTTTGGCCAAAGTAAGCTAGGATGGGCCATTGCTGTTAGTGGTGTGTACATTTAAAGGTGTATCTCCTTTACATACTACAAGGCTTTCTATTTGTGATCACAGAATCGCTCTCACTCGGAGGATCCACTGCAGCAGCAACTAAAGCAAAGAGCCAAAGAGGTGTGTATGTGTTTCATTCTTGAGAAAAACATCACCTTTAAGCATGTGGTCATAGCGGGCTGGAAATGATCAAATTTTCATTTTTCATTTCCTGCTAGTCAGGTAAGGTAATTTAACGATAACCCTTTACTGTATAAATGATAAAAAAAGAATCTTTGATAATAGACAAATGGAAAATATTGTACTTTTGTTTATTCTTCATTGTTTGAAAATATTTGACAAGAACAACACAGAGTAAACTTAAGTCTGCTTGAATTTAATCTAATTGCAGCACAAATTAAATCCTCCAAAGTGACCGTACAGATGGATTAAAAGTCTTAAAAATGTAAAAATCTCAAGACTCCATGGTCAGACTGCCTCAGTTTTAGCCAATAGGACTTAATAAAATGTGTATATGTCAGAATATATCTGAAGTTATTATGGGCATGGTGCACAAGAAGGTAGCTACAGCCATTACCCATTTAAAACCACTAACTCTGATGTTTTCTAGGTATCAGCTATAGACAAGGAGCTTACGAAGCCTCCCACCCAATGACAGCTGGCTCCAGCCCCCTGCAACTCCCAGTGGGATATGTGGCGTAGAAAATGGATGTCTTCATCCAATCTTTGTTTTCGAGCCAACCTTATACCACCAGTTGTTGCATAAATATTCTCCGTAATTTAGGGAATTCTGTGTTGGATGTTCTAAATTTTCTGGGGGAAGACCCCAGACCCCAAACTCCCTGTGATTAGATTAATTCTGTACTGTTTTTCAACACTGGTCCAGTTCTCTCGCATATGGGCTACGGTTGCCTACCTTGCAGTCCACCCTTTTTTTAACAGATCTTTCCTGACCAATAAAAAAAACAAACAAAAAAAAACGTAATTCTGCTTTTTAATATTAACTGTTTTAAATCCGCTTGGCACATCTGATATGATAAATATCACTGTAAGGAATATTATTATTATTATTATTATAGAATACAGGTATTTAAAGTGCCAAAAATCATCAAATTTGGGCATTTTTGGCCATAATTTTTTTGTCTGATACATGTGACATTTCCTAAATAGTACAGTAAATGATTCAATTCAACCCTGATCCGAAGTACCAAAAAATCTCTTTCCTCTTTTCCTCTTTTAACCCCTTTTCACTACTTTATCTGCCAATTTCGGCCACATCTAACCCATGTAAGCCACTTCTGTGCTATTTTCTTGTTTCCTTCAGTTACAAAGAATAGAAGAAGCTCAGCTGCAACAAAGAGAGGCAAATCTCACAGCTTTAGCAGCTATTGGGCCACGCAAGAAGAGACCTCTGGAGCAAACTGAAAGCCAGGTTTGTGAGGCACCTCAGTTTTTTTTTTTTTTTTTTTTTTTTTAAATAAATTCAGCATCCGTTTGCATCAGTGGCTGTGTAAAACTTCACACTCCCCACATATACTGATCATAAAAAGCTGAGCAGTAGGGCTGGATTGATATCACTTTTTCCTTCCAGGTACAAGTACTGACATTTGGATTGTCATTGTTTGTGTGAACATAAAATTAATCCTCAATAATACCATTACGGTTCTTAAATTTATGTTAAAGGTTTGTTGTATTTTTATCAGATATTTCTCACTCCTCCTCTTGACCACTTAGCATTAGCTTTATTTATGCTACAGTATCGGGTGACCCCACATAGTCAAATATTCAACATATGGTCTGATAGAGCCTCAGTCAACTACTAATCTCATAGTTGAACGCCTGCTGATGATCAAGGAACTTTCTATTCAGCTATATGGGGGTGTTAGATGTCTAATTATTCATCAAATTTTCTGATTACTCAAAATAATAATGATAACCAACTTAAAAAGAAGAGGCTTTGTCTAGATGTGTTATTGTTTCGATAAACACTGACCACACTGAAGCACAGGAATATTGACTTGAGGTGAAATTGTTTTCAGATCATAGTTGTTGGGTTCCCAGATGGCCTCAGAGGGGTCTTTCTGACACCAAAGAATAAAAATTTGCACATAAACACAATATTTTAAGCACCATCTTTAAATTAGAATATCTAAAAGCAGCATGTTTAAGAGATTAATGTTTAGGCTGTTGAACCTTAACTCCACTAATGCAGGCACACAGCAACCCTACAGCTTACCACAGCACATTTGAGACTGTTAGTTTAGTTCATTGAGTATTTAATTCTCTGTGTGTTTAGTCCCAGCCCTGCAGGCTGTAGGTTTAGAGATGAGGACGCTGTTAACTGCACGCACTTTCCATTGCTTTGAACTTCATTACCCAGCAGAGCTGACTGCTGCCTACCCTCTTTTTCTTTTATCTCACAGCCACAGGGCATCCTTTACCTCTTCACAGTTTTACCTCGGCTGACACGGCACACACTGGTGACAGAGACTATGGAGGAGTAATGGCACAAGTGTTGTTAAGTGGAAGCTAAAAACAATCGTGCACTTATTAAAACAGATAGATATAGAGTTGATGTTTTTCTTGCTCAGTTCCTTGCTGCATAAACAGCAGAACACACTGCTATAAAAGCATGAGCCATATCTTCATAAGCTATGGACCAGTAGACGTTACAGTTTTGTCATAGCAGTTGCACATGCATTATAGGGAGTGGACAGGAACAGGGAAAAGTAAGCCAGATACCTGGTATAAGGGACAGATTTCTTTTTGTGCCATAGGATGCCAGAATAGGAACATGAAAAAACATTGCTATAAAACACATTTGTTGAAGATGCTCTTTGAGGAGAAACACAGACATCTATGGTTGCGCTAGTCCAGCCATTGAAGTGCAGTTACTATCACTATGTAGGATTCTGACTTGTGACAGCTGGCATCTGTTATAGCTGTGTTTATGTTCTACTGCTAGCTAGGTAGTATGTTGGTTCTTTGTATCAAAAATCCTCTGACAGATTTACAGGGGCATCTCAAATATGAGAATATCCTGAAAAAGTTGCTTTGATTTAACTAAAAACGGGTTAAACTTCCATATATTCTACATCCATCTCATACAAAGTGATATATTTCAAGTCTTTTTTTGTTTAAATCTTGATGATTATGCCTTACAGCTCATGAAAATCACAATTCCACTATCTGAAAATATTAGAATATTGTTGAAAAGTCCAGTTTCTTCTCAGTAATTTTGTGATGCGTCTGTGTGTGCTGCCTCTTGATAAACAGACTCCAGCATCGGTCCACTCTTTGTGATGTTTCCCAAAATTCTTGAATGGGTTCTGCTCGATAATCCTTTCGAGGCTGTGGTTCTCTCTGTTGCTTGAGTATCTTTTTTCTCCCACACTTTTTCCCTCCATTAATTTGCCTTCATATAGCACTGAGCACAGCCAGCTTTTCAACCCTCTGTGTCTTACCCTCCTTGTGCAGGGTGCCAATAATCATCTGGACATCTGTGAGGTCAGCAGTCTTTCCCATGATTGTGTAGCCTACTGATCCAGACTAAGGCCTCGTACACACGTAGCTGAGTATTTTCTAAAACGAATATCCCCCTTCATTCATTTTTAAAAATACTTTCATCCACACCTGATCGTTTACAAAAAAAGAAACTTGTCCACACGTAACCGGCAAATCCGCCGTTAAATGCTGCTCTAAGCATGCCAGACCCATCGATGGCAGTGTTTTTCAGATGTGAAACCCGTGCCAGCCAATCAGAATGAACACCCGTCATTCTGTCTCTTCCGCCAGAGATTCAAACACGGCGCAAGCTGTGACGTTTGAGAACCAAAAACTTAGTTTCCCGGCGTACACATGTAACCACGAGAACGGAGTTTTCAGAAAAGATCGTTTTTAGTGAGGTAAAACTGCGGTTTCATGTGGATGACAGGCCTAAACGTTTAAAAATCCCAGATACCCGGCTACGTGTGTACAAGACCTGAGAGACCATTCAAAGGCTCAGGAAACCTTTGCAGGTGTTTGGAGTTAATTAGCTGATTAGAGTGTGACACCATGAGTCCAATATTGAACTTTAATTATTGAGATACTGAATTTCAGGCCCACCCACAGACTTGGCTGGACCCCTAAAAAACCCAGAGAATGGGCCCTCCCCAGTTGTGATTTATTAATGATATCCATGTTTGTGTGTTCAATCAGTAGTTGGTGCTAGCTATCCTGGCTAACAGATACCTCATTTTGGAGCTGAAAAGTGTGTCAAGCTATAATTCGCTGTAAAACAAAGCTATAAAACGTTGAAGTTTATTTGTTTTGTACCACTTTAAGCTACTTATTCACCCCGTTTTTGCCACTTTTCATAAATTTTGCACACTACCTATCCAATATGCCCCTTTTCAACCATTTTGCCACTTTTTAGCACCTTTTCACCTCTTTGTTTGCTGTTTTTGCCACTTTAGACCCATTCTTGCCTCTGTTCCATTATTTCCAATTTAAACCCAGTTTTTGCCTCTTCTATTCCGTTTGTCCCACTTTAGTCCCATTTCAACAATTTTAACACATTTTAGCTAGTTTGCCCCCTATTGAACCCTTTCCACCATTTTCCTTCCTACATTGCCTCTGTTAAGCCATTTTTTGCAACTTCCTGCCTTCTGTTGCCTCTGTTAACCCATTTCTGCCACTGTTAAACCCTTTCTCCCATTTTTAGCCAATTTTTTACGATTTTAACCACATTTCACTCTTTGTTTTGCTCATTTTGCCACTCTTAACACATTTTCACCCTTTTTTTCTGCCAGTTAATACAATTTTAAGCAATTTTTGTGACTTTCCGGCACTTTTTTTTTTTTTTTTTTTTGCTTCCGGTAATCAAAATTTTTGCCACTTTTAACCCATTTGTCCCCTTTCAATCCTATTTCATTCAGTTTGCCACATTTAAGCTATTCTGTCCCTTTTTGAACCCTTTCCACCACTTTTCCTTCCCATTTTGCCTCTGTTAAGCCATTTTTGCCACTATTAATCCCTTTTCTTGACTTGTTATGCCAATTTTGACCACATGTCACTCTTTCTTTTGCTCTCTTTGGCCACTTTAAACCCATTTTCACCTTTTTTCTGCCTGTTATTACAATTTTTAAGCCATTTTTTGTGACTAATCTGATTTTTGCCTAACACCTTTTTGATCTATTTAAGAAAAGGGATTTATATTCTGAAGAAGGCTAAATACTATGGCAAAAATAAATTATTTGCTGCTTTGACTAGAGGGGTTGTTATTTTGTTATAAAAACAAATATGGTTATCACAGCTAAACTTTAAGTATGCTGACCCTTCTGGGCCCCCTGTTGGGCTGGGCTCTGGAAAGCTTTCCCCTTTATTTCCCTTTATGAGCAGCCTTGCTGAATTCTGGGTTTTTATGTGCTGTAAGCCATGATCATTACAACTTAGTTTTACTTTTTGAATTGAACTACTGCAATGAATCATTTTTCCAAGACATTCTAACTTACTGAGATGCACCTGTAGACCCCATCTGGCCTGGGAGCGCCTTGTAATCCTTCAGGAGTGCTGTGAGTCTTCCCCACAGACTCAGAGCATAGTCTTAGTTTATAAGAAAATAACTGATAACAGTCTCATGGTAAAAGTCTTCCATCTGTCTCTCATTGTAAGTGTTTTGTGTATTTGTGTGACAGATGACTCTGCTGCCCAGACAGAATATTCACAGAGTGACACGTGTCATGCTGAGGGATCTGTTGGTTTGTATGGAGCAGGACCAGTTCCTACGCCACTCTCTCACGCTGTATAAAGCCATGCTGTGACTACTGTAGCCTCCTCGTCTCACTGTTTAAGACTGGATGGATCTAGTCAATTCCACCAATAATCTTTTGTTTATTATGATATTTATTTTGTGTTGTTTTAAGATGGTGCTGTGCCAGTGTTGTGTGTTCAGCTGATCTTCAAAAGCACTTTTTGTTTTGATTATAAGTATAGTACAGCTGTTATCTAGATTTGATGTTGATACAACACGGGTTGTAAAAATAAGATAGTTGAGTTTCTTTAGATTTATATTGTTTCCTTCCTTGATGTTTAATAATTAAAAAAGGAAATTATATCAGATCCTGGCATGCACTGTGTCTTTGGTTGGGAGTTGGATAGTTTGTCAGTGGGTCCTCCACTGTGGGCCAGAATGGAAGCCCCACTTATGAGTTTAATTGCCTTTAATTATGAATAACTAGAGCCTTGCACGGGACTCTTTTCATAGTCAGAATAACTCAATAGTTAACCAGGACTGTTAGAAAGGAATGGCAATATTAATGTCTTCACTTAAGCACCAGCTTGATAAAGTTTCCTCCCTGATGAAGGAAAACTCTAAGAGAACAACACGTCCTCATGGATAAAAGAGCAGCTGGGAGCCTCAGACTGATTTAGCTCCTGGTATGGTTTAATAATATCAGTGTCAAAGTAATATTTAACAACCTTTCACATATCGTTCATTTTTAAGTAATACAGAGGTGGAATATTTTCCTGATCTCTGGAAAGTTTGTGCGTCATATAAACTGCAGCGTACTTCCATCAGCTCTCTCAGACAGAAGGCTAATCTTTACTCTACTAATGCCATGCTGTTATCAACCCCATCATTAAATGCTTAATGCAATTAGGCCAATTAGCACGGAAAGGGGTGTCTTTCTCCCAGATAACTGCGTAATGTTTTTTGCTACAGCATGATGATTGAATATATGCCTTTTCGAGGTTAAACCCATGAGTGAAGTCTGCATTTGCAAAATGAAAATCCTTTTAATGAGTCTTGTTTATTCATCAGGAAATTTTCTCACAATAATAAAGCAAACAAACAAATGATGTACAAAAACAGTGCTGGCATGGTTTCCTGTCCTATTGGTTCTTACACCAAGTTAAAACCATTTTTGAGAGTATAAATCAGTTTTAACTTGTCTGACTTCATTCTAACAAAAGACAATGCAATCTCTTTAGAACATGGCACATGCCAAGATATTTTAAGGCTGAAATTAATATCAACACAGTTTTCTTTTCTTCAAAAGCAAGTGTTTGCTTGTACTCTGAGTTTATACTTTACTAAATGTAAAGCAGATTTGCTGCAGGTAGAAGTAACTAATGGTCTCTACAAGTATGATACAGTGCAACATGACATGCAAAAATTCTGATGCTTCATAATCTAAACTCAGCACAAAAAGAAAGGAAATGTGTGTTTGGTAGATGATTTCTTTAGTGCAACAATACTTTTGGCAAAAATTCTTGGGTTGTGCCCATGAAAAATTTTCCAATCTTCAGTGCCAAGGCCAAACTGCTTATTCTGCTGTTGTTAGTGACTCTTGTTTTCACACTGTGACAGTTTCCTCAACCTGCCAGCACTCAGGAATTGTAGGCTGTCTTCTACAGATTTGCAGTCAACGTTTGCTTAACGATATGGCCGACGGCTTTCTGCCCAGACAATCTGGAACAGTCTACTCACAGCCAATCTCAAGTCTTATAAGGCTGCCCTTCACCATCAGGCTTATTTGCACTGGTGTTGGCAACACGTGCACTGAGACCTGACCATGACCATGTGGAGGAATGTTATGTCCAGCGTTGAGACCAGATTCTGCCTATGGCAGTTGGATTGTAGGGTCAAAGCGTGGAGGAGACCCAGAGATGCTATGTGGATTGCTGCACTGATTGAGCAACATCTTTTGGTGAAGGCGTGTCATGGTGTGGGGCGGCATCTCCCTCACTCAAAGACAAGGCAAGTCATCATTGGAGACAATCTCAATGCAGAGAGATATTAAGATGAGATTCTGCAATCAGAGGCAATCCCATAGTCTGGGACTGAACTCTATCCTCCAAGACGGCAGTGCTCGCCCCCACAGAGAGGGGTCTATCAGAGACAACCTCCAGAATTTGGAGTGAAGAGGATGGAATGGCCTGCCAGCAGTCTAGATCTCAACCTCAGTGAACACTTGTGGGATCAGCTTCGGCATGCCAGAGTGACCAGCACAACCACAATGGTTGACCTATGACAAATGCTGAAGAATGAGAGGCCATCCCACAGCAGTGTGTGACCAGCATGAGGAGGAGGTGCTAGGCTGTTGTGGCAGTGAATGGTCCAGACTTCAATCACCCAATCCACCAAACAACATCAAACAAGAGACAACAGCAGAATAAGCTATTTGAAATTGGTAGAGAAATTTTTCATGGGCACAACCCACAAACTCAGCTCTGCTGCTCATCCCACAAATGCATGTTCTTTACAAATGTGGCACCATTCTGAAAATAAATAAACAGGCTTTCCAACGGTATAAGATTCATTGCCAAGAAGCATTGTTACAACAAAAAGTATCTAACAAACGCACATTTCAGTACTTTTTGTGCAGGTTTATATTCTGTCTTTTACACAGTCTCAACATGAAGAAAACTTATACAGCATACATGTCATAACCAGTAGCCTCAGCTTAAAGAAAGATTGCTTTCAATACAATTTATAGGTGTCTGATACACATCTCAAAGGCAAAAAGTCAGCTGTTGATGTGCAGCCTGTGCATTAAAGGAGCACTCTGAAAATGATCTGATTTCTGTGACCAATTGGAAGCATCCTCTATGTTGATTGTTTATATTTTTGGGTGGAAAATCTCTGGGTTCTCTTAATATGACATTGGTCAATGCATTTCATAACACAAGTGACACTAAAAGTGCAATAATGTCATGCTAATAATACCTCCTTTGCCCTTGCTCAAAGGCAACGCAAGATATTTGTTAGCATGTTGTGAAAGTCCATGCTCTTCATGTATAAACGTATCAAATATCCTCACGCAACACAGCCTTGGGTTATGGGGATGACTTGTGCTCAGGCTGAGCAAAACCACAGTATCTTCATTATTCAACAACAGGATTTTTTTCAGTTATTGCCTTTAGAATCAGACTGTAGATCTACCTTCAGTATCTTACTTGGCCAATGTGGGTAATTAAGTTAATAACTGACCATATGACCACTTCATGGCAGTATCAATTGACAAGATTATTTTATTGTCCACCAGGCTGTGTGGCAGTGCAGGAGTTAGTGCTGTTGCCTCACAGCAAAAAGGTTCCTGGTCTGCTTCTCGGTCAGGGCCTTTCTATGCGGGGTTTGCATGTTCTCCCGTGCATGCGTGGGTTCTCTCTGGGTACTCCAGCTTCCTCCCACCACCAAGGACATGCTTACTAGGTTAATTGATTACTCTAAATTGGCCGAATGTTTATCTATATGTCAGCCCTGTCAACGAGTCAGGGGTATGCCCTGCCTCTCGCCCAGGGACAGCTGGAATACTGTCTAACCCCCCTAACCCCCAACGGGATAA
The DNA here is from genome assembly GCF_018320785.1 of Cheilinus undulatus. Lineage (NCBI taxonomy): Eukaryota > Metazoa > Chordata > Actinopteri > Labriformes > Labridae > Cheilinus > Cheilinus undulatus. Next base: position 45,696,281 of record NC_054871.1, on the reverse strand, counting down.
GCGGTTTGACGTGAAAAGCCATTAAACATACTTTATTTAATAAAACAGATTTGCATGAAGCATTAGCATGTCGTTGTTTGAAGCTTACAGTATGATTCATCACAGTATTCAGTTACCTGTAAATGATAAAAGATTGTAAACAGACTGCACAGAGCTAAGCACTAGCCTCCTGACTTAGCAGAAATCAGCAGAAATGCAAATGTTCTGAAAATAGGAAAAACATTTCTTAACATTCAACACAAATCCCTGCACCGATAGACCTACTTTTTACACTGATTATGATATTGGCCCAAGTGAATGTGTCAACTTCAAAGTAGGTATCAAGGAATGAAATCTCACCAATATAGAAGGATTTTAATGCCGCTTAAGAAACTGTGCATTTATGTCTAGACAGGGACTTCTCCATGCTAACGCAGCGGTTCATGTTCATTCAAAAGTTGAACAGAATTGTTGTAATACAGTGTGTCCAAAAAGAGGAACGTATTGATCCAATCCGTAGAAATCTGCCATGTTCAGTCCAGTTCCTGTTTGATTCTGATCAGGGTTGGAAGGTTTTTTTGACTATCACGTCCCTTCCTCTGTAAAATGTACTCACTAAACTGTGAAGAGTCCACACCTCCACCACATGAGCCTGTGATCCAGAACCCTCTCTGCTGTAACCGCTCCAACACCTGCGGGTACACACAAACCAAGAAAAACAAAAGAGTAAGATCTATCATAGATCATTGATTGGGCATATAGACAAGGAGTTTAAAAGAAAATCTGCCAAATGAACATTTATTGTTGTGAAAATATTCACTTCCCATAGCTCAGCTTCACAACGCTGACACACCACGATTTTATGAGTCACAGTAGCCTGATGATACAGTTAAAAACCATTTTTGTTCTCATTAATCTACACTCAGTAACCTAACATTACAAAGTGAAAACACAATTTAGTAAATGTTTGCAAATTTATGAAAGATGAAAAACTGACTCTTTGCAAAAATGCTTGAACTTTAGCCCAGGTTCCTCCTATTTCTCTTTATCTTTGGTGAGATTTTTCTGCACCTTGATTGGAGTCCACCTGTGGTAAATTAAACTGACTGGACATGATTTAGAAAGGTAAATACTTCACTATAGAAGGCCTCTCATCTTACAATACATATCAGTAAATCCAAGCCATGAGGTCAAAGGAACTGCCTACGGAGCTCAGAGACAAGATTGTTGCAAGGCACAGATCTGGGGAGGCCACAAGAAACAGTCTGCTGCACTTAAGTTTCCCAACAGCACTTTGGGCCTCCATAATTCTCCCATGGAAGACGTCTGGCACAACCATAATGGCACAATGGCATTTTTTCGCAGCTTATTTTGCCCTAACCATAAATGGCCTAAATCCCAGTTCAGACCAAAGATTTGCAATGAGGTCAGGTCAGATATGGGAGCATGTGCCGGTTCGGCACTTTGCCACGTCAACCTCCACCCTGTATTGCTCTGGCCTCCTTAAGGCCATGCTCCAAGCCTGTACCAGGCCCATGCCCCATCTCTCCAGGTATCCTCTCAGCTGTCCCCTCCACAACACACATATGAGACAGCTAACCCATCCCATTCCCACTCTCCTGAGCATGTCTGCATTAGACACATGACTTGCCAACGATACCCAAAGATGCGCCAAAGAAAAGTCGTAACAAAGGAGTCCAGTCAACAGGCCTCACAAGAGCACCAAAAGATTCTGACTTTCGTCTGCATGCTTAAATACCGGTAACGTCACCCATCCCCCTGTGCATGAGTCCAAGTCCATGGTTAATCTCAGCGCTGCAGTCAGTGGATCAATGGATTGCACTGCCAAGGTCGGTGAACTGCTCTACAATTTGTATGCTCTCACCATTCACAGACACAGATTCAATTGCAGCATCCAAGGCATCCCCAAATGCATGGATCTTTGTTTTGGCCCAGGAGATGTGCATTCCTGGCACTTCAGCCTTCTCACTCAGCAAGTTAACAGCCCCCACAAGGACATCTACAGTCTCCACAAGGATCACAATATTCCCAGCAAAGTCCAGATCAGGGATTTGGACATCGCCAAATTACACTCCACAGTTTGCTACCCCTGTACCCGCCCCATTATCCAGTCCATACAGGTACTGAAGTGTGTAGGATCTAAGACAAACACCTGCCCTACCCCAGAGTCAACTGAGAAGAAGTAAGAGGGTAAGCCAACATAGTTCAAAGGGCAGACATCAGCTGGACGAGCGCAAAGCTCCAGAATCTTCCAGAGGGCATCTCTACTCATCAAGTTGAACGCCTTTCTGAAAGTAAACATGGGCTGCAAACGACCCTCTGCTGATTCCCAAATGCGCTTAGTGGGGGCCACAAGTGCAAGGATGTGGTCTACTGTAGAAGTCTTGGGTATAAGGGGTGTATCTGCAACTGGCCATGCTGGAACATCCAAAAAACCTTTTATTTCACACTGTTGGAGTTGGGGAACATGGCAAAGACTGTGTGCTTTCCAATTTCTGCTTTTTGTGCCTGTCTTGCAGTTAACTTTTCGCATAGGCTACACATAAGCATGAGGATAGTGATGGTGAGTTACTTGCTATTGTTGAAGCTATGTTTTTTAAATAAAAAGAGATAACATAAAAAAGCAAACGGATGTGGGCTTTAGAGACTTCCATAGGTGACCAGGGTATACATAGGACAGTGTAAGCTATTTTATGCCATGAGCTTCAGGCCAGAGATGTCCCATATCTCTCCTGGTGTTGTTTGGAGGAAATGGTGTTGCCTCTAAAGCCTTGTTCAGCTGACAAGACAAGCTGTCCATTTGATTCTCAGTGACTGGTGTGACTAGCTCACCACCTTTCTGGGGTCTGAAGTACTTATTAGCAGTGGAAACACAACGTGCCTTAAGATTTAAAATAAAGCTGTTGATGACTTGACAAACTGACTTACAAACAACACCATAGACACCAAAACCAGATCCACAGTGGCTCAGCTCACAGTGCTGCAAATGCCACCCGCAGTATTTTAAAACTGTCTTATTGCATTGTGAATCTTTGCTCTGACCTGGCCATAATGAGTGAGTCAAAAATGGTATTGCAAGCAAAGCACTTAAATTAGGAGTGATTATATTAAACATTTCTGATACTGAGGAAAGAGTTAAGTCAATCAAATCTGATCACTTCCAAAGATTTGTGAATCTGTCACTTGAGGTGTGTGTTTTTTACCTGGACAGAGTTCAGGTGGCAGTAACCATTGAGAGGAAAACGAGTGATATATGTGGTGTCTTGGTTCCAGTTGGTGTTAAGGGTATTTGACATGATGTCTCTGACCTCGGGAAAAACCTCCTCGATCACAGCCTGGTGGGCACTCACACTGATCCTCTCACCGAGCTCTGGAGCCACATGAATCATGACACACTCACACTCCTGACACACCCCACCACATTCCCGCTCTGTCCTCCAGCGTTCCAGCTCTGCCTGCAGAGGAGCTAGCTGGAAGAAACTGGCCTCTTCATACAGTAGGGAATATTCCTGCAAACACAGATAGAGTACACTCATCATGACCATGACACCACACTGTACATATACACAGAATAAGTTAAAACATGGAATGATATACACAATTATTCATCATACATTTATGTTCATACAAGTAAAATACATTTATATTTTTGAAAATGATGACAAGTCTACCATTATTTTGTAACATCCATATAATTACCAGGCTGGTCAATAGGATAAATGTTGACACTTAATTCTTAGCTACATACATGTAACTAAACCTAGCACAAAAAGTAAGGAAATCTGTGTTTGTAAGATTATTTCTTTGTTGTAACAATGATCAATCCTCTACTGCTGGAAAGCCTGTTAATTTGTAATGAACATGCATTTTTAGGATGAGCAGCAGAGCTGAGTATGTGGGTTGCAGCCATGAAAAATTTGCTAAATCTTCTCTGCCAATGCCAAACAGCTTATTCCGCCATTGACTCTTGTCTGGTGGCAATTTGAGGTCTCAATAATATCACACAACAATGAAATTCTGTTCACATTTTGGTACACATGCTAACAAAGCATCTTTCAATGCCAGCTGTGTGCTGATTTAGTCACAACACAAAAGACTGACTTTCTTTAAGATTGCTTGCATAAGACATCTAAGACAGTGATTTTTTTTTTTTGCTGTTTATTCATTTTTGGCTTTCTTGTGATGTGAGACGGTACATCAGTGACAAACTGTGATAGTACCTGATGAAATCTCTAGACAGACACTCACTTTGAAGTCATCAGGGATCAGGAGTTTTGAGGTGCGAAGGAAGTTTAGTATGTAGCGGAACATTGGGCCGTCACGATCGATGAAGTAGTGCTGCTTTAGGCTGTCCAACACGATGGGCTCTGTTCCATCAAACAAATGACCGATCCTGCCAAACAATAATGGAAACGACAGAGGCATCTTCATCAGATAGATGACTAGCCAAATGTTCAGGAGGATGTCATGCCTGCCAAAAGTATATGTAGTGAAAGCAGCCGACCATTTTCCCAGATAAAGAAACTGCAGGAGGTTTTTCCTCCAACCATGTGCTGTTATACCCTTAGGTGGATGGAGGAAGAACTTATCCAGAGGGTTGAAGCAGTACTGGGTAAAGCATCAGAGGCCATGCCCACGTACATGTATGAATCTCCAATAAGTTTAATTCTTTCTATAGTTTCTAGATCATCTTCATGTTTCCTTAGACCACAGCAGCTCTAAAGCTCTTTATGGAACCAAGGAGAATGACTCCATTTTGATTTGATGTAATCAAATATTACATATTTAATTGTGTACATAATTATGTAAATAAAAGCATATGAACTCTTTCTTAACAGGGGATGTTTATCATCTTTTTAGTGCAGGGGCAGGGCCATAAGGGTTAGATATCAGAGGCTTAGCCCGAACTCTGGAGGGTCCTGGGGTATGCTTCCCTAGAAGGTTTTTACCAATCAGGTAATTATACACTACTTTCGAGCAATCTTTAATTCAATTTAGATTTAAAACATCAACAAAAGTATACATCTTTGGGCAAAAATGATGCACTTCCATCTTTAAAAGCATCTGTTACAGCCAGCATTATTAGATTCAGTTCTTCTCAAACTGCCAGTCATTCCAAACCCATAATACACTCAATAAAAGATCAATAATTTTCACTTCTTCTGCCTTAAAAAAGGACAGAAACTTTCTAATAATTTTTTTTTTTATTTACATAACATGGAAAGGGTATGAACTCAGTGTAAAAGTTTACAATTGACGTTCATTTTTAAAAAGTAACATTAAAAGCGAATTTGTGGGGTTCTTGATTTAGATATATTTTTAAGAATGCAGAATATGTTATCTAATTTGATGTAGAATCTATTTCTCATATTGTCATATAAGCTCTTACAAGTTAAAAGAATTTGACTTTATACAGTTTCCCTAAAAGATTGACGTTTTCATGTCCATTATATGTACCATAAATAGTTTCTTTTTGCATTTATTTATAATAACAGTAAGCAGAAAAATTGTTTCACCAGCCTAAAAGATTCTGGTCTTTTGAGAAAACATCCAGGGCTTGAGCCCAGTGAGCCACCCCCCTTGCTCCGCCTCTGGTTTAGTGTCTGTTTTAACGCCTGTTTCTCCTGCTTCATCAAATGCCACTGATGTTTTTCAGCTTTTGAAGTTGGCTATGCTGCAGCGTCCAATAAAAAAAAAAAAAGGGGGGGGGGGGTGGGGGGGTGGGGGGCAGGAGGCCTGCTCTTATGTGTCTGCACTTGTCGGTCCTCAGATCCCAGTCCTCAATCCTAGGTCCTCTGACCAGTTTAAGAGCTCTGGAACAGTCACAGCCAGATACTACCACTTTGTTAGACTTGTTACTATAAAATAACTGTAATTACTCTAAAATTACTATGTAATTAGTAGGTAATTAGGGCCCATTGAATAAAGTGTTACCATATTTTTCACTGCAGTGTGTGAATGAGGTGTTAGAAGTTAGGAAAATGGTTTGATTTTGTCAGTTTGGCAACAAGTATGACATTTTAAGTAGGGCCCATTAGTTAAATATCATCTTCATCTTTTTGGCATATCCATCATTAGACTTTTTTATCCAACCTCGGAGATTTAGGCCTTTTGGGAAAACATTTAAGTCTTAAGCCCTGGAAACCGCCTCGCTCTGCCCATGCTCAGCAGACAGTTGTATTTTTACCTCGACTGCACATCGCTAGTAGCAAGGTTGTTTGTGACTTTTGCAGTTAGGCTCCATCACAGTTTGACCCAGCTGACATCACAAACTGCACTGGAGCAGAGAAATAAAGCCCATTTAACCCTTTTTGTGAGTGCTTTTTATTATTAAATGGTGTCTTTTTATCTTATCTGCACAGTTTTAGTAGGTGTAAACTTTGCACTGTCTTTTCATAAATCTGGCTATAGGTTTATTTCACTGAGCTCTGTGCGTCTCTTACCGTGACTCAGGGTACTTTGTGAGCGTGGACAGGCTGCTGGTGTACATGTGTCCTCCTACATCAATGTGGACAGGTGCATTCGTTTTGGTGAGCTTGGCAGGTGTGGGGATGCCTGCAGAGCCCAGAGGAGAGACAGGAGACACAGAGACCAGCTGCTGACTTGACATATTGCTGCTGCCTCCGGGGCTTTCCTGGGAAAAAAAAAAAAAAAAAAGACACAGAAATAGAGGAGTGGTGCTATAAGTGTGAAAGTTGCCTTGAAGTAAATGTAAATATCTGTAGTTTGGTTATCAAATGGGAAAAACAATTGTCATAAAAAAAGAATATGTTTTATTTTAAAGTTTCACTTTTGTTGATGCATTCTCTGAAATTAATCATATTTTTCTGAAATTGTTTTGCATTTTCTACTTCTGCCCATGGGTTATAAATATTTTTGCTGCACAATACCATACAACGTATGACTATAACCCATGTGGCTCACAGTCACACTGATTGTTATATGTATTTAAGGATAGGTATTCATGCACAACTGCTGCAAGATCCAATAAGAGACGTCTTTAGTTCACGTCCAGCTACTGATTGAAGCGCACGTTTTTGCTGAGGCATCAGAAAATGATTAGCTTAAAAGTTGAGCAATGCATTCACTTGAAATTTTAGGTGAAATTGAACAAAACAGCAGCTGAATCTTTTGGTACATTAACTGAGGTGTATGGTGTGTGCACATGTGTTTGATTGGCACAAAAGATTTAGTGAAGGCAGAGAGAATTTCCAAGATTATGGGCACCCATGCACATCAAAAACTTTTGAAAAAAAATTCAACAAATTGTTCAAAATGATCCATGACTCTGTAAGAATGATAGCAGAAATGATCTCCTTTGATAAAGAGACAGTTCTGCAAATTTTGCATGAAAGTTTGAACATGACAAAAGTGCACTGAAAAAAAAAGATTTTGACCCATAGTATTTGTAATGTATAATTAAATGTGTAATTCAATCCTTCTTATATTTTTTGAATAATTTCAAAATGTGCTGTCTCCATTTCAAATAAGTTGATTTTAATTGTGCAAAAGTAACATAATAAACTGTGTTCAAATTAGTTGGTTTGAATTGTGTTAATATAACTTAAAAAACTATGTTGAACTAAAGTGATATTAATTTTAGAAATGTGTTGAGGCTAGCTGATTTTAATTGTGTACCAGGAACATAAAAAAACTGTGTTCAAATGAAGACCACATACTGCCCTGTCCGAGCATGTGCATGACAAATCTGCAGTTTTCCCAGAATGCCTTTGGGCACTAAACCTTTATGCACTCAGTTTGCTCCTGCTGTCTTGGCCAGGACACCCTTGAAAAAGAGATTTTTAATCTCAAAGAGGTTTTCTCCTGGCTAAATAAAGGTTAAATAAAATAAGAAAATAAAATGCACCATGAGTGAAGTTCCTGTCTCACTTAAAGAAGTCCCGCCTATAGGGGCCAGTGTTACTGCTGTAAATCAATAACTGTTGTATGACAGATTGACCTTGGAGAAATTTCACGTACTGGTTCAGTGGATAACCAGCAGTCAGCGCTACAAATGTTTGCACAAGTTAGTCCACCTTAGGTGAAATGATAATAAAAAAACCTTTACCAGTGAGTACTATTTGACATTTTAAGATAAGTTACCTACGATATACTCATCTTGTTTTACTGTGTACTTGATTTGAGCAAATAAACCTCTAATTTGAATTACGTAAAAATAATACGTTGGGTCAACTTAAAAAACATATATGGAATCTAGGCAAATGGGCTCCATGCACGGCAGGGGGTGGCGTATTTCTGGTGGAAAATAAGACCGTTTCACAACTTCTGCCCAATGATACGTGCTAAACCAAAATGGAATCTAAACCCTCCTATACTGCCTTAATTTGTCCGTTTTGTTGTTTTTTTTTGTTTTGATTGTTGTTTGTCTTTATCATCATCGCTTGGCATCCAAACATGCTAAAATGATGTTTCAAAAACAGGTTAAAAGCACTTCTGGACATCGTTGCTGCGTGCTGCAATTTAACTCGTCATTGACAGTCAGCTCAGGTAACTCATGAAAACAGCGAGTAAACCGCAACGAATTTGCCATCATACGCCTTTCTCTTCTCCCGACTGGAAGTGTGGGAGCGGTCTAATGCCAAATGTGGAAGCAGTTCATACATAGAGCCCATTTCTTTAGTGCAACTGCTTAAAATGATAAAATTGGGGTAATTCAACTCCACTCATTCGAGTCTGTCTAACCTAGGTTTAATTGACTTTTCTTAAAAAATGTTAGCGCCTGCTACACAATGTTATTAAGTTAAACTTATTCATCTGAGATTACTTAAAAACATTAAGTTCAGTCAACAAAAAAATTAGATCTAGATCTAGATAAAGATATTGTGTGCAACTGCAAAAATTAATACAATTCAGTGGGATCAACAAAACATTTTTTTCAGTGTGTGTGCCAAACGTGTCCCAAAACTTCTGGTTATTATTCAGGTTAAATATAAATTATGGATACCTCAGCTTAACTTTACAACGGACCATGATAATGCTGACCCCCAGTGTGGTTGGGCCCCAGAAAGCTCTCCCCTTTACCCCCCCTATGGGCAGCCCTGTCTGCACTGCACATGTTCATGGCTATGTTTAGCCACCTTCAGGCACAGTGGGGGTCTCCAGGCCCTGGCATCTTATTTTGCGGGTCAAGGGCTCAAAAGTTTGAGAAGCACTGTCTAAAAGTTCTAAGATTGTCCTTCCAAGCATCCCTACATGACAAATACATGATAAATTGACAGTACAGGGTATTTCTGTTAATGCAAAGAAGACTGTATAGTATTGTAGTGAATTAACTGTTTTTGTTTCATTGTTTTTGGACTTTCTTGATTTATAAAGGGGGAGAACAGTGAGTGTGGAGGCCCCCATGCCTGGGTTTGCCTTGGGCCCTAAAATTCCTAAGTCCGCCACTGATATAAACCAAAAATCTGTCGTCCTCTGAGGACTGCAGCCTGGTGAACTTCAAACATCTGTATGTAGGAATATTCTCAGCACGGTTAGCTACTAGAAACCATGCTAACTGCTAAGCTCTTCGGTTAATGTAAGCTAGCAGGGGGAAACGACGTGATGTTCAGTGTTACCCGTGTGGGTGGAGCGACCAGAGACCCAACAGTGGAGTTCGGATCAGCATGGGGCTCCTTGGTTCTCGCAGGCACCGCCGGCTCCCTCTCGTCCTGATCCACGGGAGAATCCGCACTCGTCATGGAGCGCACGCACAGCTTCTTGGCGCGAGGAGCCTCTGAGTCCTCCACGGTGCTGGATCTGGTCTCTGTTGTTGAGAGGGTCGCGTTTATGGTTGCAGAAAATGTTTCTGTCTCTGAGCGCTGCGGCTTCCCCTCGGCAGAATCGGCTACACGGCGGACGTATGGGATCACGAGCTGGAGGTGGGACTGCGCGTGACCGTTCACCGTTTCCGTGGCAACATAAAGCGTCGTCGTCGGCCTGGAGCCTGCGGCGCCTACGATGCTGTTCAGCGTTGCTATAGAGACCGCACCGATGCAGTGGTTGGTGTAGGTCTTGGAGAGCTTGGCAGCGCGCGACAACATCTGCATTCTCGTGCCCAACAGGTTCTTACCGATGGCTTTGTTCTCATACCACGTCACGTCGCTCGCGCAGCAGTGGTCCCGGGGCCGCTGGAAGAAAGCCCTGCAGAGAGGGTTCCGTTTGGACAGATACCGGACGAAGCTGGCGTAAGGGCACTGCTCCGTGCCCGTCTCGTACATCCGCGGTAAGGTGTCCTCGTCTGCGTCCGGACGCTTCTTGGTCCAAGCGGTGGACCGGGACTTGTGATATGGTCCGAGAGCTTTAAAATAAACAAACTTTCTCCCATCCTCGTCCACGGCCAGGCCAAACGAGTCCTCTTCCAGTTCCCGCTGGTTTTCCCGGCCCCTGGTGCAAAAATACATACAAGTCTCGAACCAGACTTTGTTAAGGAGCCCGAACGACGTGTCGGTGTTGAACACCGAGGACTCATACAGTTTCCGCAGGTCTGAGCGCGTGATGGCTTGTTTCTGCACCACGGGACCGGCGCCTTGCTCCTCCAGCCTCCGAATAACCGCGGCTAGGGTCAGGTTGGCGCTGCGCAGTTCGGGGTCCTTGGTGAGGTCTAAGGTGCGACAATAGGGCGGTTCGTTCAGGTACCGGTTCAGCGAGCTCCGGATGCTGATGAGGGAGGACTTGCTGTACAGCTGTCCACTTTTAGAGCGCGCCTCTGCGTAAAAGGAGCGCAGCACCGCGCAAAGCGCCTCCTTGTCCAGAGTTTCAAAGTCCGGACTTTGGGCTTTCTCACTGAGGTACTCCCTGAAGATCCTTACCGCATACCGGGTGGCAAGGCGGGTGTTCTCGCTCAGCCTGTTCCGCTCCGTCCGCTGAAGGTCTCCCTCCAGGTAAGGCTCCAGCCCAGTGGGGATGCTGCTGCTGAAGGGATCCGCCTCTCCCTGGTCCATACTCCGCATAACGACCGCTCGAGTCTCCGCGGCGGAGTCCAGCACAGTGCTCCCTGACTCCCACTCCAGCTCCACACCATCTCTGTCGGAGTCCTCGTCCTCCTCCTCCTCCCCCGTGATCTGGACCTCCTGGATAAAATCTTCATCTTCATCCTCATTATCCTCACCCCTGCTCTCTTCGGGGCAGCTCATCTGCTCCTGGTCCGTGTCTCCGCTGGCAGGCATTCTCGCCATATTGCGGTCTGTGAAGCAGTCCTCCGGCAGCGCGCATGCGCTATATTGGACCGCAGCGCTGAAAGCCTTTTGTGTTTAAGTGACCTTCAGCCGTGCACGCGTCTTTTTTTTAAGGTACAGAGAGCGAGCGCAGCAGGAGAGTAAATTTGGAAGCTCGCTCCACCGAGGAGGCTGCGGTACTGGAGAGCAAACTGGACCACCGACAGAATCCCAGTGTGATGTGGAGGATAACAGGACTGCATGAGGGTGACCTCGAGAGTCAGCCAGAGCCAAACAAACCAAACATTTTCCCTCCTAAATCAGAATCATGAATGTGACAGTATGAGTGAGAATGTCTGCCTAAAGAGAGGAGAAAAATCACTCCTGAAAAATGCACTAGAGCATTTAAACTGGCCTTTTATTATCTTTAGCTTCATTAGATAGACTTTTAGGATTTTTCCAAAAACACAGAGGTGGCAGAATTTATGAGGGTGGTACAATCAGAACACACATGCGCACTTTTCCCCCCAGGAATGAACGTACAGGTTTGCACAGAAAATGTTTTAGATCTTGCATTAATGCTCATTATATACGCCATCAGTTTGAAGAATGTGCATGCTTTTGCAACAATGCATGATTTGTGTCACTTAAGCTGTAGTATACAGTCATAAACCCAGATAGAGCTCTCAGTTTGCACCTTAACAGGGGCGTAGCACGGGGGGGAAAAGGGTGATTACCCGGGCCCCCAGTAGGGAGAGGCCCTTAAAAAGCCTGCAGTGAAAAAAGTGTTTTTATTTATTTTTCTTTAGCATTTAGTGTCATTATTGAATCAAAAGTGACTGAAAGAATCGGTCAACAGACTAAAATTTGTATCAAACAGAGTAAAATAAAGTACTGGGGGCCCCTGCTCCTCCCTTAACCTTTAAAACCTACCATTGTGCAAGTCCACCAGGACATATTCAGACATTTTTACATACTGTAGTGCCATTTTTGGGAGTATGTTTGTTTGCTTTACATCAATATAACTCTTATTTCCCAAGTTTAATAATATGTATTGTCTTATGTCTTAACTATTAAAATAAATTGCTTAAAACTGCAATAAACTTTAAAAAAAAAAAGAAAAGAAAAGAAAAGAAAATTGTTTTTGTTTTTTTTCCCACATATATTTCAAAATACAGAAATTGTACAGCTGTATCCCTCAAAGTTGTAAATGTAAAAAAGTTGCACAATATCCTTTGGAACCACAGGAAATGTATTTGGAGTCTGTACATAACTTGCTTTTTGAGATATAGTCATTTTTGTAACCTGTAAAAGAAACGAGCCAGATGAGTAGTTAGACTCTTCATCCAAACACTGTTATTAGTTCGAAAGCTTTGCACCAGCGCTAAAACTGTTTGGCACGGTTTTGCGAATCCATAACTACATATGTGTGGAAGTGTGTCAGAGGTGTGTGTGATGGATGTCTGGTGTGTGTGGGTTGTGTGTCTGAGCGTTTTTGTAAAAAAGTAGGGCTGAAATGAGAGTGAGGGTGAGTATGTGTGCAGGCTAAGTTCTTCAATGTATTCCGCGGAAAAAAATACAACTCCCGGGAAAATACACCACTTCCTGTTGTTGGGGTGGGGAGCCTATGAGGTACACACGTAAGAATCATGTGACAGGTTATGCCTACAACGTGAAGACGTTTATTTTAATGTAGGAAGTGCTGCAAATACCCGTAGTCTTGTTTATAAAGATTTTTGTTATGTGCATTTTGTTGTGTATTTTTACAAACCTATCACTGCAATGAAAAAGTGCTCTGAAACATGGTGAATGTGTGAAATGTTAGTGTAACTCCCCAGGTTTATATGTAAAAAGAATGATCGATCTATCTTATCCGGTTTCAAATCTACCGCCAATCAAAAATGAATATGCTTATCGTAGTGCCGGCACTACGCTGGGTTCTATAGGGTTAAAAATGTCCAAATGGTGTGGTCCAGTGCTGCAGAAAAACACAAGAAAAATTAAGAAAAAATATTGCTTATAAATGGAGAAATTATGGTTCAAAAATACATTAAAATGCAGAGATATTTGTAAAAATGCTTGGCTAGCCGGTTGAGGGGGGCTGTGTAATATTATTTCTGGGGGCCCTAAATGCCTAGCTACGCCCCTGCATGTTCATATAAATGAATAAGTATTGCTGCAATAAAGAAGCTTACAAAGCAAAAATAAAGGTAGAGCACATTTCAGTTTATATTTATTAAAGACAGGGACAAAAATCAAGATAGAAAAATGTGTATTTATGAAATCTAAGTTCAAACTTTCTTATTATTGTGTTTTGGACCCAACATGGGGTCTTAACGTCTTATTATGAAAAAGTAGGCCCCAGAACCTCCAGGGATCTGGGCCCACTGTGTTTGATATAGATTTTAAGTTGCCTGACTGTCAATTTATTAGGGACCTTTACCATAAAGATTTACAACAGGCTTTGCATTACCTGGTTACAGACATATATGAGGGCCTTGTATGATATACCATAGTATTTAAAAAAATCAAAAACAATGAGCAAGATTAAGACTTGAACACTGATGTTATTGTTCAAATGCTTGTATCTGGTCCCCTGTAAGAGAAACTAAACATCAGTAATTTATTCTCCCTTCCTTTGTGCAGCTACTGTATATTAGCAGTTATTTTAAAAGCTTCTTAATTTAGTATCCCATCATGCACAGTGCCCGCTCCCAGCTAAGAGCACTCGTTCCTCCCCTGGGCAAACCTGACCTTGATATACAGTCTGCACCCATGTACTGCTCTCATTGCTATTTGGACTGCACCAGTTTATTATTTTCTATCAAATGATTATTTCCAATGTCAAGATGGTCACAGCTATGATCATTTTATCATTATATATATAGAAATATATATATATATATCTTATAGAAAATGTCCTCCAGTGGATTATCAGTTGCCCAATGTAACAGATGTGATACAAAAATATGTATGTTAAATTTTATGACAATAATTCTTTGTTTGTATTTTATTAGAATTATTATGAAACACCTCAGTTCCAAAAAAATAGAATTTTCTGGCTAAAATATGAGCGTCAGGCTTTAAGGGGTTAAATCAGGGGTGTCAAACTCAAGACCTGGGGGCCAAATCCGGCCCTTGGAACAGTTAAATCCGGACCGCAAGATCATAACATATTTCTGTTATAACTGGTCCATCAGTCTGAGGTCTGCAGATTTCCTCAAGTACGAAAATGTGAACTTATCCTTGATGATTAAAAATATCCTTGTTAAGTCATAAAAATTAGATAAAGCAAGGAGTGAATATAATTAGTTAAAAAGTCAGGAATGTGATTAAAAAAAATTAATTTGTGTTTTAATTTCATATTTTCAATTTTGCATCTCATAATTAGGAATCAAACTTAGGATTTTGACTTTTTATTTTGTACTTTGAGTCTGACTTCTTATGGAATATTTTGAGCTTGAAGATTCATAAATTAAAAAATTTTAAGTCATATTTTGACCTTTTAAACTAATTATTTTTATTTTATCTCATATTATTAACTCCAAACTTTGAATTCATAATCCCATAGTTTGACCTTTTGGACTCACAATTAAAAATTTTTAATCATATTTTGACTTTTAATTTCATGGTTGCAGATTTCATTTCATAAACTCATGGTTTTGACTTTCTTTCTGATATATTTGCCTTTTTAAAACATTATTTTTCAATTTCATGTTTTGACCTCTTTGAACTAATAAATGTACTTTTCTCAGACTGTGAGCCTTTATAAACCTATTTTTAAAAACTTTTTGAATGCCAAAATCATTTATCATCAGTGCTGATAATTTTTTTTTCATATTTTATTACAGGTGAAATGAGGTTGACAGTTTCTGGTTAAAAAGGTGACCCTGTCAGGCCCTCAGGTTAGACCTGAATCCAGAATCTGGCCCCTGCTGTGATTGAGTTTGACGCTCCTGGGGTTTCCAAGCAGGCAGAGCAGTCAGTGACCTAACAGCAGTTGTTTTGAGTCATATTACAAAATTACCTGGAAATGGCATCATATGCCCCGCCTCTACAAAATTCAGAAATAAAATACTCAAAAACCCAAGCTGACCACCATGAGTAAAGAAGAAGCAGAAGAAGAAGTTTTGGTGGAAAATCCAGAGAGCTGCCAGTCCAACACCAAGGCATTCAAAACATGGTCACAAGACTTAAGACCCTTTTAAATGATGACACATTTGTAAGGAACATGCATTTGTGGGATGAGCAGCAAAGCTGAGTATGTGGGCTGCACTCCTAAAAAATCAGCCAAATCTTCTCTGCCAATGCCAAACAGCTTATTCTGCTGATCCTATTGACTCTTGTTTGGTGGATTGGTTGATTAAAGTCTGAAGAAACAAGACATTGGCATTTTAACAATAAATTAATTTAACAAACAAGAGCCTCAGTAGCGTGTGGAAGAACCATACACAGCCACAACAGCCTGGCACCTCCTCCTCATGCTGGTCACCAGCCTGGTCATACACCATTATTTGTCGCAAGTCAGTCAGTGTGGTTGTGTTGGTTGCTCTGGCAGGAACAGCAACCCCAAGCTGATCCCACAAGTGTTCAATGGGGTCGAGGTCAGGACTGCTGGCAGGATATTCCATCCTCTCTACTCCCAAATTCTGGAGGTGGTCTCTGATAAACCCCGCTCTGTGGAGGCGAGTGTCTATCTTGGAGAATAGAGTTCAGTCTCAGACTGTGGAGACATAGGATTGCCTCTGGTTGCAGAATCTTATCTTTACCAACCCACATCCTCAGCTCTGCTGCTCATCCCACAAATGCATGATCCTTACATATGTGGCACCATTTAAAAGGGAAATAAACAGACTTTCCAACAGTATAAGATTCATTGCTTCTGTGATCTAAGCAGTCTGAACAGAACATTCAGCCTAACAGATGTGAAATATGTTGTTTTGTCATCGGCCCTGGGTTTTCAAACAGACTTCCCCTCAGAGTGACGTGGGCAGATTCCTCCTTGGGTTAAATTTGGGGGCCTACACTACACATTCATTTCCTCTCTCTCTTGCACCTTTCATGTTATGTAAAAGTTTTAGCTTGAAGAGTAATGTAGAAATAAAATGTAACATAATAAGGCTTATATCATCCGTCATGTTCTAAGTGACTGTGTTGTGTCAGTGATGCAGCTGTGCAGACAGAGCTGAACTAGTAGCAGTCTCTCAAAGTCTTACCGCAGCAGTGGTGTTTGTCAGTGTATTACTGCTCTGAGGCATGTCACCAGGAAGCCAAGACACTTCACAGGCATGAGGCACCCCCGCATTTTAATTCTTGTTAGCAGAGCCTGCTTCAGACCTTGCGACCCAATTAGTAATTAGCCAGCCTTTTACATGGAGACCTTCCTGTGGTGTGTGATCCTTGCCTGATTTGTATGCAGTTTGTGCTGTGTCTGATAAGAGCACCCGGAGTACATGTGCAGTATTTTAAATTTAATTTTATGATAATTTGCATGCCAGGAGTGCTGCAAGGCTAGGGGGATATAACGTAGCCTGTCTTCAAAAGGAGATCTGTACACCAAGCACAGCAAAATGTGTAGGACTGCGCTTTTTTTGTGCAGGCAGGTAATTTGTTCCCTGACTAATCTGCAGAGATAGGGAGAAGTTCAGAAAAAGCTCTTACACAAAGAGCATGCTTTAGCTCGGAGGCTTGTCAAAAACCTGAAGAAATTAACACCAAGGTGTAATAGCTGGAACAGACCAGGATCTGCAGAACCTCGGAGGCAGCGGGAGTATGTGTGTACACACGTTTACAAGTTAGTTTGTGTGAGAAAGCTATTTTAAAAGCATGCATTTGGATGGATGTGCGTGTGTGTGTGTTTGTATCCCAGGATAATTAATTTACTGTAGCAATATGAGACGAGAAAGTGCTGTGAGACTGAAGTGTTTTTTCATGTGTGATGAGAAGTGCAGGAGTGTAGGTGGAGGTTGGATGAGGTTAAAACTAAATTATCAGCTGCACTGGCTGTTGTAAGCTTAACAAACACTGAAATCTTTAAATGTTTATAAAGCTAGCAGCTGCTCTTTACCAGGAGCTCAATTTACCAGTAAACCCCATAGTTTAAACCATTAAACTATGGGGTGCAGATGGCCCAGCTGTTAGGTCACGCCCCCCGGCGATCCTGGTTCAAGTCCAACCTATGGCTTCTTTCCTGCATGTCACTCCCCCACTCTATCATCCCTCTTTCTGACTCTATCCACTGTCCTCTCTCTAAATAAACCAAATCCCCAAAATAAACCTTAAAAGACTAACAATCATGAAATTATGAGGGCTGACTTTGCAAAGGAGTGTGTGAGTTTTGTGGTTGCATTCTTATAAAAACAAAAAGACAGATGCCAATTCACAAAGCTCATGCAAAACATTCAAAGGCAGTCCTCACTGCACTGCAGAGCTTTGCTCCAGCTCCGTTCTGCTGCTGTTTGCCCTGATTCCAGTCAGTGTTTAACCTTGCAAAGCGGATGGATACGCCCATTTCTTTGTTTCTCACTGGCGAATCCATCTTGCAAAGCTTCTGTCTGGACCGTTTGGGCCCAGTTAGAAAGTGACAGGACTAATCAGCAACGAGGAGCAGTACTTTCAGGCGTGGTGGAGTCGTAACGTAAGCAAGCAGCAGCAAGAGGCCCATGCAATTATGGCGGAAGAGCTTAGCGTGGAGTTTAGCGCCAGTTTTATCAGAACCTGATGACATTTCTTCATTAAAAGAAGAACAAAGAACAGCAGTGAGTTGTTTTCTTTTCAAAACAACAAAAGTTGTGTACTGACATGTCTATAGTCGCCATGGTTCATGTAGCTGCGCACACGCACCTCGGTCCTGGCTACGCCAGGTGTTTTGTTGCTCTGATTGGCCTATAAAGATGTGACAGACAGAATGTTCAACCAATCACCCTCCGAGTTTTTTTCAAATCCTCTGCCCTTGCCCAAACGCTTAGTGTTGAAGGTTTCCAGATGGATGTGTGAAACACATCCATCTGACGTGTCAGGTTAGTCAGTGTTAATTTTGTCGACTAAAACTATGATTAAAATGTTCATCGACAGCCTTTTTTCCATGACAAAAACTAGACTAAGACTAACAAAAATTGATCTGTGTTGAATAAAACTGACCAAAAGTAAGTTTAGTTTTTGCCAAGGTGACTAAAAATAGACTAAAATGTAATGTAGTTTTTGTCTGACATTCACAATCTGTGATATTCTGCCTCTCAGCTGTAGAAAGCAGGGACCCCTGGGTGCAGAGAACACACTTCCATGACTTGGTACCAGATTTAGGCAAGAAAATAAATGCTTGGACTAAAAGTAAAGATTAAATTATGAGGACTTTTTATGGACTAAAACTTAAAAGGATATAAATGACTAAAATTTGACTAAAACTAAGATGCATTTCGTTTAAAGACTAAAACTAAGACTAAGATTAAAAAATAGCTGCCAAAATTGACACTGATTCCAGTGAGCTAGAGTGCTGTCAGGTGAGTTCTTCTTTGGAAAAGGAGTCTTTTTTACAGCAGATTTTATCTGCAAAGCCTGGGAGAAAGGCAGAATGCATTGTTTATTACCACCTGGGAAAAGATCATGCAACTTTGTAACTTTTCAAAGGTATTCAATAAACCCATGAGGGCTGGGGTCTTTTGTGCATGACATGAAATAAAGTACCATCAACTAATCAATCAATCAGGCAGGCAGGCACAAATTGTCCCTTTTCTATGCAAATGCGCCTAGCAGCAAAAATGCCAAATTCACAAACAATGACTACATATTTAAGTGAAAAAATACTGCTGAGATTTGGATTCATCTGAGCAGCAGTCTTCATAAAACAAACTCCCTTGAGCTACAAATAAATGATCTGGGTACATACTGCTTTTTTTTTAGATGTGTTGAAAATCATCATGTTTACCACACTGACACAAACTGTGACTGATTTGGGTGCAGACGGTCAGCTTTATATTTCAAAAGGCTTCGTAGTCATGTGGACTGCTGTGTTTGTTCTTTCTCAATGACTTGATGTGTAATGGTGTGCACTGTCCATGGTGCTGAAATCTGGAAGTCAGCACTGCATTTCCTCTTTTGTTGTTTGATACAAGCTTTAAACAGTTCACCGTTAGTTTTATTCACATGGTTTGATGGCCTAATAAGAGGTTTTCTAATGATACAATTACATATCATTGTTGTATCAAGGAAACAAATACTGAATAAAGAATATGGACTGAAGTTGGAAATGTATGCCATTATTATTATTAGAACTCTTATTATTATCATTATGATTATTACTATCATTATTATTATTGATACAATTTAAACAATGTTTCTTAACTGCAGAGAACATGCTGCTGTGTACTCTTCATTAATTTCACCTATTACCCCCTTTATCTTAATTTAAGACAAACAAGAAAGTCCCACACATGTTTCAAAATGTTCACATTTGATTCAAACTGTCAAAAAGCCAGAATCATCTCCTCAGTGATGGATAAACGAACAAATCTTTTTTCTTTTTGTTTCAAAGTCCAAACTTTTTTTTGTGTCATCTGTGATTTAAAAAAAAATTCTCCCAAAAATGGAAATCATCCCATTTGTCCTTTTTATTGGCTTAAACCACGGGTGTCAAACTCAAGGCCCGGGGGCCAAATGCGGCCCACAGTGCAGTTTTATCCGGCCCACAGGATCATATCTTAAGTAGAATTGGCCTGCTGCTCTGAGGTCTGCAGATTTCCTCCAGTATAGAAATGTAAATTTAACCTTGAAGACGAAAATAAATCCTTGTTAGGTTTTAAAAATCTGAAAAAGAAGAGCGTAGAAATAATTAGATAAAAAGTCAGGAATGAGAGAAAGAAATTAATTTGTGTTTTCATTTTGTATTTTCATTTTGCAACCCAAGAATATGACTGAAATTTAGCATTTTGGATTTTTATTTCATAGTTTGACCTTTTAAATTCGTCATTTAGTCATTTTTTCCTCATATTGTGACCTTTAGATTCACATATTTTCATTTCAAATCAAATCTTGACCTTTTAAACTCCTAACTTTGACTCTTAATCCAATGTTTTTACTTTTTAAACATTGGATCAAGAATTTTATCTCACATTTTGACCTGAGTCACAATTTTGAATTTTATTTTCTATTTTGACATTTTAAACTCTTGATTTTATAATTTATCTCATATATTTACCTTTTGAAAACCTTATTTTGACTTTTAATTTTTTATTTTGACCTTTAGGATTTATAAAGTTGGCTTTTTATCTCAGATTTGGGCCTTTAAACTCATTTATATATTTTTTTTATTTAGCATTATTTGACATTTACACAAAGTAACATTGATGCTGTGATATTTAATCATTTTGACTTTTTTTTTTTTTTTTTTTTTTTTTTTTTTTTAGAAATCTTAAAATCATTTATCATCACTGTTTAATTTCCCCTAAATTCATTACCTGTAAAAACACAGTTGACAGTTTTCAGTTAAATCTTGACCCCTTTGGGCCCTCAGGTTAAACCTAAATTCAGAATCTGGCCCCTTCTGAGATTGAGTTTGACACTCCTGGCTTAAACAAAACAACCAACAAATCATCAGTGAGATATTAGAGGGTTAACTGTCTGTTGTCACTGAAGTCCAGAGGTCTCAGGTTGTCTCTTTAGCTCCATCTCTTGATGTCTTTTGGAGCTACACTCTTCACATAAGAATGGCAAAGACTAATGTCTTTATTTTACATTATGTAGCTCTATGTTGCATTAGGTGTGTTTTTAAAAGGCTGTCACTAAACTAGAACAACCAATGAGCTGCTAAGTTAATAAAAACCTCAAACACAGCCACTAAATCATTAGGTGGGACTGATTTCCTCTATCACACTGTGATGATCTTTTAGTCACACCATACTGTATTTAGTCGAAAAAATGGCAATTATTTATTATTGCAAGCATTTTTGTCTTACTGCTCATTTAACTCTGTATGACTTAGATTAACACCGTCATTTTTGCTGTGTCTTTAACTTCATCAGAGACTTTACCTGAACCTACTGGTTGGCGATCTGTTCTCATATTTTACATTACAGCTCATCAGCAGCCACTCAGGAGCTAAAACAAACTTTAGAGTAAACATTTTTTATTTTTACTTGAGTAAATTTATAGACCATTACTTTTACTTCAGTAACTTTTGAGTACAATAGGCATGTACTTTTTCCACCTCTGGCCGAGGGGCATAGCACAGGGGGCAAAGGGTACTGATTACCCAGGCCCACAGAAGGGAGGGGCTCTTGGAAAACCTGCAATGAAAATTGTGTTTTTGTCAATTATTCTTAGCAATCAGTGACATTATTGAATCAAAAGGGAAAAAATGAATCGGTCAACAGAATGAAATTTGTATCAAATAGAGTAAAATGAATACTGGGGCGCTTTTGCTCCTCCCTTAAAAATGTCCAAATGGTATAGTCCAGTGCTGCAAAATAATGCAAGTAAATTCAGTTCAACTATAGTAAAAATATTGCTCATAAATGTGTAAATTATGCTTCAAAAATACATTAAAATGCATGTGTATTTTTTAAAAAATTATGCAACATTTGTTGCTGGGCTGGGTAGTTAATGGGGGGCCTGTGTAACATTCTCTCTGGGGGCCCAAAATCTCTAGCTACGCCCCTGCTCTGGCCTGTTTGATTTTGTGAATCTTTGGAGTTTAAAGGTAAAAGCTGCTCTAATTAAACTCTTGTCCATCCATACTGACCGTTTTAATGCTTCTTTGTATAGAAGCAAGAGTGACCGTGTTTTTAAAGATGTGAAATGAATGCTACATCATACGGTGTAACACAATATCAAATGGTGGGATGCTGAAAAAAGAGACAAAGTAAGACTCAATCAGAGAAAAAATATGAATTTTTTATAATGCAGTGAACAACACTGGTTGGAATCACAGGCATTATGTTTCTCAATAATAATCTTAACTACATGCTTCAATAGAGGGCCTGTCTAACTTTTTTGATTATGAAAAAATTAAATCTAAAATCAGAAAGTTCAGTCAGAAACACACATAATTTGCAGTTATACATATTTATCTTTATTAGCAGTTATTAACAGCACTTATTGCTGTTTATGTTTGGTGGTTAGCTGTTCTGAGATCCCCCTGGCCTTTCATGAGCCTACGTGGAAAGCATTACACAGGAACAGCTCACATTTATGCTCTACCTACTGATTAGGTAAGCCTTAGAGTGACACTGATTAAGTGAAAAGCAGGATGGAGGAGGAGCTGGGGTGGAGGAGTGTTGCAAGAGCAGCTTACAGAGAGAGAGAGCAGCAGAGTGTAGCCAGTTTAAATAAGGAAGCATGAGAGCAATAGCCATTAGCGCTTTGAGCAAATCAGCTGGCCAGCTGATGAGCTCTTGTGTGAGATCAGGTCAGGTCAGATCTCAGTCATGGCATTGATCAAATCTTGAACAAGTGCTATAAGCTCGATTAATGCTAATGCATTTAGACAAATAAGCCCAATGAGAAAGTTAACAGTATTTACTTTGTATACACAACATGTTTCATGTCTTGACATATGACACATTTGGGTACTCAAATTATAAATATGTGAATAAATTAAAAAATCTGGAGAAAATTTCAAACACTGTGTATGTTGTAGGGAAATTTAGATTTGTGCAACTCAAAATTCAATTACATCATGTTGATTTTTAAAAAACTTGCATTAAGCTTGGTAGTCATGCATAAATAACTTCCTGAATCATTATCTCTTGTTTGAATTTTTTTAATTTAGTGTTTCATAATTCATTTTTCATTAAACTGCAAAAAAAAAAAAAAAAAAAAAGCTGGTAGAAAGACTGATATTTTACACTCTGCATCCATGCTCTCCATTATTAGAGTTATCTCCGTAGAAAAAAATGCTTCTGTACGCATCTGCTGTTACTGAGCGGGGAAAAACTGTCAGTTTGTTTCAGAAAAGATTCCTGATATATCATTAAATAAATAAAACATACCGTGTGGCTTAAAGCAACACACTGAAATCTGTGCCTTGCCAAACCCAAACACAGAGGGAGTGAAGCTGTGCAGAATTGTCTGTGTGCATGTGAATCAGGACTTCTGGAGGTTTATTTAGTCAGGCTTTTAGCGACATCTGCTGGTTGTTTCTCGAAGCACATGTTGGATATCTGATAAATTGGCCTTTCATCCATTAGTGTCATTCAATATCAATTATGCTGCCATTCTGACATCAGTAATGATGAACTCATCCTGAGAAGACTCTTGGCCCTCTGCATTTCAGCTTTGCAGCAGCAAAAGTTTGAATTCTGTTAATCTACAAATGAGCAAAAGAATTTCAAAAAAAGTTGCAGAGCTGTTCACTCTTGCATATTTCCCTAATCCAAACCGTATAATTTTCTAGCATGTCTTCTCAAGGGAATAACATCGACCATGTCAGCAATAATTTTCCAATGGCAGACTGCACCTCAAATTGATTCTTCTTTTATTGCTTTAGCAACATAGTGTAACATAATAAACTGAACTTTCAGTGTAAAAGGAAAATATAATTTGTGAATGTTTTATCTAAAAAACACTGTTATCAAACTGCTGCCACATTTATCTCCCCATCTAGAAGTCTCATAATCAGTGATGAGTACAGGACACACAGGTGTAGGATCAGTTCATTTACATCCATCATGTACTCTTAAACCCTGAACACAGCCTGCTAAAAAGAGCTTTCACTTTTTTCTTTCTCTTACTCTGGCAAAAATAAATGTTCTGCAGCTGATAATTTGGACAAATGGGATTATTTGGCACCAAAACACACTCCCCTTCTGGGTAAATATACACTTATGTTCTGGATCTACTTCTTTCTTCCTCATTGTCTCCTCTTTGTTTGCCAGTCTGCAGGAGGTCAGTCTGTTTTAAGTATTGATATCCATCAGCACATCCGTGTAGGTTTTCTTTCTAGTCATACGGAGGACAACACCTCCCCCGATACTTCCCTTTCTCTTTCCTTCCTCTCAGCTCGCTCTACGTCCATGACGGTGAAAAGAGGCTCCTGGGCGGTGACTGAGTCCTGGCGGTGTTTGGTAGCAGTAAAGGGTGTTTTGATGAAGGCATCAGAGTAACGTTTCTTCAGCTCAGGGTCCGGACAGAACAGGTACTCGTACAGGGCAGCGGCCAGAGTCCCACCAAGAAATGGGCCCACCCAGTACACCTGAGAGTGGACATGCACACACAGAACCACAGATGTTAGTTACAAGTGATAATTTCACTTTGTAATGATCATTTATGCCAAACAAAAACTTCATAATAATGATAATTTCCTAATATTAATATGATATTAAAACTGCTGACATGGGTTAAACTTTTTTCCCGGGTTTTTAATTATTAAAGAATTAAATAAAATACTAAAAGAACAGAAATTTCACCCTGTCTCCAAACAACTGATAACTTTTGATAATTGATAACCATTATGTCTGATTACTGTAGAGCAGGGGTCATCAAGGGTCAGGTTTTTACTTGATGGATTCTTTGGGGGTAGGCTATCAAATAAACTTAAGAGAAATTTTGGTCCAATTAATGTATTTTTTGAAAATATTTTCTTTTCTTTCAAATGCATGTCATTTTTAGCCTTCAAAAGTGAGATCAGTCCCTATACCATATTTTGCCACAGGGGGGCGATTGAGGTATTTGAGCTGAATAATTCTGGGGCTGTTGTGTTCTCCAACTAAAAGAGTTACGACCCACCCTGGCTACTTTGTTTTCTCCTTTTTTTACGCATGCATATACCATCATTTCTCATGCAGATCGCCCACTGTAAGTCTTCTGTGGATGTTTATGACATTAATAATCTAATCTGCAGAAGTAGCATAGATATGTAGTGTTTGAGGGAGAGCACAAAGGAGTGAGGGGTCATATCCCCCTTCTCCCAGCCCTGTTAACTACATTCCAAAGGTCTTATTTTGAAATTCTGAGGTAGCTGCATCTCAGCTTAAACCGAGGTTTTGTTATTCTTTAAACACTGACAGTCTCGCTACAATATCAAACAAAGTTGAGTTACCCAGTGGTTATCCCAGCTCCACGTGACCATGGCTGGGCCGAATGATCGAGCAGGGTTCATACTGGCTCCAGTGTAAGGAATCTGAAAGAACAATCACAGCCAGCATTAGTTTTGCTCACAGGAAAGAAGGGCGCTGAGTATTTGATAAACTGCAGGTTGTTGCAGAAATTTTCCAAATACAATAATTAACACAACTAAGACTAAAGTAAGAGATGATGCTTTATCAAACCAACTGGTATTTACAGAGAGTTTATAAAAATAAAGGCTCTATTTTTGAAGAGTTCAGAGAAATACTGGTGCATGATTTAACCTCTGCTCTTTTTTAGTATTTCTATGGGGCAATTTGAGTCAATTTTCCTCTGACCCTCCCTCTTCATTACTGTTTTTCTAATAATTTCTAGTATCTATTTAATTTTCTTGTTCTATTTACAGTTAAAAAGAGTTTGGTACTTACAGCAAACAGGTGGCCGATACACACGGACAGGCCGATAGCCAACGCAGATGAACCCTTCAGGTCAGTACGTTTTTGGTCACACGTAGCAAACACAGTGAAGAGCAGCTGAAAGGTGATGAAGACTTCTACAACCATGGCACTTCCCACAGAGATGCTCTTATTTACCTAAATCACAAACAAAACAACAACAAACATCTCAGATTGATATCCCTTTAAAACGTGTGCTAAGACCTGATCTGTATGTGAATGTGTATCTGTATTGGATGCAGACCATTTTTGTGTGACAAAAATCTTTAAATTGATTTTGCATGATGAAACTGATCAGTTGTATTTCAACTGTAAACATATTGTATACACCTGTGTCAATCTGTATCTGTATTTTGAGTTGATTTGAAAAAATGTTCTCCTTATACTTAAGCAAACCTTTAAATGTTCAAAAATTAACATTTAGAGAAAAACAAAATATAAAGTCTTAGGTGTGCTCAAAATAGTTCTGACAAAACAGCTTGTATAGGCCTGAGCATTCTACAGGTACCTTGAAGTCTGCTGGAGGGATGAATGCCACGACAGATGTTTTTTTTTCTGACTATTAGTTTTGATAATAGTGAAAAGAGCTGTGGAAAACAGGAATCATATAAAGTGACTATAAAAAGTGCTGACCCCCCCTGATGTTTTACCCTTTTTTGATTTTAAAAATCAATTCTGGTTAATACATGTTGATTTTTTTTGCCAAGACAAAACCCCCAAAAACCCCTCTTTAATGGCAAAGAGAAAACAGTTTTCTACAAAGTAATGCCAATTAAACAAAAATATGTAAAGCTAAATAAGTGACTATATTCTCCCCCTTCAAGTCAGTATTTAGATGCACCTTTGGCTGCAATCACAGCTCTGAGTCTGTGTGCATTGGTCTCAATCGGGCTTACACATTCTTTTTTGCAAAACTGCTCAAGCTCTGTCAGGTTGCACAGGGATCTGGCTTGAACAGTCCTTTTCAAGTCCAGAGACAGATTCTCCATTGGATTGAGGTCTGGGCTTTGACTCTGCCTCTCCAGAACATTGCTGTGTATAAACTATTTCTGTGTAGCTCTCGCTGTATGCTTTGGGTCATTGTCTTGCTGGAAAATAAATTCTCTCCCACACCATAGCCTTCCAGGACCATCTGCTGAGAAGCATCCCCACAGCATGATGCTGCCACCACTGTGCTTCACAGTAGGGATGTTGGGTTTGTGGTGATGTGCAGTGTTTGATGTCTTGTCTGATGGCCAAAAAAGCTCCATTTTGGCCTCATCAAACCAAAGAACTTTCTCACACTTGACCATGGAGTCTGCCACATGCCTTTTGGAGAACTCTAGTCCAGATTTAATCTGAGTTTTCTTCAACAGTGGCTTTCTCTTTACCAGTCTCCCATAAAGCTTTGACTGGTGAAGAACCTGGCCAGGTGTTGCATGCAGAGTCTCTCCCATCTCAGCTGCTGCAGCTTGTAGCTCCTTCAGAGTAGTCATGGGTGTCTTGGTGTCCTCTCTCACTAGCCTCCTCCTTGCATGGTCACACAGTTGGAGAGGATGGCCTGATCTAGGCAGATTTACACATGTGCCATATTCCTTCCATTTCTTGGTGATAGATTTAATTGAACTTTGAGGGGATGTTCAGTACCCTGGAAATTTTTTGGAGCGTTCTTTTGTCTTCATGGTGCAATGGTAGCCAGGGATACTGATTAACCAGGGACTGGACCTTCCAGACACAGGTGTTTTTAGATTTTTCACTTATTTTACCTCATATATTTTTATTTGATTGAAATGATTTTGTAGAAATCTGTTTACACTTTGACATTCAGGAGTTTTTTTTTTTTTAATGTTTTTCTCAAAAAAGGCCAACTTACATTGACCATTACTTTATGTACAAATTCAATAAAAGGGTAGAACATCCAAGGGGATGATTATTTTCTATATCACTGTATATCTCACTTTGTGTTCAGATCTGGTAGCTGCGAAGTTCTAAATGTAGAATTTGAATCATATTTTACACATCAAGTCATGCAGGTGAGTGTTTCACTTTTCTCTTTGGACAACATCTCCTGTACTAAATACTCAGAAAATCCTAGGTCAGCAATTCAGTTATGATTGCATGCATTTCAATACAATCTGTGCAAGGCTACAGGAGTCTATTAGTTCTCAAAATTACTGTTTTATCATCAGGACGCACCATTGTGACCCCCATGCCACCCCGCACAGAGGCAGGCGTTATACCGAGCAGAATGGCAGATCCCACTATGGCTCCCACACATTGGGCCAGCAGGTAGAAGGCGGCTTTAGCCAGGCTCAGTTTCCTGGTCACCACCATGGCTGCTGTGACTGCTGGGTTGATATGAGCACCACTGACATGGCCAAAGCACTGAACCATGGTGGCAATACTCAGGCCAAAGCAGAGCGAGATGAGCAACAGGTCAGGAGGATGGGGAACCTCCTCAACAGCCCCCCAGTTGATGGTTGATCCCAGACTGAGCAGAACAAAAAGCAGCATGGCAAAGAACTCGGCCCCCACGCAGCGCCAGAACTCTTGAGTCCAGATTCCTTTGAAAGCTGTCATGGCTTTGCCTTCAGTGCAACAAGATGGAGGCCAGAACTTACAGTCTGGGGTGCAGCAATACCTCCTGGAAGGGGTTAAAAAGAGTGGAAAATTAGATGTTTGCAAAAACATAAACTTGGAGTTTTAACGTGTTTTCATTTAAAAGTTTTTTGTTGATCCTCTAAATATTTCAGTCAAACTCTTTGTGGGTTCCCAGATCATTTTGTCAATGCCTTTTCTGGTCTCAGGGCTGAAATAGCAGATTTCCTCTAAAACTGTTCTTGATTCATGTTGAAAATCACTTTACTTTAATCATTGCTTCTTCCACTATTCTACTAAACTAAGAGTCGTGTAGATAAGAGTTTCACCTGGAAAGACAATATAAATAAATAAACAAATAATAAAAATAAACTCCTAAAATTAAGAGTAAATAAACAATTGAAAAAATGAATGCGTGACTGATTGATAAAGGATAGATTGGACTTTTTCACATTTCCCATATTTCTTCACAAAAACAATGATATAATTCTCTTTTCTAATTTTTGGTAAAATGGTGGTTATAATGGAAATTGTCCACAGAGCAGTTGTCAACAGGGCTGGAAAGTAACTAATTGCATTTACTCAAATTCCTGTAATTGAGTAGTTTTTTGGGGTTCTTACACTTTTTGAGTACATTTTGAAATCAGTACCTTTACTTCTACTTAGGTAAGTTTTAACCCCAATAACTCTACTTTTACTTCAGTCAGCTGATCTAAGCTCTGCCCACTGCAATTCCAAATCTAGGGGGATGTGAGGGTTTCCCATCATGCCCTTGGGCAGACTGTTAAGATGTATTTATATGTGTTTATTTGTGTTTGGATGTTGCTTGTTGTACAGAGATCCCTGCTTGGGTTCTTTTGCTCGTGCTTCTGGTGGATTGTTTTTGTTTTTGGTGTGCGATACATTTGCACCATGAGTGAAGTTATTCACTGAGTTAGATGCCCCGCCTCTCTTTTCCTTGTGCCCCCCCCTACATGTACCTATCCTGTGGCATCATATGTGTGCAGTGTATTGTAATCACTGTAATCACTGAATAAGGCTGACCACACACTAGATGGCTTTCAAATCTTAAACGATTTCAAAAAAGGAGGGAGACCAGAGAAATAAGGACAAATTTAAACGACATTTCATCTTTAATCCTCTGAATGCACACACTAGACTCAGCCAGACTGTCTGATCACTGGAGACCACACACCTGCCAACCCGACGACGACCTCAGGTGATCATGTGTGATCAAGGTGACAAATCCTTTAAAATTGTCCTTATGTCTGTGGTCTCCCATGTTTTTAAAACTGTTTCAGATTTAAAGATCATCTAGTGTGTGGCCGGCCTAAGGAGGTGCAGTGTTGAAGCCTGTAGTGCAGATATTTTCCTCTTTTTAGCACCCTCTGCTGGCTCGTTCAGGTTCTGGTCCACAGTGAACTGTCAGTCCATGACTTCAGTTCCTTATTCCAGCCTTAATTTCCCGCTAGCATTCCTTATAACCAGGCCCATGTCCACTTACTTCTAGGGTTCATGCCTCATTTTTTATAAACTGTTACTGTCAAACATTCTTATGCACTAGATCCTCATGTAAGAATAGCTGACGCCCCCATGAAAGCCCCCACAGGAAGAGAAAAATGACACATTTCTGTCAAAATTTATTTTATTGATTCACTGAAAAACCCTTAAGAGGATATGCCTACACATGTTTTCATTACCAAATTGCATAAACTCATTGAGAACTTTATTTAATCATGGTTTAAGTTTATGTATATGAAAAATTATTTTGGCAGCCTCAGAGCAGGCAAAGCCTTGAGATCACCCAGTAGAACTCACCATCATCCTTTCCCTTTCTCTGTTCAACCATGGGTGCAAATCTGGGAGCTGTATGTATCGGTCACATGCATTTACTGTTTTTGAAGAGCTCTAACAGGCCACTCAGAGGCATTACAAAATTAGCAAAGTACACTATTACCGAGTAAATATTTAAATCTTGCCTGCAAAATGTGATTTTGTATGTTTTCTGTTTGATTCTTATTATTTTCTGTTGTGATTTAGCTTTCAGCACAATGACAACTGAAATATATAAAATTTGAGGAAAAGGGGGAGTGTTAAAAAGTTGAAGACATGTAGTAGAAAGAAAACAAATACCTATTTTTGTAAATCATGTTATCCATCATGACCTGTGGTAGGAGCTTCTGCTTTAAGAGAAGCCTACCTTGGTCTTACATTGGGACTTTTTTCTGTAAATATTCTGGATAGATTTGCTCATATTTTTGAGTATTCTTTGTGCTGCTAGCTGAGATGAGTTTTATAATGCCTCTCTTTTCCTCTCCAGATTAAACTATTTTTTTCTGCCGGCCACTGATTTTTCTCTAAGTGTCTGAAATTAATCTATACCCGTGGTAGTCAACCTTCTTTAAGAGCCACATTGTCTTAAAAATACTGTTTCACAAAAGCCTCAATCCAAAACAGGGATGTAAGGTAGATTCATTCATTCAGTTGATCCAAAATTGAAATTAAATGGAAAAATGAATTGTTGTATAATTAGGTGATTAAATGGGATGCAATAAACTACATAAAAATGTAATCTAAAAATATAAAAACAGTACTGTGTAGAAGTTCTAGTCATGTAGAGTGCTAACAGTTTTTCACAGGTCCTGTTGTTCCTCAACCCCGGGCTGAAGAGAGGAGGGAGGGCGGCCAGAGTCAGTGTCGACACATTTGACATGTACATGTGTCACTCAGCAGCCAAGGTTAAGTTTAACAGCATTTCTTTTGTCCGGGCCTTTGCACCCCTGATAACACACCCAGCAACCACCAACAGTTTTCAGGTGCTTAGAACATACACACGACAACCAGGGGGTTATGGCAACCCCCCTACCCGCCCTAACAGTACCCTAGGCTATGTTTAAGCGCCACATCTACCCATAACTCCGCCCTAAAGCTGTGGTTTTTGTTTTGTTTTTATCAGATTATTTTCCCATGCCCTTGGTAATGTAAAAAGACATCCAGAGCATGACCTGGGTTGTGTCAATCCTCCTTCCTGCCTGATGGGGCCCTCAGGTGGGCGTACTCGCCAATACACGCCTTACTTCAGCCTCAAACTTCGGCCCAAACATGCGGAAAACTTCTGCACAGTACTGTATGTTTTTTTTATTTACATAAGTTCCACCTGCCCAAAAGACTTGTAGTATAAAAAGAATAATAAAATCACTTATAAACTGTATAAAATTTACATTAGTTATAAGTTATATTCATATAAAACTTATAAATAATCATACTTGTGATATAAACATAGTAGAATGTGCTGAGCTTGAGCTCTGAGATGCTTTTTAAAGAGCAGATGAATTATAGTTGGCTACTTGGGTATCTGTGGCTCTGTTAACTTAAAAGAGATGTTTTCTTTCTTTAAAACTCATTATTAATGCTTTAAGCTAAAGGTGTGTGCGTGTGTGTGTGTGTGTGTGGGGGGGCTCATACTGGTCATTGCCCAGGACCTCTAAAACCAGCCCTGCCTCACACCTGCAGACCCCCAGACACATTGTTCTGCCCTGTTTATTTAGTAGCTCTGGCTCTGTTGTTTCTACTCTTTAGACAGTGTTTAAATTAGTAGTGCATTAAAAGTCAACCATGACACTCACTTTTAGACAAGTTTCACCAGATATTACGTCATCTCAACACGTGATCCGCGTGTTTTAGGCTGGTTGATGATGAATATCAAATATCCAATAATCATAAATAGGAGTGAGGGTGAGCATCGGTAGGAAGTGGCTGAAGAAAATTATGAAAACGAGGCTTTACTGAATGACCTCACACCAGAAACACACCTGCGGACTTCCTCTGCTCTCTTTCTCTTACGCACGCGCGCCAGCGACGATAATAATAGGCCTAATATTTTGATTTAAATGATAAAAGTTTTTTATTTAATATAAAAATTACAGCCTGTATTATTGGTGTGGAGAATATATTTGCTGATGAGATAATAACAAAAGCTTTTCGTTGGGTTTCTTTGTCAGTAGACTTCTATCTCACCTCCTCGCTTCTGTTGTAAGAGTAAAACAAAACTTTCATCTCCAACAGTTTCCTCAACAGTTCTGATCACCGCCGGAGAAAAGAGGGAAGAACTCTGACATTTATCAAAACAGGAAAACAGCGACGAGGGCGAGAGGCCGTTTTAAGAAATACCATTCACTTAAATGTAACACAACTTCAACAAAGCCTGTTCTGCTGTAACCAGAGAGAACAGTAGTAAATCAGAGGAAAACTTCAATATTAGCCTCTATCATCAAAGCACACTCTCAAACCAACCATCTAATCTTAGTCTGATTTAAATCTCAGTACCTGGTCCTGTGCTGCAGCCCCTTAAAGACTCTGTAGTCTAGTCTAAAGCTCCTCCATCTACTCACCTCAGGCGCTGCTGAGCCCCACCGCCCTCCGTCATGACTCCTCTGCCAGGGTGGGTGCTGCTGGCTTTTATAGCGGAGGGTGCGTGTTGGGGGTGTTTGTTTTAGGTTGGTGTCCGGATGGTCCTGCTCTGCCCGAGAGACCAGAATGAGAACAGAAGAGGCGACTCAAAAAAGGAAATAAAGGACCGTGAATTTTTAATAAAAGGCTGAATAAAGAGATGATTTCTCAAATATCACATTTCTGATGGTTTTTAAATGCTTTATTGGATCTTTTTGACAATGAATCATCTAATCTAAAATGTTATTTATCTTATTTATCAGTCAGTACGTATCTACAGGTAAGATTACTTACCATAGAGTTAGTGACTAGAATACTTTGAGATAAGTTACTCCCCTTTTATAGGAACATTTTTTAAACTGTTCCACTGAGAAGCTCTGGAGAAATAACACTGACAGACATCCAAAAACGGACCTGTTTTATAGTGGAAATATCCATGTTCAGTAAACACTGAACACATCATTCGCTTTTACTTAGAAAATCGTGACAGCCATGATGACAGAGGAAGATCACAACATTAACCACAGATGTAGAGAGATGTACAGAGGTGAGCTGCTCCAGACATCCTCACTCAAAAACTCCAGCTCAAATAATAGCCAGATTTTTTTTTTTTGAAACGTGGAAATGAGATGTTTATTTAACTGAAATCCAGAAAAAGAAATAAGGCCATACAATTTCACATTTACATTTTTTGTACCACATTTGATACATTAGGAAATGTTTGAACCTGATAATCCACTGAAGGGCATTTTTATCATTTACATGATTGTATACAAAAGTTTTTTTTAAGGAAATTGTTAATCATTTTGATTAGATAGAGGTATCAAAAAAGAGCGTATCAAATATGATACAACTGGCTTTAAAGGTTAATAAATTATTATGACCAAAGAAATTTAAAACAGTCATTTAATCAATCAGTGTTCAATATTGCTAGTCAGAGTGCCTTTAGAATAAAAAGACCAACGTATTTAAAAAATATATTTAACCTGTTATTGTATTCACTTATGTCTGTCTAATTTCTATATTACTTAAAAGAAATTCAAATATTTTATTTTATCTTTTTATTAACTCCTTAAAGCCTGTTGTGTCATATTTGATTACATACTTTTATGATACCTCTATCTAATCAATATGATCAATAAATTACTAAAAATACAAGCTGATAAATGATAAAAATGCCCTCAAGTGGATTAGCAGTTACCAAAAACACCTAATGTATCAAATGAGATACAGAAATATATATATGTGTTAAATTTTGTGGAATTTTTGATTTTTTTTTTATTTCAGTGGAAAATGAAATAAACATTTCAGTTGAAATAAAAGAGATTTTTCTGACTATGATTTGTGTTTTCAGGCTTTAAAGGGTTATTATTAAAAAGCTCTGTATTATTATTACTAGTCAGTAGATTTTAAGTTACTTTTCAATTTTCAGTTTCTTTCAATAAATGTATCTTTTTTTTAATTTCATGTTGTTTCCGTTGTTATTCCCTACTGTATGTTTTTAGACCTGTTTACATGGGTGATCTAGACTACACCATAATAAAATGGACTAGTCTGGAATAAAAAAGTAAATAACACAGTTAATATTGACAAAAGTGAAGCGATTTAAAATTCTGTCTTCTGTACTGTGTTTCTGTCTTTATGTTTTTTTCTTCTGTTTTTCTATTCATTTTTACTGTCAACACTTTCATGTTCCACTGACGACTTAAATAAAGAATAAAAAAAGAAGGACCCACGATGTTTGAATCCTCCTGTTATTTTATTCATTTATTAAACATTTATTTCTTTAATTTTATTATTACATTTCAAAATGATTATTTATCCTTTTTATTTTGCTTTTGTCTTTTTTAATTGTATTTTTTCAGAAAAAAGTGTGTTATTTATTTCAAATGATTTTATTTTGATAATAATTTTTTTATGTATCCATTTTTTAAGTTCTATGTGGTTTCTGCCAGTATTTCCCATTATATGTTTTTATACCTGTGTCTCCATAACTTTATTTCGTTATTTTACTTATTTATTTATTCTCTTCTGTCTGTGTACTTGCTTCACTGTTAACATGGTTATTCTAAACTGAAAACTAAGAATAAAATGTTTAAAAAGAAAAGAAA
This sequence comes from Cheilinus undulatus, assembly GCF_018320785.1. NCBI lineage: Eukaryota > Metazoa > Chordata > Actinopteri > Labriformes > Labridae > Cheilinus > Cheilinus undulatus. Next base: position 45,661,475 of record NC_054871.1, on the reverse strand, counting down.
GGAAGACCAGTGTAAGATAAACTGTCATTTTTATTTTTCAAAAAGTTTATAAAAATCAAAACAAATAATCAACATATTAACAAACAATGACAGACTGTATTTCTTTAAGGACTTAGAAATGTGAGTGATACATTAACCCAGCATCATGGAGCCTGAAAACTCAGCGTGACAGAATCTGATGATAAAATAGAGTTAGAGTGAGGAGCAGCAGAGCATCTGCAGTGTGTTTTATTTTGTGGAGCTTTAATTCTGTGGTCTTCACTTCTATATTGCTGTTATGCTGAGTCGGCGCTGACCTTGTTGCTTACTTGGGAAAAACAAAAACAAAAAACCAAAAACATTCTTTAACTGTGCAGTTCAACTGAAATATGACTCCAAGAAAAGTTCCCTCGGTCTTCTGATGTCCTGTTTTCCTCGTTGGTGATAGGATGATTTGATGATCATGGCTTTGTTACAAGCATGCTTCCTTTAAATGCTTAAAAAATCCAACAGAAATATTTCTGTGTTGGATCAGGTGGAAGTTTCAGCCCAATCATAGTAACAAAAATGGAGTAAAAATGAAATTCCTTTCTAATAAAAGCAGAAACCACATGGATAAAAGTGTCAGAAAATTATAAACCATACAAAAGTGCATTCCAGCGTGCCTCAGCTGCTTGTTGTCAGAAATATTAATTGCTAAATACCCCCCCCCCACACACACACACATACACACACCCACACACACCCACACCCATACACAACCTCCCAATCTGAATAAACCCTGACACAATGCTGAAACACAAAGCTGCCAGTGTTTATGCTTCTTCATGCAAGCTGACAGAGCAGACCTCCCCCATCACAGCATTCACACACCACCATACTCCCCCCAACACACACACACACACACACACACACACACACCCACACCGTCGTATCTGTTACATAAGGAATTATATAATAACAACAACAAAACTGTGAATTAGTAAACTTGGAATAATGGACCACTGTTTAAAACAAAGCAGCAGGTTATGTAACCTGTGAAGTGATTTTTCTAATTCACAAACATTTTGATGCTTTTGCTCCTCCCTAATTTTACTTTCCTGGAGAGTAAGAAAGGCCGAGCCCTCGCCATGTGTGGAGATTTACACGTCATTTATTTTTATCCTTCCCTATAAACACAGAGACAACACTGTGGATCAACAAACTCAGGCGGTGAAGCTACTGTTTCAAGTTTTTATTTTTTTGCAATAAGAATAAACGGTAACACTTATAACTATCCAGTAATTACCAAGTAGTTTTACAATAGAAACACAGTAATTTCATTGTAATAAGTATAATCATCTAATAATTTCTCAGGAATAAGGAGTAATCGCCCAGTAATGTCGTAGAATGTTACCAAGTAATAACCTGAAATATGATAATATTAAGGAAGTATTTTATTAGTAATAATGTTTAATTATCTAATAATTCTTCATAATGTTGTGGCAACTCTCTGTAATTAGATGATATTTGACCAGGTAATTTATCAGAAATAAGATGATCATTTTCTCTATAAGCTGCCCGATTATCCCCAGATAATTTCTTCATTTTGACCCTCTAAATCATGGGTGTCAAACTCAATCACAGCAGGGGCCAGATCCTGGATCCAGGACTAACCTGAAGGCCTAAGAGGGTCACCTTTTCAACCGTAAACTGTCAACCTCATTTCACCAGTCATAAAATATGAAAATCTAAAATATGAAAAAAAAAAAAAAATCCTTTGATAAATGATTTTGAGGTTAAAAAGTCAAAAAGAAAAGTTTAAAGGCTCACAATCTGAGAAAAGTAAATTTATTAGTTCAAAAAGGTCAAAACATGAATTAAATTGGAAAAGTTATGTTTTTAACGGCAAATATATTAGAAAGAAAGCCAAACTTATGAGCTTAAAAGGTGAAAATATGAAAAAAAAACGTAATCATGAAATTAAAAGTCAAAATATGATTCCAAATTTTAAACTGTGAGTCTAAAAGGTCAAACTATAGGGTTATAAAGTCAAAGTTTGGTGTTGAAAATATGAGATAAAATACAAAATAATTTGTCAAAAAGGTCTAAATATCACTTAAAATAAGAATTATGAATCTAAAAGCTCAAAATATTATATGAGAATTCAAAATTATGAGTTGAAATGCTCAAAGTATGAAATAAAAAGTCAAAATCCTCAGTTTGAGTTCTAATTGTGAGATGCAAAATTGAAAATATGAAATTAAAACACAAATTAATTTCTTTTCCAACATTCTTCACTTTTTATCTAAATATTTTCACTCCTTGCTTTTTTAGATTTATGACTGAAGGATATCTTAAATCATCAAGGATAAATTCACATTTTTATACTTGAGGAAACATGCAGACCTCAGACTGATGGACCAGCTTTAACAGAAATATGAGATCATCTTGTGGGCCGGATTTAACTGTACCACGGGCCGGATATGGCCCCCAGGCCTTGAGTTTGACACCTGTGGTTTATAGGGTAAGGGTTAGAGCAAAGCACCACCTAATTAGCAGAGAATTGCCACGATATAATGAGGAATTACTTTATCATTAATACATTATTATGAGGTTGACATTTCCTTAATATTACTGTTTTTTCTGAGTTATTGCTTATAATATTTTTAAATTATCACAACGGACGTACAACCTTGTTCTTGAAGATAACTAAATAATAACAGTAATTACTACAAAAATACTAGATAATTACTCTGGAATTACTTTGTTATTGGTATGTAATTGGATGACCAAATAAATGTATAATTATTATATAATATTATATATTATATAACAAGCCGGGGTGGAAAGTCACCAACTACATTTGTTCAAATTCCTGTGATTGAGAATTTTTTTGGGTACTTTTACTTTTTTTGAGTACATTTTGAAATCAGTACTTTTACTTGTAATGAAGTAATTTTAAAGCCGAGGAATTGTACTTTTACTTTAGTGCCATACTTTTCCTACCTCTGTCGAGTGCCCGTAGAATCACTGCTGTCAAACAGCTGACTCTTATCATCCCTGCTCTCCTGAGCCCGTCAGGTTTAGACTAATGCTTTTGTTAATGTTACCCATAAATGTGCAGGATAGAGGTTGTCACAAAGGAGTCCAGCTCGTACCTCTGGCCTTCGGTCAGCATCCAGGCCTCATAAGAGCACAGTAAGACCGGAAGGACTGAGGACTGAAAGACTCTGACTTTAGGCCGTATTCTGAAAGGACGAGTTACTCCCCAGACAACCGTTTTGCTAAACAGACTTAGTGGTAATTTTTGAGCTGTTATGCATTTCAGGAATTGTTAAATTTCTCTTTTGCTTCATTGTTTTCACCCCCCTTTGTTTGTGACACCCTCTTTCAGCCCAGGGCCGCCTCTGCTCCTCGGTGATGTTTATCTCTGTTTTGGGCAAACTGTCCTCTCCCTCAGGCGGATCCAGGGACGGCGTTCGCTTTTGTCTTGTGGCGTTTCGCTGTTTGCACTTGCAGCAAAGATGATGTGAGAAGCCGCATGTGCTGATAAGATCCAGACTAACCAGGGTAGCTAAAAGCTGCTTGCTCTGAACACAAGCAGTGCAACAAGCAGAGTCAGAATGCTGTATCTGGTTGAACGGTAGATTTGCCAGTGAAAGAGAGACAGAGATGGGGGAATAGTTTCATGATTGTGGGGAAATTTTACAACCATATTGGGCAGGTTTCCATGCAAATACCCTGTGATATATAACAATATATTTCTTAAAGCTTCTGTGAGGAAAGTCAACACATTTTGAAAGACTGATATTAATGCTGAAGACTCCCAATGACCTACAGAGACAGAAAATGACCTACAGAGACAGATAAGAGCCTCAGTAAGAAGTCTGATTACTCATTGGTTTTTAAATTGCCCTGCAGCCCAAGAGTGTGTGATAAATTCATAAAATGTATTGTGAATAAAATCATGGAGCCACTTCTTTATTCTACAAATCTTTCCTGCTTTCTGGTGTAGCACTGAAAATGAAAAAATAGCAAAGATCATCAAAGTATTTAAGTCTGGTGGGACTAACGATACACATACCTATCATCCTGTAACTATACTGCCCAGCCTGTCCCGAGTTTCTGAAAAATGGTCTACTACAGGTACATCTAAAAAAAACCCAGAATATCATGACAAAGTTCAATATTTTTGTCACTCATTTCAGTAAGTGAAACCCATATATTATATAGACTCATTACACATAGAGTGAAGTATTTCAAGCCTTTATTTCTTCAAATGTTGATGATTATGACTTACAGATAATTAAAACCCAAAATTCAGTGTCTCAGAAAATTAGAATATAACATAAAATCAATCAACCATCAATCAGGCTATGTGACATTATCAGCATTAGCTGATGAGGGTGTGACACCATGACTTTCCAATATTGAACTTTTTCACAATATTCTAATTTTCTGAGAAAATGTAACACAAGCCTCTCAGCCAGCTTGATGTTTTGAAAGAAGGCTATGTGACATTATCATGCATGCTTTTCTTACAGGTGCATCTCAATAAATTAGCAACACAGAAGAGCTGAAGGCCACAACCAGAGCAACCTGGGCGTCAGTGACACCTCAGCAGTGTCACGGACTGATGGCCTTCATGCCGCATTGCTACAATAATCCACGCAAAAAGAGCCCTGACCAAGTATTGAGTGCTGTACATGTTCTTACTTTTCAGTAGGCCAACATTTCTGTGTTAAAAATACATTTTTATTGGCTTTAAGTAATATTCTGATTTTCTGAGATACTAAATTATGGTTCTTCATTAGCTGTAAGTCAAAATCATCAAAACTAAAAGAAATAAACACTTGAGGGATTAAGAAGACTTATTTCATCGGGACAACATGCGTTTACTGGATCTCTCTTGAGAGGAAGCTGAGTTACATAAAGAAAGAATGTGTAGACATAGATTTTCACCATAAACATGAGAAAGAGCTGTAGCTCCACTTCCCTGACCTGTCGTGCTAATCTGCAAACTTTTATCTTAAGTTAAAAATCCCATCAAGACTCTGTAACTTCCAAGATATGTGCAATATATGGTTCTATCAGCTGCCACAATTCAGAGATGTTAGAATGAGCAGAGAAGGAGTCAACAGACTTTCCTGAAGAAGTCTAGGACAGCAAGAACTCCTACTGGGACAGACGCTTTGAAGGCTTAAGGCTTTTTCTTTGTCTGTTTCATTAAAAAAACAAACTTCCATCTGCCTGGATATCCGCCTGTCTAGCAAAAATGCAAAACTGACAGTTACCTAACCAACACATGCCAGACGTGTGTCCTTTATCTCTGAGTGACTGGAGCAGATACAAAGAGTACCAGGCCCGTCATGTGGGATTGATCAGACTGTGGCAGGACAGGACAGTCAGAGAGAGGAGTTAAGATCAAATGTGTTTTTCCACAAGCAACATTTGGATTCACCTAGTTTGGATTTCACCTACTTTGCACTTAAGGAAATATCATAAAGTTCTTGGGGCCACTTGAGTCTGGTGACACAGAAGGGCAGGAATAAACATGAGTGATCCATGTTCTAGTTATGTAATCCTGTCAAATGCTAACACTTTCCTGTAAAGACTGAATGCTTATACCTTATTCTGGCATGTACGTATAGATTTCAGCATTCTGATTCACATAATCAACATATGAAACAACAAAATAATGATAAATAACAGTTCCAAATCAAAATGTGCAGGACATCAGGACTCTTCTCTATCACATCTGGAGCCCAGGTCTTGTGGTAAGAAATGAAAGGCATACATGGTTAAAACAAATAAGAAGAGTTTATTGAAATAAGGAGACTAAAAGTTCAACATTACTGACACATCCTTTTTAGTATTAAATAATCAAAACCCTCCAGGCCAGTGCAAATCAGCAGAACAGAAAAAAAGTGGATTAAATGTAACATGGGGATAAAAAGTGGAAAAAGGGTCAAAAAGTAGCAAAAAATGGGCGAGAAGTGACAAAACAATGAGTGAAAAGTGACTAAAATGGCAAAAAACTTGGAGAAAAATGGTATTTAGTGGCAAAATGTATCTGAAATGGGTGAAAAGTGGCAAAAACTGGTGAAAAAGAGCAAAAATGGGATAAAAAGTGGCAACAAGAAGTGGCTTAAATGGGCAAAAACTAGGGAAAAAAAGGGGTATTTAATGAAAAAAGGTAGCTTAAATGGGTGAAAATTGGGAGAAAAATGTTGAAAAGGGGCAAAAATGGGATAAAGATGGCAAAAATGGGTAAAAAGTTGCTATGAAGTGTCAAAATGGGCAAAAGCTTGAAAAAAGTGGTATTTAATGGCAAAAGATAACTTTAATGGGTGAAAAGTGGCAAAAAATGGTGAAAAAGGGCCAAAATTGGTTAAAAATGGCAAAAAGAAGTGGCTCAAATGGGCAAAAACTATGAAAAGAGTGGTATTTAATGACAAAAAGTAGCTTAAATGGGTGAAAATTGGGAGAAAAATGTTGAAAAGGGGAAAAAAATGGGATAAATATGGCAAAAAAAATTGGCAAAAAGTTGCTAACACTTTCCTGTAAAGACTGAATGCTTATACCTTATTCTGACATGTGGGTATAGATTTCACCATTCTGATTCACATAATCAACATATGAAACAACAAAATAATGATAAATAACAGCTCCAAATCAAAATGTGCAGGACATCAGGACGCTTCTCTATCACATCTGGAGTCCAGGTCTTGTGGTAAAAAATGAGAGGCATACATGGTTAAAACAAATAAGAAGAGTTTATTGAAATGAGGAGACTAAAAGTTCATCATTACTGACACATCCTTTTTAGTATTAAATAATCAAAACCCTCCAGGCCAGTGCAAATCAGCAGAACAGAAAAAAAGTGGATTAAATGTAACATGGGGAGAAAAAGTGGAAACGGTGTCAGAAAGTAGCAAAAAATGGGTGAGAAGTGACAAAACAATGAGTGAAAAGCGACTAAAATAGGCAAAAAGCAGTTAAGAATGACAAAAATGGCAAAAAACTTGGAAAGAAGTAGTATTTAGTGGAAAAGGTAGCTGAAATGGGTGAAAAGTCGCAAAAAATGGTGAACAAGGGCAAAAAAGCGGCTAAAATAGGGAAAAACTTGAAAAAAGTGGTATTTCATGGCAAAAGGTAGCTTAAATGGGTGAAAATTGGGAGAACAAATGTTGAAAAGAGGAAAAATTGGGACAAATGTGGCAAAGAAATGGTGAAAAAGTTGCAAAAAACAGTGTCAAAATGTGCAAAAACTTGGAAAAAAGTGGCATTTAATGATACTTGTTAATTTTAACATAATGGTCCCTGGTAAAGAATTGATATTCTTTATTTGAGTTTAATATACTGTTTTTCAACTGCCGACTCTTATTATCTGCCTAAAAACATTAAATAGACCAACAGTTTTCCAATAGTGTTCAACATTATTACTGTTACTCAAAAGACATTCCTCTATGCCACATCTTTTTTAGAGTGTAGAAAGTGGAAAAAGGTTTTTCTGTAGTTGTCTACACTACTGAGATTTAATTATATTTGCTGGATGATGAGTTTTTGCTATTAAGCCCCAAAGTAACCCTATCAGGAGTAAAAACAATAATAATTCATAAAAAAAAATGAATTTATTAAAAGTCCTGTTTTTGATTACATTGTACCAAATTTTCAATCTGGTTTACATCTGCTCCTAACTAATGCTGACTGTCCACAGAGGAGTTTGCCTAATTTTTTAAGAATCTTAAAGACAAACATCAGATACCCTCTCACATCTAAAGACAGTTTGTCAGCCAGCTGCTGAGTTTTTGGCTACAGACTAAGATTTTGTAAAGACTGGGGATCTAACAGGGCCACTAACTGCCAGACTAGAATTAAGGTGTTTTCACTTGTCTTGTTCTGCTGATCTGGTCTGAATCAAGGACCGGTTTTTTACGTAGTTGGATTTGACGTCATGTTTAGTCTGTGCTCACATGTTGGTATTTAGAAGCGGACCAAAACCTGTGATTTGTGGGGAAAATGTGCTCTAATTGGTCAGTTTATTGTGGTTCATTACTGCACCTGTGCTATCTATCTATCTATCTATCTATCTATCTATCTATCTATCTATCTATCTATCTATCTATCTATTCATTGCTCAAAAAATGAAAGGGAACAATTAACAATTAAATAACCCATCCCAGAATATTACTGTTGAAAATCTTTATTTATTCCATAGTGAAATGCGTTGAGAACAAAATAACATAAGAACGATAAATGGAAACCAAAATCATTAACCCATGAAAGACTGGATTCAGAATCAATTATTAAAAATAAAAGTGGAAAAATCAGATCACAGGCTGATCCAACTTCTGTGAAATTCCTCAAGACAACTCAAAATGAGGCTCAGTAGTGTGTACGGCCTCCAATGTGCCTGTATGAACTCTCTACAACGTCTGGTCATGGTTCTGATAAGACAACGGATGGCCCCCAGAGGGATCTCCTCCCAGACCTGGATCAGGGCATCAGTCAGCACCTGGACAGACTGTGGTGTGATGTGGTGGTGGTGGATTGAACAACACATGATGTCCAAGAAGGTGTTTGATTGGATTCAGGTCTTGGGAACTGGCAGGCCAGTACGTAACATCAATAACTTTGTTGTGCAGGAGCTGCTGACATACTCCAGCCACATGAGGTCGATCATTGTCATGCATCAGAAGAAACCCAGGGCCCGCTGCACCAGTATATGGTCTGACAATGGATCTGAGGACCTCATCCCTGTAATGGCGGTACCTCTGGCCCTCCAAGGACATGCCTCCCCAGACTATCACTGACCCAATGCCAAACTGGTCATGCTGGAAGATGTTACAGACAGCAGAATGTTCTCAACGATGTCTCCAGACTCTCTCACGTCTGTCACATGTACTCAGTGTGAACCGGATCTTGTCTGTGAAGAGCACAGAGTACCAATGGTGAACCTGCCAATTCTCTGGCAAATGCCAGTCAGGCTGCACGGTGCTGAGCTGTGAGCACAGGCCCCACTTGTGGACGATGGGCCCTCATACCAGCCTCATGGAGTCTGTTTCTGACAATCTGAGCAGAAACATGCACACTAGTGACCTGCTGGATGTCATTTTGTAGGGCTCTGGCAGTGCTCCTCCTGCACAAAGGAGCAGATAGCAGTCCTGCTGCTGGGTTGTTGCCCTCCTACAGCCCCCTCCACATCTCCTGGTGGACTGGCCTGTCTCCTGGTGTCTCCCTCCATGCTCTTGACGGTGTGCTGGGAGACACATCAAACCTTCTTGCCACGGCATACATGGATGTGCCATCCTGGATAAGCTGCACGACCTGCGCACCTTCTGTAGGTTGCTACCCTAGTGGTGAGGGCGCTGGAAAAATGCAAAAGTAACCAATAATCAGCCAGAAAGGATGAGCAGAGGTGTGCTGGGAGACACATCAGCTGCAAAACCATTCCTTTACAGGGGTTGTCTTGCTAATAGCCTCTGCTTTCCACCTGTTGTCCGTCCCATTTGCACAACAGCAGGTGAAATGGATTCACAGTGTTGCTTCCTAACTGGACAGAGTGATATCCTGGAAGAGTTACTGACTTGAGTTACATTGTGATTGTGAAAGTACAGGTTTAAAATGTTAAATATATCACAAATTCAAGATAACTACAATACAATCTTTTTTAATAATTAACCAATAATTTTGTATTTCAAACTGAATTTCTTTCACAAAGTGTGATGTAAATAATCTCCAGAATTCAGTGAATTCAGTGCTGAATGCTCAAAATTTCTTGGGGGACCCCCCTTTTATTTTACATGACTCATTTTACTGTTGTAAACCTCTGCTCCAGTTCTCTAACATCTGGGCCACTTAAACATCTGTGCGGCCCACCCTCATATTAACAGGTCTTCTCTGACAGAAAGCATCATTCTGCTTTTAACAGTCAAACTGTTTTGAATCAGCTCAGCACACCTGCTAAAAATTATGATGAATATATCCAGATGGCATTTTAAAAGAACAGAGGCATTACATGTGCCAGAAATCAAATTTGGGCATTTATGTCCAAAAAAACAATCTTTGTCTCATCTGAGATTTCATAAACAGTACACTAAATTTGACATTCAGCCCTGGTTTGATGTATATGGCAATTTCACATCTGTCAGTTTAGACCATTTGCTGTGCAAAAAGGGGGTAGTATTTTTCTCAGTTCAGGCCTTAAAAAGGTCTTAAGAGGTCTGATGTTTGATTTTCAAAAGTACTCTGAATTGTGTCACTGCAGGGTTTGTGTTTCTGCTGTTGGGACATTTCAGTCCTGTAGAGGGCAGTAAAGTGATGCAAACAGAAAAGCATTTCACAGCTTGAGCACTTTGAATCATATTACCTCTTTTATCCAACTCCCCCTTTTATTATATATCTTTCTTATTACAAACTCAACAAAGGTAATACACAACAATGATTACTAATCAATGATTTTCTAGGAGAAAAAATATCTGGAGAAATTATTTCCCTGGCTTTTCTCTTTCTCTCCTTTACTCTCTTTCTTTCTCTCTCTCAGGTCATGCTAATACTTCAGTATCAAAAGTCACATGTTGGTACTTGGGCAAGATGCTGAAACTGAACCTGTTAGAGAATGCTGGGCCATTCATGCAATGAGTAGAGTTTAAATCCTGGCTAAGGATGGACCAATATAAACACTGACAATAGACATCAGGAACCACTCAGTTTGTATGTAGGTTTAAGATATTAAGTTGGTGAACCACAGTTGAAAGACGGCACCCCTAGCATGCCTTGTAGTAGAGTTCAAAAAGACATGAGAGGTAATCTGAACAGGGATAATCTGGGCAACTTGTGTGAAAATCCACTGGGACTCCCTTTAAAGGTGACATATTTTACCCCTTTAAGGCAAGTTTATTTTGCTCTCAGAGGTCTCCAAAACATGTCTGTGAAGTTTGTTGCTTTTATCTGAAGTCACTGACTGGGATTTGAACCATCAATATCCCAAAGTAAAGTTAACAGGGTAACCCACTGAACTATCCAGCATCTTTGCTTGCAGCTGAAAGGAAGATCAGAGGAGGGTGGAACTTTTTTCCCAGCAGGGATGGCCAACGGACCCTGGGGGCGGGGCTAACTCCCCACATGACATCATGAGGTGAAAAATTCTAAGAACACATTATCTGAAAGGTGGAGAAAAATAGGGGGTAAGGAATAGATTTTTAATCTGACATACCAGATCGATTTGTTTCACACATCCATCTGGGAAACCTTCATTTCTAAGTGTTTAGAGAAGGGCAGAGGAGTTGAAGAAAAGTCAGAGTGTGATTGGATGAACATTCTGTCCGTCACATCTTTATGGGCCAATCAGAGCAACAAAACATGTGACGTAGCCGCGACCGAGGTGCGTTTTCACAGCTACCGAGGAATAAAACGAACCATGGCGACCATAGACATGTCAGTACACGACTTTTGTTGTTTTTGAACAACTCACTGCTGTTCTTTGTTCTTCTTTTAATGAAGAAATGTTGTCAAGTTCTGATAAAACTGACACTTTAGCAGCATCCAAGCTAAAATCCACTACGCCCGAAAGTACTGCTCCTCGTTGCTGTTTGGTCCTGTCACTTTCTAACCGGGCCCAAACGGTTCAGATGGGAGCTTTGCAAGATGGATTCACCAGTGAAACAAAGAAATGGGCGTATCCATCTGCTTTGCAAGGTTAGGATTTTCTGGTTCTTGAGGGGATTGTGGACAGGCCAGGGGCACATATTTTTGTTGGAAAAGCCTGAAAAAGTGATTTTTGCACAATATGTCCCCTTTGAAATGTGGCTAGGGTTGAGATAGAATATAAAGGACTGATTTAAATTTTAACATTTTTCTAACACTTTTATTTAACTGGAAAAATGGAAACTTTAATGATTTCTTCAAATGTTGTATATATACCATATTTTTGTTCTAAGGAGTGAGTAATTTTTTAATTTTATTGATCAAACCTTTAGTTAACCAGGAAGAGACTCGTTGAGATTAAAAATCTCTTTTCCAAGAGTGTCCTCACCAAGACAGGCAGCAACACAAGAAGAAACATAGTTATTCTGTATAACTACATTTTTAAAATTGTTTTTGCATCACCAAGAACAAGACAGAAGCAAAAAAGGTATGAACCATTCATATTCACCCCTACCTCCCAGTTCATTGAACAACTGAATCCATATACATATCTACACACATACATGCATACACATATTGATAAATACCAATAACCCCTGTCTTACTTGTTCCATTCAAATGAGATGAGTTTGCATCAATATTACTTTATTTTTCCTTTTTATTTTCCTCTTCCTCTTTTTTATCTTAAAGAAAACAAAAATGGTTATTTAATAATTCACTCATGTTTCCATCAACCACTGTCTCCCTGATGGTCTAGCGGCTAGGATTCAGCGCTCTCACCGCTGCGGCCTGGGTTCGATTCCCAGTCAGGGAATGTGTTCTAATACAAGGATGTAAACAATAAATATAAAAAATATTCTTATTAGAAAAGGGAGACACTGATGGCTACATGCAGACACAAACTGCAGGATGCTTCCAGACTTTATTCATTTATTCATCACTGACTTTTCTGGGAATAGAAAAGAACAAAGGAAAAATAAAGAACAACCACAAGCTGCATTTCTATTACCTTTAGAAATGTGCAAAATCTAAATAGTGCATTAAAAACTGGTGATGAAAACACCTGAATTTGAAAAACTTCTCAAATATCACTAAAAGGTTTCTTTTACGCTCTCATGAGGAGGTTTTTCAGACGTTTCAATATAGAAATATATCGCAAAAGTGCAATGGAAACATTTTTTCCGCATTTACAGGTCTCAGGACGTGACATACAGTGTCACATGACCAGTTCCCTCTGAAGGCCCATTAATGCTCAATGTTAAATACAGATACGGACGGAGCCTTCTGTCCGTGCTCTGCGTTCATTTTGTCCGTATTTCTGCACGTTTCCATAAAAAGCTTACAGATACGGGCCAAACGGAGCAGTACCACCGGAAACCGCGGGGGCAGTGTTGCTGTCACTACCCGATACGTCGCTCTAGTGAGACACAAAGAAGAAATAACAATGGCAGAGCTTTTTGAGGAAAAGTTGTGCCAGCTGGTTAGAAAAGCTGCCTCTGTTTTGTCTTTTATGCAAACCGTACATTATCAATACCTCCTCCACAGTCGCCATGTTTGTTTTTGAGTTTGTTGTTGTCATAAACTTTTGAGTCTGTGCTGCCCCCCCCCCCCCGTAGATATATTGGTTAACATCCGTGCCAATGTAAAGGATGCATGGAAGTATGTGAGCAGTGACAGTAACGTCGTTTGAAAAGGACGCATACATTTTTGTACGTAAAGGGAGTATTAATGGGCCTTGAGACAACATGGCGCAGTACGTGTGTACCTGTGTGGACTTCACATTATACCGTTATTCGTGACTTTTGGCGTACATACGGACTTTGCCTCAAAACTATCATTCGTTACCTTCGTCTTTTGTTCTAAACTATCAAGGCAACTGCTGTAAATGTAATCATAACTGTACCGTAAAGCGACTTTGTATTTTATCGAAATTTTAGTAATATCACTTTTATTTTGCGAAAAACTTTAATGGAAACCCAGTTACAAACTGGAACAGCAAACAAACTAAAGAGAACTGAACACTGAACTTCACTGAACATAGAACAGAATATTGAACTTCAGCTAGCTTAGAACTGAACATGGAACAGCAAAAACCAGATAACAAATAATACTAAAAACATTTAAGCCTGAGAGATAGCTGTCAGTCCATGGAACAATTTTATTTAAAATAAACCTCTTTAAATGGTACAGTGGTGTCTTATCATTCATTGTAAACTAAGTCAAGTCCAGCTGGGCTTCTGTCCCCCTGTTGAGGGAACCCAGTGGTGCCTTGAAGCCTTTGGCACGTGGATTTGGGCTGTCAATGATGTCGGACATCCTTTCAATCACCTGACGTGACAAATACTCCTCATTATAGGCTGACTGTTAAAGTACTTTACATTTTGGACAAAATCTCCATGGGTACCAGCTTAAACAGAACTCAAAGTTGCAGCTGGAGCTGTAAAGATGTTTTTGATTGAAAAAACTTTGATTAGAGAAAAATTACCTCCTGATGCAAAAAATTGCTAATTAATTATTTGAATCTTTTTGAAACTATTTCATGTTTTGAAATTGTTTGGCATAATAACTTGGAACAATGCATTTGAGGGGGTGCTGCAAAAAATGCCATTATCATCATTTTTAGTTTTGTTGAATAAAATCCAGATGACAATATAATTGTTGATGAAGGAAAGACCCTATTGACTGCCAATTATATAGCCTATATAGAAAAAAATGAACAAAAAAAATGAACGCTGATAATTTGGAACCTAGTGTATTTATTCCATCCTACATGGATGGTTATGATTGTGTCAATAGTACAGGCAATTCTAGGGAGATATCGGGTCCAATAAAACCTGATTCCGATTCTGATGTACACATGTGCACTCACCTGTGGAAGGGTGGGCATAATGTGTTGTCAAAGGCTCTAAAGGAGTGCAGCTTTAGCTGGCACCCAAGCATGATGCACATGCCGATATTGGTTGCATGCCCGTCCATTGTCACACACAGCACTTTGATACCTTGTTCATATAATTCCTCTAATGCATGCTCCAACAAAACCTACAACAATCCAACAATACTGGTTATATGTGGGAGAAATAAACATTCTGTTGTAACCTTCTGAGTATGCGGTGTCAGTGTATTAGTGATGAAGTAAACAATGGGGGCGTTCCAGTGGCCTTGCAGTCAAACCACCATGAACACAGGGGCCTAACTTGCTACACTACTCTCATCATCTTCCTGTTTTTTTTTGTAGCATGTCTAAAAGTGAGGTATTTATTCCAGGCCTGCTGTCCACAGAATGCAACCACCTGTGTAATATATATTTGTAAAGGATGGAGATGAGATGAATGGATGTTAATAGACAAGTACATTACATTCATATTATCTCCACGGTGTGTGTAGATGTGGAAACGGAACACGTGAACAATAATGCACCTGACAATACTTCTGTAGAATATATTAGTGTTTTTACTTCTGAAGTGTGTGGGGATGAAGAAGAGGTATGTGCATGGTATCTCTCAGGTATCTGTAGGCCTTGAGGCCATGTAAGTGCAGCGGCAATTAGTGATGTGCGATACCACTGATTTCCTTTTCGATCCGATGCCAAGTAAAATTCAGGCTGGTATCGCCGATACTGATCCGATACCGATACTTTCCGTTAATTCTTAATCTTATTTTGATTCAGCTATGCGTAGACTCTTAAAACAGCCTACACTAAAACTAAAGAATTAAGTTTTCATACACTTGCCATTATATATGAAAACTTTTGTGACTCATTGAAATTGCAAGTAAAATACATAATTTAATGAAAATAAAATAAATGTCATAATAACTGCGTAAGTTTGTCAATACCTGCATTTTAAAATATTCCATTAACCATCAGTCAAAAGAAATGAGACTGCAAATAGCACAAGTATTTTATAGATACAATGTTATTATATTGTCTTATTTATAAAATGTTTTTCAGTTGTATCTTTGTTTTTTAAAGCCCACAATGGCTGTTTTATTGCAAGAATTATGCATATTTTAGTAAGACCTAGCCTATGTAATCCACTTTAAATGTTTTACTTTACAGGTAACCTTACCTGACTAAATCTAGGCCTACTAAATGGATGTGAGGTGATCTCAGGGACATAGATTTTACTCCAAGCTGAACTTATGCAGCTGTTTACCGTGGCATTTCTTAATTTCATTACTAATTTAATAACCATATTTATTAATGAACATTTGAATAGAATACAATTCCGTAGCTTTAAGAATGCAGGGAACTCCCTCTGATTGATCATTAAAATAAAACCAAAGTCTAGCAGTCAGACGTATATATCACCTTCCCAAAATTCAGGGGCAGTGCTACACATCTCCAACAGCTCCTTATACATTATCATTATATCCTATATATTATATCCTTATATTATTATTATATATTATTCTCTCTATCTGTACCTGGATAGTTTCTGCCCGCAGCACTGAAGGACTCCGAGAGTGACGTCTGTCTCGCCCTGGCAGCACCTGTCTCTCTCCTCTCCTGCTCTCTGGATCGCCTCATCATATTCTGTTTTATGATTCTCAGATGTTTAACGGGGTTTGTGGTGTTGCCACAATACTTAACTGTCTTCTCACACACATCACGTGCTGTATCGTTGCTGTTTGTGGAGCTGAAACGTCCACATGCGACTGCGTTTTAGCGAGCAGCAGCGCGCTGTGAATCTGTGACGCTCTTATAGAGCCGTATTACGCATGTGACTGACAGATGAAAGAAGTAGTTCCTACCAACTGGGAACGATTACAACAAGTTCGTGATAGTATTTTTACTTAACAAGAAAATATATAAAAACATCTAAAATGATAATTTTCAAAATAAGGATTATGGGTAATATGTTAGCAGCAGATTGCTCATCGCTCATTGCTCATCGCATAAATATGACTAACTAGGTGTACCTGACATTAGCTCAGTAGCTAGCTAGCAAGTTTATGAGTACAAAAACACTCAAGTCTATCAATTTATGAACTAAATTGTACAAAATCAAGTGCCTAAATATCACATTTACTCGATTCAGGTACCAAGTGAGCAAGCTAGCCTGGAGTAAGAGGCTGGTGGTATTGGATTACTAGATCACCATGGCAGTGCCCGATCACTGTGGTCAGTGGCTGAGCCGCTGGAAATTCGTGAAGACTCTTTCTGTGTCGTCCACCATGTCATGGCCAAAGACCTGGGGTGTGTTCGAAAAGTCCAAAGAATCACCTCCTATGTCCTTTCCTATTCACTTTTCCTTAACCCCAATGAGAAACATTACAGGGTTAAGGAAAGGAGGGAGTAAGACGATAGGAAAGGAGAACTGTGGTGAGTAAGGAATCCAACTGCACTTTCCCTAGGCGGATGTTACGGACATGACGTGTGTTTTTTGTGTAAAAACTACAATTTAAAGTTGATGGACTACAAAATTCGCAACTTCCACGCGATGCGTTCTCTATGTTATGTGCTGTGAACGCTAAAACGTCAGAGATATGAGCTCATTAAGATTTTTATATCCTAAAGTCTCTTCAGGAAGAGGAACTGTGAACATCCAGAACAGCAGAAACCTTTCTCTTAATCTGAACTTTCTAAGTCAATACAACGAGATGAATAATGTTCAAGTCCTTTTGTTTCATAACGATATCAAATACTTTTGCTTTATTCCCTTCCTAATCATTTTCTTTTAATTCTCTCGTCTCTGTTAAATTTATTAGAGTCTACTCTGGTTTCATCTTCCTTTCAGCTGGTTCTGTGAAAAGCTCTATAAATTGCGTCGTCCCTGCGTAATTATGATGATAAATATAATAATCACAATATAGCAACATGCCGACTTTATCAATTTAGTTGGTTGTGATTTACAAACTTAAAACGTTTACTTTAATATTTCAAAATAGCAAGACAAATACAGTTTAAAATACTGACTGATCTGTTAACTATTTAGATAAAATGGAAATGAGAAGAAATGAAATTGTGATCATAAGTTGAATGTCAAAGTTTTCATGTCTGTAATATTTCTCTGTACATCCCTACTGCCTTCCGTTTATCATGTGTATTATACGTTTGACTGAATTTTATGGTTTAAATCGGGGTTAGTAAAGTTATACTAATTATTCAAGTTATTCACTTATTTTGATGAGCGGTCAACAAATGTGGCACTTTAAATGAAGTTTACGCAAAGCATTGTGGGTCGTCTTTTCATCTCTCCTTTGGTAAAGGATGCTCCAGTGTTTCCTAGGCTAAAGGAGATAAAGGAAATAATGAAGCTGCTTTCCTTACCATTTGGAGAATTCAAACAGTCCTTATCATGGCCGACACTTCAATACTTCAGGTCGTTTCACTCAGTTAGGAACCTTCCTAAGCAAAATGGACTTTTCGAACACACCCCTGGAAGTTGCAATTTCAGCAGAAGCCAGTCACATTCTCATTCTGAGCCCGTGGACAGAAAGTGGTACTTCATATGGCTCCCTTTAAATTGGTTGGCCAGAAAATGTATGTGACTTTGTCAGATGACATGAGGGGGATGCTTGCCCTCACGCACATCGCTGTGATGAAAACACATTCCCTGACCAGGAATCAAACCCAGGCCGCAGCGGTGAGAGCGCCGAATCCTAGCCACTAGACCATCAGGGAGACAGTGGTTTCTGGAAACATGAGTGAACCAACTCTTGTTTTAAACATATAAACCATTTTGCCAACAACACTGCTGAAGCATTTCAGATTTGTTGGAAAATCCTGGAAGATTCAACTGAAGCTTGGTGTAGAGCTGCTGATCAACTTCTGCAACACTAGTGATCATTCCTGCCTCAGTGGAAGCTCAAAAGCATCAAACCATGTTCTTACAACATGGCAATACAGTCTGCCTGGGAACTCGAAAGCTTTCTTACAGCTGTTATGCAAGGGACATTAGGAACCTATTTGAATTTGTGCAAGCATTTGCTTGTTTCTGTTGACCACTCTTGGCCAGGTCTTTCACTGAAGCTTCTATGCTTCAAACTGTGGGCCACTCAGGAGAAACTTGCTCTGGACATGTTGAGTGTGGATTCCATGATCATTTGATGACATGGAAATGAGGTGTTGAATAAGGCATTAGGACAACGGCAGACAAGATGGACAGGCTATTGACCAGTACATAGCTGCATCAAATCAGCATTCCCTAACCGGGAATTGAACCTGGGCCGCAGTGGTGAAAACGCTGAATCCTAGCCACTAGACCATTAGGGAGCAAGCAATGGGTGAAAATGCCAATGTTTTCATTTGTCCAGGAAACAATCAGAGCTCAGACGAAGGACATCATCAGCATTTGTGGTCAGTAGTGGAGCTGGTGGAATTTGGCAAAAGGAGCATTTCTGTGTTGTAAACAATGTCATGGCCAGAGACCTTGAACATGCCATTTCAGCAGAAGCCAGTCACATTCTGACTGTGAGCCAGTGGACAGAGAGCGGTACTTTATATGGCTTCCTTTGAAATGAATGGCCCGGAAATGTATGTGACTTTGTCAGATGAGGTGAGGGGGATGGTTGCCCACACGCATATCCTTGTATTGAAAACACTTTCCCTGACCGGGAATTGAACCCGGGCCTCAGCGGTGAGAGCGCTGAATCCTAGCCACTAGACCATCAGGGAGACAGTGGTTTCTGGAAACATGAGTGAACCAACTCTTGTTGTAAACATATAAACCATTTTGCCAACAACACTGCTGAAGCATTTCAGATTTGTTGGAAAATCCTGGAAGATCCAACTGAAACTTGGTGTAGAGCTGCTGATTATCTTTTGCAACACTAGTGATCATTCCTGCCTCAGTGGAAGCTCAAAAGCATCAAACCATGTTCTTACAACATGGCAATACAGTCTGCCTGGGAACTGGAAAGCTTTCTTACAGCTGTTATGTAAGGGGAGTTATGGACCTATTTGAATTTGTGCAAGCATTTGCTTGTTTCTGTTGACCACTCTTGGCCAGGTCTTTGACTGAAGCTTCTATGCTTCAAACTGTGGGCCACTCAGCAGAAACTCGCTCTGGACATGCTGAGTGTGGATTCCATGATCATTTGATGACATGGAAACAAGTCGTTGAATAAGGCATTGGGACAAAGGCAGACAAGATGGACAGGCTGTTGACCAGTACATAACTGCGTCAAATCGAACCTGGGCCACAGCGGTGAAAGTGCTGAATCCTAGCCACTAGACCATTAGGGAGCCAGCAATGGGTGAAAATGCCAATGTTTTCATTTGTCCAGGAAAAATCAGAGCTCAGACGAAGGACATCCTCAGCATTTGTGGTCAGTGGTTGAGCGGCTTGGATTTGGCAAAAGTAGTCTTTCTGTGTTGTCAACAATGTCATGGCCAGAGACCTTGAACATGCCATTTCAGCAGAAGCCAGTCACATTCTGATTGTGAGCTAGTGGACAGATAGCGGTACTTCATATGGCTTCCTTTGAATGATTGGCCTGGAAATGTATGTGACTTTGTCAGATGAGGTGAGGGGGATTGTTGCCTACACGCACATCCTTGTATTGAAAACACATTCCCTGACCGGGAATCGAACCCGGGCCGCGGCGATGAGAGCGACGAATCCTAGCCACTAGACCATCAGGGAGACAGTGGTTTCTGGAAACATGAGTGAACCAACTCTTGTTGTAAACATATAAACCATTTTGCCAACAACACTGCTGAAGCATTTCAGATTTGTTGGAAAATCCTGGAAGATTCAACTGAAGCTTGATGTTGAGCTGTTGACCAACTTCTGCAACACTAGTGATCATTCCTGCCTCAGTGGAAGCTCAAAAGCATCAAACCATGTTCTTACAACATGGCAATACAGTCTGCCTGGGAACTGGAAAGCTTTCTTACAGCTGTTATGTAAGGGGAGTTATGGACCTATTTGAATTTGTGCAAGCATTTGCTTGTTTCTGTTGACCACTCTTGGCCAGGTCTTTGACTGAAGCTTCTATGCTATAAACTGTGGGCCACTCAGGAGAAACTTGCTCTGGACATGTTGAGTGTGAATTCCATGATCATTTGATGACATGGAAATGAGGTGTTGAATAAGGCATTGGGACAAAGGCAGACAAGATGGACAGGCTGTTGACCAGTACATAACTGCGTCAAATCAGCATTCCCTAACCGGGAATCGAACCCGGGCCACAGCGGTGAAAGCGCTGAATCCTAGCCACTAGACCATTAGGGAGCCAGCAACGGGTGACAATGCCAATGTTTTCATTTGTCCAGGAAAAATCAGAGCTCAGACGAAGGACATCCTCAGCATTTGTGGTCAGTGGTTGAGCGGCTTGGATTTGGCAAAAGTAGTCTTTCTGTGTTGTCAACAATGTCATGGCCAGAGACCTTGAACATGCCATTTCAGCAGAAGCCAGTCACATTCTGATTGTGAGCCAGTGGACAGATAGCGGTACTTTATATCGCTTCCTTTGAAATGAGAAGCCAAGAAATGTATGTGACTTTGTCAGATGAGGTGAGGGGGATTGCTGCCCACATGTACATCCTTGTATTGAAAACACATTCCCTGACCGGGAATCGAACCCGGGCCGCGGCGGTGAGAGCGCCGAATCCTAGCCACTAGACCATCAGGGAGACAGTGGTTTCTGGAAACATGAGTGAACCGACTCTTGTTGTAAACATATAAACCATTTTGCCAACAACACTGCTGAAGCATTTCAGATTTGTTGGAAAATCCTGGAAGATTCAACTGAAGCTTGATGTTGAGCTGTTGACCAACTTCTGCAACACTAGTGATCATTCCTGCCTCAGTGGAAGCTCAAAAGCATCAAACCATGTTCTTACAACATGGCAATACAGTCTGCCTGGGAACTGGAAAGCTTTCTTACAGCTGTTATGTAAGGGGAGTTATGGACCTATTTGAATTTGTGCAAGCATTTGCTTGTTTCTGTTGACCACTCTTGGCCAGTACTTTGACTGAAGCTTCTATGCTATAAACTGTGGGCCACTCAGGAGAAACTTGCTCTGGACATGTTGAGTGTGAATTCCATGATCATTTGATGACATGGATCATGATGTTAAACAAGGCATTGGGACAAAAGCAGACAAGATGGACAGGCTGTTGACCAGTACATAACTGCGTCAAATCAGCATTCCCTAACCGGGAATCGAACCCGGGCCACAGCGGTGAAAGCGCTGAATCCTAGCCACTAGACCATTAGGGAGCCAGCAATGGGTGAAAATGCCAATGTTTTCATTTGTCCAGGAAAAATCAGAGCTCAGACGAAGGACATCCTCAGCATTTGTGGTCAGTGGTTGAGCCGCTTGGATTTGGCAAAAGTAGTCTTTCTGTGTTGTCAACAATGTCATGGCCAGAGACCTTGAACATGCCATTTCAGCAGAAGCCAGTCACATTCTGATTGTGAGCCAGTGGACAGACAGCGGTACTTCATATGGCTTCCTTTGAATGATTGGCCTGGAAATGTATGTGACTTTGTCAGATGAGGTGAGGGGGATTGTTGCCCACACGCACATCCTTGTATTGAAAACACATTCCCTGACCGGGAATCGAACCCGGGCCGCAGCGGTGGTGAGCGCCGAATCCTAGCCACTAGACCATCAGGAGACAGTGGTTTCTGGAAACATGAGTGAACCGACTCTTGTTGTAAACATATAAACCATTTTGCCAACAACACTGCTGAAGCATTTCAGATTTGTTGGAAAATCCTGGAAGATTCAACTGAAGCTTGATGTTGAGCTGTTGACCAACTTCTGCAACACTAGTGATCATTCCTGCCTCAGTGGAAGCTCAAAAGCATCAAACCATGTTCTTACAACATGGCAATACAGTCTGCCTGGGAACTGGAAAGCTTTCTTACAGCTGTTATGTAAGGGGAGTTATGGACCTATTTGAATTTGTGCAAGCATTTGCTTGTTTCTGTTGACCACTCTTGGCCAGGTCTTTGACTGAAGCTTCTATGCTATAAACTGTGGGCCACTCAGGAGAAACTTGCTCTGGACATGTTGAGTGTGAATTCCATGATCATTTGATGACATGGAAATGAGGTGTTGAATAAGGCATTGGGACAAAGGCAGACAAGATGGACAGGCTGTTGACCAGTACATAACTGCGTCAAATCAGCATTCCCTAACCGGGAATTGAACCCGGGCCACAGCGGTGAAAGCGCTGAATCCTAGCCACTAGACCATTAGGGAGCCAGCAATGGGTGAAAATTCCAATGTTTTCATTTGTCCAGGAAAAATCAGAGCTCAGACGAAGGACATCCTCAGCATTTGTGGTCAGTGGTTGAGCGGCTTGGATTTGGCAAAAGTATTCTTTCTGTGTTGTCAACAATGTCATGGCCAGAGACCTTGAACATGCCATTTCAGCAGAAGCCAGTCACATTCTGATTGTGAGCCAGTGGACAGACAGCGGTACTTCATATGGCTTCCTTTGAATGATTGGCCTGGAAATGTATGTGACTTTGTCAGATGAGGTGAGGGGGATTGTTGCCCACACGCACATCCTTGTATTGAAAACACATTCCCTGACCGGGAATCGAACCCGGGCCGCGGCGGTGAGAGCGCCGAATCCTAGCCACTAGACCATCAGGGAGACAGTGGTTTCTGGAAACATGAGTGAACCGACTCTTGCTGTAAACATATAAACCATTTTGCCAACAACACTGCTGAAGCATTTCAGATTTGTTGGAAAATCCTGGAAGATTCAACTGAAGCTTGATGTTGAGCTGTTGACCAACTTCTGCAACACTAGTGATCATTCCTGCCTCAGTGGAAGCTCAAAAGCATCAAACCATGTTCTTACAACATGGCAATACAGTCTGCCTGGGAACTGGAAAGCTTTCTTACAGCTGTTATGTAAGGGGAGTTATGGACCTATTTGAATTTGTGCAAGCATTTGCTTGTTTCTGTTGACCACTCTTGGCCAGGTCTTTGACTGAAGCTTCTATGCTATAAACTGTGGGCCACTCAGGAGAAACTTGCTCTGGACATGTTGAGTGTGAATTCCATGATCATTTGATGAATTCCATGATCATTTGATGTTGAATAAGGCATTGGGACAAAGGCAGACAAGATGGACAGGCTGTTGACCAGTACATAACTGCGTCAAATCAGCATTCCCTAACCGGGAATCGAACCCGGGCCACAGCGGTGAAAGCGCTGAATCCTAGCCACTAGACCATTAGGGAGCCAGCAATGGGTGAAAATGCCAATGTTTTCATTTGTCCAGGAAAAATCAGAGCTCAGACGAAGGACATCCTCAGCATTTGTGGTCAGTGGTTGAGCGGCTTGGATTTGGCAAAAGTATTCTTTCTGTGTTGTCAACAATGTCATGGCCAGAGACCTTGAACATGCCATTTCAGCAGAAGCCAGTCACATTCTGATTGTGAGCCAGTGGACAGATAGCGGTACTTTATATGGCTTCCTTTGAATGATTGGCCTGGAAATGTATGTGACTTTGTCAGATGAGGTGAGGGGGATTGTTGCCCACACGCACATCCTTGTATTGAAAACACATTCCCTGACCGGGAATCGAACCCGGCCGCGCGGTGAGAGCGCGAATCCTAGCCACTAGACCATCAGGAGACAGTGGTTTCTGGAAACATGAGTGAACCGACTCTTGTTGTAAACATATAAACCATTTTGCCAACAACACTGCTGAAGCATTTCAGATTTGTTGGAAAATCCTGGAAGATTCAACTGAAGCTTGATGTTGAGCTGTTGACCAACTTCTGCAACACTAGTGATCATTCCTGCCTCAGTGGAAGCTCAAAAGCATCAAACCATGTTCTTACAACATGGCAATACAGTCTGCCTGGGAACTGGAAAGCTTTCTTACAGCTGTTATGTAAGGGAGTTATGGACCTATTTGAATTTGTGCAAGCATTTGCTTGTTTCTGTTGACCACTCTTGGCCAGGTCTTTGACTGAAGCTTCTATGCTATAAACTGTGGGCCACTCAGGAGAAACTTGCTCTGGACATGTTGAGTGTGAATTCCATGATCATTTGATGACATGGAAATGAGGTGTTGAATAAGGCATTGGGACAAAGGCAGACAAGATGGACAGGCTGTTGACCAGTACATAACTGCGTCAAATCAGCATTCCCTAACCGGGAATTAAACCCGGGCCACAGCGGTGAAAGCGCTTAATCCTAGCCACTAGACCATTAGGGAGCCAGCAATGGGTGAAAATTCCAATGTTTTCATTTGTCCAGGAAAAATCAGAGCTCAGACGAAGGACATCCTCAGCATTTGTGGTCAGTGGTTGAGCGGCTTGGATTTGGCAAAAGTGTTCTTTCTGTGTTGTCAACAATGTCATGGCCAGAGACCTTGAACATGCCATTTCAGCAGAAGCCAGTCACATTCTGATTGTGAGCCAGTGGACAGATAGCGGTACTTTATATGGCTTCCTTTGAATGATTGGCCTGGAAATGTATGTGACTTTGTCAGATGAGGTGAGGGGGATTGTTGCCCACACGCACATCCTTGTATTGAAAACACATTCCCTGACCGGGAATCGAACCCGGGCCGCGGCGGTGAGAGCGCCGAATCCTAGCCACTAGACCATCAGGGAGACAGTGGTTTCTGGAAACATGAGTGAACCGACTCTTGTTGTAAACATATAAACCATTTTGCCAACAACACTGCTGAAGCATTTCAGATTTGTTGGAAAATCCTGGAAGATTCAACTGAAGCTTGATGTTGAGCTGTTTACCAACTTCTGCAACACTAGTGATCATTCCTGCCTCAGTGGAAGCTCAAAAGCATCAAACCATGTTCTTACAACATGGCAATACAGTCTGCCTGGGAACTGGAAAGCTTTCTTACAGCTGTTATGTAAGGGGAGTTATGGACCTATTTGAATTTGTGCAAGCATTTGCTTGTTTCTGTTGACCACTCTTGGCCAGTACTTTGACTGAAGCTTCTATGCTTCAAACTGTGGGCCACTCAGGAGAAACTTGCTCTGGACATGTTGAGTGTGAATTCAATGATCATTTGATGAATTCCATGATCATTTGATGTTAAACAAGGCATTGGGACAAAAGCAGACAAGATGGACAGGCTGTTGACCAGTACATAACTGCGTCAAATCAGCATTCCCTAACCGGGAATCGAACCCGGGCCACAGCGGTGAAAGCGCTGAATCCTAGCCACTAGACCATTAGGGAGCCAGCAATGGGTGAAAATGCCAATGTTTTCATTTGTCCAGGAAACAATCAGAGCTCAGACGAAGGACATGCTCAACATTTGTGGTCAGTGGTTGAGCTGGTGGAATTTCACAAAAGTAGTCTTTCTGTGTTGTCAACAATGTCATAGCCAGAGACCTTGAACATGCCATTTCAGCAGAAGCCAGTCACATTCTGATTGTGAGCCAGTGGACAGACAGCGGTACTTCATATGGCTTCCTTTGAATGATTGGCCTGGAAATGTATGTGACTTTGTCAGATGAGGTGAGGGGGATTGTTGCCCACACGCACATCCTTGTATTGAAAACACATTCCCTGACCGGGAATCGAACCCGGGCCGCGGCGGTGAGAGCGCCGAATCCTAGCCACTAGACCATCAGGGAGACAGTGGTTTCTGGAAACATGAGTGAACCGACTCTTGTTGTAAACATATAAACCATTTTGCCAACAACACTGCTGAAGCATTTCAGATTTGTTGGAAAATCCTGGAAGATTCAACTGAAGCTTGATGTTGAGCTGTTGACCAACTTCTGCAACACTAGTGATCATTCCTGCCTCAGTGGAAGCTCAAAAGCATCAAACCATGTTCTTACAACATGGCAATACAGTCTGCCTGGGAACTGGAAAGCTTTCTTACAGCTGTTATGTAAGGGGAGTTATGGACCTATTTGAATTTGTGCAAGCATTTGCTTGTTTCTGTTGACCACTCTTGGCCAGGTCTTTGACTGAAGCTTCTATGCTATAAACTGTGGGCCACTCAGGAGAAACTTGCTCTGGACATGTTGAGTGTGAATTCCATGATCATTTGATGACATGGAAATGAGGTGTTGAATAAGGCATTGGGACAAAGGCAGACAAGATGGACAGGCTGTTGACCAGTACATAACTGCGTCAAATCAGCATTCCCTAACCGAATTAACCCGGGCCACAGCGGTGAAAGCGCTGAATCCTAGCCACTAGACCATTAGGGAGCCAGCAATGGGTGAAAATGCCAATGTTTTCATTTGTCCAGGAAAAATCAGAGCTCAGACGAAGGACATCCTCAGCATTTGTGGTCAGTGGTTGAGCTGGCTTGGATTTCACAAAGTAGTCTTTCTGTGTTGTCAACAATGTCATGGCCAGAGACCTTGAACATGCCATTTCAGCAGAAGCCAGTCACATTCTGATTGTGAGCCAGTGGACAGACAGCGGTACTTCATATGGCTTCCTTTGAATGATTGGCCTGGAAATGGTAAGTGACTTTGTCAGATGAGGTGAGGGGATTGTTGCCCACACGCACATCCTTGTATTGAAAACACATTCCCTGACCGAATCGAACCGGGCCGGCGGTGAGCGCCGAATCCTAGCCACTAGACCATCAGGAGACAGTGGTTTCTGGAAACATGAGTGAACCGACTCTTGCTGTAAACATATAAACCATTTTGCCAACAACACTGCTGAAGCATTTCAGATTTGTTGGAAAATCCTGGAAGATTCAACTGAAGCTTGATGTTGAGCTGTTGACCAACTTCTGCAACACTAGTGATCATTCCTGCCTCAGTGGAAGCTCAAAAGCATCAAACCATGTTCTTACAACATGGCAATACAGTCTGCCTGGGAACTGGAAAGCTTTCTTACAGCTGTTATGTAAGGGGAGTTATGGACCTATTTGAATTTGTGCAAGCATTTGCTTGTTTCTGTTGACCACTCTTGGCCAGTACTTTGACTGAAGCTTCTATGCTTCAAACTGTGGGCCACTCAGGAGAAACTTGCTCTGGACATGTTGAGTGTGAATTCCATGATCATTTGATGACATGGAAATGAGGTGTTGAATAAGGCATTGGGACAAAGGCAGACAAG
Organism: Cheilinus undulatus; assembly: GCF_018320785.1. Classification (NCBI taxonomy): domain Eukaryota; kingdom Metazoa; phylum Chordata; class Actinopteri; order Labriformes; family Labridae; genus Cheilinus; species Cheilinus undulatus. Next base: position 45,633,871 of record NC_054871.1, on the reverse strand, counting down.
ATGGACAGGCTGTTGACCAGTACATAACTGCGTCAAATCAGCATTCCCTAACCGGGAATTAAACCCGGGCCACAGCGGTGAAAGCGCTGAATCCTAGCCACTAGACCATTAGGGAGCCAGCAATGGGTGAAAATTCCAATGTTTTCATTTGTCCAGGAAAAATCAGAGCTCAGACGAAGGACATCCTCAGCATTTGTGGTCAGTGGTTGAGCGGCTTGGATTTGGCAAAAGTATTCTTTCTGTGTTGTCAACAATGTCATAGCCAGAGACCTTGAACATGCCATTTCAGCAGAAGCCAGTCACATTCTGATTGTGAGCCAGTGGACAGACAGCGGTACTTCATATGGCTTCCTTTGAATGATTGGCCTGGAAATGTATGTGACTTTGTCAGATGAGGTGAGGGGGATTGTTGCCCACACGCACATCCTTGTATTGAAAACACATTCCCTGACCGGGAATCGAACCCGCCGCGCGGTGAGAGCGCCGAATCTAGCCACTAGACCATCAGGAGACAGTGGTTTCTGGAAACATGAGTGAACCGACTCTTGTTGTAAACATATAAACCATTTTGCCAACAACACTGCTGAAGCATTTCAGATTTGTTGGAAAATCCTGGAAGATTCAACTGAAGCTTGATGTTGAGCTGTTGACCAACTTCTGCAACACTAGTGATCATTCCTGCCTCAGTGGAAGCTCAAAAGCATCAAACCATGTTCTTACAACATGGCAATACAGTCTGCCTGGGAACTGGAAAGCTTTCTTACAGCTGTTATGTAAGGGGAGTTATGGACCTATTTGAATTTGTGCAAGCATTTGCTTGTTTCTGTTGACCACTCTTGGCCAGGTCTTTGACTGAAGCTTCTATGCTATAAACTGTGGGCCACTCAGGAGAAACTTGCTCTGGACATGTTGAGTGTGAATTCCATGATCATTTGATGAATTCCATGATCATTTGATGTTAAACAAGGCATTGGGACAAAGGCAGACAAGATGGACAGGCTATTGACCAGTACATAGCTGCGTCAAATCAGCATTCCCTAACCGGGAATCGAACCCGGGCCACAGCGGTGAAAGCGCTGAATCCTAGCCACTAGACCATTAGGGAGCCAGCAATGGGTGAAAATGCCAATGTTTTCATTTGTCCAGGAAAAATCAGAGCTCAGACGAAGGACATCCTCAGCATTTGTGGTCAGTGGTTGAGCGGCTTGGATTTGGCAAAAGTATTCTTTCTGTGTTGTCAACAATGTCATGGCCAGAGACCTTGAACATGCCATTTCAGCAGAAGCCAGTCACATTCTGATTGTGAGCCAGTGGACAGACAGCGGTACTTCATATGGCTTCCTTTGAATGATTGGCCTGGAAATGTATGTGACTTTGTCAGATGAGGTGAGGGGGATTGTTGCCCACACGCACATCCTTGTATTGAAAACACATTCCCTGACCGGGAATCGAACCCGGGCCGCGGCGGTGAGAGCGCCGAATCCTAGCCACTAGACCATCAGGGAGACAGTGGTTTCTGGAAACATGAGTGAACCGACTCTTGTTGTAAACATATAAACCATTTTGCCAACAACACTGCTGAAGCATTTCAGATTTGTTGGAAAATCCTGGAAGATTCAACTGAAGCTTGATGTTGAGCTGTTGACCAACTTCTGCAACACTAGTGATCATTCCTGCCTCAGTGGAAGCTCAAAAGCATCAAACCATGTTCTTACAACATGGCAATACAGTCTGCCTGGGAACTGGAAAGCTTTCTTACAGCTGTTATGTAAGGGGAGTTATGGACCTATTTGAATTTGTGCAAGCATTTGCTTGTTTCTGTTGACCACTCTTGGCCAGGTCTTTGACTGAAGCTTCTATGCTATAAACTGTGGGCCACTCAGGAGAAACTTGCTCTGGACATGTTGAGTGTGAATTCCATGATCATTTGATGACATGGAAATGAGGTGTTGAATAAGGCATTGGGACAAAGGCAGACAAGATGGACAGGCTGTTGACCAGTACATAACTGCGTCAAATCAGCATTCCCTAACCGGGAATTGAACCCGGGCCACAGCGGTGAAAGCGCTGAATCCTAGCCACTAGACCATTAGGGAGCCAGCAATGGGTGAAAATTCCAATGTTTTCATTTGTCCAGGAAAAATCAGAGCTCAGACGAAGGACATCCTCAGCATTTGTGGTCAGTGGTTGAGCGGCTTGGATTTGGCAAAAGTAGTCTTTCTGTGTTGTCAACAATGTCATGGCCAGAGACCTTGAACATGCCATTTCAGCAGAAGCCAGTCACATTCTGATTGTGAGCCAGTGGACAGACAGCGGTACTTCATATGGCTTCCTTTGAATGATTGGCCTGGAAATGTATGTGACTTTGTCAGATGAGGTGAGGGGGATTGTTGCCCACACGCACATCCTTGTATTGAAAACACATTCCCTGACCGGGAATCGAACCCGGGCCGCGGCGGTGAGAGCGCCGAATCCTAGCCACTAGACCATCAGGGAGACAGTGGTTTCTGGAAACATGAGTGAACCGACTCTTGCTGTAAACATATAAACCATTTTGCCAACAACACTGCTGAAGCATTTCAGATTTGTTGGAAAATCCTGGAAGATTCAACTGAAGCTTGATGTTGAGCTGTTGACCAACTTCTGCAACACTAGTGATCATTCCTGCCTCAGTGGAAGCTCAAAAGCATCAAACCATGTTCTTACAACATGGCAATACAGTCTGCCTGGGAACTGGAAAGCTTTCTTACAGCTGTTATGTAAGGGGAGTTATGGACCTATTTGAATTTGTGCAAGCATTTGCTTGTTTCTGTTGACCACTCTTGGCCAGTACTTTGACTGAAGCTTCTATGCTTCAAACTGTGGGCCACTCAGGAGAAACTTGCTCTGGACATGTTGAGTGTGAATTCCATGATCATTTGATGAATTCCATGATCATTTGATGTTGAATAAGGCATTGGGACAAAGGCAGACAAGATGGACAGGCTGTTGACCAGTACATAACTGCGTCAAATCAGCATTCCCTAACCGGGAATCGAACCCGGGCCACAGCGGTGAAAGCGCTGAATCCTAGCCACTAGACCATTAGGGAGCCAGCAACGGGTGACAATGCCAATGTTTTCATTTGTCCAGGAAAAATCAGAGCTCAGACGAAGGACATCCTCAGCATTTGTGGTCAGTGGTTGAGCGGCTTGGATTTGGCAAAAGTATTCTTTCTGTGTTGTCAACAATGTCATGGCCAGAGACCTTGAACAAGCCATTTCAGCAGAAGCCAGTCACATTCTGATTGTGAGCCAGTGGACAGATAGCGGTACTTTATATGGCTTCCTTTGAAATGAGAGGCCCAGAAAGGTAAGTGACTTTGCCAGATGAGGTGAGGGGGATTGTTGCCCACATGTACATCCTTGTATTGAAAACACATTCCCTGACCGGGAATTGAACCCGGGCCTCGGCGGTGAGAGCGCCGAATCCTAGCCACTAGACCATCAGGGAGACAGTGGTTTCTGGAAACATGAGTGAACCGACTCTTGCTGTAAACATATAAACCATTTTGCCAACAACACTGCTGAACTATTTCAGATTTGTTGGAAAATCCTGGAAGATTCAACTGAAGCTTGATGTTGAGCTGTTGACCAACTTCTGCAACACTAGTGATCATTCCTGCCTCAGTGGAAGCTCAAAAGCATCAAACCATGTTCTTACAACATGGCAATACAGTCTGCCTGGGAACTGGAAAGCTTTCTTACAGCTGTTATGTAAGGGGAGTTATGGACCTATTTGAATTTGTGCAAGCATTTGCTTGTTTCTGTTGACCACTCTTGGCCAGGTCTTTGACTGAAGCTTCTATGCTATAAACTGTGGGCCACTCAGGAGAAACTTGCTCTGGACATGTTGAGTGTGAATTCCATGATCATTTGATGACATGGAAATGAGGTGTTGAATAAGGCATTGGGACAAAGGCAGACAAGATGGACAGGCTGTTGACCAGTACATAACTGCGTCAAATCAGCATTCCCTAACCGGGAATTAAACCCGGGCCACAGCGGTGAAAGCGCTGAATCCTAGCCACTAGACCATTAGGGAGCCAGCAATGGGTGAAAATTCCAATGTTTTCATTTGTCCAGGAAAAATCAGAGCTCAGACGAAGGACATCCTCAGCATTTGTGGTCAGTGGTTGAGCGGCTTGGATTTGGCAAAAGTAGTCTTTCTGTGTTGTCAACAATGTCATGGCCAGAGACCTTGAACATGCCATTTCAGCAGAAGCCAGTCACATTCTGATTGTGAGCCAGTGGACAGACAGCGGTACTTCATATGGCTTCCTTTGAATGATTGGCCTGGAAATGTATGTGACTTTGTCAGATGAGGTGAGGGGGATTGTTGCCCACACGCACATCCTTGTATTGAAAGCACATTCCTGACCGAATCCGGGCCGCGGCGGTGAGAGCGCCGAATCCTAGCCACTAGACCATCAGGGAGACAGTGGTTTCTGGAAACATGAGTGAACCGACTCTTGCTGTAAACATATAAACCATTTTGCCAACAACACTGCTGAACTATTTCAGATTTGTTGGAAAATCCTGGAAGATTCAACTGAAGCTTGATGTTGAGCTGTTGACCAACTTCTGCAACACTAGTGATCATTCCTGCCTCAGTGGAAGCTCAAAAGCATCAAACCATGTTCTTACAACATGGCAATACAGTCTGCCTGGGAACTGGAAAGCTTTCTTACAGCTGTTATGTAAGGGGAGTTATGGACCTATTTGAATTTGTGCAAGCATTTGCTTGTTTCTGTTGACCACTCTTGGCCAGTACTTTGACTGAAGCTTCTATGCTTCAAACTGTGGGCCACTCAGGAGAAACTTGCTCTGGACATGTTGAGTGTGAATTCCATGATCATTTGATGACATGGAAATGAGGTGTTGAATAAGGCATTGGGACAAAGGCAGACAAGATGGACAGGCTGTTGACCAGTACATAACTGCGTCAAATCAGCATTCCCTAACCGGGAATCGAACCCGGGCCACAGCGGTGAAAGCGCTGAATCCTAGCCACTAGACCATTAGGGAGCCAGCAACGGGTGACAATGCCAATGTTTTCATTTGTCCAGGAAAAATCAGAGCTCAGACGAAGGACATCCTCAGCATTTGTGGTCAGTGGTTGAGCGGCTTGGATTTGGCAAAAGTAGTCTTTCTGTGTTGTCAACAATGTCATGGCCAGAGACCTTGAACATGCCATTTCAGCAGAAGCCAGTCACATTCTGATTGTGAGCCAGTGGACAGATAGCGGTACTTTATATGGCTTCCTTTGAAATGAGAGGCCCAGAAAGGTAAGTGACTTTGTCAGATGAGGTGAGGGGGATTGTTGCCCACACGCACATCCTTGTATTGAAAACACATTCCCTGACCGGGAATTGAACCCCGGCCGCGGCGGTGAGAGCGCCGAATCCTAGCCACTAGACCATCAGGGAGACAGTGGTTTCTGGAAACATGAGTGAACCGACTCTTGCTGTAAACATATAAACCATTTTGCCAACAACACTGCTGAACTATTTCAGATTTGTTGGAAAATCCTGGAAGATTCAACTGAAGCTTGATGTTGAGCTGTTGACCAACTTCTGCAACACTAGTGATCATTCCTGCCTCAGTGGAAGCTCAAAAGCATCAAACCATGTTCTTACAACATGGCAATACAGTCTGCCTGGGAACTGGAAAGCTTTCTTACAGCTGTTATGTAAGGGGAGTTATGGACCTATTTGAATTTGTGCAAGCATTTGCTTGTTTCTGTTGACCACTCTTGGCCAGTACTTTGACTGAAGCTTCTATGCTTCAAACTGTGGGCCACTCAGGAGAAACTTGCTCTGGACATGTTGAGTGTGAATTCCATGATCATTTGATGACATGGAAATGAGGTGTTGAATAAGGCATTGGGACAAAGGCAGACAAGATGGACAGGCTGTTGACCAGTACATAACTGCGTCAAATCAGCATTCCCTAACCGGGAATCGAACCCGGGCCACAGCGGTGAAAGCGCTGAATCCTAGCCACTAGACCATTAGGGAGCCAGCAACGGGTGACAATGCCAATGTTTTCATTTGTCCAGGAAAAATCAGAGCTCAGACGAAGGACATCCTCAGCATTTGTGGTCAGTGGTTGAGCGGCTTGGATTTGGCAAAAGTAGTCTTTCTGTGTTGTCAACAATGTCATGGCCAGAGACCTTGAACATGCCATTTCAGCAGAAGCCAGTCACATTCTGATTGTGAGCCAGTGGACAGATAGCGGTACTTTATATGGCTTCCTTTGAAATGAGAGGCCCAGAAAGGTAAGTGACTTTGTCAGATGAGGTGAGGGGGATTGTTGCCCACACGCACATCCTTGTATTGAAAACACATTCCCTGACCGGGAATCGAACCCGGGCCACAGCGGTGAAAGCGCTGAATCCTAGCCACTAGACCATTAGGGAGCCAGCAATGGGTGAAAATTCCAATGTTTTCATTTGTCCAGGAAAAATCAGAGCTCAGACGAAGGACATCCTCAGCATTTGTGGTCAGTGGTTGAGCGGCTTGGATTTGGCAAAAGTAGTCTTTCTGTGTTGTCAACAATGTCATGGCCAGAGACCTTGAACATGCCATTTCAGCAGAAGCCAGTCACATTCTGATTGTGAGCCAGTGGACAGATAGCGGTACTTTATATGGCTTCCTTTGAAATGAGAGGTCCAGAAAGGTAAGTGACTTTGTCAGATGAGGTGAGGGGGATTGTTGCCCACACGCACATCCTTGTATTGAAAACACATTCCCTGACCGGGAATCGAACCCGGGCCGCGGCGGTGAGAGCGCCGAATCCTAGCCACTAGACCATCAGGGAGACAGTGGTTTCTGGAAACATGAGTGAACCGACTCTTGCTGTAAACATATAAACCATTTTGCCAACAACACTGCTGAAGCATTTCAGATTTGTTGGAAAATCCTGGAAGATTCAACTGAAGCTTGATGTTGAGCTGTTGACCAACTTCTGCAACACTAGTGATCATTCCTGCCTCAGTGGAAGCTCAAAAGCATCAAACCATGTTCTTACAACATGGCAATACAGTCTGCCTGGGAACTGGAAAGCTTTCTTACAGCTGTTATGTAAGGGGAGTTATGGACCTATTTGAATTTGTGCAAGCATTTGCTTGTTTCTGTTGACCACTCTTGGCCAGGTCTTTGACTGAAGCTTCTATGCTATAAACTGTGGGCCACTCAGGAGAAACTTGCTCTGGACATGTTGAGTGTGAATTCCATGATCATTTGATGACATGGAAATGAGGTGTTGAATAAGGCATTAGGACAACGGCAGACAAGATGGACAGGCTATTGACCAGTACATAGCTGCATCAAATCAGCATTCCCTAACCGGGAATTGAACCTGGGCCGCAGTGGTGAAAACGCAAAATCCTAGCCACTAGACCATTAGGGAGCCAGCAATGGGTGAAAATGCCAATGTTTTCATTTGTCCAGGAAAAATCAGAGCTCAGACGAAGGACATCCTCAGCATTTGTGGTCAGTGGTTGAGCCGCTTGGATTTGGCAAAAGTAGTCTTTCTGTGTTGTCAACAATGTCATAGACAGAGACCTTGAACATGCCATTTCAGCAGAAGCCAGTCACATTCTGATTGTGAGCCAGTGGACAGACAGCGGTACTTCATATGGCTTCCTTTGAATGATTGGCCTGGAAATGTATGTGACTTTGTCAGATGAGGTGAGGGGGATTGTTGCCCACACGCACATCCTTGTATTGAAAACACATTCCCTGACCGGGAATCGAACCCGGGCCGCGGCGGTGAGAGCGCCGAATCCTAGCCACTAGACCATCAGGGAGACAGTGGTTTCTGGAAACATGAGTGAACCGACTCTTGTTGTAAACATATAAACCATTTTGCCAACAACACTGCTGAAGCATTTCAGATTTGTTGGAAAATCCTGGAAGATTCAACTGAAGCTTGATGTTGAGCTGTTGACCAACTTCTGCAACACTAGTGATCATTCCTGCCTCAGTGGAAGCTCAAAAGCATCAAACCATGTTCTTACAACATGGCAATACAGTCTGCCTGGGAACTGGAAAGCTTTCTTACAGCTGTTATGTAAGGGGAGTTATGGACCTATTTGAATTTGTGCAAGCATTTGCTTGTTTCTGTTGACCACTCTTGGCCAGGTCTTTGACTGAAGCTTCTATGCTATAAACTGTGGGCCACTCAGGAGAAACTTGCTCTGGACATGTTGAGTGTGAATTCCATGATCATTTGATGACATGGAAATGAGGTGTTGAATAAGGCATTGGGACAAAGGCAGACAAGATGGACAGGCTGTTGACCAGAACATAGCGTCAAATCAGCATTCCCTAACCGGGAATTAAACCCGGGCCACAGCGGTGAAAGCGCTTAATCCTAGCCACTAGACCATTAGGGAGCCAGCAATGGGTGAAAATTCCAATGTTTTCATTTGTCCAGGAAAAATCAGAGCTCAGACGAAGGACATCCTCAGCATTTGTGGTCAGTGGTTGAGCGGCTTGGATTTGGCAAAAGTGTTCTTTCTGTGTTGTCAACAATGTCATGGCCAGAGACCTTGAACATGCCATTTCAGCAGAAGCCAGTCACATTCTGATTGTGAGCCAGTGGACAGATAGCGGTACTTTATATGGCTTCCTTTGAATGATTGGCCTGGAAATGTATGTGACTTTGTCAGATGAGGTGAGGGGGATTGTTGCCCACACGCACATCCTTGTATTGAAAACACATTCCCTGACCGGGAATCGAACCCGGGCCGCGGCGGTGAGAGCGCCGAATCCTAGCCACTAGACCATCAGGGAGACAGTGGTTTCTGGAAACATGAGTGAACCGACTCTTGTTGTAAACATATAAACCATTTTGCCAACAACACTGCTGAAGCATTTCAGATTTGTTGGAAAATCCTGGAAGATTCAACTGAAGCTTGATGTTGAGCTGTTGACCAACTTCTGCAACACTAGTGATCATTCCTGCCTCAGTGGAAGCTCAAAAGCATCAAACCATGTTCTTACAACATGGCAATACAGTCTGCCTGGGAACTGGAAAGCTTTCTTACAGCTGTTATGTAAGGGGAGTTATGGACCTATTTGAATTTGTGCAAGCATTTGCTTGTTTCTGTTGACCACTCTTGGCCAGGTCTTTGACTGAAGCTTCTATGCTATAAACTGTGGGCCACTCAGGAGAAACTTGCTCTGGACATGTTGAGTGTGAATTCCATGATCATTTGATGACATGGAAATGAGGTGTTGAATAAGGCATTAGGACAAAGGCAGACAAGATGGACAGGCTGTTGACCAGTACATAGCTGCATCAAATCAGCATTCCCTAACCGGGAATCGAACCCGGGCCATAGCGGTGAAAGCGCTGAATCCTAGCCACTAGACCATTAGGGAGCCAGCAACGGGTGACAATGCCAATGTTTTCATTTGTCCAGGAAAAATCAGAGCTCAGACGAAGGACATCCTCAGCATTTGTGGTCAGTGGTTGAGCCGCTTGGATTTGGCAAAAGTAGTCTTTCTGTGTTGTCAACAATGTCATGGCCAGAGACCTTGAACATGCCATTTCAGCAGAAGCCAGTCACATTCTGATTGTGAGCCAGTGGACAGACAGCGGTACTTCATATGGCTTCCTTTGAATGATTGGCCTGGAAATGTATGTGACTTTGTCAGATGAGGTGAGGGGGATTGTTGCCCACACGCACATCCTTGTATTGAAAACACATTCCCTGACCGGGAATCGAACCCGGGCCGCGGCGGTGAGAGCGCCGAATCCTAGCCACTAGACCATCAGGGAGACAGTGGTTTCTGGAAACATGAGTGAACCGACTCTTGTTGTAAACATATAAACCATTTTGCCAACAACACTGCTGAAGCATTTCAGATTTGTTGGAAAATCCTGGAAGATTCAACTGAAGCTTGATGTTGAGCTGTTGACCAACTTCTGCAACACTAGTGATCATTCCTGCCTCAGTGGAAGCTCAAAAGCATCAAACCATGTTCTTACAACATGGCAATACAGTCTGCCTGGGAACTGGAAAGCTTTCTTACAGCTGTTATGTAAGGGGAGTTATGGACCTATTTGAATTTGTGCAAGCATTTGCTTGTTTCTGTTGACCACTCTTGGCCAGTACTTTGACTGAAGCTTCTATGCTTCAAACTGTGGGCCACTCAGGAGTAACTTGCTCTGGACATGTTGAGTGTGAATTCCATGATCATTTGATGACATGGAAATGAGGTGTTGAATAAGGCATTGGGACAAAGGCAGACAAGATGGACAGGCTGTTGACCAGTACATAACTGCGTCAAATCAGCTTTCCCTAACCGGGAATCGAACCCGGGCCACAGCGGTGAAGGGCTGAATCCTAGCCACTAGACCATTAGGGAGCCAGCAATGGGTGAAAATGCCAATGTTTTCATTTGTCCAGGAAAAATCAGAGCTCAGACGAAGGACATCCTCAGCATTTGTGGTCAGTGGTTGAGCGGCTTGGATTTGGCAAAAGTAGTCTTTCTGTGTTGTCAACAATGTCATGGCCAGAGACCTTGAACATGCCATTTCAGCAGAAGCCAGTCACATTCTGATTGTGAGCCAGTGGACAGATAGCGGTACTTTATATGGCTTCCTTTGAATGATTGGCCTGGAAATGTATGTGACTTTGTCAGATGAGGTGAGGGGATTGTTGCCCACACGCACATCCTTGTATTGAAAGCACATTCCTGACCGAATCGAACCGGGCATGGCAGTGAGAGCGCCGAATCCTAGCCACTAGACCATCAGGGAGACAGTGGTTTCTGGAAACATGAGTGAACCGACTCTTGCTGTAAACATATAAACCATTTTGCCAACAACACTGCTGAAGCATTTCAGATTTGTTGGAAAATCCTGGAAGATTCAACTGAAGCTTGATGTTGAGCTGTTGACCAACTTCTGCAACACTAGTGATCATTCCTGCCTCAGTGGAAGCTCAAAAGCATCAAACCATGTTCTTACAACATGGCAATACAGTCTGCCTGGGAACTGGAAAGCTTTCTTACAGCTGTTATGTAAGGGGAGTTATGGACCTATTTGAATTTGTGCAAGCATTTGCTTGTTTCTGTTGACCACTCTTGGCCAGGTCTTTGACTGAAGCTTCTATGCTATAAACTGTGGGCCACTCAGGAGAAACTTGCTCTGGACATGCTGAGTGTGGATTCCATGATCATTTGATGTTGAATAAGGCATTGGGACAAAGGCAGACAAGATGGACAGGCTGTTGACCAGTACATAACTGCGTCAAATCAGCATTCCCTAACCGGGAATCAAACCCGGGCCACAGCGGTGAAAGCGCTGAATCCTAGCCACTAGACCATTAGGGAGCCAGCAATGGGTGAAAATTCCAATGTTTTCATTTGTCCAGGAAAAATCAGAGCTCAGACGAAGGACATCCTCAGCATTTGTGGTCAGTGGTTGAGCGGCTTGGATTTGGCAAAAGTATTCTTTCTGTGTTGTCAACAATGTCATGGCCAGAGACCTTGAACATGCCATTTCAGCAGAAGCCAGTCACATTCTGATTGTGAGCCAGTGGACAGATAGCGGTACTTCATATGGCTTCCTTTGAACGATTGGCCTGGAAATGTATGTGACTTTGTCAGATGAGGTGAGGGGGATTGTTGCCCACACGCACATCCTTGTGCGTGTGGGCACAAGGATGTGGAAACTTGCTCTGGACATGTTGAGTGTGAATTCCATGATCATTTGATGACATGGAAACGAGGTATTGAATAAGGCATTGGGAAAAAGGCAGACAAGATGGACAGGCTATTGACCAGTACATAACTGCGTCAAATCAACATCCCTTAACCGGGCTGCAGCGCTGAATGCGCTGAATCCTAGCTTCAAAAGCTTTTTGACCATTTTTCTGCCTATTTTTGCCACTTAAATCCCAATTCTTCCCTTTCTTTGTCTACTGTTGCCTCCGTTTATTCAACATTCCTTCTATTTAACCTCTTTTACCCCTTTTTCAAAGATTTTACTTTCCTTCATTCATTCAGTGTTTTTAGTATTTGTCATGTTGAATTTTAACCAGTTTAACCCCTTTCTGCCGCTCTCTGGCTATTTTGTTTCATCAGTTAACACATTTTTGCCATTTTTTTAAATCCTATTTCACCACCTTTTTGACACAATTTTGCCATTTTTAACCCATTTCAACACTTTTTAATCCCATTTACCCTTCCCTTACCCTTTTTCTTCCACTTTTAAGCCAATATTGCCACTGTGAACCCCTTCATCCACTTTTGTTTGTCTGTTTTCTTCCACTTTTGGTCTGGTTTAGCTTCTTCTAAAATCCAATTTTACCTCATTTTCTGGTAGTTTTGCCATTTTAATCCATTTTGATTCTGTTTTTAAGAAAAGGGATTTATGTTTTTTTTAAGATGGCATTTTTTATTAAGGTAAAAGTTAAATATGGCCATCACAACTTAACTTTACAATGGACAATGATTTTGCTGGCTACATGGCCCCCCAGTTTGGCTGAAAGCTTTCCCCATTATCCTCTGCACATTGACTTTTCTTGAATTGGTATGGCTGTGTTCAACCACCTTCAGGTACAGTCTCTCTTACCTTTGTTTTGTGGGTTGCTAGCTGAAAAGGTCTAGAATCTCTGAATTGGAGGATTGATGAGTGTAACGGTAAAAGAGTAGATTAGAGTGATCCTACGAAGTTTGTAGATGGTTGGTGCATTTTTTTTAAAGCTTTTAGATTCTAAACATTTGGGCTAAATGAGTATTAATGTGGAGCTGTCCATGGTACTGAAGATTGAGACTGAGCTATCAGAGAGAGGCAGAGAGAGGCTCACTGTGAACAGCTGATTCTGCACTTCTCTCCTGTCTATTTTGAATGATTATTGCATTTGCAATATTTTTCTCTGGACAGTTTTTGAAAGGTTTTGGGTCAACAGGTGATCAAAAAATACAAAATGGGGCGTTTTTTCTTCTATGTATTATTTTTGCTGTAATTAGCACCATAGAGCTGTGGTTCTCACATGGTGTGGCAAGGCACATCGATATGCCTTAAAGCAAGTTTTTTTATTACAACTATACAGTCATATGAGTTACTTTTACAGGTTTTTAAGAGGCTTTTTTTTATTGATATGGAAATGGTGTGCCTTGAGATTTTTGTTGGTCAGAGGTGCCTCAATAGCCTGTTTTATTGTATGATAAGCTTTGACAAAGAAAGAGTGCATACTTCATGCTTGCAGAAGGTCCTGTTCTTGTGGAAGATAGGAAGGAAGAAGATGTGGAGGATGGAGAAGAAAGCAGAGATAGAAGACAAGATGAGGATGATGAAGGAGAGGACAGTGGGGATGAAGAGCAAGATGAGGACGATGAAGGAGAGGAAAGAAGGGGTGAAGAGCAAGATGAGAGTGATGAAGGAGAGGAAAGAAGGGATGAAGAGCAAGATGAGGATGATAAAGGAGAGGAAAGAAGGGATATAGAGCAAGATGAGGATGATGAAGGAGAGGAAAGAAGGGGTGAAGAGCAAGGTGAGGAGGATGAAGGAGAGGAAAGAAGGGATAAAGAGCAAGATGAGGACGATGAAGGAGAGGAAAGAAGGGATGAAGAGCAAGATGAGGATGATGAAGGAGAGGAAAGAAGGGATGAAGTGCAAGGTGAGGATGATGAAGGAGAGGAAAAGAGGGGTGAAGAGCAAGATGAGGAGGATGAAGGAGAGGAAAGAAGGGATAAAGAGCAAGATGAGGATGATGAAGGAGAGGAAAGAAGGAAAGAAGGGATAAAGAGCAAGATGAGGACGATGAAGGAGAGGAAAGAAGGGATAAAGAGCAAGATGAGGATGATGAAGGAGAGGAAAGAAGGGGTGAAGAGCAAGATGAGGAGGATGAAGGAGAGGAAAGAAGGGATAGAGAACAAGATGAGGATGATGAAGGAGAGGAAAGAAGGGGTGAAGAGCAAGGTGAGGATGATGGAGGAGAGGAAAGAAGGGATGAAGAGCAAGATGAGGAGGATGAAGGAGAGGAAAGAAGGGATGAAGAGCAAGATGAGGATGATGAAGGAGAGGAAAGAAGGGATAGAGAACAAGATGAGGATGATGAAGGAGAGGAAAGAAGGGGTGAAGAGCAAGGTGAGGATGATGGAGGAGAGGAAAGAAGGGATGAAGAGCAAGGTGAGGATGATGAAGGAGAGGAAAGAAGGGATGAAGAGCAAGATGAGGATGATGAAGGAGAGGAAAGAAGGGATAGAGAGCAAGATGAGGATGACGGAGGAGAGGAAAGAACGGGTGAAGAGCAAGATGAGGATGATGAAGGAGAGGAAAGAAGGGATGAAGTGCAAGGTGAGGATGATGAAGGAGAGGAAAGAAGGGATAGAGAGCAAGATGAGGATGATGAAGGAGAGGAAAGAAGGGGTGAAGAGCAAGGTGAGGATGATGAAGGAGAGGAAAGAAGGGATATAGAGCAAGATGAGGATGATGAAGGAGAGGAAAGAAGGGATGAAGAACAAGGTGAGGATGATGAAGGAGAGGAAAGAAGGAAAGAAGGGATATAGAGCAAGATGAGGATGATGAAGGAGAGGAAAGAAGGGATGAAGTGCAGGGTGAGGATGATGAAGGAGAGGAAAGAAGGGATGAAGAGCAGGGTGAGGATGATGAAGGAGAAGAAAATAGGGAAGATGAAGGGTTTTTGTTAACTGAGGATAGGTACATGGAGAACCAAAAGTGGTGAAAAAAAAAAACATCTGCACTATTGTAAACATTTTCCTCATATGGGGGTTAGAAGGCTAATACGGTATATTGTGCTTTTTGGGAAATGGGCTGAGAAACACATAATCTATTGTGAGGGGGAAAAATACAAATATAATTCTAATCTGTCCATAGTAAACATATTGCTCATTGATGTGGGGGAAATTATTACTCAAAAATGCATTAAAAAGCATGGATTTGCATAAAATAACAGATTTTGCTTGGATAGCCAGCTAAGGGGGCCCTGTTTTATGGCCTTGTGAGGTCCATCTTCTTCGCTGGTCTTTCTCTCTGTGATTAGCATGTATTCTAATTAATATGCCTTGTTAAAGTGAGGTGGGCTCTACAAAAAGACTTAAAGACTCAGACTATTAGCTATTAAATAACTATTAAATAACTGAAAGTCAACTATCATCTACAGCAGTGGTTCTCAACCTTTTCAGCCCGGGACCCCAAAAATATAGGTGCCAGAGGCCGGGGACCCCCACTGTACCTGAAGGTGGTTGAACACAGCCATGCACATTCAAGAATAGTCATGTGGAGACAAGGCTGTCCATAAGGGGGGATAAAGGGGACAGTTTTTGGGATCCAGCCAAACTGGGGGGCCAGCAAAATCATGGTCCATTGGAAAGTTAAGCTTACAATGAAATAACTTTTGTTAAAAACATTTAAAATGGGTAAATGATGTTGCTTAAGTTAGTGAATAATGGCAAAAATGGTGGAAAAGGTGTTGAAACTGGATTTTTAAAGAACAAATTGAAAGTTAAAAGTGGCAAAAATTTGATAAAAGTGGCCAAAAATGGATTAAATTGGCAAGAATGGGCACAAAAAGTGGTAAAAGTGGATTAGAAATTGGCTGTAAAGTGCAAAAAATTGAGGGAAAGTAGGTGGACTGGGATGAAAAATTGATATAAACAAAATAGGCAAAAATAGGTTAACTGTGGTTAAAATGGGCAAAAAAGGGGTGTAAAAAGTGGTTAATAGTGGCAATAATGGGGCAACAATAGGCAGAAAGTGGCAAGAATTTGTTTAGAAGTGACAAAAACAGGCAAAAAAAAAGTGATGGAGAGGGTATGAAATCAACACAAATGGGTTTTAAGTGGCAAAAATGTGCTAAAATTGGCAACATTGATGATTAATATTGTTGAAAAGGGTTAGAATTGGTCAAATTGGTGTAAAGTGGCAATAGTGATATTTAAAAAATATTCTTTGGTTTTTTTTAAGGCATCTGGAGACCCCCTTTCAGTGTCTCGCGATCCCCAATGGGGTCCCGACCCCAAGGTTGAGAACCACTGATCTACAGGACATTGGAGGACTGAATGCGCCTTTATGCTGAAGTTCAGCTTTGCTATGAGATGAAAAAAAAAAAGAATACAGATATATCGTTATTGTGAGTTAAATCTATGTGTTGGATGCTAGCTTTCCACTTAAGAAAAAAGAAGCTTATGCAAATATAATAATGAAGGCTGTATAGTGTTTACATTTGCCCTGGCATGTCAGTATCAAAATGTGGGTAAGAGTGCCCCCAGGTGTTCATAGAAAGGAACTGAACTCAGATAAGAAAACTTCAGTGACTGTAGGAAGCTTCTGGAAAACTTTGTAAGAGGGTTAGAGAGAGTCTATGTTGTCTGTCTCACAGTTAAATGATTCCAATCTGTTATTTAATTATGTTGAAAACATTATTATCGTTATTGTTTTGCTATCATTAGTCATATTTCTGTTGCTATTATTATTATTATTGTTCTTTTGCTGTTATTGGTCATATTTCTATTATCATTATTATTTTGCTATTATTCAGCTTTTTATTATTACTGTTTTGCTATCATTAGTCATATTTCTATAATATTTACAGGTTTTATTGTTATTGTTACTGCTGTGCCTCTCTGCCACACTAACTCTTTCTCTTTCTTTTTCTCTGATCCTCGTTATCGAAGGCTTGGGATAGACTACAGGAGTTTTGGGTTGATTTGCACCTTATTTCTCCCTCAGGTCAAATTAGTGCACAAATCTGTTCAGGTTTTTTTTTTCCAATAGTTGGCCAGCACTATCTGGTAATGTGAAGGCTCAACAGATCCAGCCTTAAGCCTCGCTGTGGGTTGCATGTCACTGGAGCTGCCCTGATAACATCAAACATATTTGATATTAGGAATCACATGACTACATCTGTGCCCTGTCAGATGGACCGCAACAGCCCGTGAAGGAGAGAAGACAGCAGCACTCGCTGTGTTTTGTGTTTCTGTGCAACAGTAAACACTCTTGGCCCTGAGGTTAGTATTAGCTAGCGTACTGCTGTTGACAGGAAGTGAACAAGTACTATCTCACCTCCAGCTACAGCTGTGAAGACAACCTGTGATGTCTCCCCAAACATTTCTCTTCCAGACTTGTTGAGCAGTAAACTTTATTTTCCCTGCAAACATTTCTACAGATTGGTGAAGTTTGTCTCAGCTTTATTTACACTTCTTTAGTGGAATGCTGCTCTCTCTTTCAGTCTCAACAGTACTGAGAATATCCTGAAGTCAAGGCTGTCCAAAAGGAGGGATAAAGGAAAGAGCTTTCTGGGGCCCCCATCTGGCTTTGGGCCCATAGAGGGAGGCAAAATCAAAAAATGTTAATCTGTGAAACCTGAATAACAACCACTCTTACCAGTGGAACAAAAATAAATAAATAAATAAATAAATAAAGTTTATGTATTTATGCTGCAGCATAATATTCCCCCCTTTTCAAAATGTAAACCTATTTTTTTTTAAAACAGATTTACCTTTTTGGTTTTGGTAATGTTAACAATGTGGATGGGCAATAGAACTAAAGGATTTGAAAAGTAATGTCTGACTTCATAGCTGAGCCATGATGTGCACAAAGCCAGGATATGAGAAAATAAAGTAGAAGAAATTGAGACAGCTTTAAGGAGGGAAAAAAAAAACATTGCAAAAGAAAGGCAAAAATGGGAAACAATGGATTAAAAATGGAAAAATTGGTCGAAAAAAGTGGTGAAAAGTAGTTAAAACAGTGGCATAGAATTAGTTAAAAGTGGTTAAAAAATGGATTAAGCTGCAAATATGGGCTAAGAAGGGAAAAAAAAGTGGCAAAAATGGATTGACAGTGGAAAAAAATGTTTTTAAAATGGTAAACAATTTGCTTAAAGTATAATTAAAGGCAATATAAATGGTGAAAAGCTGTTCAAAAGTGGCAAAATGGGTTAAAAGTGGAAAAACTTGTCTTAAAGTGGCAAAAAATGGGTTTAATGTACAAACATTAAACATAAACATTATGAAAAGGTGCTAAAAATGAACAAGTATGAAAATATATTGAACAACAGACTCTGATGATTGTTTGACACAGGATGCTAGCACCAATGCTACTGATCCAACACACGTGTGTTGATGTAATCAATAAATCTTGCAAGTTGCAAAACTGCGACATGCACTGGGGTGTGAGGGCCCTTCAGTGCTGTCCACGATATTATTATTATTATTTTTATCTAAATTGCTGAGTAGCTGTGTCACTACCACTGTTGCTACCACTAATAGCTGCTGGAGTAAGACGAGTCAACTAGTTTTCTGTTGCAGCATCAGTTGCATTCACACTGTAAACAAACACTACATGGTTTGTTTTTAAATGAGCTAGAACAGCTGATGAAGCTGATGTTTATAACTGGGACCAGTGTGTGTGTGAAGTTCTTGTGTGTTTCTTTGTGTCAATGTCTTCCTCAACTTGAGAAGGGCTGTGAATGCAGCAGAGAAAGCTGAACTATTCATGTTCTCTACATTTGTTAAACATTTAGAATTCACACATCTTCTGGTGATATAGTAGCAGACGAACACCCTCTGACATCTCTGTGGTGTTCCCAACAACAACAAGCCAGTGGAAGTACATTTTCTCTCCATCCTTCCCTCCACTCCTGTCCACACACACAAACAACTTCTGCCTGCTCATTAAATAAGTGAGAGTGCCTGAACACCTGGCTCTCCAGAAGTCTCTTTGTTAAGTGATATGATTACCATGATTCTCATCTCAGCACTGCCCTCTGGTGTGCACTGAAACTGCTGCAACAGTTAAATGTGGCAGCACAGTTTCTATGCTGTGCCAAAAAGCTTTTAGCAAATTTGGAGACAATTATGCTTACAGTGCATTCTCAGCGTATTCAGACCTCCTTCACTTTTTTTCAATGTTGCAGCCTGATGCTACCGTCAAAAAACATTTTAATCTTATTTATATACACTCCATCATGACAAAGAGAAAACAGAATTTAAAAAGCAAATATATTAAACATAAAAAAACTGAAATACCACACTGACATGTATTCAGACTCTTTGCAACAACACTTGATTTTTAGCTCAGGTCCTCCCATTTCTCTGGATCTTTGCTTAGATGTCTCTGATGACTGGAGTCCACCTGTGCTAAATTAAATTGATTGGACATGATTTGGAAAGGGAAACACACCTCTAGAAGGCCTCACAGCTGACGATGCATATCAGAGCAAAAACCAGGCCATGAGGTCAAAAGAACTGCCAGCAGAGCTCAGAGACAGGATTGTTGACAGGCACAGATCTGGGGAGGATTACAAAAATGTTTTGCTGCACTGAAGATTCTCAGGACCACAGTGGTCAGTAGCTGTTTCTCCAACCAAGTCCCTTCCTCCCGAGTCAGGTCCTTCAGAGGCAAGGCCAGAGTCCTCCCTGGTAACTCTTGAACACACATTTGGAACAGGCTAGCGAGTGTACGTGATAACGTCATAGGAAGCGTCCATACGCTGAGGCAGCAGAAATCAAAAAGGAAGGCGCACTAACAAAAACGTTTACCCAGCACATGCTTTCATATCATCATACAACCATAATTTATACTGACATTATCATAAAATCATATTCATCATATAATCATAAATGTTATTATAATATAATCATATATGTGGCGCTATGGTGGAAACAGGACATATAAAAGTGTATGGACACTCAAGGACCCAGATTACCTTTGATACTGTGCGATTTATGTTTTCTTTTTTTTTGAAGAGAAGGAAAACAGTTCACATTGGATTGTGGGTAATTCCTGCGAGGGGAGGATCCATGCGCATCCTTGGAAATTCTCCGTTTGAAGGACTCAGTCCTTGAAAAATGTAGAGGATCCTTGACATCGGAACAGCCCTCCAGTGGCAGTCAGTGGCATCAGATCCAAAAATGTCAGTTCCAGGATCCTTCCTTAGCTTTGAGAAGTAACCAGTGTGTTTTCTGGCAGATCCATCTCCAGGATAAAACAAGACTCAGAAGTCGAACCCCCCCCCCCCCCAACAAAACCTCTTGTTCTTCAGTTTTTTTGTCTTTGACAGAAAATGGAAAATAAATTAAATAACAAGCCATTTCCTGTTTTTTTCAATCTGGTCACAAAAATGGGAAAATATAGATTAAACAACAAGGGTTCCAATTTTGTTCTTTTCTATTCTGCTATTTTGGTTTTTTGTTTGAATGAAATATTTGAGGAAAAGAAAACCATGTGACCCATTGGGAAAAGTGAGCATTTCAAAATAAAAGCCCTCCTATTTGCTCTATACCAGTGGTTCTCAACTGGTCCACCCATAGGACCATCCACTCCTTCCATAATGTGAACTACAACCCATATTTGTGTGTGTGTTTTTTAGGGACCTAAGATTAAAAAACCCACAAATGACTGAACAAAGAGCCAGGGCAAAACTTTAGGGTGACATGCATTCAAATATTTCGTTATTTAATTATGTAAATATTGGTACTTTCATTAAATCCTCAAAAAATTAACATAAAATTACAGAAAAACCAACTTCATTGAAGATTTTTCCATCCAAGAGAAGAGGATACTGAAGTCAAGATCCCAGCATATCAACCAAAATGTGGTGTTTTACTTTGTATAGTTTGTCTTATTTTGGTTAACTTCCGGTTTCCGGAGGCTGTGACTGGCTGCTAACTTTCTCTGCTCTTCCTGAGGCATCCACCCCGCCCCCCTGGTGCTGTGGAGAGATCACACCTGCAGCGAATCACTCATTGAAGATCACTATTTAAGACCTGCTGCAGCTCTCTACAGCGCCTGAGTCTCGCCAACCTTACCTTACGTGCCTCCTGCCCAGATCACCGCAGCCAGCTCCAGCACACTCTCACACTCCCTTGGACTCTTGGAATCCCCCCTCCCTTCTCCACTTACCTGCACATTAAAATCTGTTAAAACTGCTCCTTCGTCTCCGCATCCTGGGTCCAACCATTACACTCACACAACACAAAATGTACTTCTTGACCACCAAACCAGAGTAAAATAAACAGGGACACATGCCAACCTAAGACTTCCAGATATTTGACTTTTATATTTACAGGAACCAGTTTACAACCCACTGAAAACAGCCCTGCAACCCACCTTTGGGTCCCGACCCACCAGTTGAGAACAACTGCTCTATACAATGTAATAAAAATAATTCTAATGGTAAAAATACTAGTGATTTATTATGATACAGACCATATTGATACAAGGGAGGAAATAAATGTATATGAATAAATAAGTCTGGACTACTTGAGGTATTTATCCATGCACACAGCTGGAGTCAGATTTTCAATTTATGATTGTATTGTTTGGTTGAAAGGTTTATTTATTAATGTGTGTAAACAAAACAGTAAGTGAATAATAAATAAATAAATAATCAGAGCCAAAAAAAAAAAAAAAAAAACGTCAAACAAACATTCAGTCAAATAGGTAAATGTTGGCTTGAATGGTTTAACTTTATTTTGAAATGCTCACCTTTCCCAGTGGGTCACATGATTTCCTTTTCCTCAAGTAATTAATTAAACAAGAAACTAATGGGACAGAGAGGGGGGTGGGGGACAGAAGACACCTCATTAATGAGAGTTTTTCTCTGTTTTTGAGTCTGGTTTCAACCAGGAAATGGATCTGCACTGACACACAGTGGCCTCCAGGATTCCCAAATGGAGAAAGTTTGAAAAAAACAAAAAAACAGGACACTGGCTGTCCAGCCCAACTGAGCAGTTAGAGGGAAAAGGGCCTTAGCAACAGAGGTGACAAAAAAAACAACCTGATGGTCACTGACAGCGCTGAAAAGATCCTGGTTGGAGATGGGAGAAAGTTCAAAACGGATAAACTTTACAGCAGTCCTTCACTGATCTGGGCTTGATGGCAGAGTGGCTAAATTTCTGCAAACCCCAAGTGGAGTTTACCACCGCCCTCCAATCAAGAAGGTGTAGAAACATCTAAGCAAAGATCAAGACAAATGGGAGAAAGTAAAGCTAAATTAGCAGTGTTTCTGCTAAATGTATGAATACTTATGTCAATGTGACATTTCAGTTTGTTTTTTTTTTAAATAAATTTGCCAAAATTTCCATAGATCTGCCTTTACTTCTTCATTATGGGGTACTGAGCGTGGATAAATGAAAGAAAAATTAAATTAAATGATTGTTACATCACATCTGGTCAGGAGAAGAGGGGAAACATCTTCTATGCCAAGAGAAGCTTCCAGTGTGACTCTTTGTTCTTGTTTTCATAAAGAAATGTGGCCCAGTCCTGATAAAACTACCATGATACTAAAGCTACATCTGAGCGTATCACTACACTAGTGCTATCACTGTAAATACTGGTTTACTGCACGACTTAACCTTGCCTATAACTACTGCCTCATTCTCCTCAAATAATGCTGATTGGTCAGATCCATTTTCAAACCTGACCCAAACATGTCAGACTGGAGCTTTGCAGGATGGATTTACCTGATGACAGACATGGAGTCTGGCCAGTGCATCTGCTTTGCAAGGTTTAGTAAATCTGTCTGTGTCTGACTATTAAATCACATCTGCAGAGCCAGTTCAGACAGACAGAGGATCACAGATTTATGGTCATATAGTTAGATTAGATAGGCCATCCAAAACATATTTCACATTACACTCCACCTCTAGCAGTCCCTGTAGGTTATATTGCTTCTTAAATGATGCTGAGCTGTGCAAGCTTCAAGATAGGATCAGATATCTTTATCGTCACAGCACAAGCACAATCAAATGCAGACAGACACACTTTTCAGGATTCTGATATAAGTAAAAAGAGGTACGAATATTAAACCTTTTGTCAGCCATATGCTACAAAGTATAAAAACACAAAAATAAAATAAAATGCAAATGTTATACCCTTGTGAGGTAAAAAGTTAGAGGCAAATGTTAGATGGATGAGATTTGCACATGGAAATATTGTACTAAATATATCCTCTGAAAGTCAAAGTATGGAGGAGAGAAGAGGGGGAATGGGCTCCTGGACTGTGGGTACAGAGAGTGGGTTTGGGGAGGGGCTGTGTTGCTGCTGTGTGAAGCAGTGACACAGCCCTGTGATAGAAGCTGTTCTTGAGTCTGCTCATGGTGTGTACAGTCTCCCGGCAGGCTTCCCAGATGGCAGGGGGGCAAACGTGTTGTGACTGGGGTGTGAAGCATCTCTGGAACAGATTTCCCCCAGACCGGGGAGCTGTGAGCTGGTGATCTTCTCTGCTGTATTGATAATGGGATAAAGACACCTCCTGTTTCCTAAGGTGCAGCTGTAAAAAGTCTGAGTAATACTGAAATTAACCTGTTAAGCCCTAGCCTCTTTTATTAGGCTAGTGCTCGAAATTTACAGTCCATTTTTTAAATGAGTAAAACTCTGTAACTAGAAGGTCTATTTGAATGACCAAGGTACAATCATTAAGAGATTTTAAAAAGAGATTTGTTTCATTAATAAGACTCATTATTTTTTCAGGTTAAATATGGAATAAGGATATCACAGCTTAACTTGACAATAGACCATGATTTTGTTGACCTCCATGGGCCCCCAGTTTGACCGGGTCCCAGAAAGCTCTCTCCTTTATCCCCCTTTAAGGATGGCCTTTTCTCCACATGACTATTCTTGATTGTGCATGGCTGTGTTCAACCACCTTCAGGGACAGTGGTCTCTGTCACCTTTATTTTGGGGGTCGCAGGCTGAAAAGGTTGAGAACTGCTGTTATAGGGTGCATAGACATGACAGAGGAGGTAAGGACTGCACAGATAAAGAAAGAGAGAGAGAGATGGTAAAGCAGGGAGGGAGATTAATGGGGAAGTTTGCAGTCTGGTTGTTTAACATTTTGTGCCTATTTTGGCCTATGCCATGGGCCGGCCCTGGCCAACTTAAGAACATCTGAATGCCTGAATCAGTTATGAGCGATTGTTAATGGACTGTATAAATTGCAGTGTTAGATGAGAGGTGCTTGGTCTTCAAGATTCTTGGCCAAGTCTAGTTGCCTTTTAGATTGCACTGAATCACAGTGCCCTAGCATGATCTGGGTATCTGAGATCCTTTACAGACAGTAGTACAGTGTCCATGCTGCAGACACACCTTTTAATCACCTGTTTAAACACCCTGGATTTGGGAGCGCAGATGGTCGAGTGGTTTAAGGCGCTGCCCATGTAGGCGGGCAGCCGGGGTTCAAATCCGGCCTATAGCCCTTTACCACATGTCTCTTCCCTGTTTCTGAGTCTATCCACTGTCCTTCCTCTATCAAATAAAGGCATGAAAAAGCCCAAAAATAAATCTTTAAAATCGCTGGATTAAAAGTGACAACATACAGCATTTAACGGCTCTCTAACAGCAGACAACAACCAGAATAAGTTCACATTTTCCACACATGGAAGAATAAGAAGCTTCCTTCAATGGTGAATTCATACCTTAGCTTCACACGCTATACTGTAAGTAGAGCAGCAGTTCTGCCCTTGAAGCACAAATGCAAATTGAAAGGCAGAAATCATCAGGGCTGTCTTGGCTGCTTCCTATAAGCCTGCCCTGTTCTCCTTTTCCTCTCTCTCTCTCTCTCTTTGGGTCCCTATGTCTCGGGGACAGATGGTGAGTGTCAGCAACATGCCAGTTCTCATATCTCACTATGGGCCTCTGCCATGGAGAGAGATGTTTTTGCACTGGGTGTGTCTTTTTAATCCAATGAAGGAAGGGGGAGAGAGAGAGGGAATGAATAAAAATGAATGGAGAGGGAAGTAAAGCAGACTAGGAGTAAGAGGAAAAGAGGATGAGAGTGAATGTGATAGGAAGTGAGCCATGCAGGGGAAGATGAGATGAAGAGGGAACAGTGAAATGTGTAGGCAGAGAGGGAGTGACAAGAAAAGGAGAGATAAAAAATAACGTGATGGAAGGAAAAGGGATAAGAAGATGTGGAAGAGATGGAAGTTTGAGCGAGGGAGGAGATGTAAGGATAGATTTTCTCAGTCTTTAAAGTCAGACTTATCTTGCATATTCAGTGATGCTGAATGGTTCGGTTGCCATAGTGATGTAGTGGGCTTTGGAGACAGAGAAAGAGAGGGACTCTTGAGTTTTCAAATCCTTTAATAAAGCTAGCCTTTCACAAGAACTACCCCATGAACAATTTCATAGAAATATGCATATACACTATATTGCCATAAGTATTCGCTCACCTGCCTTGACTCGCATATGAACTTAAGTGACATCCCATTCTTAATCCATAGGGTTTAATATGACGTCAGTCCACCCTTTGCAGCTATAACAGCTTCAGCTCTTCTGGGAAGGCTTTCCACAAGGTTTAGGAGTGTGTTTATGGGAATTTTTGACCATTCTTTCAGAAGTGCATTTGTGAGGTCACACACCAATGTTGGACAAGAAGGCCTGGCTCTCAGTCTCCACTCTAATTCATCCCAAAGGTGTTTTATCAGGTTGGGTGCAGGCCAGTCAAGTTGATCCACACCAAACTTTCTCATCCATGTCTTTATGGACCTTGCTTTGTGCACTGGTGCACAGTCATGTAGGAACAGGAAGGAGCCATCCCCAAACTGTTCCCACAAATTTGGGAGGATGGAATTGTCCAAAATCTCTTGGTATGCTGAAGCATTCAGAGTTCCTTTCACTGGAACTAAGGGGCCAAGCCCAGATCCTGAAAAACAAGCCCACACCATAATCCCCCCTACACCAAACTTTACCTTTTTACCTTTTTGGCACAATGCAGTCAGACAAGTACCGTTCTCCTAGACTCATCCGTTAGATTGCCAGATTGAGAAGTGCGATTCGTCACTCCAGAGAAGGTGTCTCCAGTGCTCTAGCGTCCAGTGGTGGTGTGTTTTATACCACTGCACCCAACGCTTTATATTGCACTTGGTGATGTATGGCTTAGATGCAGCTGCTCGGCCATGGAAGCCCATTCTATGAAGCTCTCTACTCACTGTTCTTGAGCTAATCTGAAGGCCACATGAAGTTTGGAGGTCTGTAGTGATTGACTCTGCAGAAAGTTGGCGACCTCTGCGCACTATGCGCCTCAGCATCTGCTGACCCCGCTCCGTCATTTTACGTGGCCTTCCATTTCATGGCTGAGTTGCTGTCATTCCCAATGGCTTCCACTTTGTTATAATACAACTGACAGTCAACTGTGGAATAATTAGGAGCGAGGAAATTTCACCACTGGACTTGTTGCACAGGTGGCATCCTATCACAGCACCACGCTGGAATTCACTGAGCTCCTGAGAGCGACCCATTCTTTCACAAATGTTTGTAGAAACAGTCTGCATGCCTAGGTGCTTGATTTTATACACCTGTGGCCATGGAAGTGATTGGAACACCTGATTTTAATTATTTGGATGGGTGAGTGAATACTTTCAGCAATATAATGTATCTTATGACTACAATGGGCTGCATGTCTGTTTGTCTGTCTGTATCAACTACTGTATTGATTTGCACGCCACACCAATTGTCCTCGATGGCTCTCACAAGACTTTTTGGGTGTACGAGTCAAAACTGGTGCCATAAAAAAAATCAGAAATATGCACAGATTTTCTATAAAATCTCAAATGTTGTGTCCAGTCGTCGTATCTGCAGTGTTCCATTTACCTCAGAAGTCGAATGTTGGCCTTCTTCTATTAAGCAACTAATAATGAGGATGATACTGTAACAGAACCCAGGCATGGAGGCATGAATGCAGATTTGAAATCCTGTAAAAAAGGACGAATAATGACACAGAGAAAACTTGCAGCTGTTCTTCTGGTCAATCCCGCCAGAATGTATTTATTCTGTTCAACATATAATTGAAAGCTTGACACTCTTATGTTCATGTTAACAGGCTCATTTCTCTGGCTTCTCTGTACATAAAAAAAGAGAGAACACAAAGTAAAACATCTGTCCAACACTACAGTGGAAACAGCTCCATATTGTCCCATTAAAATCATGTTTTAATGTAAAGGAAATTATCCTTTCATGAATAAATGTCTTTTAGCTCTGTAGCTGACTCACTATGCTTAGTCTGAGCTAACTGCTCTGTGTGTTTGCAGGTCAGTAACGGCATCTCACCTCAAATAATTATTTCCATACATTTTTACAACACAATTCAAAGTATATCTTCTATTTAACTAATTGCATGGGAGTCAACAACCAAAAACACAAGCTTAACATTTATCAGAGCAGGAGCCTTTTCAAACTGTGTCTGAAACAGTGGTAATTTGTCGACTAAAAGTATGACTAAAACTATTTGTCGGTAGCCTTTTTTTCCATGACAAAAACTAGACTAAAACTAACAAAAATAAATCTGTGATGACTAAAACTGACAAAAAATAAGTATAGTTTTCGTCAGGATGACTAAAACTGTAGACTAAAATGTAAAAGTCCATGATATTTCTCTACTGGTGGTAAATCTGTCAAAATGCAATGCATCTGTATCTATTCTGCCTCTCAGCTGTAGAAAGCAGGGACCCAGGTTTGGCAGAGTACATACACAAAGAACTATTTTAACTTTAGAACTGTTATTAGTTAAACATCTGTGTACCAAACAAAGTACAACATACACAAACGACTGACATCTGTTTTTCCCCTTTTCCCCTGAAATGAATGAAAGTATCTTGACTAGTGGTCAAATCTGACATTTCAATAAACTAAACAAGAATTCAGCTGACTTCTGTCAAATCAGACATAAATCCAAATGATAACAGGCTGTCATTCTTAGTTAAGGGAGATGTTTGGGGGTCTGGGTTTTTGTGTGTTTTTTTTTTTTTTTTGCTGCATACGTCAGCAATAAAGAGAGCTGATGTTTTACATAAAGATTAAAAATATGCACAGACATAAGTCATATCAGAGATAGATTAAAAATGTTAAGGGCACCATGGTCTGTGGCTAAACTTCTGTTCCTAATGTGGATCAAACTGAATGAAACCACATCAAACAGAGCAAGCAGGGATTATGTCTATGAAAGCAGTGGTGGATCAGGAGACTGGGAGAATGATTTTGTCATTATTAGCATTGCCTTTTGACTCTGGCAAACTTTCTGCAGTTCCTGATACCTGCTGAATCAGCACTCTGTTTGGTATTAGGCTTTGTTTAGGTCCAAATGCCCGTGGCTGAGGCTAGCGGCTACTGCCACTTCGTTTTAACGTTGTTAGGATGATGACTTTTAAGTGACTTATAAGATCTGTTGTGTTAAAACTCAAGGACTTCTTTCCACTCTTCGGGATCTTTGCAGGGCAAATTTTACACACACTGTCAAGTTATCCTTCCCGTAAATACTGAATAACTCCACCATGTTGTCAGCCTCTTAGCACTGAGGCTGCTTCCTCTTCTTCTCTGGTGCTTAACAGCAGGTCATGAACCGCGGTGCCACCTACTGTTTTGGAATGTCTCATGAGAAAGAAAACAAACGCCTTTATTATCAGTGAATTTTATCGGTTAATTTCTGTTATCAGGATACTAAAAATATGTATAATACATGCAATATTAGCCGATAATTTATCGGTACCAATAATTATAGTGCATCCTTACTAAAAGGGGTAGAAATGACTAAAATAGGACTAAAACTAAAAGACGTTTAGTCTAAAGACTAAGACTAAAATTAAAAATAGCTGCCAAGATTAACACTGGTCTGAAAAAGAGTGAACACAAGAAGAATGTTGTAGTAGGACTAAGAGTTAGTGTTATAATGTAAACGCATAATCCTCTCTCTTCAATCAGATTTACCTAAATGTTTAATGACAGCAGGTGTGCATCAACTTTGCACAAATACATTTGGATGTAAATAAGGGCTCCACAGTGTATATCCTCATATCCTAGGATTGCATTATTACTTCAATAAACTTAGTCTCTGGATTTCTGTGTGCTAGAATGGTGTGCAATTCAGGAGAAAGTTAGTATTTGTTTTTTTTTCCACTTGTGAGACATACACTTAAACAAGAGACTACATAAAAACCCAGAGTCCTAGTTGTACCAAACTTCCTCCATTTGAGAATCATGGAGGCCACTGTTCTCGTGGGAACCTTCAGAGCAGCAGAATGTTTTTGTAGCCTTCCTCAGATCTGTGCCGTGCAACAGTCCTGTCTCTGAGCTCTGCAGGCAGTTCTTTGACCTCATGACTTGGTTTTTGCTCTGATATGCATCGTCAGCTGTGAGGCCTTCCATAGAGAGGTGTCTGCCTTTCCAAATCATGTCCAATCAATTTAGGGTCTGAATTCTTATGTCAGTGTGATATTTTGTTTTTTTTAATTTGCAACAATTTCTAAAATTCAGTTTTCACTTGATCACGTTGGGGTACTGAGTGTAGATTAATGATAATAAAAATGTGTTTTTTTACTGTAGCATCAGGCTGCCACACAAGAGTGTTTTATGAATACACTGTATTTAAGGTGTTAAGTTTCTAGCTGTCAGTAGATTGTTAAGTCCTCAGTAAGGTGGTTGCTATGGTTTCACTTTCTTTTCTTGCATGTTCTACCTATCTGTCCTTCACCCAAAAACAAAGACATTCACAATCTCCCATTTAATCTGGACAGCCTCGTCACTACATGTGAAAGAAGTCTGTCAACCTGATTCTCTAGAAGAAGATATCTGTAGGTAATGCTGTCATTTACAAACGACCTTCTATTCATTCCTTCCCATTATGCTTTTCAGTATAAATAGTCTTTTCTTTAGAAATGTTGCATCAGAACAAATTGTTCACATTGTGAACAAAAGCAAACCATAAAGAGCAAAAATATGCAACTGCCTCCTCAACAACATGTTTAAATATCTGAGTGAAATTCAACCTGAAAATGTTGAGGAGAAAATGTTTGATTTTGTGAAGGGAACTATAGAAAGATGAGAGTGAATTTTAATGTGAGTGAAAGGACCCAAATGTCTGTTAAAGAGCCAGAATCAAGAGTGGCTCCTGCGACCTCTCAGACACAAAGCGACTGTTACAGAGACTTCGGGAAACCTGGATTCTAAAGTCAGATTGTTCAATAGAAAAACATTTATGCAAATCTCCATAGTAAGTAGAGAATAATTTAAAAAGGGATGTGGAGTTTTTTTAGGTTTCAATGAATTCTGTCTTTTGAAGGCTGCTTGTACAATCGCATTTCCAAAAATATTGGGTCACTGTGTAAAAACTTTCGATTAAAAACAATGCAATGGTTAGTAAATCTCCCAAACCAATATTTTATTCACAGTAGAACATAAACAACATATCAGATGTTGAATCAGACGTTCTACCATATGATTTAAAATATTGGCTAGTTTTGAATTTGATGGCAGCAGTAAATCTAAAAAAAGGAAGGACAGGGCAACAAAAGGCTAGAAAAATAAATGGTACTAACAGGGCTTCACGTTAACTACCAGGCCATTGGCCTAGTTGTGTTCCAAAGTTACTAGCCACTGTGCATTTTCACTAGCCACATCTTTCCTGTTGGAAATAATATGATTAAAGGTCACCTATTATTCAAAATACACTTGCCCCTGGCCTGTCAACAATCCCTCCGCGAATAAGAAAAATCTATTCCCTCCAACAACCCTTTCGCCACCTTTCAGAAAATATGTGTTGAAATAAGCCGTTCTCAGATTTTCCCCTCATGATGTCATGTGAGGAGTTAGCACCGCCCCCAGGTTCCATTTTCCCTCCCCGCTTGGAAGAAAGTTCCACCCTCCTCTCCTGATCTTCCTGAGAGGAGGGGTTTCTTTAAAAAGGACTGAGGCAAAAATGAAAACTGTTCTGTGGTCAGAGAAATGAAAATTTGAAATTCGTTTAAGAAAAAATGGCGCCTCCTCTTTAGTCGCCATCCATCTGGTTATAAGTGCATATTTGAAAAGCCTGCATCTGTGATGGTGTAGGGTTGCATTAGTGCCTATAGGGGCAGCTCACACTTCTGAAAAGGCTCTATCAAGGCTGAAAATTTTACAGAGATTTTAGAGCAGTGATACTCAACCTGTGGCTCTGGAGCCACATGTAGCTCTTTTATGTCTTAATTTGAAATATTATTCCCTCAGAAAACCTTAAAAAAAAGGAAAACTTTTTTGCCTTTTGAAACATTTTTGCCACTTTTCACCCATTAAGGCTAACTTTTGACATAAAATACCAATTTTTTCCTACTTTTTTGCCAAATTTTGCCACTTTTTTTTTTCAACTTTTTACCAATTTTTGCATTTGTTTCCCAATTTTTGCTACTTTATCCCCTTTTCAACCATTTAGGCTACCTTTGGTCATTAAAAAACACTTTTTTCCTAGTTTTTGCCCAAGTTCGCCACTTCTTTGAGCTACTTATATCCCATTTTTGCTCTTTTTCACCACTTTTCACCCATTTAAGCTGCCTTTTGCCACTAAATACCACTTATTTCCTAATTTTTGCCCATTTTTGCCACTCTTGTCTGCTTTCTGCCCATTTGAGTCACTTTTCACTCATTTTTTGTCATGTTTTTGCCACTTTTAGACCATTTTTTGCCACCTGTAAATCATGTTTTTTGTCACTACTCACCAATTTTTGCAACTTTCTGACCATTTTTCCACTTTTCCTCCCTATTTTTGCCCCTTTTCACCCATTTTGTTGCTTTTTGACCATTTTTGCCACCTTTAACTTATTGTTATTGCTATTTCAAGCCGTTTTGCCACTTTTTGCCTCTTAGATTGTGGCTCTTGCAAAGGTTTTTTTCAACAATTTAGCTCTTTGGTTGAGCAGGGTTGAGTAACGCTATTTTAGAGCAACATATGCTCCCATCCAGATCATGTCCCTTTTAAGGGAAGGCCTTGACTATTTCAGCAAGACTATGCTTAACCACAGACCACATCCATCACAGCAGCATGGCTTCACAGTAGAAGACTCCAGTGAATTGGCATCATTGGATTACAACTCCAGCAAAGAGGACCCAGGACTGTTGAGGAGCTAGAATCCTACATCAGACAAAAATGGGACAACATTCCTCTCCCAAAACTCCAACAACTGGTCTCACTTTCCAGGCGTGTACATACTGTTGTTATAGAAGAGGAGAGACACTGGTAAACATGGCCCTGTCCATTCCTTTTTTAGGTGCGTTATTGCCATCAAATTCAAAATGAAGTAATATTTTAATGAAATGGTTAAATGTCTCAACTTCAACATCAGCTATGTTGTTCAACTGTGATTAATCACATTCTGTCTTTACTTTCATTTTACTCAGTACTCCAACTTTTCTGAAAGTGGGCTTATAGGTGTGTAGAATAACACATATTTGGCTCACTGTTTCGATAATTGGTTCCCATCCTGGGCTCTAGGACCTCCTAAGGGGGGCACCAGAGATCTCAGGGTTGCACACAGCTCTGTCAGCTCATTTGTCAGAATCAACTATGCACATTTTAACTAAAATTATGATGAAACACCCAGTAGAAAGTTTGCACAAAGTTGTCTTTTTGTTTGGCAACTGTGGCTCAATAAGTAGAGGGTCAAAGGTTCAATTTCCAGCTCCTGCAGTCACAAATGGATCCATTTAGTCCACCATTGACCAGAAAATCAAATGAGTGCAGTCCTTTTTCTGGAATTGTAGCAATGAAACGGACTAAACTTTGCTATTCTTTGACAGAAATGCATCACTTATTCACTGTGGGCCCTCTGGGAGAGGGACTCAGCTTTTCTGAGATGGTATAAAGCGAGGATAAAAAGTTGGGATCCACTGGTTTAGAGTTACTGGGAATAAGTTGTAGAGATTGTAGAAATTCCCCATAGTCTTGTCTAGTGTGAATCAACACTCAGAGGTTTAGGCCAGGAGGGTTTGGGCTTTCTGACATGTTATAGTACTTCACTGTCAACAGAGAAAAATGCACTGGATTTTCTCTTGGTGAAAAAACATCCACCCTAATTCCCTCTCTTCCATAGCCTCTTGCCCTTCCTCTGTATATAACAGCAGCTTTGGCATCTGTTCTATATGCAGAGATATACCAACAATTCTGATAAGCAGAAATTCAACTAAAGGTCATCTGAGCTGATAGAGCTCCACTTCCCACATATGCATAATCTTTACTATGAACACAAAAACATCCACGTTCACAATCTCCTTAAATGTTCAGTAAAGAAAATGTGCACAAACCATCGTATATTTACACCATCAAACATCCGTACAGACACACAAACAGATGCACACACAATCCCACACTTGCAAATTCACAAACATCCATCAGAATGTTGAGGAAGAACAAGTCTGATAAATCCATACTTGCACACACACGATCACACTTACACACACCTGCTCGGGGGAGATAAGTGCTAAAGCTGTGAACACAGCCGGCGTCTTCTGAGCCTGTAAAGTGGAAAGCTGCGGTGCTTCTTGCCTCACAGCCTGACTGCTCACAGCTACAACGCTGGAAACTCCAATCAAACGTCCATTCATAGCGCACCACAGCTCCCTGACCTGACCCTAACTTTAACTTCCTAAACAGTGGAATTAAAACAATGCTGCGAATGAATGATCAAACATTGGCTTGTAAATGACAATAACATACACTTTTTTCCAAATTATTATGCAGATACGATTCCAATCAAACAAACATTTCATTTTTAGTCATTAAACTGTGCTGCTTCTCCTGTCAGTCTCCACCACTGACATCAATCTCAGACAGCTGTGGTCATTAGTTTGCCAGGTGAGCCTAATTGAAGGTAAACTACTTAAGGAGGATGTCCCAAAAAAATCAACTGCTTAGCAGCGAACAGGTGTTTGGAGCTGCTGGGGCCTCTGGAGTCCCAAGAACCTCTGGATGCAGGATCCTCCAGAGGCTTAGTGATGTGCGTAGAGCTGTATTTCAGCCATCCTTAACCAACGCCAACAAGGACAAACAAACCCAGTGGGCTTAGAAATATGTATCTAATTTTCAAACTGTTTCATTTACTGAAGAGCAGGGGTGTAGCTAGGGAATTTGGGCCCTCAGAAAGAATATTATACAGGCCCCACCTTAACCAGCTAGCCAAGCAACAGATGTGTCATTTTTACAAATATCTATGCATTTAAATGTATTTCTGAAGCATAATTTCCTAATGTAAGAGCTTTATTTTTACTATGGTTAAATTAAATTTACTTGCATTATTTAGCAGCACAGGAATATAACATTTGGACGTTTTTAAAGGAGCAGGACCCCCGGGTATTTTATATCTATTTAATTGATATAAATTTCAGTCTGCTGACCAATTCATTTAGTTGCTTTTCATTCAATAATGACACTAATTACTAAGAAAAAATCAATAAAACCACAATTTTCATTGCAAGCTCAAGGGCCCCTCCCTTTTCTGGGCCCAGGTAACCAGTCCTATTTTTCACCCCAGTGCAAAGTGGCAAAAGTTGGGAGCAGGTAGGAGGGTCAGCGTCTCTGCCCCAGCAGCAAATGCAGGGAAGAAATCAGGCTACATGTACTGCCCTGTCTGCATGTACCCATGTACAGAGTTAGACAGTCAGATAACACTTTACAGGCCTCCAATGAAACACAAGGCTTGACTTTTCTTGGCTTTACTGAAGCGTTCCTTTATACAATTTTCTTATTGTTTTGTTTCCTTTTGTAAAACTGTAGGATCACACTGAAAATAAAAAATGAATCAGTCCAAAGCTCTGCATATGCGTACATTAAGTCACAAACAAGCAACTGTATGAAAGTACAGCTAATTCAACACAAATCTGCCAGCTAACCAAAATAGCAGCTACGATCAATCAGCTTGTAAAGTTAGCATTAGCTAGCAATGGGCGTGTAAAATGTAAACACCATAAACATCCTTATGTGAAATTTCTCTAAACATTTTAACACATGTATACTCACTTAAACACAAAACTTACAGACAAATGGTCTCCAAGGCGAAAGCGTACCAGTAAACCATTCAGCAACACAAGATCATGCTCTCTGTGTGTCCTGCCTGCCTGCTTCATTTCAGCATGTCTGACTAAAAGTGAAACTTAACTGACATTTGAAACCTAAATGACAATGACCACTAGATGGCAGCCCATAAACATGAACTTGTGTAAATATTTAGCTTTTAATACTTTTTAACTTTTTTAGCATTTAAACTAACTGTCTTTATATTAAAGGCGGCACACTACAAATGTAAGTATTTCTTTGTTAATAGAGATCTAAAAATGACAAAAGCCACTCCAATACCTTTGTTTATGTTTGTTATTTTATGGATTATTTGCCTTTTTGTAGCGTAACATTTACTTTTATATTTACGATGGTAAGCCAGTAACCGTGCTGTCGCGGACAAGCCTACGAGTTAAAACTGGTATTTGGCGTTAGCTAATGGCCGTGTTATACGGTGACTTTCAGCTGAATATGTCTGTGGTTTTGGTGTTTATACGTGTTATTTGGTTGAATATTAACACGTTCTCGTTCTTCTTCTTCTTCTGAATCGACAGACTACGCAGTTTTGGCACAATACTGCACTCTACAGTCTGAAATTGTAACTGCTATTAAGGGGTGTCCCATGTCTAAGTCCCGAGATGGCCCTTACACTTGGTTTTGTGGGGCGAGTTAAAGCTGAGTGTTGAGCTTGAGGGTAAGATTGAGGGTTTATGGAAGAATTGGGATTCGGCCTAAATGTCCTTTTACGTGGTCAATAATTAATTTTATCATGTTAATTAATTATATCATGTTTTTCAATAAAGAGTGAACTCCCTATGATGTCTTTTTCTAAGTTACAGTGAACTGACTCAGTACAATGGTAGTGCTTAAATGCTGATGCCAAATAAAAGTAATTTGAAGTTGAAAAATTATGTTCGGATTTTGTTCACAAGTTTGTCTTGTTAAAAACTAAAAGCTTTCTTTTTTCCCAGGAGACGTCAGCAGATTGTGTCCGTATTTCTAAACAGGTTTTAGTCAAAGAAGCATTTATTTAAGTCAGAAATGGTCCAGACATTTGCATTTAAGTGCTGTGAGTCACTGACCATCTCAGTAAGTGTTTGTTTGTTCTATCACTGATGTCTCTTCATTCACACTCTACCCACAGGCTAAACCTGCATCCTTTCAGAGTGTTGAATGTAATCTTAAAGTTCTGGGAAGAACCAAAGAGATTCAGCTTAGAGTCATGGGTATGATGTTGTACTAGACCAGCGGTTTTCAAACTTTTTTCAACCATGGCACACCTGAGATCGAGTCAAAAGCTTAAGGCACACCATAACTATTTCCATGCAAAATAGCCTCTTTAATTCTTGTTAAATCAGGAACACTCTTGTCATACATTTCACCATGTTATTACACAATGGATCTACAGTTTAACTTGGCAGAGAAAGGTCTGCACAGAAGATGCTCCCTGGGTTAGTTGCACAGCATGCTTTGAATTTCCAGTGAGTGCATGGCTAGAAACGGATGGATACATTTATGACAATGCATACTGAACACAATGAAAATGAATTCAAAAGCATCCAAGCCATCATAGCATTTATCTGAATGTGAAGGTGCAACAAGCTTTATGCTATAGAGGAGGATGCTGGGGTGGAGGAGGTTAGTCTATGCCAGCAGCAGCAGCAGCATGGTGCATCTGCATTAATGCAAGCTGGGGTTAGTGAGGATTACGTCATATTTAAATGCACTGCTATGCACAGCTATATGACTACAGTGCCCTGCATAAACTAACACTAGTCTTAATTTATTGTATCTTCAGTCATTGTACAATTAAATTAATGATGCATTGTTATACAAATTCCAAAGGCACACCTAGACTTGCCCCAAGGCACACCAGTGTGCCTTGCCACACCATTTGAGAACCACTGCACTAGACGATGTCCAGTCTGTTTGGTACAGCGGGGTCGACAGTGAGGAGCATAAATCATTCAACGTCAGCATGTTGACAGCTCTTGGAGGGAGGCATCCTGGTCCTGTCTGTGTTTGCTTAGCTAAAACTACAGCTCACCTTCAGAGGCTCACACAGAGAAACAGTTTAACCCCACGACCTTCTCACCGGGGCAGCGCTTCACTATTTATACTCAGGATGAATAATTTACTGTTAAGAGCAGAACAACTGTGTGAAGCTGTGCTCGTGAAGCCAGGGGTCACTGAAGTTTAGATGTTGGAGTTAAATCCCTCCTGCTAGACTAAAGTCTTCTGCTTGGCTTCACTTTAAATCCGTGGAGTGGATCCAGGAGGAGCATAGAGAAAAACTGAGATCCAACCCTCAGTGCTCCTGGTGGAAGTCTTTACTTAAACATGTGCATGCAGAGTCCTTTTAGGAATCAGCATTTCAGGTTTTTAGGGTTTGTTTCTGTTTAAATTTTTGATTTAATCTAGGTCATTTCATTTATCCTGTTGTTTCCTGGAAAACATTCTTGCAGGATTTTTGGGACTACAGCTGTTTTTCTTTTTTTTACAAGAAGCAAAAGCTTCTGAAAAGTTGTCACACATTTTTATGTCTAAAACTTGTTCAAAATATTTCCATATTATTTTTCCCCATTTCCATGACTTTACAGCCTTTTGTGAGGAGGAAAAAGTTTGAAGTTTTCATATCATTGTTGTGTCATGTACACAATCACACGTCCAGCCCACATGGGCTTACATGACACCAAGAATTTAAACAAAGCAGAATCAGAGGGCATAGAAGTTCTTCATCATCATAGAACAGAGAAGGAGGAAAGGCGAACTAAAAATAATGAGTTAAAAAAAATCTTCTATTCTTTTGCAGGCTTTTGAGACAAAATAAGCAAGTTCAGAAAAGTTCCCAAACACCGTCTATGGGAGGTTTTCCAGATGGATGTGTGAAACAAACCCATCTGGCATGTCAGGTAAAGTTTTTGCTCATCAGGCAACTGCAGAGGATTTGAAAAAAGGACCCAACTGTACCTGAAGGTGGCTGAACAGCCATGCACATTCAAGAATAGTCATGTGGAGACAAGACCGTACATTGGTGGGGGGGGGGGGGTTGCCCAGCCAAACTGGGGGCCAGCAAAATCATGGTCCATTGTAAAGTTCAGCTGTGGTATTTTATTTTTAACCTGAATCATAACCACTCTCATCAAAAAAACAAATATCTTTTTAATTCATTTGTGCAGTAACTAACCCTCTTAAAAATGTCAATCCTTTTGTTTAAAACAGAATTAGTTAAAAATGGCGATGGTGCTGGGAAAGGTGGTGAAATTAGAGTTTAAAAGTAGCAGAAATGGGTTTGACGTGCCAAAAATTGGATAGAAGTGGCAAAAACAGTCAAACTAAGTGTCAAAAGGGGATTAAAAAGGTGACTGAAATGGCATTAAAGTAACAAAAAAAAAAGGAGGAAATCTGGTGAAATGGGATGAAATATTGTTATAAACTAGCAAAAAAGGTTAGCTGAGGCAGAAATAGGCAAAAAAGGGCATATTAGACTGTGAAATAAGGCATAAAAAGTGGTAAAGAGGGGTTAATAGTGGCAATAATGGGTCAACAGAGCCAACAATAGGCACAGAGTGGTAAGATATGGTTTAGAGGCTGCAAAAACAGGCAGACAAAAAAGTGATGGGAAGGGTTTAAAAATTGTGTAAAAAATGGCAAAATTGGTGGAAAAAACGTGAAGACAACGGGTTGAAATCTGGCAAAATTGGTGTAAGGTGGCAACAGTGTAAATCTAAAAATATTTCTAGTTTCTTTAAGGCACCTGGAGACCTCCTCTCGGTGTCTCGCGACACACAATGGGCTCCCAACCCCAAGGTTGAGAACCACTGCTCTAGTCAACCAGAGCAATTCCACTGCCTGCGCTCCAGTCCAGCACCGGCTTGTCCTTGAAGCATCACTCCGCTGCACTCCGCTGGAGATATGCTGCATTTCTGTTTTCAGTGCTGGCCACTGCAAAACTGAACAAAATTAGAACAATTGTGGTACGGGAAATTAACCCACGTACAGTGAGAGGACATGAAGATGTTAGCTAATGAGACATGTTTTTTTTTTGAACCAGGCTGTAAACCGGTTTATTTCTAGGGTAAAAAACAGCTTTTTAATGTGCTGAATACGTTGCTTCCAGTTTTTCTGCAGCCAGCCTCAAGTGGACACTCGCTGTGTAGGAAGTTGTTGCACTTCCACACTGGCTTCATTTTCACAGCTGCTGTTTGTGGAAATTGTGAGTCAGTCTGTCTTGCTGCTTTTATTGCCCCACTATGATTGTGACAGAAACTTCATCCAATCCCTTTCGGAGGATTTTTTAGAAAAGTCGGGCCCTTTCCAAACGCTTTCTATGGAGCTTTCTCAGATGAACAGGAAATATATCCATGCACTGGAGAATAGTCTATCTGGTGTGTCAGGTTTTGGAGCTCTGAGAGGATGGGAGAATCCTCTCCAAGGCTATTATCAAAACAATGATTGTCAATGATTTCTGTTATTGGACATTTTCTGTCCTTTTTTTCCACCATTGCTGCAAAGCTGGTTGTGTTTACCACTGCTAGCTTCAGCAGCTGCATTGTTTTTGACATTTTATCAAACTGCTTGTGTTAAAGGTACTAGATATGTTCAACTCTCCTCTTGACATTTTGACAGTTTGCCGTCTGCCCTCATTTTATTATTTCTGTTTGCTTAAAAAATATCTAAACTGCAGACATTGCTTGACTTCCACCTACGTTCCTGCTAAACCAACAGGAGGCTAACTTCATGCTGTAAAATGGGATTAGCGCCAATTTAAGACCAAAAGTATAATTCTTTCTGATATCTGCCTATTCCTCATTTTGGCAGTGGTATTGTTGCATCCTGACCCAGAATGCATTGCACTGCTTCAGACCAATGAATGCTCCTGTTAGTTTGAACCTTGAAGCAGTATCCTCATGTGACAGGAAAGAAATAATCTTTCTCTGACTTAACAATAGGCTGAATGATTTTTATGACAATATTTAAGTTGACACGTAGAAAACTCAGTAACAGGATCTTCATGTTTGATGACCACAGGAGCCTCATTACCACATATCTGCTCATAGCTCCTGTGATTACAGCTAAATAGTACACAAAATAAGTTTCTCAAATATCTGAGATGAGAAGTAGGCGATGTAGTGACAGATGTTTGCTTCATATTTGATCTACACGATCTGGTTTTACAGTTTAGACAACATTTGAGAGAAAAAGTGGCTATACTTAGTGGAAAGTAGATCATCGAGTTCAGCTGTAGTGCAAACATCAGCTACCCTCGCTGTCAGATTTTACATTTCAGAGATACGCGGCGCATAGCTCTGAGACAACATGTAGATACGTTTACCACTTAATAAATACATCTAAGTTTCTATATATCCTAGGGAGACCCCTTTGGTCTTCAGAATTTCTGATTCAACTACTGAATAACTGTTTTATGACATAAATATGTTCCTTTCAATTAATTTGACTCGCACTGTAAGAAATTGTAGAAAGCCAAACAATCCTGCCCAGATTTAATGAGTACAACTTGATGCCCATGTCAGACTGATTCAGATTCATTTTCATGAAGTGGGTGTTAAAAAGGTCAGATATTTCACAGTGAGTGTCTATGATGCTCATGAAAGCCATCAGCCAAAAGCTGGCATAGACTGGTCTGTACTAGTATTGTGTAGTATATGCACCCCCCCTCTCTAAATGAAAGTTATAACTGTACTGTAATTATCTTACATATGATTCAGAAATCTAGAGCAGTGACTCTCAACTGGTCTAGCCTCAGCACCCACCAATTTACAAGAAAAAAACAACATTTCAGAATTTAAAACATTTTAAATTGACCATAGAAACTCAAAAAAAAAAAAAAGTTTAAAAGTATTTTAAATCCCAATTTTACAACAGTGTAAAGTCAAAAATTTACAAGAAACCAAACTAAAAACAGTAGGCAGATTTTGACTTTTGGGCTTTATAATCTTAAAATTCTTTTCCGGGGTTCAGGGACATTTACCGCTTTTAAAGTCATAAAAATGTATTTTTTGAAATGAGTCTTTCTTTTTTTCAAGAGTTGTCCTCATGCACATAATAATAAAGGATAGTTTGGACATAGATCTTTAGTCTAGAACATGCTGGGATTTTGTCAATGACAACTATTTCTAATGATGTGTACTTTTTTCTGAGTGGGTCCGAGGGAGGCTAAGCTTCCTCGATGGGAGTTGGGGGGGGGGATAAGGGTTGGGAACCAATGATATAGAGAATATGAGGCTCACCTATTTTTTGCCATGAACAACATGCTGTATTCAGCCAAAAGAGACCCCAAAATCTCAGCAGTTTGGACCTACATGCATTCAATACCTCTCATGCAAACACCTCTGTTAGAACAGAATGCTTCTAACCCTAGCACAAAAAGTGAGGAAATTGTGTTTGCTAGATTATTTCTTTGTTGTGAGAATGCTTCTTAACAATAAATCCTATACTTGCTGAAAACCTGTTTAATTCCCTTTCAAATGACACAACATTTGTAAGGAACATACATTTGTGGGATGAGCAGCAGAGCTGGCTATGTGGGTTGCGGCCATGATATCTCCTCTGCCAATTCCAAATGGATTTTTCTTACATTCACTCTTTTTTGGTGGATTGGACGACTGAAGTCTGAAGAAACAAGACATATTGGCAATTTAACAGTTCATTAACAAACAGGAGTCTCATTAGAGTGTGGAGAACCGTACACGGCCATGACATCATGGCACCTCCTCCTCATGCTGCTCACCAGCCTGATCACACACTGCTGTGGGATGGCATCCCATTTTTCAACCAACATTTGTAATAAATCAGTCAATGCTGTGTTGGTCATTCTGGCAAAAGCAGCACGCCCAAGCTGATCCTACCAGTGTTCAGTGGGGTTGAGGTCAGGGCTGCTGGCAGGATATTCCATCATCTCCATTTCCAAAGTCTGGAGGTAGTCTCTGGTAAAGATATGGGGCTGCCACTGGTTGCAGAATCTCATCTCGATATCTCTCTGCACTGAGAGTGCCTCCAATGATGACAACCCTCATTTTTCCAGTGAGGGAGCTGCTGCCCCACACCATCACACTGCCTCCACCAAAAGTTGTTACTCAATCACTGCAGTAATCAGCATAATGTTTTTCACATGCACACTGAACATAAAATTCCTCAAACATGTTCAGGTTCCAGGGCATGTGCTGCTAGACCAGCACAAATAGGCCTGATGGTGAAGGACAGCCATGGCAGGCTTCTTGGCAGCTCTATGAGACTGGAGATTG
The DNA here is from genome assembly GCF_018320785.1 of Cheilinus undulatus. Taxonomy (NCBI): domain Eukaryota; kingdom Metazoa; phylum Chordata; class Actinopteri; order Labriformes; family Labridae; genus Cheilinus; species Cheilinus undulatus. The sequence goes on along the minus strand of NC_054871.1, from coordinate 45,591,791 downwards.
GCTGCGTGCAGTCTGTTCTGGACTGTCTGGGCGAAAAGCTGTCAGCCACATTGTCCTGCAAACCTTGACTGCAAATCTGTAGGAGACAGCCTACAGTTCCTAAGTGCTGATAGGGTGAGGACACGTCTGCTTTTATAAAACCAATTGAAAAAAATGAGGTAATGTACCTTACTGAGGTAAAACTTGTGAGGAGAGACAGGCTGTGCTTCGATGTGGTCAAGAAGACACAGCTAACACACTGCCTGTTGTCATGACAGTGTGAGCCAGAGCTGTCTCACACTGTAGCAAACATGCAGCCAGTCAGAGAGATACATTAGGCTGCTCTCAGCTTCAGAAACACTCCTGGTGGGGTAAATAGCACATGGAGGACTGAAAAACACGACTGTCTGTGTCTGTGCACGGCACGTTTGCTTGCAGAAGAATCAAGCTGTGACTGCAAGGCTAAACTGAAAAGGAGGAAGAAAAGAGATTATATCTCTTCATTGCTCAATCAAATCATTTTGTTGTCTTTGCTTTTTTTTCAATAAAGGTAGGCCAGCTATGGGTGCGCAGATGGTCGAGTGGTTTAAGGCACGCACGATGTATGCGGGTGTGCCGGGTTCGTCCTGTGGCCCTTTGCTGCATGTTACTCCCCACTTTCTTCCCTGTTTCTGAGTCTGTCCACTGTTCTCCTCTCTCTAATGAAGGCCCAAAAATAAATCTTAAACAAAAAAAAGCTAAGCCAGCTATCTAGCCTACTGACAGCATGAGAGTTGGTGCTGAGGATAACTAAGTAGTGATGCCTATCTCGTGCTGGACTGGGGAGAAACTTTGGCCCTGGCTTTGTTTGGAGTGAACTGGCCCTTTACCCTACAGCTGAACATGACATAACTAATGTTACTTTATCCCCAGATCATTCCCCCAGACTACTAAAAAGCTGAGAAGTAAATGCCATAGACATAAAATGTTAAGTTTTTACTTTTTCACTGATCAGAGGTGAACATGTGAAAGTATATTAATAATAACAATAATGATAATGAACAAAAATAAAATCACAGATAAAAAGCATACTTGTTAAGTGAATTGGTGACTGTAAATTTGCTGTATGTGTGAGTGTGCCTGGTTTTTTTGTCTTCATATGTCAGCACTGTGATTGACTGGCGACCAGTCCAGGATTCAGCCCCGCCTCTCGCCCAAGAGCAGCTGGAATTGGCTCCAGTCCCCCGTGACCCCGAGTGGGATAAGCTGTGTAGAAAATGAGTTGAAAAATCATCCATACCACCCCTAGTGTGCATCTGCCCAAAGAGAAAATGCCCTGTGTGGCAGACTTCCTGTCCAGCCTGGTACCTGTCTTCTCTGATCAGTTGTTACGGATGCACAGAGGCCCTGGGACTGAGGGCACACTTGCAGTTGCCCCGTTCCATGCTGAAGCATGCTTGTCCCCAGTGATCGGCGCTTACATAGCCCAGCCAGCATGGGCACATCATCACATCGTAGAGTGACACTCGGTTTAGAGGACGTGTGGTCTCATAGAGCTGGTACAATGGAGAAAGAGACAGAGAAGATGACAGCAGCATGACACATTTTTGGTTTATTTTGAGTTATTAAGGTCTGATAACCCTCCATGTTTGTTGAAAGGAACAGTCTTACAGATTCATACGTCAAGCTAAGCTTCACAACCCTGCTTGTTTTATGTGCATGAGAAATCCTACCATGCTCTAGCCTACAGTACTCTTCCACACTCAGAAATGATTTTTGACTGTCATTAATGTTGTGAGGATGAATTTACTTGATCTTACCCAATTACACATATTTTCAGCTTTCTTAATAATAAATAAAATGGATGTGATTTTTTCTAGTTAAGAGTGAATTCAAATCAAACACATTGAAAAAAAACAAGATTTCATACAGGCTCTGTAGGTGTCAGTATGTTTCTTTTGTGGCCAGCAGGTGTATAATAGTACTGTCCGTACTCTGCATTCATTCCGTTGTTTATCGTCCGTTTTCTTGATGCTTCCGGATACGGACCAAATGTTGCAAAACGGCCGGCCATCATGGGGCAGTGTTGAGCAATGTGGCCGACAGTTCAACCCAGAGTAGCAAAAGATAACAGAGAAGATGCATTTGAAAAAATTCAAATGAAATATAAGCAAACAATGAGTGGGTTTTCAGGAAATACAAATATATCACTGATGTTAGCTCACCTCGGCACGAGACAGACGGCTGCAAGAGAACAGCTGAGCAGAGGGCGGACCGTTCTTCCTTCACTCTATGGGACGGGTGGAGCAGCATCAGAGTAGCTCAGTGAGAGACAACGACCTCTAGAGCAGGGGTTCTCTACATTGGGGTCGGGACTCCATTGGGGGGCATAGGACACTGAGAGGGGGGTCTCCAGATCCTTGAAAAAACTAAGAACATATTTGAACAACACTGTTGCCATTTTACACCAAATTGCGCAATCTTAACCCATTTTTTTTTACTTTTCCCACTAATTTTGCCAGTTTTAACACATTTTTGCAACTTAAACCCCATTTGTGTCAATTTTAAACACTTTCTTACACATTATTGCCACTATTAACTCCTTTTACCACATTTTAAGTCACATTTCACAATTTGCTATGCCAGTTTGTACCAGTTTCTGACTATTTCTGCCTCTGCTAACCCTTTAGTTGCCAGTTAACATCAATTTTCATCCAATTTCACCAAATATCCACCTATTTGGCCACTTAAATGCCATTTCAGCCACTTTAATCCCCTTTTACTACTAAGTATGCCCATTTTTGCCACTTTGACCCTTTTTGCTATTTTCTGGTTATTTTTGGCACTTTAATGTCATTTTTGGCATTTCTAACCCATTTCTGTCACTTTTAAAATCTGATTTCAACACCTTTCCCACCATTTTTTGCCATTATTAACCCATTTTAGGTATTTTCAATGTATTTTAAATCTGTTTTTAACAAAAAGACTGACATTTTCAAGAGGGCTACTTACTACCCAAATAAAAAAAAATGTGTTTCTTTGATGAGTGGTTATTATTCAGGTTAACTATAAAATACCACAGTTTAACTTTACAATGGACCATGATTTTGCTGGCCCCCAGTTTGGCTGGGCCAGAAAGCTCTCCCATTCCCCCCCTAAAGGGTGGCCTTGTCTCCACTTGACTATTCTTGAATATGCATGGCTGCATATTCTTCTCAGTGTCCTGAACTGTGGCGTAAAAGCACAGCTGGAAAACCACTATACAAGCTCAGGTCCATTCACCATATTACATAAACCCACTCTGGTGAATAAGATAAATTCTATGAGCTATATTTACCGAAATTCTCAGTCTTTTCATCTAATTTTGTTCGGTTTCATTACATAAGTTTTTATGAGTTGAAGTTAGAATCACTTAACTGAATTGGATGGAAATTTGTCGTGATTGAAATAAAACTAGGTAAAGAGGCCAGATTATTTTGTTGAGTGCATCCATGTCAGGGCTGAGGGAATGTGACATAACTGAGCACTAACACTAGTCAAACAAACGGCCTCATTGGCCTTTAGAGGGCCGACTTCAGGTCTTCTTTAGCAATTATCTCCTGACAGAATCCAGCATTTTAATTGAAGGGAAGTGCTGTCAGGTGCAGTCTGAAATGAAGCCTTTTTTTTTTTTTTAGAGAGAGAACATAAAGTTTAGAGTCTTTGTGAGGGATTTCACATTCATCGTGTTTTTTCTTTCAGCCTGACGGGAAAGTACTACCTTTCATGCCTTCATATCCAAAAAAGCCAAAAATTGGCATCTCTTGTCATCTATTTTGGTCTTAAAAGCATCCCCTTTTCCCCACTCTCACTGTGTACCTCAGAGTTTTGGCTTGCATGACACCCCTGATAATTCCTGATGCTACTTTTGTGTTCAGAAATTGGATCTCTCACTTCCTTTGTCTTTCTTTTTTGTTTTGCCCACATAGCTAAACCCACAAGGACATTTCAGGAGGTAGACTACATGTGTGCTCCAACATATAAATCTGCTGGTAACTTTGATCTTTCGCCTTGGACCAGTTTTATCATGGCATTGCTAAAAACAGAGACTGTGATTATTATGGGAAGAGAGAAAGTGTGTGGTGGCGACTGTTTAAAGTGGTATCACACCCTCATATGTCAGTCAGGAGGGACTTAAATATGGGTGAACAATTATTCATTTTACAAGTTTGGATAAGGGGGAAATGTGTGATGGACTCCAGCATGAAGCCTTCATGTTGGGGCATAGGGAGGCCAACAGCAGAAGAGGATCTCCTTTGATGGAGTCTAGATGGTGGTGGTGAGTTGTAGGATGTGATGGAGTGTGGACTTGTGAGGAGGTAGACCTTGACACTGATGAGACGGCTTGGAAGTGTTGAGAGCGGGATAAACGTACCAGAATACTGTTCCAGGATTTCAAGGTGTACAGACCACGGTTAAAACAGCGCTATGCAAACCAAACACATCCTCTTTATTAAGTTTTATGAGATCCAAAGGCTTTATTCAACTTAACAGATGCACTAATGCACCTACTGTGTGAGTTGGGACACACATTTCTTTACTAAAGTAACTAGAAAAGCACTTGGAGAGTGCAGACCTCCGCCATTAGCCCTATCTCCCAATAGCAACGAATCCTTTAAAAAATTCCTGGATCCAGACAGTGATCCGGATCACTCCCAAAATCTAATCAGTTCTTCCGTTTGCCATTTCTGACATTTCCTGAAAATTTCATCAAAATCCGTCCATAACTTTTCGAGTTATGTTGCTAACAAACAAACTAACAAACTAACAAACCCTGCCGATCACATAACGTCCTTGGTGGAGGTAAATAAAACACAATTAAACCAGATACAGAACTGGACAAAAATGTTCTGAAGTAGTGGTTCACAACCTTTTTTCGTATGAGCCCTAGTGATGGGTCATGAGCAAAAGCTGCGGCTCTGAGAGCCGATGCTTTGTAGTGAATCAGAAGAGCCGGCTCGCATGGAGTGAGAGCCGGCTCCCAGTGTTTTTCCTTTCGCAGCTTAGCTCTCACAGTGCTCAGCCCCAGCTCTGGTCAGAACTTTGTTTTGATCGGCCAGCATAGCGGCGCGTGTTTGCTCATGCGCCATTTACCGTTATTTTTTGCGAAGTTAAGGTAAAATATAGGGCTACAAAATATCCTAAACAAAGAGCCATTCGGGAGTTGAAAGAGCCGGCTCTCTGAAAAGAGCTGAACCTCCCATCACTAATGAGCCCCCCTTAGTTGTATTGAGGACCCCCAGGACCCACACAAACAAAAGGTGACACATAGATGTCAAAAATAAACATCAAATTTAAAGTTTTTCATTGTTCAAATCTGTAAAATAGCCCCACATAGAGGTTTTCATTTCAAGGGACCTTTGCATGACCTATTCATAAGTGTTTTATCATGATTTTAGTTCGTATGAGTGAATCTCTGCCCCCCCCCACCAAGGATCCTGGACCTCAGGTTGAGAACCAGTATTCTAAAGCACTTTATAACAAAAGGACATGCATACTTATTATTTTATGGCATTATTCACAAATCAGCATGGAAATTGGGTAATTTCTTGAGGAATTTCCTGGTTCTCTTAGCTTTGTAACCAAAAGAAAAGGAGATACTTAAGTAGAGCTCTTGAGGGAAGTACTGGAATTTGGAGGTTATCATAGGAAAACATAAAAATAGCAGTTTGAATCTACTGTATATCCATATAGGGATGTGTGTATAGTTTTTGCAGACAGTTTTTGCCATGCTGTTTCCTAATGCATATTCGCGACCCACTGGATAAAGCTCTGTGATCCACTTTTGGGTCCTGACCCACCAATTGAGAACCCCTGCTCTAACAAGCTGGTCACCAGGGGGTGTTTAGTGCCTCGGAGATTTTGTATCCATCCCCAACCTTCTACTTTACAACAACCTTATCTCTGAGTTGCTTGGAGTGTTCTTTTGTCTCTATGGTGTAATGGTAGCCAGGAATAAAGATTAACCAGTGAATGGACATTCCAGACACAGGTGTCTTTATACTAGAATCAGGTGAGACACATTCACTGCACTCATGTGATCCCCATTTCACTAATACAAGCCAACTACTTCCCAATGTTTGGGAAACACTGCACTAGTGAATGCTGAGTTTACTGTTATCTTTCTATGGTGGATATGGGATTTGATGGGAAGCACCAGAGCCAGCTTCTTCCCCTTCAGTAAATAGATATAGTTCAAATTTGAATGATTTGAGTCTAACTTTTTAAGGCCTTTACCCTGTAGTTAATGAACACCTCTGTTAAAGTCAACAACAGACCATTAAATAAGAGAAGCTCCCTAAAAAACTCACCAAAACTGGACTGTCAGTGCCGTCAGGTGAGATGTTTGACAAGGAGTCAAAGAGGAGGAGGAGGAGGAAGAGGAGAATGAACCCAGTGTGAACAGAAACTGCCAGACCCTCTTCACATCCACAGCGGTGGGAGACAGCTGTAACACACTGAGGCAGCTCTCCATAGAATCCCTATTATTCAGAGCTGTGAGCGAGTCTGTTGTGAGGCCTTGCACAGCAGGCTGCACCCTCCAAGCATGTGCCTATTGAAGTATCTTCTGTGTTTTAAATAATCCATTAAAAGACTTCTGGAATACATTTAGTTAGAAAAAAATTCAAATCCTGACCTAAAAATGAATTTTTAAAGGTTAATTCCATCATTTACATTGCTTTGAAAAGTATTCACCTCCTTAGATTTTTGTTACCATTTTATTGATTGTAGAAATCAATCATGGTCAATATGATTTGGCTTTCTGACAAAAAACCCTCTTTAATGTCAAAGTGAAAACAGATTTGTAGAAAGTAATGTCAATAAAATGAAAATTTGTAAGGTAAAGTTAGAGACTGCATCAATATTTAACCCCTTCAAGTCAGTATTTAGTAGATGCACCTTTGGTTGAAATCACAGGACTGAGTCTGTGTGGGTAGGTGCCAGTCAGGATGCATATTTGGACATTTAACTTTACTCCATTCTCCTGTAAGGGAGGACAGGGAATTCCAGCCACACATTCTCTATTGGATTCAGGTCTTGGCTTTGACTCAGCCACTCCAGAACATTCACCATCTTCTCTTAAGCTGTAGTTCTCTTGCAGACTGAATAAGATTGTCCCCCAGGATTTTCCTATATTTTGCTGCATTTATTTTACCCTCTACCTTTACAAGCCTTCCAGGGCCAGCTGCTGAGAAGCACCCCCACAGCATGATGCTGCCTCCACCATGCTTCACAGCGGGGATGGTGTGTTTGTGGTGATGTGAAGTGTCCCACCAGGGATTCATGGAGAGCCTGGAGGAATCGAAGTGGAGGACTGATGACAAAAGGCCGATGTTTACTAGCCCATTAAACGTCCTTCCCTCTGCAGCATCATGTGAAGCAATGTCAGTTTATGATGATGGTGCATTGATCATCAATCAGCTGTCTGGAGGCATAAACAGCTGATTGTGTCTGCTTACATTTGTACAGTATTTATTTTAATCAAATATCCACATTTACAGAGTTTCGTCTCAGTGTGGGATCACAAACACCTGAACATGAAGGGAAACCTGCAGTATATAAAAACATGCAGACTCTTTCTCTTGGAGCGGTGTGAAAGCTCACAAGATCTCTGGTGCGGACCAAACAAGCGGACTCTGGTCTGCTTGAAAACAGGGGGTCTCGGTCCACTTCCAAACAAACTCTGGTGTGGTTCGTTTGAGGTGTGAAAGCAAAGCGGACCAACTTTTGAACCAAAGGCAGTAAGTTAGAGTTACTAGTACTAAATAAGTAACTAGTAACTAAATTTTAGTATATTAGAGGCACAAAGCGTAATGATATGGATTTGTGATTTAAAACTCTCACATGTTGGTACTTCGCTTGGCGTCTGTGTAGCCATAGCAACACGTCGTCGTCGCTGCTGATTTACTCGTATCATGTAAAGAACGACATGCTGGACAGCTCACCGCCTTGCTGGCTGCTCATAATGCCCCGATTCAATAGCAGAAACCAAAGACAGCGTAAATTCAGTGTTTTTTCATTGTTGATGTGGAAAAAAGAACAGTGGAAGGAGACAGATTTACGGTTTCGTCTTCTTCTGCGCCATCTCTTTTTCTTGGTCGCCTTCTGTTTGTGATGACAGCACCATAAAAGGCGGAGGTTGCAGGTGTTCAGACGGTTCAGTCCGTTTGACCAAGAGCAGTGTAAATGCGAACCAAATCAAAGGAAAGTGCAAGTGTCTTCAGGACCAGCAGTCTTTAAGATGGCGAGTCAGAACTACTTCAGGTTCGACTGAAGACCTATGACTAGTGAAGAAAATGACTCGGCATAAGGCCTTAGTCTCCATCCTTACTCCACTCTTCTGCAAACCCATTGTAGGACTCCGGGTACTTCCATCCATTTTCTATACCCCTTATCCCATTGGGGGTCGTGGGGGGCTGGAGCATATCACCGTGGCGGTAGGCAGGGTGCACCCTGGACTTGCTGCTAGTCAATTGCAGGGCTGAAACACTCACACTCACTCACCAATTTAGAGCCATCAATTAACCTAACAAGCATGCCTTAGGTGGTGGGAGGAAGCCAGAGTATCTGGAGAACATGCAAACTCTGCACAGCCGTGCAGCCCCACTCCAGGGATTGAAATATTGTTTTTATGTTTGTCAAAGTTAGATTACACAAAATCCAGCCAACACTGTGATCACCAGATTATTACAATACTTCTGTTAAAGAGATGTTCAGAATACAATAAATACTGCTTTATTTTATTCTTAAAGTCTGTTTTTTACTAAAAATAAATGGCCTGTAGTAAAGCTGCAACATTAAAAGTTTGTGTGAACTCATTTCACACTTAGTTTCACACAAACTTTGAACAACAATGTGAGAAAGAGCACAACAACTCTCAGAAACAAGAGCTTTTTCACAGGTTATGTGTCCACAGAGGATTTACTTTTCTGGATGAGTGATACTCTGAAAGCCTTACCCATAAAACATAAATAATATTCATGAAAACAATATACAGAGGCACACATTTAAATGTGAAATAAACAGTGTTGAAAAAATCCTCTGAAAGCAAGAATGAGGCAGACTGAGGTTATGATGAAAATAAAGATCTCATTCAGAAAATCTACAGTTCACGTGTTCCTCTATCATTAATACTGTACTGAGTGAAAGAGCAGGAGAATCTGTGACAGACTGACAGCACATTGTAGTGAATCTATGACACGAATGCATGGAGGCAGCAGCCTTTTGTAGTCGCTGCTCAATATGATTGACTTGTTCTTCCCCAAATTCATTATTTGTGAAGAGGATCAACTTCATCCTATTACAGACTGTCATTTGGTAGGGAATCTTTCTGGAAGGATACAAGTCAGTCTTCTGTACGACAGCCTACAAACTCTCAGTGTTAGAGTTTAACTGTTTTCCTGGTTAGATTAAAGGCTAAATAACAACAAGACTAGGCTGAAACCTAAAACATGGCTGACCACAACTAACTGGGGTGCCTGTTGTAATGCCAGACAGGAGAGAGAAGTAGCTCCGCCCACTGCCCCAAACAAGGTATCTACTTTACACCACACTCTACAGGATTTTAAGCCTGATTTTAGGCCAGATTTGTTTCCCCGACGATTGTGGGGGCGTATCCTGACTGGAGCCTCATTGCAAACGATTATTTGTCTAAATAATCCTCATGTGTGTGGTGTTAACACGATTATTTTACTGCTCCAAATCACGTCGTAGCCTCCCAGACCCTGAATCATAAATATCAAACATGTTTGATATTTTTGATTCTGGGTTGTAATGCCACTGATGGAATACCCACAACAACCAATGAGAGCGAGTCATGTGATCACGCAAGGTCAGCAGGTGTGTGGTCTCCACTGACCTGGCAATCTGGCTGAGTGGTCTAGTGTGTGCGTTCAGAGGATTAAAGATGAAAAATGGTTTGAAACTGTCCTCATGTCTGTGGTCTCCCACAGTTTTAAAATGGTTTCAGATTAAAAAATTGTCTAGTGTGTGGCCGGCCTTAGACCGAGCATTATGTCAGCTGAAGTCCACTACGCTGCACAGGGCACTATGAAATCCATTTGATTTTTTTAGAAGTTTTTTGGAATCTTTTTTTTAACCTTTACACAAATTTTACCATCAAAGACTGTTTCCTGCACTAATAAAATAGAAATAACCTCAGGTTTAGTTAATTAGCTACCAAGTTACCAAGCAATTTACAAAGCGGTGTGCCTGTGGCATGGATCCGTGCCATATGAGCTCTGAAGGCCCACTTATGCTCAACGTTGAATATGGATACGGACAGAGCCTTCTGTCCGTGCTCCACATTCATTTCGTCTGCATTTCTGCACGTTTCCCTAAAGCTTACGGATACGGGCCAAACGGAGCAGTATCACCAGAAACTGTGGGGGGCAGTGTTGCTGTCACTACCCGATACGTAGCTCTAGTGAGACACAAATAAGAAATAACAATGGCAGAACTTTTTGAGGAAAAGTTGTTGCCTCCGTTTTTGTCTTTTATGCAAAAGGTACATTATCAAACCTCCTCCACAGTCGCCATGTTTGTTTTTGAGTTTGTTGTTGTCATAAACTTTGACTCTGGGCTGCCCCCCCCCCCGTAGATGTATTGGTTAACATCCATGCCAACGTAAAGAACGCATGGAAGTATGTGAGCAGTGACGGTAACAATGTTTGAAAAGGACGCATACATTTTCTACGTAAAGGGAGTATAATTGGGCCTTAATAGTTAATCTCGCTAAATTAGGCGGATAAATTATACCAGTCAATGGCGCTTTATAGCCTAGCTTCTCAAGTCTATTTCTTATTGAAGAAGACACACACTGAAACCTCTGGAGGCTCATGACACTAATGTGTGGACCCTGAGTCTGAAATAAAGTCAATCAATCAATCAATCTATCTATCTATCTATCTATCTATCTATCTATCTATCTATCTATCTATCTATCTATCTATCTATCTATCTATCTATCTATCTATCTATCTATCTATCTATCTATCTATCTATCTATCTATCTATCTATCGCCATGTCCCTCATACAACCCAAATTCAACAATTCTGAAATATCCATCTTAGATAATCCATGTAATTATGTACAACCACTCACTAGACTAGAATGTTAAATGGACTAAGATTTTTCTTGTACTGAGAAAAGTTTTTGTTCAGCTTGCAGGCCATTTCAAGCAGATCTACAGGGTACCCTGGTTATTTAGGGCTCTAGATATCCTCCAGGATGAATAAAAAATACAAATTATGCCTGTCACATACTGTAGTCTGGAAACATCAACAACAGTGGCTGCATATTAAACAGGCTACCAGTGGATCTATTACAGTAAACTTACAAATAGCAGGAGGCGTGAATGCGTTTCATTCAAAGGCTGTTTTTTTCTAAATTCTTTCTCAGATGGTAGAAAACTGACAGAGTAATGCGGCTGATGGGAATGCAGAACTTTAGGTCAGCCTCCCAGCAGTTTTTTTTTTTTTTTAATCAACTTAGCTTCTTTTATGGTAGGAAACAATAGCTAAACTTACTGAAATCACATATTTACATCCTACCAGGAATGGGGAGGGAAGTAAAACTTATAAAGTTAAACCAGAGATAGGAAAGAAGACAGACTGAGCCATGAGTCAGAGAGCAGTGATTTTCCAAGAAAAGGAGCACAATCTGGATGTAAATTGGACGGATGCCTCCATCATCTGCTCTGACTGACAGACGGCCTGCTGGCTCCAGTGCTCTCCTTGGGTTATGATTTTCCTTTTTTTACTCTTGGAGGATTTGTTTGGACATGGTGCCACTGTCTCTGAGGCAGTGCAGCATCATAATCTGTTTTGAATAGCATTCAGCAAAAAATGATGGGAAGGATGGAGAGGGAGGGCAACTTGAGGACAGCTTTGCATTTATTTTTCTGAAAAACATAAAAAGACCAGGGGCCGTCATTTGAATCAGTGAAACAGCGATAACTATGCCATTATTTATTCACTGCTGTATTCTCCTCACAATATCAGGGCACTCAGGTCACTCCTGCGGTAATGAGTCTATGGTTAGTCACCGATGTTGAAATAAAGCCTCTAGTTTGAATGCAACAGTTTGATCTGGCCCTACCTCGGGTAATTTTTGCTTAAGGTTGTTTTAGTTTAGGTGTGTGGCGGCCATGTAACGGCTGCATTAGGGCTTGGTTTTCATATGGGCATGCATGTTAATGTTCTGAGACCAGCGTTGTCGTATGCAACCAGAAGTGACGTGTTATTCAGAGTTAATTTACTTTGAATCATAAATCATAGCCACTTAATAGTTTTTCCTCTGAAAACCCTCTGTTAATAATGATGGAACACCTTCAGAGCTCTTACAGGTCTTCTAGTGAGCCTGCGACTTGCCTGACTTTCTTGGTCGGTCTACCAGAATTCTGCAACTACTAGAATGACCATAGCAGTCATTTTGACTGCTCAGATATTATTTGCATATCATTTGGATAATCAATAACAATATCTTAGATAAATTGATGAAAAAGGTAAAAACACCTCGGGACACAAAATGAAAATTATAATGAATGAGATTTTTATTTATTTAACTGACACCAACATACAGTTCATCCGGAAAGTATTCACAGCACTTCACTTTTTCCACATTTTGTTATGTTACAGCCTCATTCCAAAATGGAATACATTTATTTTTTTCCCTCAAAATTCTACACACAACACCCCATAATAACAATGTGAAAAAATTTTTTTCTTTAATTTTTGCAGATATATCAAAAATAGAAAACTAAGACATTACATGTACATAAGTATTCAAAGCCTTTGCCACGAAGCTCAGAACTGAGCTCAGGTGCATCCTGTTTCCACTGATCATCCTTGAGATGTTCCTACAGCTTAATTGGGGTCCACCTGTGGTAAATTCAGTTGATTGGACATGATTTGGAAAGGCACACACCTGTCTATATAAGGTCCTACAGGTGTCAGTGCATGTCAGAGCACAAACCAAGCATGAAGTCAAAGGAATTGCCTGTAGACCTCTCTGTCGAACATTTCTGGAGAGCTCTGATAATGGCTGTGCACCGACGCTCCTCATCCAACCTGATGGAGCTTGAGAGGTGCTGCAAAGAGGAATGGGTGAAACTGCCAAAAGATAGGTGTGCCAAGCTTGTGGTATCATACTCAAAAAGACTTGAGGCTGTAATTGCTGCCAAAGGTGCACCAACAAAGTATTGAGCAAAGGCTGTGAATACTGATGTACATGTGATGTTTTTTATTTTTAATAAATTTGCAAAAATTAAAAAAAATAATAATTTTATATTTATATGTATATTGCATTGTCATTATGGGGTGTTGTGTGTAGAATTTTGAGGGAAAAAAAAGAATTTATTCCATTTTGGAATGAGGCTGTAACATAACAAAATGTGGAAAAAGTGAAGCACTGTGAATACTTTCCGGTTGCACTGTATAGCTAGATTTTAGCTTCACAGAGCATAAAAAACAAACAAACAATAGAGCAGGAGAAAGAGTGGGAAAACGTAGCAAATAGTGAGAGATGACACCCCTTGTAAATAGCATGCAGTCAATTTGACTGCTATGGTCATTCGAGGTAGTAATACTCAGATCTCTGTTGTGTTTGGAAATTTTAATGATAAAACAATGTTAGAATAAAGTATAAACGCATTTAGGAAAAGTCAGGGTCCTACTGGTACATAGGTTTTATTTAGTCAAAGTTATGATGTTGCAAAGTTTGAAAACAATCAAAATGACTGCCTTGGTAGTTTAAGTGTTAAACATTGAATTCACACCAGTAACTTTGTACTGAATGTCTGTTTATAGAACTAAAATCAACCAATGGCAGGCTGTTCTGTCGTCATGTCAAGCTTTACTGAAACGTGCATGTGCACAGACTTAGAAACTGGAGAAGAGAGCCTGAACGACTCATCGGAGAGAGACAGAGACACAGAGAGGCTGTGATTGGTCTCTCTGTCTTTCTGCAAACAGGAACTGCTTTGAATAATGACTCAAATTCCCCAAACACAAGGGCTTTTTGTATTGTGAGTATTTTAACGCCTTTTCTCACAGAATTTTTTTAACTCTTTAGTTCTCAAGAGATTGCAGAACACACTTTGACAACAAAAAAAAACCCTTAGTCATTAATGTTTACCGTGTATAATACAAACAAATCTTTGAGTTCGTATATGAACTCAAGGGACGTCCCATTCTTAATCCATAGGGTTTAATATGATGTCTTTCCCCCTTTGCAGCTGTAATGGCTTCAGCTCTTCTGGGAAGGCTTTCCACAAGGTTTAGGAGTGTGTTTATGGGAGTTTTTGACCATTCTTCCAGAAACACATTTGTGAGGTCACACACTGACGTTGGACCAGAAGGCCTGGCTCTCAGTCTCCTCTCTAATTCATCCCAAAGGTGTTCTATCAGGTTGAGGTCAGGACTCTGTGCAGGCCAGTCAAGTTCATCCACACCAAACTCTCTCATCCATTATGGACCTTGCTTTGTGCACTGGTGCACAGTCATGTTGGAACAGAAAGGGGTCATCCCCAAACTGTTCCCACAATGTTGGGAGCATGGAATTGTCCAAAATCTCTTGGTATGCTGAAGCATTCAGAGTTCCTTTCACTGGAACTAAGGGGCCAAGCCCAGCTCCAGAAAAACAAGCCCACACCATAATCCCCCCTCCACCAAACTTTACACTTGGCACAATGCAGTCAGACAAGTACCATTCTCCTGGAAACAGCCAAACCCAGACTCATCCATCACATTGCCAAATGTAGAAGCACTATTCATCACTCCAGAGAACGCTTCTCCACTGCTCTAGAGTCCAGTGGCAACATGCTTTACACCACTGCATCTGACACTTTGCATTGCTCTTGGTGATGTATGGCTTGGATGCAGCTGCTCGGCCATGGAAACCCATTCCATGAAGCTCTCTATGCTCTGTTCTTGAGCTAATCTGAAGGCCACATGAAGTTGGGAGGTCTGTAGCGATTGACTCTGCAGAAAGTTGGCGACCTCTGCGCACTTTGTGCCTCAGCATCAGCTGACCCTGCTCCTACATTTTACAGGCCTACATTGGCCTACCATTTTGTGGCTGAGTTGCTGTCGTTACCAATGGCTTCCACTTTGTTATAATACCACTGACAGTTGACTGACTGTGGAATATTTAGGAGCGAGGAAATTTAACGACTGGACTTTTTGAACAGGTGGCATCCTATCACAGTACCACGCTGGAATTCACTGAACTCCTGAGAGCGACCCATTCTTTCACAAATGTTTGTAGAAACAGTCTGCATGCCTAGGTGCTTGATTTTATACACCTGTGGCCATGGAGGTGATTGGAACACCTGATTTCAACTATGTAAATGGGTGAGTTAATACTTTTGGCAATATAGTGTATCTCTCAACAAAATAGAGAGGAAAAATGGTAAATAGAGATGTATATTTAACCTCATTTTAGCAGATAAGTATGTCCCAATGACAGCTGGGATAGGCTCCAGCCCCCACCACCCGCAACTCCCAAAGGGATACGCGGTATAGAAAATGGATGGATGGATGGATGCTTTAAGGTTGTCCATCCATCCAGGCTGTTCCTGTAAACGTGATATCTCACGAATGCACACGTCCACTCTGACTCTGGGAAAAGAGTATATTATTGAGGTTCAGGGTCATTGGGCCTTGGGGTCAATCTTCGTCTAATCACGCTACCACAGTAAACACCACAGCCCTTCTTCTTGACTGTACTTTCACTGTCAGGCCTCTGGATATCTGGCAGAGGCATCAACCTGCCAGGTGGTAGTTCTAGTTTTACTGTTTCTAATGACTCAGTCACCCTTGTGTGTTACAGACTAAAGCACGCTCCTCCTTCAGCCTGGATGGGAACTCCTGCACCATTTATGAGTCAGTCAGACAGCCTGCTGCACTAACCGATCAAATGTGACGTCTGTGGCGTTGCCAAGTTCAGAGTCTCTGCATTCTTCACACCCTCATCTCAACCAAATGTTTGAAGAGTTTACAGCCATGTTCTGATTTAATGGGCTTGGGTACCCTCTGACTGCTGTCCACATAGCATCATATGTTATTGATCAAACCAAAAATCTATAAAGAAATAATTGGCTTCACAGATTTAGCTAGGCGCTTTATTCTGTAAGCGGTACCTCAAGCAGCTGAGGATGGAGCCACACTGTGCACAGTATGTAAAAGTACTCTCTGCAGTCTCTTATATATGCTTTTTCAAGCTTTAAAGCCCCAGAAAGATGAAGGAAGACACCTGACAGGATGACTTCTCTTGCCTCCTCTTTACGCTTGACTTAATTTGAAAATCTGAGAAACTTTTATCCTGCTGCTATGTGAACATCGTGCCTTTCATACAGACTTTTTTTTTTTACATAATCGTTTGACTGTAGGCTGAGCGAGATGGCAGCTTTGTGAACTCTACCACAGGAGGCAGTGATTCTGTCAATTTAATTACAAGAGACAATGGTGAATTCAGGGGCTATCTCCCCATTGCCTGCTGCTGCTTCTGTCAGCAGGAGCAGAGCCCAGCGCCTGGACCGTAGCCCTGACATTAACTAAATTCAGTGTGGGCACGCCAGTGTATGTGTGTTTGAGAGAGACAGAAGGAGAAAGAAGAAAAGCCTATTCCCAAAGCTAATGAAAGAGGTTGACATGCTTTTAGCTTCTGGACTCCAGAGAGGACGGAGGCTGAACACTATGACACTAATTGCAGGTATATAGTCACTGAGTAGACCAATCAGAGCTTATTATCTCTGCTGGTGAGTGTATTTGTGAGACCGTGTGTAAAGGCGAAGTGCATCCAGGAGTCGAGCAATTTTGGTAAACTTGGACAATAGTTCTTTTATCCAATGCAGTGCAGAGATTCATACATCCAAACATTACACATATGTGTAGTATGGTCAGTTACGCTCTATTATTTGTTTATCTTGCATAATTCTGCACAATTACAATTTTTAAACAAGTAATTCTGGCCTTACACCTGATGACTTTTCAAGTGATTTCAAAATCGTGAGTCTTGCAAAAGTTGCAGCACACTCCAGTGATCTCAGCCGTTTAGTTTAAGGTGGTCATAAAACTCAATATGAGCAGTTCTAAGGCAGTCTTTCTGCAGTCTCGGCTTGTTTTTGATATTGCTGTCTTTAGTCTGGTCTTATGCAAATACATTTTGCAATGACACGCCTGTCATCCAATCTAAACCTGCCGAATGTCTGCTGATATTTTAAGAGATGCACAGTCATGGATGAAAGTATTGGCACCTCTGGAATTTTTGCAGAATATACACCATTTCTCCAAGACATGGTAGCAATTACAAATGTTTTTGGTTTACTCATGTTTATTTTATTTATGTGCATTGGAACAACACAAAAAAAGCAGAAGAAAAAAGGCAAAATGGACGTAATTTTACACAAAACTCAAAAAATAGGCCGGACAAAATTGTTGGCACCCTTTAAAAACTGTGGGTAAATAATTTTGTTTCAAACATGTGATGCTCATTTAAACTCACCTGTGGCAGTAACAGGTGCTGGCAGTATAGTTGATTGTGATTGTGATTTCATGTCCGCTTGAGACGCCAAGGACGCTGAAGAAGCCAACTTAGAAGAAATGAGATAAATGCCAGATTTGAAAAATCTTCTCATCAACTCTATTTTTAACTCTCACCTTAGTTCTCACTCATCTTCATCACAGCTGGCAAACAGTAATGTTTTGATAGCTTGATTGAAGTACTTCTCTGCCGTTTTGTTGTCCTGAAAGTATTTTGTCGCCCCTTTAAAAGCGTGGCAGGATGGATCAGAACATTTTTAATTCCCGCTTGATATAACTTCATCCTTAGATCCTTAAACTGCGCTCTTCTCTTAACCATTTCTGCGGTCAAGTCAAGAAAGATTTTTATTTTCATCTTGTATTTCAGCACCTTTTCTTTCTTTGCTATATCTAAAAGCGCCTCTCTGACCTGGTATCTCTGTAGTCGGACAATCATGGGCCTGAAACCAGATTTAGTTGCTGCCCCACTCTCTGCGCCACTTCAACTTTGGTGAACAGGGAAGGGTTTTGTCTTTAAATAACTCTTTTAGGCAGGATGACACAGATTGTGTCGGATTTTCCCTTTCAGCATCTTTGTCAAGGCCAAAGACCCGTATATTAAATCTCTGACTATAGTTTTCCAACTTTTCAGTTTTTTCTTTCAGTTCTTTATTTTCCTTTTTTTTTTTTTTTTTTTTTTAAATCTTAACACTCTCGATAACTTGGAATATGGTTGCTGTAAACATGTGAAAACACTGAGATCTGCATATGGCTGAATTTTGGATTGAGTCCTTTGAGCTACAATCTGAATTGAGGAAAGCACTCACACCATTAGCCTGCCTCTCGACCTTTGCTGACCTTAGAAGAAAAGACAGAGTCTGCTTTCTGGCTCAGATCTCTGTTGTGATACTTGATCCATAGACCACTTTAGCTGATAGATTTGGCAAATTTACCTCACAATGAACAAAAAACAGCATTTAACTGACTGTTAACTTTAAATAAAGGCAGTGACATCAGCTAACAACAGACTGTACTGAGATGAACCGCTCTGCGATTTTATACTGTAGTGTTAGAGGGGCGGGGTCATTCCCCACTGTGGACTCTCGACATCATGAGCCAACATATTAGCCACATTACCCACATACAACCAAGCCAGGAAAAAAGGTGAAAAACTCTCTAAAGGTCTCAATCCAAAATTCAGTCACATGTAGATCTCAGCATTCACAGCAACCTTATTCCAACATACCCTATTCCAGCAGGGTCTTTAAATCTGAGAAGATTGTATTTCTCCTGAGTGGGCGTGGCTTCAGCTCATTCAATAGACACGCCCACACCATCCTGGAGCAGATTTTACTGCCTCATTTTTCATGGTTTTTGAGCTTAATTTTATAAACTAAGAGATGTTTTATTAGACTGAAAATTGACCTGGGGTTTCATAACACAGTGACCTTTTATACAAAAAAACTTAAATATGGATCTATTTTCACTTTACAGGGTCTGTAATGTTAAATCCATCTTTTTATAAAAGTTGAATTCAATCAGGAGAGACATAACACAAGTTTAAAAGTTTAACATTTATACTTCTTTAGGGATTAGACTCCATTGTGATGGTTTCATAAACTTGAAGGAGTGGCAAGGCCAACAGGAATAGGCCACCCCCCTTACAGGGTCTACACAGGAAAATCTGTGGAGTTGTTTTTCCAGAGTAACAAATATTTCACTAAAAAATAGTCAATTTGACTCTTTTTAAAGTGTATTTATTACCAGTCACCACCAGAGTTAAAACACAGATGAAATTCTGCTTGAGTAAAAGTTTAACAACACCCACTTAGCTGTTTTATTCAGCTGCCATCACTCATGGACAGTCACGGCTGCAGCTCGTTGGGAGTCCCAGCTGCAGATGATCATTGGCATTTAAGACCTGCTCACCTCATGATGAACTTTTAGACACCCTTGTACACCACAACTTCTAGTCAGGTGACCTGGCTCCTCTTCAACCTTTAAATCGAGTGATTTTTGGTGAGTGCCTCATCTAACTCCATTTTCTCCTCTTTTCTGCAGTGTTAGTACACTCACCATGTTTGCACTACTGTTATCGTCAAAGTCTTTTAACCTTGCTACCTTCTCTCGTGCTTTTCTCCTGGGTCCTTGTCATAATGTTCATCATTGTTTCTTTAATATTAGAACTTTAAGTCTAATACCTATATAGATTGATGTTCCTCTGTTATAGTTGGAAAAGGAACAGAATTATTTGTTTACATTAAAATGCAGCTCTACAGGGGAACATCGGTCTATTTAGAGTAAGATACAGCTCTTTATAAATCCACTTTTCTATAATGAGTAAAAAACGTCCTATACAAATAAAAAACAGCTCTGAGTGCAATTCCTGTAGAGTTTTTTAAATTTAATTCACTGTGGAGTAATAATCATCATCATTTAGTGTTAAATAAGAATAATTTTTAGAGTACAAACAACTCTAAAAATATCACTCTGCAAGCAGAGCGAAATTTACTCCAAATGATATACTTTTCAGAGTAAATGTATTCAATTTGAGTTAAATTTACTCAGATAAATTTATGGTGCAGACACTGGTAGTTGTGTTGATGAGGGATGCAGGGTCAGATGAGGGGTAGACTCCTGACAATCTGGGCCAGGACACCAGTCCTCTGAGGATCTGGACTAGATTCTGATGAAGTGAATAGAGGTGGCTGGGGTGGAGGAGGGTTGCAGCGTCCTCACTGAGATGACAGGCTGACTCTAAAAGAGAGAACAACAGATTTAAATGTGACAGGTGCATGATGATTGGTCAAACAAGGCTGTAGCCAGGTCTTAAGAAAGTGAATGCCCATAATCAGCCAATCACCAGAGCAGGAAGAGAGAATAAAAGAAAGAAGGGAGATATATGAGCAAGTGGGGACAAATGTATGAGTAAGAAACGATCTTCCTGTTTGAACTCATGCGGAGCTCCCTCACTTACTTTTGCTCTTTTACAAGCTACTTGTGAAACGCAACAGTGGCTGTTCACAAACATGTCATCTTTTACTTTAAAACGGTGAATTAGCTCTTATTTACAAAGTAACAAGTTCACATACAGTATATGACACAATGGTAAGACAGTCTTGGTTGGATAACTTCTTTTGTACAAGTTTTAAAAGTCCCTCTGGTTGGCACCACACATCTTTGACAATAGAAGCAGTGAGAACTGCACTCCGTCAGCTGTTTGCAGGTTTTATAGTCCACGCTCACTCATCTCTGATTAAATCTGGGTTCCCCAGGAGTTTTAAAACCTAATGTGTAGGAAGAGAGTGCTGAGGATGGTTTGAGGAAGGCCTCCTCTTCTTCCTCTGTGCACGTTTGTGGAGACAGGTGCACTGAGGCTGAGCAGGTTCTTACCGTCTTTCACCACGTAACGTTTCTCAAAGACCCATACACATACAACTTGTCTGATCGTCCTGCTGAGGTCTTTTTATATTGCATCATACTTCAGCTGCATTATTCATGCTGGTCTTAATGGTCACATGGGGTAACTGAATGTTAACAGGCTTCTTTTAACTGCTTCAGATCTCCAGCCTGAAAGAGCTCTTGAAGTCTGTTTCCATGGCTCAAGAGTCATACCTTAACCATATATGGGAAAGATATTTTAGCACAGTTTTCATCATTTTTATTAATCAGGATGCAAATCACAATCATAACAACCACTGATTTGCAAGAGACTATTTCATTTTCATTTATTCACTATTTTGGAAGCAAGTGTGTTTTTGCACATTACCCTTAACTATTGCATCAACAATTAAGAAGTGTTGGCAACAGGATGAGACCCCCTGATTGGTTGGTTGGTTTATCAAGAAAAGGGTAAAATAACGTCAACATTTATAATTTTTTTTGTCTGTATTTTCTAGACACTAACAAAAGAGGCAGAATGGAGAACGGTGGTGCAGGGTTTCCAGGAGAAGTGGCAGTTCCCTCATTTCCTTGGAGCCATAGATGGGAAACAAATATACATCCAGCCTCCAGATAACTCTGGAAGTACCTTCCACAATTATGACGAGCTTTTCTGCAGTTCTCATGGCAATAGTAGACGCGAGCTACAAGTTCATACATGCCAGTGTTTCAGATGCAGGGCTGTTCAGCCAGTCAGAGCTCTGCACTGCCATGTTTGCTGAATTACCAGAGCCCCTGCTGGACACCACGACAAACATGCCTTCTGTCTTCATTGGTGATGAGGCATCCCTCTCCGGACTGACCTGATGTAACCATACCCCTGCTGGAACCTGGACCATGGACAGTGAGTACTAAATTATTGTCTATCTCTCTAAGGGCAAGGCGTACAGTGGAGAATGCATTTGGAGTTTTGACCAACAGACGTGTTTTCCTTACTCTTGAGCCTAACAAGGTGACAACAATCCGCTCCCAACATACACAGTTTTCTGAGAGAGCCTCAGATGCTTACCTACCCCCTGCCTTGGTCGATACAGAGGATGAGAACCACAAAATCATAAGTTGGGCACGGTGTAGGGATGCACAGCTTCCTTCTGTGCCCATAAAGAGCAGAGCAAGAAATGCTATAGCGACGAAGAGGCAGAGAGATCAGGTGAAGGATTACTTTCTGTCTCCTGCTGGATCTGTCCCCCAGCAGGCAAACATGGTTTAGTTTAGGTTTCTGAAAAAGCTACACAAATGGTATGAATGCTGAGTTAAGATAGGTATAAAATATGCCTTAAAGCTGTTGTTCACTCTGTAATTTGTTGTTTATCTATGTTAACATTGTTATTTCATATAGCAATATTTTCAGATCCATTAAGCTTTCAGGAAAAGTGTTAAAAATACAAAGAAGACCCAAAGGCTGTACTATAAAGCAGGATTGTTATGTTTACAATGTAATGGAGTAAAAGTTTAACCTTTGTTTTGTATCTGTTCAAGCTTTCTGCCCCCCAGGGATGTTTTTTTTTTTTTTTTTGTAACTTAAAGGGCCAGTGGATGCTGATCCTAACCTTTTAAAGAATACTGAAGGAGGAATGTAAAGTTTAACAGCTAGCTTACTAGTTTGTGAAAATAAATAAAATAAAAACTAACTGCCTACTCTATCCAAATCTAAAATCAAAAAGGAAAAGCACCCCTAAATCCTAGTGAGACTAAACAATACAAGCAATCCTGAGATGTATGCGCATGTGAACTAAACTAAACTAAATTCCTGGCCCAATCTTAGTCACAATTCAGAACAATTTACTAAGATAACCAACTACAGTTAACAACACACACTAAAGTTCTAGTTAGAACAATTCAAAGTTAATATCAGTGGCTATCTGGACGAGAGGCATGGCGGCCCCAGACTGGTGTTTCAGGAAGCCTTTTGTAGGTGCAGGTCCTCTCTGATTGGCTAATTGCTTTAGTTCAACTTCACACCAATCAAGCTTTTCAGCTGGCAGCACAGGTGGATGACATTACCTGAAAATTACAGCAGACACAAAAACACACCCACATACACACACAGAACACTCCACAGAGGTTGGTCTCACACACAGGAGAGGGGGCGTGGCTGGGGCTGTAACACCTCCGCACAATCAACACAAACATACACAGCAAAGGAGTAGGTGTACTCTCAGATGTTATTCTAGGCTTGATCCAAAAGACAGCTGGACTTGGTTGAAATTCCCAAAGATGACTTTGTCTGCCGAAGCCTCTCGTCATTTAAGAACCTGAAGAATCTCAACCAAGTCCAGGTGCCTTTCTGATGATCTACCATGCACTGTCTGATAACTGAGACCATTCAGACCAGTAGAGAGAGGTTTTTCTCTCTACAGCTCACATTTCTCCAGTAATGTCAAGTGGCTCACTTTTGTAGGTGTTGACATTTGTTTTTTTTCTGAACGTAGGTAGGTTGAAGCAGGTGCCTGGCGTCATCCTGCCAAGGTCTCATAGGAGTGTATATTGGGGGTGTTGTGTTTCTTTCTTTCTTTCTTTAGCATTTGTTTGACATGGATACACAGTAACATTGCTGCTGTGATATTTAATCATACACAGGTCTCAGATGCACTGCTTTAAGTGTTTATAGCAAAGTGCTAATTTTCAACACCTGTCCATGGGAGGCTTTTAAAGATTAGAGTTATAAAAAAAAGAGAAAAACTAGAAAATAACAGAGAGACCTAAAACACAGTACATCAGCAAATACATCAGAGTTAAAATATCCAAGCCAGATAAAATAAAAGTCCAATAAAAAAGCTGTATTAGAGATGGTTCCTTCAGATAAACATGTATTGAAGCATGTGTTTTATATGTGGGAACAGTATTGTTGCTCCTTCAGCCATGATTTAATACCGTTGTTAAAACCTTTAAAGTTATGTTGCATTTTCAGCTCTGTCGGTGGATTATTCCAGAGTTTTGCTCCTGTGACAGAGAAGGCCGATTGTCCAAAGGACATTTTGTGCCTTGGAATTCAACACTTACCATTAACAGAAGCCCGTGTGTTTGCTCGATTAGAGTCCTGGTATCTGCTAACAAATTCACCAGACATAGATGGAACTAGACCATGTAGACATTTAAATTTACATTTTTTGGGACTGAATTTGATGAAGCTCTCTGCTCAGCCTCTGCAGCATCATATATCTTGAAAGTATGCTCCTACGGAGTCTAATTTTCATCGCTGTATCTTTGATTTGTTGTAATTCACACACAGCCTGCTTGCCAAAAATCTCATCTACATCTTGACTGGCACTAAGCAGTGTTTGAGACACATTTCTCAAAATCTCAACCTTCTCTACCTCAAGTTCTAGCTCAAGTTCATTTTTTTTTTTTTTTGCTTCACGTGCCCTTTAAGGCCGCAGGCTTATGACCAGGCTGTGATGTACTTGTCTTGGACTCCTGCTGGGTTGTAGATGACAGCTGCAAACTAGAGGTAGCATTATCAGACGTCTCCTCCTCCTGCTGATTATCACTGTCCTCTGCCATGTCTGGGCTGGCACTGGCAGACTGCATATTATCTACCTAGATAAGAGATGTTAGGAGAAATATAAGCAGTGAAGGAATTTAAACTGTCTCTTCTCGCTGACAACCTACAGTACATTCCCCTCACAGAAATAAAGTATGGTTGGCAAATTTAAAAGTGATTGATTGTGAAAAAGAATCATGCTGGAATAAAGCCTTAATCTTATTACTTGTTTGTAGCAACTGTACTGTTATCTGGAGATGGTGTCATAGATATATATATAATACGCTTTTATGCCTTTATTCATAGAGGAGGTAGGAGATAGAGTCAGAAGATGAGAGTTGGGTAGAGACCTGCAGGAAAGTAGCCACAGGTCAGACCCAAATCTGGGCCACCCTTGTACATGGGGTGTGCCTCCATGCACTAGGGCATCTGTGCCCCTACATAAATCATTTTGAGATTAAAAAGCATTGGTCCATCTTGTCTTATGTATGATCTATGTGTAAAAAGAAGCTGTTTGGCAAGAGGACTTACATTCAGGGTGATATGAGTGGGCCTGTGGGTCACATGTGGACGCGTTAAGTCCAGGCTATTTAAAATCATCCTCTGCCTGGGTGTTGGTTCTTTGTGGCCACTTCCTGTTTTATTTGGGTCGCAGTAGCTTTCGAAAATTGTGTCCTGTAGCTTTTGTCTGGACCTCTTCAACTAGAAAGCATTTTTGAGAAAGAAAAAAAATGAGTCCTCTCAATGTATAAACATGTTTATGTCAATTCACATCAGTTCAGCTAGCATTAAAATATCAGTTTTTAGAAAGTGTAGCTCTGTTCCACCGCCTGTTGGTGACAGAAATGTCTCTAACCACATCCATTGAGCCTCCCTTTACAACTGAAAGCTATCCTAAAACAAATGCAAGAATATCCTCTCTAAAGATATCATTCATTCTCAGCCATTCCCAACCAAAATTAAAAAAATAACATTAGCATGAAAACACCGACATGTAAAAGGCATATGTAATCTAGTTCATTATCATTAATGTTATATAGTCTTTTTTATTAAATACAACGAGGGGTGTGAATTGATGATGAGAGCATGGACTGTTAGCATAATACCTTCTAGCACCGGGTTGATCAAGTGCCTCTGCTATTTGGTGCCAGTTTTTTTCCTTTTTGACTCTGCCAGGCTCGTCCTGCTGTTACTCTCCACAGTTCAACGAATTTGCTGTTTCACAACTCCATCTATGAACAGCTGCAGGTCTCAGTTTCTTTTACATATTTGTTTACCTATGAGCACGAGGGGAAAAAAAAAAAAAACGCTGTTATTACATTGGTCAGCTACAGGATCCATGTCGTTGACGTCACGTTGGGGTGTCAGACTAGACGAGAATGGCAAGGAAAGTTCTGCTACATGCTAGTCTTGTTGAATCGTGGTTGTGGGGAAATCACAGAGTTAATTATGTCACACTACCGTTTGCCATTACCAACGCTCAAAATCGGGCCAGAGTTTTGACGATGAGCTGCGATGTTGCAGTTTGGCTAAAATCTGGCTGAATTTGTGTAGTCTGAGGTGGCATTAAGAGGTATCAGGGACAACTGAAGCAACAGTGGCGTGCAAATTGACACACAGACAGACAGGCACATGGTCAATTACAGTAGTAAGATGAATTTAAACATTTTACTCATGAAATGATTAGCCTGCATGGATCTACTTAGGCAACTAATTCCAACTGCAAACTACAAGACGTTGATAATCCCTGACTTGCTAGCTGAGTTGTAGACATGAGGATACAACTGATACCAGCTGTACTGATTTGTAAGATTGTTCCTCTTGGATAAACCCAAGACTGGATTACATATTTGCAATTTTTCAACAAAATCACACATGAAGTCTCAGTGGGATGGGTTGGTAAAGATTGTCATGTGACTAACCTCACAGGCGCGTAATTGATTATATGCCAAATAAAAGGACAGGAAAAGAAAGCAAAGAGTGAGAGGCAGACTCTGTGGTAGAGTCAGTCAGCTTTTAGTCAGAGGGATGGACGTTTGGTCCCAGCTACTCCTGTCCACATGCTGAAGAGTCCACTGAATTGCTCCCAGTACAGTTATAGGTTGTTTCCACCAGGCGGTCCAGCTCAGTTCGGTGTGGAAAGGCACGCATTTTTTTGTGTTTCCATAGAGCTACAGTTGGAAAGGGTCCCAAAAAAAACCCTGTACTGTCCCACTTTTCGGCACCCTTCCGTAGGGGTACCAATCTTACCTATCTACCCAAAAAAGGGGAGCTACACACAACAATAGGGGGGTTGCACTGACATCAGAGCACGACACAGCTGCTCGGCTTCGAGCTGCAAAACACGGAAGTCTGCTCTGTGAGAAGCGGCGAAAACTGGAGAAAAATAGACTTATGTCTGCATTAGTCAGAGATATGTGGACTCAACAGAGATCCAAACTGTTTCCTAGTCTGTGGATATTGATATCTGGCCACAAATCAAGTTTCCTGACGTTTATCTGGAACTGCTTTTAAGTACACAAAGCAGAGCCTGAATGCTCACATCAGCCTGGTCTATCCACGATGGATGTGAAACTAAATTAATGCTCAAATTTTGTGATTACGAAACCTTAGAACAGTTCATTCTCTTTGTAACTAGTTATCAATCTACCTCTTACTTTAGGTAACTTGTGAAAAGATCGCTCTGTGGTTGTTGAACATGCATTTCTGCAGAGCGCCAGACATGACATGGTCAAAAAATAAATAAATTAAATTGTTGCCACAATATAGCTATAATGTGCACACCAAATACTAATTCATGGCCACAAAATACTAATTTGTGGCCACAAAATAAGTATAATGTGCACACATAATACTAATTAATGATATTATTATCATTCGTGGACAGCTGGGTAAGCAAATTGAGTGCACCTTCCTATCCTGGCGTCCAAGTCGCACCTCCGCCGGTAAAGCAACCTGGCTCTCAATATTCTGTTTAAATTCCTCTCTGTAATAATGGTTCCTCGCAATGCCAGGCTTTTCAGAATATCTTTGTAGCTCATTCATGGACTGAAATAAAATTCAATCATACTATCCCTGTCCATCGTGTCGCTTTAGCCCTTCTACTGCCTCTACCTTAGACCTCAGAGAAGGTGCGCTCGATTTGCTTACCCAGCTGTCCAGAAATGACATTGATATTATTAATTTGGCCACAAATTAGTATTACGTGCGCACGTTATAGCCATATTGTGGCCACAATTTCATTTTCTTGTCTTTTTTTTGACCATGTCGTGTCTGGGGCTCCATAGATTTCTGACTCAGTCTAGTTTGGCTTAAACGCCAGCTGAACTTATACTTTATTTTCAATGTGGCGAATTCTCACAGTACAGCTCTAAACTTTCATATTGTATTGTATAAACTGTTTTAGACTAGATATATTCCCACATTAACGTATTGCTACGATTCGAAGCATTTCTGTACACGTATTCCATCAGCTGAGGATCTGCTCTGACTGCGGTTAACATGATTAAGATGTAGTTATCTTTTTAAAAAGCACTTTCAGCTGAAACAAAGCTGTTTAATGGTTATTCTTTACTGATTTCTGTCACTCATCCTTTCTACAACTCTGTGGCTGGACCAGCAGACTTACGCTGACTGTGACGTCACATGCATAGCTTTTACAGCCCCACCAAACTTTTTGGGGGTTTAGCGTACTAAACCATACCAAACCGTACTGAATCAAATCAGACGCCCTGATGGAAACAAGACTTTAGTGACGTGTGAATGGGGTTACTTATGACCTCTTCCGCAGTCACTGAATGAATGTGTCATGGTGGACGGGTGCTTTCCAAGGTAAGTCTGATTACTGTTCTCTATTGAATACTCCATGTAGAACACTGGAGCAGAAGAAGAACAAGAAGAAACTGACTAAAGAACCTTCTCTTCTGCTTGTTTATTGGTGGCTTTGATGGAGACATAATGCAAATTCTTCTCTGGTGTACAATTTCTTTGCAGTATCAGAGCAAAGCACTGAGATGACAGTAACAGTAGCGGTAGGAAAGAAACATTTGATTTTGCCAAAGAAATAGTCCATGCAAGCTGGTAGTGTTTGAAAATAATACATAAAAGCTTCCGTAAGCATTATTGTTTTATTATGTCTGGTCACAATGTATTAATGAGCAGTTTACAGGTGCAATAAGATCACAATAGCTACAGTTTGATATGGAAAATATATTTTCAGTGACACACTGGAATACTGATCAAACAGGAAAATAAAAGAAGGCCTTCCTCTTGCCATTCTGTTTCAAATAAAAGCCTGTAGCATGCACAGATAGTTAATGGCCCTAGTTAGCAAAGGCATAAACATAATGTGAAAAACAAGGCTGAGACATAGAAAATCTGTTTTTGATTTTGTAATACATTTCCCATTGCATTCCCTTTAGTCACTTTATTCTCTTTCTATGTACTCTCCTTTCCCTGCTTTCATAGTTTGGTTGGTGGATGTTTATTTTGCAACCAAATAGGATTAAAGATTCCATGCTACTTCCAACTGTGAGCCCAAGCTTTTGATGTAGAAGGTTCAGATGAGGGTAATGAAAGTATGCACTTGAAGCTTTCTAACATTCGCTGACACTCTGCATGCTCAGATGTTCTTATTTCTCATACTGGACGGCCAAGAGTGTTGTAATGTGTGGCTGTTGATGATAGTACTCTCATCCACAGAGCAGTGAAGGAACAAAAGAGCCTCTGCAGTAGAAGGTTAATGAGGGTGAGATTGGCATTGATGTTGCATTTTTAAACAAATCCTATGCATATCAGCTTTTCATGAATAAATCAAGAAAACATGTTTCCTCACTTGTGATGTGTTACCTTCCCTGTGATTACTTGGGGATGAGGGGAATACCAACAGTAGTATCAATGTCTGCAGGGACTTGTGTCAGGAATGTTCAAATCCTGATGTGGACCAAGCCTGTTCACTGAAGAGGTGCCTTTCAGCAGGGCACCAAACCCTAACTCCACTCGTGTGTAGCCCCTCACTCAATTAGCCCCACTCTGAAACACTACAGTACACATGTGACACGTTTATGTGTGACGGGGCTTTTCTTCATATTTTGGGCTATGGATGTAGGACAGTTTAAACTTTTTGGCCACTTACAGACCGCAGTGCTTCTAATTCTTATAAAGCAGCTGTGTTGTGGGGAGTGAGGTGATGTGGTTGTGTGCAGGGAGAAAAGAAAAACGGTGTTTAAGCTGGAAGAGTCTAAATTAGAGCTGGCCACAGATGAGTTTAGCACATTTTTTTTCATCAAAGTTTTTAGCAACAGCAAGCTCTTTAAGGGCAGCAGACGAAATGAAGGAGAGCAAGTCAGCATCAGTCTTTTAAAATGATGAGCAGGCCAAGTGACTGTGAGAATCTCCTTTCTTAATTATCCTCTAAGACCGACTTGTGTTTTGGGCCACTAATGAGATGCAAAGCCCTTGTGCTGTAGTCACAGTTGAGCTGCTTCTACTGAGCTACACTGAACATGGTGAAAAAAGACAAAAGATACTCAGTTTCTCTCTTATTCAGTCAAACTCTGTTAACTCTATTACATTTTCATTCATATCATTATAATATTACTATTTCATTAATGTCGCAGGAAATTGAAATCCATTGAAGTTCACTCAGAGTTACATCAAGTAGAGTGGATTTTTATTTCGAAATTTTATGAAAATTCTGCACTGTAAATAAAGAAAAAACATTTTCTTGTTGAAAAGAGGATCTCACCTGTTTAAAAGCTTTGCTACCAAAAATCATCAACAAAAAACTCATTGAAGATGGATTTATGACACAACACATCAAGTATCTGCTGCACTAAGAGACACAACAAGGAAAAAGACATGCATCCATCATCCACCCATCGATCCATCCATCATCCATCCATCATCCATCCATCATCCACCCATCGATCCATCCATCATCCATCCATCATCCATCCATCATCCACCCATCGATCCATCCATCATCCATCCATCAGCCATCCATCCATCCAAACATCCTTGACTCAGTCCGTCCATCCATCTGTCCATGCATCCATCCACCCATCCTTTTTTTTAAATCATATTTTCCTCATTATTTTCGTTCTCTCTCTACCTTCCCTTCTCCAGATTATTCTTCTAGAACTTACAGCTCTCATTTGTTAAAATAGTGGATAAGATAGTCCCCTGTCAGTGGTGTTTTTGATGAATTGAGAACAAATTTACACTTGTGAGTGTGTGTGGGAATTTTATATAAAAAACACTCTGTGCACCATGAGAAAACTCTGCTGCTGTCACAGTCAGGCCACACATCCCCCAAATGCTGTTCAGTAATACAGAATAATTAACACAGTCATACAATTACCACAGGCCTGCATACTCATACGAATGCAGACACAAATATACCTTCCTTTAGGGGGATTCAACTGTTCTTTACACAGCATATCCAACTCTTTAATCACCCTTGCTACCACAGCGCATGCTTCAGCCCTCATGTTTTCTTGTTGGTGTAGTCTGGATCTGTATCCTCTCTCAGCCATCAAAGGAGTCATGCAGGCTTCCTTTGATCAGCTGATGCCCGACATTGTTAGAGCCTGGATGAGTTTTGAACAACCTCCTGGTTAGTAAGCTGTTGTAATACTATAGCCAGAGGTGGTAAGTAACAAAATACAGAGACTTTGCTACTTTACTTAAGTAGATTTTTTAGGTATCTGCACTTCACTCCTATTTTCACAACTTTAGCAGACAGACCAGTCGCAGTTGGCAGTAAAACAGCACACACTAAAGTTTTGACCCTGCTAGTGAGCAAAAGAGACTTCATGTTAAATGGGATCAGCATTTATTGAAGGTTCATGGTATGCTTTAGATTAGTTTGAATATTCCCTTCAAACTGACAGGCAACATGACGCTGTTATGTGAGCGTAACTTGTGACTGACATGACATCATTATTAGAGCTGTAAATATTCAATTTAAGCCGTAAGGATGAGGTGATTTAGAGAGGCGAGGCATTTTAATCTTACTTTCACTTATCTTTGCAGGAGGATGCATGCTTCAGCAGGTCACCCGAACCACATATTACCTCTGAAATGTGTGCAAAAAGAAAAGGTCAGATGAAGACCATAACAGAGGAGTGGAGTGCTGGGAAAGAACTAGAATAAGCTGGATGGATTTTTTTTTCTTTTTAGATAGGATTATTGAAGTATAGCGGGCACAGATGGACTCCCAGCTTAGCATGCTAATGAGTATGTTTCTTAAACCATCCTCCAGATAGTGGAGAGAGTGGCCTAAATCCCAAACAGCAGCCTCTGCACCGCCTGCTATCAGGCTTCCACTTCACAGGCTGCAGAGAAGTCGTGATGAAATGAAGCATCTGTTTCATCTCCTGTTAAATGACTTTCTTTACTTTGCATAGAAAGCGGGAAAGTGCTGCCCTGCTGTGAGTGGGAGATGAGCCGTGAAGGCCAAAGGTCAAACATTCATCCCCAGGACAGGAGTCAGGCCTCCAGTGTGCATTTATACAGTGACACACAAATATCTGTCCAACTCTATCTTCACTTAATTAGGGTAAAATAATTACAAGATCCACAGAAAATATTTGTTTTAAAATCACATGCTTAAAGTACAAGCTTGTGCATGTAATAACCATAATTTTCTAAGCTAATATCCTCAGTTTTAGAGTAGAAAAGTGGGAAGGGATATATATGGTTGTGCTGATGGTTGTGATGTACTTCAAGTTACAACCACAAACATAAAAATATGTTACTGGGATTTCATGTGATAGACGAGCATAAAGTGGTGCATAAGTGTGAAGTGAAAGAAAAATTATACATGACTTTTAAAACTTTTACAAATAAAAATCTGAAAAGTGTGCTAAATTATTCAGCCCCCTGGAGCCACCTTTCGCTGCAATCACAGCTAAAAGTCTTTTGGGATATGTCTCTGCCAACTTTGCACATCGAGAGACTGAAATTTTTGTCCATTCCTCTGCGCCAAATAGCTCTAGCTCAATCAGATTTGATCGAGAACTTCTGTGAACAGCAATTTTCAAGTCTGGCCACAGATTTTCAGTGGGATTTAGGTCTGGACTTTGACTGGGCCATTCTAACACATGAATATGCTTCAGTCTATACTGTTCCATTGTAGCTCTTACTCTGTGTTTAGGGTCGTTGTCCTGCTGGAAGGTGAACCTCTGCCCCAGTCTCAAATCTTATGTCAATTCTAACAGGTTTTCTTCCAAGTTTGCCCTGTATTTGGCTCCATCCTTACCTTGCAAAGCAGATGGATACGCCCGTTTCCTTGTTTTTCACTGGTGAATCCATCTTGCAAAGCTCCCACTTAGAAAGTGACAGGACCAATCAGTGATGAGGGAGGAGTTATGGAGTTATGGAGTTATGGAGGAAGAGCTTAGCGTGAACACCGCTAAAGCGCCAGTTTTATCAGAACTTGACAACTTTTCTTTGTTAAAAGAAGAACAAAGAACAGCAGTGAGTTGTTTTCTTTTCAAAAACGACAAAAGTTGAGTACTTTCATGACTATAGTCACCATGTTTCGTGTGATTCCTTAGTAGCACGCGCAGCTTGATAGCGTTGCTCTGATTGGGTCATAGAGATGTGACAGACAGAACGTTCACCCAATCACACTCCGAGTTTTTTTCAAAGCCTCTGTCTTTTCTTGGACATTTCCCATTGAAGCTTTCCCAGATGGATGTGTGAAACATCTCTTTTGACATGCTCTTTCCATTTTCAGATGATAGATTGGCTTCAAAGCTTGGTATATTTTTATAACCTAACCCTGCTTTAAACTTCTCCACAACTTTATCCCTGACCTGTCCGGTGTGTTCCTTGGTCTTCATGGTGCTGTTTGTTCACTGATGTAGTCTAAGATACGTCTGAGGCCTTCACAGAACCGCTGTATTTGTACTAAGATGAGATTACACACAGGTGGACTCTATCTACTAATTAGGTGACTTCTGAAGGCAATTGGTTGCACTGGATTTTATTCATAGGTATCAGACTCCAGGGGGCTAAATAGTTTAGCACACCACACTTTTCAGATTTTTGTTTGTGAAAAAATGTTGAAAGCCATGTAAAATTTTCCTTCCGCTTCGCAATTATGTGCCACTTTGTGTTTGTCTATCACCCAAAATCCAAATGAAATATATTTACGTTTGTGGTTGTGACATGAGGAAATGTGGAAAAGTTTAAGGAGTATGACTACTTTTGCAAGCCACTGTATGTGCAAAAACAGAAAGGTACCTATGCTGGTCCCGTAAGGTTAAAGATCAACACCTCCATGGGTGCTAGCAGGCCCAGGTGACATGCCATTTATAGCATTTACCTTCAGTAACTTGCAAAACATGGATGGATTTCAGCTGTGGCAGATTAAGAGGGACTTCAAACTAGCCGCTATGCCAGTGTCATAACTTCTGTTTCACTCTGACCGTGCTATTAGCGCCAGTGTTTCTGATTTAGATGCTTGTTGCAGTGAGGCAGGTCTGTGCATACATGGATCAGACCCCCCCTTTAATGCCTAATGAACAGTGACACACAAATGTGACACCCGAACACACATACACACATGCACGCTGGCATATTTAAGGCTTCTATCTGTTGAGAGCAAAGGTTTCACAATACTGGATGATAAACTCAGACCTGAACTTTCCCCTCCTGCTTTTAAGCTCCCCCCTGTCCTGGAGAATCACGAGTCAGTGTTTGCATTTATGTGCTCCAGCTGTGCCTGTCACCAGTGTGAGCCAGGGCTGTGCACTTTGTTAGAATATTATTTGATCAGTATTCCCTTTATATTATATGTTTATGGAGGGACACAAATGTTAAAACTCCTGCAGTAAAAAAACATTATTGTAACAACGGCATGCATATATTGGCAGTAGATATTTACAGACTTGCTGTTTGTTGATGATTAACAGATATAAAAGATGATAGAAACACTGAGACTTAAGATACGGTTTGCTGAGGCAGTGAGAAACAGAGACAGATGGATAAGAGTCTGGAAATTATAACATTTCATCAAGGAGAAATTAGCTGAACAAAGTGAAAATTTCTCTTTATGTGGTTTGATTTTTCCCAGTAATATTAAGAGACATAAGTGTAAAACAGACGCTCATATCTCTTCCTAATGTGAACATCATGCAGCAAAGCTGGCATCTATTCTTTTAACAGCAATTTAATACATTTTAAAGCTTTATTTAACACATACAGATGCAATCAGAATGATTCAAACCCCAATGCAAATCAAGTTTATTGTGAAAATTTACAGACTGCTTTATGTCGTGAACAAATCAAACTAAAGAAATTACAATAGCTCAACACAACTAATGCTTCAAGTGGTTTCCCCAAATTTAACTATAAATCTAACTAACGACTTTACCACTCTCATTATTATTCAACCATTCATGGGGGGCATCTTTAGTGCTTAGCAGAGCATCCTTTAGCTTCTATGACATGCTAGAAATGAGATGCATGGGCAGACACCAGGTTCTGGCGGCGTTCCTGAGGAATCTTAGCCCATTCCTCATATGCAATGGCCTCAAGTTCAGTAATTTTCTTGGGTCAGCATGCTGCAACCTCCTTCTTCAAATCCCACAAGAGATTTTCTTTGGGGTTCAAGTCAGGTGACTGTGATGGCCATTGCAGAATCTTCCAGGACTTCTTCTGCAATCAAGCCTTGGTGGAATTTTAGGTATGCTTTGGATCATTGTCCTGTTGGAAGGTCCAATGACACCCAAGCTTCAGTTTCCTCACAGAGAGCATGACATTTCTTCCTAGATTTCCTGATACTTCTATGAATTCATTTTGCCTTTCACACGCTGCAGGTTTCCAGTACCAGAGGATTCAAAGCAGCCCCAGAGCATCACAAGCCACTGCCATGCCTAACTGTGGGCGTATTGTTCTTTTTAATGTATGTTTCATTTCTCTTCCTCCAGACATACCGCTGATCCATCGTGCCATAAAGTTCCAGTTTTGTTTCATCACTTCACACAGCAGAATCCCAAAACCTCTGTGGCTTATTTACATGATTTTGACAATACTGGAGCAGATTTTTCTTGTGCTTTGGGGTCAGTAGAGGTGTGGAGTTCTGGCTACATTCAGCACTTGCCTCACTGTACTCACTGAAACCTCAGTCTCTGTTGCCACCAAGTTTTGCTGGAGGTCTTTTGCAGCCACTCTGCCTTCTCAGATATCTGGTTGCAGCCACTGATAGCTTCCTTTATCTGCCCCGTCCAGGTAGTGTAACCACTGCTCCTGTTACTCTGAACTTGCCAGCCAACTATGCTTCCAACAGTGTCTGCAGGAACACTCAGTGCTTTTGATATCTTTTTGAATCCTGTTCCTTGTTTGTGAAGGACAATGAGCTCTTCTCTTAACTTTTTGGACCATTCTTTTAACTTTGCTATATTTCTAATGTATTTCAAACATGACACTCAATAAATCCCTCACACTTCAGGTATTTCATGTGTTCCAGCTCAAGTAAGCCTGGTGCAACTAATGAAACCATTGATTAGCTGCATCAGGTGCTCTTGAAACAACACTGGCTTTGCATATTTGCATTTGTGGGGGATTCTGTTTAGGGGCTGAATAATTTTGAGCCGGAGAAGTCATTATAAGTTGCATTTTCTGTTGGATTTGGGGAAACACTAAAGACAGCAGAAAGTCTTTAAATTTTCACAATAAATCTGATTTGCAATGGGGGTTGAATACCTTTGATTGCAACTGTATTCTGCCAGAAAACGATGTACTGCTTCCTCCAGCGGGAGTGAATCTTTGCCCAAGGTGACGGAGTTCAAGGGTCTTGTTCACGAGTGAGGGTAGAATGGACCATGAGTTTGACAGGCGGATTGGTGCAGGATCAGCAGTTTTCCAGGCAAAGCTTTCGATTTACCCTTTTATTCTGGCTTTTATTGGTGAAAAAGGAAATATATGTTTGCAATTAATTTACTGTGTTGCAGCTACAATTCTTGTCTGTCTCTTTTGATCACTGTTTTAAATGGTCCCAACTTGATTTAAAAGATCGGAGAGTTCCACAAATTTCATCACAAGATGAAACCCATCACCATCATTTATTGTGGAAGTGTCTTTATACATCCACCCATCTTCTTCCGCTTATCTGGGGTCAGGTTGCAGTGGCTGCAGGCGAAGCAGGTCAACCCAGACATCCCTCTCCCCTGCAACATTTTCCAGTTCTTCCTGAGGGATTTCAAGGTGCTTCCTGGCCAGATTGGATATATAATCCCTCTAGCAAGTCCTGGGTCTGTCAGGGTCTCCTCCCAGTTGGATGTGCTCAGAAGACCTCCACAGGAAGGGGCCCAGGTGGTAACCTGATCAGATGCCATAACTACCTCAACTGGCTCATTTTGACATGAAGGAGCAGTGACTCTACCTTGAGATCCTTCTGGATGTCCGAGTCCCTCACCCTATCTCTGAGGCTAAGCCAAGCCAACCTCCTGATGAATCTAATTTCGACTGCTTGTGCCCACAATCTCATTCTTTCGGCCACTAGTTCATGCCCATAAAATGTCTTTAAAAGATCATAAAATGTTTGATAAAAATGGCTCGGCATGGGTGTTATAGGTTATAAGTGCGAGGAAAAAAATGGTTGTGAGGCTAAAACAGTCACTCAGTCAAATGGGGCACTCCACTGTCTAAGATCAGGGGCCAAGCTGGCCGTCGTATGTTCTTGTGCCTCCCCGCTGCAGCCCACTGCTCTTCCGATGTGCCACACGTTCCTCACAAGTGGCAACCTCTGGCTCTGAAAAACGAAGCCCATGCGGAAGTGTAAAAAATTGCAATACTGTGAGTGTCCACTTGAGGCTGGCTGCAGGAACACCAGAAGTCCTGTACACAACACATGACAAAAAGACGGTTTTTACACTAGAAATAAACTGGTTTACAGTCTGGTTCAAAAAACCAAACGTGTCTCATTAGCTTATGTCTTCATGTCCTCTCACTGTACGGGGGTAGAATTTTTTAGTACCACAGTCGTTTCGATTATATTGAGGGAAAAACCTCACTGCGCACTGATTGGCACGTCTCATTTGATTGACAGATAGCTCGACGGGCAGATGCTACCTCCAGAAGGCCAGCTTTAGTGATAGCTTAGCTAACAGGAAGTCGAGATCAGTGGGCGGGCTCTTGTCTGCCGTTAGGTGGATTCCAAAGTTTGGTTGAGACAGCAATTTCAACACGGAGGCCGCCACGGATTGGCTTCAGAAGCTGTCTGAGTTAGCCAATTATAATCAGACGGCTGACGCCACACAGACTTTAACCAATTCTTTCTACACTCTATCACTCCTCACAGCCTGTCACCTGCCAAACAGGAAAGAAAGAAAAGCCAGCTAAATTATGTAAGCGAGTCATGCTCAATGTACCAGAGTGTTACTACAATCCAAGGGGATACTCACACAGCTGTGCAGAGCTCCTCACTCTGCTGCTGCGTGTATTCCATGTTGTGACACTGGAGTTTCTCTTCTACAGCTGGCTGGCGTTCGTGGCATCTGCTCTGCTGTGGCTTCGTCACTATTGTCCTGTTAGTGGTGCGTCCCAAACTCTTGCCCCAGTCCTCTCCGTGCCCCAGTCCGTCTGCCCTCCTCTCTGCTGTCCTTTACTTTCTTGTTCTGCACCTGTAGGCCCTCCCTCCATCCACTGATGTGGCGCTTCATTACTGCAGTGGTTCTCAACCTTGGGGTTGAGACCCCCTTGAGGGTCGTGAGACACTGAGAGGGGGGTCTCCAGATGCCTTCAAAAAACTAAGAATATTTTTTCAATTACACTGTTGCCACTTTACACCAGTTTTACAGAATGTTAACCCCTTTTCGTCACTTTTTAACACCAATTTTGTGAATTTTAGCACATTTTTGCCAAATAAAACCCATTTTTGTCCATTTTAAACCCTTTCCATCACCGTTTTCTGCCTGTTTCTGCCACTTCTAAACCAATTCTTGCTACTTTCTGCCTATTGTTGCCTCTGTTGACCTACTATTACCTCTATCAACCACTTTCTGCACCACTTTTTGCCAATTTTAAGCACATTTAACCCATTGTTGCCAGTTTATGTCAAATTTCCATCCCATTGCACTTTATTTCAATGATTTTGTTGCTCTTTAACGCCATTTCAGACTCTTTTTAATCCCATTTTACCACTTAATGCCTGTTCTGCAACTTTTAGATAATTTTTGCCACTTTTAACCCATTTATGTTCTTTAAAAATCCAATTTCACCACCTTTTACTCATCTTTGCCATTATAAACCAATTTTTGGAATTTTCAACCCATTTTAATTATGTTTTTAACAAAAATTATTTCATATAAAACAGCTAAATGTATAAATAAAGATATTTGTTTGTTGATAAGAGTGGGTATTATTCAGGTCTAATATAAAATATGGTTTTCACAGCTTAACTTCACAATGGACCATGGTTTTGCTGACCTCCAGTTTGTCTGGGTCCCAGAAAGTTCCCCCTTTATCCCTCTTTATGGTCGGCCTTGTCTGCACACGACTATTATTCATTGTTCATGGTTGCCCAACCACCTTCAGGTACAGTGGGGGTCCCCAGTCTCTGGCACCTTTATTTTGGGGGTTGCGGGCTGAAAAGGTTGAGAACCACTGCATTACTGCACCTTATTGGTACACTGACCTCTCAGTTTACAAAGCTACAGGTGCAGATAATCTAAAATCAGTCTCAAAAAGGCTGAATGGTTCTAAAAACATGCAATAAAACCAAGACAATTAAAATAAAGATCTGTATGAAAAAACCCAAGTATAAAAGCACATTTCTGCTTTGTGACAATCTCATAATAGATATACCTAATTAGTATTAGGCTAGTGGAAATGTTGAGTGGCTACAAACTTTGCAAAACCACTGGCCACTAGCAAAAAAGTTAAAGTAAAGCCCTGCACACAATGACTGCTGGGCTTAAATGTGACAGCTGTGTTGGTAGAAAATAACAAGGAGTCTTCCACTGCATGCTTTGTTGCTTTGCACGGGTCGAAAGAAAGGGCTCATTATGTTTTAGGAACAAATGTGGGATAACATAACAAAGCATGATCCAGAAGTTACATCCTCCTGCAGAGAAGGATGTATGTGTGTATGTATTCACAAAACATCCATTTTTACTTATAAAGAAAAATAAAAAAAGGTTGGAAAAATATTCAACACCAGGGACCCATTTCTGCTTGAAACGCTTCAACATCATTTCAGTACATAAAAGTAAAAGTCTAAGCATCTTCTATGGTAAGCTGAAGAAAAATAACAGACTGCAGAGAGAAAAATCACCTGAAGCTTAACAGATAACACAAATAAAACAGATGGCAGTGGAAAGAAGACTTTCTCTAAGATGTGCTCTGGTAGTCTGATTCTTGTACAAACATCACTCTTTCAGACATATGCCAGTCAAAAAAAAAGAACCCAAATCCATTAGCTGTATTTCAGAAATCTTGGGACAGATTGAACAAGTTTCCTGCTCAGGATGGCAGAAGAAAATTTAAAAAAGGATAAAAAATACACTTAGAGGAGTGTTAAAAGCAGAGGAACAGTATGATAATTACTAACTTCTCTCCTTAGTTGACTCTGACAGTGCACCGAGTACACAGGAATCTTCTGATCATTATACTGCCTAATAACTGCTGCTAGAGAACAGCAGTGTTGTTGTGGACCCTGAAGGAGAGACGTTGGTGCAGCATCATCAAAAAATTTAACAAGGTAGCTGCCTTCTTTACAGCTTCTGCAGCTGTCTGCAACATAATGACAACTAAAGGAGATAAAACACTCCCTTGAGGGGAAACCGTGAATCTGACTATAGTTTCAGAAAAACGCCACTCACTCAAAACTCTGTCAGTTTAAAGTGCAAAAATAAGCCAGCATGAAATATTAGTTTCAGAACACAGAGGAGGGCTCTGACTCTGGTAGAAGCCGGTGTAAATATGTGACAGGATCCTCTTTGAGGTGGAAAAATGACTGCATGCTTGAATAGTCCCAAAACAGCTTTATAGTCGTAGGGACACGACTGCTCTGTGTTGAAGTGTTATGCATGAAGATTTTGTGTCATTTTGGGGCAGTGAAATTAAGAGATAACTGAAAGCATGCCTGGATGTTTCCTGTCTCCATTTAGACGAGACAGACCACCAATCACTGCTCCTCATAACGGCCAACAGTTTAAAAAAAAAAAAAAAGAAAACAACAAAATCTAAAAGAGATTTCTCCCTAAACCAGGAGACTAATGAAGATCTGAACATCAGAACCTAAAAGATGTCCTGTTGTGCATCTGAACCTGTACTGACCGCATCAGTATGGTAAGAGCTTAAATTGACTTACCAATCTGCATTCACACACTGATGGTGCGGAGGCTACTATGTCAGTCTTAGGTATTTAAATTAATACACATTCACACTTGGACCCCATCCAGCCCACCCCGGACCGGTTGCTAGTCAATTGCAGGGCTAACATATAGAGACAGACAACCAGGCATGTTCAAATTCATACCCACCACCAATTTAGAGTGATAAATCAACCTGATGAGCATGTTTTTTGGTGGTGGGAGGAAGCCAGAGTACCTGGAGAGAAACCATGCATGCACGGGGAGAACATGCAAACTCTGCACAGAAAGGCCCTGAGCGAGAAGTGAACCAGGGGCCTTCTTGCTGTGAGACAACAACGCAAACCCCGCGTCGCCGTGCAGCCCTTATAAAATCATAATTTAGATGATAATATTATTATAAGATCCCACCAGAAAATGTTATTATATTATATTCCAACCTTACTTTGATGCCACTGAAATGATGATGATATATCTAATGTGGAAACAGGACATTTAAAAGTGTATTAAGCACTCAAGGACCTGGTTTCCTTTTGATATTTCAACATCAATTTATTTATTTCTTGAAGAGAAGGAAAAAAGTACACATTGGATTGTGGGTAATTCCTGCAAGTGGTAATTCCTCCTCTACCTCCTCCATCTCCTCCTGTATCTCCTCCTCCATCTCCTCCTCTACCTCCTCCTGTATCTCCTCCTCCATCTCCTCCTCTACCTCCTCCATCTCCTCCAGCCTCTCTTGCTCTACCTC
This sequence comes from Cheilinus undulatus, assembly GCF_018320785.1. Classification (NCBI taxonomy): domain Eukaryota; kingdom Metazoa; phylum Chordata; class Actinopteri; order Labriformes; family Labridae; genus Cheilinus; species Cheilinus undulatus. The sequence goes on along the minus strand of NC_054871.1, from coordinate 45,550,273 downwards.
TTCCTGTATCTCCTTCTGGATTTCTATTATCTGTCACCTGACAAAAATATATTGATGGATGACATATGAACAATGGGACAATTTGGGATGCAACAATCATTGATTTTGATGGTATAGTCTGAAGAAAAAACTCAGTTTCTCAATTATTATATGTAATTTATTCACAAACAATATGGAATGTATAAAATCAAATTTGTAGTCCAAGGTTTTATTTTGTTTTTCCCAAACTTTCATTGTTAGTTTTTTAAACAGTTGCTGCCTTTCAAAACACAAATAATACATGAAAAAAATCAAAAAGTGTGTCTCTTTGGCTTTAAATATATGGATTTTTAAAATATCTGTGTTGTTGAGGCTCTACAGTAATAATAATAGTAATAATAATAATAATAATAATAATAATAATTATAATAATAATATTTTATTTGTCAGCTCTTTCAATAGAACTCAAGACACTTTACAAGAATAAAACAATTACATAATATGAAAATATAAATTGCGATACATAAGTTTATCATAAAGTTAAATAATAGAATATTTAAAAAAATACAAGTAATACTATTACTACTACTACTACTACTAATAATAATGATAATAATAGGAGGGGAGAGAGCCTGAGTTTCTGATGGATGAGGGGAAGGAGTTTGTGGTGTAATGTGTTCCTCTGAGTAACTTACACTTTGACTTCTAAAGAAGTCTCTTACATCCAGTTTTCTTTTTTTCAACATCTTGCCACCTGGCTGCGCCTAATTACCAAACACACACACGCACACACGCACACAGACAGACACACATTTAATGTTAATGTAAATGAAACCTCTGATATTAAAATCCGTCTAGCTGACGTGACCCAGGCAGAACAAATGCCCAACATGTTAACAACTCACAGTGTCAGATGAACGTGGACTCATGGCCAACTGGCTAAACACCGGTGTGCTCATGTGTTATAGTCCAGGCGCTGTTTACAACCAGATGGAGTGACAGCGGGGACGGCCAATCACACGTTAGCAAGAAACGGCAGAGCCAATCGATGAGCTTGTGGGCCAGTGGGCGGTCTAAAGGGAAACAGGCTTCAGCTTGAGCAGCCGTTTTCCGCTTGGTCCTAGTGCTCAACCTGTCTCCATTTAATATAGCGTAACATTGTTTTTGGATGGTAAAAAACTGCAGGGGACCAAAACTGCCTTTTTAAAAAGTGCAGGGGACATGTCCCCCCTGTTCCCCCCTCCAAATTACGCCCTAGAAGTGGAGGATCTATATGTGCATCCTTGGAAATTCTCTGTTTGAAAAATTTTGAGTGTCCTCAACATCGGAACAGTCCTCAATGAAGTAGTATCCCTATGGCCCTATGGCGGTTTGAGGATCCTTCCTTGGCTTTGAGATTCAGCTTGTATCATCTGCATAGGCAGAGCTTCAGAGCTACTAAAGACAGCAGCAGAACAATGCAGCCTTCATCACTCCCAGTGCCTTTAACTGCACTATTTTTTGTAAGTTTCCTGTGTTTCACACAATAATTACTGCATTGTTGTCATTGCCCTGGATAGGACAAAATTAAATGTCATAAAAAAGGACCATAAAATGGTTCATGCATGCAATGTCTATCTGAAAACAGCTCTGGTGCAAATCAGGACCACATCTGGTCCAGTGGTCAGACAAATTCAGACCAGATCCATCATATGACTCCACACCAGATCAGGCCAATTGTGCAAAAAGACACTGGGGTGCATCTGTTTTCCCATCTTGGACCAAAATTTGGAGTACATCCGAACCATGTCAGGTCCAGTCACATTTTGCTATCTGGGGAAAAACCGAAGACCATTTAATGGATGTTGATGCAAGGCAGGTGTGGCGGGGGAGCAACATGGCACAAATTACAATGGCACTAAACTGACCCTTCACCAAGCTCCTCTCTAAAACAGCCACTGTCCAATCCTATGTTTGCAACCATAACTAACTGCACAAGAGTATTAATGTTCCACTATGCTTATCCCCACTGGATCCTGTCCCTAATCCAAGATAGTAGAAACCAGGCCCGACAGGACGGCCTGCCTGTTTAAAACAATTATACATGTTTGGACGGTAAAAATGACTCTCAAAAGTCATTACTTCATTTATCTAGATGTAGGTTAAACAATCATGATCAGCTGTTTCTTATGTGCAAACAGTCAGTTGCAACATACACACTGTTTAGCTTGAGCCATGACCGAAGATGTTGCCATGACTGGTCATCTTTCGTCTGGGACAGCCCAAAATCACACAGTGTGTACCAGGATTTAGAGAAAGGATGAAGAGTTCAGACATCTGAGGGATCTCAAAGTGGAGCCGCTGCTCCGTCACATTGAAAGGAGCCTGGTTGAGGTGGCTTGGGCGTCTGATTGGAATGCCTCCTGGTTACTCCCTTTGGAGGTCTTCCGGGCATGTCCAACAAGGAGGAGACCCCAGGGCAGACTCTGGAGGGATTACATAACCTATCTGGCCAGGGAGCGCCTTGGAATCCCTCCGGAGGAACTGGAAAACATTGGTGGGAAGAGGGACTGATTATTTTGGCAGTTTGTGGAAGAAGAAACATTCCCGCAGTGGTCTGAAAAAAGAAGGCCTTTTTAAATCAAATGAGAGTTCATTAGGAAAAAATAATTAATAAAGTACTTCATTTGAAGGCAGGATCTCTGAGAAGCAGCAGGCTGACATGGCTCATTTGTCATGTAATTAACCGAAAATTACAGCTCACATTTAAAATATCATGGTGCAAAATTCTCAGATATATGAAAGTAACATTGCATGCAGCTGTTTGATTTTAGTATCTGTTTTTATCAGCTCCTTAGGTGAAACTCACACACAGACAGTGCACACAAACACACACACAGGAGAGGGAGACTGCAACAGAGAAATAGGAAAGAGGATTAAGATAGGAGCTGTGTTGTATGTTCATCCCCTGAGGAATTCATTCTGACGGGTTTTCTCTGTGGAGAAGCAGCCAACACTTAGAGCTAGGAGCTTCAATTGGAACCTATCTGAACCGAAAGATCCTCATACACTATTGTACCTGCAGAAAATGACATGGGAATTGCATCAGAAGGAAATGGAAATGTTGCATATCCTATGGCCACATGCACACCCACCCACACGCCGCAGTGATATCACATAATTCACTTACTTTTATAATCTATGAAAGGTCTAGGGCTGAGGCTTTGAAACTATCAAACACATGTATGTCAGAGTGAGGTTCAAGGATGCTCAGGGAGGTTTTCAGGGACCAGATCTTACCTGTGCCTCAGGTACTTAAAGGTGTTTTACTGGGGTTAGCTCTTGTTTCTCCTGTTATATGTGTGCATCTGTTTAAACTCTTTAAATAAAGAGTCATAAAATATATCATAACTCCCACAAATGTGTCAGTTTATTTCCATCTCTCACTACCAGCTGACTCCGATTCCTCTCAGTAGGTTGTTCAGATGGAGTGAAGCGTTGATGCAGCCCTGCTTCTGCTGCAGGTACAGTCTCACAGACTCACCTGTCAGTGGAGTTGTTTGGTGGCTACACTTCCACCTCTCAGAAATGCTGTCACCTCAATCCAAGAAGAAGAGAGACAGAGAGAGGTGCTTCAAAAATACAACCGTCTGCTTCTGGTCAAAAGTGTGCAAATATAAGGCAGAAACCTGCCGACAGCCAATGAGCCTCTTGATTGCTTTACTGACATAATACCCAGCCAAAACAGACCCCTAACTTCATCTGAGTATTTGGTTTGATTTTCAGACTACTATTTGATAGAGAAGGCAGGCAGAACACACCATGAGTTTGATTTTTTCCTGTCTTTTCCTCACACTAAGGCTGGCCTTAAACCAGAGGACTTTGCTAAAACTCTTAGAAGACTCTAAAAAGACTGACATCTGAAACCCTCTCACATCTAAAGACAAATTGTCGGCAAGCCGTTGAGTTTTTGTTCTCAGACTAAGATTTTGCAAAGAGTGTGTGCCACTAACTACAAGACTAAAATATGATTCGTTCTTGAGATTATTTCCCTTCATGCATCTGGTGGAAATTCACAACAATTTTTGAGCAGAGAACAAGATGTAGAAGGAGACGGAGATCACATTTGAGTTAGTAAGATTTATTTTTGGCCTTTATTAGATAGGACAGTGAATAGAGTCGGAAACAGGGAAGAGAACAGGGAGAGACATGCAGGAAGTAGTGTCACGGACCGGATTCGAACCCGGGTCGCCTGCGTACATGGTGCGTGCCTTAACCACTCGACTACCGGTGCGCCATAACCTGATGTTTTAAATCATTTAGGTCTAATAGAAATGAAAGAAAAGTTAAACACTAAAGCAACTTTGCATGTTGCTGTAACAACCGAGGAACTATCCCAGAAACCCGCAATTTCCACATACGACGACTGCACCGCAACCGAAGTGCTGCGGGTTTCCTCCGGCGGAAGGTGAGCGACCTCACCCACTGGGAACGAGTCTAGAGTGCTAGGTCGCGGCGTGCAGCCCTGACAGAGATCACGGGAGAACTGTGAGTTGGCGCAGGAATAGTATGTCAACAGTGGATTTTACCTTTTGGGGTTAATCTATCATCCATTCCAGTATAAGTCAATGATATTGTTTCTTCCTCCACTGGGTGAGTACATTAGGAAGTTAAAATGTTAATGTTTGCTTCAAGGATCTGTGGTTTTATGTAAAATTCTTTGGCTAAATGTTCTCAAAAGTGAACTTTTCTTCATCAATGGCGCTGTTGTAGCTCTGTGACTCACTGACCTCTCAGTGACCCTTTGCTCTGGCTGCAGGATGAGACGTAATGTTGATTTAATGATGATTTGCGATCGGGTGTCAGTGCATTGTGTTGTCTTTTGAAAGAACCAGATATTCTATGCTTCTGACTTCCTGTTTTGGAGCGTTCTGATCAACAGGAATTGACGCGGTTGAAAATAAACCTGCAGAGTATGTTGAATGCGGTGCTCCAGGCACGTGCTGCTGTGATACAGATGTGAGGATCCCATCTGTGCCGATCTACTCAAACACTCCAGCACAAGACAGCTGTCAGTCTGTGAGCCAATATGGACAGATACTCAGTACAACAGTGTTCTCACAACTCCATCAACACCAGAGAGAGCTTCAAATGCTTGATAAACAGTGAATATTTATGAGTGTGTGTGAAAGGGTCTGCTCTATGTCTCTCCTAATGACTTACTCATCGGGATAAGAGGATTGGGTGGCACTTTATTCTAGTGGGGCCTCATTTTAAAGTAATAAGTGGTAATTATCTAATAATTTCTCAAGAATAAGGTGGTCATTACCTAGCAATAATGTATTTATTATTAATTTTTAATTAAGTAATTCCTCTTAATATTGTGGCAATTTCTTAGAAATAAAATGATGATTTTTTTATACGTTATTTCATGATTTCCAGGTAATTTTGTAGTTTTACAGGGAGAATATTATGCAAAAATAACTTTTCA